>NC_091693.1:77655000-78905000 GCF_041296265.1 Equus caballus | reverse complement strand
GTTCGTTCAGTGGCTCAACGCTGCCATGGCTCTAGATCTATAGCTCTGGCAATTTCTTTCAAATTCTCACACAGTTAACACACTCTGCAGGCAGAAAGGTGCTGGGCAGGAAAAGCCACTTCTTTCTGTAACACTTAATTCTTTCAGGAAAGAAAAATTTTCCCTGAGGCACTCAGCAGACTTCCTTACATCTCATATGGTAATAATGTGTCACATGCCTACTTTCTTGAACCCAATCACTGGCAAAGAGGTTTAGGATTATCATGGTTGTCTTAAATCAATTGCAATCCATCCTCTGGACCTGAGAGATGATAGACTTCCCTGTGAGCTTTGCTGATGATCCAAATATCTGAACAAAATTGAGATTCTATTAGCAGAGAATGGGGTGGGGGTCGGGGGCAGGGTTTTCTACCACTGCAACCTATGCACATCCTAATTTTTTTAAATATGAAAAAGGAAATAATTTCTATTTAAAATTTCTTATGAGTCTTATTTGTTTTCTAGAGAAATGCCCAACTCTTTACTTCAGTACGACTGTATATATTCAACTAAAAGAAAAGGTAATTTAGTATCAGACCCAAAGTAAGGACAAGATTTCAGATGATCCATGGTGGAAGAGCATGATCAGATGGAGCGTCTTACAATCTACAAGATTCCATTGAGGGGCATACAAAGAGGAAAATATCATTTATAGTATTGGATGTCTCATTGGAAATGTACAACATCTCTGTCATGAGGAGGAAGAAAAATATTATGAGAAATATTAAGAATATTAAAATAAGGAAAGCAGGGGCTTTCCAAAAGTCAAAAGTTCACAATGACACTTTCAAAATTTATATAAATATGCTTCACTAAGATGTAATAGATGTGTGGTGGTTGAGAATTTTGATTGAGTAAGCACAGTCTACTAGTTTTTCCTTTTGGAATTAGAAAAATAACTGGTCTCCTTCAATCAGAACGGTTTTAATCTTTACCTTTTCTATCCACCTGGCCTTCATTTCAAATTGAAGGCAATTTTAATAGTAAGGCAAGCAGCCTTCTAAAATATGTAAATTATTGTAATTGGGGGATATAGTAAATCCATCGATATGACCTTTAAAAATGCCTACTTGCTGTTCTTGGTTTAAAAACACCCAAATACAGATATAGGTCTATATATATTGGTCTTATTTTAGGCTGACACATTAAGGAAACTTCATTCCTTTTGGGTCCTTTATATAACATTATATTGTAAGCGTGGACTGAGTATAAAGTTCTCTCAAACATTTAAAATTGCTACAACAATACAATTTCCTAACTCGCTTTTGGATAAGGAGATTTCCATCAAAACTTTTACTGGGTGCATTTTTTTTCTGCCTACATAAGTGACAGGATAGACATTTACCAATATTTCACATGATATGTGTCTTCTGAATATCTGTCTTCTTGGTTAGATACTGTCAACAGTAAAAGCTTAGTCATAGCATATCTGGTGAATACTGCGTGCTATGCTGGTATTTTGCACTCAAGAGTTCTGATGTGCTAAGAAGCCCAGAGAAATGAAACCTCTCAAAGAGATCACCATATATTCAAATCTAAATGTTATTAATTCAACATTAGACAGGAAAACTTAAAATCCCCAGACTTTTAATTAATTAAATATCTGTGTTTAAATGCACACTATATAAAAAGAAGCAATGAATGTAGAAAGCTTACCGTCAGAAGAGCTAACATAAATCATCAACAAACAGAGGAACTATTCTTTTAATCAGTCAGTTTAAAAGGAAAAAAATCTCTTAGAAGCATTTGGTCCAATACAGAGCATAATTAGTTTTAAGCTATGCATCTTTTGGCTATGCAAAAGATATTCTGAAAAAAGTTAGTTTCCAATAAAAATGTCCTCTTGATTTCATTTCTAGTTTTTGAGGATAAAAAGGTAAAGTGATAGACTTATCTTATTAATTAAGGCCTTTGGTTTTAAGTGCAAACTTTGATTCATAAATGAAATATTAATCAACCAAGTGTGATTTTGAAAATTGATTTCGCATTTTTCTTAAATTCATTTAATTTTATTTCTTATTTTAATTGTGGTAGGCAGATTGATGGTTCCCTAAATGTGTCCCACCCTAATCCCCAGAACCTGTGAATATGGCGAGCTACCACTCCTGGGATTGTGTTATGCCATAGGCAGAGGTGACCCAAAGTAGGGAGATCATCCGGGCGAGCCTAGTCTGATTGCACAAGTCTTTGAAAGTAGATAAGTTTCCGGTTCATTGCAGAGGGCAAGTCAGACAATCTGAAGGACCTGAAGGACTTGATGTGCTCTTGCTGGTTTTGGAGATGGAGGAGTCCACTTGAGAAGGAATGCAGGTGGCCTTTAGAGTAGATGAAAACCATCCCCAGCCAACAGCCAGCAAGGAAATGAAGACTTCAGGCCTACAACCAAATAGAACTGAATTCCACCAACAACCTGAATGAGCTGGAAGCTAACTGTACCCCACCGGCCACTGACAAGAGCCTAGGACAGTCACTATTTTAATTTCTGTCTCATTAGACCCTAAGCACAGTACTCAGCCAAGTCCACCTGGAACTCTGACCTACAGAACACTGAGAGAATAAACAGGTGTTATTTTAAGCCTCTAAGTTTATGGTATTTGTCAAGCAGCAATAGGAAACTAATTCATTAATTTTGAGGTTTTCAATTTTTTAAAAAGATTTTTAACTGTCAAGTAATTTCGCACAAGGGCCAAGTGCTATAAATACATTGCATATGAAGTAGACTAGATTTAATAGAATCTTTCACACTGACTTTGGTATACATATTTCCTTTTGAATTCTAAGATATTTTGATATAGTACACTAACTTGCCTATACAGATTTCCAGAAATACAACTGTTAATATTATTTATTTAAATTCGTTACTTATTAGAAAGTTATGTCAAGAAGATAGGAGACCTGGGTTTAAATCCTAACTCCATAATGAATCTACCTCTATAATCTGGAAAATATTTGTATTTCTATCTACTTTTTAAAAAAAATTCCTGGATGAATGCAAGGTGATTTTATTGCTATTTTTCTGGAGAAGTATATCTTTTCTCATATAACAAGCATTAGCTGCAGTGCCCATGGGCTAGTCCAACAATGGCGATAGCAATAAACAGAATGTTTCATTCCTATGTCAGCCACTTAGACAGTCAATCATTTTTATTGGAAATAATGATTGCAGAATAATATCAACCAAAAGTATTAGCACTGGCAATCATTTTTTGTATCATTATACAAGAACTCTTTCATAAAGGATGTATTCACAATTTCTTAAGGAATATATCTTGAAAAAAAACCCATCGGATCTTCTAATAGCCATCAAGTAGACACTTCTTTGCCAAACCAAAACTATTTGATCAAACGTGTTGTTGTCAGTAGATAGGACCTCGTAGAATATGTTAAAATAATGCCCAAAGTGTGTAAGTTCTAATGTACGTCTAGTACTAAAATGACTTTTGAATGAACGCTCAATATATATTAATTTTTACAAAAGGTGAAAAGAAAGTCAAATAATGAACTGCAGATACCAATAATAGCCAGTTATGTTTCATCACACATATTAGTTTCTTCCAGTCTTTAGTTTGTCTTTTTTTTAAATCACCCTAAACCTAAAATTACTAATTCACAGCTTACACATAGAATCAAGGATAAAAAATTTAAAATCTATCTTCCTCTTAAAAATGTTTTCCCTACTCAAGGCTAAAATAGAGCTTAGTCCAAATCAGCATAAGAAATCAAGTTTACATTTGGCTCTAGAAATAGTTACTTTATCTTCGTCAAATTACAATGCAAGTCTGACCATTTCGCCCAGGTGTTTAGAATACCCTACTAAAGAGGCCAAGGTTTTGGATTAGATGCCCATGAAGACCCCTTAGAGTGTTTCCTGCTCATTGTCCACAGAACGTAAGTTGTAGCAGAGACATATGTCTTGCAGAGGCAAGGCTGCAACGTATAAAGTAAGCAAACGTGAGGACTGGCGAAAATCCACCCCAACAACTTGTAAAATCATGTGACATATTTATTGTTGGTGCATTACCAGTGCCATATTCATGTAAAAATGATATTTTTTCTAATGGATCCTACATGTAAATTGAAAAAAAATTTATCAACTTATTTCAGTAGATATTTATTTCTACATAAAATTTCAGGGTGATAAACAGGTATTTAAAAGAAACAGAATTCAAAGAAAGAACTCTAGAACTCAGACTGTATGGATGCTGTGGGCACTGCCCAGGCGACCCTTTAGCACCAAGGTACTAATCATCATCCAGCTGCCAGAAGTGTTGCCTGTTGATAGTTTACAGCCAAGTCCCTTCTCAGGAATTACTCTTGGTCAAAGTGAGCTGCTTTGCTTATGATTATGTACACCTTCAGGAGCAAGCCTTCTCTCATGACTGGTTGATGATGAAGTACAAAGCTCCCAGGCCCTTGTCAAAATTCTGGATACTCATGAAAGACCAACCCAGCTTCAGCGCTCCGCATAGGCTCGGCTGAGGCTTCTGTTGCTACTGTATTGCAGTTCACCTTCTCCTTCTGACCTCTCCTACTTCCTCACTCCGTTACAGATGTGTTCCTGAGAACACTTCCCAGTAAATCACCTGCATGTGAATCTCCATCCCAGAGTCTACTATTAGAGGAACCCGACTAACAATCACTAAAATCAGCAGTAGTCCTGAAAAGCAGACATTAAAAGAGGACTTTTGACCTAGCTCACCTCTTGATGGCTGGCAATGAGGACCTCAGCACTTGGAACAGATGGTGTAATGATAGCTCTTAGGCATGTAGTAGCACGGAAACTATTAATATTTTTACTGGTGGTGAACTGGGATGGCTTATTTAGCCATAGCTGAATAACTAACCTGTCAGGAACAGGGCAAAGCTAAGCCGCCAGAATGGCATCACTCCTTGAGAAGAGTAACAGCCAGTCTGTAATAGATGATTACACTGGACCCCTTCCACTGTAAAAGTGGGAGGGATTCATCTAGGCAGAAATTGAAACATTCTGAGTGTGGACTGCATCTCCAACTTATAGGCATGGAAAAACCACTAACTAAAGGCTTAGAGAATGTTTGATTCACCAACACAAGATCCCATAAAACATTGTATTGGTGCCTATAAGGGACCTACTTTATAGTTAAGGAAGGGGGGAAGTCAACAAATGCCTATGGGAACATTGGCCCCATGGCACCTAGCAGCTGTCAGTCTGACAGACCCATCTGGCTTTTGAGATGCAGATGAGGTGCTAATAACTTGGAGATGCTACTGTGCAAGGTTAGGTGTCTTCCTCCAGGATGCAGTAAATGCCCTACATGAGTGAATGGTATATGGTCGGGTCTCCGATAGGTAGAATCCATGGGTCTTGGAATGGAGCAGTAGAAGTAGGAGTAGCCCTGCTCACCATCATTCCCAGTGACATACTCGGGGAATTTGTGCCCCCTGTCCCGACAAATTAGGCTCTGTGGATCTAGAAATCTTAGGTTCCAGAGGAAGATGCTTCCACTAGGGGATAAAGCCAGAGTTCCACTAAATTTAAGCTATAGCTGCCACTCAGTCACTTTAGACTTTTTAATCCAAGAGACAAACAATGAGGAGAAAGAATCACTCTCCTGGAAGGGATAATAGACCCTGATTGTCAGTGGGGTCAGGGAAGAAAGTGTTTGGCATCCAGGTGAAATGGTGGGACATCTCTTGCTAATCCCTACCACAGTTTTGATGGCAATGTATTGGAGGAGTAGCCACGGCTTGACAGGTGTGGTGAACAGTGTCTTAGACCCCTCAGGGTTGAGGGTCTGGATGACCCCGGTGGATAAGCCACCTTAGACAGGTAGCTGATGGTCCAGAGAATATAGATAAAATGGATGGTTGAGGTTGAAGATGATGTGTATCAATTGTTGCCCCAAGACCAACTGCAGCAGTGGGGCTGTGGTTTGTCCAACTAATCTTGTAAGTTCACCTTGGGAAAGAAACCAAAAAGAAACTTGAAAAAGTACTAACCTGGGGAGGCTGTTTCCAGATGGGATGAGAGTATCATCTCAAGCAAGTGGATCTATGGAGTGCAAGGTAGTGACTGAAGAGAATCCTATCGTGTGCCCCCTAGATCTCCCCTTTAGCATTAGCACTTATTCTTCCAGTGTGGCCTGCTGATGTCTCACAGCTGAGTCCCTCTCAAGGAGTTGCCCCCTGGTCAATGACAGTTGCTTCACTCAAGGTTACGTCCTGCTCCTCCAGGCAGCCTACATCCAATAACAGGTCCATGGGGGAATACAGAGGCTGGCCCATCAGTGCCCCAATTTTGGACATATATAAAAGATCATCATGGCTTTAGAGAACCCCATAACCCAAATGGTGCCTGTGTTGCAACTGCAGTGCAGTTCCAGTTTTTCCTCTACCCAATCCTGTTTTTGCTCTTAAGAGCATTCTACAACAAACTTGCTGCATGTAGATCTCAGTCTCTGTGCTGGTATCCCAGGGAAGCTGACCTGTGTGTGGAAATCACTACAGGTTATAGCAAAGAGGAAGCCCCTGAATTTCTCCCGTGGAAAAAAAGAGAGATATTTCATAAATCACTTTGATAAAAAGACCATAAACATAAATGAAATAATAACACCATAAGAAATAAGCAAGAACAGGGCTCAATTACATGTGAAAATTTATAAGCCAGGATCAATATCTGAAACATTCTATTATTTTACAAATACATTATAGATTTTTTGTTAAAGTCACACAGGTTATGACTATTTTAAAGGGTATTCAGTCCAAATGTCCAATAATATATTAGTAATATCTGTACCATAATCTCAATGAAGCTGGCCCCCAGAGTGTAGTACACACAGACTTTTCCTAAATAATATATCCTTGCATTCCCTTCTGGCTTCTTCAGTTGGATCTTCTTTTCTATTTAGATTGTTTTTCCCCTTCCTTGTTCTTTCGCTCCCCATACACACTTACAAAATCATATGCTTTCCCCATACTGTAGGGGAAATGATGATATCCTGTGCTTTACAAATTAGCTATTATTTTAAATATTTAAACTTAACTAGCCTTTTTATTTTTGAAGAGAATGATATGGAAAACCAGGAGACTAGATATCTCTTTTTTATTTCAAACATAATCTCTTTCTTAGTGCAGAGTAGCCCAAAGTGATATGGTTATTTGTGAAGGCATCCACATATACATTCTAACTATTATTTTCTAAGATGTTTAATTTATTTCTGCCATTTTATACTTCTGTGAATATAGCATGGAATGATTTTACTGACATTTAATAATAGCTATCATTTATTACCAATTCAATATGTACTAAATACTGCTAAAATAACTTTACATGATTGCCTCATTCAATTTTTAAACCAACCTATCAAGTAGATGTTATTATTATTCCCACTATACAATTGGGTGAATAGATACAAGACTAGAATGCTTGCTATCACCTCTTCTAGTCAACTTTACACTAGATATCCTAGGCAGCAGAGGAGAATGCAGGAAATAAAAAGCTGGGAAGGAAGAAGTTAAAATTTCATTATTCATAGATGATATGATTATTTACAAGAGAATTGGTAGACAAATTATGAGAACTAATTAAGTGATAATGCAGGATGATCAACATAGAAAATCAATTGGGTTCCTATACACAAGTAAAAATAGCAAGAAAATACCATTTTAAAGCTATTGGTTCTGGACTTCTGGTTTATATTCGAGATATAGCTATGTAGTTTTTCACTCTTTCCAAAATTTCTATAGAAATCAAATATATCAACAAATGTAGGCAAAGAAAACGACTAGTATCTTCAACAATACTTGCTGACAGGGAATCACCATATATAAACACCAGAATTTGGGTGGATGTGGCCAAACCACTACCAGAACTGAGCAATGAAACTTACAGGAAATAAAAGGGAATTTCTGATGAGTTCATGAGCCACAGAACCTCAGAAAAATACGTAAAACTCACCTCTACAAGGCAAGGACCTCTCATTAAACAGAATCCTGGGCTTCAGGTTCTTGAAAAGGTCAGTAAGAGGGGGAGAGTCATGTGTAGGTACAAAAACTGAGTGTCTCAGGTCACTAAATGAGGGGAGGGGAGCAGATGGAGAAAATGGACACAGCTGTGGTCATATGTGCCCTCCAGGAAGAATTACCTGATTCAGCAAAAAAAATCTTACATGGGACACGTTAACACTGAAAAAATCTGTTTGTTATTCATTGGAATACCAAATTGTACTAGGCGTCTATATTTTATCTGGCAACTCTACCTCCAGGATCTCAGAAATGTCTATAAGTATAGAGCCTCACCCTGAAGGAACAGTACTGGAAGTCAAACCAAAATGAGCTGAGCAAGTACACTGGGGATAAGGGAGAGAGAAATACTAGAGGGAATGGGTCCAGCGATAGAAGATCCCAGAAAGTCCCATAACTACTCAATGCACCATCTAAACATGGGAGCACTGTCTTGACACCCAAGACTTGAGAAGATAACCTTCCTGAATTAGCTTAGCTCTGAGAGACAGAGACAAGGCTACACAGAAAGGCCATAATCTGAGTCACTCATGGTAACATGGAGGAGGCACCCCTGGAGTGGTGATGCAGTGGAAGCTATGTTGATCCATCTCTGCTTTCTCCACAGGAACCTCTTCCTAAAAGTCCTGGAAATTCTATTTTATTCAAACTCGCGGGAAAAAAATAAAATAAAATAAAATCACCATAAAAAATATGTGGGCTCAAAAAATGAAAACTAAATTCTAATATTTCTAAATGAGCTAAAAGAAATTAAGAAAGCAGGGCACTGAAATTATAAGAAAGAAATTATAAATAGAAAAGCTTGGAAATTAGATGGTTAGACAATGGGAAGATGTGAGACAAGAACTGCCAGTTCTCAAGAAAGATTTAGAAAAAAATATTCAGAAATTATGATGGATTTAAAAAGTGCACAACCACAGAAAAATAGTCCGTAAGGCAAATAAATGGTGCATAGAAAGTCTAAAGGATAAAACAGAAATAAGGAAAGAGGTAAGAAGGAGCCAAGGAAATATGATATGCATATATGAACACACACACATAGAAAACAGGAATCACCAAAGAATAAAATAGAAAAATATTTAAGCCCCTAATTCAGTAAAACTTTCTTGAAGTAAAAGAGAACTCAATTCCACACATTGAAAACTAAAATCAACTTAAAACATAAAGGGGATATATGCCAGTAAAAGTATTGATTTTTTAAATTCAAGTATAATTTATATATGATAAAATGCATAAATTTTAAGTGTGCAGTTGTATTAGCTTTAACAATTATATAAACCCATGTAAGTATCACCCCAATTAAGATAAACATCTCTAGCACCCCAAGAAACACCCCCAACCTAAGGTTCTACTGTTTTGATTTTATCAGTAAAGCTTAATTTTCCCTCTTCTAGAACCTCATGTAAATGGAATCATAAAGTATACAGTGTCTGCCTTCTTTCACTTGACATAGTGTTTCTGAGATTAATCAATGTTACCGCATGTGTCAGTAGCTTGTTCTCTTTTATTGCGTTACATTTTATGAATACATCCATTGTGTTTACCCATTCATCTGTTGATGGATATTTGTTTTTCCCCCTGCTTTTAAGCTATTATAAATAAAGTTGCTATTAATATTCATGTAGAAGATTTTTTGTGGACATAATTTTCAATTTCTCTTGGGTAAATACTTGGAGTGGGATTGTTGGGTCATAGAGTATATCATTAAAAGAAATTGCCAAATTATTTTCCACAGTGTTTGAACCATTTTACATTCCCGCTAGCAATGCATGAGAATTCTGCTTGCTCTATATTCTCTCCAGCAATTGGTATTGTCAATCTTTTTAATTTTAGTTATTCTAGTTTGTGAAGAAGAATCTTAGAGAGTTTTAATTTGCATTTCCCTAAAGTTGAACTTTTCTTTTCATGTGCTTAATTGGCCACATATTCTCAATGAAACAAAATCTGAAGTCTTGAAAAGATCAATGAAATTGACAAGAGTAACAAAGAAAAAAAAGTGAGGAAAGTGCCAATATCATAAATGAACAAGGACTCCATTTCTGATATTCAGACATCTGCAGACATTAAAAGGCTAATATGAAAATACTACATACAATTCTATGTATATAAATTTGAGAAGTTTAACAAAATGGACCAATTTCTTGAAATGCACAAACTACCAACTCACCCCATATGAAATAATTTGAATAGCCTTATCATTATTAAAGAAATTACATTCATAATTTAACAACTTCCAAAAGGAGATTCTAAGCCCGGATGGCTACATGGGAAAATTCTTCTAAAGGTTGAAAGATGATTTAACACTGACTACAAAATCTCTTCCAGAAAACAGAAGATGCGGGAACACTTTCCAATTCGTGTTATAAAGTCAGTAAAAAAAAAAAAAAAAAGAATTACATGTGAATATCCCTCATGAATAGAGATGCAAAAATTTTTAACAAAATATTAGTCCATGAAACTCAGCAATATGTAAATATAATAATCAACTATGACCAAGCAGTGTTTACTCAAAGAATTCAAAGCTTATGCAATATTCAAAATTGATCAATATAATCCATTATACCAAGAGGTTAAAGAAGAAAACAATTGCATGATTATATCAATTGATGCAAAAAAGCATTTGACAAAATTCATCACTAATTCAAGGTTTTAAAAGTCTTTGAAAAATAAGAATAGAGGTGAACTTCCTCCATGTGATAAAGATCATCTAAAAAACACCTACAACTAAAATCATACTTTATGGTGAAAGACTGAATGCTTTTCCCCTAAGACTGGGAATATGGCAAGGGTGTTTGTTCCCACCATTCCTATTAAACATAGAATTGGAAATTCTAGTCAGCACAATAACACAAGAAAAGCAAATAAAAGGAATAAAGAGTAGAAAGGAGTGAAGACAATTGTCCCTATCTGTAGATGACATGATTGTATATGCATAACTCACAAGGAATCTACAAAAATCCTCCTAGAACTAATAAGTGAGTTAAGGTAGGTCACAGGCTACAAGATCAACATGCCATATTTCTGTATATCAGCAATAAACATAGAATTAAAAATACAATACCCATCACTCAAAAAACCCAAAATATTTAGGTGTAAGTCCAAAAAAGCATGTACATGATTTGTATGGTGAAAACTATAAAGTGCTGATGAGAGAAATCAAAGATGATCTAAATGAAAGGAAAGACCTACCATGTTTGTGGATGGGAAGACTCAACATAGTAAAGATGTCAATTATCCTCGTCATACGTTTGATATGCAGGTTTAAAGTAATCACTGCCCCAATCCCAGCAAGACCTTTTACAGATATAGACAAGATTATTATAAAATTTACATGGAAACGTAAAGGAGCTAAAATAGCTAGAGGAATGACTGTCCTGATATTACAGCTACAGTCATCAAGACCGTGTAGTATTGGTAGAGAGATAAACATATAGATCAATGGATCATAATAATGAACTCAGAAACAGCCCACACAAACATGTCCATTTTTTGACAAGGGTACAAAACCAGTTAATTTGGGGAAGGAGAGTCTTTTTAACAAATGTTATGGGAGCAATTAAATATCCATAGGTAAAAAATAAACCTTGATCTAAACCTTACACATTATTCAAATAAAAATTCAAAATGGGTCATGGATTTAAATATAAAACCTAAAAGTTTTAGAAGATGTTGTAGGAGAAAATCTTCAGGAAGAAGGACTTGGTCCTGAGAGTTCCTAGATGACACCAAAAGCATGATCCATAAACAAAAAATGGATAAATTGGACTTCACCAGAATTAGATCTTTTGTTCTGTGAAAGATCCTGACAAAGGGATGAAAAGATAAGCTGCATAGTGTGAGAAAGTATTTGCAAAACACATGTATGACAAAGAACTCATATTTAGAAAATATAAACAACCCTCAAAATTCAAAAGTAAAAAAAAACAACTCAATTAGAAAATGGGCAAAGACGTGAGAGGCATTTCACCAAAGAGGATATATAGACAGGAAATAAGCACATAAAAAACATTTCCAGCATCACCAGACATTAGGAAAATGCAGATGAAGAACACGATGAGATATTACTACAGCCATATTAGTATAGCTAACAATAAAAAATAAAAATAAAACTCATGGCCACACTCAATGCTGGTGAGGATGTGGACAAACTGGATCTCTCATACATTCCTGCTGAGAATACAAAATTGTACAGCCACTCTGAAAGCAGTTTGGCAGTTTCTTAAAAAACACAAACCAAAAAACCCTACTACCATATGATACAAGAATCACACTCCTGGATCTTCATCCCAGAGAAATAAGAACTATGTCCAATAAACACCTGTATATGATTTTTCATAGCAACTTGATTTGTAACAGCCTGAAATTGGAATCAATCTAAATGTCCTACAATGGGGGAATGGTTAACAAAGTGTGGTACATAACATACCATGGAATACTACTTAGCAATAAAAAGGAACAAATTATTGATGCAACAACAAGGAACAAATTATTGATACACACAACTACTTGGATAAATCTCAAAGGCATTAAACTGAGTGAAAAGAAATCATTATCAAAAAGTGACATAGTATATGATTCTATCTACACAATATTCTAGAAATGACACACTTATAGAGATGAAGAACAAATTAGTGATTGCTAGGGGTTAAGGGATGGTGGAGAACAGGATGTGACTATAAAGCAATTACCATGAGTGAGATTTTTATGGGGATGGAATGGTTCTGCATGTTGATTACAGCAGTGGTTACACAAATCTGTGCCTGTGATAAAATGGCATAGAACCGCACACATAGTGTGCCAATGTCAATTTCTTGTTTTTGATATTGTGGCTTAGTTTTATAGGCTATAAGCACTAGGGGAAACTGGGTGAAGGGTGCAGGAGACCTCTAGACTATCTTTGAAACTTCCTGGAATGCATAATTATTTCAAAATATAAAATTAAAATCTATTTTATTATTTTTTGTTAGTCATTGATGTTTACTAACTATAGCTAGTGTTACTTACAAAATAATCAGCCTCAAGTGTAATGTTTGAAAATTTTTTTCTAAATAAGTATTTTTATATTAATAAGCAAAGACACATGTGTATTCTAATAAACCTGATTTACAAATCTATTTAGTGAAATATGTCTTTGTTCATATATAAGGTGCTTATTTCTTGGTGGGAGTTATTAATATGTGGCTCTATGTGACAAACCATTTTATCATGTGATGGCTATGTTTAGATTATTGTGGACCTTCATTTACTAAAAATTACAGAATTCCTATAACGCATAAGTAACTATTAAAGTGAGCATTTAAAAGCGAAGCGTCGGGGCTGGCCCAGTGGCACAGCACTTAAGTGTGCGTGTTCTGCTTTGGCGGCTCGGGGTTTGCTGGTTTGGCTCCTGGGTGTGGACATGGCACCACTAATCAAGCCATGCTGTGGTAGGCGTCTCACACGTAAAGTAGAGGAAGATGGGCACGGATGTTAGCTCAGGGCCAGTCTTCCTCAGCAAAAAGAGGAGGATTGGCAGCAGATGTTAGTTCAGGGCTAATTTTCCTCAACAAACAAAAAAAAGTGAAATGTATTATATTTCTACACATTTTTTGATTATTTCCATTTCAAGTAATAGTTGTTAAAATGTTAAGCCCATATTGATATAATCAGATTATCTTATCTGCTTGTAAGACTTCAGCCCAGCATTTTCTGAGCAGCATTTTCTGAGCAGCCAAGCCAATGTTTTCATCGCTTCCGAGTGGCTGTACCACAGAGTTTGCAGGGTGGGGCCTCGAAGTCCAGGGATGCAGTGCACGCCCTTGAGAGAATCACTTAGCAATCTCGAGCCCAGACTGTTCCTTTAGAGAGTGGAGGCAATATGACAAGCTCTATCCTGGCTCTTCAGCAATGTTTGTTGCAAACGTCAATAAAGCCCACCAAAGCACTAGGAGCCTGCAGAAATGTGTCACTATGTAAAATTAAGCTATTATACTTTTGAAGAAGCTTACTCCATTAACTACTTGTCTTGTAAATGCAATGCTTTATTTATGATTTTAACAAAACTCTTAAATACAACTACCTATATGTTTGTGAGAATAGCGAGACAGCTTTATGAGTTTCTTAGGAAAAGAGTAAAAGAGTCGCTGGAAATTTAGAGCAATCCATGAAAGGCAAGATTGACATGGTTTGGATGATTTCAGTGAAATATCTATTCCAATCTATTTCTACTTCATGAAGTGCCCAGGAAATGCTGAATTATTAAACACTTAGTTGTGTTAGCCACTCTGGCAGGTACTAACTTTGGGACAAATCCCCATACCACTGCCTCAGTGCCCTCACAGGCCACAGGCATGAAAATGCCAGCTAGTTGCAGATTATTTAGTAGTTAATGTGATTACTTAGATTAGTGTGATGGAAGCTAGCTCAAGGGGCACCAGGAACACTCAACAGGGCCCTAACTTTGTCTTGCTCGGGAGAGAAGATTCACTCAGATCACCTCAAAAATCAGTGAGCCGACAAATCTCTATTTCCCTAGCTAAAGCTGCCTTTAATGTCCTCATTTGTCATTCTCTGCACTAAAGAAGTTCTGGTTTATGAAAGAAACTATTAGTTGTTTTGGAACTCACAAGCACCCTAAAAGTCATCACAGCTCCATCAAGATCACCACTTCAAACAATAGATTAGGCACTCAGGTACCTCGGGGTATTCACTGAGTATCACAGATGAAGATGGCTTTTTTTTTTTTAAAGATTGGCGCCTGAGCTAACATCTGTTGCCAATCTTTTTTTTTTTTTTTCTTCTCTTCAAAGCCCCCCAGTACATAGTTGTATATTCTAGTTGTGAGTGCCTATGTGGGACATCGCCTCAGCACGGCCTGACGAGTGGTGGCATGTCCACGCCCAGGATCCGAACTGGTGAAACCCTGGGCTGCGGAAGCGGAACCCATGAACTTAACCACTTGGCAACGGGCCGGTTCCAGTTGAAGCTTTCTAAATCAAAAAGGTCAACTACTTTTACTATATTCTCAGCATTCTGGCTATTTGTTCTCATAACAAACATTTACTGAGCTCCTAAATTGGATTGGGAGCTGTGGATATAACGAGAAATAAAAAACAATTTACCTTCAAAGATCTCAGTCTTTTTGGGGAGATGGGCAAGCGAGTGAATGATTTTCATGTGTTCAAACACGTTCCGGGGAATAAGGGGTAGCTCTCTCGGCTTAGGATGAATCTTGGAATTCATCTTGGGAAACTTGGGAACCCTTGGAGGGTTGCAGAATATCATCACTCAACTGCCTTTTATCTCTTTTTATTTTAAAGACTTTCCAAAGAGGAAACGCATTTTTAAAATTCTCTCATTTGAGCGAGGCTCTTGGTTTTGTGGAACTGGACCGAAATTACTAGAATGTGTTTCTTAGAACGTTAGAGATAAATGCCATTTGGGATAAAAATTTAAATAAAAAACCTGATAGGGCAAGAGGCAACTAAATGAGAGCAAACAGCTGACACTTTAAATAAAACGGGAGTATATCCAAATGTCGAGGCAATATTGATGATTTTAGCAATTAAAAGAGCAGTAGCCTTCCACACATTTCACAAAAGAGCAAGTTCAGCTTTGCCTCAATTAACCCAGATATCAAGTCAAGGGCAGGAGGATCATGAGCCAAATGGATCCTCCACCAACCCCACAGCGAAAGTGTAACATCCTAGATCTGGTCACCTTTCAACATATTTCTTAAAGCCCATTTTTAAACTGTGGCTTAATTTATGGCTGCTAATTTCTCTACCTAACGATCTGGCTGCTACTAATTAAAAACTTAAAATTAAATGTGAAAAATATAGAATTAGCAATTCAGAAAAATGGAAGATAAGAGAGTTGACTGTTTTTCAAAATAACAAAGGGCAGAATGAAAATGAATTTGTTGTGCCCTTGTACCCCGATGCATAATAAGAGATTGAGGGGACAAACTCAATGAAATTAAAGGGCAAGATATTTAAAATGAATGGACATATTTATTTGCCCAGCATGTATAATAACATTTTAACACCCACAGTTACTAGAGGTCATTGAAAACAAATAAAAATACCTAGGATTCAAAAAGAACAGAATAATTTTCTAAGTAATGAAAACATTTATAGCAAAGATAATGGCATAGTTAATTATATTGCCATACTTCAGGGAGCACTAAATAAATCATCCAACAGAAATCACCCCATCACCAATGAAATGCAAGCAGTGTTCTCTACATGTATTTGAAGTCTTTGGAATTTTCTATTGCTGAGTGAAGAGGTAACCAGAGCTGTCTAATTTGTTAGCTGATAAAATATGTCCCTATATTTTGGGGGACAAAGTGGGTATGGAATCAGCATTGGAACATCAAAATGGAACATGATGAATATTGATGATCACTAGAAAGAAAGGTAGGCTTCCAGCTAGATCTTGATTTAAATGTATCCTCTTCTGTGTACTATTTTCATAATTTTCTGAGAGTCACAGATTCTATGGGCCATAGTTTTGCTATTTATAAAATGGGTTTAACGAGCTTATCACTTACTCCTGGGAACTGGGCAGACAGACAGCAGCTTTATCTTTGTACGTTAACTCAATAGGGCACAGGGGCGTAATTAGGACCTGTAGTCTAGAAATAGACTGGATAACCTATCATTGCTCATAGTAAACAAACAAAGTACCTCTAACCACAATCTTTGCTAAATATGTGTAATAATAGTAAATGAGAATAAACTCTAATGAGGGAAATGTTCATTAATGCCACTTGGTTTAGTGTAAGCCCCAGAGTTGTTTACTCAGTGAGCTTAAGAATCTTTCTCCTTGAGATCTGAGAATGAGGGGCAATGATCTGCCTCTTCATTTTAGGGTCAGGACACGGGGCTAAAATACTTGCTCCCCTGATGGACTGCACTCTATGTTTTTATATTTAGCATTATGCTTCTGTCCTTTTAGTCTCAGTATAACTGCCTTATCTGGTCCAGAAGTACATCTTGGGTATTCAGATTCTCAGTTAATTGAAAAGTTTTAAGTCAAAGAAAAAAATAAGTTGAAGTAAAGAAAATAAATGTGAAGAGGACAGGGGAAAATTTAAAAAGAAAATCAATGATAGAAAGGGGTGAATAATAAGATATTACTATATATTAGCATAATAAGGTATTATCTGAATGTAAAAAACACCCAAAATTCTATCAAGAGGCCAACCTTGTCTTAAGAATTATCAAGAATGATTTATTATACATAGATGAGGAAAATGTTGCTAACATAAAAATCCATAATTTGCTTCACTCTCTCCAAAGATGATCTGGAGTAAACGTCAGAAACAGACATAAAACTCACCAAACAAGATGAATTATTATTTTGATTTCTGAAGGAAAGCATGCCAAAGTCTGACAAAATTTTAAAATTGTTGGGGGGAGGGGCCTAAACCCATAATAAGGATAAAACAGCAAAATATCAGTACTAATTTATACTGATTTATACATTTGTAATCTCTTTAGGTCCTGGATAACATTTTTTTTTTACAAGAAGCAAAGTAGTATTTCTCACATTTACTATGTAATCTATGAAAACCCCATAAATGCCAAAACTATTTCATGAGGCTTTAGCAGAGGAAATGGTACTGAAATTCTGAATAGAAATGATTTGTACTTAGCATTTCTCTGGCATTAGAGAAATGATTGGAATTTCTTCTTTTAATTAAAACGATCAGCATGGAAGGATTTAAGGATGATCAGAGCCAGCAAACTTCATTAGCCAAGAAAGTTACAGGAAAAGTAAAAGGCACTATTTACTAGTGTTATAAGAAATGGTCTACATATTAGGCATATTTGGTGGTTATAAATATATTGAATCTAATCATGAACCGAATGTTGGAAATTCCTCAACTAAAGCTTTACGAGTTGTGAATAACCAAGTACTTTGAAGATCAAAACAATTGAAAGAATATTTCGCTCTAGTATTTCTCTGACCATGATGAAATGTATACATTTTAGAGCCCTGTAACTTAAAATTAATCTGATTTTTTCCTCCCTCCTTCTTAGTTTGTGCTAAAATAGTATCTACTAAGATGATAAGGAATGATTTTTACTGTAACCTAACTCAGTTACCCCAGTAAAACTAAAAGGAACAGCAAACCATCTCATGTATTCAAAGCCACGAGCGCAGCATGCTTCACACTGCACAACCCATTTCTCTTGTCCTCTTATGAATGTCATCAAAGTAGCAGAAATGCAAGAAGTCGTTTAGAAACACTAAATCAGTACCTAGGGTCTAAACTGGCCCCTCCAAAATTTTTTGAAAAACAGAGAAAATTCTTCCCTACACTCCATGTTCAGGATAAAGTATAGAGTTGAACCAGAAGAGCTACTCAATGCTTTGATATGGAAATTAGCATTAAAACTTGAGAAAGGATCACAGTGCATTATTTGAACAAGCTTTGGAAAAATGCTAACTAGGGCCCAGCCTTCTCTAGTCACATGCATCACTCCTGAAATCTATCACCTCAAGAGCCCAGCAGAAGTCTCCTTCACTGTGCTTCTGGTAGAGCTCTGCTGCCAATGAATGACAGCGTCTCTTTACCTCCCATGGCCACCAACAGAAGAACACCAAGCAACACAACACATTTAACATACAATGGTGCTTTCCCAACTCACACGAATCTTTAAATTCTGGAGGGTATTTTGAGTGGAGTAAGTCATTTTATTGCACTTTAATGTAGCCTCTCTCATAGCACATCTGCTACTAACGTTTAGAAACTTTTCCAGAATATTACAATTGCATTGAGAAGTTGTACCTGAAATTCCTAACTTTTCATTTTCTTAACTTTCTCTTGTAATTTTTATAAAACTCATTAATATCCCTCATTTTCACTTTTATTTATTTTTATAATGTTCATTCAGATTACAAAATTACTTTTCTAATCTTACGATTATCAGAGATTCAGTATATAAAATGTGACTATGCAAATTATTGTGTATATTAATCAGATGGTATACATCATATAGTCGGCTTTATTTACACTGATTACACTGACTTCATTCAACCACCTAGCAATCATCTCTTTCTATATGTTGATGTTCATTTCTGTGTCACACAGACATACATCCAGTTATGAGAGAGAATAAGAAATTTAATGACCATTCATTTGATTACAATAACTCCGTTAATTTTTCTTTCTTGATGCTGAGCTTCTTAGACGCAATGCTCTAGAAAAAAATTCACCCATCTTATGACAGAAATATTTTAAGTTGATCCCATTAATCCTCTGAGTTTCTAACAGCTGTTTTTATTTTAACAGGGAAATAAGAAGAGTTATAAGCAAACGAGTTAATGGTAATATGTCTGCACATTTTCTCATTTCTCACTGGAGTACAGAAAGAACTGGACATTGCTCTAAACGAGTATTTTGGGAGGCAAAAGCAAGGACATCTAACAGGATAGCATCTTTTTCCACTGCATTCAGAGAACAAAGGACCAGTGCAGTATAATTTATATGAGGAGATTCAACACTTTGGAACATTAATCCTCTGCCAAGTCTATTCATATGCTAAGTCCTTACACTTGAAGTCATGTCTTCAATATGTTGATTCCCTGGAAACCAGAAAAGATTTTAGGCTCTTAGCAACTTTTGATCCATGAATAATTTTACACATGTCAATTGCATCCAAAATTGTAAGAGTTTCTTCAGTTTTATGAGGTTTTCTTTTTTGTGTTGCTATCCTGAGAGAAATCATTTTTTAGTGCTTTCACTGCCTTCTCTGACATTGTTACTATTTCTCTCTATAAATGATTCCTGCTCATTTGCTTTTTGCAATATCCTATTGGAAAAAATCCATAGCTTTATCTCTGAATTCCTGTCACTTTGTAGCCATGTGCCTGGGAAGCTTAGATGGCCTTATCGATTAGTTACAAGCACCAAATGCCAAACGTTGATTGTGGACGCACTAAAGATCTTATCAATGTAGATACACCTACCTCATCATCTAAATCAGAAATGCAGCTCTTCCTAAAATATAGGTTCTATGGATTTTCATTAATAATAATATAGTGAAAATAATATGCAAACTACCACTTCTGGCCAATACTAATCATATACCATATAAAGAACTTACATGATTATTATATTAAATATTCCACATTTGAATTTTCATTTCACACTCAGAGAAATTGAGGCAAAGTCTCTTTATATAAATTGAAATGTTCATACTTTGTGCCAGGCATTCATGAGATATTTGATGAATGTATGTTCAAACAGAAGCAGCCTACTCTAATGGAATATTAGAATGAATTCATATGCTTTTCTCACAGCTGAGTCTCTCACTGGGCATTGCCCTGGGTCTCAGGCAACTGCCTTGCCAGAGGGTGTAGCTCTTTCCAGAGGATGGACTTCAGCTACTGAGTGGCTGATGTAGGGATAGAACATCCCCTGCCCTTGCATTGCCTCAATGTGGCACCACTCTGAAGGGCTATGCCTGCTCCAGAACTCTCTGTAGGATGAGCTGAGGCCTCACTTGCGATAGGATTGCAGCTTCTCCCTCTGCCCTCTATTTCCTCCCTCAATTCCTTGTTATATCTCCAAGAGCTCTTCCCAATAAGTCCTCCACATCTCAGAGTGTTTCCAAGTAGCATAATCAAAGAAAAGTTCTAAATCTTTTCCTTTTGCAAAACTTCCTAGGAGTAACATTTAGCGGAAATTAATTCAAAGAGAGCATCAAACACAAAAGTACCAAACAAAAAGTCCTGAATGTTTTGCTCTCTTTCCATTAATGATTTGTTCTGATTTAAAAGGTAAGGCAAATCCCTCTGTGACATTCTTTAATTTATGCTTCTGTATGGATGTTGAGGAAGACTTGTCCAATACTGTAGAATTGTCTGACGCTGCTGGGAAACAAAGACGTGGAGAAAGTACTTCACATTCTAAAAAGGATAAAAGCAATGGGTTTCTACACCTCTGGCAGCCAATCCACCTCTGCTCCCTCAACCCTCCCATTCCAGCCTATTTAGGCAGAAAATGGAAGGTCTGAAGAGCAGGCCTTGGATAAGTGAGAGAATGTCACAGCTTTTCCCAACCTTCTGCCTTCCCCAGGAGATCCAAGAGAATCCCTTGTAGATATCTGAGATTCTCAAAAAGGAAGAGAGGCTGGTATTTCATTCAATAGGATATTTTGGTAGTAGAATCACTAATGGGTCCTCAGTGCCTTGAAGTTGTGGTTGGGGGAGAGGGAGAGGTTAAAAGAAGTTGAACCAGAGTGGATTTTCTGCATTGAAGATTGATTTGCGTCATGGAAGACTGCTGAAGGACCCTTCAAGGAAATGACACATACGCTAGCAAAGAGCCAGAATGGGGTCACCAGCCACACAGAGGGTATAACTGGAGAAATTGCAATAATCAACATGGGAGAACTTTGACACCATCAATTAAGTAAGAGATATTTACTCCTTTCTCCCCATCTCCCCTCTGGTCACCAGTACGCTGGAGAAGAAGGAATCCCAGAAGAGGAAGGAAGTGAACAGAGGCATAAAGAAAGCATAGAAAAGTGGGTCAGGGCCTCTTCTGAGTGCAGCTTGATGAATTGGGAAGGGAAGCTGATGGAGAGGATAAGTGACAAACTGGATAAGTGACTGAAGTTTTCAACCGGCCTGAAGAAGAATATTAATATCCGAAACATTGGGAATTTATGAGATCTTCCTGAGACGTTTTTAAGAAATGGGAAATAGGGATCAGATAAAACACAGTCAAAGGTAATGATTGAAGAAAAATAATGTTATTTCCAGCCATTGGGTTAAGACTGTGTAGGAACCAGTTGCATTGCATTTCAATAAAGATAGGAGAATGTTAGCCAATTTCATTGGAGAAGAATGATTAAATTAAAAACATCCACTCTTCTACTTGAGCAGAGACACCAACTGAAGGACAAATTTTCTGTTTACTAAAGAAGTCAGCTAGGCATCTTTATTTTTATTTTAAAATCTTCATATACTTACATGGAAGGAAGTGTGTCCATAGCATAACTTTGGGTGAAAAAGAGAAATCCACAAAGAAATTATCTTATTTAGGCAAATTAAAAGTAAATGATTATATGTTCGTACATGTTTTCTATATTTATATCTCTCTGTCTCTCCAAAGGTTAAAACTAGAGGTTAACAGGAGTTAGTAGCGTTACTTGGGAGGAAAGCAAGACTGAATTATTGTTTTATTTGTATTATTTATATTTTTTATAACACATACATTTAACTTTTGAAAGTAAAAAAATTATATATTTTTTAAAAACAGGAAAATAAAGAAATAGATTCACCAGGCAGGCAATGGTCTCTTATCTGCATCTGGGTCTCTTCAAACATTTGTGAAGATGTCATGACTTTATAACCACTAGAGATACCAATTAAGAATGGGCTCTGTTGAGCATATAAAAGCAAATCCAATAAGAAACCATGCCTGACACTTTATTAACTCTGCTTTTTGCTTCCTGCTTACATCTGTTTTCACGTAAGTTGGTGTAGTAGATGCAGTGTTTGGAGACTGGTTAATCAGCAATTCCCAATTTTTAAAACATGAAAAACAAATCTAGGATTTTCCATGGTGGCAGTGGATATATAAACATTTCCAGAGAGCCCAGAAGTGTAACCACCTTGGAAGTATGTGAGCACAAAGTGACAGCCACATGGTTGTAGGAGTGGGGAATCTTTTTTCCTGGGCCTTAATTCTGTTAAAGTGGATTTCTAAAGGGAGTTTGTGGCATTTTCTTCTCTGTAATATTTTTCAAATAGGATACAGTTTTATCTGTCTATGAGTGTTAGTATGAGATCTTGTCAAAAATCGGGGCTTCTCAGTATTCTCGGACTCTGAAGAGGTGCCATGTCATGCTGTTGCTATGGATTGATTAGGGTGGGGGTGGTCACACTGGTAGAGTGGGCTCTTTCCCCTCCCACTGCTTTCTCTTGAGTATCTCCACTTTTCTTGGTTCTATATATTGAACCCTCTTCTAATAAGTCAATGAAAAAGGGAATCAACTGTTCAAATTTTTATGGAAGGACATTTGAAAGTTTTATTACCAAACAACTTTATTTTAGGAATGAGAAAACGAAATTAGTTTTTGTTTGTTTGATTATTAACGAGTGATTTATTCAAAGAATTCTGTCCAAACGTTGCGGTGTAACCAACCCCGGTCAAGCATTTCCTTCTCAGGCCAGGGTGTTTCACTTTACCACACTGCCTCCCTTTTGTGGCTAACTTCCTTGTTAGTATCATTTCTATCTTTCAAGTCCTGGGATTCTGAATATTTCCAGTCAAAAAAATTGAGAGAGGTGTGCCAGGATAATTTAGGAGTCAAGACCATAGTTGCTTACTAACATCAACTCTAAATTTTAGTAGAGATTTTGGTTATCTTGGGTAGAATAGCTACTTTCAGCCTTCAGTCAATTTCCTAATGAATCCACTCATACTGTGAGAATTATATGCCTATGTTCCAGTTGCACTGTAGGTTCATAATGTCTCCTAAGAGACAATAATATTTTGTAGTCAATCCTAACAAATCATAACTCAGGGAGCTATATTTGGTGTTTCATGAGTTGCAGATATAACAACAAAAAATAATCTATAGCCAACATGCTGTTTGTTAAAACATCGAATGCATTTCGAATATTAACTTTCCAATCATGATTTCAGAAAGAGTGTAAAATATTTGTCTTATGCAATTTAAAAGTCTTATCACCAGTGATATGTCAGCAATACCATTGTAAGCAGGGATGGCAATTCAAGGCACATCCAATGCCGCCGCACAAATAATAAAATTAAAATCACAATAAAAGTTATATAAGTAAAAGTGCTAACTTAACTATATAAATCACCTTCTGTTGCCACGTTAACCCTAGTGAAACAGATATGTGCCTTTCAATGCATTTTTCTTCATTTGGCTTAGTGGTTTGATTTCATTTTAGCATTTAATTGGTTGCATGATTCTGTAATGAACACACTGGGAATACTCTCTCCAGCAAGCCCTAGCCATCTGAAAGAACTTAAAGTTTCTACGAAGCACAGGTAGTTTAAGTCTGACATATGTATCCAAATAAACTTAACTAAGCAGATTGATCTCTTTCACTATTGTTGAGATTGTAAATCCCAGGAGCGACAACGAAGGTGAGAAGAGGCATCAGAAGTTGAGAAAAAGAAAGAAAAGAAAGTCAGAAGGGATGTTGTTTTATCAGCAGTTGGGGTAAAATGTATGGATCAAGGAAGACTGGTGCATGTCTTTAAAAGAGTCCAATAAAAATGCCAAAGAACGATAGGATATTGTGTAGAATATTGTGACTGGAATGAGTCTATAGGATCACACTGTTCAAGTCAGTCATTTCACAGTTGAGACAACAAAGAGCCTGAGAAGAGCGGTCTTGCAGTCACACAGTCACTAAGCAGCAGAGCTGGGAGCTCTAAATTCTTGGTGTCTAGCCCAAGGTTCTTAACTGAACAAGAAATATAAAGAGAAGAGCTGCAAGTAATAATGAATTATTTAAACAAATATGCTAAAGTAAGCTGTCAGAATAATAGTTGGAAGTATTAAGGAAACAAAAAATTAGCAGGTATAGGCTATTTAAAACCCCAATGAGAGAAATGTCTACAACATAGTCATAAGTTCATTATTCATTAAAATGCCAATTTGGGGTCAGCCCAGTGGCGCAGCAGTTAAGTTCGCCTGTTCCCCATCGGTGGCCTGGGGTTTGCCAGTTCGAATCCCGGGTGTGGACATCGCACCGCTTGGCAAGCCATGCTATGGAGGGCGTCCCACATATAAAGTAGAGGAAGATGGGCACCGATGTTACCTCAGGGCCAGTCTTCCTCAGCAAAAAGAGGAGAATTGGCAGTAGATGTTAGTTCAGGACTAATCTTCCTCAATAAATAAATAAATAATAAAATTCCAATTTGATCTCAGAGATAGACATGCTATTATTTCAAACTAATAAATTAGCCAAAACAGATTTTCTATTTAGAAAATACTTTTGGTGTGACTTATATTCAATAGTATGGTGTGACTGAAACACTACCAGACACCTAATTCTAGGCTTCAGTCTTTTACAAGATCTGTACAACTTTCAGCAAAGGATTTACCCTTTCTCAGCTTCCAGTAATTCATTTAAAATTAGCAGTTTGGATTTGAGGACTCCTAAATTCCTTGTCCACTTTAACTTGCTGTAAATTAAATTAGAATGTAAGTAAGCTTCAGTTTCTTCCAGATTTAATAAATTTCTTCTTTCCAGAAAAAAAGTTAAACTTCAAATCTAAAATATAACATGAAGGGTGCCTTTTCTCAAGTTCTCTGATCTTAGCCATTTTCCAAATTAAAAGGTATTATTCTGGAATCATCTTTCTGTTCAACTCTCCACATAAAAGATTGAGTTGATATAGTGGATTCTACTGTACCATATGTTAAATCCTTAGTGACTGGAATGGAAAACTCAAGTGTGGTCCTTTTTCTAGAAGATTGTGTCTCAGGATTCATATTTCCACCATCGCAACCCTAAATAAATTTAAATGTACAAATTAAACAGGTACCAGATCACTCTTAATGCCCAGCCATGACCATAAAATAGGTGAAAACAGTTAAGAAGAAAATGTAGATATCTTTTGCTAAAATAGGCAAGAGAGTACTAAGATTAAATAACTGGGTCTGAACCTCTTTCTAAAGTAGAACTAGCCTGCATTTTTCATTCCAATGTTTTCTGTTGTGGGAGAAAAAAAAAACCTCAGGTCAATAATTACTCAGGAAACATTTCAGCTGTGAACTTGTATATCTGTTTACTAAATATTAATTTTGATTATATTTAGATCTCATGTAAACTTGGCTGTCTTTAGCGGATAAAATACATATCATTCCCAAGTCACATAAAAATTGTGGTTATGGGGTTTGGTGAATCCTCCATCAAGTGACACAAAGGGTGGATAACTAATGATACGGAGAACTAGTTGCTTATAGTTTTCATTTAGAATTATAAATACATTTCCTACCACGCTTACATTTTATATGTTGAAATGATAAATTCTGGCAATTTATTATATTTAGAAAGAATATCTTTATTTAGTTCCAACAAACTTGTTAAATTTGTTAGACTAATACAACATTTCTGAGAAGTGCTCATTTTGAATAATTCTTTATCTGACACACTCATTTTTAAAAGTACAACAAAACTAGCATATTTTAATAAATAATTCCAAGATATAGTAACTTACATTGCTTTAAGAGGATATTTTCCTATGGATTATGGTAATAAAGAGCAAGAAATTCAATTGTAATTGTCAGCCTTTATATATATTAAAAGCTTTCCACTTCCATCAGTGACGACCACAGGATATGCATGGCTATTGATTCTAGGCTATTTGTACAGGATGGATTAATGGTTTCTTCTCCTGTAAATATAAATATTTCAACCCAAGTTCATCAAACCTTCAAACTGTTAAATAACCATTAACAACATCCAATCCCATTCACCCACCTACCACTCTTCCCCAGAGATTTCTGGAAATAGTTCCTTGGGGAATAAGAAATAAAGTGATGAACAATGATTTAAACATAACCATATTAATTACTTTACATATCCTGACACAACTGAGTTGTTCAAGAAATTATATTTTTCTTTACCTTTATTTAGCCAGAACATCTCACAGCTTACTTTGATCAGTGAATTGTTAAAATATCTCCTGGTTGTATTAATAGAAGCATGGACAGACCTAACTCATTTGCTTTTCTCCTATCTATTATATAATTTGCTATCAGAGGAATAATCCTATCCATCATAACTAAGATATATACTGAATTTATGTCAGAAAAACTATTTTCATATAGAGGCTTTCCATATGTTAGAGCTTTTGAAACAAAATATGCGTTGACTTTTATTTTCTATTTAATGACAAAGATTAGATTAAATTAAATTTAGCAGCAAAAGTCTGACATCTATATACACATATGTATATGCATATTATTATGTGTGTACATATATTCATGTTAATATATGTAATATATTCACTAAAGTATTATTTAAATATAAGTTGATATTGAAAGATGAAAAAGATAAGAAGAAAAAAGTACTTCCCATAAAAGTTCATATACATCAGGACATGGACTTGACCTTGGGTTGAGATCTGAGTGCATTCCTAGCTATCAAAAGACTCAAAATAATCTCATGTGGCCATCAAGTCACCTGGTACGAGACAAACTTTTATTTACATGATGTCAGAACCTTGGGCCTCTCATTTTCACAAACATCTTGAGAAAAAAAATGACTTGTTCCAGTATTTATAATCATAGTCAATACTTATTAATCCTGTGATTTTGAGCTAGTTAAGAGTAGGAGACATCCGTTTCCCGACTGTGTGATAACAGAACTCAGCATATTAAAATGATAATAATATATAAAACTTCTGACACTTGTTAGACATGGAATAAATGGAAGTTGCAATAATAGTAATAAAAAAGAATACATATGACATGACTGGGCATTAGAATGATCTGGTGCCTATTTCATTTGCACATTTAAACCCTCAGCATATAAATTTCAAAGGCAGGTTACTATATTGATAAATAAAAGTGCTGAGTCATGGCAGATATGGTTTTCTTTAATCATCACTTGCTTAGATTAAAATAACACTTGTTCACATTAAAATTCCTGAAACATCTAGTTTATGGATGAGGAGTAAAGGTTCATATTTTGTTTTTTAGATGGTAAAATACTCTTGCACTGATTTTCACAATCCTTCTCTCATATACATTAAATACACATCTTCACATAGGAGCAAGTTATAAAGGCTATTTACAGTTCACAGGTATAAAGGTTATTGAGATGTTACCAGTCACCTATTTCTTCCTATTTATGGTTATAATGGCTATTGAAATGTTACCTAGTCACCTAGTCTTTCCTGGGCCTGTGGAAACTGCAACTTGGAAGCCACCATAGAGCAGACACTTCTTTTTCAAAGGCCCTCTGGCGAAATCTCTTGCTTTATAAGCAAGGAGTAATTTACCATATTAGAAGACTAAAGAGACCTCCTTCCTGAAAATATCCAATAATCTATTTCAAAAATGTTTCTGCTCAATAAATGTTTGTGGACTTTGATTGTGAAAATCAAGTAAACTAATCTGGAGTTGCTAGTGACGGTGGAGGTAATGATGGTAGACATCATCTCTTGGTACCCGGAAGAGCAAGGCAACTGGGAGGAACTAAATATAAAACAGAGGTCCCAAGACTACTGAAGGGATGATAAAAAGAAAGGAAGGAGGAAAGAAGGGAGGAAGCAAGGGAGGGAGGAAAAGAGGAAAGTCCATAGAACTCCTGTTACTTTCATTCCGAAGCCCTGGGCAGGAGCCCTTTTAACCTTGTAAAAATGATAAGCTGTTTCTTGCCTCTTTGCCTCTGCATAGTCTGATCCCCTTCTTAGATTCTTTTCTGCCTGGCAAAATACCACTCGTTCTCCTATTTCAGCCCAAATTTTACCTTCTTTACAGAGTCTTCATTAACTTCCTCACACAGATAGGGATGTTTCCTCTTCCCGTGTTTCTCTAACATGGTACATCACATTACTGTTTATTTGTTGTGTAAGCTCCTTGAAGTTGAAAATGATATTTTAGGTGCTGCATATCTTGTATATAGTAAAGTATGTACCTGGATTATAGTAGAACATCATTTTTTGTATTGTTTTAATTAATTTTCACCTGATGATAATAGTAGAGACTTACTATGCAAAAATCAAAGATAGAGTTTCTTAGTTTGAATGAAATGGCTATTCCACATATAAAACAACATTTTAAAATGTCATCCATATTGACATATTAGCATATTCAAAATTATAAAAACATATTATCAATGAGGAATAATTAAGACATGTCTTCATTAAAATATTTACAATCTATTGTCTGTGTCATGGAAGAAAACTTTCAGTATTTGTAAAAAGCTGTCATAAAGTCTAGAAATCTAGGAATCAGAGGATTTGGGGGCTGGAAGGAATATTAAATATCATCTCTTCCAACAATCCTGCCAGTTGTAAATCCTGTATCCTACATTTCTTCCAAGTGAACATTGGGCAATGCTAGGTTCCCCCACTCTTGCCCTTGGCGGTTGATCCGAGAAATGCCACAATCAAGCATAGAGTGAGATCAGGACAGGTTTCAGAATTCTCTCTCATGTGAAATAAGGTGAAACATCACACATACTGTGAAGAAATGTGAAACAAATCATTTAACAAAATACTTGATTGGCAAGTTATACTTCCAAATGATATATTTTCTATATATTTTAGTAGACAACTTTAAGAAACTTTTTAGTGAATAATTTAACCCAATTTAATTTAATTTAATAATTTAATTTAACTTCAGTCTTTATTCAGAATAAAAAAATAGGAGATAATAGAAAAGAGAAATGAAACTAGAAAATAAGTGATAATGTACACTAGCATGGGAAAAGTTGAAGAAAGGGCATGGAATTTTGAATATATACACACTGATATCTATGATGATCTCATTTTTATGACATAAAAACAATGTTTTCCTTATTCAAAGAAATTTGCTCATCTTCACTACTGTCAAAATACAATGTACATCATGAATTATCCTTGGAAATGCTACATTTAGAAATCTCACTCTTTTAAAAATGTCATTTTTCTTTTCAGAGCAATGGTCTGATTTCGAAAAAATATAAGAAAATATACCTACATAGAAAAATGATACTCTAGAATCCAGTAATAGTTTAAAAGGTCTGTGTTTTATCAGTTTCAATGCTCAAACTAAAGGTGATAGGCAATTCACAGAAATCTATGTAATTCCCAAAAAGAATTTCAGAAATTGTACTTACTACAATTTTGTTTCCCTAATTTCCTCATTTACATCTCCTAAGGACTGATATTCAGAGCTCTTTTGTGCTTACTATTACTATTACTATTAATGTAATCAAGGTCCTTCATAAAGAAGCCTTGTATTCTCCAAGCAGTAGCCAACTCTCTGTAGGCATTTTCCAAAAGTAACAGAGCACCAACGCCTCTTTGTGCCTGGCAGGGCAGTGGACTCCTTACCTTCAGAAATAATTAGATCTAAAAACATTCAAGAGGATAAAGATGCTTATTCATCGAATTTAGCAAATGGGAAGATTATTTCTTTACTGACCACAAGGCCCATCCATAAGTTACACACATGATTACTCTGGAGAGACCCCTGATACATCATTAGGCCCCGGGCATCTTAAAACTACATTACTCTTTGAGAATTTCACTAAATTCCTTTGGATTACACAAAACCCTCTGCTGCACTATTCTAAAATGGTTTAATAATAGCATCTCTACTGATAACAGATACATTGTCACATTGCCTTCGATGACACTTCCAAGCATTGCCAATTCATGCATTATCTGCTGAGTTCACGGAAAACATAGAAACTGCTTTTGTGAGATCTTTATCATTCTATATTTTAAAATTATATATTATTTATAGTTCTGTTTATCCCAGATGAATGTGTGTGGCCTTACTATCTATGACTGGGTATAGACAATAACCCATAAAAACAATCCCCAAATAAATAGTGCTGTTGACAGATAAATTATGGAAATAGTGAACAATGGACATTTTGGAACATCTTTAGTGCGGCAGTTTATGATCATACATGTTGTTTATCTTGCTTTTCAGTGTCAGATTGAAAATGTTTCATTCCTGGTAATGGTACTCATGACAACAAGCAAGCTTTGAAAAAGTGGTGGCCCTTTTTCTGCTGAGCCTTGAATGTTGGAAATCATAATGGAAACATTAAAAACGGAAAGAGATAAAGACTAGGAGAAAAGCAGTTCTATTGCTACTCAAAGTTTTGTTGTAGACTTGTGACAAGGAGAGACATGAAGAACATTTTTAAATAAAATTCTAGAAGAAGAGTATTGGAAGCCTGGTCAGAAAAGGACTAAAATAATTTTGATTATCTCTTAGTTCAGAAAGTTTTTCACTCCTAGTGATCTGTCTCTGCTACTGTCTAAGTCTCAGAAAAACGTGCCCAAAGATGATGTGGAAATATACAAAGAAGTGAAACTTTTTAATGCAGTAGATGATTATGAGATGATCATTTGATGATCATTTGATGATCATTTGTGCTTACTCATGCCAGGCAGAGGCTCAATATTTTATATTAATCGTTCATTCCAGACTTGCAGTGACTGATAATTGATATGAAGAACAAACTGAGGCTTAACGAGTTTATTTGATTTGCATAAGAATGGACAAGTCAACACATTTCAGAAATGATAGAGCCAGATCCTGGTCATCCTATTCCAGAATCTCGTTTCTTACTAAATTTTATGATTTTTAGAGAAAAAATATATTAAATTATGAGCAACTGGCAATTTCCAGCCAAATGTCTAATGTCCCATATAACAATGGGAAGAAAAATATGGCTTCAAAAATTACTGACCAATAAAACTCTATTCAGTAGATATGTGCTTAGTGTTCAGATGTTCTGCAGGATCTCTCCACTGTGTTACAGACTGTCCAGGGCAGGCTAGGCATTAAAATTGCTGAAGAATGAAAGCGTCTGTTTGGATGGAGAGGAGGTCTCTGTTTACACCATTAGTGCAAACTCTACTAGTTCTATTTACACTGTGTTTAGTTGTATAAGGCAAGTACACACTTAAGCTCACTTAAGGTCAGTGGAGAAAGTGCAACTATAGCAAGATCTACTTTGGTCAGGCAAAGGCAAGTGCTTACAGGTTGTTGGCTAGCATGTAAATTATTCAATAGCCGTCCCGCAGGAATCTACAAGAATATCTTCACTGACACAGACTAAAACAATTCCTATGAGGATGGAGATTAAAAGGGTCCCCAACCCACTTCCTTTCCATTTGAGAATCATCATTGTTTGAACATGTCTGATCTACTAGGATAGCCCCAAGTAATACTAGATGACAGGAAGAAAAACAGGGGTCCCTAGAAGAACCTCAACACAAGGAAAATGTGGACTAGTGACCCAAGTGTAATACTAGGGCTTAGGAAATCAGAAGGAAGTGCTGGGTTTAAGAATAAGGTATATTTGGGGCCAGCCCCGTGGCCAAGTGGTTAAGGTCGCCCGCTCCGCTGCAGCAGCCCAGGGTTTTGCTGGTTCATGTTCGCCGACACGGCACTGCTCGTCAGGCTACGTTGAGGCAGCGTCCCACATGCCACAACTAGAAGGACCTGCAGCTAAGATATAAAGAAGATTGGCAACAGTTGTTAGCTCAGGTGCCAATCTTTAAAAAAAAAAAAAAGAATGAGGTATACCTGATGTTCTAACCCTGCCAAACTCAGGCACACCGGAGGCGCTTTAGGAAGCTGAGTGAATAGTAGCAGTTGTCCCACTTGGGACAAGGTAAGTGATAAGTCCAGCACAGATGGGGTATGGCAGACCTGGAAGGGTCCCTTTGAGGATGAGTTGCCATCAAAGCGTGGATGGGTCAGCAGAGACCTACATTAGTGGCTGTGGAGGCTGGAGTAATAGTGTGACAGCAGGTATTGGGGACACTAATCTCCGGCCCCGGCAGTGGCAGCAACAAAGATGGAAAAGGGCAAATTAACCAGCTTGTGTGGGTGCAGTCTTTCTATTACAGCAGGTGGTGGCATTTTATGGAGCACCCAACACTCTTGGGAGATATGCTGTGGTCCTTCAGCGAAAGGGGAGTATTATTTGAGTACTGACTTCATCAGTAAGGTAAAATAATCAGGACTAACTTCCTGGACATGGATAAGCAGTGCTGGGCAGACTGGGACACAACAAGCAAGGGGGTGATGGAGTGGAGGAAACTGCTCTCTATGCTAATCTGGGAAGATATGAATTTGGAGTCTATATAATGTTTTTTATGAAAGGACATATGCTTTTATTTTGTTGCAAGCTGATGAGGTCTAGGGACATCTACATCCCAACTTAAAGTAAGTAAACTTGAAGCCATGACAATTCTGTTCATTGGTAGGTGGCAGAGGTCCCAGGAACGTTCCATATTTAAAGGATTATGATTTAACCCTACAAGCTGCCTTGTTATGTCAACAAGACTTGGTTCAGCATAATTCGTTTTGAAAGCAAGGAAATAAGTAACGGGGAATTTTTTAAAAATCAAGTTGAAAATAGCACCAACACAGAGGGTGCCTCTAACAGACTCATCACCAACATTTTAGAAATTAGATCACTAGATAGAATCAAGACAGATAATCACCTTCCTATTTAGTTATATCCCCATAACCTGGATCAAAATCAAGGGCTGGTTATAACCAAAAGCAGTGAACATTTTTAGTATACTTTGACATAGATTATTTTTTATGATGTGTTAATGTCTCAATAAATTATTCCTCTGGAACACCAGTCACAAATTATTGTTCCTGTGCCAAATGTAAAGAGCAAAGTCACAGAGACATGCCTTTCAATATGACAGTGACAGTAAACTACATATTTTTCAGAATATTCACTTTCTGATTGAAATTACAAATCCTAGTGACAAAAGAGTAAATCAAAATATCAAAAGGAGTCAATTTAAATAATGAAACAACATCAGTTTACTGCCATGGGAATATAAATAGTCACAATACTTCAATTTCGTACAACTATTCTCCCTAAAACAGAAAATATATTGTCTGCCTGTGGAGTCAGAGTGAGAAGATTTGTTGCAGATGGTAGTGTGTTGCTCTTGACAAAAAATGTAGAAATCAAATTACCAAAGTCAGGGTAACCATGATTGACTGAATTCTGCTAAATTGTAACTGAAATTCTAAATGCAGGAGCCCAAGTTTATCCCCTGTGCCTGGGCAGCCCACAGGCCTACAGAGCTGAGAGTGAAACAGAGGAGGACTGAGCCACGATAGGGTGGTAAGGAATGGCTTCATCTGAAGGCTCTTCCCTTTTATTTGGTCCTTCAAAATTATCAAGAGCTGTTTTAGTTTTTATATAATTTCATTTCTAGGACTGAAAATTTTTCTGTGATGACACTAAATTTTTAAATGGCAAAATCAAATAAAACCCAAGTTCGCTGTTTTTAGGTATAACCTACTCCTAAGGCTATGATCCTAAAGGATGTTCCCACAGGCTGGCAGTGTGGCAGTCTCCTCCTTTCCCTCATGAAGAAAGTAGAGAAAATACTCAGTACTTGCGTTATAGAAAAGCAAACAAGAGCCTTGCTTTTAGCCAATACACCTAAAACAGTATGACCATAAATAAAAATAACCAAATGATTGATCAATTTACAGATTAAAAATAACCTATTTTCCTAAATTACACTGCAGGAAAATAAAACAAAGCAAAGCAAACAAACAAAAACCTCTTGTAAGTCACCCCCGCTAAAAGATGTCATCAGTCTTGACATATCAGATGTACCTGGAGGGCTTGTTTCAAGCTGATGGCTGGCTCCCACTCCCAGCTACTAATTCAGCAGGTGGGGTCTATGGATAATTTGCATTTCTAACAGTTGCCAGGGAATGTTTTGAGAACCACTGCTTTAAAAAATCTTGATTCGTTTACCTGAGGGATGATAACTTTGCCCAGCAACTTGGAGAGTTAGGAAAATCTATTCTGGAAAAACACTTATCTACTGACTCATCATTTGTTAGCTGGATGCCTGAGAGCCACTCACTTAAAAAAGCTGTCTTTCAAGGTCGACACATACTCCCAGTCTCAGAGGGATTCAAAGAAGACAAGTTAATTGGTAAGATTGGTTTGTACTGTGAAAGTCATCTTAATTAATTTTGGAACAGAGTAAGGGTATAAGTATTGTTATATGTATGTAAATAAATACCAAAACAATGCTGGAATTGAAAAAAGAATTAAAAGTACATAGGCAACAACTAGAAGGACCCACAACTGAAATATATGGCTATGTACTGGGAGGATTTGGGGAGAAAAAGCAGGAAAAAAAAAAAGGTGGGCAACAGTTGTTAGCTCAGGTGCTAATCTTTAAAAAAAAAGTACACACACAAAAAATCTCTGAGAAAAATAAACGTATAAAGACAGAAAAGAAAATGGTTCACTACTAAATCATCTTGCTTAGAAAGGAACTTAAATTTTCCCTTTATAAAAAAATCGTGTTCTTTCATTTATTTGCAGTCTTTTTCCACACCATAAGCTTCACAGCCTCTTGCTTTACCAAGAAATTAAGAAAGATACAGATCTATATCTTCCAAAGCCAAAACAGAAAACGAGTACAAGTAACCACGAAAGCAATAGGAACGCTGTTGCCTAAGGGATTAAGTGCGCTGACTTACTGTGATATTGTGGTTATAATGGGCCCACTAGGTGATGCTGCTGATGATGACGATTGATGATGAACTGGAAAAGACTTGATAGGTATCTTTAGGGAAGAGAGGGGAATAAAAATTGGAAGAACTAGTTTTATTGTTTTTAAGGTGATAAATTGGCAGACTATCTCTTCCAAAAAAAGTGTATTTTGACTCAGCTATTTCCTGGAATATGAAATTGAATTAAAATAAGAGTTCATATTCACTATATATCACAACCATAAATGTATCAAATGGGTGAGCTAGATGAAAACCTAAGTATAATAACAGAAATGTCAGGGTTTCCTTGACTGTTGATTATTAAAAGACAAAATAAAATCAGTAGGGGGGCTTGAATGCTTTCACATACTTAACAGTTAACTGGTCACCAATATCTCATAAATGAAACTTTGCACTGCGAAAAATCATCTAAATATTAAAAGTGCTTTTCATATTAAACTTTCTAAAAATTGAAATTTTATTGTGTTAAATAACATAAATGAAATAATAATTTTTCTACTTCCAAAAATAACTCAAAAATATGTACAGTTCAGCAATCCTAAACTGATTTCATTTAAAAAAAAAAAAAAGCTGCTACCCTACCTCTCATTACTTTACAACCCAAATCAAGACAAACTTTGGAAAACAGATCCATTGAATACATTTTGAAAAAATATGCATAGCCATTTATGAAAGAAGAAAAATGTATTATATATAACATACAAGAGCTCATTCATCTATCCTGATTCCTCTGGGAGCAATCTCCATTTCTTTCTTCTTTATTTATTATGATTTGTTTTGTCCAGATATCAGAGCTATAAATATGCTGATACACGAATCTGTAGCCAATTTAGCATCCATTTAATTATTTCCCAAATTTTCAAATACATTTGATGAATGTCACCTTTATATTCTTACATACCTCTACAAAAGAGCTTGTAAGATGTGCTTTTTAAAATTATTCTTCTCCATGTAAGGCTATAATTACCAAAACCCTCTAACTTTCCAATGACTAACAATAGGCTGCAGGAGCACTAAAAATAAGTTGTGAAATCAAATATATTAGTGTGATATAAAGGAAGAGCATCATTAAAAGAAGAACAGGCTATTCAGAGAGTAGAAGTTTAAGGGATAAATGGCAGATGAGCGTTATAACATAATTTACACTTAACTTTCATGTTTTTAATAGACCTTGCAGCCCTTCAACTTTAATATAATTGAAGAAGTTGAAAATGTTCAGATAGTACAGTGAAGTGGTTGAAGCTCAGGAAACAATTCTGTGAGTAAAAGAGGAAAGAAGAAATTATTTGCTACGTGGAAAGACACTGAAGAAAAAAATGTCTTAAGTAGTGTTTAACTTGCATTTTGAATATCAAACCAAAACAATACATGGAACTTAAAATAGTTCTTTGGCTAGTCATTTAGCAGTATTTGCAGGTTCTCACCCCAGGAAATTGTTTGCTGATTCACCTGGATTTAGATTATGCATAAAAACATGCATTTCTTAATAGACGTGATATTTATAAATCATACTAGCATCAGCCTCCTGATGGTATCATTCCGAATATTTGTGCTTTATGCTTTCTAAATCTTTTTTCTGCCTACTTTTGGTAGACAGAGTAATCATTAGTATCCCCATTTTACAGCTTAGGAAACTCAAAGAAATTAAAGTAATTGCCCCAGTGGAACCCACACCTAAGTGTACATGAATGAATACAATTCTCAAAGAGGGAAGACCAGCTATTTTAACCATAGTTGGGGCTGCTGACAGGACCTAGCAATGGGACACAGAGAGTAAAAGCTTTCTAAGCAACAGGGAAATCCTCAGCAGGGGGTTCTTTTCCTACCTTCAGAGCCAGCGAGACTTTTCAAATCCACACCGCAGCAATTCTGCAAAAGCTGCATTGTGTATTAGGTATTAGCTGAATTTGTCTACACTGGAGGTGGGTGACACAACAGTGTTACAGACCCACAAAGATCTGTTCAAGGGGAAATGGGAGCAGCAACAGAGCAGTATAAATAGAGTTCGTGAACCTGTCTCTTAAGGATTTTTCCTAGACTTTAAGGAATTGGAAATTTAAATGCTAGAAATTCTTTACTGTTGTCCTTTGGGCTCTGAAATCAGAAGTAATCAGTCTGATATTCGGCAGCATGTGAACAGAAGCATAGAATGCAGAAACGTGGAATGCAGAAGTCAGAAGGCAGAATCTGGTCAGATACCATTTGTGGTTCAAGGTTTCAGGGGACGTGTTAGATTGTAGGAACTGATAATTAACCCTAGAACTACACTAGTGACTTTAGTATGTCATTTGTAGTTCGTGTGTGTGTTCTGTGTCATAACCTGTATGCGATTTGCTGTTGTGTGCCCTTTCACTCCTTGGAGAGGCCAGGTAAACTTAGAAGAAAAGGTGAGAACTTTGAAGACAGATGGATGCGTGACCAATCCAAAGAGTCTAGGTTATAGCAACATGATATACTGGGAGAGTTACTTAACTTCACTAAGCATTAGCTGTCCTCTGTAAAATCAAAATTCTACCATTCCACCTTGAGTGATGACCTGAAAGACTTATACGACAATTTATATATATGAAAGTTTCCATTATGGTAAATATTAGCACATATTAGGCAACTTGGCAATTGTTATTATCATCATTTCAGGTTTTAATCATTGTCTAGTAAAACTTACGCAGTGTCTGTAAGAGAGAGAGACACAGAGAGACAGAAAGAAGCTGTCTTAGTGCAGGTTTGACTGACCTCTTAAAATGTGTTAAAAACAAGACAAGAGGGGGCCAGCCTGATGGAATAGTGGTTAGGTTTGCACATCTTGCTTCGGTGGCCCAGGGTTCATGGTTTCAGATCCCGGGCGTGGACCTATATACCGCTCATCAAGCCATGCTGTGGTGGCGTCCCACATACAGAATAAAGGAACATTGGCACAGATGTTAGATCAGGGACAATCATCTTCCTCATCAAAAAACAAACAAACAAACAAAAACCAATACAACAGGCCCAAAATGGAGTTGTTTATGCTAAGCTCCACGTCACCAAACTGAGCTTGACTTAATTACAGTTTCAGCTCTCCCAGAAATGGAATCTTAAACCAGTCACTCAGGAATCACCTGATCAGCACTAGTTAGGTAATCTGCCTGATAGACCCCTGTCATCCCTTAAAGGAAAGTAACCTTGCAGTAACTAACCCACTTTTTTGCCAGTACAACATACATGTTCCTGCTCCCTTCTGCCTATAAAAGCCTTTCATTTTGTACAGCTCCTCAGAGCTCCCTTCTATCTACTAGATTGGAAGCTGTGTGATTGAATGGATTTTTGCTCATATAAACTCTTAAAATTTTTAATATGCCTCAGTTTGTCTTTTAACAGATGCATACTATGAAGGACTTCGCCTAAGTAGAGAGTATTCCTCTTTGTGGGTGTGCAAATAGCACATCTAATACCAAAGCAGATGATACATAGAAGAATAGAAGAGAAGATAGATAGACACCCCAAAAGGGTCATGGATCTTAGTTCAATGCTTTTCTCCTAATCAATTTTTATTTTCCTGATTTTATTAATTGCTTCTAATATTTGTAGGAAAGCTTAAATTTATTTAAATTTGTTTCACTGCTTTAATTTATTCACAGGTCACATTGCAAAAATTGGTATTTTGATGTGGTCCTTTGGATAGAGAGTCTTTATACTCTTTTATTTTTGTAGAAAAATTGCCATTGTTTTGTACACCTTCCCTCAACTTTTATGTAACCTGATTTTAATGCAATTTTATTTGCATCGTTTTTGCAACAATTTTATGAAATTCTTGCACGTTTCATGAGAAAATCCAAACTCTTGTACACTCCTATGAACCAAATTATGATATAAATAATTTCTGCTTAACCATTTATTTATATACACCTAGCTGCATAAAAATGAGGAAAACATTAGAAGCAATAATATAAAATGTTTTCAAGAACTATCAAATAAAATAAGATCATCAAATACATTTTAAAAGAAAAGATAACCGAAATTTTTTGATCTAGCAACTTCATTTAGGTCCCTGTTTCTTGCTTTATAAATTTAAAACTTATACTTCTATTCAGTACGTATCATATTATGACTGAAAGTAAACTAGCACTAAAAAATTGAGTTCATCATGCTCTGGTATACAAGAAGTGACAGCTAAATAGAGGTTCAATCATGAACAAATTTGAATCCAAACTGATTAGTGTAAAAGAAAAAGTAATTTGGGGAGAAGGATACTTTACCTAAGTAATAGTGAAAAGCTAAAATTTAAAATTTGTAAAAAGGAATTATGCTATTCTTTGAATATTAACAGTGATGTTACATATTGAAAATGAGGTGAGTGCTACAATAATAGATAGCCTTCTTACCATAATGAAGGGGGTGGCTGTGGTACAGGGGTGAAAGCATCATCAGATAAACAACAAAAGTTCCTTGAGGTCTTGTTTATTTTAGTATTTTATGAAAAACAGTGAAAGTGAGTTCAAAATGAAAAATTGCCTTTGGTGGAAAAGAGATACAATTTTTCAACATTTTTCCAAGTTTGTTTTATATTTTTAGTTCAGAAAAGCCTTAATCATATTAAGCCTTGGGAAGAGGTGTTAGTATCAGATACCTAAAAGCAAGTGTTCTATCTGGTTTACTGAAATTCATTCACTTTCAACCTCAATGCATCAATAGTAGCAGGGGTATAGAAAACTACAAATGCCACGAATTTCTCCTTGAATACAACTGTATTAGGCTTGCTAAAATTGACTGCTATGGGGTCGGCCCCATGGCTGAGTGGTTAAGGTCGTGCGCTGTGCTGTGGCGGCCCAAGGTTTCGCTGGTTTGGATCCTGGGCATGAACATGGCACCGCTCATCAGGCCATGGTGAGGTGGCGTCCCACATGCCACAACTAGAAGGACCTGCAACTAAGATATACAACTATGTACAGGGAAGGTTTGGGGAGATAAAGCAGGAAAAACAAAACAAAAAAAGAAGATTGGCAACAGTTGTTAGCTCAGGTGCTAATTAAAAAAAAAAAAAACCTGACTGCTACATTTCTTAACCTCTTCTTCATCAGGGAGTCACATACCCACAGCGGCCAGTGTTAGCAGTCACTCTATATTGTTGTACACAAGCAACACACAAAAGCAGGTCCAAGACATTGTTCTAGACTGACCTAAAGCTATGGGGCTAAGTCTATCTTAATTTTACAAACTTGTCAGCTGAACATCACTGTGCTAGAAACCTTTCAAAAAGTCCGCGCACTCTCCCGTGCTTTTGATTAAATGTTCTGCATTAAAATAATAAGAATAAAATAGTAATAGTAATAAGAAGAACAAGAAAAAGAGGAAGAGAAGGAAAAAGAAACAAAGGTTTTAGAAGACATAAAGAGAAATGTGCCAAATTTTAATTCTGCCTCCTTATAAATTTTTAGACACAGACTACTCTGAAAGTGTAACTTTCAATGTAAATGTAAGCATTTAACCCCTCCATCAAACAATAATCTTTCAAAACAATGACAAGAGAATTAAAATAAGACAGCTTGTGGTTCCAATTTTGCTGTTCTGTGAAATGAAATTATTTAGAAAATAGCAGCTTCCCGTCCAAGGGGCATCTTCTTGTACACACATACCAATTTTTCACTCCATGACAGCCCCATAAAAAATAAATTCTAGACTAAATGAGTTTAATACATGCAGTAAAACATTTCTTTTACAAAATTCCTTAAACATGAGTGGTACATTTAAGTGAAAAAAAAGAGAAGGAAAGAGAAAATTGATTCCATTGTGTTCCAAAAAATGCCAGTCTAGGCAGACAGAGGTTTAACTGTGGAGTTTACATAACATGTTCTTGTGCATCGAGTTCCCAGATGAGTCAACATTTCCAAAAACCACTGACAAGATGTCTACAAATACAACACAGACATGACCAGGAAAATGACAACTATTCCATTAAGGAGACAGCTGGGCAGTCAAAAAGCGTCCTGCAACTAAAACTGTTCACAAGGCTTCTGAAGGGGCAACTCCAGAATATTTTCTGATATTGCTGCAGAGAAAGATTTATTTTGAAATAAGCAGTATAGAAAATATTACACAAAGGTGGTTTTGTGGTAATTACTGCTCCCAAAGACCGTTTCTTCATTTATTGGCAGGCATGGTAAAATGGAAATTGTTAATGAATTTCAGAATTAAATAACTTGAATAGGAAATTCATTGTTCAGTCAGAACCTTTTTAAAAAACTGATTATTTGTAATTGTTATTTGACACATAGACTATGGTAAGAAAATTCAAACCAAGAAAAGTCACAAATCTACATCATCAGTTTGCTAGCTCCATTGACTTAAAAATTAGCAAACATCCTGGAGATGGTGCCCATGGCATGTCACAATCTTGCTTGCTTCTTTCTGTCACTGTGGATTGAGGGAGGAGGGCAAAAGCAGGCATGAGATTCCTTTGATCTTATTTGTTTTCACTTTTCTCTTGATTCAGAGACAATAAAAATGGAACGAGAACAAAAAGGAATGAGAAAAGAGATCAACCCAGGGATAAAGAAGAGATTTTTACAAAGAAAGAAATCAAATATTACTGGACTTTATGCCAATAACATAACACAAAGCTCCAGAAAATAGATGCTCTGTCAAAATTTATGCTACCAAAATCACGCAAGAAGTGGAAAACTTGAAAAGATCAATTATTGTAGAATAGATTGGAAAGATGATTAAATAGCTACCATTCATGAAAGTACTAGGACTAGATAATTTCATAGAAGAGTTCTAGGAAATATTAATAGCTCCAATCCTATTCGAACTACTCCAGATCACAGAAGGAAATCTCCCAATTTATTTTATGAAGCTTGAATAATTTGCAAAATATTACGAGTGAAAAGCTATGAATCAATCTCATTTTTAAATAAAGATGTAAAAAACTGGAAATAAACATATTGGAAGTAGAATACAGCAGTTGAAGCAAAGAATAATATAACAGACAAGGTATAGTCTAGTAAAGCAAGGTTGCGTTAACATCAGAACATTTATCAACCTAATTGAATACATACAAAATTTTAAAAAGATATATTATCACAGTAATATAGGTCAAAAACATTTAATGCCATACATTGCCATTCTTGACAATTGAAGGAAACTACTTAAATATGGCCAAAGGCTATTAACTTAATACCAATAGCAATTACACAATAAATAGCAAAATAATAAAAACTTTACATTTAAATTCAGGATCTTGACTGAGATTCTTGCTTTTGTCATTTATATTTAAGATTTTCTTGGAGAGTCTTGTGAATGCAATTAGAATATAAAATAAATACTAGTAATATTAGACAAAAACGATGACAGTTTTTCTTTAACAATATTACTTGAAAAAAAGAGATGCTAGAAAAATCTCACTGTATTAATAAGTGAATTCGGACATGATAAATATGCCAAAGCAATATATATGTCCATTTTAATAATAAGCACTTAGCAAGGGAAAAATATTCCATTCACAATTGTTATAAAGCCTACAAAATATATAGGAATAAATTTAACAAAAAAAGCATAAAATATATATGAAAAAAGTCTACTATGTCTTATTAAAGATCAAAATGAAGCAAAAGATATTAGCATGAACTGACACACTAAGTTCTTGGACAGGGAGCCTAAAACTCATACAGTATCCCTTTCGTCAAACTCATTTTTTGAAAAAGCAATTTCAATTATAATCCTAATAGGTTTGGTTTTGTTTTGAATTGAATAGAATGATTTTAAAATTAACATTAAGAAATAAATGCTGGAGAACAGCCAATGAAAGTATGAACAAGTGAAATATTGAGCAGACTTGTTTTACCATCTGATGGACCATAATGTAAACCCACTGAAATCACCAATTTGTGACATAGGAGACAAATGAATCAGTATTGAATGGAGAATTGAGGAAAAAAAATCCAGTATATACGGCAACTTAATATAACAATTAAGATATTTCAATTATTTGGGAAAATAAATGGTGGCACAAATGGTTACCCATATGGAAGAAAATAGTGCCTGTGCTCTATTTAATATTAAATATTGAAATGCATTCCAGATGAATTAAAATTTTACTAAAAAAATTAAACAATAAATATCTTAGAAGAAAATATAGGAGACTAGATGTATATAGGACACAGACACTATAAATATTTTATTAGATAAAAATTAAAATAAAAATTATTTTGGCCAAAGTGACCAAAATAAAAACATATAACATAAGAGAGATTTGAGGAAATTTTTAATACATATTGAGGGATGACAGGTTAATTTCTATAATATCAAAACAGTTTAATATCTATAAATATAAACTAACAAGAAAAAGATAACCACCTCAAAAAATGGACAAAGATTTGGACATTTTACAGACTGTAAATTGATTTAACATATCCAAAGAGCAATCTGGCATTATTATTAAACAGAAAACGTTCATGATAAGTGAAAAGCAGGTAACAAAATAGCATGTATAACAAGATAAGAGTTTTAAAAATAAAAAATTAAAAAATAAAAAAATTGAATAAATAGAGAAATGTTTTTTTTAAAATGATAATACAATTATGTCCGGTTATGAGGGTTTTGAATGTTGTGGTTTCATTTTTATACATTTCTCAATTTCTTTTTTGTACCCAAATGCCCTTATCTTTCTTCTGTCTTCCCCAGGTTAACAACTGGCAATTACAGTCTACCACTTGCTATTATTTAAGTGTAAAGGAAAAATAATTGTCAGCTCAGTAAAGAGAACTTACTAAATATATAAAGTATAGATATAGATATATTGTGCCATCATCGCATGACCTATTAAATATTTACTGCCTGTGGCTTGTCTGTCTTCCCCATAAGAGCTCGGATTTGGTCTCTTCACTGTTGAATGCAGTGCCGAAAAGAGTATCTAGATACAGTAAGTGCTAAATAAATATTTGTACAGTAAAAGTATAAAGTATTACTTTTATCAGAAAACAAATCTATAAAGCTTTTTTATGTGTTTCTTCGGAAAAACTCTGGCAGTTCACATATTTAGTCTTAAGATTACTAGTGGCCAACGTTTAAATTCATCAGAACCTCAAGAGAAAACAATCTAAGGCACAAGGAAAGCAACAGTATGTCAGGATTGAGACATGAGATAGATTTTTCTTGTGAGTCTGTTTAAAGCAATGCTTTCACCAAAATCTTTACAATAAATAAATGACATAAGTCTGTTTCTTATAGAATCACTTAATGTAGGTTAACTGACATATTGCTAAAATGCAATTCAGGAGTAAAAACTATCCTGCACGAGGTAAACTGATGCAGTATCAGTATGGAGTGCTGTTTGCATTATAGAGGGTCTGGAAGAGCACATGGACCACTTATCCTTTAGGCTATCCTCCATAAGTATCATCTTTCTTAACTGAATTTTTGGTAAGTATTGAGGGGCAGTGATTTGAGGTTTTACTGAAAAGTGCTAGGAATGCAGATAGTCTAATACTGGTTAACTGGATGCCCATGTGCTTTAACTGGCAGTCACCTGGTGGTTGGAACGATATCAGGAAGTTGAGGAGTCAGACAAGATTGTAAGTGACCAAAAATCCACCTACTCTGGCTCACAACCAAGGTAATGAAGTACCACAGCAGAATCATGGTTCTTTTCTAGAGAAAACATTGGGTTTACCTTCACAGACAAAGGGACAATTTACGTCCCACAAAATCCCCACCCTAAAAATTTGCCGCAATTGATTTTAAACTAGACCATTGTTTTGGGTGCATGCACCCAAACTCCTCCTTTAGTCATAAAAAGAATGCCAAGACACTGCCTGGTGTACCTTATAAAATAATCTGGTTGCAAAATGCAAACCTAAGTAATTACATTATATAAAACTGTGTATAGGATGACTAAATATAGGCTAGTGAAATGTTCGGAGGCTTCTCCCCATATGCTCACTGTCATTTTAGAAAAATAGAACTATTCATTTTTGATATTAAATACTTAACATACCAGGTGTCTAATAAAGACACTCAGTAAGACACTCTTAGTTTTGGATAATAAAATCGTGTCATCTACATATAATAGAGCATTTACTATTTTTATCTAAAAGTGATATCAAGTTATTAGGAAATAGTCTACAGAGGGTGTAGGACACATTCCTATTTGGTCATGCCTATATAACTAATAAGAAGTTGAAAAGTTCAAAACTGAATTCTTAAACTTTTCCCGCAAATTGTTACTCTTGCTTTAATCCTTGCCTTGATGAATGGCTCCAGCATTACCCAACCTCCTCTAAAAACATCTACAAACCTATCTGTCTTTTCATCTCTCCTTTCTCCCATGTTACTAGTAGCTTGGGACCATTCTCTACATACAACCCCAAATTATCTAAAGAATGTGTCCTATACAATCAATTTAGCACAGCCAATTATTTTCTTCACCATCTGTTCCCTGTCTACATTTTGAGCTTTACTTTCAACCAGCCCTGGTGTAGCGGCCATGTGGATCTAATATAAATTAATAAAAATGCAACAATTAAACATCTCCCCTCCGTGCTTTTGCTTCTGTTATCTCCACCTGAAATTCTCCCCTTTTCCTGTCTTCCCAGTGATATACCACTCATACTGTAAGCCTTAGCCCAGGTGTCATTTCCTCTATAAAGCATCTCCTGAAACTTTCCAGCTCCCAGGTTGACTTGCCCAACCTGTTCTCCAGACCCTGTTATATCCTATCCCTACTTCTCTCTTTGATATTATGAAAAGTATTGGATTTACTTGGTTACATATTTGTTTTCACCTCTGTCAAAATATAAACATTTTGAGGCTTTGTTATTATGGTATACCTCCTGCATGGCATAGCACTTATCATATAACAGGAGGCCAATTAATGGCTTTTTAAAAGGTGAAGAGATGCTAATAGTCATCGGATGTCCACATTGTATGACAATGTCATTTTCTCAGATGTCATTGAGAAAAGGAAATGACTCCAAAGTAAAATATGCACTTTAATAGTTATTGTTCCACTTTTGATTCAAGAAGGCAAACTGAGCACGCAACTTGTACAGTCCTGTAACTATTAGCAGTAAAACATCAGCAGCAGAGGTATTTCAACCAATTGCTGGAAGAGGAACACTAGACTATAAGTATTGATTAACAAGCAGAGTGGAGCGGTTGACAGTCTCCGATATGTGTGGATGGGCAACAGACACAAAGGAAGCTGCACGGCTAGGCAGAGTTATTTACACTCTGGAGACTTGGGGGGCGGGGGGAGCCTGTGAACAAAGGTGAGTATAAAAAGTGGGCCAGAAAACCAGGATAATGCTTCTACCACTTTTGGAACCAGCCACACATTTAACTCTCTGGAGGAAAGAAAATAATAATAATAAGTTAACAAACAAACAGCTATAATACATAAAAACTGTTAAATGAAATTATCTGTGGCTAACAAAGACAAATGTTCAAAAACACAGAGAATCATGAAAAGGATGCACGCAAAGTCCAAAGCTGAAGACATTCATGTTTTCAAATCAAAAGAGCCTATGAAATTTTAAATTAGGTCCACACAGTCTAAGTGTGGACCTAAGATGAATATTTCAAGAACTTTTTAAAAAGTTATGTACAAAAGAATGAAGAACCCATTGATAAATTTCATATCAGTAACACTGCTTCCTAGAATGAAACTGAACAATTACTTCAGTGCTCTAAGGAAAAACAGTTCTCAACTTTGAATTCTGCATCGAGCAAAATTATTGCTCAAGAGTATAGATAAAATAAACCCAGGAAGTTGTGAGAAGAATATCAGAAAGAAAACACAGAGGATGGAAGAAAGCATGACTCTAACTCAGGACAGCAGAGCGGGGAAGACAGAAGTCTAGCAGTCTAGAGAGCGACCGATTTAGATAGGACAGCAGGATAGAGTACCAGGAGAGCAATCTCCAGGGAGAAGAGCATCTCAATAAAACAAAAAGATGCAGATAAAATCATGGTCAAATCTAAATGCCAACAGGAGAGCAACAGGTTTCCAAAATAACAACAGAATGAATACCAAGCAATAGTTTTAATGAGTAAGAATTGGAAGTATATTTAAAATACAGTTTTTTTAAAAAGGCCAGTTTTCTCTATTAAAAGAATAAAAGACAACCAGAAACTCCCGTGTGGGGTAGAGGGGACTATAAAAATAAGGGGGGCGGATTTCTCTCTATTAGACTATATATACACTCCGGAAGAACTATGAAGAGATTAGGACCAGCTAGAGAGGGGTAAGTAAAAGGACTTTATTTTACCACAAGTCAAATTTTACTTTTTGACTTTTTAAAAATATCTACATGACTTAATTTGACATTTTATTTTAGAAAAGAAACTAGTACATACACATATATATCACAACATGTCCCTTTTTCAAAATTTTTTCCAAAAATTATCGTATGATTTACAAACATGGATTTAGACTGTCAAAATATAATTACTTATATTTACCACATTCTATAAATCTTTAGTCACAGCCTAACGCCAAAATGTGAACACAAAGCATCTTCTTGTAGAATAAATGGCCCACATTTCCCCAAGGGAGCACATCCTTTTGAGAATAAATTGCATTCACCATGTTGCATTATTACATTTATTTTAGGACTACAGGCTAAATCCATAAAACTGTAATGATATTTTCTTTTCCCCTCCCAGGCTTATGGTAACAGACTTATTTTCACAACCACTCTAAGTCATTAGGAGCATTGTTAATTTACTACTATCTCAAGTCTCTTCATCTCTAATCTGCATTGATTTTCTGTCCTGAACACAGAAAGTGCACATTTTTAATGCTTTAGTGGCAATAAGTTTTCTTTTGGATATTTTTTTCTCCTAGAAAAATTGAATAAAAAAGGCAAAACAACTGCTTGAACTTAGATTAATGACTTCCTAGAAGTGACCATAAGGAATACATAAACTTTTAGGGAGTAACATTATTAGAATGAAAGAAGCATATGACCTGGAAATAGGACATAGGAAGTGCTTCTCATTTATTGTTGTTGGTACATTCTCTATGGGGACCTGACCTCCATGAACAATTAAAATTCAAATCATGGCCAATCTTCAGTAAATAGTAAATTCTAGAAATTTAGAGAAGTTCTCTTTTCCACACATATTGAGTATGTGACTATTCTACTCTGAGGTATCTATACATTTCTCAAACTGCCATATCATGTTTTTACAAAACAGGTCTTAGCGTTGTCTTTTGGTGTTCCAGTCACCATGCGGCCGCTAAGCCTTACCCAGGATGACATGGGAATCCTTGTCTTCAGTATGTGGGCTCATGGAAAGGCAAAATTAAGGAAGCCAAATGAGGCGATGCCTTATCAGAAACTGCTTCATTATTGTCTTTCTATTCTGTGCCCTCCCTCAACCGGGAGAAGAATGTGTGTCAATTTACAGCAACACTCATTGTCAAGTACATATAATACATTTTTTAAAAAGTAGTAAAATAACCCAGAGTGGGCTAAATTGAGAAACCGAAATTTAATACTATGTATTTTACTATGTAAACTAAAAGGAGTATTCAATTCTTTTCTTTACTATTTTTGAAGAATGGACAGGGTTATACACTGGTCCACCCTTATCCAAGGGGGATACATTCCAAGACCCCAGTGGATGCCTGAAACTGCAGATCGTACCCAACCCTACATATACTATGTTTTTTCCTATACACACATACCTATGATACCGGTTAATTTATAAACTAGGCACAGTAAGAGATCAACAACAATAATAATAAAATAGAACAAGTATAACAATATACTGTAATAAAAGTTACCATAGATCTTAGAAACCTCAGCAAACAATTATTTTTTCTTTCCTTATTAAGTCAAGAACTTTCACCTTCTCACTTAAGGAAAGCACTTTACAGCTGCTCTTTGGCATATCCAAATTGCTAGCATCACTACTCATGTGCTTTTGGGCCATTATTAAGTAAAATGAGGGTGACTTCAATACAACCACTGTGATACCGCGACAGTCTATCTGATAACCAACAGGCAGGTAGCGTGTACAGCCTGGAAACACTGCACTAAACGATGATTCATGTCCCAGGCAGGATGGATTGGGATGGTGTGAGAATTTATCACACTATTCAGTGCGGCACACAGTTGAAAACTAATGCATTGTTTATTTCTGGAATTTTCCATTTGATATTTTCAGACCTCGGTTGACTGAGAGTAACTGACACCATGGAAAGTGAAACTGAAGATAAGGAGGGACCACTGTAATAACATAGTCTAATCGTTTAATATCCTTGAAACACAAGGAATGAAGATTCATGAATATTGGCTTCTCTTTCTAATCATCACTGCCCTGCTTTGTCAAATTAGCTTTAACTACATTATTTTAATCTCTTGATTTTTCAGTAACAAAACAGAAAATCAATCTCTATCTTCCCCACTCATTCAATTTTAGATTAGTTATTGTAGTCTAAACTGATGTCATGGAAAACTCTGCAATAGGTGTGATAATATACGTACATACATATTTTTGGTACATAATATGGGTATTTTTTCAATTACATAGAAACAAATTCCTCCATCAGTTATTTGAAGCTCTTTATAAGTAACAAATGTGGAAAGAGATATTTTGTCATTAATTAATATAGAATAATGTATATTAGGTAAAAATTATATGACATATATGCATATATATGAACTACCATAATCAAAATGCTGATTAGTATCAGAAAATAAAAAACACCATTTTAATTCACTATTTCTGACAATTCTGTGGTATTGTTCTTACACAAGAATAAAATGTCCATCACCAAGGATTTTCTCTTCTTAATTCTTGAGACATGAGATCATTTCCTCATTAAATGTAGAGCTAAAAACGTAATCCTTGATACGGAAATGGCAGACCACAATTTAAAACCTAAATGCTTTTCAAATTGAGAATGCCATGGTAGATTTTTAATTTGCCAACAACTTACAAGTCCCGTTTTCATTTGTCAGTTAGATTGTGGCTCTCTGAAGTGAGCTCCTCACAGGCAGTTCAATGCCTTTGGTAGTAGCATGATTTTGGCACTCAGGAGGACCTGGGTCCACATCCTAACTCTGTGATTGCCTAGTCATTATGAGTTTGGACAAAAGTTTTGCGAAGTTACGACGAGATTTCCAGGATTTGTAGAGGAAGGTAATGTAGGCTCCTCTGTGGAGGGTAACAGAAATGGTAACAAACATAAAGAATCATGATTGTTAACAAATATTACTGTCCTCTTCTCTGTCTTCATGAAATTTGAGTAATGGATTTTTAGCTATTTTGAATGTGTTTCTAGTTTTGGGACTAGATTTCTTTGGTTAAGCCAGTGGGTCCAAACTCTGTAAGTTATTCTTTTTTCTTTCAAAATAACTGAGTTAAATAGAAAGAAATAAAGAAAGGGATGGAGGTTGGGAGGAAGGAAGAAAAGAGGAGGATAGGGAAGAAGGGAGGTGGGAGGAAAAAGGAATAAATCTTTTTGAGTGTTATGGCAACATGTCCTTTGGCAATATCACCAAGAAAATTGCTGTGTCTTTAGCATTTAGGAACCTACACACTCCTCAGATTATTTTAGACAATGTAAAGCAGTACAACTCATTAACAGTTGTTTGTCATTAACTAATAAACACTGGATATCCCAAATCACATTCTGCTTGCTGGTGTCTTTAGCCTAAATGAAGATGCACTGGCCAATTCCATTTACAATACAAGGTAATGCTTTCATGGAAGCCATTTTTATGTATTGATTTATAAATTATTCCACCCGAGTTAATCTGGCATTTCTTTGAGATTTGATGCTATCAAGAATTATAGAATATAGATGCTTTCTATGGATTCTGGCTTCAGATTTCCTTTGCTTGGAATTGAAATCATCAATTTCATTTTCCTTTAACATACTACATTCCTTGAAACGCCAGAGGCCCTCAAAGGGTACTAATGAGTTCTTGTTCTAATTAACAGTTTTCAATTTTTCTTCTTTGCTCTTATGAAAGAGAAGATTAGTAAAAGAAACAAAAGTCATTACCAATACTCTCTAAATTTTATTCATTGCTATCATTCTCAGTGTTGCAGAGGATGTCCATATACTTTTTTTTTTTGCATTTTTTAAATCAAAATGTCTCATCAATAATTCGAAACTCTTTACAACTAGCAAATGTGGAAAGGGACGCTTTTTCCTTAAACTCTATTTCAGGGCATCTGCCTTTTTGTTTTAGCAAAATTAGACCTAACAATAACAAGGCCTCACGTTTACACTTTTCAAGATGATATTTAAATTTTATGATTTTTAAAGCAATAGAAGTTATCACAAAGGGAAAGGGAGTTAATTTTAATAAGAGAAAAATAATAAACATCAAAATGAAAATTTATGACATTTAAAGGGTAAATATCTTTACTGTGTAATCCGTATATAAAAATTGTTGTGATAAACACTAAGACTCCAGGGAAAAAATGGGCAAAGAACACCTAAAGACAATCCCCCAGAAAGCAAATAAAAATGGTTAATAAACATATGAAAAAGTCCAACTCAGTAAAGAAATGCAATTCGAAACAAAAATGACATGTTTTCTCCTATCAGATTAGCAAATATGAGAACAGATAATACTCAGGATTCGCGAGGGTGCAATGAAATAGACTCTGCTGTGCATTGGTGGGAGGATAATTCAGTAGAATAATTTTGGATAGGTAATTGTCAATTATATACTAAGAGCTTTCAAATTGTTCATATTATTTAATTATACCTAGGTGTTTCTCCTAAGGAATGAAATCACAAATGAAGATGAGGGTATTTTTTATGGAGATGATTATAGGGAATTATTTATCATAAAAAATATGGGAACAATAATGTACAGTAATATATAACATCATAATTTACAACATAAATGTTATATATGTTATATAGCATAATATATACCCATAGTGTAAAAGGTTAAATGGACAATGGAATAGTCATATGAATTTCAAAATTGTTTGATATAACCTTAAATAAAGAAATTAAGACACATATTTGAGATATAGCACAATCAGATGTTTCATTTGCTCACACAGGAAGGAAATATGGAAAAATATTAATAATAATTTTAAGTTGTGAAATTATGAAATATGAGTAGCTTTCAGCATGTGAAATTGTCTCTATTTTGATACCAAATTTTTTATAATTCAAAAATATAAAATGATAAATGTAGAAATCATAAAGGCCTACATTTTTAGGGGAGAGGAAAATAAATTTCCTTGTTAATATCTATTTCTCCAGTGCAGAGAGCCCGTAGATATCCGTAGATATTTCTTAAGTGCCTCAATACATTATTGTTAGTTACAGCTTGCCCCCAATTATGCATTTTTCTGCTAAACTCAGATCCTTCATTGACCAGCATTTCTGTTATCTATGATTCCATTCAAGTTTCTTTTAATTGTAATTCCCTTTGCCATCCTTGGGCAAACTGAAAAATCTTAATTCCATTTTTATGGCAAATTCTCTATTTTCCTGAATCCACTTTCGACCTTCAACATGGCGTTACAGTCATTAGATATCATGAATTTCGTTATACAGAAATAGTTCATTAGGGAAAAATTACACAGAAATAGATAACTAGAATAGAAATTAGAACCAAAGCCTGAGTGATACTGTAACACAAACCTAAAACACACAATGTTGGTTTTGAGGCAAGTGAGGAGACTATCAGCGAAGACAGGAAGAACCATCAGGAAGTTGTTTTTGAGGACTGCAGAAAAGAGGATTCACGATAAATACTTTCAGAACAAGTAGCTTGACTATTGCCTGTTAATAATGCAAAGATAGAAAATATACCTATAAACTTGTGGATCTGGCTCAGGGGATTTCCAAGCAAACAGTTGACGGTGTTGTCGTCTTTTAGCCATACATAACATGATATTGTAAGAGAGAGATGAGCTGAAGAAGGGACAATTCAGTTTTCAAGCAGAATTTAGAGAACATATTTCCAGCTCAAGACTTTCTGAGTTGAAAAATAAGAGTCTCACATTTACAGATCTCCAGCCAGCAAAAGGTTTTCCAAGAAAGACATTGTCTCAAGGAAAAGATCAAATTCAGAATGCTGTCTGCAAGTCAACATCAAATCAAAGATGTAGCTCTAAGACACATTGTTAAGACCTCTGAAAGATTTCAGAGACTCAGCTCTACAAAACTTCTAACAATCTTAAATGTGTCCCAAGGCACCTTAACTCTTAAGTAATGCTAGAGGTAGCAGCCTGTCTTGAAAAGATTTGTGGGTGTGTCTTTCATCTAAAGTGATGGCAGTATAATTTAATACATAGAAATCCCACAAAATATTTTTGAGAAATAGCTTGGAATAACAGGGACAGAAAGAGTTCAACGAATAGCTTGGAAGACCTTGATCTATTTTAAATTGCCTGTCAGCCTATTGCTAGTCTGTACAGTTTAGTCTTATTTTCAAATGATAATAATAACAACAGGGAAAGAATATTATGGCGAACATTTATTTTGCACTTCTTAAACACTAAGCAGTGTGTTAAAGACATTTTATAGAATATCCCACTTCCACCTCAAAACTAACCTCCGACTACAAGAACTTCATCAGAAATGGAGATGACATATTTGTATGATGATACTCAGAAGGACATTATTTATAAGAATAAAATCATGGAGGAGCCTCAAAGTCTAGTGAAAGAAGAAAGTTGAGAATTTTTCATAAATAGTCTATAATCTTTCATATAATGGCTTATAGAACTTTCACATTTACAGCATCGCCAGCAGCAATGAATTCAAGCATATGAGTTAATCGAGTTATTACTTTCATTTTAAAGGTGGGAAAACTAAGGATTGGTGAGGTTATGCTGTCCAAAATCACAAAGAATTTGGTCGATGCAAGATTTCAATCCTGGTACTACAACTTTGGAAGACTCACTCCCAAAGCCTGTACTACCCTCCTATACTGGGTGAAATTAAAATTTATATAAGATAATGAACAACGCTATTATATCTTGTGCATTGAAAAACTTCACTCTGCAACAGAACCCATCTTACTTTTTACAAGATTTATGCATCTCCATACCCTCAGAGGTGACACACACTCACTTCTGAGCATGCGCCTGGAGGAGAAGACTATGGGCTTTTCCCTGATCCTTAGCCAGACAGTGGATCCCTTGGTTCCAGCACCCACCTTATTGCTTGTTTCAGTACCAATGAGCTTTATCTGGGTTCCAGATGACAGAGAAAACAGGTCATAGGAGGGCATCTTTTATGCGAAGGAGGCCCCGTGAAACCTCAGAAGGCCTGTTGGGTTTGTGTTGAATAAGGCAGAGCTTTTATTGCACTATCTTATACACATGCCTTGGCCACAAACTTGCTTTATAATTTTAAACAAATGCCTATGGACTTTTCCTTTGTCAAAAATAGAAGAAATAGAAAAAATGATGAAACTAAAAAAAAAAAAAACTACATTAATGAAGAACTATAGCTGAGATCTGAGGCACATACAAAAATAAAAAAATCCTAAATTATGGTTCCCATAGCAACTGCAACAGTCACATTTCACTTTATGATAAGTAAGTTTAACTTGAGTGGGAATGCAAAATACTTCCTCTGAGCCAAAAAGAGAATTATGGAGAACACAGAGACTGCGGGCCAGACTACTCTGGCTTTCAAGTAGGTTAAATATTAACCCAAATATATATTGATATTTTCACATCAATAGTATATGCTCATTTGTATTGATTTTATACTATCCTTATTCAATTTATAAAATATGATTATTTAAAATGGGAAAAATTCCCATTAAAATCCCTTAAATCAGAGACTATGACTTTATAATTTGAAAATAAAGGGGCACAGTTCTGCTTCTAATTACAAGAGAATATTTGCTGAAAGTACAATTTATGAAAATACAATCTGATTAAATTCACTGTCATGTGCTTTAAGCTCGACATTTTCAGTGACAGTAGATGTAACCTGAAAATATCAAAAGAAACACATGGTACTTTAAGGAGAGGATATACATATAATTTTTCAAGACACTGTGGTTTTCATATCTTTCTCTATTTCAACAAAATTTTTAAAAGGCAGGAAAGGTACTTACTCCTGTTATGTACCGAGGTCTATATTGAATTGTTCCAAATAAACCAAGAATGACGATAATAATATGTACAAAATTTGCCAGGATAGGTGCCCACTGATATCCAAGGAAGTCAAATATTTGCCTCTCCAGCACACAAACCTGGAACAGCAAAACAGGAGATACAGATGAGCATAGTGGTGAGAGAAAAAAAGGATCACATGGATGCATAATTAGCAATTACAACTGTGTTACCATATCTGGCACTTGTCTTTATATCTAACAGTGAGAATGACATTTTCAGGGATATTTCAAAGGAAGACTACGGAAGCTGTGGATCCATAGACGGATACAATCCTTTCAGAGAAGATTTTGTGGAGGCATCAAGCAGTATTCACAGGATGTCACTGTGTAGTCACAGGGTAAATTATATTGTCATATGCGCTGTCAAACACTTGAAGTCATCAACCAGCAAGTTCGGGAAGTCTACAAGAAGGGTCTGTTGTTAGGATCTGCTCAAATGTCCTTGTAGAAGTTGGGACTAGAGCAAAGGAGGTTGATGTAGAGGAAAAAGAATTCTTCAGCAAAGTCAAGAGACCCGGATTCTGGATATAGGCCTGTCCCTGAGCAGCTGTAGTGCCCCAGGCACATCATTTCCATTCTCCGAGGGTCTGATTCCTCATTTGTAAAATGCAGGACTTTGACTAGTATCTAGGGTCCTTCTAACCCTAATATCATAAGATTATATATCAAACATGACTTTTTGTCATAGCCGGTTACCTAAACTAACTAGGTCAAAGAAAGGCCCAGAAGGCAATTAAAACACAGAAAACAATAATAAAGCATCACTATTATACAAGCAAGGAACTGAAGTCATTTCAAATTATCCTACGTTCATCTGTGCTGACAACTTCACAATTAAGACATATGTAAAAATCTAAGCAGTGAGAGCAAAATACCAAAACCAATCAACCAACTAACTAAACAACCAACCAGACAACCCAAACCCGAGATTGGCCGGTAGTCCAGAAGTGCCACTTTATACTGAAAAATGAAACCTGGATAGCTGGCAAGTCTCTCATCAGATCTAACAACACTAAGGGGATAGTGTGTGTTAAACCCAGCTGTATTCTTCCTGCCTGTCCTCAGGTGGAATGATAATAAACTATCTGCTCAGAGTAAAACATTGTAAGAGGATCAGATGTTTTGCACAAAGATTCAACAATTTTTTTCAGCCAGATTTTAAATGAAAATGATTTTAAAACCCCTAAGTTACTAACATCATTATGCTTTAATGATATTTCTTGTCAGAAAGACATACTAACTCTTGAAACAGTGTGCTTTTAAATTAAATACCTGTAGCTCAGTTTGAAGATTTCTTGAATGAGCATTATCCCCACTGTACTTCTTTAGCTGAGCAGCACATTTTCCCATCAGGCATTGAAAGAGAAAATAAACTCATGACAACTGTTTGCATAACACCTCTGTTTCCTAAGACACACTGGGTACCATGGAGTAGCTTTAACAATAACAGTCCAGCCTCATCAAATCTTCATTTTCTCTTAATGTGGGCAGTGACTTTTAAAAAAGAGAGAATCTACTTCTGTTCTACTCTGCATATTCCAAAATCTACAATACCCACTAGAGTCCCAGAGTGGAATGCAATATTCCAATTGATAAATAAACAGATCGTCATTGAACTTGCGTTATGACCCCAGCCTCATAAACCTTAACCTGCCTTCTGTTGAAACATTCCTTCAACTGTTATCATGCAGTCAACACTTCATATAAAGGAGACCCATTTGTGATGTTAGGCAGTATCACATACGCCTTGTTTTTGAATCCATCAATGGTACCAAAAAGTAAGTGCTTGTTCTCAGAATAGCATCGCTAATCATCTATATAAAGCTCACTCCAACATAGAAACATCTTATCTTTATCCCATGAATAAACAGTAAGTAGGAATGGAAAACAGCAGCAAGACGACTCTAAACTCCATAAATTTTGAGCACCATAATTGTGGGAACGCAGCAGGGAAAAAGTATAGAGGATGAAGTGCATCCGTCAAACAGTGGGAAATCTCTCCATAAACACACCAATTATGGAAGAAAATAGCAGTAATGCTGTTAATTATAAAAAAATATATAGATGATAACATACTTTCTAAGTCTGCAGTGCTAAAATGAAGTTACATCACATGTATCAGCCTGTTTCATGACAGAACTAACAGTTCCATCAAACAGTACTTAGAAGCTCATGCAGACAATATGTTAATGTACAATCCTTCACTTAGCGTATTTCTGCTTTTTTTTTTTTTTTTACCTCTTTTTGATTGGCCCTATTAGCTGTATCACAGGTTCTGTAATTTAGAGCTAGGACTGAAGAATAGAAGATTTTCTGAAAAATTCAGTGAGTATAAACAGAATGATAATTTATAGAAGTAGTTACGATCCTTTCCTACGAATTCCTTCCAATAGGAAGTATATTAACTATGAAATTTCTGCAGGGTTGGAGAGAAGAGAATGAATATCTGTTAAAACACTTAACGATGTGCTGAGCATTCATACCATTCCCCAGTCATATATTATCTCATTGATTCTGCACAAAACCCAGGGAGGTAAGTACTATTGTCTTATTTTCAGATTAAGAAATCTAAGGTGTAGTATGGCTAAGTGATTCTCCTGAGATCTCAGAGGTGCCGAAACAGGAATTCAGGCCTCTGTGCAGAGCCCCTGCACTATGTCCCTACTTATGGACTTGAGTTACACCTGGTCCAAAAACAAAAGCTTTCACGGTTCATTCTGCAGGCCTATGCTGGTGAGAGGATATAGGTTACCTTTTACCTGCCTCATTTATTTATTTTGGAATGGTGTAGAGAATCTCTTTGATAATACTTGTCAGTTTACGACATTATATCAGCATTGGTCAAGGCAAGCTCTTTTTTATTTTGTTTTGTTTTATTTTCTTATTTGCCTCCTTCAACCCATGTTCTCAGTGTTACTCCCTTTTTGCTCATTGGACCCCCATAATGTATTTACTTTATGTCCTTTCAATCACCTGACATACAAACATATGTATATGGCCTTGAAAACCATACACTGCTGTTGTATGTCATTTTCACTAAAAATTCTTATGGTATGAGCTTCTTTCACTCTTATCTATTTTACTCTATATAAATTTTGGTTCTTTGTGTTTGGCTTCTGCACAGTGGCTAATTATAAATGCATAACTTGTTGCTTTCCATAAAGAATTCTATTTGCTTCTCTTACTATGTTTTATGAGGTATTTACTTTTTAACATAAACAGGGGCTAATCTTTATCAATTACTATTTCTGTGTCTATTGAGATAATCACTTTCTTTCCTTGTAGATCAATGTGATTGATTATATTGACAGGTTTTGCCATGTTCAATTGTGCTTTTTGTTTTCCCCCTGGGAAAATCTCTACTTGGAATATTATTTTTATCATAATTTCAGTTTGGGTTAAATAAAATTTTATTTAAGAGTTTTATATCTATAAACTGACCTATAAGTAAATTTTCTTTTTCTCTCTTGTCTGACTCTGTTTTGAAGGTTGCTCTGGCCTTAAAACATAAGGTGCAACATTTATTTAAACACTTAAACTTTGAAGAAACCATCCAGTCCCACTCACTTTCCCCAAAAGAAACTTGCGTCAACCCGGGGAAGCAGTGTTAAGTGCATAGCTCTTCAGGAAAATATTATCAGGAAAATAAGACGCCAGCATATAGGCAAATATCTGTCACATACACGCATATGTAAATTCTTTTCACATCATTTTATCTACATAAATGGGATTGTAATGTAGATATGGCTTTTCACCTTGCACTTCTCACTTAGCACATCCTGCATTTATAGATCTACCTCATTATATCCTAATAAAAAATTCCATTTTAACAGATATTTAATTTGTTTCCAATTTTGGCTATAACACACATAAGTGTGTTAAACCACTTTGTATATAGTGTTGACATATCCATAGGCTAAACCCCACAAAGTGGAATTCTGGGTCAAATTCTGTTTGCAAAATCCCAAATACTATAACAAGTGTTAATTATTCTTTGATATCTATGTTCGTACTGGTAAAACACCAAAATTACCCTTCTCTTTTGCGTTATAGTAAATGTGAATTCTAATAGTTATTGTTCATCTAGTAGAGTATGCTTAAGCTAAAGATGTTTTCAAATACCTTTCTGATAATTACCATTAGGTAAAGTTTATCTTACTTTCGATGACAACAAATTTCATAAAGAACTCCTGTGAAATTTCCAAGATAAATAAATTTATTGACTTTCAAACTGGAAGAGACTCAATCCATACTCTTCAATCTACACCCGAGAAATCTGAGCCCAATTAAGTTAATAATTTGTGAAACTAAATTTGACCTCTTAATAGGAGAGTATTCAGTCTGAAACACATTTGCTTCAAGTGTTTGCATGGCAAGTGGGAATCCTACATGGGTTTCCTAGGTAGCCATTGCCATTTAACTTTATTAACAAGGAAGTCACATGTACATAAACACATTAAAATACTTTTTAATAAAAAGCCAAAATGGCATGTTTACAGCTAGTTGTTTTCGACTGGTGGAACCCAGAATAGATTTCTTTGAGACATTGCGTTTTGCAAATAAAAACTAAGATTTCTTAGTCTTAAATTTTCCTCCCAAATATTACTATAATTTTATATGCTTAAAATTTAGCTTGTGAGTTATTACAAATAATACAAAATAAAACTTTTATATGGCCTTTGAGAGGAAAAAAATAGGCTTTCTATTCTATCATGGTGGAACATGGGTTCCTTGATTAAAAAAATAAAATGAGTGTGTTATTAAAGGCTAGCAACAACCAAATTAAGTTTCTAGTGCTAACCTATAAATTGAAATTGAACTTATCAATGGGCACCCCCTGTCCTCCTCCTGTACTTTCCACTCTCTCCTTCAGAAACCTGAGCTTCCAGATTGTCTCAACTCTCAAGTCTCTGCGGAAAGATGTAAGATAGACTTAGATTTGGACGCTAGTCGAGTGGAATGCTCCCATCCAAAGTCCATTTGCCTCGTCCAAGTGGACTTCAGGGAAATGACAAATCTCGCCAAAAGTAATAAAATATACACTGTGGGGTTCCAGGAATCAATAAAGAAATGATTTGCATTTTAGTTGTTTGTAGGCGAAGATAACTTACCTGACAACTAAAATTAGCTTTGTTATACATGAAAAGTAGGAAATACAAAGGAAAATCAAGATGAAAATTGAAATGGGCATAACAGTTCCCAGAATGGGTCTGAAATTCTTATTTCTTCTGTAGGGACCATGAAAATTTAGATAAACTTCCAGGCAGACCTACAGTATGGCCACCTGTTTGTCAGAATTTTGTCAATAGAAATTGCTGCTGACCTTTTTCCCCACATTCCAGTCAAGCATGGTCAATTTCTTGTTCCCAGTTGTACGCACTCTTTGTTTCCTGTTCCATAAGGAACTTAATACTGCAGGAGAGAAGGAAACAGTTCTGGTCCTGTCTCCTTGATCCATTCAAGGACTCTGCTCCTTCAGCGAGATGTTCTTGCCCTGAGATCTTGCCTTGGACTCAGGTTTCTCCCCTGCCCGACTCCCAGGTGCAGTATTTTCTGTTTCTTGGTTGTCTGCTCACTTTGGTAAAGCTGCTAATTCTTATGTGTGTGTTTATTCTGCCCCTTTGCTGGATCTTACCATGCTAGATCTCATCCACAGTCTGGTTACTACTCCTCTCTGCAGTCTCCTAGCATGGACTGTAATCTTGAGCATACTCTGGACCTGTCTGCTCCAGAATCAGTAAAGATACACCCTGTTGATTTCTCTTACTTTTAAGCCAATCTTCAGGAAAGCTGTAAAGACTTTAGAGGTATTTTGGGCTTTTACAATATTGCTGAGGTGCTGATGTGTTTATGATACTGTCTAAAATATGATGATATCACAAAGTAAAATTCTCTATAAATAGGATTGATGATGTTCCCCCTTAAGATTCTCTGTGTTGTTCATAGTGGACAAAATAATTGAGAACATACATGCCAGCTTTTAAACATTATATGCAGGAGATATACTAGAGATAAATTTCTTCATCTCACCAAGAGACTGATTCATACATGAAATGAAGAGAATAAACTCGAAGTAGGGTCTGCAATGATTATACACGGAAGATATGGAGGAAACCAAGCACAAGCACACAACCAAGGATTTTCTATCTCCTTCCACATAACTGCTTTTCTTTAAAAGCAAAACAAAGAAATAAACCACAATAACAAACAACAAAAACACCACCAAAAAGAGATTTGGCCCTAATGGCTCTGATTATAACAGAAGTCAACACGTCATCGTGATTCAGAACTCAAGTTTTGGAATTAGAAAATCATGTTTGATTCTAACACACCATGTGACCATAGTAGGTCACCTAATCTCTATGAATCTCATTTTCTTCCTCTATACAATGAGGATATTGTGGTACATAGCTCCTAAGATTTTTGTGAAGATTAATGCATTAATGTACATGGAGTATTTGTTTAAATGCCTAGGTTGCATCCTAAGATGGCTGCCGTTATTGATTCATATTTCAACAATGCATAACAAGTTTGGACACCGGTATTTTAGAACAAATATTATTCTATATTTATACCTTTGTCAGCATATTTCATTTAATGATGATTGAATGTTTCTTATTCTACAGGTCACAAATGCAAATAATAACATGGCAGACATAGATAACCTCAATTATTCAGAGGGGGTCTTTCTTAACGAATGTTTTGCTGTCTGATTTAACACCTCATGTGTCTAACCTATCCTAGTACTATTGTAAAAGAACAGAATTCAAACATCATTATTTCCTCTGTGAATTTCCTTCACTCTTTACACCTTTCAAATGTGACAAAAATCAACATTTATTTGAAAAACTCTGTCTCCATATATATAAGCACAGTAAAGATTTTCAAGAAAATACTAGAGAACATTTGGTATAAAGTCAAAGGAACTAAATAAAAACAAGTATTTGCATTTCTTACAAAAGTACATTTTCTTACTAGCTACATTACTGCAACAGCGTACATGGTATTTCTTAACAGATCTTTATTGAAATGAGGTCAGTCACATATTTCTGAGGTTGAATTTAATGGAGTTATGTAATTGACCCACATAATAGAGTATTTTAAGACATTTCCCACTATTTTGTGTAATAATTCCACTTATATATAACTCTAAATATGCCAGCTAATATTATAGTTGTTGTGATAACAGAATCATTTATTATTCTCACAGCTGTTCATTCTGCAGAGCAATTTATAACCATTTCATAGTTAATACTCATGCTATCAAAAGACAAGTTGATGACTAGCATATTATACTAGATTTAAGAAATAGAAAATAGCCTTCTAAAAAAGTAGCACAATAAGTTAACACTAGAGCAAAAATAAAAATGTTTTTTGACTGTTGTTGAACTGAACTTACCCAGTCATACGATTTTTTGACATGTTGTGCTTATGCCAAATTGTGTGTGTGTGTGTGTGTAATCACTAAATGTTATTTGATTTTTAGTAGTGGGGATTTAAAAAATTTTTACTTATCTCTTTATTATACACAAATCTGTGCCCTCTGACTGAATAGACAGTGAGTCTGGATTCTGATATAATAATAATTAAGAATTGATTGAGTGCTTATTATATCCCAGGCACTATGATAAGCACTTTAAAATGTTACTTAAGCTAATGCTTACTTTTAAATCACACATTCTACAAGGATTATCTGTCGCTTCCTTTACTGGACAGATGAGGAAATTGATGCCATGACCAAGATCATGACTGTAGAGCTGGGATCAAACGCTAGTATTCTAACTTCAATGTCCATATTTGCAACCACAAACAATTCACACCTAAACATACTAGGACCTTATGGTGTTTTTTCAAAAGTTTTAAGGGCATTATTTCTACTTTATTACCAAATATTTCCTTAATTCAATAAGCAAGTAAACAAACAGGTCATTGGTCTCAGCACAAGATAAAAGATCAAAAAGATACACTAACTATTTTTATATATAGCTGTATGGTTTGAAAAGTCACAATCATTACAATAACCCATTAAAATAATCATTATTATTGCTATTACTCTATTACTACAAATTGTGCAATTCACTCTACAGACAAGTTTACAGTTAGGACAGAGCTTTTTTGAAAATAAAATAAACTGAAAGTTTATGCTATTGATGCAGTTAATAGACTAACAATCCAGCAAAGTCACAACAAAATGACATTTATCAGTTGTGCCGCGAAATAGTTTCATACCTTAGTAGGCAAACTTTCATTTGTTTAAAGTCTCCCTGTACTCGTCTGAAATGAGCTAAAAAGATCACAGTCCAGGTCCTCTTGGTAGATGGATCACTGTTTTGATTTTTCCACAGAGTCTCTAATTTTACTCAGTGGAAATCTAACTTTCCAGAAGAATCAGAACACATCAAAATGACAGCTGTTTTGGGCAGTTTTCACGGCTCACTCAAGGCACATGACAGGCATGAGCTAGGAAGTTTAATGTGTCCATTTGACCTTGAATTTCCAGTATCCCCATAACCAAGTCTTAACTGATTCGAGGTCAACTCAATACACAAATAGGTTAAGTATTCATAACACAGGAAGAAAATGTTTAATGTTGAGAAGACTGTGGCTATGGATTTTTTTTTTTTTTGAGGAAGATTAACCCTGAGCTAACATCCTCAGCCAATCCTCCTCCTTCTGCTGAGAAATACTGGCCCTGAGGCAACATCCATGCCAATCTTCCTCTATTTTATATGTGGGGCACCACCATAGCATGGCTTGAGCAGTGCACAGAACCGTGCCCAGGATCTGAACCGGCAAACGCTGGGCCACCAAAGTGGAGCACGAGAACATAACCACTATGCCAGCCCCAGCCATGCATGACTTTTAAACCAGGCATTCTACAAGCACTGATAATATATTGTAAGTATTGAGCAATGCAAAGCACTGTCTGAGGCTGTAGTGAGGTGCGGGATTGGGAAGAAGTGATGACATGAATCAGACAATTTTCACATTGAGAGAATCAGTCCTACACTATGAGATATGCTAATATCTGAAATCGTTCTTAGGGCAGAAATTCTCAAAACTCTCAAGGGGGCCCAGGTGTAGTTGTTCAAATGACATGCCTGCTGTGGATCTATATATTTGGCTCTGATCCATTTCCAAACCTCCAACTGCTCACGCAGCAAGTGTTACACAAAAAACATCATGATGTGGCTAATATTACCAATATACAGAAAAGCAGATGAGGGTGAGCTGACTATATTTTAATAAGGGACTCTAGGAATTGGGTAGAATAAACTGCTTAAGTTCATCAGCAGCAGTATCTACTTGTTCAGTACTGATTTTTTATTCATCGAGAGCTCAGTAAAAGCCAAAAAACAAAAATAGCTTGCAATATTCTTATTTTCATGTATCATATGGTATTGCTTTCTCATAGAAAATGGCTTTTCTCTAGAGAAAACTCTATTGCTATTTTTTAACAGCACAATCATATTAAACATATTAAAGCTGCCATCTGGAGAATTTGAAATTTGTCAACTAGGTAAAAATGCAGATTTTTTTTTCTGAAAAACTGACAAAGAGTCCAAAAACATTCCTCATATATCATTATCAGAGAAGCAGTGTCTAGGCAGTTTTCAGTGTGGATCTTAATAAATACGGTGTATCTCGATATAGATATTTATTTTGTGAATTCAAAGCAAGGTAAAATGTCACTCCAATCCTCCTGGCCTCCCCTCATCTAAGGCAGTGAATTAATAACGTCATTACCATGGTTGATGTTCCCTGTTTAGCAGACACTGTATATTTAACAGGATTGAAGGTGGAAGCATGCCCAGAAGTGGGTGCACAGTGTCCTGCACTCTGGGGTCTTTCCTGTCGCCTTCCCCCCCATCTCCTCTTCCCCTCCTTGCATGAAGGCCCCAGAGGAGATGTCAGGGCACTGTCTCTTTGACTACAGTAAGGCAGCCATATGGAAGATGTCAATCAAACCTCTCAAACTCTAAGTTACATCTCTTTCATAAAATTCAGTTTCATAAGTACAGGAGATGGAATGACAGCCTCACTTACTGTGACTGCTAACGGCCAATCAAGAGTTGAAATGAAAGCAGAAATGTTATCAAGACTACTACCATGTACTGGCAGTCACTGTGGCAGTAGGTTTTATCAGAAATTGCAACTAAGAATACTAGAGAATACCATTTCAGATGGCTACAGGAACATTTTAGAATTTGTCATGAGGTATGCTATTTCTGGCATGGTGAATACCATGTGGTCTGTGCCCTTTCATGTAACCATATTATTGAATTCAACACAGATATGGAGATGTTCTGAAAAGAGGCAGTCATAATATTTGTTTTCCTGTTGACAGAAGATGTCTGTGTCTGTCCGTGGGTGAATGTAATAAGAGATGATATTTCTCTATCAGCTTTAGGAGTTTTACCAGAGACTACATTAATGTAGCATAGATAACTGGTACAGGCTCAAAACGATAAATTCTGTCAAGCTACGAAATGTATTTCATACCTTAAACTTGAAAATTCAAAGCATTACAAGCACTCTTATATCACACACATGGTTTCTCTGTGTGCACGCACACATATTTTATATACTACTATTACTATTTATAGTGCAATTTAAGCATTTTACAGATAGCTTATTAATGAAGTAGGCAATATTATTATCCCCATTTTATTTTATTTTATTTTTTCTCCCCAAATTCCCCCAGTACATAGTTGTATATTTTAGTTGTGGGTCCTTCTAGTTGTGGCATGTGGGACGCCGCCTTAGCGTGGCCTGACGAGCAGTGCCATGTCTGCCCCCAGGACCTGAACCGGGGAAACCCTGGGCCACCGAAGCGGAGTGTGCGAACTTAACCACTCGGCCACAGGGCCAGCCCCTCATCTTCTTTTTAAAGATTAGAAAACTGAAGCAAGAGAGAGATTAATTTGCTCAAGGTTATATGACTGTTTATAGATAAAAATGATTTGTCAAGAATCCAAGTTTTGAACCAAATTATATCACATCTCAGGTGATATTAAAATATGTATACATACATAATACATATATATATAGAATATATGTGTATATATGTTGTACTAATGTCATTATAGATACAAATGTATACATACATACTTAGTTATACTTTGTTTCAAGAACGATTTTTTCTCCTTAGTTTCATTAACTCATCAAACATTTTCTTTGCAGTAGATTCATTGATATAAAGTTGATGAAACCACACAAAACATCACCTGATACAAATTTTTAAGTAATGGAATTTTTCCCACTTTATGTAGCCCTTAGTATGGTACCCACATTGCTGCAAGGTTATCAGTCTTCTATCTCCCAATGACATGCAGTTTCATGCCACTGGCAATGTGGAAAAAACTAGATAATACCTCTGAAGTGATGCTATTATCTGGAGAGAAATTTAGGACGCTAAATATGTTTCAGTGGTCCATTTTACTTATGAGCTGTCCCAAACACAGAACTACTTACAAATGTGAATATTCTACTGATGTCTTGAGTTCAACATCAAGCAGTAGAAGTTCCGTAAAACTTGCTCATAAGCAGTAGGCTTCCCAGACTACTCTCATATGCTCTTGCTCTGTTAGTTGAATTGCACGCTTATGTAGAGTAAGTCTACATGTATCTGTTCCCATCACTTGAAGTATATATTTTATACACTGCTTGCTGTAAACACAAACTCAAACCTGGTCACGTCACTTGTACTTGTAACATGTATCACTACATAATTCAATTATTACATATGCAATTAACTTATGAGTGCAAAAATATAATTTTTTAAAAAATAAAATCTAAGTTTAACATATTGGAAAGACTATATAAAGGGACAAAAGTGAGTTTCTAAACGATAGTCGGAAAAACAATGATAAAAATCTAAAAGGACTCTTTTTCCAAATGATTTTAAAGTCCTTAAGTTCTTATTACACTGTAAAGAAATCAACACATAAAAATCCACAGACAATAAATTATGGATTTTTTAATGAAAAAAAGGAAAATGTCAAACTCCAGCCACTGATTCCACGCACAAAGAAGAGTCCTTAGTCCTAGATCAAAAGAAGAGTCTTTTACAGTTTGAGTTAAAGTAAAATGTGTCAAGTATTACTTCTATAATTCACTGCTTTAAAAAAATATTTTGGATTAATTGGCCCAATGTCTAAAGACAGAACTGTATCATTTTTCTGGACCCAACACATTTCTGCAATTCTACATATAAAATAAGTAACATATCCACTGCATTACACCATAATCTAGAGGATTCAAATGATTCTGTAGATCCTAATTCACGACAGTGTTCAGGAAAGATAAACTCTGACCAACATCTCATACCCTGGAGCAAATAGAAGCCAGAAAAGTAGTAAGTCAGCATTCTTGGCTTCCTTCATGAAAATGACTTTAACTTTTTGAAAGTTGTCAATTATTTTCCTTGGATCCATAGATAAACAATTAATCAGGACTTTACATCCATTTGCTCTGTGTTTGATAACCTCAGCAGGAATAACTATCAGGTTTTAGGGCTGTATTGTTTTCCAAGTTCTGACAATCTGATTATTTCAAAATATGCCATAAAGACTCATTTGGTAGCAAGGTTTCTTGGGATTTAATATTTTCTTTTCCTAGAGTTGGAAGAGTTAAAGAATGCTGAAATGTCCATGTGGTCTTTACATAATTCCCTTTTAATTAGGTCGAAGTTTCTTAAATCTTCAAGTATGCTAATCATGGAAGAGAAATAAGGGCTTGAAAAGGACAAGTAAGTAGCTTGTTCCCTTTTATTTTAAAGATATGGTAATTAAGACCAAAAATTGTGTGTGTGTCTATACTTAGACATATACACATACAAATATATACGTGTTTATCAGACACCATAGTTGGTATCTCATTTAATTGTCCAATCATGAAAGGTAGATCTTAGAATCCCTATTTGATGGATGAGAAACTGATTAATCTGAAAATTAAATAACTTATTTAAGGAAAGTAAGTAATGGAGACGGGATTTTAAATTATATCTGATGACTGAAGGCCATACTCTCTCCCTTATGTTATTTCACCTTACTGAGCTAAACAGTGTTTAAGTAACTTGAGTCTGTATAAAAGCCTTCGATACCTTGAAAATGTCTTCTCTTTTTCAAACTAACCATATATCTTGGAAAGAGATTGGCCAAGTAGTAAAATGTTATTGGCAAAAGTTCAATTAAATTTGTTGTATATTTCAAACTCTTGAAAAACAGTCTAAAGATACCACCAAATTTAACAGAGTTAGGAGAAAATACCAGAGTAAGTAAAAAAAAAAATGTACATGTTTGTATAGATATAGATATAGATATAATAGCATCCCTTACATAAATACAGTAAGAAGCCAGACATATACATAGAATTTTACCTAACAGAGAGATCATACTCAAAAGTGCTAGAGAAAATTTATAAGAAATTATTTGTCAATAAAAATCTTTAAACTGTTCCTTTATGCAAAGTATCATTACGGGTATTATGGGTCACAGATTATGACTTAGAGTCAAAAAAGCTATTACATTAAACTATGCAAAAGATATTGTGCTTCACTCTGAACAATCAAGTCAACAATAACAAATGTGGCCGAGTCTCAAAAGCATGGCATTTACTACCACTTTTCCTTTTTCATCTCAAGGTTTATCGTCGCTGTTTGTTTTGTTCATTCTCTCTGATTGGCTTTATTTGCTTCACTGACAATCACATTTCACATTTTGTTTTGAAGAAAACAATGTCAGTCCCAGACTCCAGCACCTGAGCTCCAGCTGAGCTCTGCCACGCCCACCATGAGTCACTCAGCTTTTACCAGCAGGATGTCACCAAGGTGCTGCACTCTCCTGCACTTTCCCATTCCCAGTTGTTCCAAGGCACTGATCTCCTTGCTGGCCCTGCAAAGTCTACACTCTCACATGTAGTTAGAGTCCTATAAATGCACAGAGAATCAAGAAGCATCATGGTGGGAATTAGAAGCAGCCTGGTCAGTAAAGCGCAATCTACTAATTACTTGTACAGATGGGTTTTCTGTAAGAAAATAACCATGGGTCTTTTCATAAAAGGCAAATAAAATTATTCTCAACCCCCTTCTATAATCTTATTACAAAATAAGTTGACAATTTTAGGCTATCTCTTTCAATGTATCCATTCTGAAAGTTCTAAGTTTGAATTATACTTTAAAATTGGGTATGTTTACAATAATGATATATGCTACAAAGCCTGCATTGATGTCACTTTGACTAATTTGGTATACAATAGTATTGGAAATAAACTATAAGAAAATGATATATTTAGAGTCTAATATATCTAAGGCTATGATAATTTTAAAATTATAAAATGTTCCAGAGGTTGTTTGTATTTTTGGAAATAATCATGGATCAAGTTATTTCTTGAGAATTCACAAATATAAACCTAAAACATAAACATGATGTAAAGTTTAACTAACATAATGAAAATTATGTGCTATCTTTCTCTTAATTTTAGCATATTTGAATACATTTACTAAAAGAGAACCAAACACCATAGGTTTCAATGAATTCTGGAAATTTATATGTACAGATTTATTTCTATTATCTACATTTCTATATCAATGTCTATGTCTCTATCTACCTATTATATAATATACATGCAGTTTATATGTCCACATATTTTGCATGTGGACCTGTCTGTATAAAAAAGTGACATTTCCACAGTGACTTCTATCAACAAATAGATCATGCAAATTATAAGGTATAAATTGTGACATGATTTGCATTTAGAATCTAAACATATTAAAGGTTGGAACTGTGTTTTATTCACCACTTTATGTAGCTGGCACACGAAAGTACAAATATTATTGCTATTAAATATTAGTCAACACTAAAGAAGATGTACATTTTTAAAATAGCAATAGCAACTGAAAATTGAAAACTATACTTTGATGCTGGACCTATTCAAGAATCTACCAAATAGCAACTGTGAAGTGAAGTGCTACCTCTGTGATGCAATGGATATGCTAACTAGCTTGATGTGGTAATCATTACAAAAGGTGTATTTATATCAAAATACCATGGTGAATAACTTAAATATATTCAATTTTTTGTCAATCATATCTTGATAAAGCTAGAAATAAATAAAAACATAAAAGGAATTTATTAACATTCAAAAAGTACAAAAATGGTAAGTCATCCCAACCTGCTATTCAGCGTCTATCCTCACTGAGGGTTCCATACCATTCTAGGGTTACTGAGTAGCATCAGTTTTTGCATTCCACAGTAATCGAGATTTTGTGATCTTGGAGGTTTTATATCTATTTTATAGAGCAATTTCATCAGAAGTAAATGGCCAGTTGGAATAACTAACGATAGATTTTTTCCACATTAGGCTTACTTTTGATTAGAAAAGTAACATGATTGCTCTCACAAATCAAACTGAGATTTGGAAATGTATAAGTAAAAAGTTAATAATTTTTAATCAATATTTAAAGTTTGATGTATATTTGCCAACTATGGCTTATCATTGTACACAGTGTTCAGCATTTTAGCGCTTGACTTGAGTAAGACATCTCCCAGATTGGGCCCTGACAAAGGTGAATATAGAAATGGTTGAGGAAGTGAGGCATCTGCATTCTAGAAGCTATGAGATTCATGATCTAAAAGGAGAGTTTAAACCAGTTGCTATTAAATAAAACTTGAATGTGTAATTTTTGTGTGTGTGTGAGGAAGATTGTCGCTGAACTAACATCTATGCCAATTTTCCTCTATTTCATGTGGTATGCCACCACAGCATGGCTTGACGAGTGGTGCTAGGTCCACACCCAGGATCTGAACCTGCCAACCCTGGGCTGCCAAAGCAGAGTGTGTGAACTTAACCACTATGCCACTGGGCGGGCCCAAATGAATGTCTAATTTTTAATATAATTCTCCAATTTTGAAAATTTTGACATTCTACTTCCTCTTTGCTATACACATAAATTGACTTTCTGAAAATTAAAAGAAACTTTTACTCTGTGAAGCTGTGACATCTTGAGCCCATATGAGCTGAGGAAATGCAGTAGATTGAACTTGTAACGTCAAAGGCTAGGAGAAATACTAACAGGTAGTTAGGAACAATCCACAAGGTGATCTATTTCCTTCATTGTGTACAAAGACATATTTTTATCAGCTCCTTCTTAACATTCCTGAAAATGCATCTGATAGCTGCTTCAAAATTGCTGTCTTCTATTGCCCGCACATCAGAAACAATAAACTTCACCCATCATGAACTACTTGATAAAGCATAGATGCTTCTCGAATTCGAATTTCGTTATTGACCAAGTGATACTGTGCATGTCTGAGGAGTAGTATGACAAAGATCTACATGTCTTAAAGAACCATGGCGAACACAGAACATTTGTTAAGCTGGCAGATGGTGTTGACACCTGTTATTATAAACAAATGGAAAACAAACAGATACTGTAAGATAGGTGATATGATTTATAAACCAGTTGTAATGTTGACCTTATCTGGGCTTTTACTTTGATAGAAGCCTAGAAATTAACGACATGATGAATTTTATTTTCTTCTCGACAAGAAGGTAACTTTGTAAAATGTTTCAACATTACCATATTATGAAACTACGAGTACATACAGAGTGCCACTTCCATCAATAGGTGAAATATAGGTACTGCGTCTGGCGGATGAGGGTTGGCCCTGCAGAGCCCGGACAATGAACAAATGTTATTTATACTTTCCGGCTTTATAATGCCAAATGTTATTTTCTATATGTGCCATGTGGTTGCTTCAGTTCTATCCTAATCTTCTGAATTCAGAACAAAACTAAAGAGAATGAGAGCTTCACAATTGCATGATTTTAATAAGTCTAGTAAATTCAAAATCCATTAATAGATAGGAAACCAGTGTTTCCCCATTGTCTTATGACCTGTTGCATGTGTATTTAATATGCAAATATATGAAATGCACTAATTAGTCATCATACCAACTTATACCCTAGAAGACTTAGTATTCATATCTGTAAAATGGGTATAAATAACGCATCTCCCTTGTATGGTTTTTATGATGCTTGAATGAGATATTAATGATAATAAACAACACTGAAGTGGTTACTATGTGTCATGTTCTTTACATGCATTACTTAATTTAATACTTACAATCCCCCCATATGTAGGTTTCATTATTATACCCGTTTTATAGATGAAGAAACTGAAGCACTTAGTAGTTAAGTAACTTGTACAAAGTTATGGAGACCAAAAGTCCAGTCCAGACAGTCTGGATCCAGAGTCCATATTTCCAGCCACAACACCACACTATGTGATATCCATCCCAGCTTGTTATTAACTTATCTAGCCTCCCAGCATTTGGTCTCTTCCTTTTCTAATCTCTCCTCCATATGGCACCAAAATGACCTTTCTAAAATGCAATCTTCATTCATTATTTCTTTATAACTTTTAATCTGGTTTCACTAAATCTATACAATCAAATTCTTTCTCACATTTCACTCTTTTAGCTTCCAGCTGAAGTTCTCATCTCGCTCACTTAATAAGCTCACAAACACAGCCTAAATTTTATCTTAAGAACTGACAACACATTTTATCTCAAATCTCTACAGCTTTCTATATCCTGTGCACATTTTCTGTAACAAACTTTCTCCTCTTTACCAGACAAAGAATATCCACTCTTCAAGATCCTGATCAAACTTTTCCAGTGAATCCCATCATGGCTTTGACAGAGCTGAGTAGCCCTCCTCTGGGCTGGCCATTTCTCTTAAACTTCTTATAGTCACATCCCACTGTGTCGCAACTATGAGTTTTCAGCTCTCTCTCCCTCACTGGACTGTGACATCCTCCATGATGAGAATGGAGTTTGATATATCCTTAGGTGATAAGTGCCTGAAATCTGGTAAATATTTGGGTCTCGAAAGCATTTACTCAATGTCTATTTGTTTTCCATTTGAAACTCATTTAAGTACCATGTGAGCAGCCAGTTCAACAGTTTAAGCAAATAAACATTTATGGAACACTAACATCTGTCAGGCACTACGGTGAGTGTGAACAGGTGTGAGCCACACATGGCCCTGCCCTCAAGGAGGTGGCAGAGTGGCACAGACACATTCTCAGTTAATTTTGATACATTCCACCAACATGGTTATACACAGAGGGGTTAGGTGAGCACAGAAGCGAGACACTTAGCCCAGCTGAGTAGGGAAGAAGAGAGCGTGGATATTAAGGCTGTTTCCCCACAAATTGCCATTTAAACCTTAATTACTACTGAAGTAGAATGCTTGCCACTTAGCAGCTGCGGTGCTTCCACATCTTGATAACCCTGACCTTCAGCTAGGTTGCTACTTAGGTAGTTCCATATGATTCTAAGGATGCAAAGATGTAAGGCAGTTGTAACTAGTCCTATTGAAGTGTTCATTCCCTGATAATCCAAATTGGAATGTGGCTAGTCATTTGCAAATTTAGCAATTTGGCAAACTCTGCAATTAAAGCTGCCAACAATAGACATCAACATGCTTAGCTTCCTCTGATAGTAAAAAGAGAGGGAGAGAAGAAAAAATAAAGAGAAATAAAACAAGACCATATTGGGCCACAGATTTATTTGGTTATTTCTCACATCTGAAATATTTATGGATGAGATTTCTGGCCTAAGAGTTTTCATCAGAGACCTGGAAACCACAGCACCATAGCCAATCCTTTACATTGCCCTTCACTGTCAATGTTCTAGAAGTCTACATACTGACATGTTCTACCATGGCTTCTGAAAGATGAATTTCTTGAACCTCTCTCTGGTTCATCAGGGTATCACTGTTGGTGCCAAAAAATGCATCTCACACATATTACCCTCAGCACAATTATTGAGTGTTGAGTGGATATAATTAGAAACGTAAAAGTTAGAATTTCATTTTGCAAAATTCTCAGATTGCAGTAAAACAAAAGGAGAATTTATAGAATTATAATTCAATGAGTCTTGACTACATTAAAATTTTCTCTGTAATAGCTCATCAATTAGAGAAATTCTACATGCCCTTGTTCCCTTGCAGTCTATTTTCAAGACAAAAGCCAGCATGCTCCTCTTAAAATATACTCAGATCATGTCACCCCTTTGCTCAAAATTCTCCAGTGGCTTTCCATCTCAGAATAAATGTACTGGCCTGAGTCCTTGCATTATCTGCCTCACCACCTGCTTCTCACCTCTTTGACTTCATCTCTTGTGACTCTCCCTGGACTCACTCCACTGCAGGCACACTGGGCTCCTTGCTGATTCTTGAACACAGCAGGCATTCTCCTGCCTCAATGCTTTTACATGTTCTGTCTTCCCTACCTGAAAAACTATTTTCCCCTTACCTGTGTGACTCACTCCCTTATTTCCTTCAGTTATTCACTCAAAGTTCATCTCCTCATTGAGACCTTTCTAGTCACCTTATCTAAATTTATAATCGCACCCCGTCACGTGTTCCAAACCTCCCACTTCTGCTTTATGATGTCTCCTTAGTACTTACCACCCTCTAACATACTATGTATGTTCCCATTTTATCTTGTTTATTTCCCGTGTTCCCCACTAGAATGTGAGCTGCATGAGGGCTGAGATTTTTCTCTTTGGTTTACTAACATATACCCAGTGCCTAGAACAGTGCTTGAGATATTGCAATTGTTTGATATAGACTGCTGAAGGTCTGGATAAATCTCAATAATATTAACAAAATATTTTTTATAATAACAAGTGTTAAAAATTAGGAAGGGTATTTGCTTGCTACTATAGTGATATGTAGATGCTGTTCTAATTCTTCACTAGCTATCTGATCATTACTAATCACTTTGTTCACTATTTTCAACAAAATCATTACCAATGAGAATCAATAAAGAATATCAATCATTAATCTCATCTATTATACTTTGTCAGAAGGCAGAAATATGCCTGCATTAGGATGTCTAACTCACAGAATGGACCCACAAAACTTTATTTTTGTGTATAAGCTTGAGGAATTATGAAAGAGAAGAAGACAGAAGTGTCCAGAAAAAGCACCCCACCTCAGGCATGGGCTGTAATCTGGGTTTGCAAAGTACTTTACGGAAGATTGAGAAAACTTAAATTATCCAATTATACTAATGACATCATACATATTAGAGGAAATTCCATTGCTCTCACAATGCCTTGGCCCTACAGAACTTACTGAAAGCTTGACCAGGATGCATGGAGGGGAGCTCTCCCCAAATGACTAAGATTAAATTTTTCACCAGTTGGGAAGAACGAAAGTTCAAAAAAAGAAATTCAGAGTTTTTTTTATTGAGGTCTTATTGGCTTATAATATTGTTTATATTCCAGCTTCTGTACAGACTGCATTGTGTTTATCACCAACAGTCTAGGTTTTACCCGTCACTGTACATATGTACCCCTGTACCCTTTTGCCCTACTCCTACCCCCTACCCTCTGGGAACCACCAATCTGTTCTTCTTATCTACGTGTTTGTTTATCTTCCACACATAAGTGAAATCATATGGTATTTTTCTTTCTCTGACATTTCACTTAGCATGATACCTTCAAGTTCCATCTATATTGTTGCAAATGGCACGATTTGTCATTTTTTATGGCTGAGTATATATATACAATGGAATTGTATAAATATGCAATGGAAATTCAGGGGTTTCTGCAGAAAGTGAAGAAAGTATCTCTTGCTCATCTGAGACTCATACATGCTACATGTACACTACTTTATTTCTTCTTTGAAACAATCCCATGTAGGGAGAACTATTTTTTCCCCAGTTTACAGTTGAGAAAATTGGTGCCCAGAGAGGTAAAGTAACTTGCCTAAAGGCCTGACTGGTTCCAAAGTTATGTTCTTAACTTCTGCATTGTACAGATTCAAGTGTTGTCAATTTTATGCTATTATATATTACATAGTTTCAAGTTATTATTTTGATTTCTGTAGTTCCCTGGATGTAGTGAAACAAGAAACTAAGAAAATAAAGCCTTTTATAAAATCATGACTTTGATAGTTGGACTATTTTTACATTAATCTAATGCTTGCACTGAAAAAAAATGGAAGAGTGAATGAAGAAAGATCCCTTCCACAAGGCAAGTTCTGACCTTTCACCTCCTTTTGAAGTAGGGCATAATGAAACAACCAAATAATTAAAATATACAAATGTACAGGGCTGTGTGAGGCTGACTTTGGAGGCATATTGCCTGGCTTCTAAACCTAGCTTCACCGTCTAGCAACTGTGTCACTTTGACCTCTGTAATTCCTCTGTCTATACCTCAGTTTTTATAATCTTTGAAAAGAATATCACAGTAGCACCTACTTCATGTGACAGTTTGAGAATTAAATGTCAGGTGGACAGGGGAGTGCTGGCACCTAGCGAGTGCTTTAAAGTGATTGCTAGGTTTTAACACAGACACTATTTCATATTGTTACTCTCTCTCATATGTGGGAAACAAGAGTAGAACTTTCTAGGTCTTAGGTAAATCACATTTGGTCATGTTGTATTTCAAATGGACTTCCATAAATGGTTCAGGAAAATTAAGGAATTTTCATTGACACTAATAATTTCTAATTTTATAATTATGAAAATTCTAATTAAATAATATGGTATACTCCAAGAGAAAATTCAGTTTTCTGAAAATACTGGGTGAATAAATTAGTTCTAGGTGATGTGAAGGATGAATTCCATACTCTGAGCCCATAAGAGCTGTGGAAGTTTGGGCAGCTTGATCCCTGAAGCAAATCTTAAACCACAGACCTGGAACCTGGCTCCATCATTAGGAGTTTCTGTCAAAGGAGCATTTTCAAAAAGAGCACACAAGAGCAACCAAGGCTTGAGGGTCGAGATTCGCGGAGAGTGTTTTACCCTTTGGTTAGTTGACTATAGCATAAAGGAGGCGATAAAAAACATTAGCTCTAAATTCATTGGTCATCTGCTTTCATCCATCTTGACAATGGACTGGAGTTTTTGGATGACCACCCTGATCAGGGATGTGGAAATTGATCCTCTAGAAAAGAAATCCATTCAGTGACACAGCCTAAGAGAAAAGCATTGGCAATCTCCAGCACAAGATTATTTTCCTCTTACTTCTAAAAGAATTTATTGATTTTGTATGTTGCTGAGTATTGTTTCTCATGTAACTCTTTATCCAGAAGAAAAATGCTAATTGAGACACGGTTTATCCCAGGAGGAAAGACATTATGGAAAAAATAATGTGAAGATGAATTCTATCCTCTTGACATGGCCACACATAAACCTTGGAATATCTTACCTCCACTTTACTCCTCAAGAATCCTAAAAGATAGGCTATTAACTTGTTGCACACATGAAGAAACTGAAGTACAGATATTTTAAGTAAATTGCACAGGACCAAACATTAAGGAGAGATTTAAAACCAAGATTTTCTAGTTCCCAAAACTATATACTCTTGATAGTCATGCTAAGCTATTAGAGAAAACAAAATGTTTGTGGGATGGAGCTGTTAGATTTAGGATATGGTTTTTCTTTTCCTTTTTTCTCTTTTTCTGGTGGTGGTATTGAAGTTACACGAAATTATCAATGATTGTCAGTTTCCCTCTAGTTCCTGGGTTACCTTTCTAAGGGCTCAGAAATGGCAAAGATGGGTGGTTACATTTAAGACGGATCAGACAGCCTCACATTCTTTAGCAAGGGTATGAATTATACATAGGCATGTAAGGGCTCTCTGCACTATCTCATTTTTCACAGAAATACGTGAAAGAAAACCACCCTTCATCAGCAACCAATGCAGTTTTCCTAAGACAAATCTGTGACCTGTATCTGTGGGTGAAGACCTTTTGGATTTTTGCTGCATTTCCGTACCTTCAAAGTATTTTGCCCAAATGATGATCTCAGAGCTTAATGATTAAACTTTCCTTTTTGCCAACTTACTTGCTGAAAATAGAGTAGCATGTCAATACTCCACGGGGTAATTACTCTTGTAAAAGGTGATTTAATTAGATAGCTAAAATGAACTTTCCATTCCATATCCATTTGTTCAATAGAGAGGGGCTTCCAAAGAAACGGGATGCTGCTCCTTTATGATTATTAAAGGTTTTGAAGAGCAGCAGATGGAGCAAGAAAATGATGCCCAGAAGACACCAGCACCACACAGTGTCTATGACTTGGGTAGAAAAAGGGAAAACAGAACAGAGAGTGGGATTTCTAAACCAAAGGACAAATAAGAGTATCTTTTATTGCAAGCATCCTATAACTCACTATGGCTAGGGTGATGGTTTCAATTACGGTTTGAGCAAATAGAGCTTCATGTGGTCTGTTTGGGTATCAGTGAGCAACACAAAGAACTCTGAACATTCTGATCACTGACTGTGATGGGATTTCTCTCATTTAGTATTTACAGGTGAGCCTCCCTTTCTCTTATTTTCTGTTTGCAACAAATATATAAAATGGAGACTTTCCTTTTATTGCTCCATGACTGGCTGCATGAAAATGCAGCATCCTCTGCGAGATAGGATTACATGGTTATCCAGCAGCTGTGCCTCGTTCAAAACATCAGCATGAATTAACATGCATATTATCTTTACAGAGTGAGGCTGCAGACAACCCCTCTGTTTCTTAGACCCACAAGTTGACACTGTTCAAACAAATATTTGAAATTAGACAAGTATTCTTTATTCTTAGCAGACTGTGGAAGATTCACAAATCCTGGTATATGAGCACATAAACATTTCATCATTTCACAAAAATACAAGTGTGAAATGGCTGTCATAAATACAAATGTTCATAGCTGTACGCAAGATGGGGCCAACAACATTACAGCAGCATGCCTTCTTGCATTTTATCACAGCACTAAAATATGCAATCCTTTCCTTGAAAAAGCACCGTTATGGGCATTATAAAGAATTGAGCCACAATGTGGTCCGAGCAATTATCACCCTGGAGGGGAGCACAATGATGCACCTGGACAGGAATAGCTGTTTAGACAACTAGATTCTACTAGTACACTATCAGAGCCAAGGGGCCTAATTCATCATCTGGCCTCAATTTTAGGAGAATTCCATTCAGTGTGAGGACTAAAGCAGTCAAGGGACTTAATGAGAAAGTCTATTAAGTACAATAAAAAGATGACCATAAATAGAGGTGACCACATTAGAGGAATAATTAGATGGTCGTGAAGAGATGAGATGTATGTTAGGTTGTACTATTGTTTTGTAATTTTTTTTCTGCTTCATCTCCCCAAATCCCCCCTGGTACATAGTTGTATATCTTAGCTGCAGGTCCTTTTAGCTGTGGTAATGTGGGACGCTGCCTCAATGTGGCCTGACGAGTGGTGCCATGTCCGCGCCCAGGATCCAAACCAGCGAAACCCTGGGCCACCACAGCGGAGCACACGAACTTAACCACTCGACCACGGGGCTGGCCCCTGTAATATTTTTTATTAAAGCATTTCACTATTCACTTTTAATCTTTCTAATATCAATATTTAAAGCTAAGGATTGAGACGCAGTGCTTGGTGGGAAACTGCATCAAATTGCAGTGTCCTTTTAACGATGAAGTAATGTTGTAAGACTTCCAAATCCTTCACAGAGGACATCTTCAGAGTGAAAATCATTATCTTGGGTTGCACCATAGCTATACTTATCATACTTATCATTTTTTTTTGGAAACTCCCATTATTTTGGCTTTTACAGTGAAATAAAAACCAACTACAGAAGAAAAGGAAGAACTACAAATCAATATACACAGCACCGCAGCACTCTCCAGTCCCCTAAAAAAAACAGGAAGAAAGCAATTCACCATTTCCTAAAAGGAGTCTGTAGAAACCAAAGTACAATGTTTGGCAGATGTCTGTCTCTTAGGGCTGCCCTCCAACATCAGCTATATATGACAAAACAGGAGTGCGAATTTGCTAGACTGGGAAAATTACTTCAATTGAAAGTAGAATGCTTAATAAAATAACAGCTGCACATGAACAACTAACATTAAAGAAAAGATGATACAGAAGAAACAATTTCAGAGTCACAGAGTGAGTTAACATATGCTAGAAGAAAACAGGTATGTTATGGCAGCCTTTCAAATAGTGTCCATGGTTCATCATGCAAATTTTATAAGAAATGCTAACCAGGGAGTAGAGAAGGCTTTCTTCTGATTTTCAGAGTAAATAACAGTAATGATCTGAACACACACACACACAAACACACCCCCCTCACCCTAAGGAGTAGAGTACTATTGGATTAGGGAGGAGTTAAAGCAGACTCCAGACTAACAAACTACCCGAGATGGGCTAATACTGAATCTTCATGCTGCAAGGAATGCTCTAAAAATGTAACCCCTTCCCCATCTTATTTTTCCAATCTCTTTATTTGGAGAAAAATAACATTATCACTATTTGCAGAAGACATGATTTCTTATGCAGAAAATAAAAAAGAATCTATGATAATTACTAGATTTAGAACATGAAGTTAGCAAATTTGCTGTATACAAAAGCAAATGGTATTTATATTCAGCAACATTTAAAAATGGCATTTTGGTAAAAGATATATTCTCAATAGCAATGACTTTATCAAATAATTAGAAAGAAATGTAATGAAAAATTGTGCAAGACCTCTACACTGAAATTCCTAAACATAACTGAGAGAAATGACCATTCTAAATAAATACAGGGATAGACCATGTTCATGAACTGTAAAAAGTAAATATTGTAAAGATGTCAATTCTCCCCAAATTGATTATACATTCAATACAAAACTAATTAAAATATTTGTCACTATTTTCCCTATCTTTGTGATCCTATGGATTCTGAGATGCATATAGTTACAGTTGCTGGAAGGAAGACAAAGGAATTTACTTTCATACATTTTATTTAACCAACACTTACAGAGTTGTTGCTCTGTCTGAGGCATTATTTTGAATGCTTTACGAATATAAATTCATGTAATCCTCATAACAACCTCATGAATTGGGTATTACAATTATCCCTAATTGAGAGATAAGGTTATGAAGCACAGAAAAGCTAAGTCATTGCCGAAAGTCATAAAGGTAGTATAATGAACCCAGGGTCTCTGAGATTCTGTTTTTAACCATGGCACCACAGTGAAGAATGAAGAGAAGCAACTGAATCTCCTTCCATCCTACTCTCTGATAAATGTGGAACGTACTAGACATCTCACACTTTTTAGTACATGTTTAATTGTGAATTACACGTAGAAGTTTATGCTATGCATGAATATAAAGTATACATGTACATATATATTTTAAATAATAAAAATGCCTATCAAGACTAATAAATTGAATATAGACAGTAATTCAGGAATCCCCATGTGCCTACCCTTCTCCCATATTATTATTTCGTCTTCCTGCTTCAGGTAACAAGCATCCTAAAATTTATGATAATGATTCCATTGCCTTTTTAAATAGTTTTACCACTTATGTTTATATCACTAAACAATATATTTTAGTTTAACCTTGTATTGTACATTATAAAAATGATTTATAGTTTAGATATTCTTCTACGATGTGTTCTTTTTGCTTGAAATTATGCTTTCTATATTGGTCATATGATGCATTTAGCTGTAGTTTTTTTCCATCCATTTTCACTGATGAACATGACATTTATTTTTCCTTTCTCCTACTAATGGATTTCTGAGTTGTTTCCAGTTTTTGGTGTAAATTTGTGTGAGTGTGTATAAGCATGCATGAGCAGATATGCACACACACTGTTACAAATGTTACTGTCATAAATATTATTAAACATACCTTCTTCATAGGTGCAAGAATTCCTATAGGCTTTAAATTTAAGGGTAGAATTGTTAGGCAATAAGACATACAAACCTTCAATATTTTTCAGGTAATGGCACACATTTTTCCAAAGGGTTCCATTTAATATCCGTGCAGGTGGTTATTAACAATTTTAATTTCCTCTTTTGTGAAATGCTTGTTCATTTCTTTAGCTCATTTTTCTACAGGGTGTTAGTATTTTCATAGAAGATGTTAACATATTTGGGAAATTAATATTTTTGTTGTGGTGGCGATGACGTTATTGAAATAACTTTTTCTAGGTTTGACATGCCTTTTCTTTTTATAAGTCTTCTGCCAAATAGAAATATATTTTTCTGCTAAGAATACAGATATGTCACTGTTCTTTTGGACACAATTTATATGGTATACGTTTTTCTATCCTTTGACTTTCCATCTCTGTCTCTTTATATATGAAGTTGGGCTAGAATAGCTGAATTTTAAAAAAAATCTGATCTAACAATATTTTTCTATTAACTAGAGGGTTTAGTCAACTTCTGTACATTATTATTTCTAAAAACTTGCTGTTGTTATTATTTCCACAAAGTTGTTTTATATTTTCAATTTCTCTCTTTTTAAATTTATTGCCCTATTTTGAAACACTAGAATTTTCCTCATTCCATTTTTTTATTTCTACTTGTTTCGAAAGTTTACCCCTGTGTCTATACTTTTAATAATTACCTTAGCTGTTTTAGAATGCATCCTTTATTTATCATTATTTAAATTGAATATCTTTACTTTCCTTTAGATGTTACCAAGCCCCTAGAATCCAAGACCTCCTATCACCTCTTTCCAACATATGTCCTATTTTTGTCCATTATTCTACTCTTTTTCCCCTTCATGAGTTATGGATTATTCATTCAACGTTTGCTTAGATTTACTCAGATATTTCCCCATAGCGTTACTCACACCACCTTCTTCAATCTCAGACTATCCAACAGCAGTTGTATTCCTTCTCTCTGAGTACTTCCTTCAGACCTTCCTTCAGTGAGTATAATTTATTGAGATATTCTCATGTCCTTGTTGTTTAAAAGAACTTCATGTTGACCTAATGCCAGCAGGATCATTTTGCTGGGTATGGAATTCCAGGTTCATAACGATTCTCTCTCAGTAGATTGAAAATGCTATTTCACTATCTTCTTGTTTAATTGTTGCTATCGAAAAGTCTGACATCAATTAAGTTACTGATTCTTTTACATGATATGCTTTTTTTCTGGAGGTTTTAAACATCTTCTGGATTCTACAGTTTTACTATGATATGTCTAGCTGTAATATCTTTTTATACTTGGAATTCTTTGGATTGTGTATTTTAGGATTGGGGTCTTTCAAAAATTCAGTTAAATGTTTACCCATTATTCCCCTTTCTCTCTATTAGTGCCTTTGAAACTCTGAATAGTCATAAATGAGAACCTCTCACTTGATCCTGCCTATTTTTTTATCTTTCTTTCCTATTTTTCATCTTTTCATGTGTCTGTAGACTTCTTTCTGCATTATTACTTTGAATCAATTTTCCTGGGCACCATTTTAGATCTTTACCTTTGTCTAACCTGCTGTAATTCATTATTGTGTTTTTAACTTCAATATTATATCTGAATTTTATTCTATTTGATTCTCTTTCAGTCTGCTGGGTTGTTCTTCAGAGTCTCGTGTCCCTTGTTAAACAAAGTAAATGTATGTATTTCATATTTCGTGGTTTCCAATATCTGAATTCTCTATGGGTCTTCTTCTCTTGCTTGTTTCTGTACATTCTCTATTATCTTGTTTACTTGGTGTTTTCTATAAACTGCTCTTATTCTTTTAACTGGATCTATGGAAATTCTTTGAAACCTGGGTAAAGTTGAATCACTGTTAAAGGAATTGTATGTTTTATTCTTGTTGGCTTGGGAAATAACAAACCAAGAATAACTTTAAATTCTCTCCTGAGATTTACCCTCCCACACAAACAGATAATTATTTGGATTAAAAGTGACATAAAACTTTGTTTTATTATGAATTCTCAGCCCCACAAAGTTTGTGGTTATGATTCTCAAAGTGCACCTGTTCTGCTTATCCTGTATCAAGGTCAAGACTGGAAAGTTTCTTTGCTATCTCCTTCTATGTGACAGGGCTTGGTACTCAATCACTCTCATACAAGGGGCAGTCTTTTGGGCTCCCAGCTTTTTGTTGAGATCTCATATTAGATCCCCTACATTTGGCCAGCTCTAGGTTTTAACTCCTGCCCTCTGTGCCCCAGGCAGCCTCTAAAATAGAAATCCCAGTTCTTGAGAGTCCAGCACAAACTTTCAGGATGAAAGCAATGTTGGTGCTCACTCAACTCCCAGAGTTCTAAGTTCCAATTAATTTATTTCAATACTCTTGGATTCTTTCTTGTGTGTGTGTGTATGTGTGTATGTGTGTGTGTTGTCACAGCAGTGCATTTTTGAATGGATTTTTAGAAATATTTACATCTAGCATCTTATTATTTCGATAAGAAGAGTTGTCTGGGTAATCTAATCCATCATACTAGTGGAAATGGAAGCCACATGCTACCTTCTTAGCAGGAGGACCTGGAACATGAACAGACATGCATAAAACATTGCTTTAATGATCCAACACAGTGGGATTCATGTGACTAAACCCCCATACCTCTCCCTAAAGAGAGTCTTGTCTTTTGACCTACCAGCAGTCTCTTCCATCCTGAGTATCAAGGACATCCTTTGATATATGTAATGACCTCTGTTTTGCAGAATCCATTTACTTTGAAAAAGGAGGGAGCAGGTACTTTGATGTCAGGCAAACCTTATAGCCTGAAACCATCATTTAGTGTCTGAAACACACTTTTCTCAGATTAGACTAACTCATTTATAGAGGTGTTACAGCTACATAGTAGATTCTCAAAAATTGTAGCTAATTGTGTATTGATGGGCTCTGGCTTTACCTGATACACTTCACAATACCTTGCCTTAAGAACTAGACCAAACGGTTCCTCCTTCACTATTTACTGGAAATTAGAACCTGAGTTTGTACCTCATCTTGTCTTTAGAGCATTTAATCTATTTGCCTGCCATTCTCACTTTATTTCCCAACATCTGAATACAGAATAGGATGCTCTGAAGGGATGGTTGTGCTCTGAGGTTATATAATGTCAAGCGCAAGAGGAAGTTTCCTATAATTTTTTCCCTTTCCTTGTCCAGTGTTAGCACATTGACGTCTGTAAACAGACTCAGTTCATTAATTTATCTCTAGAATTTAAATCACAAGCGCATATGACAAGAAGCATGCCTGTACAGCCGAGCACTGCATTGTCAATAAGGATTTAGGATGTGCTTGTTAGATGTTCAGTGGCGTTACACTAGGATAGCCATATAGTTTGACCCTTCAATCTACTATAGGCAAATTACGTCTACATGTATAAAATTATAGCTAAACATAAAGTAGTTTATAGTTTAATAATAAATATTCAACAGAGTCTAAGGAATTTGTGATGGTGTTTGAAGCATAAAGACATGCCTTAGAAGCAGCTTTTTTAAAATCCTTAGGGCTTAATAAATCATAAGCATAATTACTTAACTCACTTTTGAACTATAAGAGCAAAGTACTTATGAGATAAAAGGGGGAATAGCAAGATTAATTTAAAAACCCACAGGTGTACTAATTAACCACGTAACAGTAGGAGACATCCATGCGCGAAAACTGCTCTGAGTGAGCTCTGCCCAAGTACCAGACATCAGATCTAAGTGGAAGAGCAATTCAAAAACCATTCTTCTCATCACTCCATTTTAAAGATAAAGAAACTAAGGCCAAGAGAAGATAAGTGAAAAAATTTACCTGAACCCTAATCTATCATTTGAGCACCAAAATTGTAAGAAAAAAACCTCCTTGTTAGGATTTTATAAACATAATGGTCCATAAACTAAAATGTATTCTGGAGCTCATTTCTTCTTCTTTTTCTCTCTCTTACATATATTCACAGGAAATTCTTCATCACTCTAATGAAGCCAAGTCTATAGAAAAAGTGGTATCATAAAAAGGGGTAATTTTTTTCAAGTGCTCTGTGCATTATTTCAATTATAACAACTTATACTTCTTTAATTTACCTTAGAAGAATATTCCAACTTACTTCAATAAAATTAATGGCATAGTAAACCCTTAATTTAAAGATGCTTGCATTATAGCAAAGGAAAACTGATGTGATAAAATTTAGTCTACTGAATGCATACAAAACATGCTTATGATAGTTTGAAATTAATATATAATTTAATCCACAAAAAAGGGGGAATAGTGGGCCCATCACATAAGTGTACATTTTAGATTCTATCCGCAGGGAGTGTTGTTACACACAAGAGAAACATCCCACTCTTGTTGCTTCCATACTGCGGGGCCATCCTCCACTCACCCATGGCATGTCTTCAGAAGAATCCTCTTTTCACATGAGTATAAACCCAAGTGATTTCACATACTGATCGAACAATATCACACAGATCTGAGCACTTGCTCATTCAAATTATTTTATATGTTAAAGGAACTAAGCTAAACTCTGTAGTTTATGGGGTTGAATAGAAGTCCTAGAAAAGAGAACAATAACAATAGCTTTTTAGCTTCATTATTATTTCTTGTTATTAGTTAATATCTGTTGGTTTATTTTCAGAGAAAAATCATGTTTTTTAAATGTCTAAGCACAAACAGACAAACACAGAATTCCGAACTCTTATATTCCTCAAAAGAAGAAAACATCCTGCAGCATGGCAAGAAACAGCAAACATTTTCGCTCCTCATTATGTCATTAATAATTGCTCATGCTGATGCATCATTTAGCACCTATGGTAGCTAGAATAATGGCTCCCAAAGATGTCCATGACCCAACCCTTGCAACCTGTGAATATACTGCCACACATCACAAAAGTAACTTTGCAGATGTAATTAATGTTAAGGACCTCAAGATGGGGAGGTTCTTCTGGATTCTGTGCGGGCTCAAGCTAATCACATGAGTCTTTAAATGTGGAAAACCATTCCCGGTTGTGGTCAGGAAGAGATGGCAGCATGAGAATGACACGACAAAACATTCTTGCCGGTTCTGAAATATGGGAACTATGTGCAAGGACCTCAGAGAGGCCTTTAGAAGCTAAAAAAGGCAAAGAAATGGATGGTTCCTTTGATCCTCCAGAAAGGAACTTGGCCCTGCCAAGTGAGACCCCTGTTGAAATGCTGACCTACAGAACTATAAAATAACAAATTTATGTTGTTTGAAGTCATTAAGTTTGTGTTATTTGTTAGAGCAGCAAAGGAAAATTAATTCAAGGGCTGGCCCAGTGGCATAGTGGTTGAGTCTGCACGCTCTGCTTTGGCAGCCCGTTGTTTGCTGGTCCGGATCCTGGGCAAGGTCCTATGCACTGCTAGTCAAGCCGTGCTGTGGCAGCATCCCACAAAGAAGAACTAGAAGGACTTACAACTATTTACTGGGGCTTTGGGCAGAAAAAAAAAAAAAAAAAAAAGAGGAAGATTGGCAACAGATGTTAGTTCAGGGCCAATCTTCCTCTTCAAAAAAAAAAAGGCCTGCAGAAAATTAATTCAGCACCACATCCCCAGAACAACCTCATAAGGTGGGGAAAAAAAGTTGATGTCTCCCTTTTACAGTGGAGAGAACTAGTGCTCTAGTTTCCCAAAGATCCATCTGCAAATGGGCAGTTGTGCCAGGATGCAAAATGCTGCCTCCAAAATCCTAAATCCTTCTAATCCTCCTCCAAATCCACCACGCAGCCCCTCAAACTCATCCCTTTAGAGAAGAGGAGTTGAGGCTATGCTGACTAGTGTAGATTACTCCAAAACACTAGTCACAAAGACAAGGAGGTGATAAGACGCAGGTATGAGGATAAGTGAATGACGGGTTGGGGAGGCAGGCTGGGCATAGGCTCAGAGGTGTCAAAAGTCATCCTGATTTGGAGGAATGCCTGGAGATCCAGTGTGACTGGCCCTTGAGAAACAGTCAGGGGGGATGGGTCATGGTGATGTGAGTCAGGTTGGGTGATACTGAATGCCATGGTAAACATAGACACTGCATTCAACAGAAAATGGAGGGGCATCAGTGGCTTTTGAACAAGAATGTGACTTATCAAATATGTGCACTAAAATGATCAAGCTAGTGACACTGTGGAGAAAGAACTGCAGTAGGAACAGACCACAAATAAGAAACCCCTAAATTATTGGAACACAAAATAGTGTTATTATTAGCTCCAAGGAAGTGCGATGAAAACTGAAATGATGACTAAAGCAGAGGAAACAGCAGTTTTGAGATACCAAAAAACAAAACAATAACAACAAAAAATGGTTTGAGGAGGAGTGCTGAATGCAAGATGCATGGGGAAACGGCATTTCATAATCTCGGACTTTTACCAACCATCATTTTGCGAGTACTCTTTTAAGCAGCTAATATAAATTCTATCAGTAGTTAACATTCGTTAAGCCCTATGTTCTGAACTCTGCTTTAAATAAATATATCATCTCATATTCACCTCACAACAAATTTATGAGAGAGGTACTCTTAACATGCCTCTTTCACAGATCTTGATATGGAGGTACAGAAAGGACACAAAGCACGCTAATGATCACAAAACTAGCAAATAACACAGACGGGATTCAAACTCAGAGCTATGTGAGTTGAAAGTCGCAACCATTAAACCGTAGACATGTTCTTCCAATTCCTGACACAATGTTGTATTACACTTTGGTAAATGTTTGGATTTCAGAGGAAGCTAATTTTATTTTTCTGAATATCAGTTACTGAAGCATCAAAGATATTTTTTACTTTGGTTAACCTGCCAACTAATGGCAAACACAAGTTGAAGCTGAGAATACTAAGAATCTCTTTATTCTTAGCAAATGAAAATAGCCTAGTAACTTGTAGTAGCTAAACTGCAAGATCTGAAGCTAATGAAACCATAAATACATATATACCACTCCTGTGGATTCTAAATTCTGTACTAAATTAAGTCAAAATGCTAAAATTACGGAATTGGCATAAATTGCCAAATTTTATTTCTCCCAGAGTAAGATTCTTTAAATACTCACTAAGCTGCTTAGTATCTTTGGAATCAAAGAACTTTTACGATACACCGAAGTGATAAAATGGGATGTGTAAGAGCTAAGGTAATAAACCACATGGATTAAATGTCTCTCAAAATACTAACAGGTTTCAAAGATAAGAGGAACACACTTAGATGAGAAAAAGAACACAGGAAAATGTCACTAGGATTGACCAAGAACAAACAGAGGAAAAAGAGCTTGAGACGTTTCCAAACTGAAAATGCGCTAGCTTATCTCCATCTAATTAATGCTCCAAGAATTAGAACTTTAATTAAAACACACTTTGAGATGAAGCCAATATGAAGCAGGAATGGATACAGAATGTTTGCACCATGGATTTAAAAAACTGAGTAATTATAGTTTTAATTTTTTGAGGAACCTCCATACTGTTTTCCATAGTGGCTGCACCAGTTTACATTCCCACTAACAGTGTACCAGGCTTTCATTCTCTCCAACACTTATCTTTTGTTGTTTTGATAACAGCCGTCCCAACAGGTGTGAGGTGATATCCCACTATGGTTTTGATTTGCATCTCCCTGATAATTAGTGATAATTAGAGATGCTAAGCATCTTTTCATATACCTGTTGGTCATTGTATGTCTTCTTTGGGGAAATGTCCATTTAATCCTTTCACCCATTTTTAAATTAAAAAGTTATTTGCTTTTGTTTTTTTGCTATTGAGTTGTAGGAGTTTCTTACATATTTTGGATATTAACCCTTTGTCAAATATATGGCTTGCAATCATTTTCTCTCATTCTGTAGGTTGTCTTTTCACTTTGTTGATAGTTTCCTTTGGTGTGTAGAAGCTTTTTAGTTTGATGCAGTCCCACTTGTCTATTTTTGCTTTTGTTGTCTGTGCTTTTGACATCATACCCAAGAAATCACTGTCAAGACTAATGTCAAGGAGCTTTTCCCCTATGTTTTCTGCTAGGAGTTTTATGGTTTCAGGTCTTAAATTTAGTCTTTAATCCATTTTGAGTTGATTTTTGTGTATGGTGGAAGATGAAGTCCAATTTCACTCTTCCACATGTGGATATCCAGTTTTCCCAATACCATTTATTGGAAGGATTATCCTTTTTCTATTGTGTGTTCTTGGCACCCTTGTAGAAGATTAGCTGACGATTAATACGTGGGTTTATTTCTGGACTCTGTATTCTGTTTCATTGGTCTATATGCAGTACTTCTGGATATATATCCAAAAGGAACTGAAATCAGGATCTCGAAGAGACATCCACACTACCACGTTCATTGCAGCATTGTTCACAATAGCCAAGACAGGGGAGCAAACTAAACATCTATTGAAGGATGATGGATAAAGAAAATGTGATGTACGCATAGAATGGAATATTGTTCATGATTAAAAAAGAAGGAAACTTCAACATTTCCAACAACGTGGATGAGGCTGGAGGGCATTATGGTAAGTGAAATAAGACAGACACAGAAGGCCAAATACTATATGATATCACTTATATGAGGACTCTAAAATAGTCAAACTCATAGAAGCAGAGAGTAAAATGATGATTGCTAGGGGCAGAGGGAGAAGGAAGACCAGGGAGGTATTAGTCAAAGGGTACACAGTTTCAGTTGTACAAGATGAGTAATTCCTAGACATCTACTGTCCTATATAAAGCCTATACTTAACAATACTGTATTAAATACTTAGAAATTTGCTAAGAGAGTAGATCTTATCTCACACACACACACAAACACACATATAAATAACAATAAATAAAGAGGTTGGGAGGGAACTTTTGCAGGCAATGGATATGCTTATGGCCTACTAAAACTATTTTCATATTATCACCATTGTAAATAACAAGATATGCTGTTTCTCACAAAGACTTATAGTAATATTTTGAGAAATGAATAATACTTTGAGACCAAAATCTGACATGTGATTGTAAAATTCCCTGTACATAACTTGGTTACTCTATGGACAAAGTCTACTATAGATAAGAAAAGCAAAAACAGTCAAGCTAAAATTGCTGAAAGCTTTACCTTATCCAATAATCTAGGATTCTGTTCTTCTGCAGCAGAGTAATTGTAGGAAAGCCAAATCAATAAAACACTGAGTTTGATCGGAGGATTCTTGTAGTTCTTCCCACACAAACAATTATTATCAAACAATAACAACATTTATGGAAGGCTGTGGTGGCGGCAATCTTGGTGATTTCAAGACCCATGTGGATGACATTCCCAATATCCTGATTGCCGAACTGCTCATATTTCTCAATTCCAACATCTTCCCCTTCGTGTTTTCTTTACCTTGTGTTTCAGAACACATCCTAATTGTTAGCAAGCTTACTTCTCCCGCTTCTCTCCTTGGACCTCTCATCAAATCTCTTCAGGGAACTTTGTCCGTCTCCGCACTCTTATCTTTTATTTCTCATTCTCAGTTTTTCCTTCTCATCTTTCCTATATTTGAGAAAATCTTTCCATGGAGAAATTACTATAAATTTCTCCTTGTAAGATATCTTCCTTTGTGAAACCTACTTAATACCATCTTTTAAAAAGCACTACTATAATAAAAATGAAAATGTATCTGACACATACAAGCAAACGTAACATTTAATAGAGTTGGAAGATGTCATCGCAGTAGTAGAATTATTGAAGATTTTTCGCTATATTCTAAACTTTTCTTTAACATATATTTTTTATATTTCAAAGCCTTCCTTTTTCATGTTACTCTCTATTTTTTCACAATCAAAATTTCAAAAAATACTCTATAATATTAACTGGCTTCCACATTTACTATTTGCCTAACACTCATCCTGTAATCTATTTTAGTCTTCTTTCCTTTTTTCCTACTTAATTAAAACAACTTTCGTGAAGGTACCCATTAAAAACCATAAGATTATATATTTTTAAATTTTCCTTTATTCTTAATGTCTTAGCTATGTTTGTTATAATGAAAAACTGTCATCTTTTTAAAATCTCTCCTCTCTCAGCTCTCTTCCGCATCTCCAGGATTTCCTCTTTGCTATTCCTGCTCCTTGCCAGTTTCTCCTCTGCCTCGCCTTCAACCATTTACCCCTCAGATGTCAGAAAACAATGAGATGCTACTAACCTTTTCCCCTGTCTCTCTTTCCTGCTGCTCTGTTGCTTTGTTTTATCATACCTCTTTGCAAACGACTGTTAAATAGTCTCTGCCAGCATGTTGATTCCCTGGAGCAGTACATTTAATTGTCTCCTGGATATAACTTACAGAAGCCCTCACGGAACCTCAAAAACCCCACCACTCAAGGCATCACATCATCTTTCTCTTCCATGCAATCCTCTTCTATGCTCCTTACTCTTAAGAGAGCATCATCTTTCAGTTAGTTATGAAGCTCAAAATATCACCTAAGAATCTACTTCTTGTCCCATACATTCAGGACACTGCTGTATTGTCAATCAAGCCCCATAATGTTTAATGTAGTTTAGTCAAACTTTTCTAGTATTTTTATTTCCTTTCTTCACTCAGTGCTGTTTCTGTGGAAGTATCCCTCCCACATTTCCAATACTCTATTCCATTGGAAAGCTGTCCTTAAAATACACACACACGCACACACAATCACATATATCTAGCCTTCACGGGTATAGTTCCTTCAGTTATATTTTCTCTCACTAGCATTTCATTTATTTCTTGTCCTACTGTTCCCTTCCACAACAAAATACAACAGAAGATAAATGCTGTCTACACCTTTGCCTCTGCTTGCTAACTAGTCACTCATTCCTTAATCAAATGCAATTTTTGTTCCAGGCTCTCAAATGAAAAATGTCCTTCCTCTAATTATTACCGACTTCTAGAACAGCAAGTGTGAACTTTTCTAAGTCTCATCTTCCTTGATCAGTCTTCAGTGTTTCACATTGCCAATTATACCCAGTTTCCTAATTTCCATGACCTACCTCCACCATAGCACTTCCCTGCTGGTTCCACCAGGTTAATATCTCCTTCTTCATGCATTACCCCCTCCTACTGCAAAATGGAGATAGTGGCAAAGTTCTTCATTTGAATTTTTTCTCTTTCTGTATTTCCTCTCAGAGATCATTTGTTTCTATATTTTAAACTAGAAAACAGGTGGATCATCCAAAATCTTTCTCACTTTTAAGTGTCAGAGTTGTGATCACAAATACCTAATAGACACTTCTGTCCAGGTGGCCTTTTAGAACTTTAAATTCCACATATGCAAAACCAATTTTATGTTCTAGGTCAAATCTAGTAGCCAATTGACTACCTATGTCTATTATTCCACTGCCCATTCCAACACCTTTATTTTTCCAGTAGAAACTGTTGTCAACTATACCCCAATTTTCCTTGGTCCCACACACTCAACTTCTTGCGAAGCCCTAAGAATTTGACTTGTCCAATATTTATGTCACATGTCCCTCTTTTCCATTGCATTTTCAGCTCCACAACCTATCTTTCCTCACACCAGAGGAATCTTCTAAAAGCACTCATATGTTATTATATCATTTATCTTTTCAAAAACCTTTAGTGTCTTCCCAGTGCTCACCAAATCAAGAACAGAATTTTTACTTCTTACCCTAGCATTCTGGCTCTCTCAAAAACTTTGTATGGACCTCTGTTCAGAATCATCTGGGCCACCTTTTAAACTAACCTCATCAAATCCTGACTTTCAGAATCAGAGTTGCCTTTGACAAAACCAAGACATCTGTATGTTTAATAAGCTCCCCAGCTGATCATTCTGGGCATCCAGGTTTGGGAACCATTAGGACATAGTTTAACTCCGACTTGTCTGCTCTGCCTTATTTGCATTATTTTCTTATTCATGCCTCCATTCTAGAAACTCTGTGAGCTCCTCAAACACAGAGACATATTTAACTTTGCATATTATATCACAAATAGGACATTGCCTTGTATATATTAAGTATATAATAAATATTGAAGAAAAATGGAATTACTAGATTTAACTCATTCACTCAGAAAAAGTCACTTGCTATTAAATATGTTAAAATATAGTCCTTACCTCAAAGAGAACTGTCTAGTGGTTACCAGGGGGAAGGGGGTTTGGGGGCAAGGAGTGGGCACAAAGAGTGAAGGGGCACACCTTTATGGTGACTGACAAATAATAACATACAACTGAAATTTCACAATGTTGTAAACTATCATAACCTCAATAAAAAAAAATTTAAAAAAATGTAGAGGGTGGGAAAAAAAAAATAGTCCTTACTATTTGCCAGTCAGGAGTAGTTCTCAAATACTCAGGGAAAGGAGGGCAATTTCCTTACAAAAATTTTATAATTACATACTTTTTGCCTCTTGTATGGTTCTTAAACATTACTGCATTATAATGGCACAGAATAGGCTGTATGACAAAATACTTATGGAAAAGTAAATAGAAAAAAACTAAAATGTTAATTCAAAAAGTCACCATTTCCATCCACAATATACAATATTTTCCCTTGCATGCAAAATTTAAAACTGGCAGCCCTCTATTTATCACAAATTATGTTATTTATTAGTATTATAATCTTGCTTCCACAATGAGTACCATCAAAATCTAAACCTTTCAAACTATTAATAATAACAAAGAGAGGCTGTCTTTAATGCATTTAACAATTCAATGAGTATGAAGTATACTGGTCCTCTTTATATGTATTATTCTTTATTACATTCTGCTTTTTGTAAAACTGTCAGAGGTGAGATATTTTCCATAGATAAAGTATAAAAGCCCAAGCCAGAATTCAGCTGTTCAGAAGGAATAAACCGGTGTGCTTTCTTAAAAAAGGTGAGGAAAGATGAGCACGTGGTTTTGACCTGCGAGATTTGTAAGCCTCCTGTAAGCTAAAGTATAAAGTTTTTTTTAAATAGTGTTTAAATGGAGAAAAGTGTTTGAAGAGTATATAACAAAACCCACTCTGCCCTTTAAGCCTTGGATAGAAAGTAGAGAACAGATGGAAAATTCCATTGTGTGCTTTCTCAGCCAGCTGTCACCATCTGAATGGTAGCCAGCATCACAACTCTGCCTTATTAAGTGGCATGACGGAAAGACTGGCATTACCGGGGAACTACTCTTCTTGAAGTTAATGCTACTTAAAGCTTATAATACGTGTAAAAATACAGTCTGCACTTGCAATGAAAACTTGGCAATCAAACATTTCTCATTTAATCAATAAAATCTAAAATCTGTATCACTGTTTTGATAGTTACAGAATATGATTTAGAATTTGTGGGGGGCACTGAGCTAAGTGTGTCTACACAGTTACTAAAACTTATGTGGCCAGACCCCATATAAGCTTATTACCTCAGGCAGACAACACTGATGGAAGATGAAGAAAAACGTTTAACAAAAATGAACATGAAGTATGTGAATGATTAACATTGCATCAGTACATACAGAAACATGCATTACATCCAGATCGTGCGTTGGCTCCAAGGCTACAGTCATGATGGGCAATAGGTTAAACAGGAAGAGGTAAAGGAGGATATAGTACTTACTTTTTAAGGAACATATGAAATGTACAGTAGAATTTAGCACTTGATAACGTACCTCTAATTGGGCTCTTTGGTTGCTTAATTTGGAATTCTTCTTTTTTCCCTACTAAATCCTTCTGATTATTAAGGGCACACATCAATGACTTTAAGGACACAACTAACATCATGCTGAACCCAAACAGATGATTAATAAAGTTCATGTCCAATTAAATTCTTAATTGCTTGAAAAAGGACTGTGAAAGAAATAGCATTTTAGGAGCTGGCCCCAATACCTAGTGGTTAAGTTCAGCCTACTCTACTTTGGTGGCCTGGGTTCAGTTCCTGGTCATGGACCCATACCACTCATCAGTGGCCATGCTGTGGTGGTGACCCACATATAAAATAGAGGAAGATTGGTAACAGATGTTAGCTCAGGGCGAATCTTACTCAGAAAAAAAAAAAAAATTAAAAAATAGCATATTAGGAAAGATTTACATGAAGGGAGGAAGAACTAGGTTTTGGGGAATTATAGCCCTGGAATGTCATGTTCAGATTCAATGATGCTTTAGAGACAGAAATGGTTAGACAAATCTGATGCTGAAAAGTAAGAAAGAACCAGACAAGAGGAAGAGCTAGAGAATGTGGGCAAGTTAGGTTGGCCTGATGAAGTCCTGGGATGCATACAGACATGATCTAAATTCCAGGATAACTTTGAAGAAGGGAATGGTCTACAGAGCCGAAGGCACAGAGGGAAAGGTGAATGATATTAAGAACCAACCACTCAAAGTAAAGCTTGTATTGATAAATAGTTGAGGAAAATACTTTAAAAATAAACAGTGCTCTATTTGAAAGATTTGGGGGTGTTCACGTAGTACAGGGAGCGAGCATAATTTAGTGTATAAACAGGTAGGCTTTAGAAGATCTCATTTAGGTTATTTTGAAATTTTTGGAGATCCCTATACTTTTCCTGGGCATTAGATTAGACATCGTATAAAAATAACAAGCTCATAAGTTACAAAGTTCCTGAGGGCATGGAGAATAAAATCTATACAGAGTCAAAGTATATCATATCTTAAAATTTGAAGAGAGTAAAGATAGCTTTTTTGGACCCATTTTCACCACGTTTTCTTATATGTAAGAGAGAATTCGGAGGAAAGGGAGACAAAGAAAAGGAAACAAGCATATTGCCAGCTCCTTCTAAAGCCTTCGAATGGGAAGATGGGTCACAGGCAAGATTTCACTCATCTTGCCTTGGCAGCATCACAGTCACCATCAGGGCTCACTGCAGGGAACAGAACTGCAGAGCTGGGACACCTGGATACACAGGTGGGAGAGGGCAAATGCGTCATCCTGTCAAGGAGTCAGTGGACTCAGCCAATTGTGTTTTAATGCTAGTGCAGAAAATGTTATGATGTTACATAATGATGGTTTGTGTAGAATTCTCAAAATTAAATATAGTGAGAACTTCTGTTTTCTCTTCAGACACCTTTGTCCTCTATGATTAGCTCAAGAAGGACCAATATTACAGTTTAATAGGCGATGTATAACACACAGACATAACACAAATGACATCAACTGTCAAAAATTAGTTACAAGGTTGGGGGAGTGGTCTACGAGGCTAAATTTGTACAAGAAGGAGACTGAGAGAAGTACTGGGAGGAACAGAATTTATGACAAGACAGTTTTTCCAGTCTTCTCAAAACAGGATTAGTTTTCCTCGAAAATCATGCCAGTCATGCAATTACAAGCAGGGCTATCGGAGAATATTTTATGTAAGCAAATTTCAGAGAGAAAAATGTAGATTTAACCAGGAGAAGGGGGAACTATTGTAAGGATAAACACAAACTTGGATTAAGGACCAGTATCTTCTCGTAATCATCACATAGCTTCTAGTGCCGCGTGCCTCAGCTTCTCTTTAAGAATCTGCTCTTTTCTCTCAATTCCAATTGCCTTATTCTTTACTCTGAATTTATATATTTTTTTCTTTATCCCAAATATTCTGCTTATTTTTAGTTCTTTAGTTCCTTAGCACTTAGGCTTGTCATGATTTTTCATGGCTGATGCTCTATTATGGCTCTTCTCTATATCGTTCCTTTCAACCTCAATTCCCACTAATAACCATTTCATTCACTTGGCATTTTCTAGTTCATTCAACAAATCTTTCAGACCAGGCCATTTTATAGGTCACTGAGCAATCCATGGATGAAACACCCTTGAGCTATATTTCCACTGAAGTCTAGTCAATCACACCCAGAGGAAAAGCTGGGTCACGAGGCTGCTTGGAAGGACTGGGATGGGAAATCAGCCGGCTCTATGGTTGGCATGTCTAATACCAAGCTGAGAAATTAGGTGGGAAAGGGCAGAAAATATTTGAATGCTGACATTTAAAGAACCCCGGAATTCTTCTTTAAATCATGTTTGCCTATAAAAAATGGAGTTAAGGAATTTTGATATCTAAAATGCTCTGTTGTAACTAGTTATGGAGGATAAAAGAGGGAAGACAGAGAAGGTAGAGTCTAAGAAATGAATAAATGTCTTTCTTTATGTATTTTTGAATATTCTTTCCAGATACATGCTTATTTATATATTTTTGAAAATACTTGGAAATAATGTGAATATAATATACTATTAGAAAACAAATTATATGATTTTATACATTATGACAAAACATCTTCATGATAAACTTAGAATTAAGGCCCCAGACTAGAGATTGTCCTGCAGGTGGTCCATACACTATGAAGACCAGGTAAAATAAATTTTCAATTCGTTTGGATTGAATTGATACTAAATAGCTGCCTGCCATGGTCATATAAGTTCATTTTTATTTGTGAGTTATTAACTCATGTCATGCTTGCATTCTCCCATTTCTTTTACCTTTTGTTACTTTTCTTCCATCTTCTCTGCCAGTCAGAAGATTCGTATCTTTAAATACCCTCATCTGAGCTAGGCTAGTGTAGAAAATAGTTTGAAATATTCTGGATACCTCCCTATCAGTGCATATCTTTCCCTAACTTTGTGCCCACAGTGACTTAAGAAACACCTTTTCAACTGTGCTCTATTTATTACTTGACTAATAGTATAATATGATCTCTCATCTTGTAATATAAGGGGTTTGCTTATTAGAATGTCTTTGCCTACTATGTTCTTGTGATAAAAAGTCATCCATCGTAGAATGAATGATATTAGCCAATAGACACTATATATTTTTTTCTATTGTATATTACTTGGCATTGGTGAATAGTTTTTAAATGCCATTTAATGTTAAAATTATTTTGTTGCATATTAAAGATTGACTTTAGTGAAACAAAGTAAAGGCTGGCATTAGACCTGTAGTAAACACACAGTGGGCAGGAGACTTGCTTTCTAGAATGCAGGAGCTCACACTCAATAGTACTGTTGAGTATATAACAGGCTTATAAAAGACTATAGTACAGATTTCAGCAAGTGGGAGCCAGGTAATTGGCCACCACCATGGCTAGTCTCATATCTATTTTATTTGTCTCCCTCCACTTGTGTATTCCATGTTGGCTCAGAAGGTCCCCCTTCTCTCGACTATGAGGCATTACCTTCCGTGATCTAAGAAGTCAGAACTGAGCCTGAATTCCTCACTACAGGGATGGATTGGGAAAGGTGCATGGGAAACTGAGTCTACCCCAAAATAGCAAGTCCTTAAAGAAAAGAGGATATCAGTGAAATTTGTGGCATTTTTGGAAAATTGGGTAGTTTATGACTATTTATTAGAGAGAAGAATGCTCTCTAAATCTAAAATCATAACATTAATATTAATACCACTCCTTTAATTTAAGAGTGCTTGGATCTGCAAATATTCTAAATGTTTTACAATAAAAAACAGATTAAAAGATAAAATAGTCACAAAGCTTACAGAAACACACAGGCACTGAAATCCTTGGAGAAGTGTGTGTAAATGTAAATGTCAGCTTCAATATTAGAGTGGTTTTGCAAAACAGCAAAGTTATAGCTCTACTTTCTTTTAAATCAAACACATTGACCATCTCATAGAAAAAGCATCAGCTATACAGGATCTAAAATGCAGGGAAAGTCAGCCCACCATCAGCATGAAAAGGATCTGACTAGAAATGTGTGATTGAGTCTCTCCTAGTGGCATAAATACACTCAGAAAGGAGGTTTAACTCTAGGCCACCCGATTCAGAGGAGTATTAGCCTTTGTTTTGGGTCTTTAGGAGAGCAGCAATGGTGCATCTCCCAAACTTGGAGAGACATTTCTCTGAAAGAGCTAAACACACAAGAATAAAAATGTGTGGTTTCAGTACCTTCACCTGTGAAACGGAGGTCATAAATTCTCTATTTCTATTTCTTACAGGGTCATTCTGAGAACTCAAAGATATTTGTAAAGTGCTTCTTACAAAAAGACTCGTGTGTAAGTGCTAAATTCATCGTAAGTAATAACACAATAAATAAAATTGAAATACCACCCCAATACCTCCTAAAATCTTTCCTGGCAGATTTATTAGCATTACTGAAAACAATTCGTATTTGTTAAAAGAAGACACCGCACATTCTCGTGGTCAAGAAAGGAAAGAGATTGGCTCTTTGCCTTACCAACGTCTAGACTCTCTGACAACCGTTTGTCAGATAAGGAGATGCAGGAACACTTCAAGTCAAAAAATAATAAAATAAATATAGAATATGAAGAAGAAGAGGAGGGAGAGGAAGAAGAGAAAACAGAGGCTCAAAATAATAATGGGCAGGAATTAGATCTAAACATTGGGGAAAAACTGTGCCTTTCACAATAGCACTTACCCATTATCTGCTGTTAATGACTCAACAATAGAACTCTTAACAGGGGAATACAGGTCTTGAAAAGCTGAGAGAAGAAATGTTCAACACTGAAATTGGAGCACTTTTGCAGGGGATAAAACATTTAAAAAAAATGTACTTCTTGGAAATTTGTATAGTATACAAACTGCTATCAACAACAACAACCAAAAAGATTCTGATCATAAGTGATGTCAAATTCCACTGATTTACTACTCAAAGACATCTTAGTTTGGGAGTTCTTTTACAACCTATCAATACATCCAACAAATAAACAGTTGGCTCCTGGAAGACCACCAACTGTTAAGCTCATATCAAAGAAATTTTTAAAAACTTCACAAAATAGACACAGACCTAATAACTTACATAGGAAAAAACACAAATTAAAGGTTATTCCAAAGCTATTAGTAGGAAAACAAATTTTACCTCTACTGGAATTAAGAGCGCCATTTTCTCCTATCTTACCTGACTTATTCTTTGACACGTTCAATTACTTTAAATTCTGCTTTCCAAGTCTCAACATTTTATAGTAAATAGAAAGCACAAAATATAACTGATGTCTCCCCATCTGTTTCCTTAATAAATGGCCTCTGCTAGAATGACCAGTGTACAAACAGCAAAATAGAACCACTCATCATACCACATATCTCATGCCACCAGAGAAAAGAGCTTTGTTTTGATAAGGATTTTCTGGATGGTGTGACATAATTCTTCCTGTGTCTTGGGGGTATTTGGGCATCTGGACAAGAAATTCTTCAACTGAAATACAAAAAAAAAAAATCTCTGCAAACTAGAGATGCTTATATTTTTATAGGGATGTTATACACATTTGAAAATAACCAATAAAAATAAGTTTAACTTAAGTTTTTATACATTTATACATATATTTTCATATTCAATTTTATTTTTAAAAAATTCCTATGGCTTTTGACAATATCATATGCTTTGTAATGTCATAAAGATTCCAAATGACAAGGACTAAAGAGGAATAATTTACTTTCTGATCCTTAACTCAAGTTGAAATTAACAATAATTCTAAAAGACTGCTTGAAGGGCAGGGATACCTGAGAGAAAAATAAAGTTTAAAATGGATTTCTTTAGAAAATGAGGGCAGACAGTAGCAGTGAAGTAGGACAGAAACATTCTTATGATTTCAGACAATCAAGAAAAATAGCTTAATATGAAACGTTTATAAAGACATGGGATCAGAAATGACTAGGAAAGAAAAACAGACAAACACAGATATGGAATTAAAATTTTTCTGCCAGGGCCGTCCTGGTGGCACAGCAGTTAAGTGTGCATGTTCCGCTCAGTGGGGTTCGCCAGTTCTGATCCTGGGTGCAGACATGGCACCCCTTGGCACGTCATGCTGTGGTAGGCATCCCACGTATAAAGTAGAGGAAGATGGGCATGGATGTTAGCTCAGGGCCAGCCTTCCTCAGCAAAAAGAGGAGGATTGGCAGCAGTTAGCTCAGGGCTAATCTTTCTCAAAAAATAAAAATTTGTTGCCATTTTATACCATCTTAAAAAATAAAAAGTAACATTAGGATAATTTAAAAATCCTTTCCTGAAGAAGCTTGGCCTCTGCAAAGTAAATTAAAAGTTTTCAAAGTTACAAGCTTTAATTAGAGAAAATTTATTACAACAAACAGAAATATTTTAGTTGAACATCTTATAATTTCACCTCTAATTTTTGTGAATAGACAGCTCTTAACACAAAGCAATCCATAGTGAATGCCCAATAAACATGTATAGAATGAAAATGAATGGATGATCAGATAGTTGTAGCTACAGGACACACATATCAGCCTAGAAGATTAATTTCACCATCTTAGTTACCTCAGGGGCCACCATAATACTTGACTGTAGTATTTGACTGAGGATTATGAGAAAAACAGCTTCTACTCCCAAGTTAGCCTTTATTCCTGCTCAAGGAATGACCACATCCTAAAATACTATACCCAATAGTCACAAACACTAAAATGGAATTGTTCAAACCTAAATATCCAAAATGGTTTGAAGGCTTATAGAGATTTCAGAAAAGTGAGAAAGATACCACTTCTATTAATGCCAGTGATCCACGTCTTAGGGAAACAATTTTCATACAATGTGAAAAAAAACCAAGATCCCTTAAAACCTTTGGACAGAGAAGAAATTAAAAAATCATTCTCGAGGTATGTTTATTCAGGGCCAAAAAGGAGGCATCTGAGAGACTGCTTGTTACGCTTGTCATCAATCAGAATTGCAATGACTTTTTTTCCAGAACAATATTTCCCAAGTAAATGAATCTAGGCTATTTCTGGGAAGTTACAGATTGCTTAGCAGCACCTAGAAACAACACAAGAATGAGAAAACATGCAATTTTCAGACAGACAATTTTATTGTCTTAGGCTTCCTAAACTTACGTCTTGAAAAAACACAAAAACAGTCTTCATTAATCAATATATGTTTAAATTACTTGTCTCTTATATACATTAGCAGAACCATTCTCATAGCGACTTTGGCTCAAATAATTTATTTGTGGTATGACTATGCTTTGGTACAATTATAATGTTTGGCATCACTAGCTTCAATTATGGAACAGAGAGTTATCTACGAACCACACTTAATTAGTTCAACCAATAGGAATAATCAGTAGTCTCCCACTCAAAATATAAATACAGCTATATACACATGTATGTGCACATACATATGAATGTATGCACAATAATGTATGCATGTATGTGGCAGTGCATGTATGCATACACACAGACGCACAAAAAGAAGTGTTAGTTTTCCAACAGTCTCTTATTCTTGACTACGACAGATTGGAGTATTAACTAAAAACAAACTCCAGGGGCTGGCCCAGTGGCACAGTGGTTAAGTGCGCATGTTCTGCTTCTCAGTGGCCCAGGGTTCACCAGTTTGGATCCCAGGTGTGGACATGGCACCACTGGGCAAAAGCCATGCTGTGGTAGGTGTCCCATGTATAAAGTAGAGGAAGATGGGCATGGATGTTAGCTCAGGGCCAGTTTTCCTCAGCAAAAAGAGGAGGATTGGCAGTAGTTAGCTCAGGGCTAAACTTCCTCAAAACGAACAAACAAACAACAAAACAACAAACTGCAGGGGCTGGCCCTATGGCAGAGTAATTGGGTTTGTACGCTCTGCTTCGGTGGCTCATGGTTCACGAGTTTGGATCCCAGGTGCAGACCTACACACTGCTCATCAAGCCATGCTGTGGCAGCATCCCACATATAAAATACAGGAAGTTTGGCATAGATGTTAGCTCAGGGACAATCTTCCTCAAGAAAAAAGAGGAAGACTGGCAACAGATGTTAGTTCAGGTACAATATTCCTCACAAAACAAACAGGAAAAAACCCTCCAAAATCCCATACTCCTAAAATTATAGTTATATATCTAAATTAGACTAACAACACTATACCCTCCCTATGTACCATCTCATTTTAAACACTTTCCCTCTGCATTCTTTTCTGCACATAAATCTATACAGCCAGTAAACATTCTCATTCTGTATTCCTCTATAGATCTTAATATTTTCATTGTCTTTGATATCAAGTGAAAGGTGGTAACTATCCCAAGTCAGCAGATGATTCACTGGAAGCAAATGTTCTAACTAAATCTCACTGGGAAGAATGTCTAAATGGGAGTTACAAAAATAAAACACTATTGAGTTTAATTCGTCCATGCGAGTTGCCAAAAGAAACAAACCAAGAAACTGAAGTTAACTTTATATTTTGTACAGAACCCTCAAAATGGCCCAAACAGAAGATTGCTTTGTCTGTTTATCTGTCAATATCAAGCCCTAAGAAGAATTAAATCTCAGAAAAATACTTAATGAAATTCTTGCACATGGTTTTACAATAGTAATATCTTGTGTAAATAAGAGAACAAAAGCAAAGAGTGAAGGAAGGGTGGGGAAGGGATATCCAACTGGTAGAAAGATGCGCACCCTCAGGTCTCCTCTCTTTCACTTATTCCGGGACTTTGCTTTAGCAGTTCTTGCCCTCTCTCTTGCATCATCAACAGTATTCCTCTTTCTGGACCTTTCCCATTAGCATACAAACATGCCCGTATTTCTCCTCTAAAAAAGAACAACAATAAAAACTCACTCTTGTCCTCATTTCCCCCTCCAATTACAACTTAATTATTCTCTTTCTCTATGGTGTAAAATTTCTCAAAATTGTTTATATTCACTCTCTCCCATTCCTTTCTTTCGATTCTCTTTTGGACATGTATCAGTCAGGCTTTCACTCCCACCATGGAATAAAAGTGCTCTTGTCATCATCAATGATTGCCACATGGCAGAATGGTCAATTCTCAGTCCATATTTTACAAGACTGAGCAGCAAGTGACATGATGACTCTGCCTTGTAGCACCTCCTTCACCTGACTTTCTGTACAACTCACTCATCTGGGTCTCTTCCTACCTCAGTGGCCTCTCCACATCAGTCTCCTTTGCTGGTTCTATCTCATCAACTTGACCTCGTAAAGTGGGAGTAAGCAGAGCTCAGTTCTAAGAGCTCTCACCGGACCTCCAGGTCTGGGTCTGTGGTCCTACTATTTCCTTCGCCTGTAACACACTTTCCCTAGGTGTTCACTTGCCTCGTTCCCTGTTCTCCTTCAGGTCTTTACCCAAATGTCCCCATCTCCATTACTCAATTTGAATTTGCATCCATTCCCACCAATTCTTGCAACTCTTCTCGGTTTTACTTTTATCCATAACACTGTCGATGAAAATAATCCATAACCAATCAATAAATGAAAATTTGGGTGAGTTTATTCTGAGCTGAAATCTGAGGACCATGGTCCAGGGCCTTTCTTCCCAAAGGAAGAAAGGGCACCAAAGAAGTGAGGTGTACAGAGTGGTTATATACCCCCAAGCAGGACGTTTCACATATGATTGAAATGTCCCTCCCACAATAGTCACAAGATTGCCCTGTCAGCACAGCGCTTGATGGACACAGCATGTAGTGGGTCTGCTATCTCAGAGGGCGTAGCAGGAGGCAAGTCTGTTGTCTCCAGCTGGGTGTTCACAGGTGAGCACAGCAATCAGTTTCTAGCCTAAGGAAAGATGCTTAATCCTTAAGAAGATGCCAACGTTGGGAGGGGGAGGGAAGTTGCACCTTTATCTCAAGGGTTTGTTCTTGCCATAGGGAATATCTAAAGCAGATATACAATGCATGCTCAACAGCCACGGTCAGGCCCTTTTGGAAAGACAAGGTCAGGCCAAATTAGGTTTATACCAAATGGCTTCCTCATATTCTCCAATATATCCTATTGCTTGCCATTTTTATTTGTCATCACTAGTTACCATCTGGCACATTTTCTCTTATTATGTATGTGTGTGTGTACGTATGTATTGAATCTAGTCAATGATTTAATGATTTATTCAGTTTTTAGGTACTTTATTGTCTGTTTTCCCCAAACCAGAGTGTAATCTCCATGAGGCCAATATTTTATGCTTCTTTTTATTGACTGATGCAACTAATATTGAATTAAATGAGGCAATGACATAGATAAGTCATGATTGCAAACCCACCCCATCCGGACAGTACAGAAATCTTGTCCTTGTCTCTTTCCACATGGAACAATATGGAACTTAACAGAAGAAGGAAATAACACAAAAACACCAGTGATTTATCCCATAGGAGTGTATTTGCCTTTTCCTTATTAGAAAAGGAGTTTCGTGGCAATCAGGGATAACTACTCTTCTGTACCTAACATGCTTTCCATATTTAATGAGGGTAGAACATCTTTATTTGTTTCAAAGGCCTAACTGATATTCAACTTTGGCAGCTCGGCAAATTTCTATATTCAGACTGCCTCTGTACTGGCTTCTCCCTAAGGAATTCGCCCCTTAACAAACACTTGCCTTTGCTTGTTGCTCTTGCATCGTAATACAGGTTTTCTAACAAGTTTATTTTAACTTCCTGGACCTATATTATCCATCACCAGCTGCCTATCCATATAATTCTTTATGGGACAGGTAGAAGTTAGTTGTCTGATGAAAATATATAATGCTAAAACAGAAACTGAGGTTTGTCTCCCTTCCAGACTTAGACAGAGTGAAAGGGAACAAATGTTGCTCAAGGAGATATTAATTCCTCAGTGAAAAGGTACAAAAAGAGATCTGATTGACTCCTGTCCCTGAGTACATTTTTCACAGAAAACAGTTTTTTGATATAAAGACAATATGGAGAAAATAGAGTAACCTCAGCCAACCAGTGCAAGCTAGAGTGAATGCTCACTCTTTCTAACTATGAAAATCTACTTAATTCTAACCACATACAGTGGCATTTTTATAACATGTATTTTCCTCAGAATGGCTTCTTTCTATGAGTGTCTTAACATAAGAGAGAGCAAATAAGATAAAGATGGCGTCATAATTCCAGATGGTTACAGCCTCTACACATATGAAACTGAGGGTCACGGAATTCTGTGATCCACTTTCTGGCTTTATTTATGGCGCTTTACACCCAACAGCCTGTTTTGTGATATTAATATAGAGTGCTCTATACCAGTCAGTTTTGCTAAGTAACAAAAACTTGCATTGGCAACTCTTTATTTTCATTATCTATCTTTTTACGTAAAAGCTAATTTTCTTCCCAGGAACAGCTTCTGGTCTTAGCACTTGGTTGGAATCATACCCAGACACATTTGTTTAAAGGAAATTTATGTTAATTATTTTGGTTTCTCACTAAGAAAGATTATTTATTTTATAGATCAGTCATAAAAATACAACACATACATATATCGCTAAAATTCCTTTATATGTAATTTGCAACAAACCTACTAGAAGCAATTCATCAATATATATGAAGAGCCTTAAATATGCCAAGATATTAAACAGGCACCAAACATTCCTTGGTGACATCATTAATATTCTATGAATTTCTTTTAGAGAAATATCAAGAATGTACAAAAAGATATGTATTGTACATATGTATACATATACATATGTTAATCATCACAAAAATATTTATATTAGTACAATTTTATAAATAACTTACATAGCCAACAAAAAAGGAAGATAAAATAAATGAAGAGGCATACAAAACAGGATGTTATAGTAGAGAGCCATTAAAATTGGTGCTGTACATACCTAAAGTCATGGAAAGATGCTTAGGAAACAAAAGATAATATATACTATTTTTTTGCATTCCTTTATCTTTTGTATTTACAATTTATTCTGTATTTCCTCACGTTTTACAATGTTCTTTAATTTGTTCAAGTATCTCTTGTTCAATTTAGATCGTAAATAAGGACGTATGAATAAATAGGAATATCCTGTCCCTGAATCATTTCACTGTTATTGTTTTTAAAACCTCAAAATCTTCTCTACTTGAAAGTCAGCCTTTAGGACTCAGGCAGTTTCCTTCCTATAAGTTCCCATAGTACCCCATCATAGCACGATTAACACAGTAGTACTCATGATTTTCTTTATCTTCTGCTTATATCCTCTACACCTAGCAGATTCTTGAATTATAGTGCATATTCAATAAACGTTTGCTGAATGAGTTAATAAATTGGTCTAAGTTTTTTTTTTTTAAAGATTTTACTTTTTTCCTTTTCCTCCCCAAAGCCCCCCAGTACATATTGTATATTCTTCGTTGTGGGTCCTTCTAGTTGTGGCATGTGCGACGCTGCCTCAGTGTGGCTTGATGAGCAGTGCCATGTCCGTACCCAGGATTCGAACCAACAAAACACTGGGCCGCCTGCAGCGGAGTGTGCAAACTTAACCACTCAGCCACGGGGCCAGCCCCTGGTCTAAAATAGTTTTAAAAATCTAAAATAGAGTTCTAGAAAAGGATTAGTTGGCATATCCAATTTACAGCTATCACCAGGAGTTACACTTGATCTCCCTGTACCTTGAAGAAATAAAAGTCAGAGTAGATGATTTTTCATAGATCTGACTAATTCAATTTTTCTATGACATATTAAAATTGACCACAGATTATGTCAAAACAAGTCAATTCCCTAAAAAGCAGTCAATAAACCCAGTGAAAATAAATAAATATCAACTAAGTGATTTTTTATACTATTTTTTAACAATTAGTGGTTGATAGACCAAATTTCTCCTTATTTAATAAGTTATTTTGTTGTTTTCCAGACGTGCTGTAAACATTGGATGAAAATGAATGTGCAATGAAAAGGTGTTCTGGTAAGAATAAAGAAATGTTTTTCATTCTTTTTTGCAAAACAAGATGTTGAAAAGTGTCATTTATTAGAGAATAAATTCATAATGAAACTCATTTGTTTCATCATCTTTATCAGCCATGCAAGTATAAACTCAAAGTAAATTGAAAATACAGCAAGGATTTTCATTTGCAGATTACTTTTATTTTTATTTTTCATTTTAGGAAAAAAAAAAACTTCACAAACAGGATAACAAGTTCCATGTTCTTTGCCATTTATCTTTTAAGCCCTAATTATATTTAAATTACTCTTCAACTTCTACTACATTAACATAATTGTGTGTCAACTAGCAAGATGTACTATTGAATGAGGTATTTTTAGAACATTCTGCAAGTCCATAATGCCTTTTCTGGTTTTTTATATATTATTTTGCCAATTATCTTTTACTAGAAAATTTCCTCTTTTCCCTTTTGCTCCTCTGGATATGTAGCTTTCAGAAGCTTCAACCAAGCTATTTCTCTATTCTTATTCCATAGAAATAGTGTTAGTGGTATTACGTAAAGCTCAATTGAGTTAGTTTTATGTATATCTTAGAAACTACGGGCAAGAAGAATATCTTAGTGTAAATGTGAGCTTTATATATGTATCTGCCAGCCAAGATGCAACATTGCCTTGTAATACATGACGCAATGAAAGACTAAATTCAGTAGAATCATTTATTCATGCATTTGAGAATGTAAATTGAAATTCTAAGACAAGAAAGTGATCTAACTAGTCATGCTTTCACAGTAGCAAATGTCTAACATACTTTTGGGTTAATAAAGAAAATACAAGAAATCCAGAAACACGCATTTTTAATCAATATTTAATCTCCAATAAAATAAAAATGCAATCATATAACATCGTACAGATGGTTTTTAGTCTCACACACACACACAAACCCTGAACGATTTTTCTTTTCTATCATGGATTAAAAAAGAATCTTTATTTTAAAATCTAAAGTGTTTTACCTGTGTAGTTGGCCTTTAAGTTTTAATTCTATTATCAAAACTGCTAATTTTTAAAATATTAATTAATTTAAGATAAGTAAACACTTCATCATGATTTAAAATCACATGCAATATCAAAATTTCTGTTACAGATTCTTATATTTTTATATTACTGATTCTTGCTCACCACCCAGTTTGCTTCCATAAACCATCATGTTGGAGTCTTCAGTTGTTTCTGCTAGTATTTAACTACATAATCATAAAGAATATACTTATATTGTTTTATTCCTGATATTAATTTTAGACATTCTCAGTTACTTCCTATTTTGCCTCCCCTCGTAAAATTTTACCAATATGGTTATATAACAAACTTTGATCATATTAATGTTAAACTTATAAATTTTAAATTTATTAACAAAAATTCTTCATTGCCAGGCCAAACAGAGTCATATACAGTGAATTCTTATCATTGATGACAATTATGTTCTATAAACTAGCTGCAAACACTGCTGAGTGAATACTGAACCAGTGCTCCGAGGTGCAATACAGCCTTAGGTTCCTGTGAGCCTCTCTTCACAATATATTCATCAATCAATCAACACATACCTTGTTTATGTGTGTTTCTGTTTAAAGACACCTTATTTAATAATATTTTTGAATCATTAACATTGAAATCATGTCCAACAGTGCTATAGCCTGTGCTTAAATGAAGCTTATCTAACACCTGCATTTTCTCCATGAGTCACACCCAGCCTTCTTGCCCTCAGGAACACTAGATAGCACTTCCGCACTGCATTTGGAGGCCATTTGAAATAGTGAAATCACAAACAAAAGGTATAAAATGCAAACAGTGCGGCACTAACTAGACAGTGAAAAGGACACATGCATGGTATGAGAGCAGAAAGAAGGTGACAGGCAGAGTGTCACCTTGTTTGACCTCGGCTGGGAATGTGCATGGCGGGCAACTCAAATTTGCTGCTCTGCATATGTCTATGAAGGACGTATTGATTTTGGAGTTACAAATAAATTGTAGCGAGTAGGCAAATTTGCAAATATAGAATAGTGAATAAGGAGAATATATTATAATTATACTTCCTCCAGGGAAACTTTTTCTTTTCTCCCTGGAGTTCATTGCTTTTTGCTCCTTGGCTTCCACTACCTAATTCTTTTCAAACTTTGGCACACATCTCTAAACACCCCTACTCCCACTCATGCTCTTTATCTAGACTGGGTACTTCTGGTGGGGTCTGGGGACTATCTTTAACCAGCCTTCTGGGAGTGTTCTTCTAGATCCTTGATCTCTAGTTCTTTTACATGATTTTGTTGGGATCCTCCAGTGCATTCTTAAGAAAGGACGTGATATAGGTAAAATTTTAAGACCCTAAATATGATCTTTATTACACTCTCACTCTTAATGACAGTTAAACTGGTATAAGATTCTGCATTGAAATAATCTTTCTTTAGAAGCTTAAAAATTTCGTTTTGTTGACTTGTAGCATTCAGTGGAAAACCTAATGCTTTCTTATTTCCAATCACACCTGTTTTTGTTTTTGTCTTTGCTTTTTCCTATGGACATCTTTAAGATTTGGTGGCTCTGAATTTTCAAAATGATGCACGATGTGTACAATTTTTAAATCAGTAATATGCAGCACATGGAGATTGGGTTCTTCATAAGGCAGAATCTTATTCTTCAAATCATGAATTCTTTTGTGTGTTATTTGTGTGAAAATCACTCTCTCTGTTCTGTCTGATCTGTATAAAATTCCCGTAAACTAGATGTTGGATCTTCTTGATTGGTCTTCTAATTTAAATTATGTTTTATCGATTTTTCATCTCACTTGGTTACATTTTCCAAGAGATTTGATTTATTTTTCAAAGATTCTACTTATCTTTAAAAAATAAATGGTGATAATATTTGAGTTCCAAAATGTTTTTCCTATTTTCTTAGTAACAAAAATTTTGGTGGGGCTGGCCGGGTGGTACAGTGGTTAAGTTTGCACGTTCTGCTTTGGTGGCTCCGGGTTTGCAGGTTTGGATCCTGGGCGCAGACCTACCTACTGCTTATCAAACCACTCTGTGGCAGGCATCCCACATATAAAGTACAGGAAGATGGGCACAGATGTTAGCTCAGGGCCAATCTTCCTCAAAAAAAAAATTTCTTTATGTGCTATGATTAGTGCTTTTTCAACACCATCATTCTCTTGTGTCATGCAAACACATCTATCTCTCTTTCCTGAGTTTTCTCCCTTCTTTCTCTTACCTGTGAGTTTGTTTTTTGTTTGTCATTTATCTTTATCTCTGTCTCACATATTGAATGCTTTTCTTTAAAACTGCCTGCGTTTGGTTGAGTCTTTATACTTAAGAGAGAAGCTCTAGAAAACTTAATGTACATAGGCAAGGGCCTGCTTCCGCAAGGAGGGCATGGATAAATGTCTGCCTGTGGCCACTGGGGTCGGGTATTGGGGTAGGGGAAGAGAATTTTGAAAGGACTTTCAAAACATTGGCTTGTTTATTTCCCACCCTCAAGCCCATTTACTTTGAGATCAAATATGTTTACGTTTTGATCTTTTGTGAGATCTAATTGTTAATTTTTCATTAATTTTGCAAGTTCATTGCTAAACACAGCAATTATTACAAATCAAATTATATAATGTACTATTAAATACATTATATTAAAACGTAAGTACACATTCGAATAAATATATATTCTAAACTCATCACAATTATTTTACTAACATTTTACTACTATTATTTACATCTGTGCATCCGTATGGTGGAGAATGCTACATAACGGCGAGCTACTTCATATCTCTTCCCAAATTCACATTCAGTGACATCAGAGCTTGAAATTGGCCATGATGGGAGTATTTACAACATGGAAATTGGCAAATGCTAGAAACTGGGCTTGATTTATTGTTTTGTCAATCGTCTAGATTTAAAAATGTGATGGAGAAAATGTTAATAATGCAGATTAAACTTAAAATGTTAGCATATCTGTAGCATTACGTTGTGGCTAGTACAACAAATTGAGGAAATATTCTTCTAGTATTTAAAAGTTATTATCCAATTCAACAAAGAACTTGCTCACTTTATTATTAAAACAGTCAAGTTCCCACAAACACATTCATTATTTAACTTTCATGTTACTCATTCATCTAAACATATATGTCAACCCCATTCTTATCAGAAGTAGACCAGTATACCATTTGTAACAATAGATTGACTATAGATACCAGAATCTTATGAAAATCAACAAAGATGTTCTGTGAGAATCGAATTATTATATGGATTTTACAAAAAGTATATTATATATTTATTATTATTTATTACTACTTATTATTGTATATTGTTTTGTTATTTGTAAACTGTACCGATAATAAACTTAAGCACACATACACATGCACAAACTTTTTAGACAGTCAGTTGTTAAATACTTAATAGCAATATTGGCACTTACTTTGAAGGTTTCTTCCTCTGATAATCTATTATGATTTCTATAAACTCCATGTTCAAAAATCTGTTTCTCTCTCCTCTGCTTTCATTTCTTATCTATTGTCTTTGTTCTGGTGGGTGTGGTTTTAATGTTAGGATTCTCATTTCTTTACTCTAATTTTAATGGAGTTTTTTGAGGGAGGATAAAAATAAAAATGTCTGTATACAGGTGCTGGCCCCGTGGCTGAGTGGTTAAGTTCATGCGCTCTGCTGCAGGCGGCCCAGTGTTTCCTTGGTTCGAATCCTGGCGCGGACATGGCACTGCTCGTCAAACCACGCTGAGGCAGCGTCCCACATGCCACAACGAAGAATATACAACTATGTACTGGGGGGCTTTGGGGAGAAGACGGAAAAAAATAAAATCTTTAAAAAAAAAAAAGTCTGTATACAGCTGTATTTAACTAAGAGTCCTGTAACAAATTTAATTTTAATACAGCTCCATTCGTTCATTTATTCAGAACTCAACAGTTATTTATTGAATATCCAAAGTAGATTTATAAAATAAGGAATCTGCCCTCAAGAAATCCAAAATAGAGAAAGGAAAGAGCTATGTAAATTACTATAATGAAAGGTAAAATGTGTACATGCCATGAGCAATCTCGATACTGCGCCATGAGAAAGTCAGAGAAGGTGATTATCAACAGCTGGGGAGATCACTAACTGTCTCATTGAGAATGATGTGATTTGAGATCTGAATTTGAAAAGATAGATAGGACTTGGATGGGACGAGAGAAGACCCACTGGCAGAGGCATTATTGTTTGAAGGAGGCTGAATAAAAGAAAAGAAAAATGCAAGGATATCTAGTGAATTAAATGTGGAGTAGTTCAGTTTCTTTCAAGAATATGCCTAGAGGAGAGCTATTAGTAAACTGATTTTTGTTCTCTTCTTTCCTTGATAATTCACGAATACCATTCCTGAAGTCTTTACTACTTTAACGAAAAGCTAAAGTTGAAGTTTCATGATTTTGAGTCTAATAATTAAAGCAAATGAATATTGAGTAAAATAATCACGAAATTAAGTATAACTTCAAACACTGTAAGGGCAATTTTAATTCATGGCCCAATGCCTTTCATTATATTAAAAAGAGATTTGTCAGAGAAATTAATGATCAATTGACTCAATATTCACACTAAATCTTTTTTTAAAAAATATATTTGAATTCTGAACTATTGTAATGTAACAAGACAAGATTTTCAGATTTAGAATTGTGGAGATCTAAAATGATGCCTATGAGAGTCTACAAATGGTTTGTTACAGATACCCACTGTGTTTCGTTGATACTGAACAGATCTGCAGAGGGCTGCACTGTGATATTGTCCTCCCGGTAGCTGCACAGGACCACTCCCTAGGAGAGAATGCCAGAAAGCAAACCCCTCTAAGGCTCCATTAACTAGTATTACTGAGATGCGATTCAAGACCGACCAAATGATACTGAGTGTGATCTATAATGACTATTGTTTACGAAGGCTTCTGCTTCATAAACTACATTGTAAAGGCATCCCTTTTTTTCCCCTTTATTTGAAGGTTTCAGTTGAAAGCATTAAAATAATTTAAAAGAGAAGCATATATTACTTTTTAAACAAAAATAGTCAGGGCAATTAAGAAAAAAAAACTGTGCTTAAAATAAAACCAAAAGTAATGATAAAGTGATTATAATGAATGGTTTAGGCAAGTCATTGCAAATGTCACCAGAGAGCTACACTAGGTCTAAAAACTCATTTGAATTTACATTTACTTTTTAAAAGCAATGTATTCTCATGTTTATTTTTCATATCTTATTAAAACAAATGCTTATAGTATTTTCTCATCTAATAAACTGTAAATCCCACAAAACCAAGTTAAACTAACACAAAATAATCCATAATAGAAGAAAGCCCACTCATTATGTCAAGCAGTTTTAAGATTGACTAAGACTATATTTGAACAATACCCATCATCCAAAGAAAAGTGAACATATCAAATTGATATTTGGAAATGAAACACGTGCATATTCGGCATTACTTAAGCAAAGCTCATGATTTCTTTTTTTTTTTTTTTTCTTTTTCTGCTTTATCTCCCCAAACCCTGCCGGTACACAGTTGTATATCTTAGTTGCAGGTCCTTCTAGTTGTGGGATGTGGGACACCACCTCAACGAGGCTTGATGAGCTGTGCCATGTCCACGCCAAGGATCGGAACCCTGGGCTGCTGCAGCGGAGCGCACAGAGCCAGCCCCCACAATTTCTTGACTTTTTATATTTTCCATAAAATATTTTGTCAGTGTGCAGACAAAAAGCCAAAGATCAACCACAGTTTCAAGTATTAATAGCCATCCTCTCTTTTCACTGATTGAATGTATTAGATTTTCTATCTAAACTCAAATTTTAATCTATTTGCTGGTGAATCATCTTGTTGGCAACAGGCTATTGTACCCCCAAGACCTCAAAGAGGCTCTTGGTTATGTGTGCAGGGGACAAAGAACTCCCAGACATTTCCAAGATCTACCAGAATCATCCTACCAAATATTTAAATGAATTAATTTAAAATAAAACCTTATCTTACTCACTGCCAAACTCAGTGTTTGATAGCGTCTAGCAAATATTAAGCACTCTGACATGTCGATCATTTCTATTATTCCAGAACAGAACTACATGGGGTCAGGAAAACAGCAATTTGTTAGGAGATATTTTAATGACTTGAAAGATCAAATCTATTTCAGTTCTGTCACATTTTCTGAATACTTTCTATGTGCAAAGCTCTTTTTAAATATATTTCCCATGAGGGAGGATATTATATCCTGTGAGAAATCAGATCATTTTATTGGCAAAATTTTGTTATTTTGGAGAAGAGTCAAGAAAATTTCAATAAATATTGATCAGCTTCTAACATTTCTATTATTCTAATCATATTTACCAAGGTAACACCTTCTAATCATATTCTAAATTATTTTCCCCATGCATGCAGGGGAATAATATATATTGGCGTTTCCATTCAAACACACTTCTTCAGAAAACCACAAAAAAATTTACAGAAATAAAGATATATTTTAATTAAATTTTATGTAGGCTAAAAATATAGTATAACAAACATAATATGATATATTGTGTTGTTGCAATTTAATTATCTACTCATTGAAATTATATAAAATCTTTTTAATATGTAACGTACATAGACATGTCACTAAGACATTGGAAAATTTGTATAAACCTCAAAAAAAAAAAAAATCCCAAGCAAACCTATCAGTGTATGAAAAGAAGACCAAGCTATGGATCATTCACTTTTCTGGCACACTAAATAAAAACTTGTATTCTATTGTTCAGATTTCACCGCATCAGTGGGCATCAGGTGGATAACCTAAATTTCTATTGAAGAATGTGGGGTATTTGTTTGCTAATGCAGTTTAACGTATTAACAACAACAAATACTGTACTACTAGCTGAGTTATATCAGGTGCTTAACACGAGCCAGGGACTGGACTACATCTTGGACCCACACAACTACTTCATAATGTATTATTAATATTAAGTTTTACAGACCAAGAAATTGAGTCTGAGATGCTAAATAAGCTACCCAAGATCTCACAGCAAGCAGCCTAGCAACGGAGTGAGAATATGAAGCAAGCCTATTGCAGTCTACCGCTTGAGCTCCTGTTCTCCATGTTGTACCCTCCACAGTTAACATAGGAACAGCCATCAAGACAAAAACTCTACACAGGTTTTTCTGATATTTTAAACATAAATTAAGTAAATTATCCAAAAGCAAGTATCCAAGACAAGTCTAATGTTCACTGGCCGCTGAGTCACTCTGTAGAAAACAACTGTATGGAATAAGATAATTGTTACTTCAACATAATTAACTTTTTCATTGTTTACAACTGCAATTGGGCAATTAATGCAAAATTATTTGTACCCTATTCTGTAGTATTCTGTTTACATTGTTGTCTTGGTAACAAATATTTATTGACTTTACTAAAATCAAAACACAATAGGGTTTCTTTTATTTAGTGTAAAACAGATAGTCCTTTCACTATTGTCTTTCCAAAACAAAAACATGGTAAATTATGCAATTAGGAAGAATCAATGTTTTTTAATTCATTTATTCATTCATTCATTCCTAAAATATTTGTTGAGCACAGTTATATGCCAAGCATTGTAGAAGGCATGAAAAAAAAATAAATAAAATAGAGGGCCTGTCCAGGAAGTACTCCTAAGAAAATAAATGGAACAATGAAATGAACGCTACAGCACAAATATGAAAATTATGTGGCAACACAGAGAAGGATGTAACTACCCGTATGGAGTGTAATTGAGAGAAATTGTTTAGAAACACACACTTTATTTATTTCTCTAAATAGTCACCAGTTTCCAAGGAACAAATAAAGTTTAGAATCCTTAAACAAATTTTAAGCATCCTTAAAATTAAGAAGAGATTGAGATGAGAGCTCCTTGATAGATTGCCTTTAATAGATTTATAATAAAGTTCCTTATTATTTTTAAGTGATCTTTGCTTATTCATTTATTCTGAGAACATTTTCCGGGCACTTGTATGAGCTAGGTTATATGTTAATTCAATGTGTTTAGTTTAATCGGAAATGTGCTCCCTGACCACATATATTTGACATATCTATTGAGTGTTAGTCCCAAATTCACAATTTTTCTTAATGAAGAGAGAGGATGGTAGATGCTAATCCCATATTTTGAGCCTAGGTGAAATATTATCACCATATCATGTAGAGATCCAATCTAATATTTTTGAGGCCAAAAGCCAATCTGGCCAAATGACTATTAGTAAAAACAAAAAGATGCTATTTTTATGGATTTCTATTTTTTATCATTTAAACTTAGCTTCTTTAGATCATCATTAAAAGGGTATGTTAGAAAAAGAGCTAAAGATAAAAGGCACAAAAATTAGAAAAATATGAATTGTGAGCAGAAGTAGGAATATGACTGAAGAGAGGAAGGTAGGGGATATGAATCCACGTAAATATTTTTTCTGCTACTGTGGATGATGATTTAAGTTCAGGAAAAAAAGAATGATAATATGAAACTAAAAATAAACACAATACTCAATAGTGTTTAAATTGTTTTCAAGTCTATTGGAAGCCTACACCACAATGTATGTAGGTAGAGTGTAGTATATTAAAGAACAATCTCTGACACTTGGCATTCTTGAAAGTTGGTGTATTCCAATCGGAAAATCTTCTAGTTTATTAAAGTATCTGTGTTCTCTAAGTAAAGAACTACTCTCAAGCTTGTTTCATACTCTTAATCTTTATTTTATTTTTTATATTTTGTTCCTTACAACAGTGAGATCAAAGCTGACCGTATTAAAAAAGAAACAAACAAATATACAAAAAAACCACTAGTATAGTATATGGTAAACTCCTTGGGCATGGGCTTGTGCTTAACAATGAAGGAGCAACACATCGAAAACTACACTTGAACCTTAGCGACAGGAGTGCTGGAGGTGCTCAGACACCACTGGAAATGTCTTAATCACCCAATTACCGTAATTGAGAAAGAATTGTAGGTTTGTGTGCAGGTTTCCAGAAGAGTTTATAGGCCACGACTATTTATGACCACTTGCCCCAAGAAAATCAGAGTTAGAAGAGCAATATGTGTTTTGCTCTAGTGCAAAACATTTATGTTTTTTGTAGAATTCTTTTACATGCATACTAAAGTATATTATAGATAAATTTATGTCTGTTCTTTAAAAAAGAAATGTATGGAACATGAAAGGCACTTTTTGTTAAGCAGAGCAGGTATTTGTATTTACTTAAACAAATTTGTAGAGCAAGCTTGGATATATTCATACATGAAAGAGGACTGCGTTCTGAAGAGATTGTCAGACTTCAGCCCAAAGATATCTTCCTAATGGCTTTCCCTCTTTACTTTCTGTTGTGGAGATCCATGCTCTTGAGTTAATTCATGATGTCACAAAGAATACTCTTTAAATGTAAATATCTTTAGAAGTGTTACAAGTTAACCTAGTAGCCACTCAATGTGAAAAAGGATATTAGCTTGGTTTATAGATTTATACATAGACTATTAAATTGAAAGGAACGGTCTATTTTGATGATTGGGTTAAAAGATATAGATGAATTAGGGAAAAAAAATCAAATGCTTGAGATGCTTTTTGGAGAGATAAACATGAAGTGAGTAGCTTGAAGTTTTGATAGAATAAGGATTCTGAAATGCATGAGGAAGATGCAGAAGGATGAGATAGGGAACCATCAATGCACTACATAAGAATTATGTAAGACTTTACCAAAGAGATGCCAATTTAAGGACCTTGTTTCTTAGCAACAGAAAAGTACAGAATAACTCAGAGTATCCTATAACTGCTGTGTAACATTTTAAAAACTGGCTACTACAGATTTTGAAAATTCCCATAAAATCAAATCACCGGATAGAACAAAATAAATTGTGACCTTCTTCAGATATAGTCCATATCTTACTTATCTTCATAACTACCGCCATCTAGCATGGTATCTGGTCTACGGTCTATTTTCAAAATATCCTTTGGGGAATGTTCAAATGAATTGACTAATAAAATACAATATGTAATTGTAAAACAGTTACTTAGGATGTTTCTTTCTTTTTGTTTTTGCTGTCTATATAATGAATCAACATCACAATAATAATGATTTAACTAAAGCTCTAAAATTTGATGTACAGGCATTTGGGACTCTTTTTTAGGTATAAAAGATAACTGCTTGATGTGCTTGATATGAGTAAATGTATTGACATAAAAAAACCTCTTTCAGAGAATTTCCTACAGTTGTTTAGCAAGGAGTCTGCATTATTATAATGTTATACTAAGGAACTCTATTCTCCAAAGGATTAAGAAACACTCTATATTAGTTGCGATTGGTAATCACTAGATATAACCTGGATTTGAATTTCATGATTTCCATATCATACTTGTCCAAGTGAAATTTCATTTTGATAACTGGAATATGCCGGTAATCTAATCACGAACAATTTCAAAGTCACATTAGACACCCAATCTGATATTAGAGCATATCTCCTGATTAATAACTGCACTCTGACAGTTTCATCACATCCTGTTGTTAGGACAGTTGTCCCATTTCTTACATTAACCACGTAGTCCAAATAAGGCAAGATAAGAATCAGGTCTGCTTTTAGGTACATGTATGTGTAAATAACACTCATCATTATTGTCCACTTTTAATAATAATTACACTTAATATGCTATTCAAAAGAAGGAATAATCTCTTTGATCCTTATTTCTCTTGTTAATTATGGCTTTAAAGTGAATCATTAAAAGAGTCCATCTGATTGAAAAACCTAAGAGATCTGCCATGTTCCTGGCCCCCACATGTAAATGGTTTATTTCTAGATGCTATATTGACTGTCATTGGTCTATTTGTTGCACTGCGTGCCAACACTACTCTGCTTTAGCTATAGGGGAGTGAGGGAAGGGAAAGAGGTTAAGCAGGGGATGTTAGATGTATCTTTAATCTTTTATTTCTTAAAAATAAAGCTACCTGAAGCAAATATGTCCAAATGTCACTATATAAATCTGAGTGGTAAGTTTGTGATAACATTATGCTATTATGTTTTAGACTTTTCTGTGTTTTAAAAATATTGCATATTAAAAAATTTAAATATCCGATTTGGATTGAGTTAAACTATAAACAATTGTGAATATTTGACCATTCTTGACATATAAAAATGCTTAATTTAATATCAGAGGGTTTGTTAGATTTTAATAATTCTTGAAGATAAATATTAGTTAATAAAGTGCTCTTTTTATTTTTTACATTATTGGATGCAACTTATTTTGAAGCTACTTTTTAAATTTTCAGTTTTAATTTATGGTTGCCAGTGATGTGTGATTATACAATTTTCATTCTGACGTAACTTTTGAGGTGTTCTTATCTTCCATTAATAGATACATCTTTGTTTTTTTTTTTCCACTGACAATTCTTTTAAAAAAAGAATTATTCTTGGGGCCGGCTCCGTGGCCGAGTGGTTAAGTTCGCGCGCTCCGCTGCGGCGGCCCAGGGTTCGATCCTGGGCGCGGACATGGCACCGCTCGTCAGGCCACGTTGAGACGGCGTCCCACATCCTGCAACTAGAAGGACCTGCAACTAAGATATACAACTATGTACAGGGGGGATTTGGGAAGATAAAGCAGAAAAAAAAAAAAAAAAAAGATTGGCAACAGTTGTTAGCCCAGGTGCCAATCTTGAAAAAAAAAAAAAAAAAATAGAATTATTCTTAACACACACAGTTTAAAATGTATTTATGTATTCAACCTTATTCACTATATATTTAAAATTATTTAAGTATTTTATTTCATTTCTTTTGTCAACTTGATCTTTCAAGTTGTGGAGCCTTTGAAACTCCCTCTACCATTACGGTTCTGAGAATTTCCATTTTTATTTCTATCTTATTTTTAAAACCAGTTATTGCAATACCATATTATTCAGTGTGCAAAAATTTGTAACTGTTCTCCAGTGTAGATGGTTCCTTTGTCAATACAGAATTATCCTCTTTATTATAATTAATACCGTTCTCTTTGAATTCTTTTATCTGATATTAATATGTCCACCTTTCATTTTGTATTTGTGCTTGCTTGATATACATGTATCATTTAAATTTAACATTTGTCATTTTACTAGGTAAATGTCTTGAAAATAGCATAAATAGCATATATTTTGTCCCCACCTCTACATCTTTGACTTTTAATAAAAAATTTTAACGTATAACCAGATATATTTGTTCGACTTACTTTGTTTTCTGTTTTTGTTTTATTTTTCCCTTCATGTTTCTTAATAATATCCGTGTAACTGGGCTAGCATGATTATTAAATAAGCTGATATTTATAATTGCTGGCAAACAGAGTTCACTTAATAAATGGTAATAATTTATATGTTGGCCTTTTCTGTCCTTTCCTACCTATTCTATGCTTTGGTGTCTGATAAGTTCAGAGGTATGAAGGATGCTATTGAAGATAACTTTCAGTTTTAAATGATATATTTGCTTTTAAGTGAGGGCAAATTATCAATATGGAAAAACTAAGGGTAGCTATAACTTCAATAGTACTTGGTTATGTGTGCGATTTATTCCCTTCTCTACCGAAATAATTTCTTCAACATATCATGTCTTAATATGAAGCTATTTTTATTTACCTCTTTTTCCATGATTTTTCTCCTACACTAAATTTCAGTGAGTTACTACAGTAAACTTTTACAACAGGCAGAATGTCTCTTTAGAACTAGTGTTTAGTCTTATGCTTTCATTAGTCTTGAGACAAATATAGATAATGTGTGCATCAGCAACTGATTTCTCTTTAATCAGGCACAAGATTGTTGAAGTCTGTAGTGCAGGTGCAATAAGAGCAGTGGGATAGGATGCCAGGCCAGAAAGTTAAATACATGGTTTGCACTGGATTTATCTTTGTATTGGAACAGATGCTGCAAAAGTACGCACACCACAAAATAGTATTGATCTCCTGTTGGATGCTTACTTGTGAGTTTAGTATTCACTCAGAAGTGAGGCAATCCTTTTGCAAAAACAGTTGGCAGTGTTACACGTCTATTAAATGATCTTATTGTCATCTTAAAAGTTGGCTCAATTTATTATTTTTTGGATATCTCATTTTTCATGGTGCTCAAACCTACTAAATTGGTACTTCAAAAAAAAAAGGATGTGTATAATGTTGTGAATAGTTATAACTTGCTCAGATTTCATACTGTATCCTCTCTCTAATTCTCACTATGACCTTTTCAGAAAATGCTTGCCCCACTGCTGTTAGCGGGCATAACTTGGATATTCTGTAATAGAAATTTCCAGATGTATCCTTGGAACCAAAGCACTCTTTCAGCCATGGCACATCACTCCTACGCTCTACTGCCCTTTCAATTTGTACATCCTTATTTAGACTTAGCTATCAGGGCTATGATGGGCAAAATTTGCCTTAAAATTCTCCGAAGAAAAGATAAGAAAATTAGAATATTTCATAATTAATACTTTGAATTTCACCTGAGAGTTAGCCCCTAGAGAGCACAAGTCTGGGGGTGCGGTGCATTTTGGCGCCTATGATGGCCTACTCAAGACTCCCATGAAACAGCAGAAAAACATAGTTTTAACATGGCTCTCTCAAGGACAACAGCCTGTTAAGGCCATGTATGGTTTTTCCTTCTTCAGCTATTCTCTATTCTCAAATCAGACAACAGATATCACTGATAATTTCATGGGTAGAAGGGCTGGAATAATAAATAATGCTCCAATACCATGTGACCCCTCCACAAACCAAATTAGCCATCTATACAATTCTAATGATAATGATAATACTTATATTCTGTAGGGGAAGTATTTTACTAACTCTTAAGGTACCAAATAGATGACTGGAGCTGGAAGTGAAGTTTTAAATAAAACCTAAAATTCTGTTTTCATATTCTATTTTGAACATTTAAACAGACATGACACATTACATGACAGAGATATAATATATGACAGAGTCAACTTAAAATTTCAGCTAACAAATACATCACATGCCTATAATGTTATTTTAGACATTCCACAGGAATCTTTATTCATCTTCTAGATGCCAAAATCACTACCAACAATTCTTTCTTTCTTTTATTCCTTTCCGTGTCTTCAGCTAAGAAAATCTATATAAAGCCTACAAGAACACTACATGTAACTACCTCATAAGTTTCTCCTGAAGCTCTTGTGATTCTTGCTGGATCTGGAAATATTTTTCATTCATTAAAGAATGAATCATTTGTTGAGCACCTATTGTGTGCTTCTCCAGTCATACCACTGCCACTTTGCCCATGAGTAGACATAGTCTTGAGTATTTCTTACAAGTAAGATGAAAATTACAGCTAACCACATTTGTTGATAAAATACAACCAATAAGGTTAAGGCAATAAACTTTTAGTTCCAAACTGAGAACACTTTGGTTCAAAGAAATCACCTAAGAATATAGGCAGACCACTTAGCTACCATTTGAAGATTATTCTTTTATTTTTCCCGTCTTTGTAGCACATGCTTGAAAAGACGTGAGCAATAATATTGCATCTCTATGTATGCCCACAGGAGTAAAGTGTTATCCTTCCAACTCTTCTGAGGTTTTAATTATGAGAGTAATTATGTTGACATAATGTGCAAAATGTTGCGATATTTCATTTTCAATTATTTAGTACTATTGGCAGACTAGGGCATAAGTTAGAGATGTGCATACATTTGTGTTCCATTGCCAAACATTACTAAATTTTTAAATTATAGTTAACAACAATAGGTAACTAATTTCCCTTAAGTACTTCTCCTGCTAGGATTCCTACTAATTAGAATTATTGAAGCTGACTTGAATTTTAACACTAATATATGTCTTAAAGTGTTTAAGTTTTATTCTTTGTCTTACTAAAGAGTCAATTCATGGGTCACTATATTTAAAATTACAAATACCTTCTTTTTATAAAGGTAACTCTATTTGATTGAGCCTTTGGTTCATATATTTTCCATGTCAAAAAGCAAAAGAACCATTGATACAGACATTTTAATTATGATTCTATGTACATTTAATGTAATATTTAGCCCCTCCCCCACATATGTAAGTCTTAGAGTAAATAAGACACCAAAGGAAAGAATCCAGTTAAAAATATGTACTAGTAACATGAAAAGGCTGTGTATTTTCTATTTTTTTATGCTTGCAACTTTATTATGTAGGTGTGTAATTAGATATGGAAGTACAGTTTAATCTATGTTTTGTTCGAAAATTCCCATAAATTTTCAAAGCACAAACTAAACCAAGAACCACTGCTGACAGCCAACTTTGACCCTGTCCTTGTGATCCTCTTGGCAACATAATTTGCACCCTGTAGAAATGAAGATGACTTTATCCTATGACAAGACTGTGTTCGACACTGGTTAATTAGCACACAGATGGCAGGGAGGCTGCCCATTTTACCCCCTACTATACAAACCGCACATTTATATGCAGCACATATTGCAAAGTGGAATATTTGCACAAGTCGTATGGCAGTAATCAGGTCTTCACTTTTGAAAGTTAGAATAAAAAAGAAGGTAATGATTATGAACTTCAAAGTACAGTGCACTCAAATAATTGGACAAGCTCCATTGAGAAAAGACGAGGCACAATTTATTGTGCTGTTCTTATAATTTAATTCTTGGAAAAGGAAATGTACATACGAAATTTATCTAAGATACCTATGAATTGACGGGCGACACAAATATAGCATGTTTTAAAGGAAAAGTGGAGAAATGCCATATATACTTGTTTTAGGAATGCATGTTGAGGGCTTTGTTCAATATAAATGTCTGATGATGAACTCACAGCACTTCAATCAGAGAGGTTTCATTGTGAAGGACTGAGACTGAACAAAACAGAGCTGAAATCCTTTGCCTAGAGCAATACATTCTTTGTTTCTTACTCCATATCCGAGATAGATGGGATTTCCCCTCAAATTGATGAATGGCTTTGAAAAGTTTAAATATTTATGCTCTTATAAAAAATATTCCTGAGTTTAAGGAAATGACTGTAGATATGGTTTCAGAAGGCTTCTCCTGAGCATCAGCTGCCTTAGGCAAATGAAAGTAAATAAGGAGTTAGTGAGCGTTCATTGACAAATTATTTTATAATTCACTTTATTCAATTGTCGTCTGGAGGTGAATATTGAAAATCTGACAGAGCTTATATAAAACATGCAACATTCAAATCTTGGTTAATTGTGAACAGGGTCTCTTTATTGATTTTTTTTAACTAACTTTCCTCACATATTCTATCCTTACTTACATTTTTAAAATCACTTAAAAGAGGATTAGAGAATGTGAAACAATAATATTTAAACAAGATTTGTAATAAAGAATATTTATTTCAAGACTATATTTCTCCGTAAAGACATATTTGGTTTGGTTGAATCGTCACTAACATTATGAAACAATTAAGAAAATCAAATTCTTTATGTAGAAACGCATATCAACACTTTTTCCCTTACATTTATTTTTTGCTCCAACAAGACCAGACCTTTCTGTAAGTTTTCCAAGACAGCCTTTGGGACTGACTATATCTTCATGCTTCCCTGGCAATGACACTTTTCACTTTGAAGATGTCAAACGAGGAAAGGAAGCATCACATAATTTAGGAGTGAGAATGAATGCGAGCCCTGAGCACCGGTCATCCTTGAAGCAGAAAGCTTAATGTGAATTCCAGACGAGAAATCTACTGCAGAGGGCGAGGATGGGACCACAGCCAGATCTTACATTGGCCTTTCACAATTCTTTAAAGGACCACACTGTACCAACTCATTTGGAAGGAGGCTTATTACTAGTGGAATGGATTTTTCTTTTCCTTCCTTTTTTTTTTGATTATATACAGCCACTTTTTAGAAGAGGTACTGTCATTGCTGCTATTTGTGCAAAGTATAATCCTGTCATCTAACTAAAATTTTAGTAGGAGGCTTTGAAAAGTAAATCTAAAAATACCATGCTGATGAAATAAGTTGTGGGACACTCCACTTCATTATTATAAAGGAATGTTGCTTAGAATATATTTATAAGCAAAGAGCATATTACAAAAAGGGGGGATGTAGACTTCCACTTAGGAGATAAAAAGTTGTAAAAGTGTGCCTCCCACCTAAACAACGAAAATAGGGCAGATATACTAGAAAATGATAAATTTTCTTGAGTCCATCAGAAAGCTGTACTCATAATGCAATGAAGAAAAATGAATTCCAAAGAGGGACAAGGCCCTCCAAGGAGATACAGGACTCACAAACTACCTTGCCTGTCAAAAAGTACGGAAGGAAGAGGCAGGGGCTCCCACAAAAGTGAGACTGAAAAAACGAGCTAAAATTTGAACAGAGTCCAAGAAGTCTGAGCTAACATATCCATTTGGAATAACTGGAGACACAAGACACCAGGGGAGTTCAAACATCATTTGCAGGCTCTCTCCAGTAGTGTGCACCTGGTGCTAAGTAGAAAGCCTCAGGGCAGGACAGGAGTCTGCAGAGACCCCTTGGGTGGGCAGGCAGGCTGGAGGAGGTCTTCAGCAGCTGTGGGTGCAGGCACTAAATGCCTTGCAGTTCTCTGGACTCTTCTCTCATGCAAACCAAAAAGCCTTAAGACACAGGGGAGAGACAACGAAAATGCACTGTGGCTGGGTAAAGGGTAGCCAAAAAAAAACCCCACTAGGCTCATTACCAACTACTTGCCCTGAGGAACTCGTGGGGGTTTGGAAGCATGTAAGTGTTTTTCCAAATTGTCTTTTTCCCTTTTGTTACATTAAGGAGATGCAATCATCAACCACCCTAAACCAGATCAAGCCTCACCACAAGAGCTATGCCTATGACCTTTGCTTTATTTTTAATGCTAAAATCTCTCCAGGAGGAGCTTAGATCTTCTTACTGTAACCTGCAGTGTATGTGGAAGCATGTTCTCCAACTGAGCCTGAGCAAGCGCATACCCACCTCTTGCTTTTAAATATTCATTCCCCATGAGAAATAAAAGGTCCTTGCTTCCCTTTGGGGATGCCATCGCTCTAGAAATGATTCTGCATGGTCTCCTATTTGCTGCAAATATACTTTACCTTGTGAGAAAACTACTTCTGGTGGAGGGTCTTGTTTAACTCACCCCGAGGTGAACCCACTTTGATTTTGGTAACAAGCTTATGGGAAGGGCAGTAAACTGTCATGGATCTAAGATCCTACACCTACTCAAAGCTTATATCTCCTATCACCTTGACCATTCAAGGTCAAGGTCAATGATACAAAGCAGAGAGAATTTGGGCATACAGTATAAACACACAAGTTGAAACCTTTTCCAAGGTTAATAGGGAGTAGCACATGGCAGTTGAAGGCTCAGGCTCAAAAGTAAGACCAAATCGATTTAAATAATGACTGTATTATATACTATATGAATTACAACGATAATTTCTAAAATCTCTGCAAGCATCAGTTTCTAGATCTATAAAAGGGGGACTATAATAGTACTCTTCTGGTTTATAGAGTTGTTATGATGAATAAATACAGTACTTGCCACCTGGAAAGCATTCAACATATGTTAATTGTTGCTGTTGTTGTGTTATTTATGACTAATGTTTTGTTAACATATAGAGACAATCAAGCACTGCATTTCAAGTTTCACTTACTTGGATAAGATAACTATTTGATCAAGATAACCCTTTGCTTGTTTTAAATAGTCACTAATAAATGAGAATGAGGTGGTATTTTAAAAATATGTTTGAATATAACAAGACTGGAATCTCAAATCAGGGAATGCCAAGTTTAATCATCAGTTTGTTAGAAAGCAACAGCTTTTCTTAAGTCCATAATTGTTCTTAGTGACAGATATGTATGTCTCTTCATTAAAGACTAAAGAAATTATGATACAAGTTTAAAGGAAGATCATATATTGGGGGAATAGGGTTAATATTAATGTTTCTCAAGCAAACTGGAAGAAGCAAATTAGAAGAGAGGAAAGGGGAGTAGGTCCTGGAGGCAGCATTTAGATAGGAGCAAGAAATGAGGCCGAGAGGGAAGGCACTGGGAGTTGAATATAAAGCACACGCACAAACACAAATAATAGTCATTCAAAGTTATTTAATGAAGGAGCAAATTAACTCCAATAACTCAATAGCTCATGGATCCATCACAGCTTTTTGAGACCAGGCAAAAATTAACCTTTCCATTGAGAAACTTATGAAAATAAAATAGAAGAGGGAGAGTGCAAAAGCCTCGCTTGACCCAAGTCTCGCACTATCAGTGATTCTCTGTCTTTGGAAAATCTCTCAACTCTGAGATCTGGTTTACTCCTATGCAAATGAGAAGCCTTCAGGATTCCTTTCAAGAAATATATGTTTGCATGTGCAACTCAAATCAAATGCTGAGCAAGTGTTTGCATGAACATTTGCTTTATCACTTGGGCAAGATAGTGAATAGGAGTGAAAACAGCACTGAATTTCTTTCTCATTGTAAAGAGATTCAAACTTGTATCCACTCCATTGAGTTAACTAGTTTTAAGAAAATAATGCAAGTTGTTGTGTTTAAGCCTGACAAAGTAATCTTAAGAATGGATGCATTCTATAGAAATTGATCTGGTTTTAATGAGATCTCACAAAATTGAACACAATTAAAATGGAACTGATTTGCTCTAAAGTCATTATGGAACAGGGGCACGTTATTTGTAGAGGCTGATTTACCCTTAAAAATGTTCTCAGAGAAAGATAAAGACGAAAATTATAAATACAGCAAACACCTATTATTATTGTTCAACATTAATTATAAATTAATTTTTATAAATATTTAACACTGAGAATAAGACATGAATAATAAAAATTTATTACCTTTTTTAATATTATCACACATAAAAGTGCAAAATGAAAAAGTCCAATAAAATTATAAGACAAATAACATGAAACTTTCACTTCTCATTTCCACAGCCTTATACATAGGTACCCCATTGTTTCCAATATTTTACAGGCATCTCAAACCGTGTATGTAAAAAATTAAGTCCAAGAATGCTTGCTTCTTATTCTCCACTATGCCCTATTCCAGGAAATGGCATGAGAGCTTACCAAAAATTTGAAAGTAATTCTTAACTCCTCTCCTTCCCTTACATTATATGTAGGAAAATGGAAGCCCTATTAATTATATCTTGTAAATTGATCTAATAATAGTGCATGCAGAAATAAAAAGACCTAAGATAACATGGTGTGTTACGGAAATCTCAATCAATACTCAAGCCATTTGTGACCTAGAACATAGAGAACATAAAATAAAATATGAATAAGTATTGATTAACCCAAAAGGCAGGAAAGGAGCAACAAAATAAAAGACCAAAGGAGATGTATGAAAATCAAATGATAACATGGCAGATTTAAATCCAACTGCATCAATTAAATGTAAATGTAGCAATACTCTAATTAAAAGGGAAATATTGACAGACTAGATAAAAAAGGAAGATAACACTGCAACCTGTATACAAGAAAAGCCCATTAAATACAAATAAACAGATATGTTGAACAGAAAAAAGATAAAGTATGTAAACAGTAAGCATAAGAAAATGGTGCAGCTATATTAATATTTAGAATCAAGTCAAAAAATATTATCAGAGAATAAGGAAAAAATGAAAAAAAGTGGCACTTAATCAAGATGTAACAACCCTAAATGTGCATAGGCCTAATAACAGAGCTTCAGAATGCATTAAGCAAAAACTGATAGCACTAATGAGAAAAACAGACAAAATCACAATTACAGTTAGAGATATTAAAATTCCTCTCTCAGCAATTGATAGAATACGTAGACAAAAAATCAGTAAGGATATATAACATCCAAACAAGAATATCGATCAGCTTGACCTAATTAACTTTTATAGAACACTACATGCAACAAGAGCAGGATACACATTCTTTTCAAGTACAAAGAAAATATTCACCAAAATAGACCATATGCCTGGCCATAAAATAATTCACAATAAATTTCAAAAGACTGATGTGTTCTTTGATCAAAACAGAATTTAATTAGAACTCATTAACAATAAGATATCTAGAAAACCATCATATAATTTACAAATAAAATACTATTAAATAATGCATGAATCAAGGAGGGAATCCCAAGGAAATACTAGAAAATCTTCCAATGGAACGATAATAAAAATACAACATATCAATGATTCTAGGATGCTGTGAAAGTGCTTAGAAGGAAGTTACAGCCTTAAAAGACTAACGCAGAAAAGAAGAAAAATTTAAAGCAATGACCAATTTTCTACTCCAAGAGGAAAGTCAGAAGAGCAAAGTAGCCCAAAGTAGGTGGACAGAAAGAACTGATTAAGAGCTTCATTTGAAAGAGAAAGCAGACAAATAATAGAGAAAATTAACATAGCAAAAGTGAGTCCTTTGAAAATATTAACAAATTTGATAAATTTGTAGCAAGACTAATTAAGAAAAGAGTGAAAACAAAAATTACTAATATGAGAAGAAAGGAGGGAATACCACTTCAGATCTTACAGATATCAGAAGGACAATAAGAGGATATTATGAACAGCTTTAGGTCAATGAATGTGATAATTTAGATAAAATGGAAGATCACCTGGGGGGAAAAAAGACAAATTACCAAAACTAAGAAGAAATAGAAAATCTCAGCCTTACATATTACAAAAATTTGATTTGTAATCACAAATCTTTACACAAAGAAAACTCAAAGCACAGATTGTCTCTCTTGTGAATTCCACACAACATTTAAGGAAAAACAATATCATTCTTACACAAACTCTTACAGAAAAGAGTAGGAGATATGTAGATTGACCCTAACACCATAATCTGTTAAAATGTTACAAGAAAAGAAAATTACAGATGAATATCTCTCATGAACAAGACACAAATATTCTCAACAAAATATTGTCAAATAGAATCCAGCAATATTCAAAAAGGATAAAGCATCAGGTCCAAGTGTGGTTTATTCTATGAATGCAAAGTTGGCTTAAAAATGGAAAAAAAATCAACGCAATTTACCAAAATAGCCAAATGATAGAAAAATAACATAATCATCTTCATGGATGCAAGAGAAGCATTTGACAAAATTCAAAACTATGCATGAATAAATCTCAGCAAACTACTAATGAATAGATGTGAATGAAGTTCTTCAATTTTACAAAAGCCATCTGAAATAAATAACCTCTTATTATTTATAGAGGCTAACCTCTTATTTAATGGTGAAAGACTGAATGCATTCCTAAGATCAACAGAAGGACATCTGCTCTCACAATGTCTACTCAATACTATACTGGAGATCCTAGCCAGAGTAGTAAGGCAAGGGGGAAAAAAGCATAAATATTGCAAAGGAAAACACAAAATTCTATTCTCCGAAGACATGACCACCTTTGTAAAGAAGCCTAATACTAAAAACATAACAACTAGAATTAACCAGTAAGTTTACAAGGTTGCAGAATACAAAGCTGATATGCAAAAACCAATTACCTTCCTATAAATTAGCAACATAAAATTTTAAAATGAGTAAAAAGCATCAGTTATGGTAACACCAAAGAAATGCTTATGATAAATTTAACAAAAGATATGAAAAATCTGTACTAAGAAAACTACAAAACATTGCTGACAGAAATTTTAACAGACCGAAATAAATGAAGACTTACCTACCCCATGTTCATGGACTGGAAGACTATATATTCTATGCAATTCTAGTTAGAATTTCTATAAGATTTTTTGTAAATCACAAGCAGATTCTAAAATTCATATTAAAATCCAAAGGACGTTAAATAGAAAAAATAATTTTGAAAAAGAAAAAAATTAGAAGACTTAGTCTTCTTGACTTTAAAATTTACCGTAATACTAGTATACAGTATGTGCACAAGGATTAATCTAAGGTCAATGGAGAAGAATAAATAGTGCAGAAATAGACCTACACATACACAGCCAATTGGTTTTCAATAGAAATCTCAGGGTAAGTCAATGGGGGGATAAAAAAGAAGAACTTCAATCTCTAATCCAAAATTTTCCATATACGAAACACATCACAGACCTAAACAAAGTGTTTGAGTCTTAAAATAGGCAAAAATTTTTAGAAATGACAGCAAAAACAATAATCATAAAAAAAGAAAATGATAAATTAGACTAAGTGAAAAACAACAAATATAATATAACACAATAATCCACACACAGACTGAAAGAGATTTAAAAACTCATTTTAGACATTTACCTGAATGCTCAAAGTATAACATTACATATTGCTCCAGATTTTGTGAAATTGCTAATATACATAACTCTATATAGAAAATTAAGTAAGCTTTCAAATCTTTTTGCATTAACTTAGATACAAATTTATTTTTGGAAAGTTTTATATCCACTTTAAAAATGGACACAGCTACAAGATCTGTGTGAGAAAAACTACAAAACTCTGATGAAATAACTCAAAGAAGGACTACATAAATGGAGAGATATTCATTCCATGTTCGTGGATAAGAAGACTCAATATTGTCAAGATGTCAGTCCTGCCCATCTTGATCTATAAATTCAATGCAATCCCAATCAAAGTCTCACCAAGTTATTTTGTGGATATCGACAAACTGATTGTAAAGTTTATATGGTGTCTCAGTCCCTTTGGGCCACCATAACAAAATACCATTAAACTGGGTGGCTTACAAACAACAAAAATTTATTTCTCACAGTTCTGGGGGCTGGTAGTCCAAGGTCAGTGGACGAGCATGGTCGGGTAAGGGCCCGCTTCTAGGTTGCAGACTTCTCATATCTTCATGTGGTGGAAGGGACAAGAGAGATCTCTAAGACCTCCTTTAAAAGGGCACTAATTCCATTCATTAGGGCTCCACCCTCATTACTAAATCACCTCTCAAAGGTCCCACCTCCTTATACTATTACCTTGGGGGTTAGGTTTTAACATACAGATTTGAGGGTACACAAACATTCAGATCGTAGTATATGGAGAGGCAGAAGATGCAGAGTTAATAAAATATTAAAGGAGAAGAACTAAGTTGCAGGGCTGACAATATGCAACTTCAAGACTTACTATTAAGCTACAGTAACCAAGACTGTGTGATATTGGTAAAAGAACAGACAAATAGATCAGTGGAACAGAACAGAGAGCCCAGAAACAGACTCACATAAATACGGTAAACTGTTCTTTGACAAAAGAGCAAAGGCAATACAGTGGAGCAAAGATTGTTCTTCAACAAATGGTACTGGAACAACTAGACATCCACATGCAAGAAAATAAATCTAGACAGAGACATTACCCTCTTCACAAAAATTAAATCAAAATGGGTTGCAGACCGAAATGTAAATGCAAAACTACAAAACTCCTAGAATATATCACAGGAGAAAATCTAGATGACCTTAAGCATGGCTATGACTCTAGATACAACACCCAAGGCAGGATCCATGAAAGAAAGAATTGATAACATCAAAAATTTCTGCTCTGTGAAAGACTATGTCAAGAAAATGAGAAGACAAGCCATGGATGGGAAAAAAATATTTGCAAAAGGTATATCTGATAAAGTACTGTTATCCAAAATAGAAAAATAACAATTAAAACTCAACAATAAGAAAACAAACAATCCCATTAAAAAATGGGCCAAAGATCTTAGCAAATACTTCACACCTCACACTTAATAGACACCTAAGAAGATACATACAGATGACAATCATGTGTAAAGATGCTCCACATCATATGTCATCAGGGAAATGAAAATTAAAATGACAATGAGATACCACTACATACCTATTAGAATGGCCCAAATCCAGAACAGTGACAACTCCAAATGCTGGCGAGGAACAAGGACTGTCATTCATTGCTAGTGGGAATGCACAGTGATGTGGCCACTTTGGAAGACAGTTTATCAGTTTCTTACAAAATTAAACATACTCTTATCATTTGATTCAGCAATTACACTCCTTGGTATTTACGAAAAGGCATTGAAAACTTATGTCACAGAAAAATATGCACATTGATGTTTATAGCAGATCTATTTGTAATTGCCAAAACTTGGAAGCAATCAAGATGTCCTTCACTAGGTGAACGGATAAACTGTGGTCCATCCAGGTAATGGAATATTATTTAGTACTAAAAAGAAATAGACTATCAAGCCATGAAAAAAATGGAAGAATCTTAACTGCATATTGCCAAGTGAAAGAAGCCAATCTGCGAAGGTACGTGATTCCAAGAGGCTAGTATGATTCCAACTATAGGACATTCTGATAAAGGCAAAACTATGGAGACAGTAAAAAGGTCAGAGGTTGCCAGGGGCAAAGGGGGAGGGAAGATAGGTGGAGCACAAAGGATTTTTAGGGCAGTGTAACTATTCTGTGTTATACTATAATGGTGGATAAATGTTAGTACTCATTTCTCCAAACTCAGAATGTACAACATCAAGAGTGAACCTTAATGTAAACTATGGACTTTGGGTGATGATGATATGTCAGTGTTGGTTCAACTGTAACAGATGTACCACTGTGGTGTGGGATATTGATGGTGGGGGAAGCTGTTCACGTTGAGTAGAAAGAGGGTACACAGGGTCTCTCTTTATTCTCTGCTCCATTTTGCTGTGCTAAAAAATTGCTAAAAACTGCTCTAAAAAAATAAAGTCTGTTAAGAAAAGAATTTAAAAAATTGACCACATATCTAACTAACAGTGGGGTGGAACTGGCAGGGTAGGAAGCGCCAAAAATGAACTCTCTTAATGTCTTAATCTTACATGCAATTTTTCTTGTCTGGCGCCCTGTCATCTGAGAAGATAGATATTTTCTGGTTGAATTTACAGTGAATCACTTAACGCCATATATGCTTATTAACAATCTGGGTATACACTTATTAACAATTTGCAGTTCCAAAAACATTGCCATACTGAAGATATTTAATGCAAGCGGAAATTCAAAAATGTCAATTATAGAGCCACCGGAAAAAAAAGAACGTATCTTTCAACAAATGTCTTCACAGAACAACCTGCCAGACTAGTTACTATTTGACAAGATGTTCCAGTATGTTCAAAACAGTTACATGATGTCAAGTTTCCAAGGAAGAGTGAGAAATTTAATCATTCAAATTGTTTGTCTACATGATGCCAAACATCTGCATACAACTCTGAATACCTCCCTTTTCATCTGAACGGTTAAAATTACTTAACATAATGACTAACATTTGTGTTGTGTTTTATAATTCACAAAGTGCTTTCCACGTCTCTTCTCATTTGAGCCTCAGATAACACTGTGATATCTAACAATTAAGCATATTTCCTGAATAAACAAACTGAAGCTTAGAACGAACAGGTGGGTTGGCTAACTCCACATCACATTAGGAATTGGAGTGGTTTCCTTGAAGAAAAAGCCACCAGAGGTAGAGCTCACCTGCGTCTACAGGGGAAGTTCTTAATGGTTTACCAGTTCCACCAAAGACACACTTTTATGTTTCTGTGTGCATGTGCAGGGAGTTTTAGAACAAGGAGACAAGAGTTAATACATTTTGCATAATTACCGCTTTTAGGAAACCTGCCCTCCAATCCTCTTTTGTTTTTAGTAAAAGGAATAATCTCCAAAAGATAATATAGACATCAAAGTACCAAGTGTCCATAATGTGAACGCTCATTGTGTGCCTGACATTCTGTTTTGCTATGTCTGAGTTGGGGGAACAATGATGAAAAGCTTCCCTCTCTCCGTGTGCCACATTCGGAGGGCAGTAATTACCACAAAAGAGGAAAGACGCACTTGTTTCTGGCATTTTGCCATTATTCATTTGTCCCAGGACAGTTTTGTACCAAGTGTTTTGCATTCTTTTTTAAAATGGATAATCACATTTGCACAGTTAGCAATTGTTTTTGCAATATTAAGAAAAAGAATCTTGGTCCAATATGGAGTTCCATTTCTATGGGTTTCTGTTTATTTAAATTGTCAAAGGACACAGCTGGTTCAGAGCACAACCCCTTGAAAAACCATTCCTATTTTTCACAGCAAAATCATGTTATACGTATATATTACTAATTTATTATATTCCTCTCGACAATCTCATGTTTTGTTACTCGGGTGATTTCTGATAGCACAAAATATGTTTTTTTCTCCTTCACGTGAGCACGTTAATACAAAAAAAAATTCCTAAGTGTGTATGCTTTCAGTTGACAATAAAAATGATAATGAGGTTGTCCTTTAAATCAGTTATGTACAAGGAAATCTGATGTTTAGTTAAAATGTTTCTCCAAGTTATTATAAATCCTTCAGGAAGAATGCTTTTTAAAATTTGTCCAAAGCTCTTTGTAAGTAGTCACGTTTCCCTAACCAAGCTGTGATGGGAGGAATCAGGACAAAGCTTAAGAGATTTTCTATAACTGTTAAATATTTAATTATATTGAACATGGCATTTAAGTATGGATTTTGATGACTTTGAGAGAGCCATTAAAAGACTGAAAACACAGCTATAAATTTTATCAACTATTGACCAATAGGCTCACCAGTATATCTTAGGCTTACAGTATTCTCTGGGGGAATAGTTCCCAGAAAAAGGATAAACTTAAGCAGGTATCTCAGACACATAAAAACTTCTATTTAGGAAACAATTTACTACAAACACCAATACAGAAAGCACTATATCAAATAAAAATGTACATGTTGTTTGCCATGGTCTTTTCCACGTGCTAATTTGGCCGGGCTGCAGTCTCTAGTTACTCAATCAAACACTAATCTAGGTGCTGCTATGAAGGCATTGCATAGATGTGATTAAAGTCCATAATCAGTTGACTTTGAGTAGGGAGATTATTTTGGATAATCTAGGTGAGCCTGATTCAATCAGCTGAAAGGCGGAACTGAGGATTCCTTAAGAAATTTCCCCTGTGGACAGAGGCTTCAGTCAGTGCCCAAGAGCTCTAGTCTGCCCTTCCTGACAGCATGCCCTATAGATTCTGATTGCCTAACCAGCTCTCACAATCAGGTGAGCCAATTCTTTGGAGTAAATCTCTCAAGATGTTTCTCCTACTGATGTTGCTTCTCTGGTTCAATCCTGATTCAAGGCTATAAGGACCAAATTCAGGCAAAGTGTAGAATCAAGTTTTTAACATGTTTTTAACTCTTAACCTTAGAATTATGAAGAAATTTTATTTTCTGCAATGGCTGCATATTACTTGTACATTATTTGAAGTAAGGTAGAAGAATAAGGTTATTGAATCTATGGTGGGGAGACAAGGAAAGCCATGGCTCTCTATTGGTTCCATGACACAGGAGACAGGTAAGAATATGCAACTTCATTTTGAGTATGATTGAGATCAAATGGTATTATTCTCATGGAATAACCTCTTGGTTAAGGAAAGCACATAACTAAAACAATCTGGAAAGTCGTTAAGGATCTGTGGATATTCCTTGACAGAGCAAAAATTCAAAATGGTTTAGTGAAAATTCTTAGAAGGAGGGTCAAGAGGAGAGAGATGGTTTGGGCAGAGGAAAACTGAACTTGATAAGGAGAGTTGTGTGGGATATTCCACATGCAAGTACTATGGATGGCAAATTGAGGTTAAAAAAGAGAGGCAGGCAGTGAGATGGATGACAGTGAAACAGAAAGTGGGATTAAGCTGTTTGATGTGAAAAAATATGCTTTTTGAAAAGTGTTCTTCAAACTTTAGTTGGAAAGGGTGTTAAAACTACAGTTTCCTGCGCCCTGCCTTCAGAAATTCTGGTTCAGTACACCTGCAGTAGGGCCCCAAAATCCTCAGTTTTTAAGCAAATGCCCTTGATGATTCTGATGCAAGTGGCAGAATGATTATACTTGAAGAATCACAGCTTCATGGTTTCTGCTTTTATTTCTCAGCAATTCTAGGCCTTTCTAAGGAAAAGCCTGCAGATTTCACTTAGTTTTTTCACACAAGTTTTATTACCCTTGATCATTATTTTCACATTCCTTTTTTTTTTTTTTTGAGGAAGATTAGCCCTGAGCTAACTGCTGCCAGTCCTCCTCTTTTTGTTGAGGAAGACTGGCCCTGAGCTAACATCCATGCCTATCTTCCTCCACTTTTTATATGTGGGATGCCTACGACAGCATGGCTTGCCAAGCAGTGCCATGTCCGCACCCGGGATCCGCACCAGCGAACCCGGGGCTGCCGAGAAGTGGAACATACGAACTTAACCACTGTGCAACCGAGCCAGCCCCTCACATTCCTTCACTTCCTAGGAACATACTTTTTCATCTCATCATAAACTTCCCAGTCTACCCATTTTGATTATAGTCACTGCAATAAACAAGAGTGCTATAGAATGGGGTAAACACTTAATGAAGAGACATCAAGGTTTTACCTATCCATAAATTTAAAACAGCACAATATTGAAGGATCCATAATAAAAAGGAGCACCTTTACAAATCATGTTGTTTTTTTCTGAATCATCTTTGAATGACTAGCAGGTATAAAAATCAAAGAAAATGCCAAGGGAGGTCGTGAAGTCATCTCTCATCCATCCACGGTAGGTTACTGAGCATTATCAGTAAAGTCTACATGAAGAAAGAGATTAAAGGACTCCACTAAACAAAGGAAGACTAAAACAAAGTAAAAGAAGACAATTCTTAAGGCTTTTCTAGTCATCTATGCTCTAATAAAGCTACATGGAAGGGTATAGAATAGATAAATCCCAGACAGCTCCCAGAAACCATTGTTTCGTCAGTAAATCTACAGAGCGCAGTTTAAGTAATAACAACAACATAACAATTAAAGGGAAACTTCAGTACTTTTCTCATCAGTCAAAATGCTTTTTTTTTCTTTAACATATCTTGAAAGGATAAAAAAAAGTCAGCCTCAATAACATTTAACAGAACAGCTCGGAAATGCACAGCCCTGAGTCAGTGCCCCCAACAGTTAACATTGTTCATATTGTTTCCACAGAGTCAAATATTTTTTATTGTAAAGTCTCCTTGAAGCTTTTACCTACCTAATTAAAAATAGATACATAGATTCTCCACAGGACGCACATTAATTTAACACTAAATAAACCTTTTTTAGCACAGTAAATTCAATGAAGTAATATTGTGGGGTAGTAAACACATATATTTATATCTGACAGTTAGATTTCCTAAAGATAGGTGCGTACTTTCAAACGCTTAATTTGCTTGATAAGGACTGTCACAGACTTTAATAATTTTATCATTTTTGTCTTCAGGTCTGTATACACTTAACAGTACACATATAATCTACATACATGAAAATATCATTCTGTTCTTTCCCAGCCATCTCCATAGGTCAAGTGTCAGGTCCTTCAGAGGCTGCCTCACTGTTCCCTCCCTCCACCACTGGCTCCCTGACACACCCTCACATTCATGATGGAGGGGTACTTTTCCAATCCTCTTTTTCTGAGCTTCTACTGTACTTATTTTAGGCAACACACAAATGCTTTAAATAACAACATAGTAGTAAGTGTTATTTGTCTTTCAACAGAGAATTATAATCCAAGGAGAAATGTTTGCCATTTGCATTTTCATATGTCTTCGCTAAATTATTTGACGTTGGTATCATTTCTGTATAGTATCTAATATTGTCATACAAGGAACTCATAAAACTTAACTCCAAACAAGAGGAGCCTCAAGAAACAAACTGCTACTTTTAACCATATAAAGAAGAAGCTGGACGACTTTGGACTATCATTAAGAGCTTTCATATATTGTATACAAATAACAGGCATATTTACACATGCAAAATGCCTATGTTTTGAAATATATGAAGGGAGAAGAACTCCAACATTCTTGAATTTTCTAGAATAACTTCCTAAGCAAATGTGCTCATTGGAATAATCATACAGATTAGACTTTTCAGATTTCTTATAGCAGCAATTAGTGCAGAAAAAACATAACAGACACTAGATACAATCTTTTATTGCTCATTATATGAAGCTCATCTTTCTTTGAGCATAAAGGATATTCTTTGTATCAGCGTTTATTTTTATGATTCGATGGGAGACGGTTTTTCTGTTAAGATCCCTAGGGCTTTCTAGCTGACCCATAGTACTTCTGTGACTTCTACAATTTGACGAATTCCCCAGAGAACCAGAGCTCATCGTTTAAAACTGCATTATGTGAAAATTGAAAATGTTTTGTTTTAGATACAGTACTAATTAAACGAATAATTTACTTGCACAAAACTACTGTAGGATAATAATATATCTGAGAGTTCCACAATGTGAAATGGTTCAATTCAAGGTGAAGATATTAAATATAGTAGCATTTTGCTATGAATTTTCATTTCCAAAGTAAAAGGCCTGGAATAGCCAAAATATAGATATGTTTTACATTTAAATTGTTATATTGGAAGCTAATGAACACATGGAGTAAATGATGTATTTCAAGATAGGGGAATTAGTATGTCATAAATTTTAATAAGAAGAAAATACTTTCATTTGTTCTTCTAACCAATGATAGAAATAGATGTACATTGTGTAATAATTAATTCAATTTTCTACTAATTAATTCCCTTGTCCCCAGTCTACTGCTCCGTCCATTAAAATCCGTGGTTAACAGTTGTTGAAGAAATATAATTATGTAAGTCTATATTTAACAAGGATTTACTCTAGATTTGTCCAATCCCTTTAATTTTAGTACTAAATAAAAACGTGTTGTTTGAGCTTAGATTTTTTTCCAGAATTAAAAGGACATCTCTTTAGGCTGGACTGTTGAAGTATAAACCTATATAAGTTGTTTCTCTCCTCAGAATTAAATCAATCCATCATGAAAACAAGTGAGTTCACGGTGACTTCATTAGTAAAGTCTTCTCACTTCTCTTAACACTCAAGGAGGGCAGCCTGCCTCGCGGAAGGAGAGTATAGACAGTGAAGGATACTCGGAGTTGTCAACTAAGATACCAGTGGTGGAGGATCAAGGGATGAAGAAAGTCTTCAGGTGGTGGTAAAGCAAAGCTAACTGGCTGATGATGATGCCCAGGATGACATAAAAACAAAACGTTGATAGAAGGAGCTTGATAGACTAAAACATAAGGAAGGGTTTAAAAATCATGAATTTATTGATGAGATTTGTAAACATGGGCAGAAAATGAAATGTGAGGAAATGGTCACAAAAATGCTTTGGGAGCCTTTGAGAGCTTCAGGATTCCGAGGAAGAGATAGCCCCTTGTTTGTGGCAGGAAGGCTGACAGAAAAGAGGAGATGAACATGGAAATTGAAGAGACGCAGACATTTTGAGACCAGGATGCTTGGCATATCCCTGAAGCAGCAGTTAAGTCTACTAAGTTAGATTCTTTTTAAAGTTTGTAGTAAAATAGTGTCTTTGCATAGTTTGAACATGAAACGATAAGAGACAATGGCTTTTCATCATTCTGTGAGCATCTGGCCATTTCTTACTGTCTGATGAGCTCTTCCTTTTCTTGTTGTGATGATCTGACAGGATATGCATTAGGCCAAAGTACAAATAAAGTCATTATCAATCTGTATGTGTGTTGGCAGATGTCTGTATTCATCACTATTTCTGCAGTTTTAAATGACAATCAAACATGCATTTTTAAAAAACATTTTCTGTACTGAAGGTGACAGTGTAAAATCTCAATCTCAAAAAACTAACAGGGTTTTCTAATGAGATACAGGAACCTGCAAATGAAATAATCTACCACATTCTGATATTTTATGGTTATGTGGAAAAAGTTGTCGGACATGCAACTTCCTAGATGAAACCTAGCATCTCAGTTAATTAGGATGGATATAAAATGAACTCTTGAAAACCATCAAAAGATGCTACATCAATAATTTACAGTTTCAAAGGAAAAAGAGAAAGTGTTTAAGAAAAGAACTTTAGGAGAAAATTCTAAAAAACATTAACATGAAAATTAATGATTATCCATCAATTACTAAATATAAACTTATATCTCGAGAAAATAATGAGCCTATTTTGTAGAACATAACAGGAGATAATTTTGCCATGCAAAAAAGATACATTCAGGGCCAGCCTGGTAGCACAGCAGTTAAGTTCTCACGTTCCACTTCGGCAGCCCAGGGTTCACCAGTTCAGATCTCAGGTGCAGACCTATGCACGGCTTATCAAGCCATGCTGTGGCAGGCATCCCACATATAAAGTAGAGGGAGCTGGGCACGGATGTTAGCTCAGGGCCAATCTTCCTCAGTAAAAAGAAGAGGATTGGTGGTGGATGTTAGCTCAGGGCTAATCTTCCCCAAAAAAGAAAAAAGAAAAAAGAAGAAAGAAACATACACTCAAGGATTAAGTTTTCAACTGTAATTAACATGCTCAATACAGAGACTATAGTAAGTCTAATAATTTACTCTGATACTGATAATATTTCTGACATAAATTATCTCAACTTGTTGCAATACTTTTATTAGTAATAACAAGTAGAGAACAAACAAAATATACAAGTACTAAATTAGTAATAAATATAAACAAAAATATTTATATTTGTGTGTGTGTGAATTTGAATAAGATCATGGGGGTGTAATCACTACTTCACTCCTAAATTCACACTTTCCTTATGACTGCAAGTTCTGATGTCTATTTTCCCCTTCCATTATTGTATACCCATTCAGCCCCTTTTATGCCAAAACCTATAGAAACAGGATCTCTGATCACTTAAATCCAGTGTGAAAGCCACCCAGGAGATTCCTACCTTGACATTTCCCATAGGGTAGACAGTCATAACTGTCGATCTATATTTTCCAAAGGCAGATAAAGGTCATGAATAAGTGCACTGGTGTTAAAACAAAATGATAATGATTAATTCCCCATCTCGCAAAAATATCTCTTTCACATATTTAACATTTTGATTCCAGTAATGTCTAGACTTCATCGTTGTAATAAATAACACAGAATCTACTAATAGGTATATTCTATAAACACTAAGATAATCGAGGATACTTTCAGATTTCTCATACGCTGAATGCTTTTCTACATGTATTTGCCTGATCTACATTTTTCCAGTAATTTTTAAAGCGCTTAAAACAGTGCCTGGCATAAGTGTCCATTATAAATGTTTGCTAAATAAAATATAATTACCATCTGCCCTTTGTATTATCTTCTCAAGCAGGCCTATTAGTTTCAAGTCCAAAATATTAAAATCTGGATATAGATGTCTCCTCTCTGATCTTACAGTGAGAAAAGTTGGTGATAATTTATAAAGAAAACCACTCAGAATTTAAATTTCCCAAATAAAAAATGTAAGTAAATTTAATTTCATAAAAATCACTTGGATAATAACAGTAAAAAACAAATCAATCCAATTCCGCACATGTTTATTGAGGACCTACTGTGTTAAAAATATTTTACAGGTAACTTCAAAGAATACACAGTTGAATAAGATAAAGTCCCTTTCTGTGGTGCAGTACAGTAACTATTATGGGCTGTTTGTTGTAATTCATAATGAAGCAGTGAATTTTAAATATTTGTGATTATAAAGTGATTTGCTATTATAAAGCTCAATTGGATATTTATATCTTACTTGGATTGATCTACCTAAAATCAATCAATCTATCTACATACCTACTTATATATCTGCCTACATATCTATGAAAGGAGAAAAATCCATCTGAAAAAAGTGTCATCCAGGGCAGTAGGAAATTTATTCAGAATCTGTGGCTCTAAGCACCGTGCAATATTTAAATCTCTTATTGCTCTAAATCGAGTAGTGTTTCAAGCTCTCATAGAAAATAAAAGTTCAGTTACTGCCAAAATTAGACATAGCTAATTGTTAAAAATGACAACCAACATCTTCAAGTGCCATCCATTATTTAAGAACATTTCCAATGGAGGAGTACTTTGATTCTAATAGAAAATTCTCTGATGTTTGCACAATGCTTCACAGGAAAAGAAACAAATACAACAGTCACAGTAACAATTCCCCTCAGAAAGTAATACTTTGGATAAAAGACCTAATATCCAGGGCCTACCCTTGGGTAATCTATGAAATGGAGAAAATGCACCTTGAATCATTCTACTCCCTGTGGTCCCTCTGCTGTCTGGTCACTGTTTTTCTACTTCCTTCCTCCCTCCCTTTCCCCTCAACAATACTCTTGTAACTTCTCCGGTTCTTGATTTAAACTTTAATTACCAAAGTAATTACACTTGCATAGAGCTTTGCATTTCTGTACAACATTTTTGCATGCCTTTCTGTTATTTGATCCTACAGCAAAAGACAGGTGCTATAACACTTTAAGACATTAGCCAACTTAAAGTCATTGTGTTTGAGTTCACATCTTCCTGATTTCAAATCCCTCACTGCTTACACATGTTCAGCCAAAATGTTCAGATTTAAACGAGAGATGTAAGGTGGCCTGAGAGCTTAGTACCTTAATCTCTCATCTTGGTTTTGAATTCTTGATCTTGGAATTTTTTATGTTATTATTTTATTTTTATTTGCAAGTCAACACTATTACGGTCTTTGCTAATTTTAACTGCGTTGGGTCAACGGCCACCATCTGAAGCAAATGTGCATTCCCTCACCAAACATAGCACTATACCTGGTACAGGTTATTTAAAGGTCTTGGTTTTGTACTATATTTGAAATTTGAATTTCAAATTATTGTATTCTAGTCAGAATTGGATCTTTTCTTTTTGAGCACATTGTGCTAAAAATATTTTCCGAATTACTCTTCCAATCCAAACTAGCTAGTCATGTGGAGAGCGTAAAGTCTAGAGCCAGACTGCCCACTGTGAATATTGGTTCTTTAGAGGACTAGCTCTGTGATCTTGAGAAAGTTACTCAGCCACACTCTGCCTTAGTTTCCTCATCCATAAAACAGGGGTATTTAATAATATCTGCTTCATAAGGATGATGTGACAATTAAAAAGTTAATGTGTAAAACACTTAAAATCGTGTCTGGTATGCAGCAGTCTCTAAACAAGGAATAGCTTTTATTATATGTTCTATTTTCTCAGGATAACTGTAATAATGTATGATATATTGGTGATGTATGTTATATGAGTGATAATATGTTCATGTCATAACTCTTTGTTTTAATGAGAGTTCTGAAAATCAATATCTGAGCCACAATGAAGGATACCAATGGTAGCCATTTCCAGAACTGTGTCAGGATTACACCAGAAGTGTCAGTCTTAAGGAAATCACATTGAGTCAGGAGCTGCCATACTCTAAACCCACAATTGCCCAGTTCATGCTCAACATTTTCTGTTTTTCCCTTATAAGGAAATGTCTAAACCTTACATATGAAATAAAATTTGTGTTGCTTCTGTCTATTCTTGAATTTACTTATCTCCAAGATCACCAAAACTGTTCAATTTTTTTTTAATGTTACTGACAATTTATGATGTGTAATTGGTCTAAAATTCTCCTGCATTCTCTTGTAAGGGTTTGTAAAATTTCCAAAAATATTTTGGAGAATAACCTAATATCACTCATTTTTTATTTTACCAAGATAGAAACTTTAACACAGGATGTGAAGCCAAAACAATAAAGTGAAGGATAAATTTGATGACACAGAGTTTAAAAACTATATGGAAAAGCATTAAAAAGAAAAAATGACTAAAATATAAACCACACTAAAAAACACCTTTACAAGATATAGGATACACAAAGGGTAATAGTCTTAATATTATAAGCTACATATTAACGAAAAAAGACAAACAGAAAAATGAAAAATAGACAAATATATGAATAATAAACTGACCAAAGAATACATAAGGAAACATATGAAAGATATTCACCCTCACTAATAATCAAATTCTAGTTAAATTAGAATGCAATATTTTTCCTCTATTATATCATGTTGACACAGACATAATTTGTTTTTAAATTATGTATTAACATGCCCAAAATCTTTATGCTTATCCTATCTTCTATAAAGCTGCTATTATTTTTTGTTTATTTTTACTAAATCTAGAACAAGGGAAAATACTTCAGTTGACAAAACTATTTAAAAGCATTACATCTTTCATAAAGATCAGAAACACGAAGAGGATGTCTGTGCTCACCATTGTTATTGAACGTTGTATTGAAGTTGTAGCCAAAACAATGAAGCAAGAAAAAGAAATAAGAAGTAAATTGGGCAGGAAGAAATAAAATGATCCCTTCTTTTAGAAGACATGATCCTATATACAGTAAATCCCAAAGAATTCACACACACACACACAAAAACTTGTTGAGCTAGTTGTTAAAGATTGACTATTTCTGAAACCTAAGCTATGAACTACAGAATTTCTGGTGAGAGAGGATCATGAAGCAGTAGCCTTAATACTTACAAGAAATTTTAAAAAACAGATTATGATAACATAAATATATCCATGTGATAAAATAGAGAGAATATAAATACACTGGGAAAACAGTTTTTGTAGAGTAACAAGTTTATTTAGCAGATTGGAAAATAATGTTGAAAAGCCAGTGAGGCCAGATTGAAGAAAATCTGGAATGAAAAACTAAAGAGTTTGGAGTTCATTCTGTAAACAGAAGGGAAACAGTGAAAGATTGAGGGTATGGAAATACTTCTATTATTAACTTCCCATTGAATAAAGGTAACGTTACTTGTATCTATTAAGCGGGTGGTCACTGAAATGTGTGAACCGATCAGATCCCAAATGCATGCAATTCTCATTTTCCCTTTAGGCACAGGCAATCTGTATTAGTTGGAGCTTCTGTGATACATTTTACGCAATTGTTTTAACTTTTGAATACGTTTGGAGAGTTCAACTATTTAAGTTTATGCCAGATGAATTAAGCAAATCTTTTTGGAATATTATCTCAACTGTCTTAATATTGACTTTGGCTATTATAACATTCCTAGCCTGAAGCATAATATTGTTTGGTTTTTCTTTTGACAAATGATAACACGCCTTTACAGATGTGCTGTCCAGTAGGGAGAGTGCTTATCTGCCACCCAGGGTGAACTACAGGTTTATACAAGCACTTCATAGTTGTCTATCAGATGAGAGTCACACAATAACTGCTTCTTAGTAGAATTCAAAGAGCAAAGAAAAGCAGCTGTGTGAATACCATTCAGCACCCACATTTTAATAACCCAAGTTATAACGACACTTAAGAAAACATTTCCTATTTATCGTTTCAACTGAAAATGGCCTTATTTTAATAAGTCAGATACAGGTACTGACGAAGCAAGAGAAGAATCATTTAAGTAGTTGGAATTCTTATTAAAATCCTCAGATTTAATTGCAAATCCACACATAAATGGCTCTTCATTCTTAACTTAAGTGGTGACATGTACGTGGTCAAAACAAAACTAGAGGGATAATCTTTCAGTGATAGCAGTAATCTGTAAAGTCCCTGGAGGAGAGACTAATTTATCACCACACACATTTTCCTTCCTCCTGGGTACCAAGCTTACCTACATTTCTCTGCTTCCCTTGCTAGTTGGTATGATCACATGACAACATTCAGGCCAATCAAATGTGGGCAGAAGTGGTAGCTAATTCTAAGTCTGGCCTTTAAACACCTCCTAATGCAATCCTCCTCTCTCTCTTCTTGCCCATCCCCTAGTGGAAAGGACTAGAATTATAGGAATCAGATAAAGGCATAGAGATGCTGGCTCCCAGAACTCTGTAGAGCAGTTTACTACATCCGATCCAATGTAACAAGAAATAAACATTTATTGTGTTAACTCACTGAAATTATGGGGTTGCCTTTTATAGTAGTTAGCCTATCCTGCCCAGTACACTACTGCAAAGTAGGGAGTGTGTCTTTTTTACTTTGTTTTCCATGAATCTAGAAGTTTGCCTTGGATTTAAGAACGTACTTGATGAAGTTTGGTTTAAAATGATGACTAATCCTTTGAGCTGAAATCTGCTTTTGGTGTGAAGTTGGGATGGACAAACTGTGAGTTTCCTTCCAAAGCCAACATTCTGTGACATTTCATGAGTTGAGGAGTAGAATTACCTCTCTTTTGTAGGAGCTCTTTTAAAGAAGCTTTGCTAAGTATACTTATTTATTTGTTTAGCATAGATGTCATTTTGCACATATGAAACATTTCTTTAAATTCTATAAACACCCATGCTCAATTTCCCTCTGTTTAATACATATTAGGCTGCAATGATACCAGAATGTAGAAATAAGACATAAATACTTCAGCATAATATCCCTTCTGGCCTTAAAATGTCCAGATAAACAAAATCTCTATTGCATGCTAGAAATAAAAACGAACAGAATCAAATCCTTCCGCCTGAACATCTTAATACCATACTTTTATAAGAATAGCTATCACCTTAGAAACCAATAATCAATTATCATGATGTCATTCTCAGAAGAAGTTTAAAGAACTGAGGAATGGGAAGCTAATATTGCTTGCTCTACTCTATTGCATTAGCCTTGAGAAGCTAAAATAATAATAATTATTATTATATCATAAGGAAGGAAAATATTCAAATTATTTCATTTTCCCTATACTTTCCAAGAAAACATGATAAAATAATACTTGCTATGGCTATCATAAAATCAATATTTACTGAAATTCAACTTTAAGTATAATTTTAGAAAGAAATGGATTTGTAGCAGTGTTAGCAAGATATATCCCTCCTTTTGTGCCTTTGCAGCTTTCTATTTGAAATTTCTCCAAAGGGCCTATGACCATTTTGCTAAGAATCAATTTGGTATTTTGTATGCATAACTTTTTTTGTTGCTTCTTTAAGGCTCAATTTTTTATGACATTTAAGCTTTGAGAGCACAAGTTTTTGAGATAGGGATAGGTTAGCTCACTTTATAACTGTAATTGGAGTAGTAGCCTAAAGTTGCTGGAGAGTGGAAGACAAAAGCATTTCCAGCCAAACTCACAATCATGTATCAAAAGTAATATATGTAATGTCTGTTATGTATGCTAATACATACATATTGCATGCTAAATATATGTTAAGTGAATGTTATGTATGTTACACTAATGTATGTTAAAATGAAGGCACAGAACAAGGTTGATGTCAAGGAATGTTAAGAATCAACCCAATCACTTTCAATTTACATTTAAAGGCTAGTCACGCTTTTATAAAAGCAAGAGAGTGCCTAATATAATTGTATCTGCATTTTATATCATGCAACTAGAGAATAGGAAATATGTCATTATTTGAGACTAGACTGGCATCCATTTAAACAGAGTTTTAGAGGAGATGTTAAGATAAGTCCCAATCATATTCCACTTTAGTTATAAAATCAACTGATGGTTGAGCTAATATAATTGTCACTTAGCCATTTAAATGAAAAGTTCTGAAAGTATATGTATGTAATGCCAAAAATATCTTTAGAAGAAGCCATCTTGCTCATGTGGTATAACATAAGAAATCAAAGCTTCAGCCAAATTCTGCTGTTTCCAAATTATTCCCATACGACATATTAAACAACAGAAACTGAATTCTGAATGTGAAAATCAAGGTGATTTTTATAATTGACTTGAACTCTAGCAAGTGAAAATAAATTGCTGTATACACATATAATTCACATATCAAAGTTAAACTTGGACTGAATTCAAGGCAAATCTAAAGCACGGAAAGGAACCAAGCAATGATTCTCCATCTTAGACAGATTCGCCTAGGCTTTTGACCTTTTTTGACTTCTACTCACAAGAAGAAATACAGTTTAGATTGCAGCCAGGATATTCTATCCTATTTCCCCTTCTCCATGTTCTGTTCTCTTCTATTCTGTCTTATCCTATTCCATTCCATTTCACCTAAGAAAATACAGGTTTTGATACATTTATTTCAAAATCCAGTAGTGTATTCCATAAAACAGTTTTTTAAAACCTCGTACAGATCATTTAAAGAATTCAAAAGCTAAAATATTAAAATCAGTGTTTCATAAGGCAAAAAAGACTTGGTCAATTTCTCTAATAAAACTGGTCCTATCCTAGGAAAAACTAACATTGTTTTATTAGTAGTACTATGGCAAATATCTTAGTTTTCTAATTGCCCGCAAAACCCCTCATATTAGGAAAGAAATTATTCTAGACAAGACCTCAATAAACTCTAGAAATAAATTCTCTAACCTATATATTTCATTCTTATGTCAAACCTTGCCATTTCACTTCAAATTACTATGACCAAACTGAAGAGATGAAAATCTCTAGGTCCTAAAATTTTAAAATTGGAATGATACGCTAGAGAGCAAAACCCAGGGAAAAATCTCAGTGGGTTTCTGACACCAGAATTAGCTCTCAAGACAGAAAATAAAGTTCCTGGACAATATATCTACAAACAGGCATAATATTCAATGACATGGACAAGGCTATGGGAATTGTGCTAAAACATATTTAGTGGAAAATGCTAATCAAGTGATAGTCATTATTTTATTATTTTTCTCTCTGACATATCTAAAGTCAGATTGTCCAAGAAAAAAAGTCTGGCATTATGAAGATGTAGGTTTTCTTGCTTTTGTTTCTGCTGAAAAAATTTGCCCTGAGCTAACATCTGTGCCAGTCTTCCCCTATTTTACATGCGGTTTGCCACCACAGCATGGCTACCTCTGAGCAGTGTAGGTAGGTCCATGCCCGGGAATGGAACCTGGGATGCCAAAGCAGAGTGCACTAAACTTAATCACTAGGCCAGCCCAAGATGTGCTTTTTTTTTTTTTTTTTCTTTTTAAAGATTGGCACCTGAGCTAACAACTGTGGCCAATTTTTTTTTTTTTTTTCTGCTTTATCTCCCCAAATCACCCCTGGTACATAGTTGTATATCTTAGTTGCAGGTCCTTCTAGTTGTGGAAGATGTGTTTTTTTAAAGACAGTGACAAAGCTCTTGAAGAAATTACATCAGATTTCCTTCACCACGGTCAATAGGTCCACTCTGAGTTAGGGAAAGCTTATGAAGAATTTATGACTTAATTATGAATAATTCTATCAGCAAATAATCAGCTTACTGAAAAAGACAAAAGATGTCACTGGATTAGCTAGTCAGCTTAGCTAGGTATCCAGACTCTACATACTATCAAATGTGTATAAAGAACATCCATGGAACTAAAACACACTGCTCTCTTTGCAATTATATTTTTATGGTCTAAATGCACATATTGCTCATAAATTGTGGCTTCTTCAAGAAAAAATTCACTGTACTTACAGAAAACACCAAAGGATTTTATCGAATCCAAGAAGCCATAGATCTGCGTGTGTAAGATAAAATCAGTTCTCTGTGTGAGCAGGGTGTGATAGAGAGAAACGTTGTATAATGAGTTACTGCAAGCTTTCCTTGTCCAACTCTAGCTATTAAATTTAATGGTTTTGTCTTGGTGGGACACCTTTTGCCACATACCAGGGATATCTGCCCCTGCACGCTTTCCACCTAGTGAAGATAAATCCAAGCTAGGTTAAGTAAAGACAGCTATATATGGAAATGACACAGCGTCCTCTTTTAATCATTCACTCACCAAATATTTCTAGAATACCTACTATATGCCAGGGACTGAACAAGACAAATTCCTGTCCTGGAGATTACGGAGGACCACACAATAGAAAATAAACAAAGGAACACTTAAATAATTGCCAAATACTGCTGTGAGGAAATGATAAAGCAGAGTAAAGTGATGGAGTGTAGAGAGGAGAGTGGAAACTATTAGATGATAAGGTCATATTAGGGCTGAGATCTGAATAAAATGAGGAAGCAAACCAGGTTAGGATTTACAGGAAGGGAGAGTCCACGAGAGGAAAAGCGAGAAGCCTGAATGTGGAAACTAATTTGGTTTCTTCTAGGAAGTCCTTCCACCCTTTAACCCTTAAATGACAAGGCTGCTAAGGAAATTATTTTTAATACATTTGATAAAATTTACAAGAGGCTATTATTATTCACTATAATTATTCTGCTTGATTCTCATTTCAAAATAAAGTGTTGGTGGCAGGGCTGATTTCACTATACCTAAATATCAACAAACAGAGAATGTCTACGAACTTAATATTATTCAAAGAATGGTTTATGATAGATAAGTAATTCCTAGAGTGCAACCACAAATTAAAAAAATAAAAACAAATGTAACAGATTTTTATTCCTTACATACTTTATTTAATATTTTTTACATAAGGAGAAATGATCTATAACCCATAGGTAATTGTAATTTAATGACTTTTAATATTCCACGTATAGCCAAAAAAGTTCTCTTTGAAATTCAGTATACACACAACAGTATTCCTGTTCAACTGTTACATAATTCTGAACCATTACTTAAGCTAGGATAAATGAAATTTCAAATAATTCTATTACAGTCACAACACCCTGAAATGCCAAACCATTTTTAGAAATTTAAAGTATGGTTACTCTGACAGCATCTTTACTGGGCAGCTGCACACGACCCATTTTAAGCCATTAGTCTCCCAGTTACCCTATAAGGATTTACAGAGCGTTACGGCCAGCATATATGGCAATAAGAACTCAAAGTGACAGTGATGTAATAGGATCTTACCTGCTATTATTAAAAATTTTAAATGTTCAATTTGAAAAAATATTATAAGGCAGGACAGATACTAATTAGATTTTGCTTCAAACTCTTCACCTCTGATTCAAATGTAATGACAAGTAATTTGATATCGAAGCAGAATAAATGTCTGATTTTCCTGTGAGCAACACATGGGATTTGGATTCTTAAAAGCGAAGGAAATGGTTAGGAGTACATCCCTGTGGTCACATGTACTTTGAGAAACATTACATTGAAATATTTTAGAAACTCAAAATTGAGCCCAACTAATTAAATAAAAATAAATGAATCTGTGATGTATCATTAAAGTCAAAACACATAAACTGACTTTGAGAGTTAGAGGCTACATTTTACTAACAACCCAGCATATTGGGAATACGTAACAAAAGAGGAAATTAAATAAACTGTAGAATTACATCCTTTCTTATTTTCTCACCACTGGAAGTTTTAATTCAGAGTTAAATATTCCTGCCTATTGGCAACATTTTATTAAGCCTATAATTAGTGATTCTAGTTTTTCCTCAAGGGACATTCCATTCCTAATTGAAAGAGCTATTATTAAAGAAAGTGTCTTGATATATCTCAAAGCATATTTATATATCTCAAAATGTTTACATTTCTTTATAAGGTCCTAATAAATGCTTTTTGCTAATACCACAAAGATAACAGCATAATAAATGCTTTTTGCTAATACCACAAAGATAACAGCATGGATATAAGACATAGGCTATAACTAAAGTATTCTTATCACCTATGAAATTCTTGGCCTTAAAGAAGTAATAAAGGCATCTAGATTTTGCAAGGTATTAACTATAATTAATAAGAAATGTCTCCAAAATCCCACAGAATTGACTAGAAAGGGCACTGTCTGATCATAGAAGTAGTTTAAGCAAGCAATTAAATTATGGCCTTAAATCTCAGATTCTGTCACAAATTTACAATGATTAAGTTCAAACCATACTTTCATCAATGTAGGCATATTATAAAGAGTATGAGTTGCGCATTTTGCTTTAAAACAAAAACAAGAAAATAATAGAGATTCTCAATTTTGTGGTTTCACAGTGACCTTTGTGCTTTATAATTTTTTCACATAAATAAAAAAACATAACAGCTCAGTTTAATAAGTAAAGTCCAAACAACTTAATGAATAATTATAATCTAACACCTTAGTGGCCATTTGAAAAAGTAACGCACGTACATGAGAGAAAAAACAATATGCTCTACTTCATTCTTAACCACACTTACTCACTAACAGTATGCATGTGCCTATGGGGCGCTGTGGGACTTCTTAAACCTTGGACTCAGATTAGACACGACCACCCTTATACCCTGTTCCACATTGATTTTCCCATGGTACTTGGATTTTTATCTCAGAAATGACTGAAAACCCAGCTTCTCAAAACTACGATAGCATCAAAAGGAATTATTGTGTTCTTATATTAAATCTGTAAACTACCCGGAGGTGGTAGTTTGTGTGGTGTCTAACAGATGTCGAGCTTCACTATTTTCCTTAATTTTTTTAAAAAAATCCCTGTTGCTTCTGTGAGTTCTCTATGGTGTCCTGGTGTGCCTCAATACATACGTCATTTAGCTGTAGGGTTTCTAATTTCCATGGCATAATATGAACATATATCAAGAGTTTACTTGAAAAGTTGATTTGAAGTGCTGAAATAAGTGCACCAAAATATCTCTTATAATCTCCTCTACAATTCTGTCTCTATGAGTTTTCACAAAACTCTTTTACAATTTACAAAACCTTTTACATACATTACTTTGTACAAACTGATAGTAGGGGGAAAAACATGTCCAAATACCACCCAACGTTGACTGAGTCAAAGTAGAAATAAGGATTCGGTTCATTCTAAATGACTTCAAGGTTGTTTATAATAGCCTGCTCATTCCATTTGTCTTCCTTCAATTTCCAGTTCATTTTGTCTTAATCTATCATTTGTATAAATGGAGCCTAACTGTTCTTTCTCTTCAATATTAACGCCATCCTGTAACTGAACCTCACTTTTATCTCTTTCCAAACTAAATGACCCAATTTCCCTTTAATCTTCACACACAGGTTCCACTTTTCATTCCTTTAATTATCTCTATTTCTCCTCTTTAGAGTACCTTCAATATCATCAAATTTCTTCAATGTGATGTCAGGATATTTTGCTGTTCAGAAACATAATCATATGGGAAAATTTTAGAGGATCCCAGATTAGGAGTATAGGTGTGAAAATTCTTGCTTTTTAAAAATATTTCCCATAAAAATATAGAATAGTAAATAAAAAGAATACCAATGAGACATTCTCGTTGGCCTTTTACAAAACTGATTTTAACTGTTTAATACATTTCTTATGGACATGTTTTAGACTCACTAACAGATATCAAGCAGCATTATTCCTTATACTCTGAGCATGTTTACCAGGAATTTTTATATGTTTGTTTTCTACCTATAGTATATTTCTTTCCTTGAAAACAAAAGAATCACTTGCTTGCTTTTTTTTAATATATATATTTAGAAGTCAAATGTCTAACTTATTCTAATTCACATAGATTAAGAAGCATTTTGTATCAACGAGTATGTGATTTTGAAGCACAAACTAGTGTTCCAATATTAACAGTGCAAAGATCAAAGACAGTGTATTTTGTTTGATGTATAAATGTGATCATCATTTTAGAAATCAACTGTGTAACAAGGGTAGAATCAGAAAACCAGGATACTGCAAGCTAGACAGTATTCAACCGCAACACAGACTTGGACAGCAAAATTTATTTCTACTGGAATAAGAGTATTCTTATTTAAATAGTAAATCTATGTGCATTAGGACTCTGCCTAAAAGGACTTCATGTCTGGGCATATTACCGTACTAAGTGCTTAAACTTAGGAATTCCTAAAAAGGTACCACACTACTAATAGCCCTAAGTGTTACTCCAGGGGCTGTAAATTGACAGGCTACAATATCTGGCACTCAGTGTTTGGCCTTAACTTCCTATTGCTCTTTTCATTAGGACGACTCTTCTTTCTGTGACCTGTCTGGCCCAAGGCAATTTTGAGTTTGTGATCAACGTGCCTCACCAACCCCACTTTGAAATGAAGTCTACATTGCCAAGTATCATAGACATTCTGCACCTGGAATGCCTGAGCAGTTGTGAAAAAGTGAGATGTTATTTGCAGCTACCATCCAGTGTAATTTCTGCTCCTTTCTGTTATGCACATGCATAGTTCAATTCCTCTACGCTGTACTGTATCTGTACCAATTTTTATCCTCAACAGGGTAAAAATAACAACAACAATTTTCATCCATTCATGTTGAATACTACATCATTCAGTGAGTATCTATTTCTTGATGTCACAAAAATAGAAAAATCTAGAGGACATTAGATTATAAATGGATGATAAATCAGATAGAGGATAGTAGTTCTCTCTCACCCATTCTAATTGCTCTTATTCCTACAGAGTGCATACCATGTGTGTCAGTACTCACATATAGACCATCTCAACTAATCCCCACACAAACCGAGGAAGTATCTACTAACATCACCACCTCACCACAGACACTGATGCTTAAAGACTTATCTGACTTGCTTGAAACTAAGTAAAGAATCAAGCGGGATCTAACACCAGATCTCTCTGACCTCTCCCGAAAAGAAAAGCAATTTAAAATACACTTTAATTTTCATTTTCTAAGGCTAGCCCAACACACTTGGAGTCCCTGTTAAGCTTCAAATAATTTTAAAATCTAAAACACAGAGCCACGTTCTCAAAGTTCTTATACAACATGTCCATGTCAATGCTTTTTTTTCTCAATATTTCAATTATTATAAACTTTAGGGTTTCAGTTTATAAAGGTGAAACCTTCGTGTCATTGCTATTATGGTATGAGTATTATCATTAAAATGCATTGCAGAAATTTTACAAAATAAAGTCAGCTTGTTTTTGGACTGACTTTCTATTAATGTGATAGTCTGCAACTTAATAATATACAGACAACTTTCAACTGTCCTTTCAAAGACAATCTCATTTAGTGCAAATATAATAGTTCAGAGGGGAGGTGACCATCCCCCCCCAAATTTTTCAATTAATAATCATTATATAGAAATTTTAATACCTAAGAAAGTCCTTACTGAATGACTTTTACCAGACAATAATTGGATCTTGAAATTCAAATAAAGGAATTTCTATCTGTTCATGTAAAACTCCTATGGAAAAGAAAATACCTTAGAGATAAAACTAAAATTTCATTGCAGTTTGATTATAAAATTGAAATTTCAGATATTTCCCCAAAATTCTATAAAAACATTCATATACATGCATAGATATACTTACATAAACCACTCTTCTCCTAAATCTGAAATTTCTAGATTAGGTAGGTTATAATAACATTGCTATCCTTTGTTTTAATTACTCAAATTGGTTATTCTGGTAACTGGAATGTATGCAAAAACATTGGTTTTAAATGAACGTTGATCTCGTACATAAATTAGAAATGTATTCAGAGGCCTAGTTTAATATATGCATATATACAGTATGTAACATATAATAATGCATATATTTAATGTGGGAAATAGAGTTGTTCCCAAATACAGCTGTTCCAAAAGAAAACCTGAATATATTTGACGGGTAGAATTACTCTTGTACCCTCTTGATAGCTTGCAATATACAAGCGCACTTGGGAGCAATTGGGTCTTGGCTTGAGCGCCAGAGTGGCATTGAGAATAGATTGCTGCTTTTAGCATTTAGTGTGAAAGAGAAGAGACTGCTGTGTAAAGTGAGGGCTTATTTTTCCTCCTCTACGGCTCTGTCCTGTTTTCGCTGCAGATCACCTCACCCAACTGAATAGATTTCCCACTAGGTATATTACGTTGAAGGAAGACTTTTCCTAATCGTACTCTGATGGGATATGCAAGCTAGTGTTTATGGCCTCACCCTTCCCCCTGCCAAACGAGTCTCAATGTTTTACTCAGAAGAAACACCCTTGCCAAGTCCCAACTCTCAGGAAGGCTTCAAAAAGAAGCAGTAAGAGAGACAGAGGGGAGGGCAAACCCTGGCTGACTGTGGAAAAGGAACACTCTTCCCCCATTGCCCGGTCCTGGTTTAGGATTTGCAGCTTCAGAGGCTGGACAGCTGTATTACATGGTCAGCTTTATTTACATTTTTCTTCCATAGGCATAATTTAGATATGCCTAAATAACTAAAACTTGACAGGTAAGAACAGCCTCTTGCTCTTGGGTTTCTGAGGCCATTTCAAATCTTATGATTCTTGGTTCCTCAATTTTGACAATTCTACTCTTCTGAGACCAACAGGTGAGTTCACTATTCAAATTGGACATGATCCACTTTCTCCCATCCTTCTGTTTTTGCTTTGCCAAGGACTTGCAACTCTCTGAGGGCAGGCATTTCTGAGAATAGGCAAAAAAAATGTACAGTATAAGACACTAGACAAATATTAGTTGATTTGGGTTTGAGTGTTCCTGAGTGGTTTTACCACATCCTGTCACAATCAAGAAATTTTTCCTTAGGGTAACGCAATAAATGATTAACACATAAGGATTTTGTATACAGTGTTTGTATACAGTGGAATTAGGACAAACTTGAAAGATAAAGGTCTCTGGAGGTCTCTGGGACACTGAACCCTGCTGAATTGCCTAGCAAAAACGTGAGGTCCTTTTATATTATTGTAAGTCAAATGGATAAACAAATATGGAAACATCTACAGGGGAAATTGTATCAGAAGTGAGTGATTAATTGAGTAGAAGAAGGTAGTCTATCATATCCTTTCATTCTATTTGCTCTAAAATCGAGGGAGAATACACACCTGTGCCAGGATTGACATTAACAGCATCTTAACTAATCCTCACGAAACCCTTTGAGATATGTACCAACAAGCCTATTTAACAGATGAGCAAACTGATGCCTAAGATCAAGTGGCACAGTTGGTATATAAACTTAGGTCTCTCTGACCCCCAAAGTTTATGCTTCTTTCAAACACAGGACACGTGTTGGGTACTTCTGTAATAGCTACTACAGTTGTATCTGATGACCTGGTTCTATGCAATGTGAGAATCTGGCAAGTAGGAAAGGTTCTGGACTATAAATACAGTGAGATTAAGATTTGTTTTGTCCAACAGGATATTGCATGGTCTTCAGTAGTCAAGGGGAGTTGAATAGTAAGTGAGCTAGTCTTAGAGTTAAATCCCAAGGTGCTCTGCATGTCTGAATAGAGAGGGAATAAAATAGTGAATGTTATCAGTTAAAGTTGAGTGCATAACTTCACCCTATTCATCAAAATCTTTAGAGATTTTCATTATTTGGATTGAAAAATAGCATTCTGGGATTGGTCAACCCATTTTGATTGAACAAAATTTTCCTGCAAGCTATCACACCTTTAACTTGTTTCACTCCATTTTTAAGTGGGGTTATGGGCTAAATTGTGTCCCCTCCAATTCATATTTTGAAGTCCTAACCCTACATCTCAGAATGTGACTATCTTAGGAACAGGGCCTTTGGAGAGATGACTCAGTTAAAATGAGGCTGTTAGGGTGGGCCCTATTCCAATCTGACTGGTATCTTTACAAAAAGAGGAAATCAGGCACAAAGAGAGACGCCAGGGATACCTGTGCACAGAGAAAAGACCAGGTGCCATCTGCACCTTGATCTTGAACTTCTAGCCTCCAGAACTGTTTGAAAATAAATTTCTGCTGTTTAAGCCACCCATTTTGCTATTTTGTTACAGAAGCTCTAGCAAACTAATACAAGTAGAAAAAAATAGCTAGATAGATTCTTCATATAGGCGTCTGTACAGGAATTTTAATATTCAGGCTTTTGCACAAAACTACAAATGTAGGCAGGTTGAACAAAAGTGGACACAAATGGATCACTTTGATCTCTAATTAAATTGTTCTCAGTGCTTAGCCCACTTTAAAACGGTAAGCAGGTGGTATCCATTAACATAAAAAAAAGCAACTACCAGAAGGAATCACAGCTTTAAAAGAAACGGAACAATCCCCCACGCCCCTATTAGTTCAATTTCCATTTACGTTAATGAGATCAACATAAACAATCTGAGAGAGCCACAACCCTTTTAGCTAGATTGTTAAAAATAAAAATAAAAAACTCAAGAGGCTGAGTGTTAGAGCCACTAATGGGAAAGTTTAGAAAGCAAACATATATGATCAAGAACAGAGTAAATAAGATGCTAAGGGGAAAATAGTTGATAACCTCATGCAGTCACGTGTCAGGGATGCTTGGCCCTTCACCGAGATGACACTTATGAGAGAATGAGGATTTTAATTTCAACAATGGCTCCCTAGGTCAAGGTGAAAACAACCTCACCGACCCCTCAAAAAGAAAACAATAGTTCTATCTCTGATAGGATTACTCTTTTCATTTGTGAACAGTGTCAGATATAAAAATTATTACACACAAAAAAACAAAGAGCAAAGTAAAACTAATTGGTTAACTTTCTTTTTTTTTCTCTTTTCTTTTTTTTATTGAGTTAATGATAGGTTACAATCTTGTGAAATTTCAGTTGTACATTAATGTTTGTCAGTCGTGTTGTAGGTGCACCACTTCACCCTTTGTGCCCACCCCCCACCCCACCTTTCCCCTGGTAGCCACTAATCTGTTCTCTTTGTCCACATTTTTAAATTCCTCATATGAGTGGAGTCATACAGAGATTATCCTTCTCTAGCTGGCTTATTTCACTTAACGTAATTCCCTCAAGGTCCATCCATGTTATTGCAAATGGAATGATTTTGCTCTGTTTTGCAGCTGAGTAGTATTCCATTGTATATATGTACCACATCTTCTTTATCCATTCACCTGTTGATGGGCACTTAGGTTGCTTCCATGTCTTGGCTATTGTAAATAATGCTGCAATGAACATTGGGGTGCATGGGACTTTCGGAATGGCTGACTTCAAGCTCTTTGGATAGATACCCAGTAGTGGAATAGCTGAGTCGTTTGGTAGTTCTATTTTTAATTTTTTGAGGAATCTCCATACTGTTTTCCATAGTGGCTGCACCAGTTTGCATTCCCACCAGCAGTGTATGAGGGTTCCTTTTTCTCCACAACCTCTGCAACTTTTGTTACTATTAGATATTTTTTGTCATTCTAATGGGTGTAAGGTGATATCTTAGTGTAGTTTTGCTTTGCATTTCCCTGATGATCAGCAATGATGAACATCTTTTCATTTGCCTATTGGCCATCCATATATCTTCTTTGGAGAAATGTCTGTTCATGTCTCCATCCCATTTTTTGATCGGGTTGTTTGATTTTTTTGGTTAACTTTCTTAAGTGGCTTAAAAGTTCAATTGTTGGTTGCTGCTTCTCTAATATACATCCCAGGAAGAGCTCCACATTTTCTGTTACCACTCTGGTCAGTCCATCATTATTTCTCATGTGTACTACTGTGACTGTCTGGGTTCCCCACTTCCGCTTCTGCATTCTTCTCTACAAGGCAATCAGATGATCCTTAAAACTGTAGGCTGGAAATTTTTCACTTTCTTGTTGAGAGTCTTCCAATAATTTTCTCTTTGATTTAAGGTAGAATTCCAACTCTTCCCAGTGGTCACAAGGCCCTCTGGGATCTTTCTGTACTTTGCCTACCTTGCAAACTCAAGCAGGGCTATGATTCTCCCACTCCATATTTTTCCAGATACACTGGATTTCTCTCGGTCCCTAAACAACACCTTGGTGCTCTTGAACTTGCTATTTCCTTTGTCTGGCACACTCTTACCCCAGATCACTATGTGGTTGACTATTCATGCTTCATTATTAAAGTCACATCTTCAGAAAAAGACTCCCTTGAGTACCCAAGCTAGAGTAGTCCCTAACTGTCAGTCTCTATGGCATCACTCTGTTAATTTTGTTCCTAGCATGTTTCACTCTCAGAAATTATCTTGCTCATGTATTTATCCTGGATGATTTATTTTATCTTTTCTCTAAAACGAGAGACCTTGTGTGTCTTCCTCACTCCTGAAATTCTGGTACCTAGGACAGTTCCTGGCACAGAGGAGGTGTTCAATAAATATTTATGCATGCATGCATCATGGATACAAACCCTCAAACCTGCCTCCTCTACCCTGGTAAAAAGCTGCATAAATTGGAAAGAAACACGAAGCCCATTCCGTTTAATGATCTCCTTTACAACTTAGTCATCTATTAGTGCATAGTGATCTACTTCCTCTTCTCTGGTCCCTGCCCCAGTGCATCTAAAATTCTAAAATATTTCTCCCAAATAGAAAGCACTTCTGGCTCACAATGCACATCTTGTCAAAAATAACCTTTTACTCCTATTCAGAAGCAACTCAACCTCCCTTCACTTCACTCACCAGATTTGACATAAGGTTTAGGAAAAGTGAGACCTATTATTCCTTTTCTTCCCATCCACGTCCTCTCAATATCTGTGTTTCTGGGCTTCTCATTGTTACTAAGGCCTTGTTCAAAGGACCTCAAGGAGTGATTTAAAACCAAAGGCACAGGAGGGGATATGAAATGAGTTCATGCCATTTTATCTTTTCATTTATGCCCATTGCCTTGTACACTTAAAAATATCAGCTTTAGTAATCTTCCACTCACTATGCATCAATTATCTGTTTCTCTGTTATCATCATATGTCAGTTCTCCCAATTCAGAAGTCAGTAGCATAAATCTGCTTTTTATTTTCCTTCAAATTGTTTTTTCCATTTATCTCCATATCATACAATTGTTAAATCATATCAGAAGTGCCTCTCTGACACCGCATAGCAAAAAAGACAGCAGACATTATACGTATATGCTTTCATCATTGATTTAGAAGGAGACTTTCATTATTGCCATTTCCTGATTTCCCAAATTATAAATTCCAAGCTCCTCCTTCACCAATCTTTTCATTCTATCATTCATTCAACATTTCTTGAGCAATCTTCTGGACACTTGCTGGATGTTGGGATAGCCAAGACAAAGAAAACAAACAAAAAAATCCATATTTTCAAGAATATCTCACATCCTAGTGACTTAAATTCCAATGGCCTCTAATCTGAAGCTATCAAGAATTTTGAAATGCCAGAATACATAACTCATCATGTAGTTTCCACATTTTTATGTCTGAAACAATCTCTTGCCTGCCACGTGACAAAGTATTATGTATAAGTTATTTACAGTTATTATTAAAGATCACAATGGTACAAATCTCTCCCAATTACTTCTTTTATGACCAAAAAACTGTCACAAATAATTTGGAATATTTATTTTTATGTGAATTTACAACATTTCCCTTTTTGTATATTATTATCTGACAGATATTAATATTATTTGTACATTATAATCTGTCAGATAATCTTTTCAGTTAAGAATGTGATTTCCAAGCAGGTCCTAGAATTTGGCATTAAATCCAAAGAACGTAATTGCATGGTCTGGACTGCAATCCCAAGAAACATTTGTCAGTGGAGATTAGGAATTACTTTAAGCCTTAAAAATGAGCATAAGAATCACCTTGCTTATAGGAAGAAGTAAGAAAGTGTGAGTATGAACAGAATTGAGTGACAGATAAGTTTTGCACTCTCCTAATTTGAGAGACTTTTTTTAAAGAATGCCCAGTAATAACATTCAAATGAAGTATTAATATTTATTATCAAAGTAAACATTTTATATTTCATGGAACTTAGCTGGAAAATGGATAATACATTATGACCAAGAGAGTCTTATTCCCTAACTACAAAATTTAACACTTGAAAATTAATCAAGACAATTTGCCAGATCATCAGAATAAAAGTGAACAATCATATTATTATTTCAATAGGTACAAAAAAATCATTCGATAAAATTCAACACTCAATCATGCTAAAAAGTTTAAAAATACTAGGAATATAAGGGAACTTCTTAAATGTGATATAGGATATCTACAAAAACATGTAGAGATAATATTCTATTTAAAAGTGAAATATTAAACCTTCCCCTTGAGGTTGGAAATAAGACAAGAATGCACACTAACACCATATCTATTTAATATTATGCTGCAGTTTCTAGCCAGTGCAATAAGTTAAGAAGAAGAAATTTAAGGCAAATGGATTTGAAAAAGCAAGACTAGCTTTATTTGCAAGAGAATCTATAAATAACTAGAATTAAGTGAATTTAATGAGGTCATTGGAAACAAAATAAATATACAAAAATAAAGAGCATATCTATGTTCCAGAAACAAATTATTGGGAAATTTTTTAATATTCCAAAATAAAAGACAACACAAGTGCTAAATAATTGAAGAATAAGTGAAATGGAATATGTATAAGACTGCAAAAATGAAAATTACAAAATGCTTGCTGAAGGAAATTGAAAAAGACAATGAGGAATATAACCTGCTCATGGATTGGGATACTCAATAATGTTAAGTTACTTCTCTCTTACTATAGCTATACATAAATTCAATGAAGTCTCAATCAAAATACCAGTTGTTTCACTTTTACTGAAATTGCAGTTCTTGTTATTGTGGAAATTGAAAATCCAATTCTAAAATGCATGTGGAAAGTTAAAGGATCTAGAATTCCATTGCAACCTTTAAAGAGAGATCCAAAGATGCAGGACATATACTGCCAGGTTTCAAGACTTACTGGGAAGCTACGCTAAATCATGCGGTGTTGGTGCAAGGACTGACAATTAGACCAATGGAACAGAATAGAGAAACTAGAAGTTGACTTTTATGTTTATAGTCACCTGTAATTATGACAAAAGTGTCATAGTAATTCAGTGACAAAGGGTCTTTTTAATATAAGGTGTTGGATCAGTCAAGATCTGTTGGGAAAAAAATAAAGTCTATCTCACACCACATACACACAAAAATAAGTGAGACAGATCATAAACTGAAATGTGAAAGATAAAATAATAAGTTTTCTAGAAGAAACCATAGGGAACTATCTGCATGGTCTTGGACAAACAAAGATTTCATAAACAGAATAGATAAAACACTAACTACAATAAAAGATGATTAATTGGACTTTATTAAAATTAAAAATTTCTGTTATCTAAGAGTTGTCATGTAAAAAAGCAAACATCAATACAGGAAAAATATGTAAATAAATGATGCATATCTCACATATATGAATGTATTTAAAAATTCCGATGAATCAATATATAGGCAGTCAACCATATTTTTAAAGGTCAGCAAATCTTGATCAAATACTTCATGAAATACAATATCCAGATGGCCAATAAGCATATTAAAAAGCACTTACATCAGAAATCATCAGGGAAATAAATAAAAATACAATATGATAATGTGACACATCATTTAAAATGGCTAAAATGAGAAGGGTAGACAATATCAAATGTTTGCAAGAATGCAGTCTAACTGGAAATCTCATACATTGCTGTTGGGAGAGTACTGTGGGAAATTCTTTGGCACTATCACCTAGAGCTAAATATATTTACCCCTGTGACCCAGCAATTACACTACTACACGGATACCCATCAGAAATAGTACAGATGTCCCAACATCATAGCCCTAAACTGAAAATAATCCAAATGTCCATTAGCAATATACCTGTGAGGGTGAAGGAGGGATCTGGAAAGGTGGTGAATCTTATTGGGATATGTATATTGGGACATATACATAAGTAAAAATTATCAGTTGGAAACCTCTGATCTGTATTCAATACTATATGTAAGTTATACCTCAATGAAAAAACTAAAAATCAGGTAAAATTGATTAATGTTAATATTGAAAGAATATATTTGAATTTTGTAACTACTGGCTACTTATAATGGTTGACAAAGTTTTCCTCCTCCCTCCTTCACTACAACCCTGGCCAAATGTACATGGGTAATCAATTTTCTGTTTGGGATGATCTGAAGATTCCATTAGAGAAGTTACGCTGATTAAGTGATAGATTTTATTCTTCATTTTCTAACAGATTGGTTCTCCCTATACTTTTCTTTATTTACATTACCTGAGCAGCCCAATTACTCTTTGTTTATTCCATAATAAAAAAGACCATGAGGAGAAATTTAAAGGAAAAGATTCTCAGAAACATATTCTGAGATACATATCATCTTTAATTTGTCTCACAAAAATGAATTATGTTTCACAACATGATATTGCTTTTCAAATTCAAGAGTAAGAGACAATAGTGCTCGTGAAAGTAAAAGTCGACATACATATTACTGTGGAATGCAGTGTCCTACCCAAAGTTTGAGATTCTGAGTAGATTTCCTTCATTTATAGAAGCACATGTAGGTTAACACTCAGGTTGCTCATTTTTAATAGGATGGGAATAATATTTACTTGACAGAGTTGTTGATAGGAGTAAATTAGTAATTACTATTTTTCCAAAGCAAAAGAAACACCTGAAAAAGGGCTAATTTCAATAATATACAAAAACAGTTGTAAATCAATAATTTCATTAATCCAATAGAAATACAGAAAGAGAACAAGAATAGAGATTACACAGAAAAATAATTACAAATGACACAAATTTAAAATGCTCTGTCTTATATTCTATTAAATGTATATCCAGACAAAAATGAAAATTTTTTTTACCTACAAATTTACAATTACCAACAAAATTTGATAATATATAGGGTTAGTGAAGGTATAGAGAAACTGTGTAAATTTTTGAAAGCTTGCACGAGTGTTACTAGCCTGCATCTCTACAAAAGTAAAACGCCCATATATTTGATCTGGGAATTCAGTTTCTAGTAATTGATCTTACTGATAAGCTTGTACAAATTTACAGATATTTGCACTAAACATATTCACTACAGCATTGATTGTAATAGCAACAACAAAAAAAGGAAACATAAAAAACAAAACCATAATTAATCTAAATATCAATCATTAGGGAACTGGTTAAACAAACTGTAATTCATCATTATAATGGAATTCCATACAACCATTTAAATAGAGTAATGATTGGGATGTGGCATAAGCCCCAGGTTATATTGTTAACTCACAAAGCAAACTACAGAAAAGTTTGTACAATAAAACATTTATAAAATAATACATGCATTTATAATTTGTGGAATGATACACTGTTTGTTAGTGGTTTCCAGTGAACAGCCACGTCTGAGTGACTGGAGTGAGGAGACTTTCACTTTTTAATCCATTATGTTTTGTAGTCCTGGATTTTTTTTTTTTTAAATCATAGACTTTCCCCAAGTATAAATATAATGGAAACTCATGAAAAGAATACTTCTCTGCAAGGGGCCCAGAATAGCCAAAAGAGCTTTGAAAAAGAAGAACAAAATTGACATACCCTGATTTCCAAACTTACTATAAAGCTACAGTAATCAAGGTGCTGTGGTACTGGCATAACGATAAATATACAGATCAATGGAAAGAAATCAAGAGTCTAGAAATAAACCCTTCCATTTATGGCAAACTTATTTTTGACCAGGGTGCCAAGAAAACTCAATGGGAAAAGAATAGTCTTTAACAAATGGTTCTGGAACAACTGGATATTCACATGCAAAAGAATGAAGCTGGATTGCTATTTTACACCATACACAAAAGATTAACTCAAAATGGATCATAGAGCTAAAATTATAATCTCTCAGAAGAAAGCACAGGAAGAAAACTTTGTGATCTCGGATTAGGCAATGGTTTTTTAGGTATAACACCAAAAGCACAAGTGATAAAAGAAAGAACAAAGCTTTTGTGTTATAAATGTTCCCATCAAGAAAACGAAAAGACGATCCACGGAATGGGAGGAAATATTTTCAAATCACATAGCTAATAAAGGACTTGCTTCCAGAATAGATAAAGAATATTTAAAATTCAACGATAAAAAGACAGTCATTTTTTTTTAATGGGAAAAGATCTAAATAAACACTTCTTCAAAGAAGATATACAAATGGCCTATATGAACATGAAAGGATGGTCTAGATCTATTGTCAGGGAAATGCAAACCAAACCAAGAGTGAGATACCACTTCTCACCCACTAGCACCACTATAATCAAAATAAACATGATAACTGTTGGTAAGGATGTAGAAAAACAGCAAGCGTCAATCTCAATGTTGCTAGTGGGAATCTAATATGACGCAGTCACTTTGGAAAACAGTTCAGCAGTTCCCCAAATCGTTAAACACAGTTACCATAGCAATTCCACTCAAGTTATATATCCAAAAGAAATGAAAACATACTAATATAAAAGTTTGTACATAAATATGCATAACAGCATTATTCATAATTGCTAAAAAGTGGAAAAAAACAAGACATCCATCAATTGATGAATGGATAAACAAAATGTGGCACATTCATACAGTGGAATATTAGTCTACCATGAAAAATAAAGTGAAGTACTGAGGCATGCTTTAACATGTATGGACCTTAAAAACATTGTGCTAAATGAAAGAATTCAGTTGAAAAGACCAAATATTATATGACTACAACTATATGAAATGTCCAGGATAGACAAATCTCTAGAGACAGAAATGTAGATCAATGGTTGCCAGTGGATAGAGGAAGAGAAATGGGGAATGAATGCTAACAGACATGGGGTTTCTTTTCAGTGTGATGAAAATGTTCTAAACTTAGATTGTGGCGATGGTTGAAGAGCTCTGTGAATATACTAAGAACCACTGAATTGTATGACAAAAAGGATGAAGTTCATGGTATGTGAATTATATCTCAATAAAACATGTAAATGTTAATCACACAAATGCAATTTCTCTAACGTTACATCTATCTCATATTTCTTTGCAGAAACTAAATGTCTAGCAGAGGTTTGTTGAATGTTTAAAGGACTTGAATGAACAAATAAAGGTCTTTACTCAAATATATCCAGGCAGAAGGACACTTATTCAGAGAGCAGAAATTAAAAATTAAAAAGGAATGATTATAGAATATCTGTATCAAATATTGTAATCTTAGCTAATATGAGGAAGCTGCAGTAGAAACTACAGAGAGGAGAAAAGCTATGTCCAGGGTAGGTATTTTGGGCCTGTGTTCTGTTATTCTGAGATGGGAGGGGGATTTACGTATACATGTAAATATTCATGGCCCTTTATATGAAAAAAAAAAAAACCCTGAAATTTAAGTGTTTCATTACTTCAAAATATCTTCCTACTGATAGCTTTACTAGTGCAAGCAATGGCCAATTAAACTGAAGGATTAAAAGCACTAGCTTGTGGAGGCAAAATGAACAAGCTTCAACAGAAAACACGAATCACTGAGATGTTTCAAAATTACCAGAGTTAATAAAAAAGTCACTTTCATAGCATCTTTCTTTGTGGAGCTCAGCTTTTTTTTTTTTTTCCCAGACATTACCTAATTAAATCTCAAAATATATAAGGTTGTGTAATCAACTCTCAAGGTTTTTTTTTAGAATCTTATTGGAAAAGAAACCTTTCATCTGAGCATTTATTTTAGTCTTTTTATCTCTTTTGTTCTAGGCAGAAATTGGGTCTTAGCACTATTCTGTGTAGTATTTTTGGCTTCCACTTCTGAATTTGCAACCTGTTCATGTATGAGGGAGCTTGGTTTCTAGAAGTGACCCTTCACTACCACGGGTCAGAAGGGAAACTGCAGACACCCATCCGTGCAATCACTTGTTATTGTTTACTGTTCTCAGGTCAGTGAGGATGACCTCAACACTCATGATGATGGATCTGAAGGTCACACTTTTCAGTGGATCCTGGATGAATACACATTGTGCTGGAAAAGGTTAGAGAGAGTGTTTTCTAAAAATCCCCAGCATGTTCCATCCTTGCTAACATAGAACGACCACATAATGAAGGGGGGTGAAAGAGTGCATTACAAACATACTGAAATCAGTGAAAATACAATATTACCAGGGAAGACAAGACTTTAAAGCAGTGGTTCTCAACCAGGGGTAATTTTGCCCCTAAACCACCCCCCCACCCCGCCCCATAGACGCATTTGGCAATATCTGCAGACATTTTTGGATTTTAAGTCTTGGGAAGGGATGCTATTGGCATCTAGTCAGTAAAGGTGCTGCCAACCATAGGACAATGCACAGGATAGCCTCCCAGAACAAAAAGGTATCCAACCCAAAATACCATTAGTACCAAGGTCGAGAAACCCCAACTGAGAGTGTAGCCAAAGAGCCTAGCAAGTGCTACCACCATCCTACAAAATCTTGAAAGGTATTTCTAGTAAACAAGTAATTGGGTGGTAATGGTACCTTCTATTGTGAAATACATCATTCATAAAAAGAACATATGTAATATATATTTGGTGTTTAAAAGGTAAAAGAAGTCTAATGCCACTGTAACCATCATCCGATTGAAGAAATGGGACATTAACAATATCTTTGAGTCCTCCCCACCCCCTCCCCGGTCACAGAGCATATTCCCGAATTCAATAATTAGTCATTCCCTTGCTTTCCTCGATAGTTTTCTTTCCACTTATGTAGGCATTCCTAAATAATATATGGTTAGTTTCACCAGCTTTGAAATTTCTGAAGTGGAATCATATTTTCAATTTGTATTTTTCCTCAACGTTCTCTGTGAGATTCCTCTACGTAAAGAGTATATTTATTTATTTTAACTTAAGAATTTATTTTAATCATGAGCGGTTGTTAATACTTTTTTTTTTTTTTAACTTAAAAACACTGCATTCTGGAACTGCTTAAACATATATTTGTATTTACTTATGTGCTTAGGTCTTTGATAAGTGCTATGGAGATTTTAAAGATGTAAGATGTTGTCCTTGCTCCTCAGATTCATGGAAACTCCATAATGAGATAAAAGGAAGTAGGTTGAGTCACTCTCTCAGAACACAGCATAACTGTTAAGTCCATGGATTTTGGAGTCAAGAGGTCTGGATTTGGATCCTTGTTTTCCCATTTATGTGTTGACTCATCTTGGCTAACTCTTTCATCTCTTTTTCCAAAATTTTTTCATTGATAAAATGGAAGAGGGAATTATCTGCTTTATTTAATTGTTATAATGTTTATAAAATGAAAAAATAGTAATTGAGAAAAAAATGAATGCTCTATAAATGATAAGATTTGCTATAATTAGAAAATAGGCACCCCCTAATTTATGATCTAATTATTTTTCTTTCTCCCTTTAGGCACAACATAATAAATTGGGTTTCCATTCTTGAAAATAAGAATCATAAAATCTAAATTCTTTATGAAAATAAGTCAAATTAAAACGCAAAGATATTATTTCAAACGTTTATTGAATATGTAAATTTACCTCCAGCAGCATAACATTTTGATATCCAACTGTGTGGGTTTTCCCATTAATTTTTCCCTTCCCTCATCCTCTGTCAATAGAGACACCACATTCAGGAAGAGCTGATAAAATGAGAACAATAAACACACTTTGGGCTTTTTCACTCTTTAAAGGACTTGGGAAAGTATTTAGTAGAAGTGCCAAATATTCTTAAAGGCTATGGTTTTCAATTATAAGAAAACAACTTGAGAGAAAAAAGTGTTTTGTTTTTGTATTATTTATGCTGTAAGACTTAAAATATGGTAATCACAGCCAAAACATAGGATGGGAAGGACTTCATGATTACCTAAGAAAAAGGTGATAATAATTTCACCAGTGAGTAGGAAAAGAATATATAGTGATGTTTACAGGATATATATGATTTCTGATGTTGGATCCCAGGGCCCCATCCACTGCAGAATCCCAACAGAGAGGTGAGGCAGGACTACTGAAACTCCAGTATATGTCTCAATAAGTTTTGGGGTAATCTCAGCATAGAATAGTCATCCAGGATGCTGTGTGAGATCTGGAAGTCTTACAGAGAACGTGCAACTAACATGGCACCTACAAGGTGGAAAATCATTGCCTGAGGAAAGTGCCTAGATAGGGCCCAAACATAGCCTTACCATGTCCTGTACAAACCAACGTACTGTAGGGAGAAAAGCCGAGAATTTTGAGATGTCAGGGGAGTTGTGAACTGGTTGAGATACCAAAATTATCTGAAGAGACATTGAGGTTGGGTCCAAGAAGACATGGTGCATATGGACCTGAGAAATGGATGCTATGGTGAGAACTGCATCTCAGTAATAGATGCATCAGGAACATAAGGAACCATCCTTGATCTGATAGTATGAATCACACCTCAGCAGAAGCCAGCAGTGAAGAGAAGATAGCCAAGAATCAATTGCAAAACTGAGTTTCCACACCTATATTGTGTAGTAAAACTCTCTGGAACTCAGAAGCTCCTAGGGCAGGTAGGGGAGAATGAGCAAGAAAGTAGAATATGAACTGACCATGTTATTCCAAAATTGACTGAATTTTCAACCAGAAGCAACTAAGTTACTATCAATGGCAAGATTAGGCTTTCCTTCTCAGAGTAGCAAAGCAGACTCAAGCTAAACTGTGCTTCCTGACAGTTAATATTTTATTTTTCCCATATTTGATTTTTTTATAACTGTGTAAAATTCAAATCCACTACAAAATGAAATAAACTTTTATGAAGACTACTTCTTTGTTTTTCTTGGGCTAGACTGGCTGAAACATTTTAAGCTAACAGTCCAAGAAGTTTAGAGCAAAAGTATTTTCTTTTCGTTGTAAATCTCCCTGAAATAAGCACAGGCAATCTTCACTCACCCCAGGAAACTAAAGTCATACATCTTGATTTTTTTTCCTATTTCTGATTCAATAAAGGTAAATGCCTTCTGATATCTTCGAATGATAAATGCTAAGGACAGTCTCCCTAGTGGCTTAATTTCCAATGATCTCTTGCTCAGTCAACTCAGTCCAACATAACCAGTAATCTCACACAGCCGTGGTCACTACAAGTTTTGTCCTAACTGAAGAAATATATTCTGTAGGAAAAATTATAAAAGCTGAAGGTCTTAGGGGCCGGCCCCGTGGCCGAGTGGTTAAGTTCGCGCGCTCCGCTGCAGGCGGCCCAGTGTTTCGTCAGTTCGAGTCCTGGGCGCGGACATGGCACTGCTCGTCAAGCCACGCTGAGGCAGCGTCCCACATGCCACAACTAGAAGGACCCACAACTAAGAATATGTAACTGTGTACCGGGGGGCTTTGGGGAGAAAAAGGAAAAAAATAAAATCTTTAAAAAAAAATAAAAAAAAAATAAAAAAGCTGAAGATCTTAGGTTGAACTGCCATACTCTCGTCTCCACATTTTTAAAAGTATTGTTAATGACTAGAGTTGAGTCTCTGATTTGCAGAAGCAAATTCATTACAGGAATGCTTTATAATTGTAGTCAAGCTAGAAGGATGATACAATCAAAACATTTTATATTGCCAAATGGAACTATAGATAACCTTCCCTTATTTGTTAATTTTGTATTTTGGAATTTAAAAATGTTTCTACAATGAATGTAAATTATTTGGGTAATAAAAATATAATACAGAAATAAACCTTATATTTTAGAGCTGGATAGGAATGTAATAGTCAGCTAGTTCAAACGCCTCATTTTAGAGGCCAGCTAATTAAGGTCCAGAGAGTGTCCTGGCCCTACGTCACACAGCTGGTTGCGAAAAAGATGGCGGTCATTCCCAAATGCTGTTTCCATTAACCCACTCTAGATAGGAACTGGTAGAGTAAAAAAGGTGGCACACTATTTGGATCATTCTTGCAATAACTGAGCTCATAAAACTCACTGCAGAGATCATGTTTTTTTTAATGTTTTTACCTGCATCTGATAATGGATAGAAAATTGTCTCACACCAAGAGAATTGCCAACATTTCAAATGATGAATAAATGTGATGCGTATTGTGAATTTATGCTTTTCAGTTATTCAGAGAACTGTCGTTAACTTTGCAATCTACATACTGTGTATTTTGCATTATTCTTGATGCCAAAATAAAGATATTATACTTGAAACCATAGCAACATTTCAGATTATGCAAAAGGAAGATCTCCAGGGTAAAGATTGATGTCTGATAGTAACATGTGACGCTTTTGCTGTGTTTCATCATTCTAATATTCCATTATAACTAGTTTCAGTTTAAAGACTTTCAGTATCGCCAGTTTCCTTCTGAAGTTCCTACTTCTTATTTCAATGAATTTTACTTGTGACATTAGCTAGGAAGTGTTAGCTGAAGCTCACAGTTGATACTCTCCCAGATTCGGTTTTCCAGTGATTAAAATAGACATTAGTGAGATCTTAACTTCTTGAAATTATGTCAGCTTATGAATCACAGATCTTAAAACTAAGCCATATTTTTGGCTGTAAAATTTTTATTTTAATAAACTTTACTTGGGGCCTCAACTTTTATTTTTCAAGAGGAAGGGAAGGGTGTGTTAATACCCTGCTTCTCCCAAACACTGTTGTTCTCCACTCTTCTCTTGATTTCTTCAGTCTATTTAAGGAAGAATGAGATGAATATGATTCAAGGTAATTCTCAGAAAAAAAATTACAATAAGACCCTTAAACAGTTGATTAAAAAAATCATAAAGGAGAAGATTTTTATTCACAAATCTCAGAGTGATTTAGTGATTTTATTTACACATTAAATTCAGTTTTGAACTTTTTATCAACTATGATGGTAAAATTTTATTTTTCCAATTAAAGATCTATCCCAGTTAATTTGGAGAGATCATCTTCTCTATGCCTGTTAATTTCTAAAAGTGATCCATCATGTGAATCCTTACACAAAGGATACTGAGTAATATAAACTAGCTTTTAAGCAACAAATCGTTATCTCACACAGCTGCTACTTTTACTAACTTATGGTTTGGTGGAGGATCTAATTTTAAAACAGAACTCAGATAAGGCTTTCTTGTGGAGGGTAACGGAATTCTGGTTCATAATTTTAAGATGTTCTAAAATTCATTGAACATAATAACTAGCACAGCTCTTAGTATGCTTTTGTCAGCACTGATAGTCTTCAGCAAACTGTAATAAGACCTGGCAGACATCAATCAGGCCAAGATAGGACCCTTGCACAAGTGCTGGTGTGCAAGTGTCCTTGTTGCTAACTGAACAAGCAGCTTGGTTTAGCAGTGTGTGAACTGTCCCATTTTACATCCCAGATAAGATCACCTATTACCAGTCTCTAGCCATCATTTCCTGGAACACACAAATTAAACTGTTTTCTGTTCTCCAAATAATTATTTTATACATTTTGATATAAACGCAATCACAATCATTTTAGAAAATGTCATTCTAAAAGACAGGTGATTATTGCCCTCAATAACTCAAAGAAAGTAAAAATGGGCAAGGAGATTGATCTTAGGTGCTGGATTTACACACAAGAGATCAACATTCTACAAAAACTGAATGAAAAACAAATGCAAATATTTAATTCACCTATTACACTTATACCATGCAGTAATGCATTAAAGCTGTTCCTATTTACAAATGCTTGGAAATACAGCACGAGAAAGCAAATATATAAATACAAATTTATTTTTATATCTGGTCCACATGAGAGAGATTTTAAAAGAAAGTATTTAGTGGTTGAAAGAGTAAGAAACATCAATTTCACTCAGGGGTTGTAAAAGTTTTTATCGATGAAGACTTTGAGATATACCATGAATGGTGGATAGGTTTATCTGATGAGCTTAGTATATGGTCATTGTATTTCAGGTGAAAAGAATAACATCATCAAAGTTACAGTTCAAAATATGGTTTAGGTTCATATCCTTTAGAGTGGACACCTGGTGCATTTGTTTATCCAGAGTCCTGCTCCCCTTGCGTGGGTAACAGCACCCTAATCCTACTTTGGGTACCAGCTTTCCTACACTCTCCCTCTAGGGTCTACACCTCTCCCCCAGCAACAGTCATCCTAGAGGGGTGAGTACGTGTCTAAAGCCGGGCCAATCAGAATTCATCATGGACCTTTGCTAGGTCTATTAGAAAAAAGTGATGCTCTTTTCACTGAGATTGCAGAGACTAAAATTCATGTAAGCCTAAAGCTGAAAAAGGCCATAATCATCACCATATCCAGATAGCCTATGTGAAAATAAAATTTACTCGGAAGAAGGAAAAACCAAGAGATGGGGAGTGGCCAAGTCTTGATGCCATTTTTTTGTTGTTCTAAGTCTGGAGTAGCAAACTTCAAAGACTTTAACTGACAAGGAGGTGATATAAAAGTGCAAAGCAATACATGTAAAACAAAATGGACTGGTGGGATATGTGGGGAGAATGAAGACATACGCCAAACACGAACAATTAAGTTTGATTTTTTCAAATATTATTCTGATCACAATAACTTTGTAGCCAGATCTGTCCTGGCAGGTACCAGTTGTGACTTCTGCATGAATCCTAGAGGGGTTGAGATGATCTCTATCTGAACTTGTGGTGACATAAATCCATTTTCTTTTTTCTTTATTTTTCTTGCTGCCTTCCCTTTCTCTTCCCTCTCCCCTCCCTCCCTCCTTTCTTCCTTTTTTCTGTCCTTTCCTTCATTATTTTTCATTGGATTTTTACCTCTTGGCAACAAGAGAATTCATATACTATTTGTGTAACATACACGGCAAGAAAATAATGATGAAAGACTATGTCTTTCATTGAAAGAATTTGAGAAGTATTAACAATTCTATTTGAAAGTCAATTAGCCTAGCAGCAGACTTGCAAAGTGGTTTAGGGCAGTGGATCTCCAAGTGTGGCCACTAGGCCACAAGCAGTATCAGCATCTCCTGGAGCCTTGTAGAAATGCAAATTATCAGGCCCCACCGCGGACCTCCTTTATCAAACAACCTCCTGCATCCCATGTGCTTCTGGTCCACACTAAAGTCTAGAAGCACGGCTTTGGACAAGTGGTATGAGGATCAGGAAGCTATGCAGTGATTTACACATTCAGTGAGCCTGTGCTATTTTAGAGGCTGTGGGAAGTGGGAAGAATATAAAGCCTCAAGAGGAATAACTAACATATTTTATGGATAAACAGACACGGTAATAAACATACACAAATAAATGAATGAATGTGAGCAAGAAAGGAAAAAGAGCAAGATCAATTTAGGGTTTAAAGACAAGAAGACATAGTTGTTTAAGCTCTGTGCATATGCTGTCCAGGCTTAAATCCCAATTTTGCCATTTCCTCCCTATGCTAAACCTCTCTCTGCCCCGGTTCTCTCAGTTCTATAATGGGGAAAACAATAATGGCTTATGATTCTTATGGGGATTACATGAGTTAGTATGGGTGATGTTCTTAGATTAGGCCAGGCACATGATACCTGCTCATTAAATGTTAGCTAGACTTTAGTTCTAGAGTTGCCTTACCATATTGAGGAACCAATACATACATGAGACAATTTAGATATAAATTTGAGTAAATTAAAATGTTTCATTACCCACATTTCAAGTGCTCAACAACCACATACATTATAGAACATTTTCATCATCAAAGAAAGTTCTACTGGACAACAGTGCTCTAGGCTGTGAGATTTTTATGCTAATGATAGAGCCACAGAAGGTGAGTTAAGGGACCTGGTTTGTTAGGTGAAAAATGACTCTCAGGTCTGCATGCTATCATCACATGAAATGGTAACCATCAACCTCTTCAATTACAAGGCCGAGTCCCTTCTCACAGGGCTTGTGGTCTCCTCCTGGGACCCTGAAGCCCAGGTAGGCTGAAATGTAAACTGAACTGGAGCTCTGGGCCATTCACCGGGGCCGCCTCCTGTGCCAACTAGGTCTGTCCCTCCTGCATCTCACTTAATGAGTGAGTAGAAGTTTGGTGTATCAGGCCCTACCCACTGTTCACCAAGCCACCTGCCTCCATGCCGCTGACATGTCTTTTTCCTTAATCCTGAGATACGATGCATGAACTCAGTTCAGGTAGTATTAAGTAGAAATCCAAAGGAGATATGCATCTAAGTGTATCCTATTCTCCAATCTCAGCTCAAAAAACACCAAATTCATTAGTAGATATTTACATGTGGACGTTCTACTATCATCTCGTATTTAATTCATCCAGGAATTCAAGGCCATCATTAAGCAGAATCCAAGTTTCCTTTCCTATCATGTCTCCTTTTGAACTCTTTCATGAAGCCTCTATTCTAGTTAGTCAGGCTTCCTTTCTGACCCCTGGTAACACAAGCTCATTCACACCTCTGCACATTTGCTCAAGCTGTGTCTCTTGCTTGGAATGGCTGCTTTAATTCTCTCTCCATATATCCAAATCTCTCCATCCATAAATGTCCAGATCAAGTCTTATTTTCTTGAAGCCATTTCTGAATAGTTCTCACATCACTGATGCTAAGCAATATGTCTATAACAAGTAATTTAGATTTTATTTATATAATACATATTCTCATATACATATACATAACATACATATTCCTCTCACTTAAAAACATATACCTTATTTCATCCTCCATAGTAGGTAAACTGATCTTGATTTTTAAAAACTAACATTGTAATGCACTGAATTCATCTGTTGTAAAGGAGGACTGGGCAATAATTAATTGCTAGAGCAGTGTCCTTGAGTAGGCAAGGTGAGTTCTAGTAGACTTCTGGAGGGAGTGTGGACAATTCGTCAATAGTAGATACAGCTCAATCACAGACAGGTGTTTAAATATGATGACAGAGCTTATAGAAGCTTGTGATAGCCTCAATTTTCTCAGTGAGGCAAGAACAAGTTGGCCTGGTGGGATGGTAGATGGAGGAAGAGATGGTTGAGTTTTGAAAAATCAGGAAAAAATGTAAATCTTTTGAGTAAGTAGGAAATAGAATGGACTAGGAAACTTGCATCTTTGCTGCAAAGGCAGGACAAGAAGATGAAGAGAGAAGTAAAAAGTCTGTGGGTTCAGATTCTTGGTGTGATGGAAGCATTCTGGAGATGGAGTCCTAGAGGGAGCAGATGGAAAGATAGTATTGTGGCTGGGAGATTAGGCAGTTTGGAATTGAGAATACAGAGTAGTTGCAGGATATGATCATGAAGTGAGTTCCTGAGTTTGGATAAGGACAAGATATCGGAGGAGAGTGGGTCAGTGAGGTCTACCTGTGAAGCTAGATAATTGCACGGGTCATTTCTCTGAATGCTGAAATCACCAATAATTATGACACGAGTAGCGCTGAAAAGACAGATAGTGAGCCAACAGCTATACTCTGCAGGGACTATGGAGGAATGTGACCTCGGGGTGAAAAAGAAGGAAACTGGGTGGTTTCATATGACAGTAGGTCACCCACAGCTGCATACTTTTGTGGAGGAGTGAGAGAGGAATGTCTGGAAGAGGCAATGGCAATGGAGGATAGGAGTATACCAACCCCCACCTGATGCCCAGCAGTACGGGAGGCAGGAGAGCAAAGAGCCGCCACCACAGTGAACGCTCCTGAGAATGCAGTGCTATCAGAAGAGAGTAGGAAGGGGAAAGAATGTTCCCAGAAGAGGAAGAAGACATAGATTTTTCCTAATGATTTTCTTTTGTATTTTTTGTAAAAACTAAATCGAACACTGTACAGCATATGAAATAAGACTCCCACCTTTCTGTCAAAGGTTCTAGAATTTAAATATTCTCTCAAATTGCTGATGCATGCTGAAGTATACTATAGACAACTTGTGAATTAGAAAGTAGAAGGGTACATATCTGTATTACAAAATTTAAAGAAATGTTTAATAATTCTGGTTTTTATTCATAATAACCGGCTATTTTAAAAAGATGGCTCTGAAGGGGAATCATTTATTCCCGATTTAATTCTTCCAGCCCATACTGCTTCCCACCACGCCACTAGTCATCTTGACTTAACTATGTTGGCCTTCTTAAAATATGGAGGGAATAAAAATTGATAGCTCGTAAACACAGATTAAAGAGTAGTCTGAGATTTATAGAAGAGAATAAAGAGGAATAGACAAAGGCCCATTGTGGGTAATGCTATCACACAGGTAAAATAAAATAAGCCAAACACACAGTGCGCAGCTGGATGCACGTGTGTGTGCATGTGCCCACACAGAAAACTGACATGTGACTCAATTATAGGAAGTTGCTGTAAAACCCTCACAAAATAATCAAATATACTGTTACACATAACTTGTCTTTTTACGGAAAGAACCTTTTTCTATATGTTTTACAGGCACTGCTATTTAAAAATATTTAGAAGTGACAAACAGGCAGGTAGAACATCGTTACAGCTAAAAGATGGAATGACTTAGCTATAGATGATCTTCAAATGAGTAGAAGCTCCCAGTCTCAAAGATCAACCTAAATGAAAAGGAATGTTTTAGCAACACAAGGGAATAGATACAAGGTGCCTATCATCTGTTATTTGAATAGTGCAGAACCTGACTCCATGTTAGCTCTATTTATGATGGAAGTACAGAGAGGAAGGTGATAGTGGCAACACTGAAAAAGACAGCAAACTGTGGACAAGGATAAAGAAGTCGAGAGCTATCAGCTTCCACCTCCACAATACTTTCAAAGCAGATATCAGCTGCACGTCGTGACTCAGAAGAACAATATTTACTAAATCACGCAGTGATGCATATGGGAATTGAAGGAGAAAAATACTATACAAAGACAGACACCAAAGTGAAAATTATTTCAATTCTATTTTATGTAATGGTTCACAAGGCAAGAAATTAGCCTATATGCAGAACTGAATAGAAGGCATCTCTGAAAATCCACATTCTTGTCTTGGTTAAGATCTGTCTCCCTTTCCACTGGGCAAACAATCAGGCTGAATGACTACATCTTGAAGAAAAAAATATTGTAGCTATATTAAAGTGCATGACTATTATTCAGAATAAATAATAGATTTGTCATTTTCAAATTCTGGATATACTTTAGATGATTCAAGTTTCCATGAACAATTTTCCATTAATTCTGCTTTGTAACTGGACATGCAATAACTTACATAATCTTTATAAATGACATTAAAAATAAGTGATTTATTGATGTAACTACTGGAATAAAGAAAAAGACAATGTAGCTGTATATATTGATAGACAAATGGGGATGCTGTAAAATCTCCTCTTTCCCAACTATAAACAAAAATAAAGCACCTTCCAGTGTAATATTTTAATTAAATCCATCCTTCTTGCAATTGGAAATGAATAAAAATGAGATTAATAGATTCTGTGAATTTTTTTAAAAAATCAATAAATTGTGAACATTTTCAGGCCGATCAAGTAGGGCAGCATCATAACTGCATCCTCTAAACGTGAAAGACAGTAATAAAGTAATACGCATGGAGGGCTGTGACAGTTCGTCCTAAGTGGCTAGTGATATTGATGAATCAGTATCCTGCATCGTGAGACCAACTAGAGAATCCAATTAACTGAAGTCAAGTCTTAGATTTCTCTCTCTCAACATCTCTTAACATTGATTAGGTAATCAATTTCATCTTAAAATACAATGGCATCTCCTTGTAGTTTTGAGTGTTTTTGAGTTACCAACTACAGACAAGAAAGGATAACACATGCTCAAGAGCACAGTCCCTGCTATTAGGTAGTATATAATGCAAGAGATCAACTTTTACTTATAGCATACTTATAGCATAACCTCATTATAGCATAACTAGGACCACAAAGTCATTATCCGAACTAAAATGAGAAACTCTTCCCTTTAATTTATCACCATCCAATCTCAAAAATGGATCCTAGATAGTTTTTCTCATCAATTGTGTGATGATTGATCCATAATCTCTGAAATGACAGTCTTAGATTTTGTTATAAATGTGCAACAAAGACACATCTATGCAAAAATCTCTTGATTTCCATAATATATCTAGGGCATAACACCAGAAAATGGAAAACCACAAGAAAAGAGTATTTTAAAGAATATTTTTTCTAGGAAAAACAAAAATTAGCTAATCTTTACATACCGGAATTTCTTTCTGGCTCCTTTTGAGTCTCCCTAGTTATTTACATCTACTTTCTCTGTCACCAACATAACCATGTTTCCCTAAGAGCCTTCCTTGTTTCTACCCTTCCATGCTCTACAATGCCCATCTCCCCACTCGGCGTTTTTGGAGCCTGTCATAGCAGCCTTCCAGCAGGTAGTCAGTCATGCGTTCACTGGGAAGCTATTTCTTGCCCAGCATCACAAATTTTAAGGTGAACTTTAACATATTAATCCAATGATTGAAGACCGTAGATTTCAAGGCATCCCGATAAGCCAGTGGACTACAGTATACATTTATACTAGAGATAGCTCTAAATGGTCAAGCTCAAAAAAAGGAAGCTTATTTTGAAATATGTTGCCTGCTTTTTTATGAAAATAGAGTTTAAAATCATGGGCTCAATGATCAGTACTATAAATCACCTTAATAAAATTCATTTAGAAAAGTTCTATGCAACTCACCTATTTTCTTTCTTTTTTTAAACATGAATATGGATATTGGATACATTCAGGAAGAGAATAATGAATTATGATGCTATGAAAACTTCTTCAATCAAGGGCAGAGACTTATGACTTGAAGAGTTTTATCAATTCGGAATATTCTTATTGATTGTTAATGGCCCAAGATGGTCTGGAAAACCTAAGTTTAAGGAGATTTCTGAAAATGATTTGAAGCTGTAGGGAATCACCAGTTTTTTAAGAAACACTACAGAATTTTGGAGTGTTATTGTCAGTTGTAATTTGTACAATTTAACTTGTTCAAATGTGCAAATATCTGGAGCCACCTGAGCTCATGGTATTATAAAAGGCCTAGTAGCTTGTGGAGTCAATAAATAGAAGGAGCGATATAAGTATTAGAGTTTAAGTTTGTCCTTTGTGATGTTATAATACATTACGCAATATAGTGAAAGGTTAGAGGTATGATAATTAGGTCTTCTTTCCTCTTGCTGAGTTATATATAACAATACATTTTCCTTAAAACTACAGACTATAAAACTCTCCTCTCTGAAGTCAGTCTAATAAGATGGATACATGAGTCTAAGTTATGTGAAATAAACAATTATTTTATTGATAAAACTATTGCATATGTGCTTTCTTATCTATCCAGATTAAATACCTTGTTTTTAAAATAATGACATGTTAATGGTGTCCATTCTAAGTGGGAAAGAATTGAAAACTATATATACTACACAATTTCAATTTTATATGAAAAAAATTGTAAAGAAAAAAGGGTAGAAACATTTCAAGTTAAGTAGTTAAAAATATACATGTAATTAAGGTGATTTTAGGTCATATTTTTTATACAAAATTTTCCAAATTGTCTTCAATTATCATGAATCATTTTCTTTTTTTTTTTTTTTTTTTTAAAGATTTTATTTTTTCCTTTTTCTCCCCAAACCCCCCCGGTACATAGTTGTGTATTCTTTGTTGTGGGTTCTTCTAGTTGTGGCATGTGGGACGCTGCCTCAGCGTGGTCTGATGAGCAGTGCCATGTCCGCGCCCAGGATTCGAACCAACGAAACACTGGGCCGCCTGCAGCGGAGCGCGCGAACTTAACCACTCGGCCACGGGGCCAGCCCCACCATGAATCATTTTCAAAACCAGAAAAACACATGTTATTTAAGAAAAAAACCTTTTTTTCTAGAAGAAAATCATATTTTGATTTAATGGAATAATATTAGTGAAACGTGAACATTTAGGCATGGTGATGAATTCTTCAAATAGATATCACCCTGAAGACATGAATGGAAAAATATTACTCTGAAAAACTCACAGTTAAGATATTTGTGGGATAATATAATAAGAGATACCTAATGATGCCCATCCATCTTCAGTACCTGTAAATACACCAGAGGGACAAATAGGGCACGATTAGAGGGTGACCCATTTAAAGGAAACCCCAACTAATTCAACAAGGCTTTGAACTTGAGACTTACTAAGAACATCTTAAACAAACTTCACAGCATACTACGACCTCAATTTGCTTCCCAGATCCACCAGTCCCTGACCTACACCCAGCCACCTGGAACGAACCTTAACTTTTCTCTCATTGACCAACCCCCACATCTGATTAGTCAACAGTCCATCAATTCCATCTCAGCCACACTCCATCTTAAGATACACTTGAATTCTTATAGTTTCTGGAATCTGAATGCATCTTACAAAATTTGGCATGTTGGATACAATATTTATCTTCTCTACCAAAATCTTTGATTGCATCAGTGGTGCATATTATAATTAACAGCATCCCAGTATCAATGAAATGCAGTATGTATATACGTATATATTTACATTCGTGTATATATCCATACACAGTACTAATCATCAGTTATAGGTGATAATATTTTAGTATAATTATTTTGTGTATTTGTTCTCCGTCAATCTACTGAATAACAAATGTCTTCTTCTAACTTATTGACCATTGTTAGATCTCATTGAACATTTTCCCAATGCTCTGTCATATTTTTTCCAGTAGTAAATTGATAGTCGGTACTTCTTGGGGCAAAACTATACACGAGACTCCAGGGAAATGTGGACAACAATGACATGGGGACAAGGGGAATTAAGGCATATCTATTTCTTTATTAAGCACTGCTAAATTTCTATCACTTTGCAGAGAAGATTTCAGAAACATGAAATTATGTGTAACTTTTATTGATGTTTCTTGGCCTTTATTGCTTTAAATAAGGAGCAGTTTGAGGCTAATCAGGACCTTCAGGGACTGATATAAGATATCCGTGCCTTAAGAGGTCCGGCGTATCAGTGTCTTTAGAAACAATCTCATTGTTTTCACATGTCAAAATTGTAATGTAGCTTTGTTTCACAACCTCTTTTTAAATTTTATCACAATTCTGTGAATCTACTGAATTAGCCAGATACATGTCCTGGAAAAAAGGACATGAAAAATAACATATACTTCTCTACTTTTATTAAAGTTTTATACTTAAAGCTCGAGTTATTCTCAATAGGCAATTTACCTTTATACATAATTATTGAGTGAAAGAAACATGGCCCAAGATCAAACTAACTTTGATATAATTTGGGGCACATATGCTCCAACTTTTACTGCATTTAGCCAAGACATTGGAGTCCATCAGCTAAGAATGAGGGCTAAGGGTCTTGGTTGCCTTACTTAGCAGCTATGTGACCTTCAGCAAGTTGTTTAGCCTCTCTGTGCCTCATTTTCATCCTTTGCAGGATAGGGATAAGACAAACCACTTCAAAGGATTTCTGTGAGGGTTAAATGAGATAATCCAGCAAAGTACTTATCCATTGCCTATAAGTATTCCATTGATCTTATGTATATTACTCTTGATACTATTGTTATCTAGCAATGCTATAGAGAAGGTTCAGTCATCAGGCAATCAGTGGATACTATTTGCAACAAATTTATCTAGAATGTTTGTCTTAAAATTACAAGTTAGAATGTTAACGGGAGTGTTTCTCAAACCTTCTTCTATGGGAAGAGTGTGGGTAATGGCTAAGTGGCCTCAACTGCATGGAGCATTAAAACTAAAGATGATCGTTTTAAAATTTTTTATTTGTTAAATGAATTCGAGAAATCTGTAGCATACCCTCCTATCTCAGAGACTGAAACTACACTTTAATATACGAAAGGATAATGAGAGGCCCACAGGAAAGACACCTATTTCTTGGCTTCTTTCAGCCACCCTAAACTTAGTTAACCATAGACCTCTTTTATCACAGAACTCCTACTACTTGATTTACATTCTCTCTAAGACAGCAGTCTCTGGGGTCCTAATGAGAACCATGCAAGTAATGTAAAAAATGAAGTGGACCAGGTGTAGACAAGGAAAAGAAAAGATGTAGACATGGTACCAAGAAGAAGTTTTATTTCTTCTGGGCATTGCAAAAGGAAAGCAGCAGGACAATGTGGATTACGAACGGCAGCAGAGCCCAGCCTGAGCATCAGGGAGACAAGGCGTGCTGGTGGGGGCTGTGCAAATGGAGGCCACACCCCCTGCTAACATGGGCAGTTGACCCTTTCCATCTCATACTGCAGGCCTGAGGCAGCCAGATTCTCTACTTCTTTTTCTTTTCCCTAAAATCCATATTTTCATGTACAGTCACCATTTTTTTTCATATTTGCATTTCAGATGCTTATATGGCCCATGTTTTGCAGGGTCAATTAAGCATTTCCAATCAAGCATCTATATGTTGGATACAGTCCCCTGGCCAACAATTTCAGACATAGACTTCAGGGCCCAAACTATTATCTATTAATGCATATGAATCACTCAGCTAATGGCTAATTATTTTGCTTCATAGCAACCCTGTGAGGAAGGAATGGTTACACCCAGTTTCCTGATAAGGTGGTCAAGTTATAGACAGGCAAAGTAACTTGCTCAAGTCACAGAACTGGCTGGTGGCAGAACCAAGGTCCACACCTGGCCACTCCTGGGTGCACTGTATTTATTAGTACACTTTCAATGTCCCAGGAATGAGTACACATTTGTTCTTCTGTAAGATGTAAAATTAAGGACGGGGCAGGGAATGTTAACCCTGATTGCTTGTACTCACTCAACCTCCCTTATTCAAGCGTGAGGTGGCTCTGGTTAAATGATTTACTTTTCAAGTGAAAATGTCAACCAGCCTTCTGGTCGGGAGACTACACCCTATGTTACCTTTACGTGGTAACAGAATTTTTGTCTCAGGTCCTCAACTTGAAAGACATACATACTTTAATTTCTAATCCTTGCTTTCTAATGCTTCTTAAAATTTTGTTCTGACGAATCACAGACATAGAGGAAACTCTGAAATGAATAAAGTCCTTATTTCTCTACATCAGGAGTTGGCAAACTATGTTCATGAACCAAATCTGGTTCACTGTCTGATTCAGTAAATCGGGTTTTATTGATACACAGCTACACCCATTCATTTTCACATAATCTGTGGCTGCTTTCATGCTACCACAGCAGAGCTGAATGGTTGTGATGGAGACCATATGACCCACAAGACCAAAAATATTTACTCCCGCCTGTATAGGACAAATTTGCCAACTTCTGCTCTAGATGTTTTAATTTTTTATCCTGGGAACAAAATCATAGAATCATAGCCCTTTGTCCTTAGAGATCACTCTTTACAGACCCTCAGACAATTACTTTTTACTGAGTTCCATGTTCCTGTCACCCACAGGCTCACATTAAATATAGATAATAAGAAAAACGCCTGTAATAATTTTTACTGTAATCACTGGAGAGGTATTGTTGAGAATGTTAACCTTATCACAATGCTCCCTAGGAGGACAATATATCTATAGTTGGAGTACAGGAAAAGGTGTTTTTTATTTTTCCTCATGAGGAATTAGTAAGCATTAATAGCCTGATCGCTTCAAATCTTGCAAATAATTTGTTTTCTCTTTCCTTTTAGAAGCTGGAAATTCTAAAGCTAAAACTGCCATCTTCTAACTCACATTACTGAGCACACCTTTCAACTTACCAAATTTACCCTTGGTTTCATTTTAACTTCCTAGGGTAGTTTCCTTTTTGCCTGATTTCTTTATTCACTTTATGTTATTTCTTCATTCACTATGTGTTATTGCAATGTGCGCATTATTTTAGCCATACCTCATGTTTTTTTAAATTAAGATTGGACATAAATAAACAAGAGTATCAGTTATATAGAAAAAGACCTGAAAGAAAAGATGCTTGGCCCTTCTGCCCCGTCACAGGAATCGATTCCTATGATTGCATCAGGCCCCATCCCCAGGGTTCAGTGTAAGCCTCCAGAAAACAAGAAGGAAAGAAAATACTCTGACCCCACAAAGACCTCAGCTGGAAAAATCTGCAGCTCTGTTCTCACAGGGCTGTATCTTGAGGAGAAAGAGAATCACATTCCTTAAGTTAGTTAGAATACCTCTAAGCCATGGTCATCTTGTCCTGATGGTTTTAAGGACTTTTCTATCGAGATCCAATGAGATTTAGGACTGAGTACCTGCGATAGTGGCAGCTTTATATGGCACTGCAACACAAAGTGGAAGGGAAGATGGTGCCAATACAGAATTATACTGATGATACTAAAATCAGAATAGACTACGGCACAGGCAGATGTTCAGGTCAGCTCTCTGTCTTACTGCCAAATAAATTACGCAGGATGGTGCTGACCATTTAGCCCTGTGGCTTGCTTCCTAGGCAATCTGAAGTGTTGAGAGAGAGACCATCAAATGCCTCAGAGAGATTAGCTGGGAGGAACTGATTCGACTTTTGCTTAGATGTAAGTAATCTGGTACTGCTGAACTTCATTCTGGAAGCCTCACTATAGTATACAAATACATTGGCATTAGTTATTCTACTGTACCTACCCGGAGAATTTTTCTATGAAACATTTTCTTACCTTAACCCAAACTGAATTCACTGCTAATCCAGCATTGGAAAAAAACAGCTGACTTACCCCCACCTCCCATCTCATCTTTACCATGATGGGAAAATTGAAATTAGAAAGGTAAATGAAATTTGACTACTATCTTACCCATACCCAAAAATTAACTCAAAATGGATTAAAAACTTGAACTTAAGACCTGAAACCGTAACACTCTTAGAAGAAAACATAAATGGTAAGTTCCTTGACATTGCTCTAGGTGATGATTTTTTTAATCTGACCAAAAGCACAAGCAACAAAAGCAAAAATAAATAAGTGGGATTACATCAAAAAAAAAAACGCTTCTGGGAGCTGGCCCTGTGGAGTAGTAGTTAAGTTCAGCACTCTCTGCATCAGTGGCCTGGGTTCACAGGTTTGGATGCTGGGTGCAGACCTGCACCACTTGTCAGCCATGCTGTGGCAGTCATCCACAATACAAAATAGAAATTGGCACAGATGTTAGCCCAGGGCTAATCTTCCAAAGCAAAAACAATTAAAAAGATAAAAAATAAATAAAAAGCTTCTGCATAGCAAAGGAAACTGTCAAGAAAATGAAAAGGCAACCTACTGAATGGAAGAAAATATTTGCAAATCACATATCTGATAAGGGACTAATATCCAAAATATATAAAGAACTCACACAGCTCAAGAGGAAAAAGACTCCCAACAATCCAGTTAAAAAGTGGGCAGAAAGATCCAAAGAAGCCAAACAGATGGGCAACAGGTACATGAAAAGATGTTGAAAATCAATAATCATTAGGAAAATGCAAGTCAAAACCACAAAGAGACATTACCTCAACATCTGTTAGAATGGCTCTTATAAGAAATAACAAGTGTTGGTGAGGATGTGGAGAAAAGGAAATCTTTATGCACTATTGGTGAGAACATTAATTGGTGCAGTCACTACGGAAAACAGTATGAAGATTCTTCAAAATATTAAAAATAGAACTACCATATGATCTAGCAATTCTACTTCTGGGTATTTATCCAAAGAAAATGGAAACATTTAACTTGAAAAGATATATGCACCTCTATGTTCACTGAAACATTATTTACGATAGCCAGGACATGGAAACAACCTGTGTCCATCAAAGGATGAATGAATAAAGAAATGGTGGTATATATACAGAATAGATTATTATTCAGACATAAAAATCTTGCCATTGTGACAACATGAATGGACCACAAGGGCATTATGCCAAGTGAAATAAGTCAGAGAAAGACAAATGCCATATGATTTCTCTTATATGTGGAATCTAAAAAAACAAACTCAGATACAGAAAACAGACTGGAGTTGCCAGAGTCAGAGAGGGTGGGAAGAAATGGGTGAAGGGGGTAAAAAGGTAAAAAGAAAAAAAACTGAAAAAAACGTGGAGAGGTAGAAAGGCAGGAAAATGTAATGCTATGACATTTACTAGATACGTAACCTCTGGCAAGACTTCCCCAATTCTGTTTTCTCATCTACAAAATATGTCTGTAACACAAAATGCAGCTCTTGTCTCTCAAAGCAGCTAACATCATCGATATCATTATACATGTTCTGACCCAGCCTGGAATAGAAATGAACCACCCAACCTTATGCTCAGAGACGGTATGGTATCTCTGCTCTAGCAGAGTTTACTGCAGTGTGAACAACTGCCAGCCCTGTAAGCCACACATCGTTAACTTGGGGTCAGGAAGAGAGTGGCCATGGAATTTTCTGTTACTTTTTCACTGTTTTTACCTCACATAATAAATACACCGACTCATTTCACCAAAAAAAAAAAAAAAAAAAAAAGAAGAAGAAGCAGAAGAAGAAGAAGAATTAGAAAGGTAAATAGTTCACATCAAGAAAGCATTTTATACTAAACACTTTAAGAAATGAAACAGAGCTTCATGTCGCTCCCACATTCTCCTACGGAAATACTTCCATGTGGCAGTCTGTATTTAAGTCCTACTTAGTGTTTTTTCAGAAAGAATACCTGTCTGCTTCACTCACTAGAAGTAATAATTAAGAAGTAGTGACTACTGAGATTAAGTAATCCCTGGATCTTCACCATTTTCCTTTAGTCCAATCTTTCCACTGGATGGGTGCTGCTATGATGACATGGAGCTGGCATTCAGTAATTGGAAAACCATCAAGCTTACAAGTCACCACGTGTTTTGGTGTTAGCTTTTGTTAGTAGCTTCACAGCTACTTCTTGAAGTGCTACTTCCTTCTTCTCCACTGAAATTACTTACGGCTCCAATCCAGCTTTCCACTAGATGTTCACACAAAAACAGTGTTCATTCAACTGCATTTTTACAGCCAAGTTTTTACAGTTTTTCATAAGAGAGCCTGAATTAAAGCTAAAACATCCTTAACTCAGCTATTTTTAAGAGATAATGCACTATCATCACATAAGTCACAACACGATACCACATTAATCAACATTACACTAACCTCTCAGAAGTGTGCTGTTCCCATGACAGTCTAATATGACCTGAAGGCAGATCTTTTGATAATAAAGATGGAATGCACTGACAAAATCCATCCATAAACCAGAAGGTACAAGAAGTGTGTGAACTCCTTTACAACAGCCAGAAGGACTTCTCAGTGCAAACTTGTTGAGGGCACTGCAGATGGAGTATTAAGGACACACGGTATTCTCTAACATACTCTTTATATACTCTCCATTTTCTTACTAACGGTCAAAAGAAATGGCCTCAGTGCAAAAAGTGAGGAATAAAATTTTGCCTGGATAATTGATATCAGCCCAATAAGCTATTTGTTACTGATCTCAAGGAGCTAAAGGTTTTGAAAAATTATGTAGGGAAAACATATAGCTATCCTTCAGACTGTAATAAAAATAAAACTTTTATTTTATTTTTTTAATTTTAAATTTTTAAATTTTTAATTTTTTTCAGGAAGATTAGCCCTAAACTAACATCCACTGCCAATCCTCCTCTTTTTTTGCTGAGGAAGACTGACCCTGAGCTAACATGCATGCCCATCTTCCTCTACTTTACATGTGGGATACCTTGCACAGCATGGCTTGATAAACAGCACATAGGTCCGCACCCAGGATCCTAATTGGTGAACCCAGGGCCGCTGAAGTGGAGTGTGTGAACTTAACCGCTGTGCCACCGGGCTGGCCCCCAAAATATAGCTTTTGTATGAAAAAAAAATTTGATATTCCATAGAAAAGTCTGTGCTTTCAATAATACAGTTATCTGCCAATATGGGATATTTTAAAGATACACAGCCCACTAAGACACCAACATTGTTAAAAACAAGAAGTTGAGAGACTACAGTTTTTAGTTACTATAAATCATTTTTTGCATATTTTGCATATTTTAACATTTCTAAAATCAGGATGGGTCTTGAAAGTTAAGGCATTCATAGTTTTAATGGCAGCTTGCTATCTAAAATAATGGTATATTTGATAATTGATGGTATCTTAGAATCCATGAAATATAAGCCTTCACTGTAAATTAACTCCAGTCTTTTCAATTTCAAACCTTTTTCCCGGATTACTCTGCTGTTGAAGCAGTGCTACATTGTCTCATCACTACTGTTCAAGTGGGACTATTAAATGCCACTCATTTGTTTTTCCTTAATGTCTTTCTTTTTCTTAAGGGAAGTATATGGAAATGTCTGTTTGGCAACACTACAATCACGCGACGAGGTTTGGAATTCTCTCATAATTCTAGTCTCTCTTCCTTTGATGTATATGCTCTATGCAGAATATGTGAAGGAACATGGTATTTAAGTGTTGCTTACCTTTGCTAAAGTGGAGCAGTCTTCTTTATTTTGGTTGCTATTATTTAATGCAGATTAGGATTAACTACATTTTTGGCAAATTGTTTCTGAGAAACTTTACTGGAAAACATTGATAATCTAATTGGCAAACCAAAGTAAGTATGTGGTCAACTAAATCATTAAGTTCTGTAGATACAGTCTAATATTAAAGTATGACTTTCCTTGTGCATTTAGTATATTAGACCTAAACTCAGAACTTACTCTTTTTACTCTTGTTAAATGACATGTTGATAGATTTAACCTATTATTCTAGCTTGTCATTAATTTGTTTATACTTAAACTTTTTCAAACCATGTATCATTTGTTCCAAACACACTGGCCTTTCTGTCCCTTAAGATCCTTTCTTCCTGCGATCGTGTCCTTCATCCTAACAGAATAATTGTTCTAATGGTCATTGCCCAGACATTTCCATTATTAATAAACGGAACCCTATATACTATCAGTTCAAGCTTCTCACTCTCTGACCATTATCTCCTGTCCCCCTAATACCATAGCTGCAACTGTCATTCCTTTAGGCAGCACTGGTCACAGTCCATCACTCCCTTCTTATTTAAAACTCTCCTTTCTTGGTTTAAGAATACCACACTCTCATAGGTTTTCCTGCTTCCTCTCTGCTACCTCATCTCAAAGTCTTTCCTGGTGTCTTTTAACAGATTCAATTATGGAGGTCTCCACAGCTTAGTACTTAGAATTCATTTCTTTTCCACTCACATTTAACTCCTTTAGCAACGTCATCAAATTACATGGCTTTAAGTATCACCTAGATGTTGATGACGTCCAAAGAGACATCTCTCCTGAACTTAAACTTTTATCACCAACTTCCTACTTGACATCTCCACCTGAATTTACCTAACAGGAATATCAACTTAACATACTCCAAACTAGATTTTTGATATTCCTTCCCTCCTCCCATCTTCTCCTATTTCTATCATTCCCATCTCAGTTAACAGACAAGACAACTTTCATTTAATCAGGCCAAAAATCCTTAGAGTCATTTTTCACCCTACTCTTTCTCTCATAACCACACCTAACCCATCATAAGATCCTATTCACTCCTCCATAAAATTATATTTGGAAGAGGCTAATTAAAACCCCAAAGAAACTCTAATCTACACATATTATAATTGCTAAAATTAAAAAGAGTGAGAAACACAACATGTTACAAGGATACATAGCAACTGGAAATCTCATAAATTGCTGGTAAGAGTATAAATGTTAATACATTTTGAAAAACTGGAAGATTCTTAAAATATTAAATATATACCTATCCTGTGTACCAGCAATTATATGCTTAGTATTTACCCAAGAGAAAGAAAAATATATACCCACAAAAACAATCATACAAGAATGTTTGTAATAGCTTTATTCATAGAAAATACAAATGAAGAATAATCTAAATGTACACCAGCAGGAGAATGAATAAACAAATTGTAGTATATCCATGCAATGGAATACTACTCAGCAATAAAAGATAGAACTACTGGTATCCACAGCAATGTAGATGAGTCTCAAAAACATGATGCTGAAAGAAGAAGCCAGACATAAGAGATTACAAAGTGTAGGATCCTACCACACACACACATACACACACACAAAGGAATGGGCCAGATTAATCTATGGAGTAAGAAATCATAACAGTAGTTGTTTATGGTGGCATGGAGATTGACAGGAAAGGGGAATGAGGGGCCTTTGCAGCCATGGTAATCATGGTAATCTTCTATAACCAGATTGGGCAGTTGCCTGGATGAGTGTACATATTTGCCAAAGCTCACCCAATTATACAATTAAAATTTGTGAACTACATTGTATGTAAATTTTACCTTAATAATAAGCCAACAAATATCCATAAATTGAGCATAATTACTGCTACCGTCACCTCTTACCTGAATTATTGTAATAGATCTCTGTGCTTCTACAAGCTATTTTTCCTACACTGCTTTCTACCTATCAACCGGAATCATATCCTTTAAAAAACAAGTCACATAACACCTCTGCTTCAAACCCTTCATTGACTCTTCTCTCTCAGAAGTAAAGCCAACATTCCTTCATGATTTACAAGGTTCTGCAAAATCTGGTTCCACCCCATCCCTCTCTGATCTCACATCTAACTAATTCCTTGCTTACTCAGCTCCAGCCACACCTGATGTTGCTTGCTTCAGGCCTTTGAATTTTCCCTCTGCTCTTCCCCCACGTATCTGAATAATATACTCCCTCACCTGTGAAGTCTTCATCACATGTCACCTACTCTTTGCTCTACCTGACAACTATACACAAAATTTTAAACCCTCAGCCCTTTCTATCCCACTTCCTTTGCTTTTCCCATAGTACCTATCCCTAACGTGCTATATAGTTTATTTGTTCATTTTGTGGGTTTTGGTAGCTCTTGTCTCACATTTTAGTGTAAAAATTCATGTATGCAATGACGTTTTGCATTTTGTTCACTGCTGTATTCCGTGGCCTAAAATAATGTCTGACACCTAAGAAGTACTCAGTAAAAATGAATTAATGCGTAAGTGAATGAATGAATGGATCTATAAATAGGATCACTCTCCCTCCAATGTGTTCTTCTATTACTTATTAAAATGTTGATGTGGACAGAGCGAAGGGCAGTCATAAAACATAAAACAAAGGCCTGAAGCAAGCAACATCAGGTGTGGCTGGAGCTGAGTAAGCAAGGAATTAGTTAGATGTGAGATCAGAGAGGGATGGGGTGGAACCAGATTTTGCAGAACCTTGTAAATCATGAAGGAATGTTGGCTTTACTTCTGAGAGAGAATAATCTCTCAGAAATATCTAGATAGAATAATCAAAATTTGCTTTGGATTTATTTGCTAAGCTTAAATCATTCTGCCTTTCCTACAGTACAAAATCAACCCTATAAGTTTTTATCAAAGTAGGATTTTCAGCACAGTATAAAGTCAAAGCATTCATCAATTGCTGTATTGATACTATTAAATGAATTTATCTCAGTATATCTCAGATACAAATTGTAAGTGGTCTCATTTGCCCTTTAATTAAAGCATACTGCAATAATAAATATAGGAATTTCCCCAACAACTACAACAACAAAAAATCATAAACTCTTAAAGAAGAAAGATTTTCTCAGTGTTTTCAACCTCTCCACTCATTCCAGGTTGTCATATGATCAATCCACAGCTATTAAAATCCACCAACTATTCAATCATGTTAACTAATGTCACTGTAATTTGGCACCAGCTTATAGAACAGGGAATTTCAGACGGAAGTTCGATTTAAATAAATCACTTTAACATATTCAAGGAGTACAGCAGTATATTTGTTACTAAAGCTCAAAGAAATATGCCATGTGATAATCATATAACATGTCCTAGTGTCACATATTTCTCCCAGTAGTGAGCTTAATGTGGCTGAGCACATGCAACACCTGGGTTCAAATCCCTGTTCTACCATTTACTAACTGTGGGATCTTGGGCAAGTTATTAACTTTCCTCTGCCTTAGTTTCCTCATTTATAAAACATACATAAAATAAGACCTTGCCCATAGGCTGTGGAAATGATAAAGTAAGATAACGAATCTCAAGTATTCAACAGAGTTTGCCATTATGACAGATGTAATTGTAAGGGAAGTAATTATGTTTTCTGTCCTTATGAATTCCCCTTGCAATCTGATGACTTGGTTTTATGAAATACTAAAATAAGAAAGTAAAAAATAGAATAAGAAAATAAATAAGAAAACCTTGTACACGTCTAAGTTAAATAACTCTTGATGGGATTGGGTTATACTTGAATTAAATAGTTGGTTGCCAGGGTTGACAGTGAAGAGGTTGGAGTCTGAGTGCCTGAAATCCCTCTTTTCATAAAACATCAGTCTACCCTGAAATACAGAAGTCTTTGTGCCTCTCCAGAGATCAGAGATTCAAGACTCTAGCACGTGTCTCTTTCTGCCCAACTACATTGGGCTGACTATGAGTCTTGTTGACCCTTCTCTGCTAGCACAATGCTAGACAACCACTGATGCACAGACCTTTGCCCCCACTGGTTTTCCATCACTGTTAATGCAAAGATACTGATGCTGCCATTCTCTCTTTCTAGCCAAACCAGAACTCCGTCTTGCCCCCATGGCTCTATTTGAGCCCCTATACCCACCAAAGTGCAGATCTCTACCTATTAGACCAGGCAAACCTCTGTCAACTGCTCCCGTGCCAAGAGCCCCTCTGAAACGTAAACACTTTCTGCGACCGTGCTAGGATTAAGCAGATTTGCTTGGATTCATATGCAGAAAGTGTGGAAATTTTTTTCTTGCTCACACACTTAGACCTGTCTCGATGGTTGCACCTGTGGCCACACAAGCTATACCATCCTGCTGACGAGGTCAGACCTCTTTCTTTCCAGAGAATGTTCCCCCATCTGCAACCCTGCTTTTCTCACAGTACTTCACAACCACAGTGCATCAGATATGTTTGTATATAACAAACTCCAACTGTGGATAGAAGTCAAGTCTCCTCCACTGCCAGAGGGGTCTCACTCTCCAGGTGAATCAGTGCATCTAAATGGATTTTGAGGAGAGACTGTTGCTTTACCCTACACACTAGCCACATATGTCATAGCTCAGGCCAGCGGGTATCCCGTTACAACAGAAAAACTGCTAGTGGCATCCCTCGGCTATTGTAGATTAATGCTGTGCAGTAATTATAAAACTGAGCAAAGATAAGAAATAATCTCATTTACAACAAAATTAATTTCTTGGGTTAATCATTAGTATGAGCCCTATAGTTATTCACGAATCTCCAATACTATATTTTCTTCCGTGTATTTCAGAAGCTTTTCAAAAGAGCTCAAGTAAATTTTATTTTTCTTAACATTAATGCAATATATATGGATATTACATCCAATATACGTATATTACATCCATATATGCATATACATGAATTGTGGAAATTTAAAAACTGTATATAAATCCTAAAGAAGAAATCATAAAATATCCATAATTTCCTAATTCATATATTATCACTAGAAAAGATTTTTCATTCTTAACTTGAAATGAAAAATTATAGAAACATAAAAACATGCCATTCTTGATGAGGAAAAACATTAAAATGAGCATTTCATTTTAACTTTTAGGACACCAGTATATCATTATCTTCAACAATCTTGGCAACACAAAGAGAGCACTTCTCTGAAAACTTCAGGACATTTGAAATGAGCATATCAGAGTTCAAGCTGAATTCAAATTTTTTTCCATGAAGATAATCAATCCAAAACTTAGGCAAAAGAAAAAAAAGGATATACATTAGAATGAGAAGCATTCCTTCACTGCTTCATATTACTGCATCTGAAGAAAAGAGGAGAGTGAAAAGGAAAACCACAGAGTTCAGATTTTTTAAAAAAATCATCATATGACTAAAAAAGGAGAAAATGGCTTAGGTCACTTCTACTTTCTTTATTATTCCATTATTTACCATTTTAAAAATAAGGAAACATTTTTATGCCTCACTGTCAACAAATGCTTGTTTTACGATGTAATATAATGATTTCACTAATTCTAAAATTATACCATTTAATAGTTGCCATTCAAATAAATTCAGTCATTATTAGAAAAATAATGCCGTGAATGACAGGGTAAGACATTCTTTAGCTCTATAATATCTGTCACCAGATAGTTCTAATGAGCTTATATTACTAAAGATACTATAGTAAAATGCTGTGAAGTGTTAAATTAATAGACCCTAGAAGACAATGCAGACATAGGTTTTCATACTGCACAGGACAGCGATGTAGCTCACTCTTTCATTGGTTTTCTGGAAAAGTGAATATGAATACGTATAAACTCTTCAAAATAAATCTCATATGTTGGTAATATTTAAAAAAAGTCCTTTTATTTGGATTCACAGTATATTTTTCATGCAATCAAATTGCTGTGTAGAGTATATTACATGACATTACTCAAAGTGGGACTGGAAGCAAAGTCTGGCTTCCTCTCGTTTCAGTCTATCTAGATACCTGAATAAGTTCTGTTCTATACAGGAGCAATTTTTTTTTCTTTCTTTTTGAGGAAGATTAGCCCTGAGCTAACATCTTCCAATCCTCCTCTTTTTTCTGAGGAAGACTGGCCCTGAGCTAACATCCATGCCCATCTTCCCCCACTTTATATGTCGGACGCCTACCACAGCATAGCTTGCCACGTGGTGCCATGTCTGCACCCGGGATCTGAACCAGCAAAACCCCAAGCCGCCAAAGCGGAACATGCGCACTTAACCACTGCACCACCAGGCCGGCCCCAAAGGAGCAATTTTGACCACAAACACTTTACAGCATTTTTATTTTACAGCTAAATAACCTAGTAATCATCATTTGTTCAAGTCATACAGAAATTTATACAGTTTTAGGATCAAAACTTTCAGTTCACAGATTTCCAAACTACTGTTTTCTGAGTACAATGTCACATACTTAATAACAGTTCTCAGGCAATGTGCAGAATTCTTCAGATAACTGATGGACAAAAAAACAAGGAGGTTTTGATCACAACTAGCCGTAGTACTGTGTTAGGGCTCTCACAAGAAAAACAAAAGCAACAGGACAGTCCTCCCTCCCAATGTTCTAGGAAAACAAGAGTTACACATTTGAAACAATGAAAGACTATTAAGCAAGGACTGTTTAAATGTTCAATTACATTTTTCCAGTTGCATTACAGGATTTTTTAAAAGGAAGCAATCGATGCGATGTGGAAGAGTTCTAAAAGGCTCTTTGAAGAAGCACAATACACTCACAAAAGAGGACAGGCTTCGGGGAATTCTGTGCACAGTCACACGCTTCGTTTGAGCATCAGTCGATCAATACAGAAACACACACCCACCAACGCACATCAGAAGTGCCTTGTGTTGTAATCACAATCTTCCCTCTTGGGGTATCCTGTCACCACTCACCCGGAGAGTCAGCCCACCTCCAGACTGTGTCTGCTTCAGCACCTCACCTTCATTTTCCTTTGGATCAAATCATTCCCAGTTTCCAAGAAAGGCTAACACCTCCTGCACCCCTCCACATCCAAACTCCTGGCCCTCATTTCTGATGGAAACTGGAGCCTGGAATGGAGTTAGATTTCCAGATCCAGGCCTGATGTGCTCAGCCACAGGGACTGGCACCAAGCTTAGGCCTAGGCTTCTCCATGGCCAGCTGAGGCTAAGGTGACCCAGATGGCCTGCACCACTGAAACGGCAGCCCTCCTCCACACCACGTTGTGTTTTCCTGACCCTGTACCTGAGCAGCTCCACTCCCCAGGTTCTGAGGGCTCGCTTCCTTCTCCATTCCATCCACTACCTCCTCTCAGATAAGAGTCGGCCTGGCACACGCCAATTTCTTCCTTGAAGTTGGATCCTGTGCAAAAATTGTCAAATCTCCTAGAAAAAGTCATATCACCTGCCCAGATCCTGAGTGCCTAGCTGAACTTGAATACTCTCCTTGTTTACTTCAATATCTTGGTACTGACAGCTTCCGGAACAGGGACTCAGTAAGTTTTGCTCTACAGAACCTGTACCAAGACTGCCTGGTGGCCAAATGCTCTTCCTTCAGTCCTTGCCCTGCCTTGCAAGTACGTTTCTTCTCTGCTTATTTGTCCACATTTGGGACCTGTGCTTGAGGGCTCACCAGGCCTTAAACCCACGGCTGCTTGACTCACCCTAAGTTGGTCACTGACTTTTTGATACACGAACCCGTCACTGTAGCACTCAGTAAGTTATTGGCAAGAACACTGAGTTACATCTTGGTTTACACCCCATCCCAAGTGCTCTCGTTTCATGATGCTCATACGCATTTTAGCTATCTCACAACAAACTGAAAGGCAGGTTGGTTCTTAGTCCCAATAGAGTGAAGTAGAGAGAAAAAACTACTCTGTCAAGAAGCATAACAAGAAATTAATAGAAATGATGACTCCTGACATTCTGTGCTCAGCAATGGTCTAGCTAATTGGATGTTTGTGATTTCCTGGAGGATTTACTCTTAGAGCTATTATCCCTAAATGATAGTCTTTCCTCCTGCCAGCTTGCTGCCTAAAGCAGAATGGTCACCGACACATCCTGGCGGGGTCTACGCTGGAGGCCAGATTCTCCCAGCACTTTTCCTCAGGCATCTGGCAGGTTTTCAGAGATCACCAACTTTCAGGACAAACCATCATTTTTCTTTTTTTTTCCAGACTCCAGAGGGCTGCATTAGTCCTGCATACTTTAATGTCTAAGTGGCCATCTTAGGGGGCCTAAAATGTCAAACCTTAAAGTCTCTTAGATCAGTTCTCTCACACATTGGCACTGTCTACTCACTGCTTTTGAAATACTACATATGGATTTACTATGCATTTTTTTGGGTACTACACAATGAATGGATGGCATCAGGATAGATCATTATATCAATGGGGGAAAACACTGATAAAATATGAGCAATCCTACTACACCAGTAAATATATCACCTACGGCAGAATAATTCATTCAGATAAAACCTTGTCGTCTTCTTTTCATATTTTGTCCCCATCCTAAATTCCAAGAAGACAACCAGCCTCTTTGTGCTCCCTTGCCTCAGGGAAGGTTTGTGACACGGGGCAGGAAGCAGAAGTTGTAATCAATATGTCAGAGAATAGTGAGTGTGTGTGTGTGTGTGTGTGTGTGTGTGTGTGTGCACGTGCATGGTGGGGGGATGGTGTTGGTCAGGGCAGTTAGGGGAAAGATTCTATAAGACAAAGGAGGGGCCAGAAGTCCAGGGACCCCATAACTATCAGAAGCCCGCAGCTCAATTTACTGGTTCCTTCTAAAAAAGCAGAACTGCCTACTTTAAATTGTCACGTTGTGACATTAACATCCATGCAGCAACAACAGATTTTTATTTATACTTTTTGGGATTATCACATGAGGTAAATGCATGAGAGAAAACCTCTTCTTTCATATTAACATTGATACAATCACATCTTAAAAAGAGTCATGTCTGAATTACAGATTGAGATTAATATTCACATAAACTATTCTATTTGCTGCTGAAGATGTTGCCATTTGAAGATGTTGTCAAATATGTGTCTGTTGAGTCTTTATAAACACTAGGTACTAAATAAATGTTTGTTAAATTCAATATATATCAATGATAAGAATTACACATATACGTTTGGAAGGCAAAAGTAAATTTTATATATCTGTATCTACTTTTTAAACACGATAAAACTAATTTTTTTCTAAAGAATAGTATCTCCCAAACCATCTTCCTTCTACATAAACTTCATTAATAGTGCTCTTTTTAGATTTAAATTACTTTCTAACTTCATTTCTTGTCTTGCACACACTCAAAAATCTGCTAATTCAAGGGAAGCACTCAAGCATCCCTTTATGTCTCAAGGATCAGGAAATCTTATGAGAAACAATAAGTGGCTTTGTCAGGTAGTGAATGAGGAAGAAATTTCTGCAGTAAGGAATAAACCCTGTTCAATTTTAACATGTAAAAGAACATTTCTTTAACTTGCTCTTGATTTAAAATCCAATCACAAGAACGACGGTCTTTAAAAATTAAGATGTCTCTTCTAGAAGACGATCAGTATCTTAGAAGGCACCAATCCTGGTAGTAATTGATCTTTTAACCCAATGGAAATTCAAATCAGAACAAACAAGACAGAAAGAATCCAGTGAAGTGTAGTTTCCATACGAAGGCTTTAACCCAGTTTTTCAGCCTCAGCACTATTGACATATTGGGTTGGATAATTCTTTGTTGTCGTGGCCTATAATGTGCATTATAGGATGTTCAGCAGCATCCCTGGGATTTACCCACTAGAGGCCAGTAGCATCTCCCCTCCCTTTTTCCCCCTCCTCCCACACATTGTGACAGTCAATAATGTTTCCAGACGCTGTCAAATGTCTCCTGGGAGGCAAAATTCCTGCCCCACCCTTCACCCCACCCCTATCTCATTCCCTTCTAGCTAGTTTCTCAGTGGCATTACCTCCATATAGCTGTTTATTGGGCAAGAAAGGATTTGACTTTTAATGCTTATAAAAATAACAAGGTGCAAAGACTGAATAATGTCTTTATATTGGTATCTAAAACTAAAAAATGTGTCAAATCCAATCAATGTATGCTTTTTGAGTTCTTCCCATCTAGGGAGAGTATAATTTGGTGATTAAAGGAATGCCTGTGCTTTGGGGGTCAGAAAACCTAAATTCAGATTTCATCTTTAACATTTAGAAGCTGTGTAGTCGTGACTAAGTTGCTTAAATTCCTGACATCTCTAGTCTTCATATTAAAAAGGCAGATAACAATAATATTTCTATTTCACATTATTATAAGAATTAAATGGGATAACATCCCTAAAGGCCATGCTATATATTAGATAATCAATTAATTATCTTATGCTCATAATCATAAAAGTATAAAAATATCACTTATTGTATATGTGTTCTGTTTTTTATTTGAAATAGCATATTTTTTCTTCTAGCTTTTTAAAATGTTTTTGAGAATGATTAGCCCTGAGCTAACTAACATCTGCCACCAATCCTCCTCTTTTTGCTGAGGAAGACTGGCCCTGAGCTAACATTCATGCCCATCTTCCTCTACTTTATATGTGGGATGCTGCCACAGCATGGCCTGAGAAGCAGTGCATAGGTCCACACCCAGGATCCAAACTGGTGAACCCCAGGGCCGCCAAAGTGGAACATGCAAACTTAACCACTGTACCACCAGGCTGGCCCCTCTTCTAGCTTTTTAATAACTAAACTAGGAGTATATTATTTGGAATATCCTCTAAACTGAAATTGACATTTATTTCATGTTGCTTTTATGATAAAACAAGGCATAACTTTAGCAGTTTCATCTTTCATCAAAAAGAATCTGGTTTATTTCATAAGCCAGCAAGAGAAAGATAATCTGTGTATGACTCCACTCATATGAGGAATTTAAAACTATGGACCAAGAACAGTTTAGTGGATACCAGGGGAAAGGTGGGGTAGGGGGTGGGCAGAAAGGGTGAAGTGGTGCACCTACAACATGACTGACAAACATTAATGTACGACTGAAATTTCACAAGATTGTAACCTATCAATAACTCAATGAAAAAAAAAAGAATCTGGTTTATTTCAAACATAGTAATTAACGGGGAAACATTCTATTTTTTTTTCTGTTGACACGACTTCTTTAACTGCACTAAAGAATTAATTGGATTGCCATTTCTTACAAAACCATCCTGAAATCCAGTCCTAAGCAGTTGTTTAACACCAATGAAACACGTATTATTAACTAGATATTGAATGTGATATATCACTCAGTATTATACTCCAATGGGAATCACATAGGGCACACTCTATTTTGTCTACAACAGTTGAACCTGTTGAGGCATTCCTCACATATGAGAAATTCAAATAAGGTATGATCCTGTCCTCAAGAAGCTTACACTTATTACATACTAAGTAACGTGGAAACTTATGCTTTGCAATTCTTTATTTGCATCACAAAAATGATACTCTAATAAATGCATATTATCAGGAAGCAATTAACCAAAGTAGAAACAATATAGATAACACAGTCATCCTGTCCAGGATACATGATCTTCTCACGTGGCTAAAACATTCCTTTCTCCTTTCACCAGGCTAACATGCTCCAGATCCCCTTGGTCTCATCCTTTGCAAGGATTCATGGACCTAGCCAAATCATTCCTCTCTCACAGGTGACTAACCCAGGAAAAATATGATAGCATAGTCCATCCTTCAGCCAGATTGAGATCCTGTCAAGTAATATCCAAGGTATTAGGACTCAGCTTCACTATTAGCTTTGCAGGATACTCTTCCCTGACCTTGCCAACCAGACCAGGTTAGTTCCTTCTGCAGTAAGGTTTCTTTCACTCTACAATTTTCCTGTGGAAACTTTGCACAAATGAAATATAATATGCTAATATTCTAAAAATTAGTGCCCAAAGCCTAAGGCTATGGCCAATTCATGGGTCAGCATTTCCATGTGTAGGATTATCAACTTCTCATTTATTCTGAAGTTTAGCCAGGCTGTTGGCCTCATCACTGCCCACAGTTCTGCTTTAAGGAAATACACTTGCTACCTGTACACAGATAACAACTGAGCAATCAGGTCACTTATGAATAAAAAACGCCAGCAAATAGCAGAAATGATAGGCTAGTTTTTATCTACTAGGATAATCTAATTTGGAAAATGCTCTAGTTTGCTACCTAAAAATGAAATTTACATTTATTTCAGTTTGAGTTTAATTACTACTTACATTCTAGAAGAAAAACTAAAGATAACTTTACTGAAATTTCTTGTGTTAACCTTGATCTTGATCTCAAGTATAATTAATTATCAGTAACAAAACATGCTTTTTTATTAGTTGTTCTGTCAGGGAGTTCATCTATTTTCCTAAATAATATTCAGCTCAAGAAACATTTTTTGAAACTAAATATGAGTAAAAAACTGCTCTGGGTGCTGGGCTAAAAAGCCTAGTGTAGAAAACAAACACATAATAATAGATCATTTTAATATTATGTAAAATGTAAAGGAAAAAAAAAGGTATCTACAGCCCAGTCTGCAGTTCAGTGAAGGATTCCTGGGGAAGACGAACATGCAGTAAGCCTTAAAAGATGAGGAAGAATTTTTCAAAAGATAAGAAGGATTTTCAGAAATAATATGATCAAAGTTGTAGAACAGGATGGTATTTAACTGTAAGTAAAAATGATTTAGAATTAGGAGAGCTGAAATGTGAGGAGTGAGGATCCCAGAACAGTGGTTTATAGAGCCATTCATGGACTTGTTCATTAAAACATCAAAACAGCATGCTTTCCAGATGTGTATCACTTTGAGAAGTAACTTTTCCAATTAGGCCACAGAATGACCAGATGGATTTCAACAAGCTAGTGGAAGCGAAGGAAATGGCTACTCTTTGACAATTCCATTTGATTGATAATATTAGGCCATTGTGTACAATATTTTGGAGAATATCACATTATAGGAAATGCAAAGAAAATCCTGGAATTGTAATATTTCACCTCAGTTCTCGCAATCAAAAAGAGTAGCAAATAGATGCCGTAATTACTTATTCATGAGAAAACTACTATTCACTTCATTAGATCAATGTTTCCTTGTTCCCAGGTTTTCCTACGGTCTTGCTTTCCACTCTTTGCTCCTTGCTCACAGAAGAATAATTTTCCTGATCTTCCTAGGTTAATAAGATATTCTCTCAAATCAGTCACAGCAAAGACATCCCTGGGCCCAGAGATACACACATATACACTATCACCTGCATGCACGGCTACAAAGACAATGCAACTTTAGATTCTGATTTCCAACAATTATCCCAGTTGTTATAACAGTATATTTAACAGTACCCAGGGGAATGAGTTAGGTTGATGTTTACTGCAAACCAGCTTGTTGAAAAATATGATCACTTCATATTGTATTACAAAGCAATAAAATAAAAAGGAGGCCCCAGGGAGATATCTAATGTATATTCATAGAGTTTATCTTATAGGGGTTGTATACTTATTAAGGTAAGTGGAATATAGTATGAGAAAAATTCTAGGCCTGGTATTTCCATCAAAATTATGTAGAATATGAAATACATTTGAGTATAACATGAATACATATCATATTAAAGTTAGGCTGCAAAGAAGAACAAAATCCATATTCTGTTTAAATTATTCTATATATGTATACTTTTGAAATGTGGTATATATAGATGTTTACAATAACATACTAACATTTCATTAAAAGTAAATACATGTAAGCCATGTATAAATTTTTAGGTGAGAACTCTAAGCCTTATATGGATTCAGAACACATCACAAGATTCTATGTATGTAGGTCTCCTGCTCCGCTATGACCTGAATAGGTCTTATTCACAAGTGTATGCTTGAAACAAGAAAAACTGCCAATATTTGTAGCATTAGATGAAATGAATTATGTCAGTCTGAACATTATCTAAATAGGTTAAAAAGTTCAAAAGCATCTAGCCACCATGTTTGTTTACTCTATCATGACTCAGTTATTCATGGAACTGTTGGGTTAACATGACATCATCTAGGTCAGTCATTTTTCAACCACATTGATCACCTAAGAGTACTTCTGAAGAAGAATCTCTAACTTCTTCACCACACTTGTTATGATAATGCTACTGCTATCAGCTGAATGCTTGTGTCCCCCCAAAATTCATATGTCGAAGCTCTGATCACCAATGTGATGTGATTCTGAAGTGGGGCCTTTGGAAGATAACTGTGTTTGAATGAGGTCTTGAGGGCGGAGTCCCCATGATGGGACTGGTGTTGCTATAACGGGATGAAGGGACCAGAGGGCTCACTCCCTCCCTCACTCTCTCTCCACCATGTGAGGGTACAGCAAGAAAGTAGCTGTCCATAAATCAAAAAGAGGGCCCCTACTAAGAACCTGACCATGCTGGTCCTCTGATCTCAGACTTCCAGGCTCCTTCTGTGAGAAATAAATGTTTGTTGTTAAGACACCCAGTCTATGGTATTCTGTTATAGCAGCCTGAACCGACTAGGACAACTCTTAAGTAGGTTTTTTAATGTCTCAATTTTTCAGAGAAGTAAATTGAAACTTAAGGAAGTGAAGCACCCCAGTCATACTTGCACAGACAATAAGCGGAGACAAGAGTCTGGAACTCAATAATCCTAACTATATGTAACAAAAAGTAAATCTCAAATCTTTCATAAACATATGGATCACAATTTTATAACAAGTAAGGAAGATTGGCATGTTATAGAGGAATGAGGTGGTTCCTCTAGTGAAGGATGTAAAAAGGTATAAGAATTTGACCTAGGTCTGTTTGATTCCAGAAACTGAGCTCCTAACTGCCTCACTATGTAAACCACATTGACATAGACTGGCATGGGGGACATCAGCAGGCAGTGAGTCCTTTGAGTTATGGTGCCCAAAGAACTGAAGGCCAAATGACAGAAAGCATGAGACGTTCAACTATGTGATCGGAAACCAGTCCCAGTAGTTCCTGCCCAATAAAAACTGAAAATCTCAGAAAGCTCTCAAAGCTGATCTGTGATCTTTTTAACCCTTCTGCTCTCATTTTTAGTCTTCATAAAAAAAAAAAAAAAAAAACACAAAGAAAAACATCTAAAGTGTAGAGTTTGTAGATTTCTTACCCTGTGATTGTCCTAGGCACTAACGCAAAGACAGAAGGTCTGGGGAGTAAGAAACATCAAAGACACAATTACTGGGTCAATCTTTCACATCAAATATCAACTTAAAAATGTTCCAGAATTGGGATCAGAAATAAGAGAGATTGAAAGGAGATATAAGATAAGGCTGTGGTCCTCAATTTTAATCTATATGAGGGAATGCACCTTAAGTATGTGAAACCACTAGCGAATAAGTCTCTAGTTCTTAGACAGAGTGTTCAGTGGCAGAGAGTTAGTAGAAATAAGAAGTACTGTAAATATTCACAAGAGGAGAAGATAAATACTTCTTAAAGCCACGTTGGTATTGGGTGCCACATGACAGACTTGCATCATTGTTTTTCTGGGATGGACTGAGATCATCGAGACTTTCGTCCAGACAGCGTAAAGCATGAGAAAGACAACAGCTCAGTTCCATGTATCAAATGACTTGCATGTCAGTTAAAGTCAGGTCCTTAAAATCACATAAACATTGATTTTTATATTTAAATTCCTTTCTTTAAGATAAGAAACATCTCACAAAAACAGATGATGCTGAAAACAATCCTTTTCCTTGATGTTCTTTCCTGTTGATATGGTCCATGAGATGCATTATTCGATGGAGCAGGAATGAGGCTGCAGGTGTGAGGCTGCGGGTGTTCTCATCTTAATAGCTATAGGAGTCTCCTTTATAGAGTTTTACATGGCCCTATTCTTTAGGGTGCTTATAGATTAAAAGAAATAATAAATTCAATATTCTCATTTATAAATTTTGCTAGAACCATGAATTTTGTGTGAAATTTCATTTATTAAAACTCATATATTAGGTACATCAAAGTATACATATTTTTGAATCTTGGAGAAATAAAGATGCTATCTTCTCCTCACTGTCTATTTAAAGGATTACTCTAAAAATATCTGTGAATATGTTAATAATAATAACTAACATTTGTTGAAGGCTGACTATGTACTAGGTGTTACTTTAGTTGCGTTACCACATGTTTATTTAACCCTCAACACAATCTTATGAGATAGAGGTTAAGCATCTTGCTCAAGGTTACATAGCTAGTAGGTAGTGGATCCTGGACAGGAACCCAGCTAGTGTGGCTTTAGAGCTCACACTCTCACACTATCATATTTACCCCAATTCTCTTGGTAGCATCATTACAACAATAAGCAGCTCATCTGAAGGTGGATAAGGATCAGATTCCTCTTGACCTGGACTGTACATGTATTTTTCTATCTTATATTTATCCATGTTTCCATAGACACATATAGCAAAGCAAACTTGAATTTTTAGATTTGAGGGAGGAGGAATTCAATGGTTTAAAAAAATGCCCAGAGGGAATCATGCAGCTAAAATGTGCACAACATTTATAACATTTAAACAGATGAGAATTAGGGACTATAAGACTTTAAAATTCATACTGGCAGGAAGCCGCAAGCAGTGAGGATAAAAGAAAACAAAATGATGCAAGTTTAAGTGCATTAAATAGACAGAAGAATCAGTGGGGGGTGGGGGAGGATCTTTAATCAAGCTGCTGTGCTGAAGACAATAGAGGCTGATGATGTGGAAATGGTTAATAGTTTATCTACTCAGATCAGCCCTATTCAGGTGATTATTTCAGTTCTTCTAGTTCTTGATAACTCACGCTGGTAAGCCAAGAATATGCAGACTCCCAGGACTGAGATGAACTCCACATGCAGGAAGAATTTCATTTAAATAGGCTGACAATTTGAGAGCTAAAAAGGAATTTATACACCATCCAACCCTATCAGGAAAAAAAGTGAGACCAAAAGAGGTTAATTAAGCTTATTCAAGGTCACTCGAAAGTTGATTAATGTAAGCTTGAGTAAGATAGTTATATAGTGGCAGTCTAGAGTGAAATTAAAAAAAAAAATCTAACGTAGTGTTCCATAAAGAAAAGGACTACAGAAAAAATCTCCTTAATATTACCTTTAAATCCTTTTGAAATCAGCAGCAAAGATAAAAGATGTTAAATTATAATGATCATTAAAAATACTTTTACAGAAAATTTTTCCTTATATATTTTCTAAACTCTGACGGTCTCTGCATGTTCTCATTATATCTGGAGATGAAACCAACCACAAAGATGTTCTTCTCAATTTCTCACACCATGGGCAAGACATAAAATATAAAATATGGGCAATCAGAATTTTAAGCTTTTAAATGCAATTTTGACTCCTTCAAAAGTACTTGGAGTGAAAGGGCATATGGCGTACAGACATGAAGAAGACTAAAGGATTTTAAAAGCCAAAGAGTGAAATTTAAAATTAAAATGCAAAGATGTGAAGAGTGTTAGGTGGAAGGGAATAAAATGCCCTGAATGAGTTTGCATGTGAGATTGTTGAATGAAGCAGAAAGTCAAGGTGAGAAGGAATGGAAGATTTGGCTATGATATGGGAAAGAAAGAATAAAGGGATGGAAATGCAAAAGGTAGAAAAGATGGACTTCAAAGCACCAGAAAAAGGGAACCACTGAAATAAGCATCGTGATGTAAACATTATTTGTGAGAGGCAGCAGCCTGATATTAAATGGACCACCCAAATGAGAAGAGAGCCCAAGTATGGAGACTACTTATTAGTAAGGGGAAAACAATGCTTCAGCCAGTCCTATTCTGTAAGGAGAGCAGCTGATGGGCTTGCAGTAAATGATTCAGAATTTGATAATGATATTCGATTCCAAACATTCAGCCAATTTGTGGGAAAAAATATTATTTTCAGATTCCCCATTGTCTTTGATGGAAAACCAATGTTTGGAGACTATATCCATATGAAACTCAGTTTTCTCATTATCTGTATATAGGTAGCTCTACCAATGGTTATATTTTACTTTCTCAAATCCCATCTCTTTGACTTACACATTCACATTGTTTGATATAAACATATGGATATAAGCATATGGATAAGTTATAATATGCCAATAAAAGAAAAGTCTTGCCATCAAATCTTATGTTGTCCAAGTAGAAAGTCAAGTGTTTATGCCTGCTGCTTTCATAATCTTCCTAATTTATAGCCTTGGGTTGCCACTTTGGCCTGGTGGATTATAATGTGGTCTCAATCTTTTATGTAGCATACAGCTTTCCCAGACCTCACAATGCTTTACTAAAAATCCATTTAATGCCTATTTCACATTCAATTTGTTAGTCTTTTTACTTTGAGTCTTGGTCACATAGACCATATCAACAGCCATAGTAATGTGCTATACTAATTTCCAATTCAAAACTGTATTTAAAATGTAATAGGCTATTAAGTTGTTATGACTTAGATTTAAAGGAGTGTGCAATTGGAAGAACTTATGGATGTTTATCTGCTAATATAATGGTTTATAGCTACCATTTATTTATAGCTTGGTACACATCAGCTATAGTGTTATAGGTCTTATGTTCATTAGTCTTATGTTCATTATCTTACTTAATTCTTCAACTAACTCTATGAGGTATATATTGTTATTATTTATATCTTATAGGTAAATACACTGAATAATTATTATAGTTCAGCAAGTAATATGAGCAGGCAATATGCTGAGCACATTATGAGTGTTCCGTGACTTAATCTTGACAAAAAAAACCTGAGATAGGATGTATCTTTATCCTGGTTTCACTGACATTAAGAGAATTAAGTAAGTTGCATAGTTAATAAGTGCCAGGTCCTGGCTCAAGGAAGTTAAGTGAGTTTCTGAATATACAACTGAGCTTAGATTGAAAAAGATGCATGCTGACTTGGAGGCTCTGGTCTCAACCACTAGAGCAATTGTCACTTAATCTGACTCCTGCCTCCAGATGGACAATTTTCACACCATCCAGAAGAGAGTGAAAGCTTCATTATTAATTTATTCAAGAGGTGTTATAACTTCCTATAACTATCATCCAATTACATGAAAATTATTATTTTCTTTTTTAAGGTTTTATTTTTCCTTTTTCTCCCCAAAGCCCCTCTGGTCATAGTTGTGTATTTTTAGTTGTGCATCCTTCTAGTTGTGGCATGTGGGACGGCGCCTCAGCATGGCTCGAGGAGTGGTGCCATGTCCGCACCCAGGATCCGATCGGGTGAAACCCTGGGCCACGAAATCGGAGCACGAGAACTTAAACACTCGGCCATGGGGCCAGCCCCTACATCAAAATTATTTTAGTCAGAAAGTTTATACCTCACCGCACGCACATGCTAACTGTTTCCTGTTAGGATATAATACCCTGAAGTCACTTTCTTTTATATTAGAGGTCATCTGACCTCTTTCTGTGTCCTTATACCAAAACTTTGACTTCAACCAGAAGTTCTAAAACAAGTTATGTTTAGAAGAGCTGAAGGTACATGCAAAATATTTATAAGTGTCTCAGAACAAGATTACTAAAGCATTCTTAGAAGACGTGGCAAACTTGGAACGTCTCAATTCAACAATCATTCTGTATTTGCAAAGCATCTATTAAATGCTGGTTAGTACTGTGAATACCAGGGATATAAATACAGTCTCTGAACTCATGAAAATCAATATTGAGATGGGGGAAGAAAGACGTAATGGTGTATACATATGTGACTACCTATAATATAGTCTCTAGATGTACAATAGCAAGCTGGTTAAGAGGGACGAGTCTGAAAGCAAGTTCTTGGGTTTGAATGATGATCAACTACTTTACCAGCTGGATAAGACTGAGAAACTTACATAAACTCTATGTAATTCAGATTTCAAATCCATAAAAAGAAGATAAAAGCATTTACTGCGTTAGGCGATACTGAAAATTAGCCAAGATAACACTAGTGGCTGATAATTAGTATATAGGTATATGTGTTATTTATTATCATGGAATGTGCTAAACGTGTATGGATAAAGTCATACAGAAACCCAGACAAATGGCCAATCTATTCTTTCTAGGGGGAAAGGCAGGCAGCTCGTGTTAGGGAATTCTTTGCAGAGTTTTACCTTCATTAACCCTGTGCCTTGATTTGGTTGCATGGAGAAGGGAGCAGGAGTATAAAGAGAGGGGACTACTTAAATAAGAGCATAGAGAAATAGAGATGCGTGATCTACTGGTGAAGTGGTGGTGCTCCAATGTGGTGGAGCATAGGGTTTGGATTAAAACGCTAGGGTTACAAAGGTAAATGAAACAAGTGCTAAGAGACAGATTACAAAGACATAGAACAAATTCAAAGAAACAAGACAGCAATGTCTGTCAGCAGGGACCCTCGAATGTCAACTGAATTACTAGATGCTAAACAATTCAAGGGGAAAGTCCACAACTCTCAGGCTCACTCATAGTACTGGCCCTAATTTGCTAGGTAGAATTGTGGTTTGTTCAAATTAAGTTCTCAGTAAATGCTTGTTGAACACAATTGATGAATAAAGCAAAATAAGATAACCACCAACTGATCTAACTTGTTTTGTAGCTCCTGCTGAATATATTCTGTAAGCAACAACTTAGTGATAATAGCTCGCCTTTATTTGATAAATTTTGTCACTAACTTCACAATTCTACAAGAAGCACATAAATTAATACTTTCATTGGATCAACATAGAGTACGTCATGGGCATTTTTTTCAAATACCCTCCATTTAAAGACGGAGAGAGTTAACACATTTCATATGAAAGTTTTCAGATTGCTTCTTTAATCTCAACTTATCTACTCAAATAGTTAAGCAACAAATATTTCTGCTAAAATTCAACATAAAAAGCACACCATTTGTTTAAAAATAAAAATAACATACACTGTCTTAAATTAACTCTGCCCCTCTGCATTAGCATGGTGACTTCAAGGTAATTCATATGGTTATCTACAGCCGGTTTTGAAGAAGTGGGCTACAAGGACGCACTGCAGTTAATTCAATCAAGCATAGTACACATTACCAATTAAGCTGAGAGAAACTAACCTGAGTGTCTAATTTCAAAAGAAATTAGTCCCAAAATAGGTGATATATTCAATTAAGTCAATGGTGATCGACTGACTTTCTTTTATACTCAATCCAAATTATATCACAACCAACTTCAAGCATTTTCATCATGATTTTACACATTTCTTGAGGAAGAAGAGGATATTTTTCAAAAGGTTAAAGCATTTACAAACGGCTTATAGATAAAATCTACACCAACATTTCTCACCATTTCGCTAAGATGAAGTTATATGAGAATAAAGTTCTCTAATACTAACGAACAAAATAGACAACGTATTTAGGTGCTTATTTGTGAATTTTATAAACTCAAGAATTCAGAAGATTTTAGTACACAAATCCTACTAGATGCTTTTGTTCAACACAAACAAATGGTAATAAATAATGTACCATATGTAAATCAACTCACTATCTTATGTGGCCAATCAATACATCAATATTGTTTTCTTCCTATAGACTCTCCTTAAATCATTAAATCCAGTGAGCATTTTCTAGATTTCTGTTTTGATCAGGTTCCATTACTTGCTAAAGGAAACAATGGTAACCAGAGATGAGTGTATTGAACAGGTGAGAGCTAAATCATGTTTTAAGAACAATGAAAAACTTTTTAGAAACCAAACTGGTGAGTGAGTTAACAGGTGACTGATAAAGAGAGTTCTCAGATCAATGCCAATTTTCCATTTCCCTAAATTGAGCTACTTGTCAGTGTTTTGAATTGTTATTTCTGTGGCAGAGACATCTGAAAGATTGTCTTCCGCAAATAACCGGATTTATTTTTCTACAAGACACATTTTTGCACCATACAGACCTTTCACATCTTTACGTTACTCGTCTGCTTTACTACAATTGCTTTTAACAATGTGGGACTCTAATATATACTGCTGATTCTGAAAGAAATCCTGAAAGCAAAAATGAGAATGCATGTAATATAAACACTCTCTAATAATTGTGGTAAATACTTAAGCTGGGTAGTTTTGGATTCCACTGGGATATGATAATTGAGTGATTCCACTGTAATAAAATCTTCAGAGTGTTAACTAACATTCTCAGCTGTGTATGCTCTCAGAGTACAGCTAAAACATTTTCCCCCAAAGGAAGTTGTATGCCAACTATTCATGTCTACCACGGCTAGTGAGGTATACTAATTTGGTTAAGATACTAGAGGTGAATACAGTATACAAGATTTTTATGTGGAACTCTTTCACTACTATTACATAAGCAACCGTGGGAGATTTTTTTCTTATTTTTTTAATAGACTTTATGTTTTTAGAGCAGTTTTAGGTTCACAGAAAAACTGAACTGAAAATACAGAGTTCTCATATCCACCTAGTCCCACACGCACACCTCCAACATTACCAATATCCCCAACGACAGTGGTATATTTGTCCCAGTAACTGAACCTACATGGACAGATCACTGTCACTCAAAGTCCATGGTTTACACTAGGGTTCATTCTTAGTGTCATACATTCTACAGATTTGGACGAACGTAGAATGACATGTGTACATCATTATAGTCATGCAGAATAGTTTCACTACCCCAAAAACCCTCTCTGCTCTGCCAATTCACCCCTGCCTTCCCTCAACCCCTGGAAACCACTAATCTTTTTACCATCTCTATGGTCTTGCCTTTTTCAGAATGTCATAGAGTTGGAATCATACACTGTATAGTCTTTTCAGATCAGCTGCTTTCACTTGGTAATATACATTTAAGTTTCCTTTTCATGGCCTGATAGCTTACTTCTTTTTAACACAACAATATTCCATTGTCTGGATGTACGATAGTTTTTTATCCATCACCTACTGAAGAACCTCTTGGTTGCTTCCAAGTTTTGTTAATTATGAATAAAGCTGGTATAAGCATCCAGGTGCAGATTTTGTATGGACACATATTTTCAACTTCTTTAGGTAAATACCAAGGAATACAATTGCTGGAGTGTATGGTAAAAGCATGTTTTAGTTTTGTAAGAAATAATAAAACTGCCTTCCAAACTCATACCATTTTGCATCCCCACCAGCAAATGAATAAGAATTCTCATTGTTCCGCATCCTCACCAGAATTTCGCGATCTCAGTGTTCTGGATTTTGGCCATTCTTATAGAGGTATAGTCATATCTCATTGCTTTCTAATTTGCATTTCGCTGATGACATATGATGTGGAGCTTCCCTGCATATGCTTATTTGCTATCAGTACATCTTCTTTAACAAGGTGTCTGGTAAGATCTTTGCCCCTCTTTTAATCAGAGTTTTCATTTTCTTATTGTTGAGTTATAAGAGTTCTTTTCATATTTTGGATGATAGTCCTTTATCAGATATGTCTTTTGCCAATATTTTCTCCCAGTCTGTGGCCTTTCTTCTCATTTTCTCCACATTATCTTTCACAGAGCAAAAGTTTTTAATTTTTGTGAAGTCCAGCTCATGAAACATTTTTTTCATGGATCTTACCTTTCGTATCATTTCTAAAAAGTTATCATTACTATTCCAAGGTCATCTAGATTTTTTCCTATCTTATCTTCTAGGAGTTTTACAGTTTGTGTCTTACATTAAGGTATGTGATCTATTTTGAGTTACTTTTTGTGAAGTGTAAGGTCTATGTCCAGATTCATTTTTTCACATGTGGATGCCCTGTTGTTTCAGCAACATTTGTTGAAAAACACTTTCTCCACTGAACTGCCTCTGCTCCTTTATCAAAGGTCAGTTACTATATTTACGTGGGTCTATTTCTGGGCTCTCTCTTCTGTTCCATTGATCTATTTTGCTATTTGTTCACCCATATCACACTGTCTTGATTACTATAGCTTTATAGTAAGTCTTGAAGTAAGCATCAGTCCTCCGATTTTGTTCTCTTCGATATTATATTGGCTATTCTGGATCATCTGTCTCCACATATAAGCTTTAAAATCAGTTTGTTGATATCCAAAAAATAATTTGCTGGGTTTTCATTGACATGGTATTGAATCTATACATCAAGTTGGGAAGAACTAATATCTTAACAATATTGAGTCTTCCTATCCATGAACATTAAATATTTCTCTACTTATTTGGTTCTTTGATATTTTTCATCAGAGTTTTGTAGTTTTCCTCATATAAATAGACGTATGTTTTATTAGATTTATACCTAAGTATTTCACTTTAGAGTGTGCTAATATAAATGGTATTGTGTTTTTAATTTCAAATTCTACTTGTTCACTGTTGGTATATAGGAAAGTGATCGACCTTTGTATATTAACTTCGTATCCTGCAAGCTTGCTGTAACTGCTTGTTAGTTCCAGGGTTTTTTTTGCTTGTTTGTTTGTTTGTTTTTGCCATTTCTTTTGGATTTTCTACATAGACAATCAGGAGATCTGTGAGCAAAGACAGTTTTACTTCTTACTGCCCAGTCTGTAAACCTTTTGTTTTGCTAATCTCGTTGCATTAGGTAGAACGTCCAGTATGATGTTGAGAAGTGGAGAGAAGGGACATCCTTGCCTTGTTTCTGATCTTAGTGGGAAAGCTTTGAGGCCCTCACCAGTAAGTATGATGCTAGCTGTAGGATTTTGCAGATGTTCATTATCAAGTTGAGAAAGTTCCCCTCTATTCCTATTTTGGAATACTTTTATTACATCTACTGATATGATGATGTGTTTTTTCTTCTTTGGCTTGTTAATGTGATAGATTACATTAATTAATTTTCAAATGTTCAACTATTCTTGCATATCTGGGATAAATTCCACGTGGTTGTGGTGTATAATACTTTTAATACATTGTTAGATTTGATTTGCTAATATTTTGTTGAGGATTTTTGCATCTATGTTCATGAGAGATATTGGTCTGTAGTTTTCTTATAATCCCTTCGGTTTTAGTATTAGAGTGATGCTGGCCCCATAGAATGAGTTAGGAAGTGTTAAAAAAGAAGTAATAGGACCCACACGAAATCAGTCACCCCCACAATAACAGCAAACCGGGATTTAATTACAGTTTTAATTTATTCCAGGAATGTGACATTTTTAACAGCCAATCTGAAATTTCCTGATTAGCACTAGAAAGGTAATCTGCATGATAAAACCCCGGCCTTCTCTTCCCCCTAAAAGAAGATGTCCTGGCCTGAAACAATCTCTTATTTTCTTTTGCTAATAACTTCCTATGCAACCCTCCTTCTACCTAGAGAGCCTTCCATTTTGTACAGCTCCTGGGAGTAACTCTCTACTAAGTAGACCGGATGCTGCTCAATTCATGAAACAGTTGAATAAAGTTAGTTAGATCTTCAAATTTACTTGGTTGTAATTTTGGTTTTTAATAGACGTATTCCCTCTGCTTCTATCTTCTGAAAGAGATTGCAGAGAATTGGTATAATTTCTTCCTTAAATGTTTGGTTGATTCACCAGTGAACCCATCTGGGCCTGATGCTTTCTGTTTTGGAGAGTTATTAATTACTGATTCAATTTCTTTCAAAGATATAGGACTGTTCAGGTTGTCTATTTCTTCTTGCAGGAGTTTTAGTAAATTGCGTCATTCAAAGAATTGGTCTGTTTCATCTAGGTTACCAAATTTTGGGGCACAGAGTTGTTCATAGTATTCATTTCTTATCCCTTGTCCACAGGATCTGCACAGATGTTCAGCAAATGTATTTTAACTATATTCCTTGGAGTTACTTTGAAGAGTTTAAATTGTCCTACACACACTTGGTAATAGTTAGTCCACAAAAAAACAAACAAGGAAAATATATACAATATCCACATGAAGAAAAACAAGAAGAGGAAAGAAATATCTATACCAAAAAGGTATACTGCTTGCAATATGTTTTAAAGTTACTTAGCTCTCACCAGCAACTTACTGTCATGTCTAATGCCACTGGTTTCTCCAGAAAATCAGAGAGCCAGACAGCAATATAAATACAGAAAATGTCATCTGAAATTTATATAGTTTATTTTGCCAAATGACTGCACAGTACAGTAATAAGTCATATTTCAAACACAAAAGTCCAACTATTATCATCAAGAAATTTTTATATCAGCTGGGTGCTACAGAGGGGTAAGGCAACACTTGGAGCAGATGTGAAAATACCTATGATAATGGATAATTAGAAATCTATAGGGCCTTTTGAGAATGAAATAGTTCTTTAAATCTGAAGTGGTGATTGGATCAGTATAACAGTAATGACCTGTAATAATAAAAATCCTTATCCTATTTGAAAACTGAGGGATCTGAAAGCCACTTTACCTTTAAAATGCAAGAACACTGACAGTGTTTAGTGTGAAAGCAGATTACCCAGGAGAAAGAACACAATGGCTTTAGTTTTGTACTTGCATCTAGAAAAAAATTCTTGTCATTGGGAGATATAGGAGATGGACGAGATTTTTAAAAATAACTGTTTCTCTCCATGTAAGTAAAAGCAGATTGGCTAAATCTTCACAACCTCTAATTCACAACTAAAATATATTAAGCATTCATGCTGGACACTTTGTGGAGCTCTTGACATGTAAGCCCTGAGAAGGGCAGGTATCCTGGTTTATCCACTTAAGCATCATAAGCATCTAAAGTAGTGCCTGGCACATAGTTGTCCCTCAATATATAGTGGTGACACGCATGAAAATGTATAGTATTTAATCCTCTTAGAACCATATAAAGTATTATTATCTCCACTTTACACGTGAAGAATGGAGGCCAACAAAAGTGAAACATACGCCGAGGATAGCAAGCCAGACATGGGCAGATCTGGGATTTGAGCCTAAGTCTGCATCTGCCAGATGCAAAGGCCACTGCTGCCTATTCTTCAAACGTGCCTACGCCCCATCCAGTTCTGCATCAGAGCTATACATAGACACATTGACACATAAATGCGAGTTCCAGCTGATGAGCATAAAATAATTTACTGAACTATAATCATAATCTAGTAAAAAAAAGAATCTTTTTATGAGTTTGCTTTCTCATCATTGAGGATGACACTGTGTCAGTTTTTCACTACAAAATACACTATTTACAGCATTTCTAATTCACTTATAAAACGCATGCAGAAAATTGACATGTAAGATCCTGGTGTGAGCCTCCCTTTAACAAATTTTAAACTCTTTGAGCAAATATAATCATAGCATTTACCTGCTGTGCACTGCTTTTTGGTGAAAAATTCTCTTTGGGTTTCCCAGAAAGATTAGCAAGTTTTTAAGCATAGAACTATTTTTTCTTTTATTTTGCTAGGAAGACAGAAGAGCTTTGTAAATCATGTTACATTCTCTTTAAGTAAGCTTTCTTTTTGTCCCAAAAAATTCTTGTGTGATTATAGTACAGTTACCTAGACTTCAGTTCTAGACACTGATGGTATGTGTTTGATCTCTGAGCCTTGATTTCTACAAGTGGATGGAGAGCATTCTCTCCCCCTTTTCTCATAGTATCTCATGGATGAGATGAGGTAGCACGTGTGAAAGCTCTCTGGAAACTCTCAGGCTCTATCAAAATATAAGGTTAATACTGTCCACAAAAGTTGCACATGAGAATATACATTCTTGTTCAGAGATATGAGAGACATAATATCCCAAACTGAGAGCATTCATTCCCTCCAGCCACTCCAGTTGGTTCCATATCCTTTTACCTCTCTTGTATAGGACATACCCACCAAATTACGCAAGCCAGAAACCTGAGATCATCTAAATCCACTACACCTACTTCACCCCAAATGTAACTACCCTAACCAGCTAGCAACTCTCTACCCCTCTATATCTTTACAGTCACCACTTTAATCCTTGCCTTCATCACTTCTCACGCAGATGATTGTAATAATCTACTCACTGGGATCCTTGCCCCTTTAGTTCGGTATCCTAGGGCAGCAAAAATTGCTTTCCTAAATGGAAAATCTAATTCTGTCACTTCATTGCTTAAAGCCTTCAATTGGTCTCTGTTGCTCTCAGGATCAAGTTCAAACCCTTTCTTATGTTTTCTGAGGTCATTTTGGATCTGGCCCCTCTGTAGTGCCCTGCTTTTCACTCTAGGATACAGTGATGCTGGAACTTGCAATTCTGTGAAAACATCCTGCTCCCTATACCCTTGGGGCCTTTAAAAATGCCGTTACACTCATGTCAGTTGAGATCTGACTGTCATCACAGTCTCTCTTAGACTGAAGGAGCATTAGCACATTTGAGAAAAGACTTTTGCCTTTTTTGCAAATATTCTAATTGAGAATTGGTCCCAACCAAACTTTTGCATAGAACAGGAAGGGAAGAGTCAAACACTTTGGTAAAGATTAATAGATTGATTTGGAATTCCTACATATGAATATCAATTAAAAATTCTTATGAGCATATAAGGAGGATAAGAATTGAGGAAGGAATCCATTGCTAAATATAAATTTTATATCATGGAAATCTGAGATATAGAGAAAAACTAAAACAGCCATTATCATCTTCCACCAAAAGAAAAATAAAATAGATACACGGATAGTATTTACTGATATTTTTATGTTTAAAAAGGTAATGATGAAAATGATAACAATGATAGAAAGACTAGTTAACACTTGTTGAGCACAATTGCGTGCCAAGTACTCTACTAGATGTCGTGCATAAATTATTTAGTTTAATTCTAGAAACAGCCCTATGAATAAATTCTATAAATATATGATTTTATAGATGAGTACATTGATGTTCAGAGATGTTAAGTAATTTGCCCAAAGTCACACACTAATAAAAATCTGAATTCAACTTATTATAATCCAAATTAATTAAAACAAATATATATCATATATTATTATATATAATGTATGTAATATATAATATTAACTTCCTTTTTGGATATAAGTTCTCATAAAGAGGTGTGTGTTCTAGTATGAGTTTATCAGGAATCAAAATCAAAAAGCAATCTAATTTTCTTCCAAATATATTTCTTTCACGTTCACAAGACCTTTTCTTTAAGATAAATAGTCGATACATATGAAAGGCACCATGGTCATTTGTTACAATAATAAACACTAAATAATAATCTTAAGTATTTTCACTTGCACAAATAGCTACTTGTTAATATGGACTGTATAAATAGCATATCTGGGGGGTGTGGCTTGTTCAATTCTCAACACCATTAGGTGGGTGTCTATTTTATAAGATCCTATTCAGATACAAATATCATACAGAAAATCTGTAGACGCTGGCTTATAAGAAGAAGTCATTTGAAATTTGGATTCTAAAAACTTGTGACACTGGCGCCCTAAACTTGGAAGAATTCTAATGAATATCTTATTTGTTTATATTGGCCATTTAATAAAAGCAAATATTTGGAACAGGTGCGTAACTTATCTTTCTAAATGTTTTGAGTTCTAATAAAATAGCTTTTTTATCTAAAGTTCTATTTCTCAATGAATGAATAATAAAAGGAGTCCATAGGGGAAAACAAAACAAACAAGCAAAATGCCATGGATTCATCAATTTGAAGTGTATACAAGTCCATATTAGGAAGCAATTATCATATCTTTATATTATGTTCACATGCAATAGGACCTGTCCACATTTAAATGACTCTCAAAATCAAAGAAAATTGTACACATATCAATATCTTGTAATGTTAAGTAACTGGGAAAAAAGGAACTAGTAAATATCTCAAATGATAATACTTTGATTCTCATTGATTTTTAGCATAGAAATATAGTGGAAAGATTACTAATGTCAGAGTTAGAGGACTAATGCTTCAGATCCAGTCCTTGCCTCTAACTCAAAATCCAGAATCCAGTTTGGGGTTCCCTTTGTCTCTCTCACCACTCATGGCCAAGGTGTCGGCCATGCCATCCCAGCATCTAAAGCTGGATTATCTGCCTCTTTCTGTGAGTTCCTAAAACACTTTTCTCATAACCTACTCACACTTAGCCTTGGCTTTCTCTCTCTCTCCCGCACGGGGTCAGGAGCTGGATCATACTTACCTCTATGTTCTATTTGCCTAGTTATAATCTTCATAGAGCTACTCAAGATGCTGATTAGCTCAGGTTTTTAATTTACTGATAATGGCTAAAGACATTTAACATAAAAGTAATTGTATTTGATCCAACTAGCATTATCATTCAACAAAAACATCATTCAACATTTTGGGGCCTTATATTCCGCATCTTGTAATAGGACATGTTTTAACTGGATTTTCTAAAGTAAATGCCTCAAAGTCTACTGATACTGCAAACTGGCCTTGAAGAGTCACAATTTTGATTCTCAGTATTTTCAATAACCGTCACAGTATATTTAAAAATTTATGACTCTGCTAGAAGATTCAACTCAAGTTGACTAAATTATAGCATGTTTTACTAAAAGTAATAAGTATTTTTCTCCTTAAGTTCCTTTTGCAAAATGTATCTGCAAAAGAAAACAGAATTTATGAGTAATTAGCAAGTTCTATACATAAGGACTATACTTAGACACTCTAAAGATAACACCATTCAATTTGAGTAAAGAGCAGAAACAGAGTCTCTTATATAAAAACAAATGCAAATCTTACCTAAAATCTAAATGAATGAAATATGAACATTTTAGTAAACTAGCAATATAACCCTACTTCTGATTCCACCAATTACACACAAAATGGATTTCATTACTATAGAGAAACACCGTACCTTATATTTTCTGCAGTTATGTTGGTAAATAAAATAACTTCCTCAGTCACCAAGGGTTCCTTGGCAGATAAAAATGTTTGAAATAGAGTTCCAAGTAAAAGTGACATATAAGAACATCAATATGCAACACAAATCATTTAAGATCAAACTAAATGGTTCTTTCTTAAGACCAGGAAATTTATGTTTTATTTTACCAACACTATCACATGCCAATGAATAAAATGTATCTTTGAAACCAACTGCCCTGCAATCCAGTTTCATTACTGTGGTGATATTTACACTGATGAAATAAGTTTATGATCAAAAATTCAGTCTACAAGTCCTCCCGATTTTTCTGATGTTTGTGACAATAGGACATGGTATTATAGTTCTGAAGTTTCCAACAATATGACATATCTGGCAATATGGTATTAGAAAAAATGTCAAGAATTCATATTCCCAGAACGTTTATTTCAAAAATATTTTTCTCATTTACAGAAATATAAGGAAGAGGGGCCTGCCCGGTGGCGCAGTGGTTAAGTGCGCACATTCCGCTTTGGTGGCCCAGGGTTTGCGAGTTCAGATGCTGGGTGCGGACATGGCGCTGCTTGGCAAGCCGTGCTGTGGTAGGCATCCCACATATAAAGTAGAGGAAGATGGGCATGGATGTTAGCTCAGGGCCAGTCTTTCGCAGCAAAAAGAGGAGGATTGGCAGTAGTTAGCTCAGGGCTAATCTTCCTCAAAAAAAAAAAAAAAGAAAAGAAATATAAGGAAGAAGGGAAAGTGTATAAACAGCCTCCTATAATGAGCTGGGAAAAATGTTTTTGCTAGTAGTTGTGTGTGTGTGCTTGTGTACAAGAAGGGTCATTAAATTAAAGTGTGAATTATCTTCAGTTTATTTTCTTCCTTTTTCTTTCTTTTTTTATTGAGGAATTTAGTTGTTACAATGATTTTTGGTATAAACTCAATGGAAGTAATTTTATAGCTGTTGGAAGATTATTACAAACATCATCACTAACAGTCTATATGCATAATATACATAAATTGGAAATTGATAAAACAAATACTTAAGGGGCCAGCCTGGTGGCATAGTGGTTAAGTTCATGCTTGCTTCAGCATCTTGGGGTTCATGTGTTCGGATCCCAGGCATAGACCTACATACCAATCATCAAGTCAAGCTGTGGTGGCGTCCCACACACGAAATACAGGAAAATTAGCACTGATGTTAGCTCAGTGACAATCTTCCTCAAACAAAAAGAGGAACACTGGCAACAGATGTTAGCTCAGGGCCAATCTTCCTCACCAAAAAAACACAAACACAAACAAAAAAACAGACAAATATTTAAGATACAAAGGAAGAAAATGTAAAAAGTGATATTCAAATTTTTCAAAGTATCACTGACCGTGAGAAGTATTTAAGCAAAAAATAATGAAAGGTGTAACTTGAGTGGATTTAGACTGGTAGATCTAGAAGAAATGGCAAGAGACCAACTAACCCAGTTCCAGTCTTCTAGGAACAAGACAGCCTTTTAAGTCAGACCTTGAAGAACTCAGCAAATACCTGTGGCAAATCTCAGCAGTATCTTCGACTTACAGATGTAGAACTACAAGGAAGGATGGGAAAAATACCTCAGCCTAGGTTGACTCAGATAAGATGCCCAGTGTGGGGAACGGCCGTGGAGTCTCGGAAGACTGCTGAGCAAACCTCCTGTCTCAGCTTTTCTATCAGACAGGTTCCCTATGGGCGTTAATGTCTCATTCACGCTTCTTTAATCCTTTAGTGCCCAAGCTTCCTTTCCCCTCTAGGTCTGTAATCCTGTTCCTCCCAGTATTTCTCTCTGAGGACAAATTTTTGTGTGTTTTTTTCCATCTGAATCGCAGTTCCTTCCTCTCAGCCCACTACCTTTAATTTTGCCTGGAGTATTTTCTTCTCTCAGCGACAGGAGAAAGGCAGGTTTCCTGTGTCTCAGGAGGCTGTCACTTTAGGGTAAATTATGCTTTTATTAATCCTCCCCAGTGCTATAAGCTGAGCAAAATAACTAGCATGCCCAGAACAAGAAGTTTTAAACTGAAATAGCCTGTTATCTATTTATATGCCAACTTAGGGGGACTGCTATGCAGAAAAGAAAAAAAATTGAGGATGGTTACAAGTCAGTAAACTATATCTTGCTACAGCTATATGAAAAATTAGAACACAGTTAATTTTTTCAAGCGATCACATTATTATCTGACTATATGTATCCCTCTTTCTCTCTGCCTCTCACACACACAGAGGGAAAACAAAAAAACTCTATACTTTCACATGGAGGACAGAATAGAATTCAAAATAAAAAACCAAAATATGTTTTGCTAGTGATTTCTACCTCATACTGAAAAATCTATCACCAATTCCACTGAGTTTTGTCAAAATTGAGTACTCTGAAGTTTGACCACTTTCTTTGCCCCCACTGCTGATGCCTGCTAAAGACATACAAGTAACAAAAAATAACAACACAGATAGTAGAAGGAAGAAGGAAAGTAATCCAGGATACATTTTTGTTAAAATTGCCAGCACAAATAACTTCAACATTTTCATTAACTTAAGAAATGATAATTATACTAGGAATACAAGATTTAAACCTATAATCTACTACTATTTCAAAATATATAAAATCTCCATTTTACTTGGTTTATAATTGCAAACACACAGAAATAATATGTGCTTATCTTCAGTTTGTTCATTTAATGTGTCATAGGTAAAATAAATATGCTATTTTCGAAACTGGTGAAAATATTTAATATCATAGGAATTTCAAAAAACGATCAAGAGAATTTCTTTAGACTAAGATTATGACATGAGGAAGATAAGAGGTCTTCAATTTGCTTTTCCATATAGATAGTTCTCAGGTTTGATTAAGTGCGTGGACTGTGGTGTTAGACTATCTGGGTTCAAACTCAGCTTTGCCATTTATTAACTGTGACCTTGGTCAAAGTACTTAACTTTTCTGTGCTGTAATTTCCTCATCTATAAAATGGGTTCAGTACTAGCATCTGTCTCAAAGGGTTGTTCTAAGATTCAATGGGTTAATATTGGTAAAGAGTTAAAAACAGTGGCTGGCACATAGTTAGCATGTTAATAAGTTCTTGATTTAAAAATAGATTTAACTTCTACTGCTGCACAGTGAATCCTTAGGAGATTATTTTCAGCTAGGCCAAATCTTCATCAAAAGTAATAAATGCAAAAGTCCAAAAATACAGAAAATAGCCCATTCATGCAGACAAATTACACTAAAATGGCTGGTTTTTTAATGGGAATACTTGATTAATTCACATCTTCAAGGTCTGGTCCCCAGCCCCTTTTATAAAGGTACTACTCTACAAACCTGATAAGAAATGAACTATATTCTATTCCCACAATAAATATCCTAGATGAAAATGGGATTAAGAGGACTGAGGCAAAAATGGAATTAATGGTCACAAAGAGTAAAATGCAAGATAAAAGAAAAATTAACCTCAATGGTAAGGTATTTCCCATAATTAAACTTTCTGTTTTTCCTAATGATATATAATTGAATTAAGAATTTAAAAATTTGGCATATGATATTCATTGCACTAATAGAAAGAAAACTAAACTTTTAAATTGCTTCCTTTGGCTACTGCACTGATGAAATTTTCTAAACCCAGGAATCAGTCATTTTAAAAGGCCACAAACGGCTCCATGTCCAAGTGGTTAAGTTCACACACTCTACTTTGGCAGCTGGCATTTTATCAGTTCAGATCCTGGGTGTGAACCTACACACCGCTCATCAAGCCATGCTGTGGTGGCATCCCACATAGAAGAACTAGAGTGACTTACAACTAGGATATACAACTATGCACTGGGGCTTTGGGGAGGAAAAAAAAAAAAGAAGAGGATTGGCAACAGATGTTAGCTCAGGGCCAATAAATAAATAAATAAAAGGCCACGGAGAAGATCAAACAGTTATCTTGTGGACTATGCAGAAAACCTCACCCACCTGAATCAGAACTGAACCTCTCACTCACCTCCTGTGAAAGTGCTCATTCTCAGCATATACACATTTCTCTCAAGTCTCTTCTATGATTTCCAAGCTAACGGCAGCTTCTAAGCAGCAAAATAGAATAATGAGAAGATGGATACAAAAACCTTGACAAAAATAAAATGCCTGTGTGAAAGAATAATCACTGAAAAGATCCAAAGACTCAAAAGGCCACCGGGTATGTGTGGGCACGTACACATGTGCCTGCTTACACGCAAATTGTCCTAATGTATTCCAACCACACAGGAGGCTCTTGATCGTTGCAGCACAAAACAGTAACTGATGCTCAGAGTGATGGCTTTGAGTTATCAAGAAAAAGCGAAGATGTCTCAAGTATAATTCACTTAACAAGGCAAATGACAACTTAACGTTATTTAGTACTAAGTGCCTTATGCGGTAAGTGCTTTATATACATTCATTTAATAAACAGTTATAAGGTGCGTACTAACTACTGATTTCATTGAGTCTTTGCCTGGCCGTATCTGAGAATGGGTTTCTAATCTCCTATTTATGAAGGAGACAATCAAGGGTAAGAGAGTTTGAAACCTGTGTGAGGTCACAAAGCCGCTGGACAGTAGAGTCAGCATGTGAATCCAGACCCCTGTGGTCCAGGTCTGTGCTTACATTTAAGAGATTTTTCAAGGATTAAGCCCAAATGCAGAAGGCTCAGTTTTCTTGATTACCATCTCACATGCAAGAATACTCCATATCAGTGAGGTCTTAAGGCATTTAAGAAATTTTTATAAAAGAAAAACTTCCATTATTTCTATATTATAAACGTCCACTATGTTACACAATCCAGTTTTCACCTTCAGATGTTCTGTCCGAAGCATACGTGCAGACAGCACCATAGCGTGGATTTCCTCTCCACCTCCTCTTGACTTTCTCCTTTGTTTAGTAATCTGCTCATAAACAGCCTCGCAAGACAGAGACCTTCAATCCAGTAATTATCTATGCCACCAGAAAAGGCCTTTGAAACAAACAAATGAAAAGAGCCCTTGGGAATGTCAATCACTCTCAACTCTCCTTCCCATTCCTCTCCAGCCAAGCATCTTATCGCTCCATTTGTTGAGTCGCGGTTTCCAGCTCAGAGGATTGACATCTGCCTCTACTTTTTAATACTCTTTCTCCTGGGAAACTTTCTTGTTGCTGCTGAATCCTCATCCTCTCATCTCCTCCAGTTATAAATTGTTTCAGAATGAACTGTTTCTAACCCAAACTATGAACACTAGATTCAAGAAATATGTTTTCAATTCTACTGTTTGTTGGCAGCTAATTCTGGGAGTTACAGAGATACTCCCACCTGCAACTTCAACCGGCATCTTTTATGTTAATCCCACATACAGCCTGCCTGTGGGATATACAATATATGGATGGTCTCTCCACTTCTTTTTTTTTTTAAGATTGGCACCTGAGCTAACAACCATTGCCAATCTTTTTTTCTTCCCCCTGCTTTTTTTTCTCCCTCAATCCCCCCAGTACATAGTTTTATATTTTAGTTGTGGATCCTTCTAGTTGTGATATGTAGGATGCCACCTCAACATGGCCTAATGAGCCACGTCATGTCCATGCCCAGGATCCGAACCAGCGAAACAGTGGGCCGCCGGAGCAGAGCGTGCAAACTTAACCACTCGGCCACAGAGCCGGCTCCCTCCACTTCTATCTGTTGTGTGTATGAACAAATATAGACAGACACAAGTGTGTGTATGTATTCCATGTGCCAAGACTGGAAGTTTTAAACAGCTATACTTCCTCAAGTTTTATAGAAGCAATTCATGACACATCGCTGAGTCACAGAATTCTCAGCAGGTTGGCTTGAGTTACAGCAGATCTTGAAATGCATCTGAAAATTACAACAACAAAGTTAATAATGCCTATTTTAACAACAGGTTTCAGAGCTTTCTGAAAATATAATAAAATGAATCTAACTTTGGTTAACGCCAATTAAGATATCATGCTTTATGCACAGACATGAAAAATAAATGTTACCAAAAAAGGGAAACATCAAACAGCTTCCTTCTCATGGCATACATCGATGCATGAAAATCTACCCAAGCCTTTCATCAGCAAGTCTATATGGGTCACATAATTCCCTTGTGACTCTGTTGTGTTTTTTAATTGATGACTTGCTGCTAAGGGAGACTGCCTAGAGGTTTTCCAATAGAGTTAAAGCCTTGAGGACTGGAGCGGAAGGTTTCCTCATTGCACTGTTAACACAGGTATGTAACACGTCTCAGAATATAACCCAAATATTTAAGTTAATATCTATTGGAGGACTAATTGCAGCGCTTTGGTAACCCTGGTCAATATTAGCAACTACATCATTCAACAAATATTAATGTAAGTCTACTCTAAGCCAGGTACAGTGTTAGACATGGGAGCACACAAGTGAAGGATAAACAGGTTTTGCTCTCAAGGAGCTCCAGTCTCACGGGGCACAGAGGGAGGTGATTAAGTGACTACTATGCACAATGCAAAGCACTATACTAAGGAGAGCTCAGTTCACTATGGGTTCGCAGTGGAAGGCAAAGTACATCAGAAACACAGATCCACAGACTTCCAAGAGGATGTGACACCCAAGGTGAAAGCTAAATGAGGAATAAGGGTTTAGTGAGGAAAGGAGCAAGAGTGGTTCAGGATAAGAGACCAGCACACACAAAAGCCAGAGGTGAGCAAGAACTTAGTGAGTTTAGGTAACATAAGGTCCCAAGATGGCTGGAACCAGAGAGGCACTTACACTGAAGCCAATAAAGCTTCAGCTTCAGGGCCCCTCACTTGCACCAGCCCATTCCAGGGCCATAGGAGGAGGCCCAGCAATGGGCTCAAATGTTGACATGTACAGGAAAGAGTTAACCTGGCAGGCCTGGGACTGCTAGCCTTGGGAAGACTTGCTTGCAAGGTTGGCCACTGGCTGGCACCCGGGAATTTAGATTTGGGGAGGGCTCCCACAATTCCATAAATGATAAGAGTGGCTCAACTGCACCTAAACTGTTTGTACAAACAAAATGCTTTATGCTGAACACTTGCTTTCCTTCTGGGAGTTTGGAATTTTGGCACGTGCTAGGCAGAGTGTGTCTGTGTGACCAGCCTCCCAATAAAAGACCTGGGCACCGAGTCTAATGAATTTTCCTGGTGGGCAACATTTCACACTTATTGCAATCCGTTGCTTGAAGAGTTAAGCACATCCTATGTGACTCCCCTAGGAGAGGACTCCTGGAAGTTTGTGCCTGGCTTCCTCTGGACTTTGTCCCATGAACCTTTTCCTTTTGTGGATTTTGCCTTGTGTCCTTTCACTGTAACATATCCTAGCCATGAAGGCAGGAGTACAATTAAATGCTGATGTCCTATGAGTCTTCCAAGCATATCATCAAACCTAGGAATCCTTGGAGACCCCAACACAATATTTTATAAAATGTCCAAAGGCAAAATAGCTTTGTATTCCTTTTCATTTTTTTTTTTTTCTTTTCTGAGGAAGATTAGCCCTGAGCTAACTACTGCCAGTCCTCCTCTTTTTGCTGAAGAAGCCTGGCCCTGAGCTAACATCCGTGCCCATCTTCCTCTACTTCATATGTAGGATGCCTCCCACAGCATGGCATGCCAAGCGGTGCCATGTCCTCACCCGGGATCCGAACCAGTGAACCCCAGGCCGCTGAGAAGCAGAACATGCACACTTAACCGCTGCGCCACCGGGCAGGCCCCATGTATTCCTTTTCTTAAAGAGGGATACCAAATCATCTAGTCTTTTAGCCCCACAAAATCTGGATCCTTCTCTGACTGGGTGGGGTAGAGGATAGTAGTTCCACTGGGATGTATAATAAGACATTAAATTGGAGACATACACAGCATGACAGCCATTGCAAAGATCAAAACACACGGTAGAAAGAGGTAAGTATCACTTTTTCAGTAAATTTATCTACATGATTTGGGGCATAAGTTAAAATAAGGAACTGTTGTTTTTAAATTAAAAATAATGGAATACTTCCTGTAGGCGAATAGCTGAAAGAGGGGATGGCAGAGCAACAAGAGGTTTTTTGTGGCCTCTATAGGTCATGGCCAAACTTGTGTATACGAAGATTGCTTCATAAAGTCTTAGAAGTTGTAAGACATTTCCGAATCACATTAAATACAGTTTGGTAAAATATTCACTGAGCCTTGGCCATCTGTAAGTCTTGGTCCCTGTGCAGTGGAGGCTGTGGGTGAGCTGCACTGGCCCACCTTCAGGACTGAAATGCTCATCCCCCTAGCTGCTGCTGGGAGTTTTGGCAGCTGAGAGCTAAGAGCTGCGTCCTTCTTAGAAATGGCCTGGTCCGAAGGGAGCTGCTTTCTCCAGTGTTACAACTCCTTCCTGGATGCCTGCTTCATCCAATGACTGGCCAAGGTGGGAGGAGAAGAGTCTAGCCTCCTGGTCTCAGTGTGGGGAAAATGAAGTATCATCCATGCTGGAGAGCTCCGCTGGGATTGGCTGAACCTTTACTGCAACTTCATCACTTGAACTTTTGTTCAACTGTTCCCTGTGCTCAATTCTGCTTTCCTCACTCCCTCACAAGTGTTGTTTCCAAGAGGACTAGTCAATAATCTACCTGCAAACAAATCTCCATTTCAGAGGGTATTTCCTGAGGAAAATGACCTAGTACGATCAGTACAGATGGACTAAAAATGATGTAGACATTGTTCCCGTGCTTAAGGAATTTAGAATTTAATTGGGATTTGAGGTAAGGCAAGAATGTCCATTCCATGAAACCAGGGATCAACGAAAAATGAATAAATAAAAACATACTAAGTAGACCATGGTAAGTACAACAACAGGAGGGCACAGGTCAAAGGAGGAAGAAATAAAACATGGTTTGGTGAATAAAAAAATACTTCACTGAGAAGGTAGATTTTGAAATATTCCTTGAAAATCTGAAATTATTGGCATTTTTATAGAGTGAGTCTTTGCCATTCGGGCAGGAAGGACAGTGGGAACAAAGCGAATGGCCAAGAGGTCTGGTATATGGGGTAGATAGAGGGAAGAAATAGTATATATGGCTGGGAAGGAAGGTAATGGCCAAATTGTGGAGGCTTGTGAATGCTATGGGAAAATGAAATTTCTAATAAGCAATGGGAGTCATTGGTAGGTGTTTGAACATAGGTGTGATATATTCAGATTGGGCTCAGAGGAATGGACAAAGCTGGAAGCCAAATCTCAGCAACATGGCTCTAGAGTCTTCTCCAGTTCTAATCCACTCCAGAACTGCCACTCAGGACAGGAGGCTAAGAATTAAATGCCAAAGATTCTTAGAATGGCTAACAATAAGCTAGAGTAAGGCATGGGAGGAAAACCAATCCACACTGGTTAGTGACGTCTCTATCAAATCATTCTCACATCCAGAATGAAGAAACACATCTAAGTTCGAAGAATAAAAAGCAGGAGTAAAAACAAGTTCAAGGAGTTTAGAGCCAGTTGGAAGTCAATCCATTATATAGAGAACTATACAAGCCTCTGGCTGATGGTAAGAGACTGAGCATGGCCAGAACAGTAATGACTGCTTGGAAGAATTAGAAAGGGTTGAAGGCCTGGGGTCATGCTCTGGACAAAAACAGATTTATTAGTTTCCTAAAATGTGTGTACAATCAATAGAACGAAAGCTCACAAGTGGTCTAGCCGAAGGAAAGCAGTGAGCATTGTGGCTGCTACAGGTGAGAAGATATAAATGAAATGTAGGCTTCTGCCCTCAAAAGAAAGACATGAGCCGACTGGTGTGGCCGAAGGTAAAATGTAAGTAGATACTGATTTGTTAGGTTAAAATAATGTCAATAATTGCTCTCCTGTTTCCTAATCCTGGACTCAATAACATTTTGTAGCAGGAAATTGACAAGTATGTAGAAAATGTCATAAATGACAGACACAACCATGTCTGGCCACAGCTTACCCTGGCATGGAATCTGAGGTCAGCTTCACAAGAGACCATCTGGAATTTGGTATGAGTGTCAGAAGGGGCAGGATGCCTCCTGGCTGGCTGCTGAGCTACCACTGCCATCAGTGATGCCCTTGGTTGAGGCAGGTGGCACCTGCTAGCGGGACTCAGAGAGTAAAAATAGCGACGTCACCTCTATGCATGGCTCTCCTCCATTCATCAACAATTGAGCCATATCTCCACAGGCTGGGACTGGGCAAACCACAGACCCAATCTGGACATGCTGCAGGTCACCTGTCTAATTAGACGCCAGGAGCTGCTTCTGTGCTAGAGCCATCTTCCCACTGTGCTCCTCTGGACTACACAATTGAAAATTCACACCCAGTTATAAAAATGGAATGGGGTTGCTTTCCTGAATGACTTGAATCCAGGTTTATTTTGCATGCTCTTGATTGGCGTGACTACAGAAGCCAGACTAACCGGCCAGCTGCCCCAGGTGGATGACCCTGGTAGCCGAGGCAGCCAGACTCACAGCCTCTCACTCAAACTTCTCCCGAAGCTCAGGGATTTTAGCATACAATTCAAATGAAGGTATGTTCACATGTGAAAATTTTGCTAGGCCATTGCTCCATGGAATTGAGTTGACTGTGAGCAATTTCTACGAGGAAACGTTAAAAAAGAGATAATAAAATGCAAAAGAACTTAAATGATAAAGATGAAATTCCATACACAATAAAACAGTGACAGCTGATTGGGTGGTCAACTGTGTTTGCAGAATGGTGACACAGAATTCCTGAAATGCAAGAAACAGGCAACCAAGGATGTTTTCAAAATGTAGTGCTTGCTGTACAAAAAACAGAATTTTAAAAGGAAACAGAAAAAAAAAAAAGTCGTGGTCTCTGTTGAGAGGAGCTAGAATAATTTTGAGGAGTCACTGCGGTAGCAAAGCATGACTAACACTACTGACTCCAGTCTGTGATATTCCAAGTTGTGTCACTTCCCACCCAGGCCCATGGACCAGATGACATGGGTTAGAGTGTTCACACTTGACTCCTCATCTCGCAGAAGGTCCCTTCTCAAGGAAGGCTTCCTCCTTTCCTCCCCTCGGAATGCCAGCCGTGTTGCCCCTTGGAAAACAATAAATGGGTTGGTTATGTTGGTCCCCGTCCCCCAAATTTAGAATTAAATCATCCTTCAAAAGTAAGTTCAAAAGCTGAGTGGGCAAGAAAATGTTTTTCCTCCTGTTGAAAAATATTCCTTAATGCTGCCCACATCCACCAACTAACTGCCCTATTAGATACAGCTGGGCTCTCCTATGGCTCTCCCAAAATGAGCAAAGATGGAATATGCACCTTCCTGGAGGACATTACTGACATGTGAAATACAACCACCAATACGAGGAAAAACTGAAAGCCAGGCTCGTTGAATAGTCTTTCATAATCATTGGCTGAGCTAGAGTTGCTAAATTATTTTAAGTCTAAGTTCCATTGACACACAAAATGTTATATTTTATCTCAAACTCAGGCTACCAAAAATCAGGAAAAGAGACTAAGAATTATTAACATACACTATGTATCTTGCAAATTATATCATCTTCCTTAACTCAAGCGCTGCTGTAAGAAACTGCATTTCTCTTACTCATTTTGTTCTAGTGTAACTATTATTAACAGAATATTCAAGAGATTGGGTGGTGGAGCCAGACCACTTAGGTTTGTATCCTTAATCTTCCACTTATTAACTACATAACCTTGAGTAAGTCACTAAAACTCCATAAACCTCAGTTTTCCAACATATGAATTGAGAATAATAACAGTGCCTATTTTATAAAGTTGTATTATGGATTGCATGAGTTAGTAAATGTAAAGTGTTTATAACAGTGAGTGGCACACACTTCTATTATTCTCCCTTTATATGTCCATTTTCCCAACTAGATTTTGTTTTTTTCCTGATTGTGACCTCTCACACTTATATACTTGCCAAAAAAAATAGGTGCCTAATAAATATCTGGATAAATGAATGGATTTGATTTAATGCACACACTGGCTCTGTGAGGTGGATATCATCATTTTGGGATTACACCTGAAGAACTTGTCTTTTCAAGAAGAAATGCGTATGGAAAACAGCGTGGAGGTTCCTCAAAAAATTAAAAATAGGACTACCATATGATCTAGCAACTCTACTTCTGGGTATATAACAGAAGGAAATGAAATCAAAGAGATATCTGTACTCCATGTTCACTGCAGCATCATTTACAATAGCTAAGACAAGGAAACAACCTAAGTGTCCATCAAGAGATAAATGGACAAAGAAAATGCAGTGTGTGTATATATATATATATATATATATATATATATATATATATACACGATGGAATATTATTCAGCCATAAAAAAGATGGAAATTCTGCCATCTCCAACAAAATGGATGGATTTCGAAGGCATTATGCTAAGTGAAATAAGTCAGACAAAGACAAATACTGTACAATCTCAGTTAAATGTGGAATCTAAAAAAAATGAATTCATAGAAATAAAACATATTGGTGTTTCCAGAGGTTGGGGGGTGGGAAATGGGTGAAGGTGGTCAATAGGTCAAAACTCCCAGGTACAAGATCGATAAGTATTCTGGGGATGTAACACAACAGCATGGTGAGTACAGTTACCAATATTGTATTGTATATTTGCAAGTTGCCAAGAGAACAGATCTTAAAAGTTCTTATCCTCCCCCAAAATTATAGCTATGTGTAGTGATAGATGTTAACTAAACTTATTGTGATCATTTTGCAATATATACATATATCAAATCATTATATTGTACACCTTACACTAATACAAAGTTATATATCAAAAAAAAAAAAAATAAGTGCAGCTAGATAGGAGACTGGAAATCTGAAGCCAAGAGTTCACGCTTTCCCACTGTGCCACACAGAGAATTTGATCACAATGGAAGGCCTTGCTATTCCAAAACAACCGCATGAAAACTTCAGTTGGGGAAATGTCCAACAAACACAGTTCAGTACAAAGCGTTTTTGTGTTGTTTCATTTTAGAGATTCTTATTGTAATTCAGTAATTAGGTATCTCATCCTCAGACTTCTATTTCTAGCATTTGTTCTGTTGCTATAATGAGTACATCCAAGTGAAGTACAGTGAGAATCAGGATTTCTCATAACGGACTGTGGTATTAAAAAAAAAAAAATAGGAAAGACTGCAGAGTGAAAAGGAAGGGAAGGAACAAAAGGAGGCATAAATATAGACAGACTTAGGAGAATGGTCTTCACAAAGCAGTGAGATATGATGCTACCTACATCAATGTTTTCCTTCGAGAGGGTTGAGCATAAGAGATATGATTCAAAAGTAATATTATCCCTGCTGGGTCTGTTCTAGGAGGAATGCCCAGCTGTAGCACTAAAGTCCAACCTGCTCTGTCAGTCTGCCTCAGACTCTAGAGAGATCTTGGAAGAGGCTGAAAGGAGCTGAGTAGCTGAGAAGAAAACAGATTAAAAATATTGGGAGAAACCTGGCATGTGATGCTTGTGGAAAATGCCCATTACGAGATGCCTCTGTCACGTTTCACACATCAGCCAAAGAGAGGATACTCTTCTGGCCTACGAAAGTTGGCTTAGACTGACAAAAAAGGGGCATATTGCATTTAAGATATTCTCAAGCCAGGAGTGTATTTGCTGCTGTTAACACAAACAAAAATGCAGCACAGTTGAAATACACTTTCAAGTTGCATCAATGTGTTCTGAGATAGGATCCTTACAATATGCTCTGCACTCCAAGGATTATATGCTTTCCTGCTTATTAAAGTGGATACAGAAGCAAAAGGAAACCATTCTAAATAACAAGCTTTTCACGTATAAACACATATGGCTAAATCATATGTTACAATTTTATTTTTACAATTAAGCCCTGCTGTCTCTAGTCCTCAAATTTATAATAGTCTTAGGACCTGTTATTACTGAGAGGTCATTAACATTCTATTTATAAAGACTCAATTCTAATTCTACTATGCATATGCATATATGAGCTATGAATCAAGATCCGTAACTCTTTTCTAATAAATCTATAGCGCCTGCTGGAAGTGCACTCTAGGTAAGTACACTTTACTGCTCTGCCGAAGCAATTAATTAGCGAAAGATGTGCATACTCCTGCCCGTGCAATCAGGAGCCACAGCCAGACAAGGAGGGAGATGTAGTGACAAGAGAGGAGAGCCAAAGGGTGCCATGTTGATAACATGGCTCAGGACACAGAAAGATAAAAATAATTATCTGTAGGCCCCAAATATACCTATAATTCAGAAAAATAACATTCTAATAAAGTGATGGGGACAGAGAAAGAGGTCACACCCTTATGCATCGTTCTCATTGGGACAAATATTTCATACTCCTGGGTACTGAGAGCCAGAGAAGGCAGTTAGAAAGGTGAGATGGTTCGGAATGCTAATAGTACAAAGCCAAGCCGTATGTAACTTAGGTTACGTTGTTCCTCACATCCTACACTGTATTCCTCCCATCTAGACATTCACCTATAGTCTCACTTCCAAATACACTCGAGAGGTTACATATATGCAGTTAGATATATACAGATACATGTTTATGTATTTACAAATACACACATGGATACATATACACATTGACTTTATTCTATTAATGGAAACTATGAAAGCTATTTATACTATGCAGTTGGTGTTTAAGAACTTAAAAGTGAATGAATTCAAATCAATAATATGCAACTGTATATAATATGACGTGTGAGTAAGATAGAAGAGACAGGCTTGGCAATTACTAGGGCAGGGTACGGGGAGCTGGTGCATGTGGATGTTGTATGTGGAAGGAAGCTAGTTAGCGTGTAGTCAGAGTAAACCACGTGGAAGCCATGGGAGCTCTTCTGTTTCTAAGTGTCTCGTGTGTGTGTGTGCATGCGTGTTCCCCTGACAGGCATGAAGATGAGAGACAAAGAAAAGCAAAAGCAACTGGCGGAGAAGATTAGAAAGTTAAAGGAAATACTGTGAAGATCTTTACTTTTGTAGAAATGATGAAAGGCTGGACTCTGTGTAAGGCTGTGATTAAAAGTGCTTAAGGGAAGACAGAAAATAAAAACACATAGAAGTTAGTCTATGGGGTTTTCACAGTTCACTTTCTAAATCTGTCTCACTTTCTGCTCATTGAAAAGAACAATTAACTCAGGATCAGGGACTGCTAAGCACTGAAGTTAGGGACCAACCTCCAGAGTAAAGCCTGAAGACAGAAAATTGGTCCAAAGCAGGCAGATAATCGAATATAAACCACCAAAGTTCCAGGTGCAACGTTATGAGTACCATCCTGTGTAACCAGAGAGGGAGAGGAGAGAATATGATAAACCACATTTAAAAAGACTGTTTTTCTTCCTAGGCTGTTACTACTGGAAGCTATCTGAAGATCCTAGTGACTGACGTTTAAAACAATAATAATAGTAACAGCAAACATTTAGTGTTGACGAGGCGAGTGGCAGGCACTTGTAAGCACTCCCAAATACAGGAAATTGTTGAATTTTACCCTCAAAATAATCCTGTGAAGTAGGTATCATTATTATCGCCTTTTTACAGGTGAGGAAAACAAAGCACAGAGAGGTTAAGTGCTGGGTTCAAGGTTCACACGTGATCCTTGTGGAGTGGCGATTTGAACCCCCTGGTAGTCTGACTCCATGCCATGTTGCCCACAGCAACAACAACAATGGTTCAGGGCTTACTATGCATTAGAATCTGCTCTAAACAATCTACTTATATAATGTAATATTTTCTTGCAGCCCCATGAGGAAGATACCTCCACTTGTGCATATATGAAAACTGAGGCTTAAAATCTGCCAAGGTAATAATCTTCTAAATGCCAGAGATTGGACTGAAACCCAGGTCTGAGAAATGCCCAAGGACCACCTGGCGAGAGAAGGCCCCAGTCCTTCCATAAGCTCTATCAGCATCCCTCCTCTGTACCTTGACACGGACTGCTGACATCTCCCTTAGAGTACGTGGCCCCACGTTGGGCTCTCAGACCATTCAAATAATTCTGCCACCCCAACCATATATATGCTAAGCTCATGTGTTTAAATTCATGAAATAAGATATACCCATACTTTATTAAACCACATGTGTTTAAATACCACACATTTCTCCCATGGTCCCCACCATTTACTATTTATTTATATCTAAAATATTTATACCCAAATTGGCATTCTCACTTGGTCCAGATGTCCAACATCATCTTCCTAGAAATATCTTGAGAGAAGAGTGAATTTCTTAAAGTCTAGACTATTGTGAATTTTTTAGTTTATTGATGCTGAGAGAAGTGGATTTGGAGATTTCATTTTCTAGTTTTGACTAACCCCACCCTCAAAAATGGCCTCAAATATTTCTGCAAAAAACTTCACAGATTGAAAGCAATATGAATAAAGCCAGTGACAGCAAATAATGAAAAAGAAGAAAAAAAAAACCCAGAGGTAGTAGGAGTTCCTTGTCTATCAGAATACAAGGTAAAAATTATAAAATCTTACCTTATATGACTCTTATGAAATATATGCATAATTTTTAGCAAAAACATAAATATTTTGTAACATTTGCCAATCATATAAAATGATTATTTAAAATATTATTTCACACATGAAATTCTACATATTTCATATATAATCTGTTTATAAGTAAATATTATGTTTTATAAGTACATAATATGTTAGCACAGTATAAGTAACTATACATATATTTGTAGTGTGTGCTAGACTATATTTTATTGCTAGGGATGAGAGATCAAAAAAGTTTACAATACTCTATTCCATTCCAGAAATTACATTTCACTACATGTTCCTTTATCTTACTTTCAGGAGCAATTAGATACAAAATAAATATACTGAACTAAGACTGATTTTCTTTTAATAAGAAAAAGAGTGGTGTAACAGAAAAGATAGTGAACTAGATACATGGTTCTGGATTTTTGTCTTAATTCTCTCAGTGGCTAGCTAAAAATAACATTAAAAGCCACCATTCACTAAATGGCTGTGACCATGCTTAACACTTGCTAGCCTTCACAGATATCAATTTAACAATATCAATTTAACAATCACAATTTAACAATATCAACATAACAATCTTATGCCATAAGTAACTGATCCAGTAGGAGAAAAGAAGTGGAAGAAAAAAAGAAAAACACCTGTCACTAATCAAATAAATGATAGTTAAACAACATAAAGCTTTTATTTTTCCCATTACCTTTGCAAAAATAAATTGTAATATATTTTGTCTACTATTAAGGAAGACATGGAAACTGGTACTTTTATTACCACTTATTAACTGTGCATCCTTGGGCAAGTTAATTAACGTCTCTGGGGTACAATTTCTTCAAATTCAATTCTTCAATTTCTTTTTATATAATGAGAGCAATAATGCCATATATCTTAAGGACTATTGTGAGAATTAAATATGCTAATTAATGTAAAAGTTTATTCACAAGAGTGCCTGGCACATAAGAACCCAATAAGTTAACTATCCTACACTGCTGATAACAGAAATTTTGGAATATAAATTGGAATTATGTATCAAAAGCCTTAAAGAGGTCATTAACAACAACCCATTCCTGCAAATCACTCTGTCCTAAGGAAAATATACAATATTTTGGAGAAATACACATGTGCACAAACAGAAAGCCATTCATTGTCACAGTATTTATAACAGTGATAAAAAGTGGTGAAAAGGAAATACCCTACACTAGAAGGATTACATAATAATATATGGTCTTTCCTCATTAGAAAGATAAGCTAACACCAATAGTGACCTTGATCTTGATCCAAAAGTCTTGGTCTTTAGATCATATTTCATGGAAAGTATGAAAAATAATTTAGGCCATAATCTTAACTGAAAAACACAGGCTAGCAAATTTCACATGTATGTTTATATTTTTATTTACATATCATTATAATGGACAAAGCTACTTTGGATAAATGATTGAAGGAAACTTTTAAAATTATAATGGTGGTTTTATTTGGATGGAAGTGAGGGGGAGCAGTACATACTACCTCCAAATATGTCATTTTGGCATATTAATTATTTTGAATAAAAGTTACTTAAGATATAGCCAGCGTAAGAAGGACATTCTAATCCTCCTTTGTCCGCCTGAAAGCAGGAAATAAATTCTTCATGTGGAGAGTGACCTCCATGCACCTATTGCCAGAGACAGGGACTTCAGGAGCAGGAAGACTGTGTGAACAAAACTTGCTGCTTCTTCACCAACTACCCCAAGCCCAAACCCCTTTGCTTTGTCAATTCTTCACAAATTTATTGTTTTGTTGTCTACAAGATATAAAAGCTGCCTGCTTTGGCCACTTCTTTGAGTCTCATATTTTTATGAACTCCTGTACATACAAAATTAAATCTGTTTTTCTGCTGATAATCAATCTGTCTTACGTCAATTTAATTATTAGGCCAGCCAAAGAACCTAGAAGGAAAGAAAGGAGAGGTTTTCCTCCCCTCCAGTGAAAGGATGAGTGGACTGTTTGTTTTCCATTAGCAAAAGTGTTCCAGTTTCCGCACTGTTTATGTTGAAACACACCCGTAGTCATACTTTGTGATTTTCTCCACCCTCTTGTCTCCAACCCCACTTCACTCAGCTTAATCCTGAAAAACCAATGAAAAATGTTTTTTGAAAAGGCTGGGATTAATACAAACATCATTTCTAAATTTTTCTTAACTGAATGAGTATTATTTGTAAAATATTTGAAAATAATCTTCTGAGATTTTTATTCTACATTTCTTCTTTCGCCACAGCGTTCATAGTCTAAGGCTGCTAAGTAGGGTGAGCAGCATGAAGGGTTTGTAGATAGTGCTTGGGGACAGCACATCTCCCAATATTTAAATTACCTTTTAAAAAAATTATTAAAACATAAAAGCATCCAAAGAGTAGGAAGGGAAGGAATATTTGAACAATTCTCCTTTTACTTTCTTTCAATACACAGCCTGCTTGCCTTTTCATAAAAGACACTAATCGTGTAAGAAGGTTTTCTTCATTTAGGTTATATCTCAGTTAATGGAATCCCCACTACAGAATCACATGCATTATCTAATTTTTAGCAAAGAGAAAGACTAAAGACCTTTTGAGAAAGTTTTGAAAAGATGCCTCGCTTCTACCTTCCCCATAAAATAGCTTGAACGTTAACGAAAAAGATTATGTAATAACATTCTAAACTGTTTAGGAACCAATCGTTATAAACATCTAGAGAATGTTATCACTATTAAGAAGATTTCCCCCTATCTCTAGCATAAAAATGGTGTTGGATTTCTACTTGTCTTGAAGAAGCATGTGTTATTCAGCCTTGTTCTTTCAATACCTAAAATGTGCAGTAATTTGCGAGCAATCTTAGCCAATCAGAGAAATAAATATTTAAAGCAATTTCCTAAACACTGTATTATTTACCATCTTTCAAAGGTTGGAGCTCTTTAATCAAATCACATGAACTTTTATTTTCAATGTGTTATATATACCGAAAGCTTTCTCCTAAACTGCATGTACTTACAATAAAAAGCCATATTTTCATTAATCATTATAGCAATGCTCTTTTTTTCAACCAAGTTTTTCTTGCAGTGAGGTATTTTTCCATTGCTGGATGACATTTTGTTTTTAGTGGATGAATTTTTTCATGCCAAAGCATTTGACAACATCCCAGAGAAAACCTTGTGCTGCATATTTCCTAATTCTTCTCTTGCTAAGTTTCATATTTTTTAAAGCTCTGCTTTGAAGAGTTTTATAATTAAACATTGAAGATGAAATTTTAATTTTTACCTACAGAACCTGCTAAACTTTATTGGATGAGTAAGTAAGCAAAGAAGCAAGTGTGAAAGTCATTCTTTCATGCAATACATATTTATCGACTCCCTACTGTTCTAGGCACCAGATTTATAGCAAACAATTTGTTAAACAAGGTAGACATACTCCCTCTCATGCAACTTACATTCTGTTGAATGGTTTCCAGTTCTCTTTTGGAAGCTCTAAGGTTAGGTGTATTTCCAAATGTGTAGAAAACAGACCACAGGATTTCTTCTTACCTCTGCCAGAGTTGGAGGAGACTTCATCGTTCCATCCTGCCTTTCTGTCTGCTCTTCTATGTAGCCTCAATTTGGAGGGCAAGGGGACACATAGAGCAGTGTTGGAGGAGGTCATCGAGAGGACTTGACCTCCGGTTGACCCGTGAGCTGGACCAGGCAATCAGAGGTTCCTCATCCCCTCCTCTGTCCTTGGAATGTGAATTCCACCCACCATTCCCATACTAGGAGCTGTTTTCATAGTCTGTAGAGAGTAAGGTGGTGCTGAGACCATCTGGACGGTCCATGTGACGGCACCCAGTTAGGGCCTCTACATAAACTTTCGAGATGCTGGCAGGCAGATGTAGAGATCTACTCGTCTTGTGGCCACCCAAGACAAGGCTCCTATGGAAGTTCGCTTGCTCATTAAACCTGCCACTCACCAATCTGGAGTGGTCTGCCTCTTCAGCCTCTCCTTGCTCTCCATGTACGAGGGCCAGTTTGCAAACCAACAAACAGGAGAAACTTTTTTTTCCTCTTTTCTCAAGTTCCACCATTGATTGCTAACAACCACAAAGAGGCTGAGATGATGTAACTCTTCTTAACTTGATTACCAACCTAACAAAAATGCAAAGAAGAGAAGCCTGTGATGGGCACAGGGCTGGGGTGCCAGGATTAAAGGATGTTTCTGAAAGCCAAACGATTTTAACATTATCAGCAATTATGATTGTTTTTCCTGACACTTATTCTGTTAACACGGAGTGTAATAGAGAGTTAATCATATTCTTCATTCATATATATTCCTTGAGCACATGTCCCTGTCTGCTCCAGTGCTGTGCTGGATACAAAGGAAAACAGATCAAGGGCCAGCCCAGTGGCGCAGCAGTTAAGTTCCCACATTCCACTTCAGCGGCCCAGGGTTCACCAGTTTGGATCCCGGGTGCGGACCTACACACCGCTTATCAAGCCATGCTGTGGCAGGCATCCCACATATAAAGCAGAGGAAGATGGGCACGGATGTTAGCTCAGGGCCGGTCTTCCTCAGCAAAAAGAAGAGGATTGGTGGCAGATGTTAGCTCAGGGCTAAACTTCCTCAAAAAAAATCAATCAATAAATAAAAATTTAAAAAAGGGAAAAACAGTTTAAAAGTTATGGCCTCTGCCCACAAGTAGATTATACCCTAACCTTGGAACCTCTGATAGCCCTAATAATTAAAAACAATGAAGCATAAGCTCAAAGGAAGCTACTTGTATTATAAGGTGCTGTGCTCCTCTTTATTCTTTGAGGGATGTACATGATGAATAAATGAGGCCTGCTCTGGAAGCACCATGACAGAGAAGGGTTGCTAAGATTTATACACAAAAAGCGCAGGTGACTTAAAAAAAAACACAAAGCAAAATATGAAAATGGTAAGAACAAAGCAATCAAAAAGATAGTCTGTGCCCAGAATCCACCCAGACTAAACACCTAGACTTGTGTGAATGCCAAACTACCCGTCTAGAGCCAAAGACCTGTTGGAAGTGCAGGATGAGAAGAGCAGTGGGTGGAACCACCTATGTGCTCAGCACAGAAGGAGTGACAACAATGCAACGGAGTCAGGAGGATGCATTCACATAGACTGAGCTTTCACTCCATGTCAGGAACTGTGGCAGGCCCTGGACCTAGCCACAAAGGCCAGGAAGACAGGAAAAATCCCTGCTATTGTGCAGCTTGAGTTCTAGGTTTCTGATAGTGGCAGTTATAAGGAGCTAATAAAATGGAATAATGGAATGGAGGAGGATGCCAGGTTGAATAGGGTTAAACAGACTGAAGGGCCAGACTTGCAAAAGTCTGGAGCAGAGCATTCCAGGCAGAGAGCATTGCAAAGGCCCTAAGATAGTGCCTAGCTTGATATTTGGCTGGAACAGAAAAGTGAGTGTAAGTAGACCACTGTGAACAAAGGAGGAAGGTTTTGGAGAAGCTAAGTAGAGAGCAGATTACATAAGGCCTTGTATAGAATGAATTTGCACATTACTCTACCAGCACTTGTAAAAATTTAACACAAGGAGACAAACAGTAAGATTTACACTTTAATAAATTACTCTAGCTGCAATCATTTACATGAAATGATTCATCAGTTTTTTCACCACCCATAACTCTAACATGTTTCTCTCTTGCTGTGCATAATAACTATATTGAAGGTGACCGTACTTACTGGCTCGCTCAGGATATTCTCAGTTTATACCTGTTACCACAAATTATCAATAGTACCCTCACTCACTCACACCTATGTTCTGGTTTAGACTAGGGTTGCCCAATTTTTTCTGTAAAGGGCCAGAGAGCAAGTATTGTAGGTTTTGTAGGCCAGATGGCAATGAAATTCTGCCACTACAGCACAAAAGCAGCCACAGACAATACATAAACTAATGGATGTGGCTGCGTTCCAATAAAGCTTTATTTATGGATACCAAAATTGAATTTCATATAATTTTAATGTATCACAAAATATTATTCTTCTTTTGATTGTTTCCAATCATTTAAAAACATAAAAACCATTCTTGGCCCATGGGCCTTAGGAAAACAGGTGGCTGGATTTGGTCCATGGATTGTAGGTTGATGAATCTCCCATTTAGATGATAAATTAGATGGTGACCCTTACAGTCACTCACGTTTACTGAGGACTTCCTATGTGTCAGTCAATCCTCACAACAAGCCTATGAAGTATATACTAGTATTATGTGTGTTTTGCAATGAATAAATAGAGTTATAAACAGAAGCAAGTGTAAGGAACTCACTACCCAAGATATCCATGCTAGAAAGTCTACTTGTAGAGTCCACCATCTTAACCACATTGCTAAGTAATACCACAATACACTTCATTCTCACCCTCCCAATGGGCATTCTTCCTTCTCATCATTTTTCTAATTCTTACATATTTTTAGTCTCTCTTTCTTTCTTCGTTACTCCCTTCTGCTTTCTTTTGTCATGCCCTCTTCTCCCATCCTCTATCAAAATTATAATTATAACCTGGTTATATGCCTAGGACCAGAAACAAACAAACCCAAAATTAGATTGCACAGAATAAAGAACAGTGCTTTCAACCTCTATAATTACCAAATATTTCTACTTTTCTTTAGAATTTCTAAACATAATTATTCCCTTCATATTCCTCAAATCAAATCTCTTTTTTTCCCCTAAGCACTGGCTTTCTAGGTAGAAATGTACCTATTCTCTTATTTCATTGTATTTCTCTTTTAACAACCAGAAGAACAGTTGTTTTCTTTGCAATTGTCTTGTGAGAAAACTCCTAATTCTCTCTCTCACTCTCCTCCTATCTATAATGAAATGGTGCCAGGTTAAACGAGATCCAGATAACTTACTCTACATTCTTATATCTACGATGTTCTATAGTGCTGGTGCATTAAAGTGGGAATTTTACCACCATATTGAAGAGCTGAGGTTCTATATTTCAAACATCTCTCTTTACAAATGAATTCTTGGAACACAGGTTGTTCTTAAATTGGGGGCTTTCAGTATACTCTGCCACAATCCTTCACAGTTTAAAGCATTTGACAAGTGTTTATTTAATGGTGGCTGTCTATTTTGATAGTACAGATGGATAAAAAAGGAGTGTACTTAATTCCAGGACCACTTTCACTCTTGAAGCTTCTTGCCAGCAACAAGGCAGCAGTGGAGCTCAAACAGTTTATAAATGTCAACAAAATCCCATGAACAAATTACTGCCTGAGTCATTTTTTTAAGTGTCTTATTTGGAAAAACATATACTTTTTAAGAGAGGAGAAAAAAGATGCCATTTGATTGTTGACATACACTTCCATTTTCCACTAAATTGTTGTTAACAAATAAAAAACCAAATCAAGTTGAAGCCGTTGATTTAAGTTGCTCATTCCATACCAATTTCTGAAAATGTTAGGGGGGCATTAAAATCAAAGATGCACTTAAGGAAAAACATGCACTTAGTTTGGACGGATGAATGAGAACAACCTGCTTGGTTCATTTTAAGCTCGCAGATTTATCAACACTGGGCGCACAAGGGAAAGACAGAGTGAGTGTTTATGAGCTCTCGAAAAGGATTGATTTTTACAAGTTTCTGATTTAGCTGGAAGGGGTGCCTATATATTTAGTTAGCAAAAGGGTTAATGGATTCAACCTTTTGAAAAAGGTACTTCTTGACATGCATATAACATGATGGATAGTTAACTGAATGCACATACGTAAACACAGGTGAAAACAAATTAATTGGAAGGTATAGGGTTTATTGTTTATTTTTTCTTGATAGATGGATCTCATTATTTTCCTTGGGCAGACAAAGCCATAACAGTTCCCAGAGAAAGGAGAAGTGACAGCTTCAGGAAACTGCTTACAGATGGACAGCCAGCAGGCTAAAAATATTACTTGTGTCCACCTCATCAATAAGCTGGCTCCATGAAGAGTGGCAATTATTCTTTTCCTGCTTGTGCTGCCCTTTGAGAGGCCTGAAGATGATTATTGATAACTGGATATGTAGAACACAATATATACAGTAACACTAACTCATTTACTATGGCAAATCCATCTCAGAGAGCATCGCTGCCTTTCATGCCATTATTTAAAGTGGCAACGTGTACCCATCGATGTCTTAGAGGACTATGCTGATACTATGTTTTGTTACAATACTATTAATTATTAATGATACACATTTATTATTCACCTATATTTAGAGAGTCTGTATTATGCACTGCAAAGAGGGAAAGAAACATCCCTGAATTGCAGAAGGTGAGTTCTCAATCTTGCATACATATAAATGTCACCAGAACTGGCCTTTATCTTTTCCTTGGCTATCTCAAAGAGGATCTTGAAGTTTCTTGTGACAATAATACCAAAATAAATGGATAAAAATAAAACTTTATGTAAATCACAAACTATCAATCCGTGTTAAGAATCAAGAAACAAGATACATAGCTTTATTATTTTTTTAATGTGAGAAAAAAACTGTAGTACCAATTACTGTGTGGAAATTAAAAAAAAAAACCTTCTCAATTAAAGGCACTACAAAATAAATGAGAGTTTCCAGGCATCAGCACAAAGCTAAAGGGATTTCAATGGCATCATTACTTTTATTACCCTGCATTGCTCAGCCAAATCTACTGCAAGGTTGTGTTTCGGCATAAAATCTGTCGCGTACTTGCAGAAATGTGGGCAATGGATCAGCTTACCTGAAATCAGTGGAACAAACACGCAAAATCAGAGCACAGCAAATGTTATATTCAGACAGTTATCCTGCTTTATGCAGATAGGAGGAAAGGTATTAACCAGGGAGAGAGTTAATAGAAAAATGGAAGACAATTTCAACCATAATAGTCAAATCTTGACATGTTAGATCATCTAGTTTAAGGTATTTTAGGCTATTCACATTGCCTTTCGTTTTTGAATATCCCATTTCCTGGCATTTATATTCTAGAATAGATGAAAATGATGCACATTTTTGTTAATTTCAACGAAGGAGAGAATAGCAAAGTGATTTTCTAAAAATCAGTCTAAATGAGAGAAAATGCCCCATACTCCACTAAATTTTTCACATTCTTCCTGGGCCTGAAGGTCATGGTGATTAACTGTGCTCTATCATGCTAGAGTTGCACAGTTATCCAATAATCAGGGGTTCCACCCAGAGCTGCCATGACTTGACTAAGGGGACCCTTGTTCCCAGTTTTCCTAAATGTCTAGTCTCTGAGGACGAAAGACAGGAGTTCATTCAAAGGTGAACTGTCTTGCTGAGTTTAAAAAAGCAGTGGATAATTAGAAAAAAATAAGCAACCATGAAATATCCTCCATCTAATTCTCAAATCATCTGCCCATTTTTTATTTCAACCTCATAAAACTAATAGATTTTTCAGTCTCTGATACAATTATTGTTTTTCTTATTTAAAAGATTCCCAGGGCACTAGTATCTGAAAAGAAAATATTACTCATTCAGTAGTGCCATGGTGTTATTATATTTTAAACTATGCATTTGTTCAATGCTGCCTTTTGTAATTTCATGAGAGAGCAACTAAATGCAGTGGTATTTATTTTAGGGGAAAGAGATACTAAAACCTTTGCGGAATTTAGAATGCAAGTTGCTTCTCTCACCTCCTTATAATGAAAGAAAACTATAATTCTGTTCAGATGGCAGGATTTTTTTAAATGGGCAATATAGAAGACCTTCTAGATGAAATAATATTTGAAATACATTTCACCTGAATTTAAGCAAAATTTGTAAATTATTCATTCTACCTGAAAATTAATATCCAATGGCAAATTAATAAGGAACATTGACATATTCTTTATGTAAAGAGGTGTCCACTGTAGATAAAGAGCCCATTCCTTCCTTGATCTGTGCCCAGGGATCTGAGTCACAGGGAATCAGGTTTACTGAGAGGCAAAATCCCCAAGTCTGACCCTTTGGCTAATGGAAGGGGGAAGGGAAGAAGTTGTCCAAAACTCACAAAATGCTATTCTCAGAACCCTGGGCAGAGAAGGCACTAGGTGACATGTTTGTTGAATGTTACCAATGGACTAAAGGCAGTGGATATTGGTATGTTAGGTTTCTTCTCTATCCAGGCTAACTATTATAGTTTGATCATTTATCCCATAACATTATGACATGATTAGAAGAACTCAGAAATACTCCTGCAATATATTCACCAATTTCTAATAGCTACTGTCTGAGTAAAACTTTCACAATGAAATTTGTTTGCCTGGACAAGTTCTTCCTCTACCACAAAGCCCGCTCTGTCGAATTCTCAATACTGTTTTCCATGTCTACTGTTACCATAGCCTTCGGCACAAATCCTACCATTTCCCACCACTTCTTTTCATCCAGCTCTGTCCTATCTTCCACCCCCAGGCCTCTTCTACCCGTGTTCCAGGCCAATGACATAGCAGAATTCCCTACAAGATCTCTCATCTGTATTCTTTCAGCAACGTTTCCTTAAGAGGTAATGTGAAGTTACAGGAAAAACAAGGCTTTGACTCAGCAGACCTGTGTCTTGAAACCTATCCCCACACCTGTATCCGATGTGCCCTTATCCAAACCCCAATGATTTTCTCAGCTTGACTTCCCTTTTGAGTGCTCTTGTGATGACAACATAAATAATATATCTAAAATGCTTTACCAAATACACATATTAATTCTTTCTATTCATGCCATCAATTGATTATAATGCTTTCTTTCCTTCCTTATAAACAGGCTGTACCATCTCCAATACCCTTACGTTTGTAAGCATGTCTTCCTGTTGTTTTCTCCATCCTCAGGGGCTTGAAATCTGGAAGAATAACAATTCTAACATACTGAACTCACCGTTCCTAGAATCTCATAACTGCCAGACTAATCCAGATTAAACATTTCATGATTCTTGGACATATTTTCCTCCTCAAGCCTTTTAGAAACACTTTCATATGCTCATCCGTGCATCCATTCCAAACTTTACTACAGAGAGGAAACCATCTTCTAGAACAAAAATGATCTAATTACTCATTGGACCAAATCTACTGCTGAAGAACCTGGCCTTCATTGTGGCTTAGATGCACACAAATGATCAAGCAGTGAGCACTGGTTAAACAACATCACACTGCCTCTCCTTGGGGGATTGCCAGGATCATAACTTGTCTATGTCAAGGACACAGGAATTTAATAATGCAAGGATTCTCCCTACACCTATCAAGGTGTAGCAAACAGCCCATTGCCCAGGGTTCTGGTCTAAGACAGGTGGTATTTAATGGTCAGTGAAATGCTGACGTCAGAAACAAAGAAAGTATAACTAAAAGTGTGCAGTCTCTTGCTTTCAACCATTATTCCACCTCACATTTTGAGCTGTGAGCTTTCTCCTCTTGTTTGGCGTTTTTACCTGCTTACTGTATATCATATACATGTTGGCCAGTGCCCCAGATGTTAAATTTAACAAGTCAATCATTTTTGCTCCTTCTCTCACCTCATTCATTCCACTTTTCCCTCTCCCTTCTCTCCTGGTCCCTGACTCCCACCCGCTTTTGTCCACCCCTCCCCCTCCCCTTCTCTTCAGTTTGCCTCCATTCTAATTTCTGAGCCTTCACTGGCTCACTCTTCTCTATTTCCCACATTCACACCACTGGAATCAGAGATGAATCAACGAATTTAAGCCCCATATATAAAGGCCTATCTCACACATGGTTCTATTATGAGATGTTTTTTCCTGCCTTTCCTCATCCTCACGTTAACTGAAAATGATCTTTGGCATTCTTTGAATATCATTAAGTACTTTTTGGTGAATCATTTTGGACACTTACCATATTCTCCTATCTGTTAGAGATTCTCGACAAATAGCTTATCCTTTCTGTACAGCTTATCTTGTAAAGCTTGCATTTTTGTACTTTTGGGAAAAGGTAATTTGTATGTTTTAATTTGTATGTATTAATTTGTATGTTTTATTAATTTTTTTAACTTTTGCATTAGGCTGTCCTTTACCAATAATTGAAGTTTCTTTTGGTTAATTGTTTAATAAAAATCCTGTCTAGTTTCTACTTTCCAGTAACTTTTGCTTTCCAATAGAAACATTAAAAAAGCACTCAAGCAAGTGCTTAGAAATATACATATATATGTGTATATATAAAAGCTATGCTCCTGGACATTGTTTTCCTAATGGGGCATGTTTCTTCACATTTGTGTAATACTTGCAAAAGGGCCTGGATTTATTCCATCTTACCGCAGGAGTCACAAAGAAAGTAGCCTTTTGGGGTCAGGTACAAAGTATCAGCATGTAATTCTAACCCTTTCTTCTGAGATCAATACAGCCATGGCTTGTGACATTTGCTTAAGACTTGTTATTTTAAGTGATGATGATAAAAATAGCTACCTAAGCTGCTATTAGTATGGTTACATAGACTCAGCCTTACTGTTTATGAATCAAATATCCATTTTTAGATTTTGAGTATTGCCTACAAATTATGTACACAAAACTGTATTGATTCAATCAAGTATAAGCCTCAGTTAGTGACACTGTATCACCAGATGTCAAAATAAGGACTTTCTTGCGTATTCCCTTTATCTCTCCATCCTCAATTCCACGTTCCATGGACAGTTACTTTATGTATTTAATATACACCCCCCCAAACTGCCTACTTTGTATATCTATATTTACCTATGAAAAATATACTACTGGTTTGTATATGTGATATTTTTGTGTATGTTTGTTTTATATATAACTTTGAATCTACAGAGTTTAGCAGTTTATGTATTCTTGTGAAATTCGCTATTTTTACTAAAACTCACATAATCTCCACGCATGTTGATAAAATATGGATGTCATTAATCCCTTTTTATTTTTGTATCTTATTTTATTATATGATTTTACCATGTTTTACCAATCCATTCATCAACTAATGGACATGCAAGGTGGATGTTTCACTGTTACAGACAATACTGAAGTGAACATTCACGGCATAGGTTTCTTTGTGTACATTGTTTTATTTGTGAAATTTTATTCATTTTTCCCTTTTGAACATTTTTTTATTTGTGAGGGTCATTTTCCTTATAATATTTCATGCTCTAAAGGACCAAATGTTCAAACAAATTAAACTATGAAAATAATACACTGCTCTATTTTATCCATTATTAATATACACCTGGTGTTTAAAGGATTTAACATCTGAAAATACATGAGGGAAAAATATTATATTGTTTTTCACTGAAAAGACATTGTAAACTTAACAGTCACTTCAAAGAGAAGCTGACACCATCTTCTACCTAGGGAAAGTATATAAATCAGTTAGGACATACGACACATATAATTAAGCAATTCCTGCAGTGTCTTCAAGATAAAATAATAACACAATAAACTTACAGCTACTTATTTTTTAATGAATGAGTTGCAGAATAGAACAATGGAGGACTACTGAGTCAGTATGTCTCAAGGGTAGTTGAATTACACTTGGAAAGGAAGGCTTTCTTATAAACTCAAGCTTTGGGGGCTGCTATAAAGAAGAAGTCAGTGAAAACAAAGAGATAATAAACATGAAGATGTCACTAGATCAAATACGTTGTGCCATAGGCTCACATTACCACTTGCTCTAGCTTCTACAAGTGTGAGCGCTATCGTTGAACTGTGTACTGGAATGAGCACCCAACTGGATTTACAAAAGTGGGGTTCCCATCCCACCTGTGCCTTTTACAGATTGTGGATACAGATATATGTGGAAAGATCATTCAATTATTTGAGCCTCAGATAATTCATCTTTAAAATGGGCATAATAGTACCCACCTCACAGAGTTATTCTGAGTGTCAAATGATATATGTGTGAAACTTCTGTAAAATTCAAAGTGCTATAGAAAGAAAGTTGTTATTGAAATTAATTGTCATTATTGCCTCATTTTAAATATACCTTAGAGAGATATGGACTATAATTCACCACCTACTCTGGTGGTCTGCTCTCCCCACCACCACCAGGCAGTCAGTAGGGGCTGGGAGTGACATTATCATGTGCCACTTTTGACTGCTTTGAGCTTCCTACTTTAGTGACACCACTTCCACTTCCCCTAGACCTGTAAGAAGATCAATTCTATAAGCTTTATCTGTTTTTGGCCTTTTATTGGATACCACTAAACCAATGCTTCCAGGGAGGACAAGGCTAAAGTCATTCCATTCTCCTAAATGAACTTAACCAATTTGATCAAATTATTTTGGTCCCCTTCATAGCACCTCAACCTGAATCTTGGTACCACAAAGTCCTAGTTTCTTCCCCAAGATATTTAATGGAGAAAGAAAAGAAGGAGACTGTCCTATTAACAGAATTGTTAACAGGCCAAATGAATAAACGACCATTTGTAACATCATACAATGCTATTTCTCAATGGCATTTATGAGTCGCTATTAATAAAAAATTGCTCTTTCTGAACTCTCACATAGCTGTCTTTGAAGTCAATGATAATCATTTTTAACACAATGCTCATTCCCTTCCTCCACAAAGCTCTAACCACCAGGGAGACATTACCTAATTAATCCTAATGCACACAGAGAGGCTCCGAGGTGGTGTTTAGGAAGACAAAAATGTCTATAAAGCTCACCATACTAACATTAAAATAGTACTGTTCAAATGCATGTACAAAACACAAGGCTTTAGCCACAAGAATTTGCTTAAAGTAATTTAAATAGCTTGTAAAATAAAATGGATTTCTATTCACAACTATTATATGCTATACATTTAACCTGGTAAAACAAATTATTTAAAATGAATATCCCTGATATTTAAGATATGTTGACTGACATGTATTTCTTCTTCCCACTACAAAGGGACAAAAGAATAAGTATATAAAGATCTTAATCATCTCAAAAATTCCTAAAACCTCTCACTGAGTCAATAGGTACAATTGGCTTTGCACAGTCTTGGTCCTAACTTTTAGACTTTGCATCATTTGAACCACTCAAGTTGTAGAAAGATAGGGAAACTTAAAATGCTTTCGAATGAATTATATTTAAGAAGTGTTGAATGAAAAAGTGGATGAATAGCCCTACTTAAACTAAGGAATAAAGATGATTGTAAAAATAAGTAAATTTAGCTTTGTGCTAAGGGCAAGGGCACAAATTGACCACAATTTAACTTAGTTAACCACACTGACTGGGGAAAGTCAGGTTATAGAACACAAAATGAACTCCATTTGCCAATCTCTGTGTACAGCAGAGTTTTCCAGGGAAACCCACTGAGCCTCAAGCCAGGCTGAAGGGAGCCTGCTGACCCAGTAACGTACATTTCTTAGTAATGGAGCAAACATATCAAGACTGGGGAAGAGTGATGCAGATACTGACCCTGCTTATTATGCCACTGGAGGATGTGCCCCAGGGTGTTCTCTTTAAGTTCACTGAACGCAAGATCATATAGTTTACTCCTTCTGTAGACACCTCATCCAGTGCCCTGATCATTCAGACTAAGTAAAATCCCCTTGTTATATGTTTGTTAATAAACTACCCCCATGAATTTCTTCTTTGGCAAGACTCATCATCCTTATAATTACTCCTTCAATGTATAAATGTTCCAAAAGCTATGAAGTCCATGCAGTCAAGGGCAACATTTCACTCTTCAGATCCCGACTAGCACACTGTTTGGCATAGTATTGAATACACTCTGACTGAAGGGTGGATGGAGGTTTTGATGGATAGATAGATAAAGCGGCCACATTTATTGACTTTGCCACCAGGTACTCTTCAGAAGCCCAGGGGAGTTTTGCAATGGTTGGGAGAGATCTGGAAGAGTCTGAGAGGAGGGGTCACAGGAACTTCCAGAGCCTTCCTTGCACCTCGGGTATATATTGGGGAATATTTCCATACATTGTTTCCAGTTGAGAATGTATAAGGCCCTACTTCTCATAATCATTTAGTATTCATTTTTGCATCTGTGTGTTTCAGGAAGATTGGCCCTGAGCTAACATTTGTTGCCAATCTTCCTCTTTTTGCTTGAAGAAGAGTGTCACTGAGCTAACATCTGTGCCAATCTTCCTCTTTTTTTTCTTTTTTTTGAGGAAGATTAGCCCTGAGCTAACTGCTGCCAATCAATGCTCCTCTTTTTGCTGAGGAAGACTCGCCCTGAGATAACATCCGTGCCCATCTTCCTCTAGTTTTTATGTGGGACGCCTACCACAGCATGGCTTGCCAAGCGGTGCCATGTCCGCATCTGGGAACCAAACTGGTGAACCCTGGGTCACCAAAGTGGAACGTGTGCACATAACTGCTGCACCACCGGGTCAGCCCCAATCTTCCTCTATTTTATGGAGGATGTCACCAAAGCAAGGCTCAATGAGCAGAGCTAGGTCTACACCCAGGATCCAAACCTGTGAACCCCAAGCCACTGAAGCTGAGCATGCAAACTTAACCACTATGCCACCAGGCTGGCCCCTTAGTATTCATTTTTTAACATCTGCTATATGCAAGAAACTATGCTAGGCCATGTGCAAACAAGCATATAACTCAAAAAGAGTTCTGTGTAAAAGTTCTTCCTTATAATTCTAAATATTAGTATTTCTATAATTATGAAAATAAAATACAGAGACTTGACTCAAAAATTGCCAAGGCCATTACAATTTAGAAATCATTATTGACTATAATAAAGTGTGCTTTAAAAATTACATGATCTTATAGGAGCCAGCTCCATGGCATAGTGGTTAAGTTCAGCGTGTTCCGCTTTGGCAGCCTGAGTTTGTGGGTTCAGATCCTGGGTGCATACCTACACCACTCGTCAGCCATGCTGTGGTGGTGACCCACATATAAAAGTAGAGGAAGACTGGCACACATGTTAGCTCAGGGCCAGTCTTACTCAAGCAAAAAAAAAGAAAAGAAAAGCATAAGATTGGCAACAGATGTTAGCTCAAAGCTAATCATCCTCAGCAAATAAATAAATAAATAATTATAGATTCTTATAAAAAGAACTGGAGTCTAAAACAATAAGCACAATAAAAATATGTTTTCAAACAGCTCCTATATACTCTCTTCAAGAACATTTGATAAATTCATACCATAAGTCACGTTCAATTCATTAAGTATTCCAGCCTTTAATGATCACTAGAGTCCAGTATACATACCTAACATGATTGAGAGATGCACTTAGGAAAATTAGTGTAACAGCATTAAGTAGTTTGCCGTGTGTCTAAAAAAACATTGCATTTACTTTCCTATTGATAGTTGAACTTTCCAATAATTCTTTACATTAAAAATTAAAATAGCTTACAATCAATTGATAAACATCACAGAGACTCAAAAATATCCGTAAGAATTTAGAGCCCACAAGGCATTTTATTCTCTTGTGCATTCTCAAAGTAACTGTCAGTCTTCTGTAGATGCTGGCATATTTTCCACTCCTGGAAGGAAAGATTGATCAGTCAGAAAGAAATGTTTACTCATACTGTCTGAACAGCAGTCAGTGCAGAAAATTCTTCCTGAAATATTGAAGTCTTCCTCATTCTCTTTATACCAGTTATACAGAAGCCTGTTATAATTGTGTACACACAAAGCAGGTGATCTCCAGGGCTCTGTCTTGCTTTTCGTTTCTGATTTAGTACATTCATGGAACCATCTCAGCCACCCTCATAGCTTCTTTTACCATCTAGATAATGATTACTTCCAATGCTGTAACTCTAACCCAGATCTCTTTCCCTTCCCTGAATGATTCTATCAGAGTAATTTTCCCCAAACATAAACCTCATCATATGTTTTCCCTATTCTAAAGCCTACAATGGCTCCCCACTGAAGATTGGAAAGTCCCAAGTCCATATTATGTCACACAAAAGCCTTTACAATCGGAGCTCAGACTTTTCTGTGGCGTAACCACTATGCCTACATTATATTACCAACTCTAGGTATTTCAGCTGCCTCAAATCCTGTACATCACAGGCTGCTTCTGTCTCTCTCCTTCTCTCATGTATTGTCCCCTCCTGGAATGTCTTCTCCCACCCCATCTAACTGGCAACCACATACTCATCTTAAAGAGTTATTTCGCTTTCTAAGGAGTGTCTCCTTGTGATCATATCAAGATAGAATCTGTAACTCAAATAGTCAATTTTTCTTTTATCTTTGTCAAATACCAGATAATACAAGCATTCTCATTCATCATACTTCCTGCTTCAGGGCTCTCTTTTCCCTTTCGGTTTCACATTCCTGCATCTGAGAAGATATATCTTGAACGATACTATTTTCACCCTTTACTCCTATATCTTTCTTACATTCCTTCAACTCTCCTTGTTTAAAATGAATTTTAAAGTGTTATGAAGTAAAAGGGCTTGAAGAAAAGGTTGTGATGGAAGTTGGGCCCATTAGAATTCAAAATATGTGTCAGGGATGATGAAAGGGTCAATTCATTTTTTACCAAAAACTCAAGTTCCCAATCAAACTGTAAATCATTTTCTCTTTATACAATATTTTGAACGACTGTTCCATTATATTTTCCTTGATTTGGAAATCCTATTTTCACATAATTAGAAAAGTCATAAAGATTTGTATTCTTCAGCTACAGAAAGACAGGTGTCTAATCTGAATATTTCTCATGTCATTTCTGATCCTTCTTTTGATGCTTTCCTAAGTTTTAGACACTTAACAGTCTTTGTGTTCCTACTGCTACCTAAATATATTTTTTTTTATTCTTGTCTTCGTAACTTAATGAACACTCATTACTTCTGTTGAGGATGTAAGTTAATAGTAGACATCTATATTTAATTGTCTATACTTAGTATCTTTCGTTTTTTCTGTAAAGTAACAATGAATTAATTACCACAATTCTAGACTGTCCTTTTTTCCTTGTCCCTTTCAATCAGTGCAAAGATTCACTCTGTAAAGTTTCCTTGAAATATCTCTAATTAATCTTAGATATTCTCTTCAGTGAAAAAAACACCTCATTTTCTGGAATTACAAAATGTCAAAAATGTGCTTAATTTTATTTTAAGAAAATAGCTTTATTATTGTTGTTTCTTAAATATTTACCTTTGAAACATTTATAATCCAAGCAATCACCAAACCAGCACAAATCCACAAAATGTTTTGAACATTGATAGAAATTGATGATTCTGCCAAGACTCTAATTTTGTATGGTCATATTGTTAAGTTACCAAAAATGCTATTTAAATATGATTTATGTGTGTGTGTGTGTGTGTGAGGAAGACTGGCCCTGAATTAACATCTGTTGCCAATCTTCCTCTTTGCTTTTGCTTGAGGAAGATGGTCCCTGAGCTAACATCCATACCAGTCTTCCTCTGCTTTGTATATGGGATGCCACCACAGCACGGTTTGATGAGCAGTGTGTAGGTCTGCACCCAGGATCCGAACCTGCGAACCCCAGGCCACCAAAGCAAGATGTACAAACTTAACCACTATGCCACCGGGCCAGCCCCTAAATATGCTTTTTAACATATTTGATATGACTTACACACCATATATTAATTGGTGGTTTAAAAAGAGATATTATAAACACAAATACTACTAAATCTAATCTAATCTTTCCTTGATGATTCATCAGGGTCTTTAGGATCAGCACTTCAGAGACATCTTCAGGAACTTCAATCAACATTGAAATGCATCCATATGATGGAAACAGAGACATTAAAAGTCTATTCACCAAGATTTTTTGATATATGAGAAAACAGGCAATGCATAATATTAAGCTAAACAAGCAGCATACCAATCTAAACATCACATTCAAACATGTAATGTATGTGAGTGTGTATGCAGAAAAAAATGATAGGAAAACAACTTAAATAATAGTAATCTCTGGGTAATGGCAGTGGAGTCTATGAAATAAGTTTTCTTCAATTCTACAAAAGAAGCCATTCGAGCAACAGGTTTGTTTATGAAAATAAAAGAGGCAAAAGTAAGAACTTAGTATAGGCTACAAAAATAGTTTGATTCCTACAGTTAGAATGTGACTTGATATGCTTGTGAGTATATTGGGAAATATCCCTGTTCAGAAGCAGGAAGAAAGCATGCACAGATGGATGGTGTGGAAGTGCTCTGATGGGGGTAGGAAGGTCAGAGAGGAGACTGGAAGCTATTGAGGCAAGTGTATCAGAAAGTCTGAGGTTTAATCCTACAAAGATATGAAGGATGCCCACGACTAAAGCTATATAATTGATATTCATGGCCATATTACTCTGAAAGTGCTCAAATACATCGAAAGCACAAAGTTAAGTCCAGCTGGACCTAGTGAGTAATTGCTTCACAGGCCTGGGATCCTGAGAACCCAGGGAGGTGTTCTGGGTCTACGAAAATGAGAAGTAACACCTCTTCCTAGGCAAGCCACTGCTGTGATAATTTATACAGCAATAAGGTAAATATTGCTAGATGCCAGAAGACAGGCTGATCAAAGGTCTTCACTTTTTCTTTATCCCTGTTAAATCTAGTGCCAAGAGTTAGTTGGGTATTATACACACTGCTTCTGCTGTCTGCTGAAAGAAGGAATTGGTCACTCTCCAAAATATCTTGGGCGCCAGAGCTGGTATCATTCATTGAGTCTTTAAGAGTGGATGACAAACGGGTTGCCTGGATTTACAGCAGAGCCTCTTAAAGCACATCCTGGCAGGCAGAGGAGAAGCTCTGTGTCCTATAACATTGCTTTCCTCAGTGTGGTACTGTGTGGCCCGTGACAACTCTCTTACATCATTAAGATCATGGAGCTTGCTCTTTAACTACTCATTTATAGAGTGAATTTTCCCCATTTCTTTATTCTCCTCTATATTTCACTCTCTCCACATTATTGCAGATACAGGAAAAGTAAGCTTAGATCGCCTTTCAACAAAGGGTCCAATACATGGGATTTGGAGATGATCTATAGAGTCTGTTTTGCAAATACAGCCTGTTTTAAGGAAAGGGCAGCGATATGGGAGGTACCACATTGAGCAGTGCAGTCACAGTTCTATAAGAAGGAAAATTCGTCTCCAGGCAAATTCAAAGACCTCCTACCTCACAAATTGAACTTATCTTGACGGTCTTCCACGACAGTAATCAGATTGTAAAGGGTTAACCAGAAAGTATCTCTCGAGGAAATAGAAGGAGTATAGGTGTTGGCGTTTTGTTGCAAACCTAAGATTGGTCATATGAGCTCTGTCTTGTCTGACATAAAGAATGTGCTTTTTATAAAGCAGGGGTGGCATTTGGAATAGCTTGATATATTCTCTGTCATCATGACAGACACCACAGGACTACCCTACTCTACTCCTTGCCAGCTTTCCAGCAAGCACTTCAGAGATCGGGTTGTAGAGCCACTCATCACATGGAGAGAGTAGAGAGCTAACAGTCTGCACTCTCAGGCCAGGTAGCAGAATCTTTTCTCATAGCATTACACCCGTAGGCCAGTGGGCTCCAACATCTAGCATCCATCAGAATCACCTAGACAACTGATTGAAACTCAGCTTGCTGGGTACCACCCTCAGAGTTTTGGATTCAGTAGGTCTGGGATTTTGCATTTTTAACAAGATCCCAGGTGATGCTCATGTTGCTAGTCCAGGGATCATATCTTGAGAAACACTGCTATAGACAGGGCTCTGAAATTTCTTTCTTGGTTCAGTGACTACCTGACCCGCACATTACTTTTACCTCCATGTCTCCCTCCTTTTGTCTTTCTCTCTTCTCTCTCCCTTTCCATAAAATATTTTTGATTTGGAAGCTGTGTTCATGGCACAAAGTTGAATAAAAAAACACCCTTCTATTTTCAGGGCAGGGAAAATACTCTGTATGATACCATATTGTTGGATACATGTCATTATACATTTGTCCAAACTCACAGAATGTACAAGAGTGAACCCTAAGGTACACTACGGACTTTGGATGATAATGATGTGTCAGTGTAGGCTCATTAGTTGTAACAAATGTACCATTCTAGTGAGGGATGTTGATAATGGAGGAGACTCTGCATATATGGAGGGGGCAGGGCATGCATGGGAAATCTCTGTACAGTCTCTAAATTTTGTTGTAAACCTAAAATTGCTCCAAAAAATAAAATTTTCAAAGAAAAACAAAAACACCTTTCTTATATTTGAAGAGCACTTTTTCTTTACCAAATGTGTAGGAAAGAACAAACTAAGCAAATGTGTAAGACCTGTTCTTTATCATTTAATTCAAACTCTCCTCCTCTGAAACCTACTGTAATGAGAAATGTTAAAAGGGCTTAGGAAGGATCAAGAAGGGTCAAGAGCTCAAGACAGTTCGAGAAACTCTGGGTTAAGCAAGGGGAATAACTTTCTTTAATGGAGAACTTGTTAGAGTGTTAAATGAGTTAATGTGCATTGGGACTCTCCAAGAAGTAGTAACATTATTCTTCACTTACAGAATTTGTTTCATTATGGAATCGTTTTTGGGTGGAATACTAGTGTTCTGGGAATATAATTTGTGAAATAGCATCATTTTAACCAAGGACTCAGATAACTGACTGACTTAAACTAGGTAGGATCATTTTTCTCTTAATTCACTTCAAAAAGAAAGGTATTATTTATATATTAGGATACTGCATACATGTGTAAACAGATTGATTCATTTTTAAGAAAACTTTACTCCAATACATTTAATCCCACAAATGAAATCAGGTTTTATCAGACCTATTATGGAATCCAAATTCCTGAAAATCTGCAGAAAAAAAATTGTGAAATACATTGTTCTTTTCCCTCTTTGGAACTGAGGTAGTTATTATTAGAATGTTTAATTAGTTAATTTATTCTGTACCTGATGGCTAAACCAGAGATTCACAAAAGACTTACAAGTTTCAATTTCCAGACAGATCCAATTCTTAAATAAAATTTGTGGATTTCATAATTATTTCCATTTAAACTCACACATGTCTCTAATACTGTATCAAAAGATCATTAAGCTATTAAGCTAAACATTGGATATTTACTGAAAGGGCCAGAGATTGATAAGGATTACTGTTAGTAACCTTTTAAAACCATAATGTATCAATTTCAAATTACAGAACATGGTTTAAATGTCATTTATACATTGGAATAAGCTGAAACACATAATCACTGTCCCCACGAATCACCACTTAGCCTCATTTCTAATCCTCCGATGCAGACAAAGGTTACTAGGCTACAGTCCTTGTTTTCTCTTTGATGAGCATTAAGTGTTTAATTTTGAGGATTTCACTGATCTCTTATACAAGGGCAGACACCAACTGTTTTCTAAACGAGAGTAAAAACTGTATTTATAACCAAATCTGTAAAGATTTCCTCTCCATACAAATGTGTTTAATATTAAACTGGAAGTGGAAAATAAACAAGTTCTTATTTATTTATATGTCATTACATAAATTCCACAAAACCTTTCCATTTTTCCATGGCAAGGGGGCATGCCTTCTTTCATTAATTCATTCATTCGTTCACTCAGTATTTATTCAGCTCCAAAGATATGCATAAGATGATACCAGACCAGAGAACAACAAGAACAAAAAAATCAGAAACATACACCAAAGAATATACTATATATATATATATATATATATATATATATATATATATATATATATCATATATTCTAACAGGATGGTTTTGACTTAAAGAAATAACTATATCTAAAGCTGAATGGTGCCATAAAAGAGAGAGCTTCATTAATGGAGAGACAGCTTTTTGATGAACCTACAAAATTAACTCAGCTGCATTATTCCCAGCATGAAAGCAAAGTCTCTACTCTTGCCAAGAATCAGAAAACCCAGTTCAGGCTGCTTGAGGGAGTCAAAGTGGGGTGAAGAGCAAAAGACTTATTCTTTTCCTTGCAGTGACTGTGTTCTCAACTCCAGCTCTACATATTGAAATGAAGTTTACTGCTGATTTCATTTCTCTATTGCAGGTGAGAAAATTCCAGCCTTAACATCTTTCAGCGATAATTTGAGGATGTTGCAGAAAATACAGATAACTGATCAGCACTCAGGAGAAAGGTTAGTATTCTGCCAAAGCAATTGACCTGCAAAGTAGGAGGTCAAAACACACCATTTAAATTCTGTCTAGTGAATGACCTTGTTTAATGCACAAGCAATAGGAGAGAAAGAGCACTGAGAGAGCCCTAATGGAGCCTGGAGCTTCAGCAGTGTTTGGGGCATCACAACAGACATGGATCCAACACAGCAGTGCGATGAATGGGGTCCAGTACTCAGAGGGAATTTCCAGTCTTCCTGACTGGTCACTCATAGGTCCAGTACTAAAAGAAATGTCCACAGCCAAGCGGCAGCAGCTACTGAGGGGAAAACTACTGCAAAAGGCAGGTCCTGACACTCCTGAGGTGAGCATTTTCTGAGATGGGAGAGCAATAAGGGTGCAGATCAGAATAATCCCAATGTGATTTCTGTGGAAGTTGTTTCTACAGATTTTATATTTGGGGAATTTTTCTGTCCTCTTTCGTAGTAGCCTTAGAACTTTGCCATAGTTGAAAATGACTACTTTTGCTTTTGTTCCAAAACTAATTTCATCATAAATAGTGACTCCTTAAAATACCTGGACCATGTTGTATAAGCCTACTATGTAATAAGGAGGAGTTGCAGCCCTGCTGGTTAATGCAATTATAAGGCAAAAAAAATCAGAACCTGAACGTTTTACAAGGAATCCCAGAGATATTAACTTCTTCCTTTGTAATCTAACTACGGCTGAAAAATATTAAGTAATTTGCTAAGGGTCACAGGTAACGGATAAAGGACTGAAAGCAGGGGCTCGACTGCCAATCCAAGTGTCTTTCCACCATACCACGGTGGCTCAGTAGTTTTACATCTAGAATATTTGTCTAGACAATAATGGGCAGAGAACTAGTTACATTTCCTGCCTTTTGCAGTAAACTATGTTTCCATTCACCAGGGAAGTCAGTGTTTAATGATGTATATGGTCCATGGTTGGACAACACTCCAAATGCTCCATCTTCAAGAAAAGAACACCTCATTCTTCCTTATATTGTCAGTGCCTGATACACTGTCCTGTTCAGCCTAGGTACTCAAAACAGATTTGTGAGAGTTGAACATTTAAGGAATATAAGACAATCTGCTAAAAATCTTCTCCAAACTCTATAATATTTAAAAACCATAATTCTAAAGACATATGATCTCAGCTACCATCTGGTTGTTTGGTCTGCCAGGTGTCTCAGCATGTTCTGTTTTAAGAGGTATTATTTTAAATATTCTCAAAGTGGATCTTGACTGTCAAAAGGCTACAGGACATCTTGTTTATTGTGAGTTTATAGGCAAAGTTAATTTTTTTTTTTACCTCTTTCTTTTTTTTTGTGGTGAGGAAGATTATCCCTGAGCTAATATCTGTTGCCAATCCTCCTCTATTTCGTATATGGGATACCACCACAGCATGGCTTGATGAGTGGTGTGTAGGTCGGTGCCCAGGATCTGAACCTGCAAACCCTGGGCTGCAGAAGGAGAGCACACAAACTTAGCCACTATACCACCAGGCCCTCCTACTTTTTCACCTTTTTAAAAGAGCTTTGATATCTGTAGGAAATACAAATTTTAGATTAGTTGCTGTCATATAGGGTAGAACTTAGATGGTGGACCACTGAAAAGTTTCTAAATTAGCACCTGGTCAAATTAATATCCTTTAGCTATTTACTTAATGTTTTAGTAGAGACAGGTAAAAAAGAGACTTTTCTATTAAAAATGTTTAATTCTCCATCAAAATAAGAGAATTATTACATGTGCTACATATATCCAAGCAAGTTATTCTACTTGGAGTTAACTTCATTTCACAGGCTTTTCTCCACTCATCCAAACAGAATGAGAAATTCCTCTCAGAAGGAAAAGTCTAATATATGTAGACATGACTGCAAAAGTCTTTTTCAAAACATAGTTTTTCTAGCTTTCACTTGGACACTGTAGGTATTTCAGTTTACTTTTAAAATTTACTCTGATTCTCAATAGTTTTCTAAATGCTCAAAAATTTAGAAAAAGAGAGCACACAGTTTATTCCTGTTAACCAGCTCTACACCATGCACAAGATTTCTGTGGGCTATAACTGTCAATTTCTGCTCCCTGTGAACTTTCAGGTCCCAGAATTAGGGCAAGCCCTACAGACGCAGCACCAAATTTGCAGGGATAGACAGGGAGTAAATATATGCTTCAGAGATCAGTTTGTGGATCTTTTCTACCCCTACCACAAGTGAAGTGAACACTGAACCCAATTTACATTTCCCGAGTTATGTAAGGACTAGAATGAGGAAACATGAATTAACTGGGCTTCTATTTTCTAATTAATGTAACTATGTTTTGGAGGCTTGGGCAGCTAGTGGCTGGGCCACCCATTAACATGACTCTGTTGTCATATGCTATGGAGCTTTAGGAACCATATGCCCAGTCAGGAGAGGTATTAATACTTCTGCCAAGCGCTATCCTTGTAAGTTCCTCTGAACATGCTTCTTTCTATTCGGGCTTCAAATGCCGTGGCCAACAAGCAGGTGACTATTGACTCACTGTATACAGAGTACATAAGCAAGGACACAAGAGGATATTGGGGAAAAGTGAAGGACCCTTCTGTTTCATTTAACATACACTCTAGCCTATGAGCAATAATTAAGCCACACTTTGGATCTAAGCTTTCTTTTCTAGCAGTAAGCCCAATGTAATCAACACCAGTCCCTTCCATTATCACTATGGGATTCCTCAACATCCTTCAGATGGTGAAAACAAAGGAATCTTTTCATTTATTCCATTTTTTTTTAGAATTGAGAAGTAGCAAGAATATATTTTTGGAGGGCCAGCCCAGTAGCGCAGCAGTTAAGTTCACAAGCTCAGCTTTGGCTGCCCAGGGTTCACCAGTTCAGATCCCGAGTGCAGACCTATGCACTGCTTGTCAGGCCATGCTGTGGCAGGCGTCCCACATATAAAGTAGAGGAAGATTGGCAGCAGATGTCAGCTTGAAGTTAATCTTCCTCAAAAAAACATAAAAAGAAGAATACATTTTTTAGTTTGTCCAAGTCAGGAAAAGCATGGACTCCTTATTTATTCCTGCAAATGATTTAACTAACTAAAAAAGAGCCAATTTTCAGGAAACAAATTATTCCTTAGAGGAATCGTATCAATGAATACCTATTGATTAGATAAAAAATTAACTTGGTTTTATTAAATAATTTAAAGTTTTATTAATTTAAAATATATATACTTACACTTCATTTATTATACTTCAATGACTTCATCTTTACCCAATTTGAAAGATTGTGAAAAGTGAAGAACAAAGTCCTAAATTGTTTCCTTTTCCTTTTTATTCATTCTCTGCATAGATCTGACAGCCAATATTTCTTCTTCATTAATAGCAACAAAAACGCCATTTTATATTGTTCAGTGTAAATACTTTATAGCAAAACTAGCAAAATGAACAAACTCACCACAAATATAGAAATTCAGCCTCTGAATTGTAACAGAATCTCACTTCACTTTAGCTGATATGAACCTAATCTATCTGCAATAATGTTTGTATTTCAAAGCAGGAAAGCAGAGCTAAAATGTTGAATGATAGCAAATCCCAAAGAATGTCAATACAACAAAATTAACAAAATGTAAGTATTTGCTTTAGTTTGAACAAACTCAATTTGCCTTATGTTTTCAGGATTTCTGCTTATCCAACACAAATCTAAAAGGTGGAAGTCTCCTTTATTGTTTCAGTTTCTATACCCATAAGGTCTCAATGTCCTCACAACAGTATAAGATGATACGCAGATAATTATCATGAAAAGCATTAGCCATTCAGTTCATAATATTGACAGGAGTGGTGCTTACACTTATGAGTCAAAGTCTAACGAAGGCACAACAGATATGGAAATAACAATAAAGTAGAGGATGCTCTATAACAATAGCTCAATCAAAAGTATATTCACATGACTTCCTACCATGTGGCCTTATTTACACAGAATTACAAATTCACCTCCTAATCTGTGAACTATCCAAATGAATAAAAGTACACAAAATAGCAAACTGGGAGTGAAGCCCAGCAGTAATAGTACAACACAGACCGTAAGACCCTGAACATTGCAATCAGGCTCTGGTTCTCTCTACTACTCATTGACTATGACCTTGGACAAATACATATTATTATTATTATAAATTATTTTGTTATGTATTATTATAATTGTAATTATATATCATTAACCAGAATAATAATGGCTAACACTTTCTATGGTAATTATTTACCTACATTACATCATTTAATTTTCATCTCATTAAAATAAGTACCACTTTTGTCCCTTTTTCAGAGATGAGAACACTGAGATTAAAGATGTTAAGTAACTTGTTCCAGGTTATATGGCTTTAAAGATCTGAACCGAGGAAGCTTAAACCTAGATAGAGCCACGCGCTTAACCACAAATGCCATAGAGTAAGTCCCAGAGTTTCTTTCTGAAAACACCTATATCCCAGATGTCTGGGGAGCATTCAGTGATATCATCAAGCAAAGGCTTAGCACAGAATTTTGGGCTTGGTAAATATTTAGCAAATGTATGCTAAAAAATTAACAAATAATAATAAAAATAACTAACGATAAATCAGGAATCAACAAAAAACAAGAAAAATCAGAATGTCTGCAATATAAAAATTATGTCGGAGATAAGTCTGGCAAAGAGGAAATCAAAAAAACACCCCAATACAAAAACCTGTGAGATACAGCTAAAGCAGCATACAGAAGAAAGTTCATAGCCTTAAACACATTTATTAAACTAATAAAAATTAAAATAGCTGTATAATGTATATAATGTGACAATTTTAAAAAGAACTACAAAATGAACCTCAGGAAAGCAGAAAGGACATATAATAAAGATAAAGGCAAACAGTAAGGAATTGGAAAACCATAAATAAATCACACTTATGAATATTAATGAAACTCATAAACAAAATATTAGCAAATATAATCGCACAATATATTAAAAGACTAATAAAATGTGATCAAGTCAGGCTCATTTAAAAAATTTAAGGATGATTCCCCATTAGGAAACCTGTTAAGAAATGGCATGTATTAGCCTAGGTCCTGATAAAGAGAAGAAACAAACCTCTCACAAAGTAGGAACAAATGGATACCTGACCTAGATCACAAACACACGCTTACACTATATGTGCACGTGTTGTAGGACAGGGTAAGGCTGGAGATGTATATGTGTGTATCTCAAAACAAAACCCACGGTCACGCCTTGTGAATAACAGGAAGCATTCTTTTTAAAGTCAGGATATCCACTAATATTACAGTTGTTTGGGAAGTAGTCGTCATTGCAATCAGGCTATAGAAAGAAATAAAAGATAAAGACAATTGAAAAAGAAAGACAAATTTATCATTTTTTCTTTCTTTCTTTCTTTCTTTTTTGTAGAAGCTATGAGTGTAGGTAAATATACAGCTTAAGAGAAACAACCAAAAGCCTATTTTTAAAACGATGTAATTTCAGCAACGGGCAGGTTTTACAACTAATATATAAAAAGCAATTACAATTACCACAGGGGAAGGGTGTGGAGGGCAAACGGGGTGATTAGGCTCACATGTGAGGGGATGGACTATAATTAGTTTTTTGGTGGTGAACATGATGTAATCTACACAGAATTCGAAATATATTACGATGTACATCCGAAAGCTATATAATATTATAATCCAATGTTACTGCAATTAAAAAAAAAAATAGAGAGAATTGCCTCTTCTCTACAATTAAATGCCCAATTTCTGGAAAGCACTCAATAGATATTAATTGAATAAATAAATAAGCGAATGGTTAAATATAAGTAAAACCAAAAAATATTTTTCAGTTAATGATAGCAACCTAAAACAGCAAATACATAGGATTAACTTAAGAATAAATGTATCTAGTGTATATGAAGATGTAAGATGTAAAAGAATGAATGAATGAATGACCAGGTTCAATATTATAAGTATACAAAATATAAATATATATACATATTTACACACATACATATATGACTGTATAACACATTCCCAGTAATCAACAGAAATCGTTTTTTTGGTAATTCTAAAAACCCTTGAAATCAGCCTTAATATCTGAAATAGAAGATTGCTGCAAGCTACTTGCCCTATCACATATTAACTAATACTATAAAGTCACAATAATTAAAACAGTATGATCGTGTGCTGCAACAGAACCTACATAATGGCCTATATAGAGAGTTATCTCTAGGTGCTGGTATTTCCAATTTTTTTTTTTATTTTTATTGGTAATATTTAGCCAACTTGCTTGTATTTTTTAAAAAAGCATGCATTAATACTTTAAAATTAACAGATGTTTAAAAACTTATGAAAGAATGTCCTTTTTAAATGAGAAACACAACATATGTGAGAATAAAAAGGATCCCAACTATTATTCATGACCATGAAAACCTGTCTGAAAGAAGTCTTCAATTTAAAATTGTCAGACTTGTCAGAGATCTCCTGAGGGAGGGAAGACAGTGCTGGTTAAACACCCTTGATTCTAAGTGCAACAACTTATAAAATATTGAACCCTTCTGTTAATTTGCTTTTGATGGAACTAAAAAAGTATCAATGTGTACATAGTCCTAAATAAAGGTGCCAAGATCTTATGTACCTACCCATTAAAATGAAACTTCTTGGGTGCATTTCATTAAAGTTATATACCACAGAAACTGCCTTTGAATCTATTCTTATCTAAGTCAGTTATGGTACAGGAACTGTAAACTAAATTCATAGTGATGTGGATTAAGGCTGCCCCAGCTAGAGAAGCCCAAGGTGACCTGGCCTACATGCCAAACTATATGACCCAGTGGACATTTTTTATGGTATGAATTAGGACTGCCCCAGGGAGAGAAGCCCAGGGCATCCTCACCTACATGCCGATCTATATGGCCAGATTCGTATCTAAAGTTATATGACTGCACAATAACCAGATCCCATCTGCACTGAAATCATTTAATGACTTTTTACATAATCTTTTCTTTTCTCCAGTAAAAATAAGTCACGTACCCATGCCTTATAAAATTAGCCCTAACCCTCAACTCGGGGCAGCAGCAGGAGCTCTGACTGCCCGTGGGTCCTGTCCCCACGCACCAGCTCTGCCTGCCCATGGGTCCTGTCCCCATGCCAGCGGGGACAGCAGCAGCTGCTCTGCCTGCCCATGGGCCCTGTCCCCATGCCAGTGGGGGCAGCAGAAGCGGCGGCAGCAGAAGCTCTGACTGCCCATGGGTCCTGTCCCCATGCTATTCCACACTATTCTCTAAATAAAAGAGCACTACTGCCAGATGCCAGATCTTGAGAGTCTAAGAAATCTTTCTTTCGACTCCTCGGCTCACCGATCCCACATCAATAGGAGGTGACACATGTGTGAGAAGAAGAGGAGAGTATGGGGGAGGTGAAGAGGGAGTGGGGAAAGTAGAAAATGCATTACCAAGATATTCTGCTAAAAATCAGGATTCTGCATCCACTAGTGATTTCTTGAATTTTACCTCAAATCTTACAGTACAAAACATAAAGTTATTAAATATGCCAGTATTTAGATACAGTCCTTCTTGGATCTCATATTTCCGCTTAAGAGTATGTAGTTTAAGTGTCTTGGTCAGTTCCAAGTGGAAGCTGGAGTCTATAATGATCAACAACCAAATAAAAATGAAACTTCACACATCAGCTGAATTGCGGGCTATCTCACTAAACTAACCATCGTGTTTCAGCCTCACCTAAATTAATGTGAAATCTGTGGTCAGCTTGGTTGATTTCAAGATCATAAAGAGGAGGGATCTTTTCAACCCTCATTTTCAGTGTCAATACAACCAAGCCCATGATTCTTACCCCTGCAGAGGACACACACATCCAAGACTCAGGCCTCACCAGAAAACTCACGAAAATCATGATTCTGACTTTCACAAAATAGCTCTGCTTTCAAGTACATCCGTTTGGTCTTGCTGGCCCTTCTAACTTCTGCCCAACTGAGGACCTTTCATACATTCAGCACACCTTTAAAGTTGACTTTTGCTCCCATTATTCTACAGAAATTTACCCATCTTATCACACACCCAGAAAGTTTCAGAATTCCAAAGCCCAGTCGGCTATTCTAGTCTTTGGATAAATGTTACTATAATGTGACACCCAAAGATCACCAAAACCTCCAAGGAAGAGCATGTGGTTTCCAAATCAGCCTCAAGATGCTCTTTGATGCATGTGGGACATAAGACCGGTGTAGGGGAGGAAGACATTTCCTCTTCCCAAATGTGGGTTCGTCTGGCCGGAGAACGAATTAAATTCACATGAGACAGAATAGCAAGAGAAAATTAAACAAAGCTTTATGAGGAGCCATGGCCCGAGGCCTTTCTTCCCGAAGGAAGAAAGGGCACCGAAGAAGTGGGGTGCACATAGTGGTTATATACCCCCAAACAGGGTGTTTCACATATGATTGAAATGTCCCTTTTACAACAGTCACGAGGTTGCTCTGTCAGCACAGCTCTTGATGGAAACGGCAGATAGGTCTGCTGTCCCAGGTGTGTTGCCTCAGGCTGGGGTGGGGTCACAGATGAGCACTGCAATTGGTTCCCAGCCCAAAGAAAGATGCTTAATCTTTAAGGAGAGGCCAACGTTGGCAGGGGGAGGGAAGTCAGTTACAGGAGGTTACCAGACAAGCACAATAAAATGCAGATTTAAGTCCTTGCCTTTGGTATTGATTAAGAGTTTTTAGAGAGAAGGTCATCTCCTTTCTTCTTCCTGGTACAGAGAGGGAGGCACCTTTTACAGATAGAGATTTACCTTACAGATGTAAACGTGTCCTAACAAAGGGCAAGTTTCATTCCTCAGAGCCTCTTTCCCTGTCCCAGTTTATCAAAAGCAATCAGCCTCAAATAATCCTGATGCCAAAGAGACATATCTTGGGGTGGCCAACCTCAGGTCCCCACACTGGTTTAATCTGATTTCGCTCTATGATTAAATTTAGTGTGTTAGAAATTTTTTTAGAAGGAGACAGCATCTGGGAAACCCTAAATTACACAGGTTTTTAGGAGCTAATAACTATGGGGATTCAGAAAAAAATGACATTTGTGAAATATTATGAAATAATATATGAAACAGTATGAAAAATTTCACTGCTGCTAATTTATGAGATTCAAGAAGAGAAAGACAATTGATATAAAATCATCACTGGAATGATCAGGGTCCAAATTCTTCCATTTCAGAAGTCATAACAGGGACCAGAAAAGTAAGCCTCCTTCTTGACAACACAGCAAAAAGTTTCCGAATTTCCTGAGTTTTATGGATCTATTCATCTCATCGTGTATCTCTTCCTGCTGGTAATTTCTGTGCAACTCTCTCCCATTCTAACAAGGGCTGAAGCTGTTGTTGGGCCTTCTGGAAGTGAAGACTGCCTCCCTGACCATCACAATGTGGGCGCCCATCTCTCCGCCTGGCAATAGGAGAAAGAGTTAACCAGCGCAGGTGGGCAGGGCCGCGGCAGGGAAGGGAGCACATCCTAGTTTGAAAGTACCAGACACAGGCTTGTCAATTCTAACCTGACTCGTGTTCTCTCAGGAATACTGAGCTGCAAGATAAGAAGGAAGCTTTGATAATCCAAATGCACTTTGATAGAACATCAACTGAATTTAGCACCAAAGAGCAACATTTTTAAGGTTCTAAATTTTAGCTGGAGGCAGAGGGAATACCAGAAGGAAAATAAATGAAAGCTGCTTGCCACTTCAAAAGCTAATCTTTGTAATGCTTTCATTAGCAGTTTAAAAAAACCACATACACACTTTTGAAGTAGAAAAGAAATGATTTTGACGCCTGATTGCTATGGGGTGTAGTTTAACTTCCCAGTCTTTCAAAAACAGGCAAGGTCAGGAATTTCTTTTACTGCTGTTGGGCTTGTAAAATATTTTGTTTGTAAAGGAATCAAAATACATATATAAGAGAGAGATTAGCTGAGGAACTGCTCATTTAATCCCCTCAATAAAAGATAAGTGTCTGTTATATGCAGAGTGAAAAAGGAGATGAAAGGTTCTTCTTTCTCAAGAAACTATCCGCTTAGGCTGGGTGTAAAGCCACTATTTTCACTTTTAAACAAACACAGTATAAAAATATTTGGACTAGACTATAGAGAAGACGAAATGGGAATGACAACTAGGAAAATCTACAATCTCCCTTAAACTTCAGCAAAGGAGAGAGGTGAGGAAAACCAGGAAAAATATTGTTAACTGAGTCTAACAGGAAAATAAGTGTGTATCAAACCAAAATAAAAATTCAAAGGTCATACAAGTTTGTAAACAAGAAAATAAAGTCAAGATCATGTTCCCAACACCTGTACTCTGAGATTTCCTACCAGAAGATCAGGCCTCTAGAAAACTCCTGCCTGCCAGATACAATGTGGCTTTTGTGGCTATCAGATCAATGATATTACGGATATAATGTGTGGGCTGAGGTGTAATAGAGAATTCCTAATTACACAGTATCCACGTGATATCAGTCTTAAGGAAGAGACAATATCCATTATTTATTCTTTTAATACCAAGTAATTCTAAGCTGTTTTTACATTATCACAATGGCATGCTTTTAAAAACACATTTCTAGCCTCCTTGTTATTTTCCCTCCCATTATGTCATCAAATATTCCTGATTGACAAGTTCCTTTGTGACACCTGGTCTGCCCTTTCTGCTATCACAGGGGAACCTCACACATTATTTCCAACTCATAAGCAGTCCTAAAACACAGTGAATTTACAGTCTTGATGAATACCATTATCAAAAATACAGTCTTGAATTTCTTGTGCACAATGTTAAATAAAAATGTTCTACTCACTACTTAAAAGGATATTGCTTTGAATGGTGGCAAAAGGGATGTGGGGCATCTAGGGCAGAAGCAGCATGAATCAATTCAGAGTTAAGAATGATAATAAAAACACTGGCTAGTAGTTATTAATCACTTCTGTATATCAGCCACTATTATTTAGACCAAGTCAAGGATGAAGCAAAGGGACATAGGGATGAAGCAGGAACTTGCAGAGAATCACACAGTAAGCAGAGTAGCTGGGAAAGAGCAGAGCATCTCTGAAAAAACAAGGTCCAGGGAAACTGGAGGAGAGAGATGCGGATGACTCTGAGGGGAGCTGATGCAGGGTTCTGAATGCCAGAAGATGAAGATAATTCTTTCATCCTCCATATATTAAAGGGATGCTAAAGGTTTGCTTAAGCAAGCTGAGGAAAAAAGTATTCCTCAAGATAAATTTGCTATATCCACAAAACGTGATATAACTCAATGTCAAGGCTTTCTTAGTTCACATGCAATGCTCTTAGACCCATATTTTAAGCATTTAACTATTTATAGTCAGACTATTGGTTTTGTTTTGGAAAGATCAAATCCTAATTTATGAACCACCATTTTATAGCCCTCTTCCACTTCAAGTTTATTAGTTTCTTGCAGGAGAGGCCTAATTTCTCTATTTTCTTGTCATTCTGTTGATTTGAATCATTATAAACATCTGTGGTAAAGCATTATTGGATGTTTGTCTTCACATATTTATGGTTACTACTGGGGGTCCAATCCTGCTGTCAGAAAGTCAGCTTTTCTCAGAGAAAATACATTGGATGTAGATTCTCCCAGGCTTCTTTTTATTTTTTATTTTTTTTTAAAGATTGGCACCTGGGCTAACAACTGTTGCCAATCTTCTTTTTTTTTTTTCTGCTTTTATCTCCCCAAACCCCCCCGTACACAGTTGTATATCTTAGTTGCACGTCCTTCTGGTTGTCGGATATGGGACGCCGCAGTGCCATATCAGCGCCCAGGATCCGAACCCTGGGCCACTGCAGCGGAGCACTCGAACTTAACCCCTCGGCCACGGAGCCGGCCCGCACCCCCGCCCCGCCCCAGGCGTCTTTTTAAACAGCAGTGACTAGAAAAAGGGGTCATGAGAATGTGAATGTGCCTGACTTTAACAGAAACTTTCAACTACTAGGAAACTTAATCACTATATGATAATGGGTCAGTAACACATTATCAAAAATGAGTAAGTAGCACATCCTGTTAGTTATCAAAACACAAATTTCAAATTTCAGTTGTGAAAAAATATTTTCCTTTTGGATTATAAGCATAATACTCTAAACCTAGAGAAATATCTTTACTACTACAAAATCAACAGAGAGGTATACGTAAGTTAAACTAGAAAATATGTTCTTCACCATTAACGTTACTTTTAGAAATTCCAGATTGGCCATAAGACAATCAAAAGGAGCAATGCTAAAACCATTTCGCAAGAAGACTATGCATTCAGTTGCATTATTCCTGTTTCCCTGACAACCTGCCAGCATTCATGACCCAATGAAATTCCCAACAGTGTTACAGAACAGGCTTTTAATAATGCAAAGGGCTTTCTTTCTTTTGATGAGATGATGTTCTCTTAGTGAGAATGGAATCACACATCAACAATCTGTTCATCAATTTTCCTTTCAATATCCCAAATGTGATTCAACCTTTGTTAACCAATTCTCAGATTATGTTACACTGGATGCTAGTTAGAATGTACATTTATAACGTGATACAATTGATGTCCAAGGGCTCTGAATAAGTAGCCGCTTGAAACACAATGGTTGGCTTTCTTCCATCTTTTCGTATATCACTAATTTATTTTAAGGATTACCTACTAAAGGTTATAACTAACAAGACAAGGGCAAAATAATCTTTACTGAGATACGTTCTATCAGGTACTTAAAAACTAACCTGGTTTTTACATAATCATCCAAGTTGTTTTAAGGCTTTAATGGAACACATTTAACTCTACATAATAGAACACTAATTTTCATCCATTTTAAACTCCCCAAGAACCAGACAATATGCTACTCTTGCATACTTGTAAATGGCTAATGCATCCAGTAATTTTGAATGTTTTTTTTCAACTTTTCATATTGTGAATCACTTGACTTTGTATTCTCTACATTTTTGCTAAAAGAAAGAGAAGCAAGCTCTCTTTCCTTTGGCTCAGCATTTTACATTAAAGAGTGTCTATCACGCCAGCAATAGGCAAAGTGGTTCCGTTTACTAAAACATGCAGGCTGGGTGTTGTTAGTCAATGGCATTTTATTGATTTTTTCTAGAGATCAAACTAACACAAAGTATTATATACAAAAATAAGGCACTAGGCAAACAGACACTCCCTGAAGGAAATATCGTTATACTATTGCAATATAACATTCATTGGTTTGCAGCCATGACAATACAATGAAGGAATCATTAAATAGGATACCTTTCAGGAAAAATATCTCCACTTTGAATGTTCTATTTTTTAAATTTTTATGATATTTCAATTGGGAAAAATCAAATGATGTTAAAAATGTTGTTATTCCACTCTTACACTAACATGGCAATCTTGATTATTTTTACATTTCTTTGTAGTCTCTGCCCTTGAAAATTTAATATTATTAGTGCCTTTCCCCCAGGCTTTTAATAAACGTGCCAATATAAATGAATTATCTACATACCTGCCGACCTACTTACTTTTATCAAATAATAGTAAAAATGACAACAAATTAAAAGGTAGATAGAAAGATATTACTTTCACTAGATAAAGTTCTAAAACTCCACTGGCAGATAAGCGTCAATTTCTTCCTAAAGATCTTTAAAAAGATGGGCTCAAAACTCCAGAGACAGACCAGTGAAGATCATAGCGGAATGATTACTTCCTGGACCTGTCCTATTGTACTGAAACATACATACCAGTATAGTAGTATTTGTCCTCTAGCTTTAAACTCACCCACCCCTACCGCCACTCCATTCACCCAACGTAACACCTACACATGGTTCAGCTTCAACTTTTGTTTCGGCTTGTTTCTTTCTTCCAGAAGATGATTTAAAAAGTCCTACTTCTTTTCATTCCAGCCCTCAGCCAGCTCTGTCACCACACACACCAGAGAACCTGGTTGGTTCCTCTAGAGGATTAAGAACCACCACTCAACTAGAAACAGCCAAAGAATCATTATCTGGTTAACAATCACTAAAAGAGAGCAGGTGGTTTTTTTCCATTTCAGATACATGTAGTGTTGACCTCCAGTTTAGTTCAGTTGAACAAAGACTTAATTCATTTCAGGCACTCAGCCGGGCTCTGAGGATACAGAACTACATAAGAATATGTTCATGGTGCTGGCCTGGTGGCACAGTGGTTAAGTTCATATGTTCCACTTTGGTGGCCAGAGGTTAACTGGTTTGGATCCCAGGTGTGGATCTATGCACCGCTTGTCAAGCCATGCTGTGACATGCATCCCACATATAAAGTAGAGGAAGCTGGGCACAGATGTTAGCTCAGTGCCAATCTTCCTCAGGAAAAAAAGAGGAGGATTGGCAGCAGATGTTAGCTCAGAACTAATCTTCCTCAAAAAATAACAAGAATATGTTCACATACTCCAGGAACATCCTATATAACATATTTGAAGTTGTCTGCCCCAAAGCTAGTTTTGACAGTTAGCAGAGTTAACGTGTTCATTAGCATCTCATCTTAAGTGAGATCAGTTTCTAAAGAAAGCACATTTGGTACCTAGATACAAAATTATCATTGTAAATTCCTTAAATCATCCATGAAATCCAATATACAACATCTTGGACACCATTGCGGTCCTAATGATTTTGCATTCAACATCTTGAGAACCACTGAGTAAGATTCAAGGAAGATCCAAAAACAAGTTTTGTGGAGGTAACTGGATAGTCCGCAGTTTCTGTTCATAATTATTAAGTGAATGGGGAGATGGTAAAAGATTTTAAAGAATCCCTAGTTGCCTGCTTACTTGATTCAATTTAATATAAAATCTCACTTCTTTAACCTAAACAAAGGTTGATTTTGCTTTTGTGAGGTTTAAACATGACAATATATTTAAAAGTATCTAACTTACGGTCCAGCACACAGTATGTACCAAAAAAGGTTTGCTAGATTTGATCTAAATCTTTACCAGATCTACAACTTTGAATAATATGAAGAACTGGCCATGTGCTTCTTTGTCTTTCCAAAGTGTCACTTACCGCTGTCCTACTTAATAACCATCCCTCTCCGGCTCTTAAATCCTGGATGTGACAGAGCAAGTCCTATTATTTCACTCCTCATTGGGAATCAGATTAAGAAATCGGCACCTTAAATTTTGAATATTTTTTCAATATAAATTTTGAATATGAGTATGACGTAACCCGCTGCAAAAAATGCTATGTAGGTTCAGAGAAGAGGACTTTAGTCTAAATCGAGACCTCAGTGAAAGTTTTATAGAGTAGACGAGGCATATAGAGAATCCTAAAGGATGTGGAAGTTAGACTGGCAAAACAGGAGAGGGTATTCTGGATAGTGCTATGTGTAAAAATACAGTCATGAAACATCATGGTTTGTGCAGAGAACACCACACCTTCCAGGGCCATTTTACCTAAAGACCCAAAGATATAGTTAGGTAAGAAGTGAATCATTGAGGGCTGTGTGTTCTATGCTAAGGAGATTGGCCTTTAGATTATAGGTGTAAAGGAGGCATTTAAAGATTTTGATTAGGTAAATGGCATGTTTGGGTTTTCATTGAAGATACATGTATTTTTTCTTTAGCTGCACTAGCAAATATAAGGGTGATAGAATGATAAATTAAGAGACAAGTTAGGAGGTTTATAGGATTTAGGGCAGTGCCGACAAGAAATGGAGAGAGGGAACAGAATTAAGAAAATTGAAACTCATTTGAAACTTAACAGCTGATTCAGTTGAGGTGAAGAATAATGTGTGAAAGAGTGATGGCCACTGTAGCAACCCAGGCTTGACCGGATGATGACGGTGTTCTCTGAAAGGGAGACTACAGGAGGTGTAAATGTTACATGTGAGTTTCCTGTGCGTTCTCTGAGAAGATACGGCCACCAGGAATTTTGATAAACAAGACAAAAAAAATATCTGAGAAGAGGCTAAGGTAGAGGATGTAGACTTGAGAGTCTTCAAACTATGAGTAATAATTAAAACCCTCAGAGAGATTCACAGAGGACATGTGAAAAGTGAGATCCACCATGGGTCAAGGACATCCCAGGGAAACAACTGTTAAGAAGTGGGCAGCTCACGAGTTGCCAGAAGACAAGCAGGAAGAAAAACAGAAGTGACAGTGGGAGGGAGCTGAGGAAGAGAGTTTGAGGGATAAACACAACAGCAGCAAGATAAGAGCTGAACGGGAGCCCAGTCTCAGGATTACCTGAGACTTGCCAGCACAGTTTCAGTGGAGCCATGGACACAGAAGGTAGGCCACCATGGCTTGAGCAGTGAATGTGAAGTGAAGGAGTTGGGAGAGCTGGTATAGACATTCTTTCCAGAAGTTTAGCTAAGGAAAGGAGACATGAAGTAACTGAAATACAAGGTGGGGTTAGGGTTTGGTTTAATTTTAGGATGAGAAAGTTTAACAAGTTTACAGAAAAGGGATATGAAACAGGTTTTAGTGTGTGTGTGCACTAACACGGATCAGTAGTGGCTGTCTGAACACAAGGTCAGGAACAACGGCGGCACCTGTACAGTTCATTGGGGGTAAAAGCAATGATTGATGGTGAGGTCTGCTACGAGCACGAGACGGGAGCAGTTGCATGGAGGTCCCAGATTTGCCATTCCTTTATAGGCTTACACCAAATATCTAGGGTTATCCACAGATGACATGGTGGTAAGCATCAAAGCTTTCTGATTATAAAAGGCAAGTAAAATTGAAGAACAAGGTAATCTTGGGAACGAGTTACTGTGAACAATCAACTGACATACTATGGAAAAAAGCTTCCCTAGGATCCATTATATTGGTTACTCAAATGTCAGAGAGACACAAATATGAAGACATCATTTTCCTAATTAATGATGTGTTTGACTGACCTTTTTAAAAAGAAAAAGCCTTGCTTTAAAAAAAGAAAGAGAATAGGGTCACTTATTTAGGGTATTCATTTTTTCTGTTTTTTGTTTGTTTTATACATGTATTGCTTCTTATCTAGACTTTGCTGCTAAGAAGCTGGGAGGGGGCCTTTATGCTGTTGTGACATCACTGTTTCTCTAGAGTTGTGGCTACATTAGGTTGGGACAAGAACAGATCCTCATGAATCACAGACCCGAATCTCCTATGGCATCTATTGCACGTCCCAGGTGATCAATACATAGTAGGATCTGTGAAATGGGTAATGGAAAAATAATGGCTACCTCCAATCCTTAACCCCAGAAACAAACCGAAGAGACAGATGGAGAGAAAAATGAGACTGTATTATTGAGTTTGGAACAAAATCTCTACCAAGTAACTGGCCTTGGATTAGTTAAAGCAAAATGCACCTGGAATGGGCCTGGTGGAACAGTAGCTAAGTTCGCATGTTCCGCTTCGGTGGCCCAAGGTTCGCCAGTTCAGAGCCCAGGTGCGGATCTACACACTTGTCAAGCCATGCCACAGCAGGTGTCCCACTTATAAAGTAGAGGAAGATGGGCACATATCAGGGCCAGTCTCCCTCAGCAAAAAGAGGAGGATTGGCAGCAGATGGTAGCTCAAGGCTAATCTTCCTTAAAAAACAGAAAATGCATTTCCTTGTACTCTAGCTCTACTATCCACACAGCTGCAAGACAGCTTATCCTTAACACGAGCCATCTAGAAAATGGATGCGTACTAGTAAGGAATTATCATAAAATATACTTGAATAATTTAATTAGGAAAAGTACGCTGTTGAAGTGGCAGAGTTGTGATTTTCTTTAAGTTTCCTAATTATTGTTTGATAATCATGTACAATGTCACATAAACAACTGACCATCTTAAAGCCTGCTTTATCTAAAATTGGTAATTTAAGCATAAAAATAAGTCAATGAGTGTATATTAAATTCCATATGTTACTTCATATATCTCCTTGCATTAATTTGTTTAGTATCCATTTTAATTTTCCCCCTTCCTTATTTTTAAAAATGTATTCTCCAGTGTGAGAGGGCTTGTTTTGACTATGCAACATAGAAGGGGAAACCCCCACATTCAGCAGTTATGTTTTTCTACAATTCACTCTCTGTGCGTTCTAATTCATTACACATCGTTCTATAAACGCCACTCAATAACGTTAAATATAAGTGATCTAGATGTATAAACTATTCTATCTAGTAAACTTTTGGAGGGCTAAGCTGTTAGGCTTGATTTAATATACAAGCGATGGAATATACAACACAATTAAATGATGTGTTTATCACTTCCTGAATCGGGAATATAACCTATTGACTGAATCAAATGATACTTCACATTACAAAATCAGAAAGCTTGAAACTCTCTTCTTGTACTAAAAGTCATCTGGACACTGTTTGAGTACAGGACATAGTTTCTTTCATTGACAAATAATCACTATCTCATTTTTAAAAATTAATTGTACCCCGTAATCCCATTCTTTATGTTTTAATCTGAAATATATTTTAATTGTTTCCTAACAATTCTTAAGGATATTATACTTTGTTCTACTACATCTCTAAACATCAATTTCAGATGGCTTTTCCGTATCAATCCTTTCCTGTCCGTATCCCATCTGGTACTCTGCTTATAGAAGTTACTTCTAAATTCTAAAAGCCAAATTGGTTAATTTTCCTCGGTAACGGCTAGCCCAAATCCCTTAACTATTTGGCTCCATATCCTGGAACTTTTCAGTTTCGAAAATGTGATACGAGCATACAAGTATCTTTTTTTGAGCAACATAGTGCTTGGCAAAATAGTATCTGTATTTTAGCAGAAATAATGAGAAAATTCAATGTAAAGTTAATCTATCCTGCAATAATGAGAAATTCTCTAGAATCTCATACATTCTTTTAAATATATTATTAATGAAACACCATTTCTTAAATAATGTAACAATGATATGTTGTTAACATCAATGAGCAACACTTCAGAAATATATATGTTGATATAAGAACGAACAAAAGGGGGACAGTCCAGTGGTGTAGTGGTCAAGTTTGCACACTTCACTTCAGTGGCCTGGGGTTCATGGGTTTGGATTCTGGGTGTGGACCTACACACCACTCATCAAGCCATGCTGTGGTGGCATCCTACATACAAAATAAAGGAAGATTGGCAGAGATGTTAGCTCAGGAACAATCTTCCTCAACCAAAAAGAGGAAGGTTGGCAATGGACATTAGCTCAGGGCCAATCTTCTTCACCAAAAAAGTAAAAAACAATAAGGCACAAAGCAGGATTATATAGTATTTGAAAAGTGGAAGGGGATTGCTAAATTAAATAAGGGGGAAAAGCTTTGAAAATTAAGGAGAATGGGCAGTATGCCAACAGACTTGGAAACGTGTAAACTGAAGGAATAGTTAGGAAAAGGTGAGCCAGACAGATGAGAAAGGAAAACAAGCAGAGTATCATTTGGAGTATGACTGTGTATGTGTATATACCCATCATACCTAACATACACATACATACACATGTAAATATACATTATATAATACACACAAGTACACACATATATACATACACACATGTGTATGTGTATATATACACATATTTTAACTGAAATATATGTGTATATACATATATGTATGTATGCGTAGCAGAGCCCATACAGCTGCAGCAGGTGTAATAATGTGACTGTATTTGTTTTCCTTTCAAACTCCCCTGGCCTGCAAACTTCCCCGCCTGCTCCCAGGAATTCATGCAAGGCACTCACACTCTGAAGCCTGTGGGAGGGCAAGGGAAAGAAAGGGATGGGCAAATTAGCTATAATTGGATCTCATTAACTTAGTCATTTAAATTGCTAATCTGTTTCCAAGTAGGCTCATTTGTAGATAACTCATCTTTAGCTGACTGAACCTGGCTTCTCTAACCCTTGCTTGTAATTGGAAAAGAACGGAATAAGTTGTCATTTATCTCTTTTTCATTTTGAAAATAAATACATGGTCAAAATGTCTAGACCCACTAGAATTGGAACTCAGTTGTTTTATATCTACCCTGTTAAAGAGTACGATCAGGAAATGACTATATTTTACGTATGCTCAATTTACTTTCGAAGAAATCTCAGGCAAATCTAGATGATATAATTTAAGGCAGTAAAATGGGGAGTGGAGGACAATTCCTGAATAAATTTCCCAGCATAAGCATGCAAGATACATGCCTATAGAGCAAACCTACAAAGCAAAAAATTTTAAAAATTGGGTTTTTTTCATTATGGTGAGGAAGATTGGTCCTGAGCTAATATCTGCTGCCTATCTTCCTGTTCTTGCTTGAGGGGGATTGTCGCTGAGCAAAAATCTGTGCCAATCTTCCTCTATTTTGTACGTGGGACACCGCCACACAGCCTGTGTTAGGTCAGCACCAAGGATCCGAACCAGCAAACCCTGGGCCGCCAAAGCAGAGCGTGCAAACTTAACCACTATGCCACCAGGCCAGACCCTGCTTTTTCTTTTTAAAATAAATCTTTCTGTGGCCCAAAATTCTATAAAAATGCAAGGTAAAAGAACAGAAAACTTGACTTCCTGGGTCACTTTTAGAAGAGAAACTTTCTGATGATTTGAGAGAATAGTATTTATGGTGTATAACATTGAAATATTGAGAGAAGTAACATGGGAAATCGGTTATACAAATTGAAATGACATAATATGGGTAACAATCCTACTAGGCTTTAAGCTTATGAGAGGAAAGATTGTCATCTCCTTTTTTTTAAATGCTCTATCTTCAAAACTTACAACTGTATCCAGAATGCAGGTGTTCAAGAAGCATTTCCTGAATGAACTCAATTCATTAATTCACTTAATAGTCAATATAAGATGAGCCTTTATGTTGCTTTTCATCCTCCTTCAAAAGATTAAATATTGCAACGTAATATATACCGAGCCCTTTCCTGAAATATATAGAGGTTGAGGCAGGAAATTCCGATTTTACGTTACTTCTATTTCAGCCTATACTGAAGATACACATAGAAGTTAGCACACCAGCAAGTGTTGTCCCCGATCTCCAATTTTGGATAACCTCCATAGGGAGAAATGATGCTAAGAGAATGGACCCAATAAAAATGTCTCAAAACTCTGTTCTAATATTAATATAAAAAGGACATTGATCAATGATAGGATATCCATTCATTTTGGCAGGAAAAATATTACTTCTTCACCAAGAAAGAATGACCCATTTTCACATTGCCTTTTGGAAATACAAAGAAGAACAAGCATGGAGAGCAGAGCATAGATGTACACTTCACAGGGTCTCAGGGAAAAAAGTCATCTCTGCTTCTTGCTGTCTTCTCTGTTCAAATGTTTTGAAGAAGAATAGATCACTCAAAATGATATTATTTCAAGCTGAAGTGAACAATAGTATTAAGAGAATGAATAAGCAATAAGATGCCTATCTTCCACAGCACCTAGACTACACAAGTTTACTAAAAAAATAGCCACTAATAAATCATATTTTAATAGCTTCCACTGAACATTGTTTTTCACCAGAATGAATTTCTAGGTGTAATATCTTTAACATGAAAAAAAAGTTTGTTAAGTTACAATGGACAAAAGAGGTTATCTCAACCAGGGGTGGGAGGACAATTAACTTTTTACTGTGATCATACCAAGAATGTTACAGTTTGATAACATTAATGTATGAATTTATCTAACTGCAGATGAAAAAAACAACTGAATTTTCATACTTTAGATGCACAGTTCCCTCCAAACAGATATGTTTATGTTGAAATTGATCTAAAAGCTTTATTTTTTCTATAAGATAAGCCATGATATTTACTAATTTTTACTAAGATACCTTATTTTCCCTACAAAAATGATACATTAGGTACCGGTGACCAAGAACAGTTTATTACTCTTGAAAATAGACTCATGAGAATTGAGAAAAAAATCTTATGTTTTCAAACCTGACAATCTAAATGAAACTGCAAGATCAAACACCTTTAAGACAACAAAATTTCAGAGCTTTTCATGATTCAGATGCCAAAAACGATTCCATTTTTCTTCAATATGCTTTCTTTCCACTCTCATAGTGAGGGAGGCAGGAATTATGTTCCGAAAAATCAAGCACTCCCACTACAAATTAACATTTTAAGAGCTGTAGACAAAGGCAGGAATCTTAAGGGAAAAACACATGTCACTAATCAGCTACATTTTATGGTGGAAAACTGTACGAGACTGGGTGGGTGTGATGTTTCGATGGACACGTTACAGTCCTGGGGCGTCATCTAACCCTAACACAAGCAGTGGGCATTTGCAGCAGTGCGCACCTGCATTCAAATACTGACTCCAATGCAGACCTTAGGCAGCCTAATTAATCAGAATCTCTGGTCTTTGGGTATTTTTCTTAATTTGTAAAATAGAAACAAAAGAACTAACCTTACATAGCTGCTGTAAGGACTATGAGAAAAAGCGTGAGAAAGATTTAAAACTATGCCGGCAACAAAAGAGATGGCGAATAAAAAATTTAAAAAAAGTCGTCCCTATAGTAGAGGGATGGTTGTTGCTGTTGTTGGGGTGGCTAATTTACGTATACAGAAGACGCCTGCAGTCCAGGGAAGGAGCCTCAGAGAAAGTGAAATTATTTGAAGGAAGAAAGTTTGGCAAAGAAATTGTATTTCAAAGGCAACTTAAAAATACAATCTCAGCTTCTTCAAAACCGATTAGCATTGTGGACTGTGGCATGAATTCATAAGGCAGTTCAATCTATTTTGAGCAAAAACTGATCACTGCTTTCAGGGAAGGCATGCGCTAAACTTCCAAGTTAATCAAGGTACGTCAAGCATTGCATATAAATGCATTTTTTTTTTTTAATCCAGCAATTCACATTATTATATTTATGCTTAACTAGTTCTTGACAGTACAATTTCTGGAGGCTTTAACAAATTTCCTCATGAGTTTTAATCTTGCAAATTTTACAACAAAACCTGCCCACGATTCCCTGGCCTTTCATTAATAATCATAAAGGAATATTTGGGGTCTTTTGCACATGTGACATTTGCCAAGAGAGGTTTAATATTGGCAGTTTTTACCCCATTTATTAAATGGTAAATAATATTCCCTAAACTGTTACCTTAAAAAGTTTTGTTATAAAATTTAAAATAAAATTTAAAACGTAAAAATTGGGAAAGATCTAAATAATTTTCATGCAGATTTTTTTTTTAATTTGCAAGTTGTTCTATAAATTGATCACTGAACACACAGATCAAAATTGAAAATATCTGGATGGAAAGAAAAAAGTCTTAGATTTATAAAACAACTGGAAAGGTAGGAAATGTGGACGAGAGGAAGTTCAGCAGTGTAGATCGACCTCACCCTGAGAGGTGGGGAAGATGAGAGAGAGACAGAGAGACAGAGAGAGACAGAGAGAGAGAGACAGAGAGACAGAGACACAGAGAGAGACACAGAGAGAGAGAGAGAGAGGGCCCAGGTGCACCCACAGGGCTACACAGCGCATTCCAGGAGAGAAACTGGGTAATCACATCAGTCCATAGTGCTGGTCACTATAGATGGTGGACCATCCCCCGGTGTACTTAGGCGGTTGATTAAAAGCACACCTGGAACAGTACTTTCTCAAGAGAAGAGCTCATAGATACTGACTCTTGTAGGAGGTGCAGAGAGGAAAATGAACTGAACTTCTCTGGACTGATGTACATATGAAAGGAGATGTTATCATTACTAATGGCCCAGTCACAGCTAATGATTTTATGAGCAATCAGAGGCCTAAGTAGTTAGGCTAAACCTACAGAAGGGCTTTGCAGCACCTCATGGTGGTTTTTATTCTCAGCTGAACCATTAAAAATGTGGTTCTTTTAATGAACTATGAAATGACCCAATAAGCTCCTCTCAAGCATGAGGCATGCTCTGACTTCATGGTGATGAGATTGAAGAAGCTGGGACTCAATTTGAAAATTTACAGGAATGAGGAATTAAACTTAAAAACCCTACAAAAACTATCACACATACAGATAAATATAATAAGATTTGGAGAGGGAAAGAGGAGCTCACTGTTTCCCTTTTGAAAAGCAAAGAAATCTCCCCCCCCCCCGCCCCCCCAAAGAAGAGTTGGGCACAACGAGGTTATGGTCCCATCTCTAAAACATTCACTGACAAAGAGAAGAGGATTGACCATGGTTGACTTACACCAATCAGAATTTATCCTCAAGAAAGGGAAAGCATCCTTTTCCCTGAGTTGTCAAAACCCAAATATAATATGCATTCTATAGGCAAAGAAAGTGAGAGAAATGGTATTTGAGCAGGCAGACAGCATACGCCCGCCCTTCATACTCTGCTAGTTATGATCTGAATTAAAACTGCCTTGAAGACAATTCGGTAATGTGAATCCAAGTCCTTCCAATTATGCACCCCACTGAAATAGAAAATTTACCTCTAAAAATTTTATCATAAGAAAATCAGATAAAGTATAAAGTATGTATACTTTTATGCACACAAGACTACTGATTTCAGAAATATTTAAAATATCGAATATAATGGAAAAAATTATCCATTTGCAGGAGATACGTTAAACAAATAATGGAATGTTTAGATGGCTGGTAATATGTAGCCTTTCAAAATAATGACATACAAATACTGATGACAGTTTGTTAAGCAATCATACTAAAACTTTCTTATGTAAATATATGCTCGAAAACAAAAACTCAAAATATTTGATACCAAAATGTTAACAACAGCCAAAGGTAACTATTTTCTTATTTATAAATTTGAAATTTTTTCTAGAGCATTTTAATAAATATGTATTTTTAATCAGGTAAAAACAAACTATAGGAAGGAAGGAAGAGAAAAAAAGAAACTTCTAAACATTAAAGGTAATAAATTTACATACTTTTTATAATAGCAGAATATTGACAACAATGTTGACAACAATACCCAACATTAGAAGCATTGTTGAGGAAACTTGCAGAACTATGTTGGCTGTGTTGGCTGACATAGAAAGATGGTCTCAACACATTATTGAATAAAAAGAACTGGTTACAATACTGTATATTCTATATGTTGCCATTTTCACTTAAATATATATATATATATATATATATATATATATTTGTAGGTAGACATTATCTCTATGTGGTAGGATTTCTATGAGGTCTATTTTACTGTTTAAGCTTTTATCCTTGTTCTCTAATTTTAATACAATGAATATTCATTTCAGACTACTCTATTATTCATTGAAACAGAAAAAACTTGCTAAGTAAAAGTAGGTTTTTGTCTGTTTAATAGAAGGAACAAAGACTAAAAATGAGAATATGTAAATTTTATGTTTTCTATTGCTGCTGTCGCAAATTACCACAAATTTAGTGACTTAAAAAACATAAAGCTTATTATTTTACATTTCTATAGGTTAGAACCACGACAAGATCCCACAGACTATAATCCAGGTGTCAGTAGGGCTGTACTTCTTTCTGGAGACTAGGGGAGAATCCCTTTCCATGCCTTTTTCAGCTTCTAGAAGCCACCTGCATTCATTGGCTTAAGACCCTTCTTCTGTCTTCAAAGCCAGCAAGGTCCTATCTCTCTAATCCTTCTTCCGTGATTGCATCTCTCCCTCACCTAAGAAGAAAAAGGTTCTCTGCTCTTAAGGACTCATGTGATTAGACTCGGCCCACCTGGATCATTTTCCCATCTCAAGGTCCAGAATCTCATCCTGTCTGCAAATTCCCCCTTGCCTGGAAGGTAACATATTCACAGATTCTGGACATTAGGGAATGGCCAACCTTTGGAGCACTATTATTCTGCCTACCACACAAATTATCCGGGATGCCTGTTTTAAATATGTTCTTTACTAATGAAACTTTAATTTACAAAAAAAAACCCCATTTACTAACAACTCACCTCACCTTAGATTTCTCATATCTTGATACAAAAAATGATGTGCATATCTATTTAAATCTTAGAACTATAAAGATTTCTAGACAAAAACTTGGGATAAAATCTTTGCAATTCTGGGTTAGGCCAAGATTTCCTGAATAGTACAACAAAAGCACAATCTATAAAAGAAAAAAGTGATAACTGTACTTCAAATTAATTTTTTTTTTTTTTTTTTGGTGTGGAAGATTGGTCCTGAGTTAATATCTGTTGCTCATTTGCCTCTTTTTGCTTGAGGAAGATTGCCCTCAAGCTCACATCTGTGCCAATCTTCCTCCACTTTGTATGCAGGATGCCATCAGAGCACGGCATGATGAGTGGTGTGTAGGTCTGCACCCAGGATCCAAATCTACAAACCCTGGGCCACCAGTGCACAGCATGTAAACTTAACCACTATGGCCACTGGGCCAGCCCCGATACTTTTTCTTTATAAACATCATTCAGAGAATGAAAAGATATAATATTTGCAAAAGACTGGTATGCAGAATATACGAAAAACAGTAAAAATTTTAGACTAAAATTTCCAATGAAAAATGGAGAAAAGATTTGATTAGACAATTCACCAAACAAAGTATACAGCAAGTAACACACAAAAGATGTTCAATATCATTAGTCACTAGAGAAATGCAAATGAAACCACAATAAGGTACCACTACACACCTATTTAAATGGCTAAAATTAAGAAGACTGAACATCTCAAGTGTCAACAAAGAGGCAGAGTAACTAGAACTCTCATGCACTGCTGATGGGAATGTAAAATGCTACAACCATTTTGAAAAGCAGCGTGATAGTTTCATAGAAAAGTAAAACATACATCTACCATATGACCCAGCCTGCCATCCCTAGGTATTTACTCAAGAGTAAGGAAAGCATACATCCATAAAAGAATTGTACACAAATATCCATAAAAGCTTATTTTTTGAAATCCCCAAACTAAAAATAAGTGAAATGTTTATCAACAGATGAATGGATAGACGAATTGTGGTATATCCATAAAATAGAATATTATTCAACAATAAAAAAGAATGAACTGTTAATAGGTACAATATAAGAACAGCTCTCAAAATCATTATGCTGAGTGAAAGAAGCCAGGCAAAAGAACAAGCAATACTATATGATTCCATTTACATAAATTCTATAGAAAGAAACTACTCTATAGTAACAGAAAGGATCTCAGTCACTATCCAAGGGTGGGGATTGGAGAGATGAGAGGATAGGAAAACAAACACACACAAAGGAAGGTACTTTTTGAGGTGATGGGTAAGTTCCATATCCTGATTATGGTCATGGTTCTAATGCTGCATATATATATTAAAACTTAGATAATATATTTTAATTATGTACACTTCATTCCATGTCAATTATACTTCAATATTTTTCTTTTTTAAAAAGATAAGTTACCTGTATAAAAAGAAGGAAGAGTAAGAAATGAAGCTGAACAGATAAGCTAGGGCTCAGGCTGTCATACAACTTGTCACAGTTTGAATTCTGTCCTGTATGTAATGAGAAGCCAGCCAACTGAGATTGATAAAATGGGAGTGATCTGAGCAGACGGTTAAGGAACACACCCTGATGTAAGCAATGTGGATTTTGAACTTGAAAGGCAAGAGTCTGGTGATAGGAACATACTAGTTAGAAAGTTCTTTAATCAGAATTTGATGAAGGCTTAAGCTAAGCAGGGCCAATGAAAAAGAGGAGGAGACTGATTTGAAATAAAGCTGTAAAGTATAAATTCCATCTATGAGAATCAATGACCCACTAAATGTGAGGGCATTTGCAGAGTGTTAGAAAAAAGACGAACCAAGTTTAGGAGGCTCAGTACATGATGATGTCAGTAAGACTGAGGTATAAAACAAAGTTGAGAAAGGAAAATAATGATTTAGGTTTTGGACATGTTGACTAGGAGGTACATGGATGATATTCAGACAGAGACCAGGAATCAGTTGGAAATACGAGTCTGGAGCTTAAAAAAGGAAGTTGGGACAGAAGTGTAGACAGAGAGTAAACACTTTGACTAGGATAGTTCAAAAAGTAAAGGATGGACAGTATCATTCAGGAGGAATATATAAAACAGAAATGAAAGATGACTTCAGTTGGGCCTCTAGATCATCAAGGTGGGTGGGTGGAGTGGAGAAAGACTCCATTCAACACTAAGAAGGAAGAGAGACACACAGGAGAACCAAAGGAGGAGGAGATGCTCAATGAGGAGCAGAGAGAAGCCAAACAGTTCTGAACCAATGTCAAAGTAGTTTTTGGATTCAGCAAATAGGTGGTCATTAAAGACCTTAGTAAGTGCAGTAGCCATACAGTTTTATGAGCAGAATCTAGTCAAAAATAGTTTAACCAATGAATCAGAGTTAAAAGAGAAAAAAAGTGGAGCTAGTAATTAGGGATTACTCCTTAAAAATTTATCAGTAAGTGGGTCAATAAAAATTATATGAGAGTAAAGAAAGAAATGGTGATATCTATCATCCTGAAGATTTAAAACTATACTACAGAAAATAGAAAAAAAAAAAACATTTGCAGTCATTTTCCATTGTTTTCAAATAGTTTCTAAGAACACAAAGAATCATAAGATAATAAATGCTTCCTCTATACCAATAACTGCACAAGCTAATTTGACTGATCCTTATTACATTCCAGTCACTACTCTCAGCATACAGACATATACTTTAATTTCCAAAAAGCCACTCTTCTGAATAACTATTATTATCCCTATTTTACAGGTGAAGGAATTGAAGCAAAGAAAGTTTAAGCAACTTGCCCATGGTTAGTACGTGACATAACTGGTGTCTGAGTCTAGGTAAGACTCTTGTCTACAACACTATGGTATAAATATGACTCTAAAGGAATCTATTATGACACACCCAACTTTCTCAACAATTTGTCCCTGGCACCATCTTTTAAATCTGCAAGGAAAGCATACAAAATAATTATATTACCTACCACTTAAAATATGGAGAAAAAAAGTGTAAAAATTCACCAAGGCCATAGTTATGAACTACTGAAGTGATGATCACGCAGTTACTATTACAACTTTCTTTTACTTTAACTGACCACCAGTATTCAGAGTAGGTAGGACCCTTGTCAGTTAAAAAATGTCCAGGGCTAACTTTGATCTGTTCTCAGGGGAGAGGAAGGTCATCTTACAAAGTCCCTTTGATTCCTTCAATTCTTCAGACAGCAACCTCTCAATTAGAAGTGCAGTGGTCCACCCTGTTCAGAGGGGAATGTCTGTCTCTCACCTAAGAAATTGTACTTCCTTGAAATTTTAAACGAACAGATTTTGTAGTTTGGGCTCCATAAGAGGCTAAATCAAAACCTGGGATATTCATTTAAAATCAAGACCACAGTATCCTATAGATGCCAATCTTATTTATTTGATGCACTCTGACTTTGGTTCGAAAAAGAGAGAAGCAGAATTAAGAGACTGGTGCTCTAGACATTTTGACTGATGATGAAATTGTTTTGAAGAAATTTTGCATAATCAAGCTATGGCAAGATACTGCTACTGGCTAAAAACATAGGTACCCATCACACACGAGGGGCCAAATAAAAACCAGAATGCCAGGCTTATGGGAAGGAAAGAGTTTTTATTTCAGGTGACGTCAGCCAGGAGATGAGAGTGAGCCCTCAAATTTATCTCATCTCCTCGAAAAATAGGAGGCAAGGGGTTTTAAACGTTGTGAAGAATGTGGCTGCTTGTAGAGATGGGGAGCCTATGGCCTTGCTAGTTGGAGCTTTCCCACCAACCAGGGTTTGGTCTTGTAAGGCTGCTTGAAGAGAGGAGGATGGCAAGATAAGGGACTCTGCATGTGAATGTCGTTGGTTGTCTGCCTCTGTGGTGGATGGTGGATTCTGGTGCCAGGAAGCTAAGGAGTAAGCGGGGAAAGGGGATGAGTGCTTTGGTTTTGACCCCATAAATGCTGGGTCTAATGTAGGGGAACTGATATCAGGGCTGGTATCAATATCACTTTCTATAGAAGATTATCTGACTTCGTATATTCCTGTTAAATCAACTTAATTTCTTTGTTATATTATTTAAAAAATCAATTACTTCAATATGATATATTAGACCACTGTTCTCAAAATTATGGTCTCAGAAGCCTTTTACAGTGTAAAAAATTGCTGAGGATCCAAAAGACGTTTATGTAAGTTATATACATTGATATTTACATCAGAAGTTAGAAAATTTTAAATATGTATTTATTTTAAAATAACAAAAATAAACCTATTATACGTTAAAATATATTTATGAAAAACAACACTGTTTTCCAAAATTTAAAAAAATGACAAAAGAGTTACATTTTTATATTTTTTTTGTATATCTTAAAATGGTAGGCTTTAATGAAAGAATGTCTGATTCTCATATTCGTTCTCCATTCCATGTGCCATTTTGGTTGAAGAATATGCAGAAAATCTAGTTTCATTCAGATATGTAAATAGTTGGGAAAGGGAGGAGAATTATAATAACCTTTCATTATTTTTTATACTACACCAAAAAATGAAAGTTGTAGTTTAAAAGTTAAGTTGTAATGTACATCTGAAACCATTATCAATACAATTTTTTCAATATTAAAATCAATTCATGTATCTTGCACTTTGAATGGATTTTTTGCCCATAAATAATTTTGTAATATCCTGCATTGGTAATTTGAAAACAATAGTTTGCTGAATTATGCAGATTTTCCAAACGTTGACTCATTTTGTTAAACAATATTTAAAAGTCATATTCATTAATATTACTGTCTGTCTCATCAGAAAAGTCCTCAAGTTTTGGGAACCTGTCAGACTCACGATGGCAGAGACAAGTTTTCTAAAACTTGAAAACTGAAAACTCGAATTTTATCATTGACTACAATCAGTTTTCTTCCTTGAAGTGAGAATCTCACTTTATCCATTTTCAAGAAACTGTCTGAAAATATCCAACTCTAAACAATCATGGTTTGTCATTGTTTTTTAAGTAAGAGTGGTGTTGCCCGGAAAAAAATGTCCAGTTCAGCTTGTAATTCAGACACCACACAAGTGCTGTTCCTCCAGACAACGATCATACTTCAGTGCACAGCCAGCGTGCTCTGTGCATGCTTCCCATCTCGTCACACAGATATTAAAAAGATGTTCACTCAAGGGTTAAAAATTTACAAAATTAATAGCTTTTACTGCTTCATCAAGGATTTTAAATGAAGCTTGCTTTTTTTGTTTTAACACACACTGTGAGTGCATGGGTGGTAAAGAACAGAACGACTAGCATTGTTTAGTGCCATCGCCTTGATTCACCCTAAGGGGACTGTAACGTCATTACTTTTTGTGCTGTGAGCACAAAGCTCAACAAGGTGAATAAAGTACACGATGTCTCAGTATAATGAGGAAAACAGTTTGACCTTCCTGACTCTCTGAAAGCTCCACAAATCATACTTTGAGAACTGCCATTAGACAATAACAAGTAAATGAGTATATATTTATATAGTACTACTACTATTATGATTCTGATTTTTTTTTTCTTCCTCTCCCCAAAGCTGTATATTCTAGTCGTGTGTCCGTCTGGTTGTGCTGTGTGGGACGCCGTCTCAGCATGGCCTGACAAGTGGTGCCATGTCCGCGCACAGGATCTGAACTGGCGAAACCCTGGACCGCTGAAGCGGAGCGCGTGAACTTAACCACTCGGCCATGGGGCCAGCCCCTATGATTCCGATCTTAAATTCTTGAATATTGAGAAAACATAGAAAAGGCACACCATCCCCCTTTAAATTACACATGCCTATTTATGTTAGGACACATTGACTGTTGTTAGCAAGACTTATGGGCAAACGCTCCCATATTGCGTGTGCGTGTGTGTGTGTGTTTGTGTGTGTGTGAGAAAGACAGACACCATACACAACAAAATGGACACTTTCAAAAAACCATCAGGAATAGTTTTTAAACACTACTCAGTACCACACATTGCCTGGGTTCGTTCACATTGATCCTATTATTTGTTTTATTAAAAAACCAGAACAATTAACTTTAGAATTAGAAAAGTCTGCATATAAAATGGCTACACCTAACCATAAGCTAATTTCTGTTTCCAGAGGTGTAAAGACAAGTGGAAATGTAAACAGTGAAAGTCAGAAGTGCCCATTTGGGAAAAGAACAATCTGCAGATCTCAGTCCTGAGGGAGGGGGGCAAGGCGCTGCAAGGTGTCGAGTGGCAGGGGTGACAGGTCCTCTTAAGTTGCCGTTCAGCATTATTTCTGTGCATTTGTGAAGGGAGTGCCATTTTCTTGGTAGCATAAGCAATAAAGCAGACTACTCACAACTTAGAATCTTCCTTAGCATGCAATAATCAGCTCTGAGGACTGCCTGCCATTTATATGTACTTAAGTTCTCAATATCAATCGAAAATATGAGCCAGCCAGATAGCTAAATAAATAAGTAGATTGGGCAGTCTTCCTCTTCAGAGAGACAGAGACAGATAGAGAGAAGAGGCAGACACAGACAGAGACAGACAGAAACACAGACAGAGCGACAGATAGAGATAGAGATAGATAAAGAAGAGAGAGAAACTGAAGAGAGTGAATATGAGAAACAGGCACCTCAAATTAAACCAGAGAGGGAAAGAACAGAGTTTTGTATTTCAGGGTTACCATTGTTCAATGTGATCAATATTAATTTTGACGTATCAAATGGAGTCCAGCAATCTATTTTGTTTCTTTTTAATTTTAATATAAAATTTTCTTTTACATGCAGAAACATGAAAAATCATCTTAAAGCACATACCCAAATCTCATGAGAGGTTTATCACCTTTTTTCCAAGACTAGCCACAGAGACTGGCAACACACTGATGTGCCTATTTCTTAGCAGTGACACATCTTGGTTAGACCCCCATAGGGTCCATGTAAGGATCAACCATGCTATTGTTCACCCAGGTGCATTAACAAGTTTACCTGATCTGGCCGGTCAAGTGTCAGTTTCAACATGCTGTCTGTTGCCAAGACAGCCATTTATCAGGGTCACTTTTCAGGATGACAAACATGAGATTTAAAGCTTGACCCAGTTTCTAGTTATTGAACGTCTCCTTTAGAAGCAAGGGGATCAGCAGAAGTTTTCACAAACATGCCTCCAAGCGAACACACTTTGCCACGGTCCCTGCTACTGCTGAATTACTGACTTACAGCTGGTCTTCTCTAAGGCCTCGTAATGGGATTTGTTCTGATTCTCTGCAACTGCTTCACACATGTCATTTCCTCTCCGACCCATGGGACTCTGGGGCAGATTGAGTTCTTTAGGGAAGAAAAGATACAACAATGCCTTTCACATCCACACACTTACTGAACTAATGATTCTCAAACATTTTACAAAGAGAAGTACACTAGAGTTCTATTTTTATAAAAGAGCTCATGACCTACAATTATCTGGCTCCCTTTGAACAAAAGTGTTTACATTTTGTTTGGTTTGGACAACAATTCTGCTCTTTAGCTGTTAAGAAAAAAGGAACTAAGCTGTAAACACACCATTGGCTGGCAGGCAGTGGGAATGCAGAGTGGAGGTAAGACGAGTACAGGCGAGATGAAAGATCACATTCCCTTTTTGACATCATTGTAAAGCATCTGACCGAAGCAGAGCCATCGGAGAGCTCAAGTTTAAAAAACAACAAAAGCCAGTGTTCTTCATCCTGACTGTACCCTCCGCCCTAAATTGACTCACGGGTCATATCTGGGTCAGCACGGCCACCAGGGGACGGTCGACAGGGGCTTTAAACAGGACATGGTCCTAGATGCCACTGTCTATTTGCTCTTTATTGAATTATCAGGTGCACAACTCTTTCAATCTTTTATCTCCTTTTCATTTCTTTGCCTTTTCCCCTATAATCCCCAAACTCAAAGCCTCAGAGACATGAGGACAAGGAGTTGGCAGGGTAGAGTACAGCTCAGTGGAATGGAGACACCCCAGCGCTCTCACTCTCCTTCCCTGTGTTTTCTGTGTTCAGGGTAAATAGATTCGAAAAGCATTGACACAATAATCCAACTTGGTCTTTTGAATCTGAAGAAAAGTCAATAAAGATAACAGTCCATAGAGTCCAACTGCCTGGTTCAACTTTCAGCTGGTTCATATACTAACTGGGTGACCTTGGGAAAGCTACTATCACGTCTCTGTGCCTTAACATCCCCATCTGTGAAATGGGGATAATAACCACTTCAGGGAAAGAGGATTAAATGAGGTAATATATGTAAATTGCTCAGCACTCAATAATTATTAGTGAAGAAAGAAAGGAGAGGAGGAGGAAGAGGCACAGGTATAGCGAGAGAGAGAGGAGAGGAAACAGGTGCCTTCCAGCAAAACGGCTTTTAAACATAATTTTTAAGTAAATTCAATTCCCTATGTATTCTATGATAAATTCAGAGATGCACTTTGTGTAAAAATAATCTATAGATACAATACAAACACACTGAGATCTAACCAAAAAAACACATATTGTAAAATAACTGTGATAAAATATAAGTATTTACTAAACTCCACCCAGCAGCTATCGCAGTAACAAAACAGGGGAATAAAATGCCTACATGCTTTAAATTAGTGGTTTTCACAACATTTTTAACAGTAACTCACCAAAAATATATTTACGACAAACAAGATTTTTGAAACATGAAACTAAAGTTTCACAAAACAATCCTTACACTGGTTAAACGTTTTAGTTTTAAAAATCCTATTCTGTTCTATTTTGATTTTTTCTATAGTTTTATTTTCAAAAAGGTGGTTATGAGCCACTGAATTGATATCATGATCAACTAACCACAATTTGATAAAATAGAGTTAAACTGTGATGTGTGTATTTTAATGATCTTTAATCCATAGTCTAAGGGTGGTTAGCATTTGTCATGGCCTGAACAGGAATAAACTCTAAGATAGTAAAACTAAAGACTTCAAATATCATTACCAACAACTACACCAGAGAGTATAAAGGATGCAAAAAAATGCGTTTTATTGGTGATATAAGAGGTGTCCAATATAAGCAGTTGGTTAGAATGATCTGCCCTTCCACCAGTCTGACAAACTCCCACGTAATAAATATTACCACAAGTTGAGCTATGGAGCCCCTTTAGTCCTGCACCCTTCCACTTTCACAATGCCATTGTCACCTGACCCAGTGTAGTATAAACCCTGACAACTGGCTTTCTTTTTGCAATACAAGTGCTTTGATTGCCACAGGCATCCATTTCAAAGATGGCTATCTCAATAAACACAAAGCCAGCCACAGGACTAGATAGAGCCAGGCCTCACCAGCAAGCCTCCTTCCACTCCCAGGCTCCTTTGTTCTAGACATCTTGGTTGATTTCCATAACTGACTGAGCCACTTGTTTTTTCTCTTCCCAGGCTTTAAATTCTCACTCTTACATTTTAAATCTAACAATAGAGAGTGAGTCTGTGTAACCCTAGGCCCCCCACCCTCGACCCCAATTAAAGCAGAACCTCAGGCTCTGTTCTCCCCCTCTCTCCCTCTCACTGTGAGGCCCCAGGTGTGCCATGTAATTTCCAGGACTTGTAAGTAATAAACCCTTTTTTCCCCCCAAAGTTTCCTGATGGTTATTGCTGAGGGCATTTTGCAGTCATAATGAGAACCGCAAGGGCCGGTCCAGTCACAACACTGGTTGTCAATAGGCTGAGACTGGCACACAACAGACAGCTAGAAGTCTGGTTAATCCTGCCCTAAAGACATCACTGCATCTGCCTCAGAGAAAACCTTCAGTGCAGGGTGCTAGCCAGGCGCCTGTGGGCAGAGAGTGCAGCTGTCCCTGAGCTAGGACAAAGGACTGCAACACAGTTTTGTGACGGCTTGACAATAAATATTTGTACATTTAGCAGAATTTAATCTGAGGGTTGCTTTCATTGTGAAGCTTCGCTGGTTGCAACCCCGCAGTTGCAGAGGTGTGGGAAGCATATAGCCCACTTATCTCTAACCAACCAAGACTACAGAAATTTACCAGAAGAATCTAACTATTACTAAATGGCCAAATTTACTTAGGGCAGCTGTTGGTGGTGCCATCGAGTGGATTCCAACCCCTAGCAACCCTGTGTAGGGCAGAGCAGAACTCTGCCCAGACTTTTTGCACCATCCTCTAACCTTCAAGTGCTGTATCCCACAATGCTCCTCTGCTATTCTGAGTTCTCATGGCCCGTTTTTCCAGAGGTGGGTGGTCAAGTCCTTCCTCCTACTCCATCTTAGTCTGGAAGCTCTGCTGAAACCCGTCCACTGTGGCTGACCCTGCGGGTATTTAAAAACTAGTGGCATAGCTTTCAGCATCACAGCAACATGCAGCCGCCACAGTATGACAACCGAAAGATGGGTGGTGCGGTTCCCTGATGGGGAAACGAACCTGGCGCCACGGGGGTGGGAGCACCAGATCTTAACCACTAGATCACCGTTTGGTCAGTTAACCACAGCTATTTTACTACAGAATTCAGCAGAGAAACCTAGAATGACTTCTGTTGATTTTCACTGTTCACACTGCTCTTCTCATAAAAGCTCTCTTTCCTTTGGAGGAGCCCAGACCTGCTCTCCTCTTAGCCCATTTGACTGTTATGTCCAGACCCCACCCGAAACTTCAGGTTCTGTGCACACAACCATTGGAGCCCTACATCCTGCCAGATCCAGTTAGATGCAACCTTTGGGGTTTTGCTAGAATAGTTAGAAAACAGCAGCTCAGTATGGCAAGCACTAAGGGCCTAACTCTGCTGGGTCCCAGAGGAAAGGGGAGTAGAGGAAAGGGAGAGCTTGACTTCCAGTGTTCTCACATGTAGCCATTTTGGTTCAGCAGGCCCTAATGCCAATGCTCCCCTAAACTTCTCAATTAGGTAAGTTAATAAAAATTCCCCCTTTTACATTTTAAGCTAGATTTGAGTTGTGTTTCTATCACTGGAAGGTAAAAGAGTACTAACTAAGACATCCCTCCTGGACTCTACTCCCTAAGGCTTACAAAATGAAATTCCAATTCAGCACGACAGCCCTTTCCCTGCACCATCTAGATTAGAGCCACGTGACAACTTTATCTCCCACAAATGCTGGGACCTCAATCTCCGTTTGCTCACCATAGCTGGGAAAAGCCAGAAGTATTAAAACCTTGTTCATGACATTGCTCTTCCCTGGAATATGTTCCTGTGTGAATTCTACTTGTTCTTAAAGACCCTGTGAAAAGTACACTTCTTTTTTAAAATCTTCTTAACCATCCTCCTCTTGGTAGCACCTCCGAGTTTCTTTCTTAAACCCTGTGAGGCTTTTATGGTATACAGACAGAATACTATTTAAAGTCAATTCTATACCAACAACATAAAACAGCGGTGCTTTGAACAGACTAACCTTGTTGGACTATAAGGATGGATGAGCAGGGAAAGAAAAAGATGCAGAGGAACTGGTAGGAGTCTATAAGTCTCTGGTAGGAATCCCATGGTGAGGTGACAGAGGTCTGTCTCAAGGGCGACAGTAGGAATGAAAAGAAGGAACAGTTATGATTGAGGAGGGATTGATGAGATTGGTGACAGATTGCCCAAGTCGTTGAAATCTTAATAAAGATACAATACCAAAAACTAGGTCTCCTGAATCTTGTTGCATTGCCACCCTGGTATAACCACACCACACTATCAGGTAGGGGAGGCAGACTTAGTCCTCTACTCTCTAGGTCCTCTGGCTGGTCTAAGAATTAAACTGACGTGAGAGAGAATAACGGAGAAAGTCAAACCAAGTTTAACAACACATACACATGGGAGAAACCCAGGAAAACTGAGTAACTCAGCCAAAATCACCACCTTAAATACTATCTTCAGCTAGAGACAAAGGAGGATGTTCAGGATACTGGTTTGGGACTTCAAATGGGAGGAAGGCAATTCACATGGAGATGGAACTGCAAATGTTTGATAAGTGTTTGTTGGGCCATCTATAGACAATTAGATCTGAGAGACAGAACTTTGATAAAAATGGACTTGCTTATGCCTTTCTGTCTATCACACCTATTTTATATTATATGATAATTATCTTATGGTATTAGTTCCTTCCTGAACAGACCTTCTATCTTAAATTCTTTTAGGCAGTTACGGGGCAGGTCAAAGTTTCTTTCTGAGTCTTTTGTTCTTAAAAATAATCAAGCTAAAGGGACACATTTGGTGATGGTAAATTATGATCCCCCACAATCAGAACTAAAATTATTTTTCACATGTTGATGGACACTAAATTAGGAATTTCCCTCAAGGAAACAAATGATTGGAGTCAGCAATAGAAATACATAGGTCTACAGTTTTATTTTTGTTACTTAAATGACTATGCTATCTCCAAATAAAGTAGGCATTTTGCCAGAATTGATGCAAAAATCATAAAAAGGACAGATATTTAAGACACGAACACAAATATTAAATATTTCATACCTAGGAGACATATTACATTAAATACTATAACATAGCATATGGTATACATAAAAAGATATATCAATTTAAATAGATTTTAAACATATGTTAAATGGATTCTAAGAATTCATTTATAGTAGTATGTTTTAGATATTTGTAAATATTTGTAGTTGTTCTATACGTTTTTTTTGCAAAAAATATTAAGAGGAATTTAGGGAAGAATTCATTTGTCTGAATTAGATAAGTGAAAATAGGTTATTCTGTTTTCCTGAACATTCTTTCAGTCTTTAGTTTACTTTTGGAAAAAAGAGGTTGAAAAAAAATCTTGAAAATTCAGTTATTTCACTTCCTCTCTCTTTTCTGCCGAGCTTCCCTTTTCCTTCTTTTTCCTCCTTTTTTCTTTGGAACTTCCCTCCTTCTCAGAATTTTATTGCTGGCAGTTACTCAAATAAGTTATTTTCTCTCTCAGAAACGTACCTGAGTCCTCTTGGGCTTCATTTCTCTTCACTGAAGATCAATCATATAACCAGACATTTTAGAATAAAAGGACATGATTCTGATTGGTTCTTCATTCAGCGGAACAGTACCACAACTATACTATCCAGATGGCTACAACAGGCCCCCGAAGGAGACTCGAGATGGGCATAGCATCCAAATAATGTTTTCCAAGATTGGCTCATTACCCAGTTTGGAAAATCATTTATCTAATAAAGTTAGTGACTAAGAAAATAATTAGCAGATGTTATTACCTGCTTTGGAATTAGCTCAGTGTTTTAGTCCACACAAATTATGGACATGCACACAAAAATCCACACATTTTCTCTGTGCACATTCAGCTCTAATCAGTATTAGAATTTCCTGTCTCAATTTCCAGTCTGGTTTCTGCATGCTGCCTTTGAAGTCTGGAGCTCTGGCCAAAGCCTGATGGTGATGGTCTGCCTCACTGATGGAGAAGGATCTAATACTGTATTTCCCATTGCTGAGCTCATTCTCCCACTGGGATCCCAGCTGCCCCATTTGGAGCCCCTGCAGCTGTGTTGCTGCTCTGAGAACACTGTGTCCCTTGTACACTGTCTACTGCACCTCTCTGTACCTCTGAGCTCAGCGGGCAGAGGCTGCGGGCAGTTATCGTCCCCCAACAGCCAATCTACTTGGCCCTACTGGGTATATTTTGGGCGATTCCCACTCACTTTGCTACACCTGCCCTGTCTTGGTATGCACAAAATCCCATGTCTTATCAATGTCCCTGGCAGATAGGACACCCAGTTAGTAAAACAGTAGCAGACATGCTAAGTACTCCTTAGAAAAGTATTTGGTGAACAATCACATTCCATCAGAATGTTCCAAACAGTCTAGCATTACCAAAGACAAGAACATCAAGTGGTAGAAGATGATGATGCTATCAAAGGTGAAATGTGGGTTTTTTAATCTTGAGTACATATTAATATCATCTGTATGCATCTATAGCCATGGCACGAATAAAATATTAATTTGGAATATATAAGATAGTCCCAGACTATCAGGAGTGCTTTTCAGAAAAATATAACACATGTAAGTGTTCACACTTAGGTCATCAATTAGTAAGCCTATGAAAATGTGATTCTGGATCTCTATCTACATCCCTGCTGTTACCACTTTCTGAAAAATGGCTGACAATGAAATGAATCCTTGTGCCTAATTTTGTTCCTTTAAATAATAAAACATCATTTCCCTAAAGAAGATCAGTTGAATTTGTCTGCTTTGGGTCAAGAAAGAATATCAGAATTATCCTCTGAGGAATGAAAGTGGTGTGGGGAGAAAGTCTAATCATGAATTCATTGTACCTACTTGGCTAACACAATGCTCCAAACTTCTGTCTCATCCTTGCGTCTTTATAACTCACATCAGAGCTGAAGCTGGTTCATCATGCCAGCAGAGCTTTGCTCAAAGCTTAGAGCACAGTGTGGGCAGTTCAAAGCTTGCCAAAGTCTATTTATAATCCTTATGAGGCCCCTTCTCATCCTCAGGGGATTTGCAAATTCAAATACAGTATAATACTGCAAGGGTTGTCAATTCTCTCTCACTAAACTTTTCATGATTACTCTTAATTCTTTTTTGCAATAAGCAGAAAAGAAATTTGGCACTTTCTTCCGGATGGAGCAAAGGTAAATGAGAATGAGCATGTAGCCAGGCCAGGTTTGAATTACCTTAAATGCCAAAGTAAAGCAGGTAGAGCCTACGCTCCAGCGTAAGGCAGAGCCATGGAAGACTCATTTGACAATGATACGCAGAGTGGATTAACGATTAGGATAACACTCTACTGAAATAATTCAGGAAGAAAATGAAAGTCTGATTAGGTAGATGGTGGGGAAAAAGAAAAGAGACAGATAGGACAATGAGTTTAAAAAATAAATAGGAGGACCTGGATCTTTGTGATTTTTTCAGTGATCCAGCACCAGCACAAAGTTTTCTTGTCTCTTTCTTCTTTAACTATTTATTTGTTTTTTAAATATATGCCACTTTATATTGTTATCACCTTTTTTAGTGTTTGTCCTCTACCCCCAATCATGTATTACAGTCTTGGAATGTCCAACAATACTCAGGCAACATATAAACCTGGAGTATCTTACTCAATTAGAAGGTGCCCCCAAAAAGTGTCTATTTTGGAGGCAGAATGTACAAATAATGAGAGACAGAAGTTGGTTATTACTGTTATAGACTAACATTTTTATTGGAAGTCAAATATGAAAATATATCCTTCTTTAACTAGAGGCTCTTTCAGGACATGAATTTGCCTCTGTATGACTGCTGTGTAGCACTCTGATACTGGGGTCCAATAAATGTTTATTGAATGAATAAATTGCATCCAATTGTATTCAAACTAACAATGACTATGATTCAATGTAGCAATACCAATACAATCTTAATTAATACACGGAAAATAATGTTTTCCTTTGAGTAACTAACCCGTATTTGCAATGTGCATTTATGCTTGCATATATAGTAAAATCAGCACCTAAGAGAACATCTTATACATTCTGTTTAGAAAGTGGTATAAATACTGATTTGTATCACTCTTCCTTTCACAATTCACTTGATTTTTATGTGCATGACTCACTGTTCACCGTTCTAAGCAACAGTTCCTTGAGACATATCAATTTAGTACCTAAATAAATTCTCATTTACTTCATAAGAGTTGACACCATTATCCATAAGTCCATATATTTTTATTTAGTTGGAACATTAGTAGAGTATTTTAGAAAATACATTGATTCATTATGACTTTAAAAAAAAAAAAACCAAGATGTCTGTAAATGAAAAGCAGTGTGTGAGATTCTACGTAGGAAGGTGTCAGTTTTTTAAGAAATAGTATACTACTTTGCCCTCTTTGCTACTGTTGAGAGTATTCATATGAAAATGAAGTTAGATCAACTATCAACAGTCCTAGATAACTGCAATTTTCATATAATTGATCTTACTAGCTCAGATCTACTACAAAATTGCTCATCTCATTTTTCACTTTCTCTACGTACACACAGCGTTAGTCAGTCAGTTTTCAGAATTGATTAGTTCTTTAAATAGTGCAATTTCTAATCTGACACTCCAAAGCTATTCCCTTTAGTGAATGGGAAGTGAAGGAAAAATAAAATTTATGAAACAAAGTTCCACTAAAAGCAATGAAAAAACAGATTATAATGGGAGTTTGTCAGCACCACTAGATGGCCTCTCCAATTTGGCCTGCTCTAGACCATTCTAAAGAGAGGTTCTGTCATATGCCAATGCTATTAAAACCAAGTCACGTGACGTTTTAATATTCTGATCATCCACTATGTGCTAGGTTTTGTGCTATGTGATGGTGATTCAGTGTTTACTTCAACAATGAACAAGTACTTACCTTTATGGATTTTACAGTTTAGTGGAGCAGAGAGACAATTAACCAAGGAATCACAATGATGAGAGAAGGCACACCTTGTAGTAATGCCACTAACTAACAATAATCATACTGTCCTTTTGGTGCAATTTTGAACTCCTTTCCTAATGAACAACAAAAACAACAAATAACAGGATTTGGCCCGCCAATGTGAAAGAAATCTACTGGCAATTCAGGGATGTTTAGGTTAAAAAGATGCAACCCATCACCTAGTGAGAATAACATGCTCACAATCTATCTTTATATTTAAAGGCTATAAATCCTACAGAGTATGTTTTTAGGAGATAATTTAAGAATTCAGATTCCTAGACACACATAGGGGAAAAAAACCTAGTACCCACGGGGTTGAAATAAAATGGAAAAGAGATGACAAGGCTGTCTTCTTTCCTCTGGCTTCATGGAATTTATATTGTTCACTACACTAAAATCCAAAGTATTTATGGAATAGATTTGCTAGTTCCCAACTTCCTGGCATAATTTTATTCTATTCATCTTTACTCCTGAGGCTCTGTTATAGCTGAGTAAAAGCTGATGAATTCCAAGGTAAGTACAAGACAAATATTCTATCCTGGAACTTCAGCTGATTATTCTCACTTTGGGCTCATTTACATTTGTTAAAATTCAAGTTCCGGGCACTACAGTTTGTCTGTGGACTTTCTGCTTTAATTAACAAAGCAGACATACGTGTGGCAAGAATCGGAATTCTGAGTCTCTTAAGGATAGAGAAGTTATTCCTCGTTACTATATCCTTACCAAGCCACCAGTTGTCACTTTGAGGTTGCTAAGAAAGCGGTTTTTAGAACAGGATGAAATGTTAATGAGATCAGGGTTTTTGCTGGTTTTCTTTATTAACTAGGTTCCTAGAAATCCATCTTATTATGGTATTCTACTAAGAATGCCTGCACTATTATCTTCTAATTTAAATAAATTTTGAATTAAAGAAACATTATGTTAATAAAGTGAGTATGTGAGATCCTGCTTAAGTGTTCTTATGCCTATCTGGATCACACCAAAACTCAGTGGCAGCAGTTAAATAAAATATAGGAAGACACAGATAGACAGGCAGAAATCCCAAGCACCCTACCAGAAAAAGCTCTAATATTCCCACATTTCTCTCTCTAACATGCTAATGGGAGAGAGATAGTCTCTGACCGCTCATTCCTGGAAGGTAATGTCCCCGTCCACAAGAAACAGCTTTCTAGAAGTAGTACTTAAGTTTTACCTCTTTACCTCCAAGCCAGCAGCAGTCTTGACAAAATAAAAGCATATTGTATTTCATCAGCACTAAGGTGACTTTTTTTTCACATTTTAACATCGTTGAAATTGGGATGGATCTTTTAGTTTATAAAAAGTCATATTCTAATTGGAAGTACGCTTCCTTTCTTAGTGGTATAGTGAACATAATGCATCTTTGAATTGATGACACCTTAAAATGGATGAAATATGATTGCTCTCGACTTGCAGGGGTTTCAGATACGGTAGCAATAAACATTAGAAATATAGTGAGCCAGAAGAAAGCACTGTGGATTTCCTCTGAACAAAAATGAAGCAGAATAGCTTCTCTGCCCACATGTCAGGCCGATCCTAGACACACACTGACCTTTATACTGCACCTGCACAAAATAAGTAGCTCCATCTCCTAGAACAGCACCCTAGAATATAAATATCAGGATCTCATTTTCATAAATAATGCAGGCACTCAGGCTACTTTACCTTGATTGCTTATTCTCTATTCTCCAAAGCTGATAGCTTATACCCAAATGATGTAACCTTACCACTTGCATTAATTCATGGATTTGAAACCGACCCTCTACAAGTTCCCTGAGGTAGTTTAGTTTCATTTGTATGCATGTAAATAGCACCAGGACTGACATAAAAATTAATGAACTATTTACTTTAGGAGCCTATGCCTAGCTTTTAAAATCAAAGAAAAGCTTACGTTTATTAAAATAAAATTAAAGCTATGAAGTCTTAAATCATGAAGACAGTGTCAAAAATCAGAGGGATTTAATTTTGAAAAATGTAAACTGAAAGCAGACGTCAGAAATAATTGTGGAGCGTTCATCTCATCGTTTTGATGTCATCACCCCTACCCCCACCAAAATATAGTCTGATTCTGGACCACTATAGAGTTCAGGAGGAAATCTAATAACTCAAACCAACCAAGAATACCGCTAGTTCAAAGGATCTAGGGCTTAGGCCACAGATGACCAAATTTTTATAACTGCCTTTAATTAGTGACATTACCTGTTGCCATTTTTATAGCCCTGATTATAAGTGCCTTGTCATATAAAAATTTTTACGTTTTATCAATTTTGACTATAAATTCCTCAAAGACAAGAACTGTCTAATTTGACCATGACTCTTTAAAATGCTTCCCAATAGATGTCACTGCCAACACCCCGTAAGAATTAACCTTACATTTGACGATTTTACCCATGATAATTCTGTGGAACTTCCCATATCGCTCTCTCAACGCAGTGTAATTTCAACTTATTCTTATCTTATTGGACGCTACTCTTACCAAATACATCTTGATTTCAGGATCTAGATTTGCCCCTAATTTTGAAATTGCTGAAGTAATCATTTTTTCCAGTTTTTCATTTTAAAGCATACAACACAGCATAGCTTTCTCCAGTTCTAATTGCTTTAGGGAACCAAATTGGCAAGAGCCAAATTCCTCCACCTCAAAAAGAGGACATATTTTTCATTGTTTAATTTGACATTGCCTATATATGCTTATTAATCTTTACTATCTTAGTACATAAAGATTCTTAATAAGAATATACCGATACATATCCTTCCCTTGGGGGATTTCTTCTGAGTAAAAGGAGAATGTATAACTGAGAAACTCAGTATTAAATAATCTGTTTATACTATCAAATTATATTTTTTGGTAAGTCATCTTTTCTCCCCCCTGCTTTTGTTATACTGAAAAATCAAAGCCAAACTAATGTGCATTATTTAAGGAGCAAAATCCACAATTCTAATTAACATAAAATGCACTTGATCAAAAAATAAATAGTAAAAAAACAAAACGAAATTTAACTCAGGTGTGGAGTGTAGAGGGAACTGGGATGAAGGACTGGGACACACAAGTGTACACAACTGTTCATCATTCCATGTGAAAAAATCAAGAGACGCCAAAAGGCAAATTATTGTTTCAACAAAGAACAGACTCCAGCTAGGGACACATCCTGGTTCAAAGACAGAAGAACTTGAAAATATCCCCTTTGTAAAATCCTTTCTTGTTCCACATAAGATCATTCACTGCCTCCAAGTAATTTGCTAAGTGGTGCTGGTCGAAAGGACCATTGTGAATTGGCAGGAGGCCAAGACAGTTGGCCCTGCCTATCACCTGGAGGCCACTTGAATGTTACAAGAACAGCAGACCTGATGTTTCTGGATTCCTACCACATGGTGCAGCCATAAATGGGTAGCAATGAATTAAACGAAACACATTTTATAGGCTAGTTCCATTTGGCCATGTTTATAGAGAATAGTCACAGGAATATTGCACGAGAAAATGCTTGAAATAGATTGTATTTAATGCATGATATCTGTGAAAGCTAGAGTTAGTTATTGAAAACACATAGCCTAAAATAAATCGAAGTTTATTCAAATGCCTTAATATAATACCTTTATCTTCTGATCACACAGTATATTAGATTTACTGATACGGTTGATAAAATGGTTGCTGTGTGCTGAAAGTTGCTATGCATCAGATATGCGTAGCTCAATTATGTCAAATCTCCAATATTCTTTCAAGGAAAAATATACATACTTTTAAACAAAATAGAAGTCAGCACTTCTAAACAACTATTTCAAATGACAGTATAAAAATGCATTCACAAACAAAATGCTCTGTCTCCATTCATAAATGGTTCAATTGAATTTTACTACGTTAGTAAGATAAAATCATCTGTCACACTAAGTAGTCATACACTGAAATGAAGCTCAAAGGGTCTCTTAATCAGAATAATAAATATCTTTCTTTTAAGAAAAAAAGAGTTTCAAAGATTTGACAAGCTATACATTTTAAGAAATTTCTCACATGTGCTAATCTCAAATAATCGAGTTTAGATTTAAAGAGAAAGACTCCATAACCCATAATGTCAATAAGAGCAAACCATTTTCAGATGCCCCAGACACAAATGAGGCAAAGGCATTTAGCACTGAAATACTGGAAAGATCATATTTAAGACTTTGTTTACTAATTGATAATTTGAAATTCTTTAAGAAAATGTTACTTTTGAACTTTAAGCATTCAAATTGGAACATCAAGTTTGCCATCACGTGTTCTTCTTTGCACATTAATCCTACTATAGGCATGCATCACTGAACGACAGGGCTATGTTCAGAGAACCGCATTGTTAGGTGATTTTGTCATCATATGAATGTCACCGAGAGTGTTTACACAAACCTAGATGGTATAACCTACTGCACACTTTGGCTATATGCTACTAATCTTATGGGACCACCACCATATATGTGGTCCATCATTGACTTTACGTGGCGCATGACTGTATGACATATTACAAGATTGTTAGCTAACTTTCAATTTCCAACTACCAAGGAAACCATTTTCTCGATTGGAAAATAATCTATTATGTAAGAGTACAATGGCATAATATTTACTTGAAATTTTTTGAGACTAGCAGGCTACAGTCAACATTAATGAGCAAGTCTTGAAGGCCTTAGTAGGAAAAAAAAAAGCTTTGTTTACTGTTTACCCTTAATAACTGATCTGAGATTTATTCTATCTTTCAGTAGAAGCCAATGCAGGCAAGAAAGAAAGATGAAAAGAAAGAAGGAAGGAAAGACAAAAGGAGGGATTAAAAATAACTGAACATTGGGCTGGCCTGGTGGCACAGAGGTTAAGTTTGTGCACTCTGCTTAGGCAGCACAGGGTTCTCTGGTTTAGATCCCAGGCACCTATTCACCGCTCATCAAACCACGCTGTGACAGGCGTCCCACGTATAAAATAGAGGAAGATGGGCACAGATGTTAGCTCAGGGCCAATCTTCCTCAGCAAAAAGAGGAAGATTGGCATTGGATATTACCTCAGGGCCAATCTTCCTCAAAATAAATAAACATTTAATGACAGGCATCCATCTATATTGACCTATTTATACATGTTGATTGTTCTCCCTTTTGATACACTCTTCTGTTGCTTCAAATATTGTCAAGATACAAGCTTTTAGATTTTATACCTAGATCTCACTGATCCATGAAGATTATAATTAAAAGTGAAACCTTCCCATTTATCAAGATTACAAACTAATTTGTTGAAAAATCAAAATAAATTCATTTGAGTATGTTTGGTACTTGACTTCAACCATAAATCTTATTAATGCTTTGTAAAAATTAGAACAATGACAACAATAATAATGAATACAGAAATATAAGGTACACTCAGCCAACTGATTGTATTAGAGACATTCAATTTTTTTTTTTAAATCACCAACTTCTGGAGTATTTAGTAACTATTAAAGCATCAAGCAAGAAATTCCTCAATAGACTTATAAACAAAATCTTTCTATAAATTTACAAAAGAGTTAGCAATGTTTCTGTAAATTTACAAGAGTTACTTTATAGCAAAGATGGTTATTTTGACCTCTATCTGATGGAGCTGACTACATCAAAAAGGGCCAATTCATGTGACTACTCACTCATTTCTGATCATATTTAAATTGCATCATCTTTAAAACAGTGAGTTTGCTATTAAGGAGCTTGTAGTGTAAAGGGATAAAAGAGAACTTACTTTTTTTTGAGCAACCCCACATACCAGGCTTGGTGCCTTACATAAATTATTCTACTTATCCTTCAGGAAACCCCTTAAGTAGACAAGAATCATTAATCCTCAAGGATAGGATTCTTGTCTTTCTTCTCTTTGGGTTCCCAGTCTTGTCAACATTGCCTGACACATGGTAAATATTCACCAAATGTTAACAGAACTAACAAAACTCCCTTCCCTATCTTGAGCTTTTCATTTAGAGAGCTAAAAAACCAAAACAACAGAATTTGAACTCTCTTTGTCAAACTGGTCCTTCATTATGTTTGGCTTTCACCTTTAAAAAGTAGGCATAACATTTAGTTCTCATTCAATATGCTATAATACAAAGTAACAGCAAAGTGTAGTTTCTAGGGACCTTGTTATAACAAAGCAGACTAATGCAGTTCACCAGTTTCAAATTATTTCTACATGTAACACACTAGCACACACCTTTGTAAAAGGTGTATCTCTTTAACATATGTACGAACAGATATCACATTTAACAATCAAACGTTAATTCTTTTTAAAAAGAAAAAACACCCAATACACTGTTCTTAATTAAGGCAATAGAGAAGATGAGGCAGGAGAAAGACACCTGTAGCTGATGTGGGGGCAGCCTACTGGGTGTTGGGCGGGGAGGTTGTGAGAGGACAGCAGTTGTAACTGGATTATGCTTCTCTCCCTGGTGTAAGTGGAGAGCTCACTGACCCCTGGGGAGAGTGTCGTGAGAGCCTTACTATTTGCGTACAGAGCAGCTGAGCACAACCTCCAGTAAAGTGCTAAATTACGTCTAGATTCAACACTCTAATCCTACTTTCCCTTTCGGGCTAGAGAGAGCCCAGACATGTTTCCTCCCCAAGGCAACATTGAGAGGATAAAAATTCTTCCCTTCCACCCACAGAGGTAAATATTTGAGGAAGTTTAGGAGCAAATTGATTTTTAAAACAAACAAAAACAAAACAGCCTTTCTATGCACTATTCAGTGTCCCCAGAGGTACACTGAGCAGGTCGGTGATGTATCTCAGAATCTGAACAAAAATCCTGGTTTCTGTATCCCTCTCCCTTCATCAAACTGAGATTTATCTCAAGGAGCCCTGTGGGCAGAACAACCAGATTTAGAGCCACTGTTACCCAAGGACAAACAAATTCTAGTCTCAATAGAAAACCTTCCAACAATCTGAACTCTCTCTGGGGAAGTAGCCGAGGTGACTGTGGGCATTCTGGTTCTAAACCTGTAATCTCCACTTGGCCAAGACAAAGTGAGTTTTATTAGCCATTTCAATACCATGGAAGGCCACCCCAATTATGATTTTTACTACACTTAGCATACTGCACAGCCATAATATATTTCAGTTACAGCACAGCCCCATAGGAAAAGGAATGAAATTCTTTCATAATTCAGAAATATCATAAAAACTACTTTCAGTGTGATCCTTAATACAAAATGGACAGTTAGCAGTATAACTGAGGGCAGGCACATGGACATAAAGGATGTCCTTTCGAAAAATATTGGAACATAAAACGTTATATGAATCATAAATAAAATTTACAAGCAATGTAACTCTGAGGAGAAGGCACAGTAGACGTGGATCACCCCGAAGCACTGATTGTCAAAATAACTGCCTGTTTGGCTCTCATTTAATCCGTGGTGTTTATATTGTCAACAGCAAGGGTCAAATATTTAAGTGTTTTATTTAAGGATGATAAGTAAGCAAATTAGATGCCAATGAAAGACATATTATGGGTTATGCCCACACATATCTTGAGGCCTGAAAAGAAAGTGTCCTCTTCAATATACTAAGGAACAAAACGTTAAATTCATTAACATGTTTTATAAAATTTTAAAATTTATAGACTACTGTTGATCTTCATCTAGAGCTGGTCAGACAGCTGAAGTGAATAGCTGTTACCATGTTGAGTCCCTTGCAACTATCAAGATGAGTTTTTCATACCCCAGTTGTATTATCACTTATTAATTATAACAAAATGAATTAGATTAATTAGCACAGTGTAACAATGACAGAAAATGATTTGCACAGAGATAGGTGAATACCGCTGTGCCTTAAGAACCCTATGAAGCAAGTTAATAACAACATGTTACAACTATTGAGTGCTTTCATATGCTATGGAGTAGACTAAGCTTGTTATGTAATTTATCCTCTTTAATCCTCACAACCCAATCAGATAGGTATACGATTACCCCTCTTTTACTAGATGGGGAAAAAAGGCTTAGAGAGTTGATGCAATTTGTCTGGGTTCTCAGAGCTGGTAAGCTATAGACCTGGGCCTCACAGCCCGTTAGTATGACTAAGATTTATGGTCTTGTAATAATTTTGTTACACAGCTTATTTTAGAGGCAGACAAAAGTAACAGGCCTTTAATTAGGTACCACAGAGGAACAACATAGAAACAAGGGACACAATGTATCTGGAAGTAATTCCACTTAGCTCTCCTTAATAAAGATCACCTTCTTTGGTCATTTGACCTGTTCTAAGCTTTGTTTCTTCCAGTCCCAGATTTGCCTGTCATTAAATGTTTCATAGTTGATCTGCTTTAAGCGATTTTTGTTCATAAAGGCAATCACTGTGTTTTCTATGTACCTTTTCATGAGTTAATCTTATCCCTTCAAATCATAACATTCAATAATATCTTAAATTCAATAAATATCTGTTCAGATTTGATTGAATATTAGTATATGCCTTTAAGTTAATTTACTTACTCCTCAAGGAAGATTCAAGATTTGGATTAAAATTTTAATATTTTTATCCATTAAGTCCAGCAGCCCTGCTATATTTTCTGATCAATGCATTCCCCCACTTTGCAGACGTTTTCCAAAATTTTCTACTGTCTTCAACCTCTGACTCCCTGGAATGCCCCCGCCCTTCATTTTCAGCAGAAGTTCCTTCATACTTCATAAGAAAATAGAACTATCCATTTTCACAGGAAAATAGAGGAAATTTCTTTCTTCCAGCCACACAGTATTGCCTACGCCTTTACCTATCCCTTCTTGCTTCCACCTGTTATGATAGGTTCCTTTGCCCATGGAAAGTATGTTGTCCCCTCTCTCTCATGGACATCATTCTCTCTCTTGGGAGAAGAGAGAAGAAAACAAAAGGATGCAGAAGCAAGGTCAATGGAAAAGATCTCAGCCTCTTCTCTACCCTCTCCCTTCCATGCCTCCACCTCCACTTTCACCATCACCACTCCTCCACCCAGAAATACAGCTCATACCAGACACCATTTAAAAAGATCTTTTTTGGGTGCAGCGGTTAAGTTCACACGTTCTGCTTCGGTGGCCCGGGGTTCACTGGTTCAGCTCCTGGATGCAGACCTATGCACTGCCTGTCAAGCCACCCTGTGGCAGGTGTCCCACATAAAATAGAGGAAGATGGGCATGGATGTTAGCTCAGGGCCAGTCTTCCTCAGCAAAAAGAGGAGGATTAGTGGCAGATGTTAGCTCAGGGCTAATCTTCCTCAAAAACAAAAAGATCTTTTTTTGATTCTTTCTCACTAGAAGTATGACATAAAAGAACAAAACTGACCACAAAAGACTATCCCTAAATCCTTTTTCTTAATCTATCCAACCTACAGAAAATGAGTTTTCCTCCTCCTTTGAATTTTTTTATGTCTTTGGAAATATATATATATATATTCTGCGTGTGTGTTGAGGAAGATTGGCCCTGAGCTAATATGTGTTGTCAATCTTCCTCTTTTTGCCTGAGGAAGATTGTCCCTGAGCTAACATTTGTGCCAGTCTTCCTTTATTTTGTACGTGGGATGCTGCCACAGCATGGCTTGATGAGCAGTGTGTAGGTCCATGCCCAGGATCTGAACTGGAGAACCCTGGGCCACTGAAGCAGAGCACATGAACTTAACCACTATGCCACTGGGCGGCCCCTGGAAATATTTTAAGTTAAAAAAATGCCAGTGGACATTTTTCATTCATTTCATTTCATTTTTCATTCCTCATTTCATTTAACTGCTAAACATAACATGGCACCATCTCTTCCTATTGTTGTCAGTCCCCACATGCTCCAGGTTTTCTTCTCTAAGTATCCTTCTCAGGATCCTTCCAGGACTCTTTTCTCCTCCCCCACCATTATTTAATACCAGAAGACCTAACGTCTGTTCTCACAGTACACTACCTACCCCATTTCATTCCTGCCCGTGACTTCAAAGGCCATCTCTATGTAATTGACTTCAAATAGCAGGATGAGTTCTAAACTGCAGAACCCTTCAGGAAACACAGGAATCAAGTGTTTAGGTACCCATTAGGCATCCGTTCATCAATATTATAATTGTAATTTTAAACTGCATTAAAGAAAACAAATTAATATTCCTCAAATAAAAACCACCTCAAATTAGTCTTCTGTCTCATTAAGAATAATGAAGAACTTTGCTTTCTTCACTACTATTATTTGTACCATGTATTTTAACTTTGTTATTAAAACATACAATATGTATATAGATGACCACATTCTGGATATCTATTATCATTACCTTAAGTTTATGACTCGTAAGACATTGTATTTACATTTAATGAAACATGTTATTTTACTATTTGAAATCCAGCTGGTTAATTATTTCATTGAAACCAACTGTGACATTGTATTGATGGTGTATTAAGAGCTCGCCCAAGGTGTGGCCAATATCCAGTCTAACATATGACCAAAACTTTGAAGCAACAATATCAGACACACAAAAAGCATCAAATGTTTGGGATGATCAGAGAGGGCCATAGGAGTTCAGAGGAACGAGAGTTACTGTCAATGTCGGAGCCAGTTGGGGCCTTAGCCTATATACAAACCCCATATTGGAGCATTGAGAGAACCAATGGGCCCATGGACAGTCCTTTCCACAAAAGCACTAGTCTTCAAACCCAATGCACCCTTCTAAAATAATTTTATAAAACTATGTACCCCTCATACACTTCAAGGTTGACATTTAATTTTTTCATGGTAAGTTTAAATAGCAAGGGATATAAGTCATAGTATCTGAAAACTATTGATGTTTTGGAATAAAACTGACACAATTCTTTTAATGAATCCAGAGTAATGTAAATGCTAGCGAGAACTATATGAACAGGATCTTATTTACAGCTGGAAACTTCCTATCATTCCTACTTCTTTTTGAACTCATATTTCCATCCCCACTGAATTTTATGCTAATATAAGAAGTTTTATGCTTGAAAGTCTCTCTATTGATCACAGTTCTCTGTGACAAACGTATATCTATAAAAATGGCTTTAAAAAGATTCCCTGTGACCATATGACTAAGTGTAAAAAAAATTTCTTGTGTTGAATTATAATTATTTGAAGAGTACAATTATTAAAACAAAAACACTTAAAATTGTGGTGAATAATTATTAAACAGAGATCACAATTACTGGAAAAGAATCTCCTACTGAGTTGGACAGATTTGGCTTTTTTCCCATTAATTTCATGTATTCCATGAGGGACTATTACTTATTGCTAAAAGAAGACAGCACCCAGCGTCAATTTTCTCCCACTTTTCCTTTTTTTTGGTTTGTTTTGTTTTCATTACTGTAACTGTGGAGATTCTTTGTTCACATAAATAAATAAATAGAAATGAAAGAAACTCCTTCCATATAACAATGTCACTCAATTCCTTGAACTCCTTCTCAGTGAAATATCAAAAGTCAGTGATCTTTCATCAAAAATTATTTTAATCATATATTGGCTGACAACTCAATTAGACCCTTCTGCAATTTTGCTTAAAGTAGAGAACTGTAAACCATTTGATTTGCAAATGGATTTGCAATACTGTCAATACCGCAAACAAACAAATTCTCTCTCCCTCTCTCTATTTTTTTTTGGTAACCTCAAAGCTCTCTGAGTCTAGATACCAGTGGGAAATCCTCAAATAACCCTGGAGTTATGCACACTCTAGTTTAAAGTCCACTGCACAATAGCATGATGGCAATTTATATTACATTTAGATATGCTCAATTCTCCTAAAAGTATACTAGTAAGTAAAAATAGAAGACACAGTAGATCTGAATCAAATAGCTTTCAATGAAAGATCTCCCAAGGAAATTCCTATTATCATCAGTAAATAAACACACGCACACCCTCTATACACACATATATACAGTAATGTTTCAAATATCTATGGCAATTTATTCAGGTTTAATACAGATTATGCAGAAATCTTCCATAGAATACCATGATTTGTTTTATTTTACACAGCAAGACTGCATTAGCCAAACAAGGCAATACATTACTAGTAATACCCATTAATTCACTCATTTATACTGTTTGGAAGACAACTACAAGGTTTATTTCCTTAGTTGGATTCTGAGAAACAGAAAATTGGCTCAGATCTAAACACTGTGTCCTGGCTACGAACACCATCATTTCTCAAAGAGTTACAGGGAATTAAGAAAGCAGCCAAGTACCTAAAGCAAGTGCTGAGCGGTTTCCCAGCTTTAGGAGGCGGCAAGCTGAGGCTTTCCTTGTTCTGTTAAATCCAGAAACTCACTCCACGAGATACACTCCACGTATCTGAGCATACCAACAAGTTATTGTTGGTCTCTTATATCAAACAACACAATCTACAAGAAAACAACAAATGTGTGTCGATTTTTATCTGTGGGATGAAGCTCCTTTAGGTACGCTTATTCTCAGTTTGTACTTTTAGCATGTATTTGTCATGAGATTAAACTGTATGAGAAATTTTACTTATTAAGAATGAAAGAGAAGAAAATAAAAAATATGAGAGCACATAGCCTTTGCTAGGTACCAAAATCATAATGGAAAAAAGTTTATACTTTTAATTTATGAATAAATATCTTTCTATGCTTTTTTCCCTATTTTTCCTACAGGAACTAAATCAATGCTGATCTCCCGTCTCCAACGATACCTCTATATACCATACCAAATGACTGTGATACTCAGTGATAAAATGAACTAGTGATATTCTTCTCATTCCTTGCTTTAAAATCACCTTACCATGTGATACAGTCCACTCAGCTTTATACGCAGGGGGTGGGCAGGCTTCTAAGATGATCCTCAACAACCCAACCCTTAATCATCACCTCCATCCTTGTTATGACAGACACCTGTGAATATGATGGGCCACCACTCCCATGATTAGGTTATTTGGTACAGCTCACTTTAAGAAAGTGCCACTCTCTTCAGTGGGTCTTAGCCAATTACATGAGCTCTTTAAATCTAGGTGTAGACATCAGAGAGAAAGAGAGAAGTTGGAGATTTGAAGCATGAAAGAGAAATTTTCAGTCACAGGCTTTGAAGCTGGAGGGGGCCACCTGACAAGGAATGCAGGTTGCCTCTGAGAGCAGCCCCAGCTAACAGCTGGAAAAGAAACAAAAATCTCAGCCCTATAACTGCCAGGAACTGAACTCAGTCACAATCACATGGGCTCGGAAAAGGACCTTGAGTTCCAGATGATGATGCCACCCAGCCGACACCTTGATTTTAGCCTTGTGAGATCCTAAGAAGGGAAACCAGCCTCACAGTCCAGTCTTCTTACCTACAGAACTGTGAGATAATAAACAGGGGTGTTTTTTTTGTTTTGTTTGGTTTGGTGAGGAAGATTCTCTCTGAGCTAACATCAGTGACATTCTTCATCTATTTTGTAAGGGAGTTGCCACCACAGCATGGCTTGATGAGTAGTATAGGTCCATGCCTGGGATCCGAACCCACAAACCCAGGCTGCTGAAGTGGAGCACATGGAGTTAACCACTATGTCATGGGCCAGCCCCTAAACAGGTATTTTAAGACACTGTTGTTTTGCAAACTGGCCCCTGAATATGGGGGTGGGAAGGTGGGAGAAGGGGAGACCGAAGAAAGAGGCAGACCACTCCAGATTGGTCAGTAGCAGTTATAATACGCAAGGAAACTTACGTACGAGGCTTGTCTTGAGCAGCCACAAGCTGAGTAGATTTCCACAACTGCTGCCAGAATCTTAGAAGCTTATATAGAGGCCTCAACTGGGTGCAGTCACATACACCATCCAGATGGTCTTAGCAACACATTACTCTCTCAAGACTACGTCCTTGGAACAGCTCCCAGTGTGGGAACTGTGGGCAGAATGTACATTCCAAGGACAGGAAAGTGGGTGAAAATCCTCCGATTTTCCAGATCCAGCTCAGGAGTCACTTTGTGGTCACCTCCTCTATGACCTCCTCCTACAGGCACTGTTTGTGGCAACTTGTTATACAGCAATAGAAAACTAATATAAATGCATCCTACAGACAGATCATTAGGGAAATTCAAATCCCCTCAAAAAAGTATAAAAGGGCACTACTCCTCTACTTGTTCGGGATAATATGTACATTGTCTATTTATCTATTGTTTTTGGCTCTATACTGTGAACAAAAGCCCACTAGTGTCCACTAAAAGGAAAATAAACTTACTTGAAGGAAACCACAAATTAAAGCTATAATACATTTGACAAATAAGATATGCAAAAGACATTCTCTACTTCTCTATTTCTCATTCTATTTATGAGCCTCTGAACTACAAGTAAACTACACTCTGCACTTTGCTTATACAACCATGTGCTACATAATGATTCAGTCAACGACAGACCACAGGTACGATGGTGGTCCCATAAGATTAGTACCATATAGCCCAGGTGTGGAGTAGGCTATACTATCTAGGTTTGGGTAATCACACTCTGTGGTGTTCACAAAATGACAAAATCACCTAACAATGCATTTCTCAGAAGGTAGTCCTGTTATCGGACAACACATGACTATATAAACATTCTAATTTAACTGCCACAACTTCATGATAAAGTCTTCACAGTCTTATTTCACAAAAGAGAAAACTGAGAGTCCAAAGAATTTAAGTTTAATATACTTAATATTATCTTAACCTTACACCTCTCCTCTATTTTATAGTGAAAATGTCTCTCCGCCAAAGACTGTATCTTCATTCAGCATATAACATCTTTCAAATGGCCACACCCCAGACAACCTCACCACCAAACTGGTCAATGAATGTTGAGACCTCTCATTCTTAGTTCTTCTTTTTTTCTGCTTTTTCTCCCCAAATTTCCCCAATACATAGTTGTACATTTTAGTTGTGGGTCCTTCTAGTTGTGGCATGTGGGACGCCGCCTCAACGTGGCCCGATGAGAGGTGCCATGTCCGTGCCCAGGAACTAATCAGCAAAACCCTGGGCCACCGAAGCCAAGCGCGAACTCAACCACTCAGCCACTGGGCTGGTCCCTCATTCTTAGTTCCGACTCAGCTCTTTGGAGTCATCCACTGGAGTGATGCTGTCCCTTGAATTTGCTGTTAGGCAACTTTGTTTATACAATGAAGGTGTTAAGAGGCTAAACCTTCCTAGAGCAGTGATTTTTCAGTCCCCGTTGCACAGGAGTACCACCTGGGAGCATAAAAACATCTGCTTCCTGGATCCCAATGCCTGAAGTGGGGACTGAGTGTGGAAATTTTTAAAATCTCTGTTATTCTAAGATGGAGCCAAGGTTTAGAGCCACTGATCTAGAGCTGGCTTGTATCTTTGGAAGGGATTACAGGGAATATTGACTGGAAGTGATGGAGGAAGCGAAACACTAACTAGACTATAGGGTCCTGCTTTTGCCCCAAGATTTCTACCTGTGCAGCTGAAGCCTTAAAACAATCAATGAAAGGAAGCTCCGCTAAATATTTCACAGCTACGTTGACACAAATATGCCTGTGGCCTTTCTACAATAGGAGTCTAATTTTAAAAGATTTGCATCGTTGCTTTATTTAATATTTCTACTTAAGTCTATTTAACAGGAGTATCTTCATCTTCTAAAATCACCGTTTGCTTCAATTCAGTGTAATACATAATGTTATCCTTTGTTTTACTCTTCGACTTAATTGTTTGCAACTTCTTTTGTCTTTTATTATTTTTCTGTATCCCATTTAATGTGTTTCATTTTTTTCTCTGTGATAGTTTTAGCTAGTTTCTCAATTCTTTATGCTGTAATGGAAACATCTTCATTAAAAAAATTAGAAATTTACAAAATAGGAAGTAAATTTGCGTGTATAACGCCAATCTCAAAGGTAAACCTCTCTTACACTCTACAATCCACTTGTACCTAAGTTTTTTAGTTCCTTGAATACATTAAATCTCTCTGGCCTGTAGGCTTTCTTAGATGTTATTCCCTCTGCTTAAATAATTTATCCCTGGTTAATTCTTCCTTTCCTTGCTGGTTTCAGTTCAACATCAGTTTTTCAGGAATGTCTTCTCAGGTGTCTAAACTACTAATGTCCCTCCCATATGCAACCCTTGCAATCTCAACTAAAACCAAACATACCAGAGGGCCTGCCCCAGTGGCCTAGTGGTTAAGCTCGGCATGCTCCACTTTGACAGCCTGGGTTGGGTTCCTGGGCTCGGAACTATACCACCCGTCTGTCAGTAGCCAATCTGTAGTGGCAGCTCACACACAAAAAGAGGAAGATTGACAATGGATGTTAGCTCAGGGTGAATCTTCCTCAGCAAAAAAACAAAAACCAAACATATTAGAACCCAGCACAGTCTATTTTTATTAACTGTTTAATAGATCCCTTTGCCACTACGTTACATACTTAGTATTTAATTAGGACTCACTAACTATTTATTGAATGAAAGAATGCTAACAGTGTGGTACCTGTGTGACTTTCCAGATTTTGGATGCATATAAATATATTTATAAGTGGGATTGCACCATATATGTTGTGGTTATTTTCACCAATAGGACGTCATAAACTTTTCCAGGTCAGTACATATAGATCTAACTCATTTTTTAACTTTATAGAATTCCATTTTTCTCCAAAAGTTTTCCTTCCAATTTATACTTCCATCAATAGGGTTATTTTAATTTTTATCTTTTTATTTTATTTATGAAACACTAACTCATTTTCTTTTATTTACTATTATAAAAAGCCATTTATATTTATCTTAATCAATACATATATCAACTGCTATGAATCACTCAGTAATGACCAAAGTGATTCATTTCACAGAACTATGAGAATTGAATAGTGTAAAATATTCATAATTTTACATCTTAACCCACCTGCCGAGTTCATGAAAGCTAACTGAATGGTAGTGACAGCTTTCCAAGGCATTTATACTGCTTAACTCGAACCTAATCTAGTGAAAAACCTCACAGGATCTAAAATTAATTTTCATGAGTGGGAGGCACACAGTTTCAGAAGTACATGTACAAATTAAAAATAAGATGGCAGATCCAACACCATTTTTTTCTTTTTGATATTACAGCGTAGGTCAGCGCCACATTTTAGAATCTTACATAAGTTGCGAATTGTACTTATACATATGTTGAAGTTATAAATAGCATACAACTTCACACATTTTCCAAAGCCTTGGAGATCCATAGGAGTATACACAAAAATTTGAGTATAATTACTATTTTAAAAGCAGGAGCTAAAGAATTAATAGGAGTAACAACATTAATAACAATTAAACCACCTGAGCCTTCACTTTAAAGAATCGAGAGTCTCTGACAAAATATAGGTTCACTCTTGTTTCTTACTAGTGGCAAATTTACCAAAAAACAAAATCATTAAGAATATGTGCATAAAATGTTCAGCGTTTTCATTATTACAGAATATCTTAACACATAATATTGTGAATAGAAAATTTATCCTCAACTATTTGCCCCCATTTGGTTGAGAATATGAAGTCCCAAATGATACTTAGGTTTTGCAAATACTGCAAATATCTGCTAATTAGAAAAGAAGTCAATGGGTCGTGCAGAAATAGGGAGTATTAGGATATCCTTAGTAGTCCAGACATGATTCATTTTAGAGGCTAAGAAGTTAAGAAAATGATACAGAAAACATCAGTGGATGTAATAATGCTTATGAGGTATGGTCAAAAACAAGAAAAAGAAGCCACAGTATGTGTGTTTGTCTGTCTGTCTGTCTCTCTCTCACACACACACTCGAGTCTGTAGACTTATAGACTTGTATGGTTAGAAGGACACTGTATCTCATTTGGTTCAAGATCACTAATAACCCCCCATCAGAGTTGCATCTAACATGTCTGACCTAAGGTCATCTTTCCAAGTCATGTCCCTTCCTTGTGACAGGAGTTCATGGGCTCACCAGGCAGACCGTCATCCCACACAGCCACAGTGATGTCAGGGAGCTCTTTCAGCTCCTTGCTGGACATCTCAATAACAAAGTCCCACAGGCATTTCCAAATCAACCTGTCCAGATTCAAAGTCATGTCATTCCCTGCTGCAGAACTGTTACTTTTCCTAGAATGTTCCCTGTCACAGTTAACAGCCCCACTACTTCACCAAGCTAGACCTTCTGGCATTACCTTTAATCCACTCCCTTCCCCATGCCCAGAGCCTGGCACATAGCAGGCACTAAGTGACAATATGTAAATGAAAATAAAAAAATGAAAAAATGGAGGAAAAGAAGAAGGGGAAGAACAGGAGAGGGAGAGAACAAGAGACAATGGGAAGGAGGAAGTTTCTTTCATTTTGGGGGTTAAATGGGGGCCCAAATGCATTCTTTCTGTGAGGGGATGGACTATATGCATCAGAGGCCAAAATGCATCAATTTCCACATTGATGACCCTTGACCAGACACTTCTATTTTTTCTTATTGAGTTGTTACAATAGCCTTCTAACTTGTCTCCTGCCACTGGCCACCATTCTCTCATCTCAAAACCGTTATCTTGCTATTAAATTTATCATTCTTGCACGTTCTCTCTCATTTACAGTAATGGTCACCTCTGGTTTAAAAATATGTTTAATAGATCCCACTATTTATACACCACGTTCAAATGCCTTAGCTTACTTTGGGCCCTTAAAATCCTATTCTTAGTATGCTTTCATATTTCCATCTTCTGGTAGCCCCAGACCCAACCCCCTTCCTACTCCCATTTACACCAAGGTCATACACAGGCACAACTGAAATGGAATTGGCATCCTTTCCATGTTTCCTCACGCTGTGTTCACAAACTGAACTATCATAACCTGATTCTTCCTCATATAAACCCTATACAGTTAAATCTATCCTAACAGTCAACCTAAAAGTCACCTCTCTAAATCCTTCTTTGATACTTTCAACTCTACCCTCTTTGTGCATCTACAAAATTTTGTTTTTTATAACAGTATCCATTGTAGTCTGAAACCAACAAATACAATATTAATCTAAGGATATAATTTTATAGTCCAGGAATCCCTGGGTATCAGCTCCTCTGAGGGTTGACCAGGGTCTGCCACTTATGCATCTCTGCATCTCCAGCACCCAAATCAGAGCCAATAGCTTTGCAAATGTCAGGAAACTTAGAGGACAGTAACCTGGAAGTTTGTTTTAGAAAAAGAAATTAAGTCACATACCATTAACATTTTTGATAGACCTAACCTGAAGAAAATGTCTCAAGTTTATCAAAAAGGTTACATAGTTTTAACTTCACCTTTCACACAATACTGCAGTGCTCCAGTGCTCCTCATATTTGTAATCGGTACCCCCAGACCATGCTGATACTGACCGACTTCAATGAATACTAACCTAGTAAGACATGCTGATCTTGACCCCTAAAACATCCCCTCCCTACCTTCTTCTTCCTGCCTGCTTGCTCTATCCTTCCATCCCTCCCTCCCTCTCTCTCTGTCTCACACACACACACATACACATATCACAGGAAAATCATGGTGTTTTGGACTTAACCCTCTTATTTGGTTCAGTACTCTCTCAACGCATAGTGCTCTTCTATCAATGAAGCAGATTTTGACAATATTTCACCCTCCTGTGACTTTAGTCCTTCTGCCATTAGAAGAAGCACCAGCCAAGTCCTAGAAGAGAAGTATATTATGAGCTAGAACTCCACAGGCTGTAGAGCAGAGTATACTTCTTCTCCCTCTCCCGAGGACATTAAGCTTGATTCCCACATTGGAAAGAGCCAAAGTGACTGGGACCAGATAGTGGCCAATAGGAAGGTATGCATTTAGCGAGGACCCAAGCTAAACCAGAATTCAGTATTTGGGGGCAGGTGGAAGAACATGAGCCCACCTGGAAAATATCTTGTTTTTCCTGGCCCGAAAGGCTCTCTAGATGATCAGACTATTCTGTTTTTTGTTTTTTGTTTCCTTTTAACATTTCGTCATTTTTTACCTTATGCTTTATTTTTTAATGTTTTTAATTGCAGTAACATTGGATTATAACATTATGTAGCTTTCGGATGTACATCATAATATATTTCGAATTCTGTTTAGATTACATCATGTTCACCACCCAAAAACTAATTATATACCATCCGCTCACATGTGAGCCTAATCACCCCTTTTGCCCTCCCCCTCCTTCCCCTGTGGTAACCACGAATCCAATCTCTGTTTCTATGTGTTTGCTTGTCGTTGCTTTTATCTTTTACTTATGAGTGAGATCATACGGTATTTGACTTTCTCCCTCTGATTAATTTCACTCAGCATAACACCCTCAAAGACTATCCATGTTGTCACAAATGGCCGGATTTCATCATTTCTTATGGCTAAGTAGTATTCCATTGTGTATACATACCACATCTTCTTTATCCATTAGTCCCTTCATGGGCACCTAGGTTGCTTCCAAGTTTGGCTATTGCGTATAAGGCTGCAATGAACATAGGGGTGCATGTATCTTTATGCCTTTTCGTTTTCAAGTTCTTTGGATAAATACTCAGCAGTGGGATAGCTAGATCCTATGGTAGATCTATCCTTAATTTTCTGAGGATACTCCATACTGCTTTCCACAGTGGCTGCACCAGTTTGCACTCCCACCAGAAGGGTACAAGGGTTCTCTTCTCTCCACATCCTCTCCAACATTTGTTGTTTCCTGTCTTGTTAATGACAGCCATACTTACCGGAGTGAGGTGACAACTCAATGTAGTTTTGATTTGCATTTCTAGATGATCAGGACTATTCTGGTGTAGATATAATGCCCAGTACTAGATGACACCATACCTTTAGCACTGGTTAAATGGTCTACATAAATTAAAACTTTTGCATACATATTATCAGATGCATATAATAAAGGGTTCTTCACCATTAGACTATACCCTGTTCAGCAGTTGTATGAACAGAGATATGAAGGGAAGGATAAGCAGACAAAAAAGATACAGAAGCATAGAACATCCCACTTAATCCCAGGATCTCTCTTTCACTTCATTCTTCTTGGATCCTAATTCCACACTATGAAAGTCCACTGAGAGATCAGAAGTCCAACAGAGAATAAACATCCCTTAAGCATCACTTAAATAATTAAACAGAATCAACTTGATCCTTCAAAAGCCTTTCCTTCTCAAAGATGACACTCATTTTAGTATTCAAGTCTTGTGTGGAAGTCAACTCTGCTTCCCGAATTGCAGAATGCCTTCTGTTTTGTAATTCTAACGTGTCATTACTCTTGGGCATTAGTGACATGGTAGAAACTGCAGGCATTTAGAGTACTTAGCAGTGATACGAGTAAATCAAGACGACGTTTCAGAAACGCTTAGGTTTTAAACCTCTACCTCGCTCACCCTCTGTCCTAGCCATTAGTGATGTATAATTGAAATCTTAATTCTCACTGACTGAGGCAGAGTCAAGCCACTTCAGAAAACAATAATGCTATCGGACATGCATGACCTTTTTGATTAAAATAAGCTGTCACTTTTACAAAATGCCCTTTCCATATCTCATTAGCAGCTTCACAGCCTCCAATCTTCAAAAGAGACATTCATTTCAGGGGATGCCTGGAAAATCTGCTTTACTCTTGCAGGTGTTATTATTGATATTTTATTATTATTATTATTATGTTATGATAAGCAAGAAGTATTCTGGCTTCTATAATGAAACATATCAAAAACCTAACAGCATTTATCAAAGCATCTCCAAGGATACAAAAAGTCTATCTGAACATCAAATTAAAAAATATTCCCAATTTATTAAAAGCTTTCTGAATATGTAAATATTCACAAAACTAAATAGACCAATCACTATCTAAGACCTATATCATGATGCTGACTGACTAACAGTTCTGTAGATAGTTGCAGGAGATAACTGGATGACATTTACGTTACAGAGAGAAAAATATATATATATGTATAAACACAAAGGAGGTATTTCCTCTTCTCAGGTTTTACTGTCTTGTCCTCATTACCCATTCAAACCAGGCTGAGCTCAGAAGGGTTTTAAGGAGGTACAGCAAACTAAAACCTCATTCTGTTAAGCATTTCTTTGAATTAACTGAAATTTCCAAAAGGAAATGAGGATCATAGCTCAACCCATAGAACAGACGAAGAGCAAAACAATGCAGTGCAATGGGATTTTATTGTTTTAATAATAGTTGCATTTGGTCCTAGTCAGGTAAGCTGGCTATCTTCAATGAAAACTAAAGAAACAGCTAAAGAGATAATTTTCTGGAACGCTGGATGGTATAAACTACTGCATTTACAGAGGATTTGAGCACTGCCATCATTTAGTGTCTAACAGAACTAAAGACTTTTAGACATCTCAGAATTCTGATGAAGCCCAAGAAGTCTTAGGGCCTGTCCTGTAGCGTAGTAGATAATTTAGGCAAGAAATTCATAATGTTTGTTCACACATGTGTACACCCACACGCCCCAAATACACTGCCCTGAAAGACTGGAGCTCAGTCATTTGATAATAAACATAATCACCTTGCCAGCACCTACAAAATATAATTTAAAATTATGGTTTTCTAATGACAAGGTTTTAAGTTGGTATTAAAAATAATATTTTTAAAAAATAAGTAAGCTTTTCTGAGAGTTAAGCATTGCCCAGCTCAAATCAGAATGGATGTTTGATCCTTCTTTAAAAAAAAAAAAGAGAGAGAGAGATGCAAAATATGTACTACTTTTTATGTAGCAATATTAGGCAATAGCACAAACAAGATTGTTCAGAATTTATGCCTGGAAAGGATAAATAATTATATTTGTTTTATCTAAGTATATCTCCTAAGGAGACGGTAAGGTTCAGTCCATATTCAAACCCTTGCTTAAACACAATGATTCCCTGTACCCATAGCATAAAGTCCTACTCAGTTACATAGAAATGCTTTGTGATAAAGTTTAAAAAACAAAAATGTGCCATCTTTGAATGAGAAAGCAGTCAGTCCATAGCTATTTAACCATGAAGCTAATTGGCCTGATAAGTACTGAACTCTTGAATTTACTGTCAGTATACTTTGCCCTGTAGAAGCAAGTCAATCAGTTGTGAACAAGCCTTCACAACATATATGTGTATGCGTAACGCGTGTGTGTGTTTACTCACTCATACACAAACACATGCATATTTGGACGTTAGAAATTAAAAACCAAACAGGAAAAAACCCTTAGTGCTAGTTTTTGTTTTTGATTAAGTTGTTTAATAATGCATTTGTTTTCTGGGAGACAATATAAAGACAAATTGCATATTCGATACTACGTATCAACACAGGTGGTTAGGACTAACGTTCACTGTTCAGACCCTTGAATTTGCATTGAAATCATATTAATAATTGTTAACAGGACACACTCTGTTTACATTTTGCCCCAAAGTATGAAGTTTGACAACTCTAACATGATTTAAAGTTGCAAATTTGAATGCCTTTACAGACTCATAATTCACGAGGAAAAAATGCTACACGGACTAGCAATTTGTTTAATTTATACTTTAATCATCATTGAAAAACAAATTCTTTGGAATCCAACAAGCCTCTGGAATTCTTCATTGTATTGATCTGAATATAATGTGAGAAAACCAACGGAGTCTAATTGCAATTGAACAAGTAAATTCAAGATCTTATTTGGTATGCATCTAATGTAAACAAACAAAAATCACCAATTCCTACAAGATAAGCTTTTTAAATAAACGTATAGTGGAGAGTTAAGCAAAGGCAAAGGTTGTTTTAATGATAATACAAAAAAGGGTAAATATCAGTAAGTGAAAAGCAGCATTTTACTATTTTAAATTGACACAGACATTTTTGTATTTGCTTATCATGCTCATCTAGTATGGAATGCTCCTCCTCAAAATACATGAGCTACATTCTTTAAAAGTTCCCTTCAATATATTGCCCATCTGTGAAATTTAAGAGTTTGTTCAAATAAATTCAAATATGAATATGTGCTTTCATCCAATGGGAATCAAGATAAAAGAAAGACAAATAAATCAAGTGTTTGACAAAGAAATATAAATGATGCACTTTTTTTTCTATTCAAGGAAAGTACATTCTGAATTTAGGTTATCTACATAACCCATTGTTATTCCTGCTCTGACTGCCCAAGGATGTCTGAGTGCAAACATGACCAGGATTACAGAAGAAAGACTCTGACATTCATTAAATCAACTGCTGGAGAAAAGGCTTTGGCTAGGATAGAGGTAATTAGCAAGAAAATTCATCTTACATGTTAGTTAGCACATTTTTCCTAAATGAGATACATCTCACAACTCCACCACTGACTTTTAGCCTTCCTCTCGAAAAAGAGAATCATTTGATTAAAATGTAACCCTTACATATACAGTCCTCATAAGCCTGAACTAGTTTCATCTCTTTTCAATTTTTAAATCACTAATAGAAAGCTGACTGCCGTCATTTTAAGTCAATATTAACGTTAACGTTAAGAGACACCTATGAATAGAATATTAATATTCTGGAGCCATATCTCTTTTCTGATTGTTCTAAACTGGAGAAAGTCAGACGAGAATGGTCAAGTAGATGGAGGACAGTGAACATCACCACTGTCTTTGCCACCTTCTTATCTGTTCTTCTAAATCCTTAGATACTGAAATGCACTAGTAAAGACACTGAAATAACAGAAGGGGAAAAGTTTTACAACTTTATATACTTAGTTCAATTTGCTGTTATATTTATTTTGGGGTTTTTTTTGGAAGATTAGTCCTGAGCTAACATCCATTGCCAATCCTCCTCTTTTTGCTGAAGAAGACTGGCCCTGAGCTAACATCCGTGCCCATCTTCCTCTACTTTACATGTGGGACACCTACCACAGCATGGCTTGCCAAGCGGTGCCATGTCCATACCCGGGATCCGAACCAGCGAATCCCGGACCACCAAAGTGGAATGTGTGCACTTAAACGCTGTGCCACCGGGCCAGTATAATTTGCTTTTAAAACTCATTCTTGTTGTATAAAATTTTGCTTCCAATAAAGTTGCATATATAGGTACTGCATCCTAATGTTCGACCATTTGTGAATATACGGTGTGTGATGGTTAATTTTAGCTGTCAACTTGGAGGATGTTTTTGGATGAGATTAACATTTAAATCATCACACTTTGGGTAACACAGATTGTTCTCCTAGGTAATGTGGGAGGGCCTCATCCAATCAGCTTAAGGTCTGAATAGAACAAAAGGATTAGCTTCCTGGAGCAAGAGGGAATTCTCCAGCAAACTGCCTGTGGACTATAACTACACCATTGCAATCTTGGGCCTCCAGCCTGCCAGCCCACACTGCAGATTTTGAACTTAGCAGCCCCCATAATCATATGAGTCAATTCCCTATAATGCATCTCTTTCTATACAGATTTATACACACATCCTATTGATTCTGTTTCTCTGGAAAAACCTGACTAATAAATGGTGTCTAGACCAGTAACTTTTGTAAAAATTCTTTCTATAAAAGGGTACTTTTTAATCCATAATTAAGTTATAGTGCTTCAGAAAGCTCTCTCGGTACGTGAGAAGATCTTTTAGTCATGGTGTGATTCATTTATGCAGTTTCTTACTCACATGCAATAAGAAAATTTTGTACTTTTTCTTTCATATTCAGGGGAGAAAAAGGAAACATAAATTGAACAGTGGATTCCATGAGCATTTATGTTCCCTTTAAAAATATATTATAATATATCTTCAAAACCTAGTTTATTCACCACTTGTTACTTCTTAAAAGTATTTCACTTTGTTTTGTTATTTTATTTATGTTATGCTATGTTATGTTATTTTTGTTTAACCTTACAGAAAGATTACCTAAGGAGTAGGTCAATGTTTTCCCTATTACTTGGAATGAGTTGATGGCAAGAAAGGTTAATAAGTTTATTTTCTACTTCCTTTTTTAAAGTTTTCCTCTTAATAACTAAACATAAGCTAAAATGAAAAAATAAATGGATTCAGGTCCAGAAGATTAATTCTTTAATGATGGGGAGCTGCAGAGGTCCAGCACACCAACATTTCATTATTATACACATTACGAATGCTTCATTTTCTCTTACCTTCCGCAGGACACACTCTCTGAAAAGCAAGACAAATGTTAGTAAGAGGTGTACAGGCAACGGACTTAGTCTTCTCTAAGTTCTACGAGAATTTTTTGTTAGAACTTAGAAAACAGAAGATAACGTCTGCCATAATATCAATTCCCTTTTAGGGGTCCCCACTGATGCACTCTACCTCAATTGCATAATCTTTACCTCTGCATCAACTAACTTTTCCTTGGAAAGAAGTGATTATTCTGAAAAGCACATTCTTCAATTCAAATGGCCAATCTTTTCCCTACACAAGCAGAAAAGTCCCAAACCAATGTGCCCATACAGTAGACTTACATTTTGACATTGTTTTTTGGTCTCCTGTTATTCACAGAATCTAATACAATGATGCATCATTTAATGATGGGGATATGTTCTGAGAAATGCATCGTTAGGCAAGTTTATCATTCTGTGAACATCATAGATTGTACTTACACAAACCTAGATGGTATAGTCTATTACACATCCAGGCGATATGGTACCAATCTTAGGGGACCACCGTCATATATGTGGTCCATCATGACTGAATTGTCATTGAGTGCTGCATTACTGTACTCACATGTAATGTACAGTCTACAGTCTCCATTGAAAACTTCACAGCCTCTACCGAAGCCACTAAAAGAAGATGCTTGGAAAAACCATGTAGATTTTAAACTGGTACAGTCATTTCCCCTTGAACATACATAATCTAAAGGAAAAAGAAACACAGCAGGAATCCATAAAGCCTACTGCTTTCCTTATTTCAAAGTTTCATGTGAAAAAGATGTTATTTCTTGACTTTTTCCCATCTTTAAGGAAAAATATCCTTTTTAGAAGAATTTCAGCATCACTAATTTTGGAAGTTATAATGGCATTCACCTCAGTAGCTGTAGAAGATCCAAACCAATTTTTGTGCATCCTATAATGCTTCATAACGTACCTATTCAATTTCCTGTCTCTATCAGGGTGTTCTCATTCTGATCTAATAGATCTATAGATGAATGGATAGGCACTACAGATTCATTTCATCATTTATATGAAAACACTTCTACTTTCACTTTTCTTTTTTTTTCTCACAATGTAAAAGTTTCATGTCTATTAGCTATAATATCAAACATTTCCATGAAATTTTTTCTTTCCTAACTTTTTAGGATTAGCCTCTTCCTTAAAAAAAACAATTAGGTTTCAGGGACTTCTTTCTGAACAATTTTATTTTACTTTTAGGGCTCTGAATCTATCACAACATTGAACTATATAAGGAAAATTCTATCTTTTAACAATTCTCCAAATATTTCTGGCTAAGAATCTAACAGAATAGCTGGATTCGTAAATATGGTAAACCAACTCATAGTATCCCATGAATAAAAACTGTGAATCTAGAGTTATGAATAGATAGGAACCCAGGAATCAAACTGTACTCCTGCTATGGTGATAAACTCTGATATTTACCCTTGAATGTGACGTCTAGGAATCTTCAACTTGAATCATCCATTGGTAACCAGTAATCTTCTTCTCCTCTATATAGACATGCCAGGGCCTTCCCCAGACACAAGAAAGATGGAGGCTATATAAGGCTCTGTGCCTTCCCTTCTGCCCTTTTAATGTCTCTTCCCTCTCTCCTGTTATCTTCCCCCATTTCTTTCCCACGCCAAATTCAAATCATATCTCAAATACTACCCTCTCTCTCTCATTCTTGCAGAAATATTTTATTTAACTTGCTGTCTTTAACTACCAATAACAAGCTGTTAGCTTTCGGGGGTATGTCTAGTTTAACTATGGGCATGCAGAGATAGAAAACAATAAGTTCTGATGGTGAAATCAGACATCATGATTTCCAACAGAAATGATGTATTTGGGAGAGAACATTCCTCTGCCCAGATCACACTACAGCACAGAGAAGACTGCTTAAAGATGAAGCCGGAACTCTCCTGGGGCAATTTTTTAAATGTTAGATTTTTCAAAGAGACAATATTTATTTTGGTATCTGGGGAACAAGAAAATCTGGCAGCAAATATAACAGTTATAAAATATATTGATCTCTGATCTTGATAGTATTAAGTATTTGATTAATAATATTAATTTTATAGATACTGTGTCCTGCCCATGTATCAGGCACTATTCTGAGCACCGTATGTGCGTTCTATAACCTATATAGACCTCACAATAACTGTATATCTATCTATGATAGGCCAAAATCTACAGTCCTATGATCTACAGGGAAAAAGATCTGTATCTGGAAGTCAAAGATTAAATGATATAGGCCTAAATAGCAGGAAATATCCTAAGGGCTTAGGAAAACGTCTGTGGGTTTTTAACACTGATGGATATTTTCTGAGTAGGAACAAAGTTGTACCAATATTAATGGGTCAAGAGGGACTTCTCCAAGCTAACATTGTGCTGATATCTGATAGAACTTTCTATAGTACCCAAAGAGTCCCACAGTTCAATTATGTATTTTTTTCATTCAATAATATCCCTGTTCCAGACACTGGGCTAAGTGGCAGTATTCTCAGTTACTCAGATGCTAAACCTTAGTTTCTAGTGCCAATTTTCACAGTGAATTAAGACCTTTTCATTTTGCAATTAACCTTCTACTATGCTATTTGTCACAAGAACCCCTTGAGTTCTGTGATGACCTAAAATCAAAGACATACTGAAAATTCACATTGATCAAATCTGGATAATAATGTAGATTAGTTGTCCAGACCACTCCAGAATACAATTAACTTTTAAAGCCCTTTTTTAACCTTTTTAAAGCCTTTACAGGAATATGTAAACGTTCAACCATATTAATCTTCACACAGCAGAGCTAAACTTAGTGGAAAAATGGACACATAACCTGTCTGGATCGCATTACATTTCACTCGTCCAGGAGGCAGGAGACAATTGATAAGAAAATCCTGTGAGCTCTCCCCAAATCAACTAGCACTTTCTATCCAATGACTGTTTAATACAAATATGATGAGGACAATGAGTTTTCCTAAGGGAGATGCTCTTACCACAGTACTTCAGGAATATCAGCCTAGAATATTAAACGTGTAGGAATCAAAGCACAGGTTTCCATCCAAACTAACACAAAGAGGTTGACCAGAAAGCAAAGAATGTGTTCATCTCAACAGGACAGGAGTACTTCCAGAACAAGCACTGTGTGTGCAATCAGAAAGAGCTAACTCCACTGAAGCACATACAAACCCGTATTAAGATATGGCAGTTAAAATTATTATAATTAACATATATTTTAGATAACACACATATATAATTAAAATCATTCTTGACAATTATTACTTGGGAAAATATTTTACTTTCATATAACCCACTATATTTCGCTTCATGGATTTATTACCACTTATGCACTATGTATACCCTTATTATCCATCTCCATCAACAAGAATATCATCTTCCTCAGAACAAGGACTTTTGCTTTGTTTATACCATAGTCCCAAAGCTAAAACAGCTTCTGGCCTATAGTAGGCATTTAATAAACATGAATCAAATATATGAATAATTTTAATACTTCAAAAAACATATGATCACCACAGCTTGTTACTCAAACAGTAAAGGTTTTTTTAAACCATGTCTTATTACAAAACGGCTAATATTCTTAAAAGATCAAGATTGCTAAAGAATGGAGAAAAAATAAATCTCACACAAAATCCTTATCTCTCATAAAGAATAAGTTCAAATGTAAGTCAAGAGCTGTCTCTGGGTCTTTTTGCTCACTCATACTGCTTCCTATGTTAAATTGTGCCTCAATGTCCAAGGTCTATGTGGCAATGAGACTCCACCTGTGTTTTCATTTTATGTTCCTTTGAATTTCTTCTCATTAATATAACTAAATTTCAACTCAGTTCCTTTGACGGTTTTTCTTAACAATACATGAAAAGGTAGCATATACAAGAACTCCCACATACACACCAGCCATGCACTTTTTTATGATAGATGTAAATTTGCAAATAAAGATGAAGTCCCATTTGTGTCTCTCCCCATTATCTTCTTCTTTCCCAATGAAGGCAATAATCAGGCTGAAGTTGGTATGTAGCTTCCAGTCTGTTTTTATACTTTTATACCTAAACATACTCATTAAAAAATCAGTATTGTTTTGTGTTTTCAATTATATGAGTAGTATAATGTTGTATATGTCTGCTTTCTTATCACTCTACATTGTTTTTGATATTATGTATTTATGATATATTTGTTATGATATTATGTATTATGACACACACATATATATATTTATCTAGTCTATGCATTTTTATCCATGCACATTATTTCATCCTATGATAGAATTATTCATTTTTCTCACATATCCTTCTATAAATTAACATCTTCTTTCAATTTATTTACTTTGCTCAACTCATTTTACATACCTGTTATTCTTGTGGCAGACACTGCTGCTTGGGTAGCCCCAAGCCCATTCCAAATCCCATTTTCTTTTTCTTCGCTCCACTACAGAGCCTGGGAAAGCAAAATCTTCCTTTTCTTTAGCTTCCCTTGCATCCATCGGAGGCCACAGGACACACATCTGCCCCTCTAGACATTGGCCGCTGTCTGCAAAGTGGATTCTGGTAAGGCTTTTGTTTTCCTGAGAAAGGTGAAAGGTCCCTGTGTAATTCGCCATCTTCCATTACCTTTCGAATACGGGCACGCTATCTGGAGCTCTGGCAGGCATCTTGAAACAATGAGGGAATAACCAAAAAAAGGGGCACAGATGCTGGCTTTGACATTACTGAGCTGGTGCAACTAGGCCATCATTTATGTGTGCATAAACGTGCGCCAGTCTTCTTGTTGGCGAGAATGCTCAACCTCTAGCATTAGTTAAGTTTCTGTTTACTCGCAGCTGAATGTGTTGCTAACCGATACTCATTTCTTCACAATTATATTTATTTCCATTCCATTACCTTTTTCCTTCATTTCAGTAGATCTCTCTTTTTAACTCTGCCCCATCCTCCTTAGGAAAATACACTCTTTTTCACATCATTTCATACCATAATGAGCAAAACTCTCACCATGTATAAATCTTTAACATAAGGAGGAAGGCGGTGGTTGCCACTTTTAATAGAGCAGTAGTCACGGTAAGCCTTTTTGAAAAGTGAGCAAAAACCTGAAGACGGTTGATAATTTAGAAAGCCATATCTTATTTTTTCAGAAGATACTGAGATACTCCTAATATTATTTTGTGAGGGTGGGGCCTATACCTATAGGTGAAGGCAATCTAATCTTTACTCAAGTCAGAATTATTCAGACACTATGAAGTGGGAGATGAAGAGCTGGGAGGGAGGTAGCAAGGAGACTTACAGAAGAGGAGAAATAGGACTCTCCTTGTAGAGTTCACAGCCCAAGGGAGAAGGCGAGAGGCAGCCCCAGGACACGGCAAGGGGCCAGATACTTTACAGGCAAATGTAGGTCTTCTGACTTTGGGGAGGATGAAGGCTTGGGTCAGCCTGGGACAATCACTGAACACTTCACCCCGGATTTAACCCTTGAGTTGACACTTAACGATAAGCAGAAATTTGCAAGGCAGACAAAGACATTTCAGAGAGAAAGGAGGGCCTGAGCCAAGACAAGAAGCACCCAGGCAGTATCAGGCAACGGTCAAATGCAGTGTATTCTGAACGGAGCCTAAGTGTGAGCTGTGCTGTAGCAGAAGATACAGGCTGTGCTGGCGGACAAGGACACAGGCCAGGGGAAATCAGGATCCAATTCTACAGGCACAAATAATGAAGAATCCTAAGCATTAAAAAAATCATCAAATGTCCCAAAGAAGTATTTTTAAAATGTGTTCAGATGATACAAAATGAAAAATGTATTTATTGAATCTTCAGATACAGAGAAACATGTCTAATTTCTGAAGTACTACATGCACACTCCAGCTTCAAACTTTCAACTTTTAAATTGTCCTGCTCAGCCCAAGATGGAATCATCGGGATCACTACAAGTAATCGCACCCCTGGCTCCTTTTTTTGCACAGGTGACTGTGTGCAAAAGGAGGACAGAAGCCAGAGAAGACCCCTCCCTCCTTTTTCTTGTTCCTACAGTATAGAGGCTCCATTTCCTATTTACAACCCTCAGCTGCTTTTCTTTTCTGCCTCTCCTCACAGTGATTACACTGAGAACACATTTGAAAACAAAAGGTTGGGCAAGGATTCCAACAGGTGTAATTAATGTCAAGTGCTCCTGCAAGTGGCATTGCTCTCCCACTGCCTCCCCACCTGCTGCCTTTCGGGGCTGCCTTCTTAATGCCTGTCCATCTGTTGAAAATGCACATCCAGGATTCATCATTTCACATCCTGAGAGGCACCTGAACCCTCTTCTCTTCCTGCGTGAACCCTCAGAGCGTTACTTTACAGTCGCATTAGTTAAGCGTTGTGATGTGAGGGAGATCAAGCACACCGATTCCTCACAGCACTTTCAATATCTCAGAATGGTTTGTTCATATTGAGAGAGTGGGCTTGATACAAGAGAGAGGAATCTCAATCCTACATCTTGCTTATAAGTAGAACATATGTGCTAGGACGTAATATTGTCTTCATATATATGTGTATATATATATATATTTATGTATGTGTGTGTGTATATATGTGTGTGTTGTGTGTGTGTGTCTACAGAGAGAGAGAAAGAGAGACTTTTTTGTCATGTTAACATTGGGTGATGACACATTGGCCACATTAAACTTCTGTGCCCCACATAGACTTTTAAGTGGAGGTGAAAAGTGACAGTTAAGATTCTCCCAGTACCATTTTTGACCAAGTATATTTCAAACATGAATTAGGGCATGAAAAGTGAAATTACTGATAGGACAATGAAACAAAAAATAAAACAGAGTAAAAAGAGAGTAATTTTTAAGTTTCTTAAGAACAGAAATGGTGTTTGCCCCAGTGCTTAGCCCATAACTAGCTGGCTGCCCAGTGGTCTCAGCTAGGTGCCTCAAAGAGAAGAAAGAGAGAAATTAATTATGTTCATAACTAATAATAATTTAATGTGTTTTATCCTCTGAAGAGTATTTGCTATTTCAAAGAAAACTCTCAGAGTTGCAGTGGTTTAAAATATACACATGTACACACTCAAACACACAGTGTATTTCTGATAGTGAAGTCTGAGCTAACAGAGTAGGTAGATAAGGCAGCTTTTCGAGGGAAATTACGTGAAAGGTACCCCAGTGCTTCTCAAAATATACAGCAAAGTGTTGCCTATTCCAGTTACTCATAAGAGCAGCCCTGTGTTTATGTCTATCTGGACAAATACTTTTTGGGGGTTAGTGAAAGGGAATATAAGTATAGATACTACTATAATGAGCACTCCTAAAAGCTAGAGGATTCTTTTTATTATTTCCAACTACAAGGATTTTTATAATTTGTATGTAAATGATGTCCTTAACATTTTAATGGTTAAAGTAAAAAATAATCCTATTTCAAACTGAAGTGCGTCATGAGATCTAGAACCATGTCTGTGGTATTCACGGAAGTATTCCTAATACCCGGCACTTGGTACATGATAGGTGATCAATAAATATTTGTTGAGTGGAAAATAGCCTTCTGTGGTAGGCGTTAACATTAGCATTTTAAAGATGATGATCTTGAGGCTAAAAGTTATGTGACTTTCTCAAGTATATTTAGTATTTTTGCTACACAAACAAATGAACTGTGATATCTTGCTTCTTTGACATCACTAGCTTTTCCTATACTTCTTCCTAAGAAAACCCAACACCTATAAACTCTTTTGCTTAGAGAGCTCAGTCAGTCTCAACTTCAATCCAAGTAGCAAACTATTGAGCACAAAGTGTATCAATTCACTGTGCTACCTACTGATGGATCACAAAAATAACCCTCTGCCCCGGTGAAACATATAATACATATGCAGTAAAATCCTACGAAAAGGTACCTCGGTGGGAAAGCAAATTAGGATGTTAAATAATTGGCAATTGGCTCCTACACATTGCCTGAGCTCCTTCCTCAAACTAGTGAGGGAAGGACATGCTTAGAATTAAACTTTTTCTCTTTTGGAAGGGGTGACTGCATAAATGCGGAGGGCAAGGAGAAGACTAGGTCACAGATGGCAAGCAACTGAGTCTCAGAAAATGGGAAAGTAGAGGAGGGCCCATGCATTCCCAGGCTTCTCCCAGGCAGAGGTCCCTGGGTCAGGCTGACAAAAGGGGCATTAACCAAAGAGAAGATTCCTGAATTTGCCACCATTGTCCTGGAAGTTCCAGCCAATCAGTGGACCCAGAATCATCCCCACTGATATTTAAGCGTTCATGGACCCTGACCAGCAGGTGGCACCAAACCACAGCCAAGATGGGATGAGTGGGTTTTAAGAGCCAGCACTTCCTTGGAAATTATGAGCCAGCCAGCTAGCTACACTCAGGTTTGCCTACACTTATTGTACTAATCTCACAATAACGTGTGCTGACATTTTAAACATTTTAGCATTTATGAATGTTTTGAGCCCCTCTAATGAATTAGACTGGGTTTTATTGTATATCAATTATACAAGACAAAATTTAAGAATAGATTCAACAAGAGATGCCAAGACAAATTACAATGTGAATTCAAAGGAAAAGAGCTCACCCCTGATTGGAGAAAAGAGGAAATGAATCATGGACAAAGCAGCGTTTGGAATCTGCCTCAAAAGCTAGTATTCTGGTATTCTGATAGACAGAAATAAGGGGATAATTCTAAGCATAAGCAACAAAATGAACAAAAGCACGAAAGTGGCTGTTGTGGGAGATCGTGAAAGAAAGCAGAAGTCAAGTTTGGCTGGATCACAGGATATGAGGAGAGGAATGAAGCATGGAAGGATTTCAAGGAATTTATACTGATCACACAGAGTCTCAAATACTCTGACAAGAACTATGAGCATAATCTTGACAACATGGGGAGACGACAGAGGTTTCTGAGCACGGAGCGAGGAGGCTTAACGTGATAGGATAAGAGTGACGATTCTCAAGCCAAAATTTCTAGTTCTACTCTCTTAAACTAGACCTACAAATGCTGTAAGAACACTTCCAATCTTGCATTTCACTATAAATTAAAAGTCACCTATTGCTGAAAAGTTTGTCTTCCCTACTTCTTGATAACCAAGTTATCCGAGTGCAGCTTTGATTTTCTGCATCTCTGGTTATCTTAGGACATTTCTGGATTCAGTAATGACATAGGTGACCAGGATAGGACTGAGGAGGATCTCACATCAGGGAGTTCCAGGGGCAGGGGGTGGAGGCATCTCTCAAAAAAAGACCACACATGCTATCACAACATTGCAAACACTGAGTGAAGTGGAAGCTAAAGACACACAGATACGCTGCATAAACGGAAGACCGGCAGCAGAAAACAGGGAAGAAGTAACAATAAACCATAAAATCCAGGGAAAAATGGTTATCTGGGCAAAAAATTTAGGCAAGGACTCAAATTCAGACAAAAAGATAGGAGACTGGTGATGGGTACAAGGCGAGAACATGAGCAAAAGGAATAAAACAAGAGCCCAGATAATAGGACCTGACCAGGAAACATGTCTAGCTTGGGTCTGTTAGGTAAGAAATGGCTGCAGGGCTCATTTAGTTTTCAATGTGGGCTGGCCTGGTTCCAGGAACAGGAGTGAAGCTGAGCTTCCAGATGGGGTAAGGAGAGCTAGATGGAGATGGATAAATGTGGGTACAGGGAAGTGGCTGGGCACCACTCCAAATCCATTTGACATTTTCACTTAAAAATTATTTTTCAAACCTTTAATCATTTTTGGAACTCTTCTATACACCCTTTCTACATCCCCATGTCATTTCTGTATGAAATGAGGAAATTGAGATACGATATAGAGATGAGAGGGAACTTATGTCTTTACAGCAGAGATCACTTTTAAGCAAAGATTTTCTACATCTGAGCTGAGATGACTAGGATTTACATTAAAGCCATCAGAGGCCATTCATACAGGCTTCTAAAGCAATCCACTGGTGCTGACACCGGAAATTGATATTAAGTCTAATGAAACTAGAGGAGGTTCAAGAAAAGGCAACAGAAGGATCAAGGGATGAATGGACAGCTGTATAAGAATGATGAAACGCTGACTTAAGTACTAAATTCTAGGCTACTCGAACAAAGAAGGTAAAACTTGACGGCAGAGATGGTTTTCAAATAAATAAAAGAAAACAAAATTGATGTAGGTAATTTCTACTTCGCACCACAATGCATTCTTGGAAATCACACCATAAAACAGCTTGTATTTTCCCCGAGGAGTAATTTTGTAATTGGATATTGTGTTCCTGAACAAAGATTCATTTTTCAAATAAATCAGAGATATGATCAACAATATGCTATAAAGGCAAAGATAGAACAATGTTACCTGTATAATAATTTAAAATATCATTATATTCCTAGTCCTACAAAATGGGCATAAATGAATAGTACATGTTGATTATACAAGGGGCCCAAATGCACTATAAATTGTACACACCACACATAACACTACAACTCAGTTGCCTTATAAATTTGACCTATCTGAAAATGAATATACTAACTATAATAAACATAATTTAAATATTTAATCAACAATATTGAGTGCCTTCTTAGAATTCAGATGGACTATTTGGGGAAGCTAGTATTGGAACTTCAAAATTGGTATGCTAGAAGTTTCCTTGAATATCTGCTTCCTTTTTTACTTTCTATTCATATCCATCCATCCATCCATCCATCTATCTATCTATCTATGATGATTACTATGTTGCAGGATATCTTCTAAGCATTTTATTAGTACTAATTTATTTAATCCTCATAACAACACTGTAATATTGGTCTAATTATTATGCTCATATTATAACAGAGAGGTGAATAAACTTGCCTAAGGTCACAGTGCTAAGGGATGGGATGGAGCGAGGAGTCAGAACCAGGATCCAAACCACACTATGATACCTCTCTGGACAATTGCTTTTTCTCTCGAAACTTCCCTGTAACAAGTAGAAACATTCCAATAACATTTGAGGTGTGTTCAAAGGGGGCACCATTCGTTTCAAAAAGTCACTTCAACTTCTCTTGTGAGGATTTGCAGGGGAGAATTTAACCTTTGGTTTTCTAGTTCACCTTTTCCCCTTTTATTTCCTCACTCCAAAAAAACATTAAACATTACCTGGAAGACAAAAGGGAGAGACAAAAGGTGACCTAAGGAGTGTGTTTAATAAGCGGTGGATTAGGCTGCGCAAGGCCTCAGGCCTGAGGAGGACGGCACTGGGGTACGTGTGTGAGCCTAGGCCTTCGATGCTATCAGTCACATCATTATTTTTCCTCCCTTTCTACAATGTCTTCCTGAATAAAGTAAAGGCCACCCACCACTGTAAGCTTCAACCACCAAGAATAAAATAACAGTAAGCCAATATACGTGACAAAAAGTGAAATTCAGTATCTGTCAGCCAGCAATAAAGGAGGAGATTGAAAAATGATAAAAGTAGAAGTGTTTATGCACAAGCGATTATCGTCTTAGAGAATCTGTAAGTCTAAGACAGTAGAACCCGAAAATATAAATAAGGTTATAAAGGACTCAGGAAAAAAATCATTGCTCCTAAACAGCTTTATACGGAGAGAGAAGAAAACGGGAACATATCTGACTTTGAAAAGATGATGTTTTCTCCCAAAATTCATTAATGCCTCCATCAGAGACTTTTCTTCAGACATTAATTCCAGAGTAGAGTGATGACCGGTGAGACTCAGCATCAAATATACCATTACAGCAATATGTGTTTCAAAACGCTCAAATGAAAAACCAGATATTCTTTGAGAGTAAATAGGGTTTGAAAATAAACATTAAGTTTTTGATTGATGTGATATTGTTATAGATTTTCATGCATAGAAACTAAATAAGATGTTTATTTTCAAGTTGTCTTAAGATTAATTATAAAATGGTTAGGTTGCATACGAAAATAATTTTATCTTTTTGTTTTTACTAACATCCCAAGATAAAATGGGATAAAGTAACAATATGAACATCTCAGCTGTTGATGAGATTTAATGTTTTTCTTCATTTTATTATCTTTTACTGTCTCAATAAAGTACTAATTTTAACAAAGCTCATACTGACATACTTCAACTATGTTATAAAATTATACTTTAATCATCTGATTATATATTCTTAAAATAATTGAATCTCTAGTCACTAACGGTTTTTGAATAATGTGGGTCAAATAATGGTGTCTTTAGACCATGTTTTGCTAAGTTACATATACGCACGTGTGTGTGTGTATATATATACATATCATATATACACACATGCATATTAGTATAACTTTGTGGTTATATATAATAATCACATATATATCATATGGATATATAATATAGTGATTGAATGCTGGGCAATGATATTAACATAAAATTCATTATTTATATTAGCCAATTTCTGAAATAGATAAGTTTCTAATTAACAGGAAAAAGAGCTACACTGTATCTACCAATTTCATATACACAAACACACGTACAATAAATATCCATAAGCGTCTTATTTTTATTGGAAAAATAACTAAACCCCTCATTTTAAATACAAGAGTAATAGTCTTCAATATACATAGCACTGAATAAAGACAAAAAGTTTATAGCTCCTGAGATAACCAATAAAAGGCAAGCATTTTTTCTTTTCATTTTGTCTTTTTACTGCGTAATAACCCATTGTCTGACCCTCCTGTTGCTGAGACATAATGTAACTATAAAGAATAGGAATCTTTTAACATGTTTCATTTTTGCCGCTATAACTTTAAGCAAATTATAAATCTGATCATACTTTCATCAAGATCACTCCCATTATTTTCTTGTATTTACTACCTACTTAAAATTAAATCACACCCTACGTTCATACTCTTTCTTCCTTTGTATTTCTCTAAGAATATATATTACTCTTACATATAGAACTGGTTGTGACACACAGAACTTTAGAATAAGTTTGCCTGCTGGTCCAACAAGTGTTAAAGAGTTTGAACATGTACTTAAATGGGATCCTTAATTTAGTGTAAACTTTCAAGAACCAGTTTCTTCTTGAACAACTGATCTTGTAGAAGTTTTATTTCAGAATTATGCAAACAGTTTTTTCAAGGGTTCATACTCTCATGTGTATGTGTGTGTGTGTATGTTTGTACAGAGAATGGAATGGAGTAGGATAGGATAGGATACTATGTGGTAAGGAGGGGCAGGAGGATGGTTTATAACCACCTTTATTTTTTCCTGATATTTGGGTTGGTGTAAAGCTAAAATTTGTGAAGTATTATTTCAATCTTTCACTACAGAAGTTCAACATCAACACTAATCAAGATCAACACAATAATATAAGAAGTTTTAGAAAATGGGAAAAGCTTTATTAGTAGATGTTAAAAATAGATCCTCTCTTCTCAAAAGGAGAAAACAGATTATACCATCTCACAAATGGTAAGTTGCAGCGGTCATTCTTAGTCCAAACCATCATCTCTGAATATAACCTCAGCCATAAAAATAAAATGGTTTTTACAAAGCATCCAATATTATGAATATTCTGATAAGTACATATAGCCCAAACACTGAGATAAAAAGAATTCTATTAGGGATTTGTGTTTGCATATGCCTACAGCCATAAAATGTTCAGAAAGGGGAGTAGACTAGAACAGAAACTGCATTATGCTGAAAAATGCCAATAATAATATGCTGGCAATTGTGCTTTGATTGTTCACATTTCTTCTAAAGTGTTTTTCTCGTCCATGAGCACGTGGGCTTTAAACAAGTTTGATTACAGCCGCAAAAGTATTTAATGAATCAAGAATAGCAGTATACGAAAAAGAAGCCTTTATGTACAGTTTTAAGACTTATTTTGTTGTTCTTGTTGTAGAAAATGGGACACAGGAGGGAAGTCAGTGCGTTTACAGCACTATGGTTTTTTTCCTTCTGCTTTGTCTTTACTAGAATGTCACTGCAGATTTACAGTGGCTAACGTGCATTTCTGATCACCGTGAGGAACAGCTACGACTGTAGGCTACAGAACTGCACGAGGGGAAAGACACACGCATCTCCTGCTTTGCATCTGCCACAGCATGTGGCTCTAACACCACCAGCGCAGTGTTTGGAAAAGATCGTCAATCTAGGTAATGCCACTCAGAACATTTTTTTTTCATTTTTGAATTATGAACTACAGTTGAAGACATTTCTCTCTGCCTTGACTCCAAAAGATCTTGTCAGTATCGCTTAGGCTGGTAATCTCTAAAAACAACCATTAAGGGCTGTAGTAACCCTCTCCTCACCACTTCTCACCTTTGTTTATAGGCCTCTCACTCATCTAGAGAGTCTAAAGAATGCTCATTGCAGCAAGAGGGTCTATAGCACCTAGCGTGGGCCTCTGACCATATACAAACTTTCACCTTGAAGGCTGGGCTCCTGCTTCCACCTAATAAATAAACATGGCAAATGCCTGTGGCCCAGGCACAGGAGCACGTGAGAGCACATGGAGGGGTCAGGGTTGGGAAGAGAAGAGCTACTCAAAAGGCCACCCTACGAGGATCTTGGAGTTGAAATCATGAGAAGATCTCATTTCAAGAATGGTTCAAGGAAGTACATACCTGAGGAAGGGCCTCGGTTTGTGCTCACCAGATCCAGCTGAGCACTCTGTAGGAGGAACTATCTGGATAGAAAGAGTTCCTACGAAAGCCTGCTTATTGATGCAAACCTCGCTGAATACTTCAGGGAGATGCAACAGAGAAAATCTGGGGGAGGAATGGTCCCTCAACAAGGTGAATGACAACAGCAAGGGCCTAGGGAGTGCATAAGCGGTGGTGGGCAGGTGGATGGGACCAACACAAAAGACGGATGCCATTAGATTTCCATTAGAGATAGCAAAATGATGACCATAAGCCAATCGCAGTTCACAGGTGTCTTTATTTTGATTAGCTGCCTAGTATTGACCTGCAAATGTCTTTTAAAAGAATAACTAGATGCCTATATTAAAATATAGAATTTTTACATAATATTTCCGGTTTATGTTAAAAATTATATAATCTTTCATCACAGTAAACCCACATGACAATAATCAGCTGGGGCTTGTAGTGTTTATCTCTTTAGAAAGGCACATGTTCTCAGTTCCTGAATTTCCACAGCTCCTGACTATGAATTACTTTTTATCCATGCCTATAACATAAAAGGTGAAGGAGGGGGGGATAGATCAGGAGAGAAATGTGCTGTAGACTGAAAATTTCTATCACCTCCCCCCCACCACCAGATTTCTTATGTTGAAATCCTAACCCCCAGTGTGATGGTATTAGGAGGTAGGGCCTTTGGGAGGTAATTAGGTCATCTGGGTAGAGCCCTCATGAATGAGATTAGTGCCTATAAAAAAGACCCCCGAGAGCTGTCTTGCCCCTTCAACCATGTAAGAGCACAACCATCTGAGAAGATGGCCATCTGTGAACCAGGAAGTGACACCAAATCAGTGGCACCTTGATCTTAGACTTCCCAGCCTCCAGAACTGTAAGAAGTAAATTCCGTTGTTTATAAGCCACTCAGTTTATGGTATTTTGTTATAGCTGCCTGAGCTAAGATAATATGTCTTTTGGGGGGAAAAAGTCTCATTTCCCTAGCCACTGTAGTCATTTGAAACCTGAATTAGATAATGATTTAGCAAGTAATTTCATAGTTCAATTAATATATTTCTGCTCTATGCCTGATGTTAACAGATTTAAGAAACACAAAACCCAATCTGAGCTGGAGAATCCATTTCTTCATTTAGAAAGGAGTATAAATATACCCATTTGGCAATCACAATAGAAACTGAAGGAATATTGCGTTCAGGGACATATGAGAAATTGTTTTTACAACACCCACTTTCTCGAAATAAGCACTGAAAAGTGAGTACAGTGGTTACCAGTATTAAGTCTCTGCTTCTCATTTCTCTTCCTTTTTTCCTCAGTCACTGGCTCCTGGCAGTGCAGGCTGGCAAATGCAGGAAGCCACAGGCCTGTGGCTCAGTGCCTTCTGAATCCGCTGTGTGCTAGAGGACAACTTCATCTTAAAGGAGACATTTATAGAGATAGGTTCACTCCTTAGCCATGGCAAACTCAGGAGCTTGCAGCATCAACGCATTAAATGGTCCCAAAGGAAGAATGCCATCCTCTATCTAATTCTTTCTTTCATGTAGATACCTGGCAAAGCTTGGTTCATTTTCTAGACCCAGAGACTTACTGTATATATAAACTCCCTCTCATAAACTCTTCCTTTCCTATATCATCTTCTCTTCCCAGTCCCTAGCCCCCAAATATTCACACTGATAACTTGACTAAATCTGTCAATTACCTAGGAGTCAAAGCTTTACTGGGGTTGGTCTCAAAGAAAATGCCTCATTAATGTAAGGCACATATTCAACAACAATGACCAATAATTGCCAAGGAAATTATTGGCCATGTGGAATTCCTTTTCTCATGTGTAATAGTTTCTTTTCTTCCACTTTATGAAGAATAAGCACTCATTCATTCACTCAACAATATTTACTGATGCTCTGATTACATGAAGGGCGCTCTTGTAAGCTCTAAGGGTAAGGAAAACAATTCATCCCACACTCTTGCATTCAAGAGAATTACATAGATGACGAAATAGATAATATCAGCTAGAGGCAAGTGCTTTAAACAAAACTAAAATAGGGTAAGTGATATAGGCTGATGGAACACAGGGTGCTATTTTTAGATAGGGTGGTTTGGGAAAGCTTGAGTAGAGAATAGAGTCAAAGTGAAGGTCTAGGGTAAGAATATTCTAGTTCAAGGGAACAACAACTGGAATGTTCCTATGGCAAGAATGGCAGTATCACCCGGCTGGACTAGAATGAGTGACAGGGAGTGTTAAGAGGTGAGATCAGAAGGCAGAGGCGGAGTCTTCAAAGATCTTGTAGGCCACAGAAAAGAGTTATGTATAATTAGAAGCCACCAAGGGATACTCATCAAATGCATGCCATGATCTGATTATGTTTCTAAAAGATCACTTGTTCTACACTGTGGAAGACAGGCAGTAGGAAGAGGGCATGGAAAGAGTGGCTACTGCAGAAGTCCAGGAGAAAGACAATGAGAATGGCTTGGACCAAGATAAGTGCTGTGCATATAGAAAGCAGCAGTTGGATGAGGGAAATATTTTAAAGGTAGAGCCAATAGGATATGCTGATCAATAGATGAAGGGAGTTTAGAGTTGTCATCAAATAAATTTGTACAATGTAATATTATTAGTAGATTTCCTATTTTTATTCAATGATTTCTTGCTGGGTCATAGTAAGAACTGGAGGTGGCACTGGGGGAGGAGCTGGTGGGCCAGGCAAAGCCAAGTAAATCCTCACAAGCCATGGGAAAAATATGAGTTTAATTTCTATGGGGCCACTATTTAAATCTGGTATGTCTTACATCAGCTGGTCAGGAGAGAAAGATAACTGGACAGAGAAGGGAGCTACTCTGAAAGAACTTTGACTCCCACTTGAGGAACTTTAAATCCAAAATTCAGGGAAACTCAGATATCAAGTACTCCACCAGGGCACTGATGGCCAGGAAGTGAGAGATGGCTCTGTGGGAGAGAGGTGAACAGAATAGATATTGCTGTCCCTGGGGGGGTCTCACCTCACAAGAGTTGCTCACACCTTTCATGAGGATGAGCACAATGGATGGGACAGTACACAGTTTCAGATTTGGTAAACCTATTTCTTCTTTTAATGACTCGCAAATTATTTTTTTTTTCCCTACAAAAGCTCTCTTTCAACTTCCCAGGTCACAGGTACAGCAGGACTCAGAGGGGCCTAAAAGTGCCTTCCTACATAAGAGTACCTTCCTACACTGGCCCGTTTCCCAGCTACTGGCAGCTGAGACCCGAAAACCTCTCTTCCTATTGGGAAGCTGAGACCCTAAAACCTCTCTTCTTTCTGCCTTTTCAAGGTCAGAAGTTTAGAAAGAAAATAGCTATGATTAAAGGAAGACATACTAGCAGCAAATATCCCTTTCACTTCTAAAAATACTACCAGTATCATGACACATTGTACATTGCAAATATTACCTATATTTTTTTCTTCTATAAAACAGTCAATCCAACTGAACCATAACAGCATTATGCCCACACTGAATATTTTAAATGACTAGAATTTCAGTGAAAAGAATCATGTAATAAAAATACTCAGGTTTAATGTAAAGAAAAAACTTTAAATTTTAAAATTGTTTTTTTTTTCAAAGATTTCATTTTTTTCCTTTTTCTCCCAAAGCCCCCCAGTACATAGTTGTGTATTTTTTAGTTGCAGGTCCTCCTAGCTGTGGCATGTGGGATGCCGCCCCAGCATGACCTGATGAGCGGTGCCATGTCCACTCTCAGGATTCCAACCAGTGAAACCCTGGGCCATCGAAGCAGAGCGAGAACTTAACCACTCAGCCTCGGGGACTGCCCCTTAAATTGCATTTTAACGTCTTATCTTCTTCTTATTTTAAGAAATAAACTGTCTTTTTGAGATACTAACAAATAATGTCATCTTAAAGACACAATTCCTCTAAGAATAAATTGTAACACAAACTACATCATACCTCTTGTGCAATTCAAGTACATACCACATGGACACTCTTGTAAACATCTAAACTGAAAACACACATTACATCAGGGAAATAAGAACTGATGTTGAAGAGTTGAAGACCCTTGATAATTATTAGATATATAATCACTCCTTACAATTAAATAATTTTTCAAAAGTAATTAGTTTGATCTAGACCTGTTAAATATAACATTAACCAAAAATGCCCTATTTATTGAAAAACATAGGTATACATCATGTAATTGCATTCATTTATTCAATGTACTTTTCTTGAGTTTCCATGATGGAACCAGCACTGTGCCAGGTGCTGATGATACAAAAATTAAGGCTGAGACACCTTCTAAAGAAGCAGCTCTAGTGTGACATTTTTTGAAAAGATAAAGGAGAGTTAGTGATTCAGTATTGTGATATTTACTTATTTATTTTTAAGTTGAACATTTTAAATAACTTTATTTGTCTATAGGCTGATAATATGTTTGTATAGTATGCTATGCTTCCACAGTCAAATGTGACCCCAAGTTTTATCTATTAAAAAATAATTGATTACAAAGACTTGACAACAGAGTCATAAAAATCTTTAGCTGAATTCCTTTTTATTCTTTCAGCACTGACCCACAGATACGGTAGCCTGATCTCTTCAGTGAAACACTAATAAATGTCATATCAGATCTGAAGTGCACTCTTTTCTTTCTCCTGATTCAACTTGCAACTTGGACGGAATTGTAGGTACTCCCAGGAAATTCAGAGAATCTGATGAGTCAGAGCTGGAAGGAAGAGGCAGCAAGAGAGGGGATATTCCCATGTTCGAACTCATCAATCTTCCTTCCTTCCTTCCTCCTTCCTCTCTCTTCCCTCTTCCCCTTCCTCCCTCTCACACTGTCTTTCTCTTGTTGCCTCCCTGTCTTCCTTCCTTCCTTCCAAGCCAAGCATCCCAGTATATTTAAAGAAATACATAAGCATTTCATATTTAAGTATAATCAACTTTATGAATGAAATAATGCTTTTAAGTACAAATGTTTAAATTTAACCTCACAGTAATTTTAAAGGGAAAACATGAATACATAGTTGAATTATTGTAGCTTTCACCAGTACTCTTTACCTAGTTACTTTAGTAATGAATTTGAAAGAATGAATGGTGCCTCATGCAAAATGCCCTACATATTTAAGTTCTGAACAATGGAACACGAAAGTTGAAGTAGATTGAGTATATATGAACAGAGTTTAGTGTAACAATGAAATAAAGTGCATTCATGATATACATAATCCTTAGTCTGAGGCATGACAATTAGCCACAAATGATGAACGGTTCTCATTAATCAATATATTCAGCTCTACAATTACATAGCCATACAAAGTTTTTGACTTTTCTTCAGTTCTTCAGTATCTCCTTGAGAGTCAGCTGTATACTCTTCTACCTATAACCACAAAGGTGTCACACAATGAATGTTTGCTCTCAAATGCCAATTGAATTAATATCGGTGTGTTTTATCAGCTCTACATATACCTCTCTCTCCTCTCTTCTTTCTTTTTCTCTCTCTGTCCTCTCCCCACCTATGCTTTTTCCCCCTCAGTATACCCCACAGATCATAGCACATAGGTCCTGGATCAGACTTCCAGAAATCACTATTTTCTTCTCTGCTTCCAGCTTCTTTCACTGGAAAGTTCCTAATGCACTCTCCTGCTCCCTGTTCCCTGGTCAGAAAGTTCGGCTCCTGGGTACAAAAGGGCTCAAATGCTGAGATGCAAGGTCAGAAAAGGACAAAGCAGTGTGATGTCCAACAAAGCACACAAGCCAAAGGCAGGCCCTGGAGACCCTGGACTCAGCGTCTGGGAGGTTCTGGGGCTGAGGCAGCTGTGGCGGATCAGGAAGGGGAACGGGAGAGAGTAGATAAAGGACCCTTAAAGCCTTAACAACCCGTGTCTGTGGTTCTCTGGCTATGGCTAAAGGAAGTAGACAACACCAGATGTATGCTCTTAAGTCCTTAACAGTGTTTTGGATTAAAGCTTCCTGCAACACAGGATCTAAATAATATTCTGGTAACATACAGAGAGAAGATGAAAAAGATACATGAAATAGTATTTGAGAGGAATGAACACAAGTTAATTTTACACAAATATAACATTTAAAAGGTCCTTCTCTCTCCCCAAGTGAAAGTTCTTTTCACATAATCTGGCTTTTCATGGATAAACATGGACACATATGTTCAGTTTAAGCTTGACGGGGTCATAGTCAGATCAAGAAGAAGTCCAAAGACTGTATACATTTGATATATATTAGCTATAACATGCTTTCTAGGTCAGAGCTCTGACCTTGAAGATGAAGGGCTAGAATAACTGAGTATGGAGCCACTTCAATCAGGGTACTGACCCCTAAAGGCACTTGGTCAAGGTGAAGGTGACTCCCAAGGTCTCAGACTCCACCCTGTTCTTGAGTGTAGGAAGACAAGCTTGGAGGGAACGGATATACAACAGCTTTGTAAAGACTCCACAGGAAAGCTCATCTTTCCTGGGTATGATGACATCTAGAAGCTCCAAGATTGGCACCTGAATAATCATTTCCCAGCAGGGAGGGACTGCCAATCAATGGTTTTGACTAATGACACCACTCTCCCTTTGACACTCAGAACATAGGCGCAGCGGGCTTGAACTTTCACACTTTACCAAACATCGAGAAATGGGGAACTGAAAAAGGAAATCAACATAGAGATTTCTCAGGGATCTAGACAATTTGGCTTACAGAATTTACAGGTTTTCACTCTATCACAGTTAGTTTGTCATTTAGGGCTGGCAGCAATTCAGCAGGTTGCCCCAAATTCCAGTTGGTTTTCCTTTGCACAATACAATCAATGATATAACCGTCAGATATGTGATACATAGTCACATTATATAATTTTTAAGGCAAATAATCTGAAAATGGTGAAAAGACTTCAAGTTCCTTAAGGGAAACATGTTGTAAAATTTCCACGGTGATAATTTCATTAACGCAGCGAGAGTTTGAAGCTCCCTGTAAAATTAGATTTAAAAATTAAAGTGTAAATTTCACTTAAAGCACATCTACCTCATCATGCATATTAGAGAAAAGTATTTCCAAGAAATATATTTTAATAATATTTTATATAGTCAACATTTAAGGGAGAAATATAGACAATAAATACAATTTCAGGGAAATTAGTGACGTGTGCCACTGAAATTACAGGCATTCATTCTTAAAATCATTACTTAAATGTAAGATTCTTTTTAATTCCATGAGAAATACTTTACTTTTCTCTACTCACCAACTAAATTCCTCATTAACCTACCAGAATACAGCAATGTTGTTGTGCAGCTGACAACCCTCCCTTTTTATTATGCAAATAAGACCATACAGGTGGTTACAGATTTTGAAATAACTGTTACTAATTATACATTATTCTCCAACACCATAATAAAAATTGAATGAACTTGATATTGACATAAGGAAAATATGCACTTTAAGGAAATGATATGGTATCCGAAACAGATGTTACCATAAATTACAGTCTAATAATTTAAGGGTGAAATTGTGCTGAAGGCTCAGTCATCCATGGTGAATTTCTTTATGACTTACGCAACAAGAGTCAGGGTGAAACTTTCTAAATACGGTTTACTCTCCCTTGAAGTATATGTTATTAAAAGTTTCTATCTGACATAATTGATTAATTATCTGAGAAATTCACTTGTTGTGTAGAACAACTCATGGCAACACAACTCATGAAGTTTTACTTGCTGAGACACAAGGAGAGGAAGAAGGCAGGCAGTGAGTCACACACTAAAACAGGGCGTACCACACACTGGTGGCAGTTGCACAGTCACCAACCTGACCTCAGAGGTACAGACAGATTTGGGGAACAACTGAAGAGACCAGAGGGTACATGTTAACAGTCACACAATCACTGAGGAAGAAGTTAGGGTGCTAGGCCTAACACTGAGGGGCCAAAGGGCCACTGAGTTTGGGCTTCACCTTCTCGAAGGACCTCAGATTTAGATTTTGATGTCACCTCTATTTGAGATTCACCATAGAGTCACAGATATACTGAAATGAATTGAATGAAAGAGGTGTTCATACTAAAATTGCCAATACACCAAAATTTTCATAAGAATACTGGATATTTCCTTATTTTCTAATACACCAGGAGCCTCCACAATGGAAGGGGCTGGACCAGTTTTTACCTCCGAGAGTCCCTGGTAAACCCAGTAACAGAAAATTGCAGATATTGAAGATAAAGCTCTACATTGTGCTAGCTTTAGGATACTGTCATAAATACCATTATTAGGAAGTTTAATAGTACTGACCAACAAAACAAGGGATTTTAGCAAAGTAATTGTTTTCTCACACTGATCCAGGACAAAATAAGCGAGGAAGAAAAACGTAGAGTCCAATGTGAGTGCTTTATCATCTTCAGCATTACTAATAGCTTCAATTTATGAACTAATACTATTTGACCATTCCTTTATAACTCTGTGCAAATATCTAAAATATGGCTCACAAACCTTGAAGTTTCCACATACAAATTTATATATGCATATGTGTGTGTGCATGATCTGACATTTTCTAAAACACATATGATATTGCTCTTATCCCTAAGATACAAGGTGATGGAAACATAAACATAACAAACCCAACAAGGTAAATCAAAAATCTATCCAAATCTAGCACTATGACCTTGAGCTACGGAGTTCAGTGAAAGAGTTCTGAAGACACCAAGGTGTGGTAAATAATCCTGAGAAGTTGCTATCTACCGCCCTGTATCTGCATAAACAGAATGTCCAAGTGGTTGCTTCATGGTTTCTCTTTATCCAAAAGAACATTCTCTTATTAAACAAGAGACTGATTTCTCAGGTTTTATGTTTTTCCTTATCAAATTGTTTGCAACCGAGACTGAGCGGAGGTAGGGTAGGCGCATGGTTCTCTATTAGGTGTCAGTAAGAGGAGGACATGGGATAAGGCTAGAATTATGGGGGTGATATTAGCCCCAAGGACGGCTGGTAGTAAGGCTTTACCACTATGAAGACATGACTCTAGGCAACTTCCTGAACTAGTTAAGGAATGAGGGACCAAAACATAAGGCTTCATTGTGGGGAGGGGGTAGAGTGCCAAAAGGACAGAGCTGGGATTCTAGAAGAAAGCTGGCTTGGGGGTTTTCCTTTGAGGTAGAGGGACAGATTCTAAAGTCTAAGGTCTGATTAGGGGTTCAAGTGGGAATTTCATAATCCTCACGGGATAAGCCACAGTATCTACCATTCTGGAAGAGTGATTTCAGTCAAAATCTTACCAGGGCGGGGATGAACTGGAATGGGGGCTGGTGATAAGGCTGGTAATTTGCTGCTTGAATTAGAAACTGGGCAAAAGGCACCCCATAAATGAAAAACAAGAGGAAGGCACAAGTATGGGAAAAGAAGAAAGGGCTGACATTTGCCTTTTTTTCTCTTGCTTCAGGCCCAGCAAATTTTGAAAGAAACTGGAGTTATCCCCCAGGACTATAGAGCGAACTTCAAAGAATCCCCTTGGAATCAATTAGTGCCTACAAATATTTATCCAAGGAGCCACTCAAAGATATTTGACAGGTTAATACTTAAATTCAACAAGGTCCAAAAACATAGCCCTGTGAACAGAGTGTTTGTGTTTGTTTTTTGTTTTTTAAAGCTATTACAACAAAACTAAGCATTTGATAAGTGAAAGAAAATGGTATTATCCAGCTAAAGTGTTTTGACCTCCATAAAGCATTTCCAAATTGCTCTTCCAGCTATTCAATTCAGCTGAATACCTAGAACAATGGAATAACCAAAGAGGCTCAGTTACATTAAAGTCTAATTTTCAATGAAGTAGAAATAACTATTAAAATTCTATTGACTCTTTTCATGGGGAAAGACTAATAGTTATTGCACACCTACTGTGAGTCAGATACTTCACAAATTTTCTTCTAAAATCTTCCCAACAACCCAGTGAGGTGGGCATTATTTTCATTTTTCAAACTGTAATACTGAGGGTGAGTTTAGAGCAGAGTCAATAATTGAGCCCAACATATATCCAAAGCAACTGAAATCAGGATCTTATAGAGATATATGCACTCTCATGTTCATTGCAGCATTATTCACAATAGACAAGATATGGAAACCACCTAAGTGTCAGTCAACGGATGAACAGATAAAGAAGATTTGGTATATATATACCATGGAATATTATTCAGCCATGAGAAAGAAGGAAACCCTGCCATTTCCAACAACTTGGATGAACCTTGAGGGCACCTACACTAACTGAATAAGTCAGGCAGAGAAAGACAAACATGGTATGATCTCACTATACATGAAATCTAAAACAGCCAAACTCAGAGAAACAGAGTAGAGTAGTAGTTACCAGGGGCTGGGGGTTGGGAGAAACAGGGAGATATCGGTCCAAGGTTACAAAACTCCAGTTATAAGATTAACAAGTTCTAGAGATCTATGTATAGCATAGAGATTACAGCTAATAATACTGCAGAGAGAAGATCTTAAATGTTCTCATCACAAAAAAAGAAATGGTAACCCTGTGACAGAATGGAGGTAGTAGCTAATGCTATCATTTTCCAAGATATAAATGTATCAAATCAACACACTGCAAACCTTAAAGTTACACAATATTATATGTCAATTATTTCTCAATAAAGCCAGGAAAAAAAAAACAAAAGAATTGAGCCCAAGAATGCCTACTCCAAAATATGTCCCCTTTCTATAAGGGGACAAAGTAAGAATCACCTCCAGAGGAATATTAGGATTTTTAAAGATGGTTTTATCGTATCTTTGCATCAATATTTTTTCCTGGAGGACTCAAATAATAATGCAAGTCATAAGAAACATATTTTTAAGCACTGATTTACTATTTAGGGAGAAAGCAAGCCATACATATCTGTCCCAATTTACAAGTATTTGAAGAAAGAATAGGTGTATTTAATAGGTGATAAGCACCTTAGAAAGTTCTAGATGTATTGTACACACTTACTAATTATAGCTCAGGTATAACCATGGATTTTTTTTGTAAGCCCAGTGACTATCATCCTATTACAATAGTTTGTCAACTGTATTCCTTTCCAAATACCCCTGATGGAAATGTGTAATTATTAAAACTATCAAAGTAAATGCATTTGAATGAAAGAAACCACATTGTAAATTCTATGGCCATAAGGTTTGTAATGCACAGGGGATTGAATAAGATGTAATAAGTCAGCTGCTTTAAGAGAGAAAAAATAGTTTATAACACAGCAGCTAAAACCTAGCAATAGTTTAGTAAGAGTACTTGACTCAATTATTATATAAACAAGTATTCCTACAGGAATGAACTCAGTAGTGGTTACAATGAAGTCTCAAATAAAAAGTGAGGCCTTTACAACAGACGTCGACTGTTCCAAAGATATTGAGAAAGTTTCTTAATGTAAATCATGGCTCATAGGATAATGTTTAAGAAGCCAGGATGACAAATCACACCTCGAAATCGCCTTCGTAGTCATAAAACCCTAGAGCTATGCAAGACCCTGAGCTGTCCTTCAGCTTCGGCCAACAAAAATATCAGCAACAGGTACTGCTCTCATTCCACCTGCAGCAGAGTCTCCATGAAGGTAAACGAGGCATTCATGCAAGAAATGAACACATGGCAGAAATAATACTGAGCTCCAGGGTAAAATTCAGTCTTGTGTCACGGTAAAAATCAAAGAATACAACTTTAGAATATGAAATCCCTAAACAGTATCTCATTAGTATAATTCAGAACTTTACTCCAGTGACAAATATTTTTTAAATATTTATTTTAATCTTATTTTATCTGGCTCTTTAAGGAATTCTTCACTGTCTAGAACTACATACAAGAAAACTATCGCTTTTTTATTGGTTTTCATTTAGTTATAAAATCTCATTAATAGTATGTCTTCTATTAATCTTAGTGAGCAGTTTGGTTATTCCTACTGCACTGATTTAGAAGGTAAATGAACATTCTATTCCAACATGCTCAGTTTTCGTTTCATTTCATAAAAGGAAAAATAATTTCTAGTGTGCTGATCAGTAACAAATTTCAGACTATGAAACCATTGGGACAACTGCTCTAAGGACTCATCAGCAATATGTAAAAAATAAAGTGATCTAATTTTATACACAGACATAAAATGATGATGTTAGCAAAAGTCAACTAGCTATTTTACAGTGCTACATCTTATTCTGATCCTTTGGGGCTGGTTTGCAGAACCAGGGTAAAGTGCAGCTTCAGGCTGACGCTGAAGCCTGAGGATAGAATCTGCAAAGGGTTTGAGGAAAGAAGACAAGGCACACAGCAACATTTCATGGGTGCATGCCTAAAATATGACAGAAAAAAGAAAAGTGCAAGAGAATTTCTCATACTATTTCCTTATCCAGACTCCTCTGTGCATTCTGAAGCGACTAAGAAGTGCCTGGAGATGTTGTTCCCAGAAGTTATGGAACAGCAGGGCAGATCAAATAAACATTCTGCTTAATGCTGCTGTGCTGGTTAATTTTAATATTTGCCTCTGAAATTCCTTCCTAAAAAACCATCTATGTGTGTATACACGTAATCCACGTAGTACACAGCTTATGTGAATGTTTCTCGTGCTTTAAGTGTTTTTGCACGATTTCAGCCAATGGCAGTTAGCCTGGTGGACTAAATCTGTAGGTTTCGGCCCATGAGCAGTAGGCAGCTAACACTCTCAGCCAACAGCGGTTTACAACTTTATCTTGGGTGGAATATTTTCTTCAGTGTATGTTTCTCTCACTGTTGTGTCTCTTTCTACTACTTATTTTCTGTTCTGAAAGCAGTTCAGGCCAATAATGACTGACAAATACAGGCTAGACCTTCCAGCAGAAAACAAAGTACACAACGCTGGTTGGCAACATGCCTGTGTTAAGATGGCTCCCAGTGCCTTGCAGAAAACAGTTGGCAAACATTAGACAATGATCTTCAGGACATTCAGGATTGGTGAAAGCCTTCTGGCATTATGAAATACACCACTGACTTCACTGGAGCCCAAAAGGTTGGGACAACACTTGCATGAATGGTAGGTGGAAGGAACTGCTGCTGGAGGAATCCTGACTTGAGGAACTAAAGAAACCCGAAGAGAGAACACCAAAACTGAATATGAATAACGAATCTTCGGGGAACCAAGCCAGGGCTTTCAAACTGCAGGACCTGATCTATTAGTGAGTCATAGAATCAATTTTGCAGATCAAGATCTTTTTTTTCCCCATGTAATAATAGGGTAAAATTAAATAAAATAAAAACATCACAGTGTAGCATTCGCAGGAAAGTTAGCTATTGGCCATATGATTTTCGCTTCACTTCTAATTTATGTCTTGGCATGTCATATAAGGTCTGTCCATGGGTCACATTTTAAAATATATGAAAGCCAAAAGTCTAAGCATAAATGACCACAAGTAGTGCTGAGTTAGCATCTCTATTTCATGAAATGTACTCCCCCCAGGAAATGGGCTATGAGGACCCAGAAATGGCCCCTCTGGTGTTACAATTCTCAGCTCGAGGAGAGCACAGGGTAAGGAATTTATTTGCTTCTGTGTACTAATACCACCTACACCATGTTGAACACTGGGCACCTGTGTGGTAAGTGCCACCCACCACCACTACCTCCTCAGATAACTGATCTTTCGATTCTGGTTCAGTTTCCTGATTGGCACTCTATGACTTCATCAAGACTGGAGACTGATCCAGATCCCAAACTCTCTTGGTCCAAGCCTTAACATCCTGCCTAGATCCTTCCAGACTCTTCCTCCCATGACAGAGAAGCTTTTGTCCAAACTTTCAAAGTCTACCAGGTGATCTTCTCTGAAAATGAACTGCAGCTACAATGCCCACCTGACATTCTAGAAGCATTGCCTGCTTCTTGGAACCTCCTTCTGCCTTATCCTAGCCACCAAAATTTTATTTCCTGACAGATAAGTCTGAACTTTACTGTGTTCTTTGGATAATTTAGAGAGATCACTGACTGTTTCTCTGAGAACTACCCCTCCATATGAGTCAGTTCTGCACAGCCAATGCTCAGTCTTCCTTTACTAACTTCACTAACACAAATTCTAATATATTCAGCAGTGCCTGTCTGAGTTGAGACAACTTCCATGCTAACTTTCCATGATTCCATACATGGACTCTTTCTCCCAGCTTCCTGGTATCAGGTAGGTCTGCAAAAGTTAGTAAATGCAGGCCATCCTCGGAGTCCACCTTAAAAAAGGAGCTATAGCCTTTAAGAGTTGCTGTTTTACATGAGTTCTGGTCTCATGGCAACTGCAGATTGTTCCATCTCTGTGCACTTGACTGAAGAACTGTAAAGGCAATCACAGTGAAGCACACAATGCTCCAATAAACTTGTAAGAAATCAAAAACAGTCTTTGGAGTGTGTTTTCATGGTATTTAACCTTTCCCTTTTATCTCTGCCCCTCATATCGGAAATGAGCTTATTCAATTCTCAGCCATGTGATTTTAGACAGGAATGCTTTTGGCTATAAGCAACAGAAACTCCAGCTAACAGGAGCTTAAACAAATCAGGGTTTATTTTTCTCACAAAAGAAGACTAGGAGGAAGGAGATGGCTGCTGTTTCTCGTTCACCAACTCAAAAGGCATCAAGGCTGAGATTTCCAGGATTCTCTTGGCCTTTCCACATGCTGTCTCTTCGTGAAGCTCTGTGCATCAGACTCATGCTCAAGACACAAAATTGGGGAGCATAAAGGACAGTGTTGGCCCTATCTGATCCCTTTCATATAGAAAAACACTGTTTTGAGAAACCATTACAGCAACCAGACAGGATCACATGGACGCCTCTAGCTGCAAATAACGCTGTACAAATCAGAAAAAGAACTGTCAAGATTAACTGAAACAGATAATAATCCATTGCTTGTGCTGGGCACATTGCCACCCAAAACAAATTGAGTTCTATTAAGAATGAGGACAGTGGAAATGAGTATCAAGTTAGCAATTAACAGAGTTTACCACTTCATGCCATCTCCAGCTACAAAGTCAATGGGTCAAAGAAGTGTAGATATTTTCTGTCTATATTCATGAATAGCTGTGTCTTTATAATGTGAAATGTAAGAAACCACCAAATATTTCTTGGTCCTTAGGTGGGGACTAAATGACTCCTAGGAAATGTCATTCTTGTTTTCATATGCAATGGTATACTCTCAATGTTTTCATTATATAAACTGGAATAATTGATTCCCCAAGAGCAGTCTATGTGTCAAGTTCTAAAAGAAAGTATTCAAATTTAATTAGAAAAGTAAATGAAAGATTACTTTACTTGGTATTGGAATACCTAGATTCAAGATCCAGTTGTGCCCCCTATCAATAGAGAAATCCTGGACAACTCCCAACCTTTCCTAGAAGTCAAAACCTGTTCTGGAAACCAAAACAGTTCCGGTCATAGCGAAGTTACATTTAATAATAAATTTGCTCTAGCTCAAAGAATGATTTTAACTTTCTAGAATAGTTTCAAAGATGATTCTTGAGGTATGAGGCAGAGACTAGACTTGGGGCTTCTCAAGGTCCATATAGCCATCACGTTAAAACACCCTTACTGAAAAATCAACGTAACAGCCATCTTCGTGATCCTAGTGTCAGAATAGCAAAGCCTTTTGTGGTAATGACGGTGACGGTGATGGTGGCTTGTTGCTCCTTGACATCAGAACTGGCTGCTTTACAGGGGTGATAGCAGAGTATAGTGGTCACTGAGCTAGTCATGATTTCTCCAGTACTTAACTGGAACCCATCTCCAGCTTCTAGGAATGATACAAGGATGCTCATTTTCAACGAAGAGATTTTAATTTCAGAAAAACTGATGGATTGAGGAGTTATTTCCTCTAGAATAATAATATGAAAGACCATGTTCTAGAATATCAATTCATTTTGTTTCCCTCTCATTGCTCACTGAATCATAGAGCCTTAAATTTCTGGCACAATTTATTGAGGTAAATCATAAAACTTATTGGAACACAATTAACAATACTTTAGCATAATTAGCCCTAAAAGAAGAAGTCTTAATTCCTGCCAATTAACCAAATTATTTCCCTGTGCGATGTCTGAATATTTGTGTCCGCCTACTGTCCCCCCAAATTCACATGCTGGAATCCCAATGCCCAATGTGATGGTTGGTGTTAGAAAGTGAAGCCTTTCAGTGGTGTTTGTTAGGTCACGAGGGCGGAGAACTCATGAATGGGATTAGTGCTCTTATGAAAGAGATCCCACAGATCTCCCCAGCCCCTTCCACTTGGTGAGGACACAGCAAAAAGGTGAGCGCTATCAAGGAGGAAGAGAGTCCTCACCAGAAGGCGATCATGCTGGCACTCTGATCTTGGACTTCCCAGCCTCTAGGACTGGGAGGAATAAATTTCTGTTGTTTATAAGCTACCCAGTCTGTGGCATTTTGTTATACCAGCCCCAACAGACTAAGACCCATTGTGAATGTTGTCTTCTTTCAAACATTTAATAGATTATCTTTACATCATTACTTCCACTCACTTTGTAACTTCTTTAAATGAATGCACGTTGTAGATATATCACTTTTTATTTCTGTCAGCATATTATTTTAGGACTCATTTCTTCCTGTGACATCTTTTCATCACCACTGCAGATATCCAATTAGGAAATCTTATTTTCCTTTAGCTTTCTGTTCTTAAAATGTTTTATGCATTTATTTTGTCCCACATCTCAATGTATAAAAGCAATAATAAGAGTAATTAATGTTCTGTTATTTTACTCCTAGTTTATGCAGAGTCATCATTTGATGATCAAATCCACCCAGGATCTGCAATTAGACCCAGTTCTGCAGCTGTTCTCTTCTTTTCCTATAATGCATGTTTTTTTCTTTGTAACTGTTGTTTTCCAATGTGTGTGATGTACAATACTCAGAATGCATCTTCCAAATAAATGTGGCTTCTCTTTCCCTCTTTAAGGCCAAAGTGGGGAGGAAATGTATGGAGCTTTTTCAGAATTACAGTGGTGCTTTTAGTGACTCTATTTTTTTGTGATAGGGGACGCAGTCGGCAGCTTTCTCAATGTGGTTGTCACTGTCACACTAGGCTTTCCAGATGTTCAAATGTAGAAATGTCATGAAATGCCACGGCAAGGATGTATTTCTTTTTATTCTTTTTCTTATCTGTTTCCCCCCCTAAAAAAATGGATGAACAAAAGCACAGCCATGGCAAGAATGGCTATCCACCAATCTTCTGAAATGGCCAAAGAAAATAGCAGGACAGAATCTGCAGGATGCTTCTGATGATTATAAATGCAGCACAACTTACATAGTTAGACAATTAAATTTAATATTTGGATTACAGGAGGACCCTGTATTAACTCTGCTAAAACTCTGAGATATTTTATTTATATGATTAAATGACATTAGATAACTGATACATAAAGATCCAACTTATTTTTCTAACTGTGATTTTTGAAAAAGAATCCTTTCCTCTAATGACATGTAATAAGATTTTCATTTGGATTAAGTTTTAAAAAATCTACTCATATACTTACATAATTATAGAATCATCAATAACTTTTTAAACTGGAAAATGGCCTTAGAAATTATCTAGATCTACTGATAGTTTATCAAAAAATGTGATGACTTTGGTCAATTTATCATAAGAATATCACATGCACATAGGTGTGTGTGTTTGAGAGAAACAGATCTTACATTTCAAATTCACTTCATAAAATAATGGCTTTGATAACACACAGAAATCATAAGCCAACCACTTGGACACAGCCTCATAATTTCGTATTTCTTTCCCAGGGAAGACATCACTGCATACAGTTTCTCTGTATTACCACTTGTTTTCAGCAAATGACCAAGATAAAAGAAAACTCTTCCAATTATACCAGCTTCTTTCTCGTTCCAAATCAACTTTACAGAAACAAGCCTGATAAAGTTACCTTTTTAATTCATTGAAAAGAGCTTTGTAATTTTGTTTAAAAATTCTGTCTTTTAGCTCAAATGTGATTCAGAGGGGGAAAAATTGTAGAAAATAGATTTAACAACTCATACAGAGACTTGTGACAGCACAGCTATGGCATCACATTTCAGATGAGTTTCAATGATTTTATTTAAATTTCAGAAAATAGTTAATCTTAAAGCACTGATATGGTGACTGACAAAAATAAATTCTGAATGGAAATCCCTTTCTGAAAAGTATTATGGTCCAATCAAATTTAGAAACAGAAGCTAGCTTATTTATTACTTACTTATTCTCTAAGATTTTCTAAGAACAATCATACTTCTTAGACCCCAGCATGGCCATTTTCAACCTCAGTAGAAGACCACAAGCCAGGGCACACTGAAGCTGGTGAAGAAGAAAGAACATGCACATAAGAGGGTGAGTAATAGCACACTGTAGAATATTGCACATAAAATAAATGGCCTAAAACATAAGACCTACAAAAAACAAGGAAAAGGAGTGTTCGCCATGGGCTGGAGTGGTAGAGGAAGATTCAGCAGAGAAGTTAGGCTCTGATATGTGTCTGAGAGAAAGGATGGTACAACTCCCATGATTAGTGAGGAGAGAGTGAGCACTGAAATAGAGGATAATAGTGTGAGCAATACAGGCTAAACCAAAACAGGACATACAATCAGAGACATCAAATAGTCCCACTGGGTCACACACAAGGGCTCAAAGTAGTGTTTTTGAAAAAGTTAAGCAAGTATTTAAGAAACTGATTATAAAGATCTTGAATACTAGCCTAAGGGAATGTTGGCTTTTACATAGGCTCACAAAAATCACTTGCAAAGTTGTTGTTGTTGTGAATTTCAAATATACAAGTTTAGGATCCACTCTAGAGATTCTGATTCACAGAGGCTGAGACAGGAGACTATTTTTAAAACAATCCACAGATACAGTACTGGCCTCATGGGCCCTATGCAGTCTCAGGGCCCCGTACTGAGTTTAATACTCTGCTGTAGCCATCATGAAATTCTTAATAATTTTATCATTAACCTTTTTTCTGCTGCCATGCCTTGTCACTCCATTCATAGATAGTATTCACAGTGGCCCACGAGCACAGAATTCCAGTGGACCCAAAATGTGTGGAACACAGTAAGACTCAAAGGGAATACAAGGCAAGCTCATTATGTCTATGACTGAGTGAGGAAATGGGGGTGCTGACAGCTCCCCAGGGGCCATGCTTTCTGCTGGAACCAGAGTTTGCACTGAAGGCAGAAAAAAAGCAATGGTATTCTAAGCAACAGAAACGACCAAGGGATCCTGTCACATCCTTTCTTCCTTGTGCTACTTCTCTGTATTGGCCAACCATTTACACTGAAAATGATGACACAGAAGGAAAAAGAAAAATAGGGCAACCCACAGTTTCTTTCCCTTTCAGTTTTTCCTTCTTCATCTGTAAACCAAGTGAGAGTGGTACCAAAATGTGAATGTATCAAAGTTAATTAAAAACATTTCAGTTAGTTTTGTGCAGCATTTCCATTGTCCTGGTGGGAAAGAAATATATATGCATGTACAAAATACAAACTCTGTATTGTCAAAGTTTCTGCATATGAGTTAAATGGTCTTATATTTGCATTTAAAACTGTTACTGTGCAATATAAAGATGAACAATAAAACCCATGCTAATAATTTTAATTTTTAATTTTTCTTTCTTTGGCAGAACATTAAATAGAAATTAAAAAACACCATGTCAAGTTGAGAGAGAGACCATGGAAGAGCAGAAGAAATTTTATATTCTAATTCCTTTACTTTTTCTCTGCTTTTGAACAAGTGGCTCCACATTTTCGGTTTGCACTGGGTCCTGGATATTATGTAGATGGCCCTGCACAGATAATTGTGATCAGAGCTGAAAACTGCTGGATGTAGGTAACGGACAGACAGGAAAGAATTCTAAAGAGGGAGATATTTCATGAGGTTTAATCTGTAGAGGCCTGACAGGAGTAAGAGAAATGTAGGGAGTCCATTGGAGATGTTTATCCCAGACAGGTGAGGAACAAGCCCCTTCATCGGGTGAGTGCAAAGGGAAGAGAGAAGAAAGGAAGTAATTAAAGGAAGAGGGAATCTAAAGAAAGCACTAGTGACTCAAAATGGCAGGGAAAGGAAGGGAGAAATAAAAAATGTCTCCAAATGTTTAAACCTCTGTGACTGGCTAACAACAATGCTATCAAAGGAAACATAAAGTCAAAGGTCTCCACTCTACACATGCTGACTTTTTTTTTTGTATTCAGGTAACATTGATTTATAACATAAATTTCGGGTGTACATCATTACATTTCAATTTCTGTGTAGACTATATCATATTCACCACCCAAAGACTAATTATCCTCCATCACTGTACATATATGCCCTATCACCCCTTTTACCCCCTTCCCTCCTCCCTTCCCCACTGGCAACCACCAATCTAATCTCTGTATCTATCTGTTTTGTTGTTGTTGTTGTTTTTATCTTCTACTTATAAGTGAAATCATACAGTATTTGACTTTCTCCATCTGACTGATTTCACTCAGCATAATACTCTCAAGGTCCATCCACGTTGTCACAAATGGTGAGATTTCATCTTTGTCATAGATGAGTAGTATTTCATTGTGCATTTATACCACATCTTCTTTATCCATTCAACCACTGACGGTCACTTAGGTTGTTTCTAAGTTTTCACTATTATGAATAACGCTGCAATGAACATAGGGGTGCATATATCTTTACACACTCATGTTTTCATGTTCTTTGGATAAATACCTAGAAATGGTATTCTATTTATGGTATTCTATTGTGGTATTTCTATGGAATAGCTCTATGGTATTCTCATATGGTATTTATATTCTTAATTTTTGGAGGAATCTTCATACTGTTTTCCATAGTGGCTCTACCAGTTTACATTCCCACGAGCAGTATATGAGAGTTCCCTTTTCTCCACATCCTTTCCAACACTTGTTACTTCTTGTCTTATTAATTACAGCCATTTTGACAGTGTGAGTTGCTATCTCCTTATAGTTCTGATTTGCAATTCCCTAATAATTAGTGAAGTTGAACATCTTTTCATGTGCCTGTTGGCCATCTGTAAATCTTCTTTGGAAAAATGTTCATATATCTTGCCTAATTTTTTACTTGGGTTGTTTGTTTCCTTGTTGTTGAGAAGTATAAGTCCTTTATATATTTTGGATATTAAGCCTTTATCAGACAGATGGTTTGCAAATATCTCCTGCCAATTGTCTTTTTATTGTGTCGATGGTTTCCCTTGTTGTGCAGAAGCTTTTTAGTTTGACGCGGTCCCCTTTGTTTACTTTTTCTTTTGTTTCCCTTGCCTGGTGAGACATGGTATTTGAAAAGATGCTGCTAAGACCGATGTTGAAAAGCCTCTGTATATGTTTTCTTCTAGAAGTTTTATTGTTTCAGATTTTACATTCAAGTCTTTAATCCATTTTGACTTAATTTTTGTGTATGGAGTAAGATAATAACCTACTTACTTTTTTTTTTTTTTTGAGGAAGATTAGCCTTGAGCTAACATCTGCCACCAATCCTCCTCTTTTTGCTGAGGAATACTGGCCCTGAGCTAACATCTGTGCCCATCTTCCTCTACTTTATATGTGGGACACCTGCCAGAGCATGGCTTGCTAAGTGGTGCCATGTCTGCACCTGTGATCCTAACTGGCAAACCCCGGGCTGCCGAAGCAAAACGTGCGAACTTAACCACTGCGCCACTGGGCCAGCCCCTTTACTTTCATTTTTTGCATGTGGCTGTCCAGTTTTCCCAGAACAATTTATTGAAAATCAGTTTCAATTCTATACACTAACAACAAAATAGAAAGAGAAATTAAGAATACAATCCCATTTACAATTGCAACAAAAAGAATCAAATACCTAGGAATAAATTTAACCAAAGAGGTGAAAGACCTATACACTGAAAACTATAAAACATTGTTGAAAGAAATCGAAGAAGATATAAAGAAATGGAAAGACATTCCATGCTCATGGATTGGAAGAATTAACATAGTTAAAATGTCCATACTTCCTGAAGTAATCTACAGATTCAGTGCAATCCCTATCAAAGTCCCAATGATATTTTTCACAGAAATAGAAAAAAGAATCCCAAAATTTGTACGGAATAAGAAAAGACGCCAAATAGCCAAAGGAATCCTGACAAAAAAGAACAAAGTTGGAGGTATCACACTCCTTGATTTCAAAATACATTCCAAAACTACAGTAATCAAAACTGCATGGTACTGGCACAAAAACAGACACACAGATCAATAGAACAGAATCGAGAGCCCCAAAATAAACCCACACGTCTATGGACAGTTAATTTTTGACAAGGAAGCCAAGAACATACAATGGAGAAAGGAGAGTCTCTTCAATGTGTGTGTTGACTTTTAAAGGGAGTGAGACATTGCAGAGTAATGGTTCATTGTCCTGTTGGACAGTCGTACACTGGAACTGAAGGGAAATCTGGCTACCATTGTGGACATGGAGGTTCTGTATGGAATTAAACAAAGGCAAGAAAGCAGATGAAGAAGGCAAGCACAAATGCCTAAGCCTTCTCTGACATCACTGCTTAGGAAGCAGGAGGAAAAGAACAGCTAGTACTTGAGACAGATGGAGGCACCAAAGGTATGGGAAGAGCTCGGAGAGCAACTCTCAGTGAAACCAAGCTAGAAGATGATGTATTTAAGAAGAATTGAGTAGAATGGTGTCTTATGCCAAGAGAGTGCGATTGGATAAAAGTGTTTTAAATTCTTAAGTATATATCATAAGTGACCTTGGAGGAAGCAGTTTCCAGAGAGTAGCTTTTCAGAAATTGTCACACTAGAGAGAGTTTAAAGATTGAATGGGCAGTGATAAAATGAGGTTGCAATTGTACTGCTCATTTTTAAGATGTTCTTGGTAGCAGTGAAGTTAAATAGAACAGAGGTGAGCTGGGTTAGTAGAATCAAGTGAAAAAATTTTTTCAAGATAAATAAGGATAAATTTAAAAATGTATTTGTTTTTATCAGTATCTTAAAGTTTTATTTATTTTTTTGACCACCTACAATCCTTTGAATAATCGGGGGACAGATGGATGGATGGAAAGAAAGATAAAAGAAAAAAATGATGAAGCACAAACAAACGTGTAGTCTCTTATTAATCCAACAAAATGTATCTGCTATGTGCAAGGTACATAAGGGAAAACAAGAATGAAAACATAAATGTTGCCCTCAGGGAGCTTATATTAAGGATATATTTACAATCCACTGTTAGCTAAATATCAAACAGTCTAGTAAAGGTCAAAATGAAATGAGCCAATAAATAAACCAAACTGTTTCTTGAAATCCCAAAGTGTCATGTAAATACTTCAGTGGAGAGTGAGAAAGGGAAGAATCTGGAAAGGTTACTCAGGGATAGTATTAGAATGGAGAGAAAAGGGACCAAGAATTAAAATACTAATACCTCTTCCTCAAAGACCAGCAGGAAAGAGAGAAGACCATGTGAGGCTACAGAGCGATGTAAATGAGGAGAAGATGCTGTATTGAACTGTTTTAGATGAGGGAAGTCAGACCAGAAAGCTTTGATGGTCTCAGTGCGTTAACAGGTAACCTCGCCTGCTGAGAGAGAAAGGAACAACATCTGTGAGAGCCTCTACAAAGAAAAGATCAATAGGACTTCTGACCACCTCCGTGTGTTCACACTGCCTGTAACACCCACCCCACCTCTCAGGCAGAATACATGGAGTTATTTTTAAGAACGTGTTTTCCTCTTAAAATCACCTAAGATTTAAGACTGTAACCATACCCAATAATCATACTCCTTCCTGAATTTCTATTATCCTTATATTTTCTTCCTCATGTTACTGCATACTCTGCTGCTCCGCTCTCTAGTTGTTTTGATTCTAAGTCTTATCTGTGCCTGACTAGAGGCTCCTCAAAGACAGGGAGACACACCTTATTCTTGATCTGTCCTTCCCAGTGTCTGCAGAGAAGTTTTTCAATAAATGTTTCCTGACTGACTGAAAGAGGAAGGAAGTATTACAAACATATACAAAGGGAAGATTCCTCTCTTCTCTATTAGTCTAGGGGATTTATAATACTAAATTGTGTATCTAATACATGACTTGTACAAAACAAGATACCACAGAAGCAATGTTTGCAGGATTCAAAACACAGACTTCAAAGTTAAAAGTAATTCTTTCACGGGCTAGCCCCCTGGCTGAGTGGTTAAGTTCGCACGCTCTGTTGCAGGCGGCCCAGTGTTTCGTTGGTTCGAATCCTGGGCACAGACATCACACTGCTCATCAAACCACGCTGAGGCAGCGTCCCACATGCCACAACTAGAAGGACCCACAACGAAGAATTTACAACCATGTACCGGGGGGCTTTGGGGAGACAAAGGAAAAAAATAAAATCTTTAACAAAGAAAAAGTAATTTTTTCACCTGACTAGTGTTCAAGAATTTTAAAGAACATTTTCCTTTAAGATATAGTCTAGATTATAGGAGCAGACCAGGTCTAATCACTCAGTGTACATTATAACCAAAAGAGCAGGATTATTACACATTCTACCCCCAATTAGAATTGAGGACAAACATTTGGAGATGTGTAATTGAATGGGGTATTAGATGATATTAAATATTTAAAATAAAATTTAAAAACAAGGAATTGGGGACAAAGGACATGGACAAGGTCTATGAGGACAAAGGACTATGGAAAGTTGAGAAAAAGTAGACTGAATAACTATGTAATCTGGATAATTCAAACCAAAATACACTCTGGCTAAATCTATTCTTTAAAATATTATGAATATGGGGCCGGCCCTGTGGCCGAGTGGTTAAGTTCCTGTGCTCCGCTTTGGCGGCCCAGGGTTTCGCTGATTCGGATCCTGGGCGCGGACATGGCACCGCTCATCGGGCCATGTTGAGGCGGTATCCCACATGCCACAACTGGAAGGACACACAGCTAAAAGTATACAGCTATCTACTGGGGTATTTGGGCAGAAAAAGCAAAAAAAAAGATTGGCAAGTTGTTAGCTCAGGTGCCAATCTTAAAAAAAAAATATTATGAATAAAATAATTATAGAAATAATTCTGGCCAAAAATTGATGTTTCTAAAATATCCAATAATTGAGAATGTTTTCTTAATTAGTAAAATTATCTCAACTTGCATTTTATTTGAAAATATGAGGTGAAATTTGGAACTGATTTAACCGGGTTGACTGTCATCATGACCCAGAGTCACAGGACAATTATTTCACTTTCATTTGAATTTTGGGGAGTTGTACATTGGTCTTGATTTTAAACACTGGATGGACTGAAATTACTGAGGTTGACGATTTCTACTTATAGTAGATTCTCATCATAAAATTCCTCACAGACAATCACTTGTAGACTACAAGTGATAAAGATCCACACAATGTGTGCTCTACATGCTACAGTGAAGGATGTGCACATCTTTCACTGTGCCAGCTGGGAACCTTATTTGATCTGCAGTATAATCAAAGTAATAGCAGTGTAAATACTTTATAATGGATTTCTCATTTAGGCTGCGTATCGCCAAAGTGTCTCAGAACTTTGACTTGATTTAAGTATGGACATAGCAAAAAATTGGAATTTTTTTCTTTTAATCTGACCTGAGCTAATGCATAAGGCATTCTCAAAAAAGACATGAAATAGAGTCCTTTCATCTCTTTCTAATTTCTGCATAGAATGCCAGAGCTGGAATGAACCTTAGAGACTAGAGATCAATCTTCATCCTCTGCAAGAGAAGGTGAAGTTCAGAGGGGCTATCCCAGGACACCCATCCAAAGAGCCATGGCAACAAATTATAACCGACTCAGTCTAGATCTTTTCTCACTGTAGCATATCAATCTTTCAGTCATTCATTTTCCAACTTTTTTGCTAAAGTATAAAATACAGTTCAACGAATTATCACAAAGTGTACATGCAACCAACTACCAGGTCAGGACATATATAACATTGTCAGTAAACCAGAACCACATCTTCATGCTCCTTCCTGGTCACTGCCCTCTCTTTTTTATGATAAAGAAACTATTACCCTGATTCTAACATTGTACTTTCTGTTTTATAATTTTATACAAATAGGGTCATACAGTGTAGGCATTTTTGTTTGTTTCTGCCTTTTTTGTGTTTGGGAATGTCACCCAAGTTACTGCATGTAGCTGTAGTTTAATCATTTCCTTTGCTGTATAAAATTTTATAGTATAAACATCCCCCAATTTCTTTTATCCATTATAATATTGATAGATATTTGGGCTTTATTCTTCATTTTTCAGCTATTAGAAACAATGTTGCTATGAACACTTAAGTCCATGTCTCTTGGCACACATGGTCAAGCATTTATGTTGGATACACGAGTGGAAATGAAATGCTGGGTCATATGGTAGACTATGTTCTACTTTAGCAAACACTGCCAACCTGTTTTAACAAGTTGGTTGCACTAATTCACTTTCCCAGCATTATTATTTAAGAGTATATTCTTAAATCTTTAAAGAAGCATTTATTGTATATCTACTATATTCCAGAAACTATGTTAATTTCTGAGCCCACAAATATGATTAAGGGACAGAATCTTCTCACGAGGAATTTTCAGTCAAACACAGGTGACAGACATATAAAAAAATCCTTTGTTTATATTAATACCTGTATGATATAAAAATATTATAACAGAAATATCTGTACAACCTTAATCTTGTTTCTGCCTCCATGACATGCATGTGATCAATACTCATCCTAGCTGTAAAGTATAAGAGACAGCATAGGCATTAATGAGTGACTGGTTAAATCTAGTTGCACACAGGAGTCAGAAAAGTCTTCAAAAAAGTGACAATGTTAAGATTGGCCTTAAAAGATGGTTTTCTGCCAGGGATACCAAGGAAGAAAGGACTTTCAGGGAGGGAAAAATTTGTGAGCGAAGTCATCAAAGCTTTTATCAGCATGCCAGTTATAAAACTGCCACAGGAGGACTAAAGTGTAGATTACAAGTGCTAAGGATGAAAATATTCCAGAATAAGGGGTAAGACCATGGAGTGCAGTAAGTGCTGGGCTAAGGATTCTGGACTCTAATTCATAGACAATGAGGAACCATCAAAGGGCTTTTAGCAGAGGAGTAAAATGATCACACTTGAATTTCAGAAAGATCATTATGGTTTTGAAGGATGGACTCGAGGAACACAATAATAAAAGACCGACACTACGTAGAGATCCACTGTAATAGTCAAAGAGAAAGACGGTGATGATGGCTTATACTGCAATCTTTGCAGAGAGGAAGGGAAAGGAAATGAGTGAAGACGATGTTGACCGATAGAATCAACAGGACGTTCCACGGCTTAGATGTGGGTATGAGGCATAAGAGAGTATTATGGGCTTTTTATTTTGTTGACTAGGTGGATGTTGGTGCTGCTTCTCAAGATCAAGTGGACCATAGGAAAGGGATATTTAGAAGAAAACAAAATAATTTCCATTTTGGAGAGATCTAGCAGGTAATTCTACAGATTATACACAGCCACGCAGTGTGTCAGATACCATTAGTTTTCCCCCAATACCCATCATCCTTTTTTTCCTTTTAATTATGGAATGAGCCAAGTTTCAACTGGGCCCATGGTCTCATAATTAAAGACTACATTTCCCAGGATCCCTTGCAGGTAGGTGTGGCCCTGTGATTAAGTTCTGAACAATGGGATTTGGACAGATGTTATTCTACAAGTTATGGGTCATGGCCTTAGTAAGAATTCTTGGGTCCCTCCAATTCCTCGTCCCCTCTCATTAACTGAATACAGAATGTAGTGGTGATGACACATTTTTGCCATGCGAACAACAGCAATATACTCAAGAGGAGCAGACCCACAAGACTGAAGAAGTAGCTTGTAGAACAGAGTTGCTCTATCCTCCTGTATATTGTTTTAGACTTCTACTCAAGAAATAAGCATCTTTCTTGCTTAAACCATATCCCCTTTTGGTCTATTAAAACAATTTAAATGATATTCTAATGTGCTTATTTCAGCATCACATATACTAAATGATATCCTAACACATGGAACATAGAGCTGGAGATGTTTAACATAATTCAGCATCCCAGGAGCCAGGTTAAAGTTTCAATCCTCCCACCATGGAAATAGAGGTAATTCTTGACCAGAATATAAGATAAGCATATCTACAAAAAGAGATTTACTGTACTTGGAGATAGTTTCATTGACTATTATGAAGCTTTTTGATTATCTCCATTCTGCAAAGATTTGGAATTCCCAGGGACAAAACAGAATGTTTATATGAAACATTAAGAAATACTGTTTGGAGACCACAGACTACATCAGACTACAAAGAACTTAGTGGCTTAAAGAAAGAGTTTATTTCACTTCCATATAATCACCCCAAGGTAGAGAGTTAAGGTTGGGGAAAGCAGCTCGGTCCCAAGAAATCGTTGAGGCAATTAGGTTCTGCAAGGAATCAGAATCTCTTTGCTTAAGGACAGGAGACTGAAAGAAACTTTGACCTTCCCCTCTAACTGCCTAAACACATTTACAGTAGAAGGTGTGTCCCCAGGACAGGCCATCACCATAGATAACTCTGGGTATCAGTAAACCGTGTGGGTCCTTGCTAAGCCCATTCTCACCAAAATTCTGTCTACCAAACATTTGCTTTTCTACTTCCATGGGAATTGCCTTCCTCCCCTTTGAAGTCCCAAACCACTACCCACAACATCCTTCTTTCTCTTTAGCTGAAGATGTCTCTGTCTCTTTAAGGTGGCAGCTTCGGTCATTCCGGCTGAGTTACTCCATTTTTCTGGGTTTTGCCCATGTAGACATGTTATAAAGTTTTGTTTGATTTTCTCCTGTTATTGTGTCCCATGTCAATTTAATTCTTAGACCAGTCAGAAGGTAGAGGATAGAGGAATTGTCTTCCTCCCCTACAGTTTCTTCCATTGTCATCTCCATGGTCAAAATGGTTGCCTCAGATTCCAGCCAGAAGGAAGGGAAAAGAGATTGTATCCAATGTCTTAGAGTAGAAACCCAGAGGTGTTACATGTTCATTTTGCTCTCATTTCTTTACCAGGAACTTAATCATGTTGCCTCATCTTAACAGCAAAGAGTGCTGAGAGTATTGCCTTGTGCCCAGGATGAACAGAATAGATTCTCATAGACCATTTAGCAGCTTCTTCCACATTAGGATAAACGAGAGGTCCAAGAGCGGGAAAAAAATGAACATCAAAAATGGATTTGGGTCAGATTATAAAGATCCTTAAAGACTAAGTGACAAAACAGACTTTTTAAGCACCAAGGTTATAACTGATCTGATTGCATATTTAAAGGTTGACTGGAGATTAACTGGTGGTAAGGAGAGCTTTTGGGAGGCCACTAATTTAGATAAGGAAAACCTTTATATAATCTGGAGAAAAGTAATGACCTTGAAAATGAAGACAAGGGGCAAATCTGGGGCAATATTATCTCTAAAGAGAATGCGAAAAGAGTGTTGGTGGAGGGGTTGGAGAAAGAGAAGTGACGAAGCTCACTCAAGGTTTTAGCTTAAGAAACTGAGCTAGGAAACAGTGCAGCAGGAATTCAGGGAAGTAAAGAGAGAGCTAGGTTTAACACAGGCTGCTTAAAGATAATTGTGGGCCATTAAAAGAGAAATGTCCCAAAGACAGTTGTGAATAATTTCCTGGATTTCCATAACGAAGCCAGTATTTCATACAGCTGTGACTACACCCATGAGTATGCCTGAGCAGGACAGAGGAAGAAGCAAAGAGAACGAAGGATAAATAGTCTGTGTACTGCCAGTGCTTGGAGGAGAACAGAAAAGAAGAATCAATGAGGAAAACGAGAGATCAGCTGGATAGTTGTGAAGAAAACAAGGAATGATATGAGCAGAAAAAGGGTCACCAAAAAATGTCCCCTGCACTCTCAATAATGCAGAGTAATGATTCCAGAACTATTTCATATGCAAACCTAACCAAAGCAATAAACACCAGTTTGCATTTTATCTTTACGACATTTTTTTTAATCTACAGAGAACACCTTGCAGTGTAACAGAACAGGGAAGTGGTGTGGCTTATCCACAAATGCTCCACACTGCTCTGAAACAAAACCAATGCCCCTTCACAAATCTGTCAGTCTATTCATAAGCAGGTCCAAACAGATACCTAGGAGGCAAGTGCAAATTGGAAACAGTTCTAGTCAAATCCACGTTTTTGTATAGCTTTTGGACATTCCTAAGATATCACTAGTGTTTCTGGATCCAGTGCCTTTTTATTTGGGGCTTGATCCTGAGGTTCTTTTCTTGAATACAGATTATTTATAACAATGTTTTATATTCAAAATTTGCACTGGGTATAAAAACATGAGCCAACTGTTTCTTTTCTTTCTTCTGCAGGTCAAATAATTCACTCAGTTAACAAATTACATTATACTTACGACGAAAGTTACAGCTTTAAATAAACACACCCATTGTAACACCAAAAATAGAAATTATGGTCACTCACACAAGTAATTAGAAAATCAAAGAAAATCCCCTTCTGAATGAAATACTGTTGAAATTTTATATTCTGTTTTAAACATACTTTCTTTTAGCCTTAGTTATACTTTATTCAATTAGAAAATAATATAATAATTATATTTTACTTATTAATCAAAGCTAATTATTAAGCTTATTAACATATGTATAAAACATATACATTTGCTATATATACACATATATATAAACTTAAAATCATCTTCAAATATACCACATTACCTCCTAGTTTCTTTCCTTTTTGAAGTACGTACAAAGAGCAAAAGCATTTCCTTCATTTTTATGATTTTATACAAAAAACAATTCCCAGAAAAAATTAAGAAGATACCATGAAATTATGTTATATTTAAAACTTAAAGCTAGACGGAACCTTTAGACATCATCAAGTTCAATCCATTCATTCAACAGAGGAAGAAAGGGAGACACAAAACTTAAGTAAATGATCCAGTCCTCCTTACTCTCATCCCAATTCTCTTTCTGCTGTGATGCTAAATCTCCATTACAGCAAAAAGTCAGTCCTTGCGCAGTAAACTAATTCTGCAGAAGACTACGAGTTCTACAGAATAACATCATTTTATAAACACATCACTTCTTATAAATTATAAAGCTCTGATCTCTACGGTAAAATCTATGATATGTGACAAGGGAAAGATTATTTCTCTTTTATAGAAGAGAAAACAGGCTCAGAATGGTTAAGTGACTTACTCAAAGCCACACAGATAGTGAATTCCACATTCTTTCTGATATTCTATACACATATATGCAAAATTAAATATAAAATGGATGTTTACACCACCAAATCATGAAAGTGAAGTCAGGGCAGAGAGCAAAGACTCAATGACAATACTACTACTCTGATGGAATTTTACAAGGTGAGTTGGCTATCAGAAAGCTAGCTTACTTTCAGCCTGTTCTCACACACAGAGTCAAGGTTGAGTCTACCCTCACCTACCCAATGGCCTAAAACATTGTCAAAAGCATTTCTCCAATTCACTTGTAAAGGAATGGAAAGATGCCTGACAGGAAAATTTTTAATTGTCAAAGCTACACTTAATCTTAAGCATTTATATATTTAAAACCATCAAAATAAGGTTCACATTTGAAAAGATTCCTGATATTGAAAATCAACATGGTACCAGCTTTAGCAAATTCTTTTTCTCAGATACGGTCAGATTTATGTGGATATGTCTGCCTGCCATGAATAGACATTAAAAATCTGATCTGTTAAATGCACCAAAGGCTTTCTTTAGAGACAGTAATATGATGAATGCCAAAAACAAAAACAAAACTCATTTCCTACAAAGCAAGCAAACAGCATCTTCAGAATCATTTAGGGGAAAAAAAAAAGCTTATAGTAAAAGTTACAACTGTCAACTCTAATACAAACCAAAATATCCACAGGCTTTATTTAATTGTCAGAGTTATCTACTTTGTTTATTTTTCCCATAACCAAAATTAAGTTGTTTCCTCAAAGTAATAATGGTAGCTAACATTAACATGGCTATTTATATCTATTATTTCAGTTAATCCCTTCAATAACTCTATGACCCTATAAATTAATCTTATAGACCCCATTAACAGAAGAGGAAAATGAAATACAAAAGGCATTAAGCTTGACTTGATCACCCAGCAGGGAAGACCCTCAAGTATTCTGACTCCAGAGCCCACACATTTAGCCATAAAGCTACACTTCCTCTCCAGTTAGACACCACTGACAGAAAGAAGCTAAGCACGTTCTAAGAATAAACCCAACGTAGGACAAAAAATAATTATACAATATTTGATCTGAAATCTACAGCAAGTAAGCTGAGTTCTAACTGTATCATAGTAAATTTCTTCAATATTAAAAACCAAAAAAAAAAGGAAGTAAATTATGCTTTACATTTCAATAAAGTAAGAAGAGACAAATTCAGTAAAGTATTAGTTTTCTAATTACCTCCTAACCACCTCTTATATCCAACACATATTCTCAAAACAAGGGGATAATTTAAAAACATGAATGAGCAAACAACAAAGACTGGACTCCTACACACTATAATCTATATAAGGTGAGAAAAGGGAGCCCCACCAACCTTATGACTGTAGCGCATTATCCTAAAATCTGGGTTGCTCTTTCCCTGCCCCAAAACTGACCAAAAGCTGTATATAGGGAAATGCTAAAACTAGGCACCCAGCAAGGGGAAGATTGAAAAAATTATAACGAGTTTAAAATATTAATCTAAAAGTTTACTGTCTATGGGCTTTTAGATCTGGATAGAGTTTTACAAAAATCGATAAGCACCAAGAAGTTATCACAGCCCAATGGAACTGTCATATGTAAAACAGTGCATTCCCCGACAATTGACAACTCACACAGATGAGACTTAATCCAGGTAAGGATTTATTCTCATAGCCTGACTGTAAGCTCTCCGTGTCTCATTTCCACAGATATTCTTTTGTAGAATCCACGTAGTGTGAATTTAAATAAAATAATACTCAATAGCTGAGGAGTTTGGAAACTTATTTAACTATTTAAATAAGCTGCCTGACAGCTAAGAATATTTAAATTTTTCAAATATGCAGCCTCTTAAGAAATAAAAAAGAAGTAATTTGCTGGACAAGTTCATTCTGATTTTAAAAAAAGAAGAAAACATTTATACAGGTGTCTCTGTAATGAAGATCAAAGGTCAGAAACTCTGAGATAAATTAATGGGCACTGAATAATAGTCATACACCTTGAAACAAAAGCACTCAATAATTTATAAACCATTAAACCTCGTCAATATTTGGCAATTTTACAAACAAAACAATGGAATAATGGCCACAAAGAGATAATAGAATTTGAGTCTCTCATATGTGATACACATTATGTGGCCACCTGCAGTAAGAAGACATACAGTAGTTAATGAAATAAGGAATTTCCCCATTTTCCCCTTTCCACAAACTAGTGACAAACTAGATGCAAGCAGAAAAGAGAGACCAGAACAGTGAAAGACGTGGAGTTCTGTCACATGAGAAACAAAATAAATAATTTCGGGGCTATAGGACTTCAAATATGTGAAAGATTGTCCTCTGGAACCAGAGCAAGGTACATTCAACACCTGCATAATACCTAACATGTTATAGGTATTCATTAAATACTAACTATGACTGAGGGGATGAATCAAATACACAAATCATTTGCTGATTATTTCCAGAGCCAGAAAGTTACTCTAAAATCAGAGAATTAAGTGCAAGTTATAGGAAGGAAGAGTTTTTCTTTAATGTATGAAAACTATTACAAATTATAGCTGTCCAACAATGGAAGGGGCTGTCTCCAAAGGTAGAGCGTGCCCCAAAGCTACGTGCATGTCCCTTGGCTGTTACAGAAGGGAGTGCTCTGCAGATGGGCATTCCGAAGTCTGGTTGACTTTTAAAAATCCCTATGATGCTGTGACTTCCTTTCCTCTTTGAGTTTCTCTCCTATGTACCCTCATTTCTCGTTTAAGCTAATAATTTCTGATGTTTTCCTTCTGTCTTGAAAATCCGTTCTTATTTCTATCCTCATCTATGAGCAAATACTATTACAACAGAACAAATCTTGAGCTGCCCATTCATTTCTTCCTACCTCTTCACCACACAGTCCTGTTCCAAGTCCTGGTGAGCAGGAGTGGAAAAGAACCAAAGTGCTCTTAGATTACAAACACCATCCATTGTAGATATATATTTTTATTCTCTGGTTTATTTTTCAATGATATTATCACATTTTTTACAACTTCTAAAGGTGAGTAATTGAGTAATGACACAGATGTGGCTAACTTCCTGCCTTTGTTCATTATCGTCATCTTGATAGACAGATGGGGTTAATGAAACCAAATACTTTAGTCTTATCCGAACCTGGTCACAATTGCATAGATGTAGCCAAAATGTGAATGTAGGTACTACAGGAAGATTTAAAAAATCCAAATTGTTCTCTTATTCTTCATTGGGATGTAGAGGAGAAAACGGTGATGATGTGGACTGGGTGGTTGGGGTAAGACTGAGAATTAAGAAACCTTAGTTTCAGACTGTCATCTCATCACTCTATGCCAGCTTTCTCAAATGTAAAATAGGGAATGGTGACAGCTACTTATCCTCTCCTGCATCCTAGGTTTCTGTGCATCTAAAATGAAATAATAGCAATGGAAACATTTTGTTCACAGCACTTCACACAGATCTCAAGTAGCACTGGCCCTAGGTATGGGTTTAAGATCCATACAGGGTTTCAGGAGTATGCACCCAAAATCAGCCCAATTTAAAACCTGTCAGTTGCTAGAAAGTAGCAATTAGAAAACAGGACTGTATTATCACCATTTTAGAAATAAAGTACCTATTCTGCCACATTGTTATTGCCACTGATTTCATATATTTCTGTTTAAACTGCTTTGCAAAGACAAACCTACCTACTCTGGAAATGTATAAAATCTGTATCAAACAGGAAACAGCCCTTATGTAAATCTTATGTCACATTGATTTTGTCTTTCTATCAAATTAATTGCAAAGTCAAGTCACACACAGAAAATCAATAACTGAACATTAAGGAAGCACTGTTCATACAAAGGGCTTACTACTATTTTGCATACCTATTCTTTTTATTTTATTTTCCACATTATGTAATGCTGCAGGTTGGGAAAAAACGCATAACTGAATAAATTAAAGTTAATATTCTCCTGCCTTTTGAAGGAGCAAAAACATATTAAGTCCAGGCAGAATCTTCCTTTTTTTTTTTCCCCCTGATGCTCTGCTGGTTCTTTATCAATCTCAATGGCTTAAGACCATATTATCCCACGGCTGCCATTGAAATGAATGGTACTACAGCATCCTGTTATGAAAGGGCATATGATGATTTAGCAGGTGAGAGATTATTAAATCTTGAATTTGAAATGCTGGGGCATTATGAAACTGCATACTTCAAACAACTGTGGAATCCACTCAACTCTGTCTCTTTCAGGAGATAAAATGCCATGTTGGTTTCAATGTTCAAGTGTTTTTAGAGGCTTTGAAAACTGAATACCTGCAGTTACTTACACATGAACCTTGCCTTTGTAGAAGAATCCCAATAGCATTGTTCGTGAAAATATTATATTTATTAAACCATGGCTAAACACTTTTAGAGGTTTGCATGAAAAGATACGATGCAGTTACTATTAGCCGTTCTACATTTAATAAACAAAAACTTCAAATCTGTCCTTCAATTAATGTTAATAATGGATAAGGATGGTTTTTCTTTCCCTATATTAAATATGTTTGATAAACATTTGGGGAAACATGAAAAGTAAGCAGCTTTTAGCAAATCTCACATACACAGAGACAATCGGATTAAGAAGATTCATGCACACCCTTATCAGTGGTTTACAGATAAATATTCAATACCTGGATCTCTGAGAAAGAAATATGTGTGCATATATATACATATGTAAGTTTACAATAAATGTTAGTTATATACAGAATGTGTAGCACACAATTCACAAATAATTTAAAAAGACTAATATTTAATGCAAATTCCATATTGCCAATTGATTTTCACACAATTATTTTGTTGGTTTTTGCCAAAGTCTTGAATCAGTAGCTCTATTAGAGTTCTCCAGAGAAATATATATACATATATTTGTATAAAATATATATGAGATATATGAGAGAGAGAGAGAGAGTTATTGCAAGGAATTGGCTCACCCAATTGTGTAGGCTGGCAAACCCAAAATCTGCAGGGTAGACCAAGAGGCTGGAGACCCAGGGAAGAGTTGATGTCACAGTCTGAAGTCAGTCTGCTGGTAGAATTCTCTCTTTTTCAGGAATGGTCAGTCTTTTTCTATTAAGACCTTCATCTAACGGGTGACCTCTATCTGATGTGGAGAGCAATCTGCTACTCAGAGTCTACTGATTTAAATGTTAAGCTCATCTAATAAATAACTTCATAGAAACATCTAGAATAATGTTTGACCAAATATCTGCATACCATGGCCTAGCCTATCTGACACATGAAATTAACCATCACAGGAGCCAACCTATGGTTGCAATGGATGAACAGGGTATTTCCGTCATGAATGCTGGTTGATATTTTCTCTTATTTTAAGGAATACTGAGAAAGTGAAATGAAGAAAATTTGTGTCACAATGACATGAGCAACTTCTTGGCTGAATTGGTTAATAGTTTACCGATACTAAAAGAATATTTCTTCAATTTTTGTGCTATTAAATAATGTAAAACCTATAGCTATAGGACACTTTGAAGTTTAGTCTACACGGTTAACATTTTCTCCAGGACTATCTGAAGTCTAGACAATCAGCACAACAATAAACCAAACTCTGATTTGGAGTATTTGCTAATTTCCATAGTGTAAATATACCTAGCACGGCCAGTTTCAAGCTACCAATATAAAGTCACTTGAGCGGAGTTTGGACAAGCTGTGCAGTTACACATACCACTCATACAATAGACGAAAATATCCTCAAGAGCATAGATAGTATTGAAACATAGTAGCATAATTAGGACATAATAAGCTTTGAGTATCATCTTTGCTTTTAATATATATTTACCTAATTATAAGTTTATATAATTTAATTATGATTAATAATGGCTGTACTTAACAGCCAGCTATAATAACTCCACAAAATTTAACCATCAGTTCTTGTGAGATGGTATAAACTGGCTCCATCAAACCACTGCAGGCTTACTTTTCCTCAACATGGCTGGTGGATGAAATTTTACAAAGAGAACTTAATTCACTCGGAATCAAGGATTAACATTAATAAAATATAATGAACTCCTCCTGTAATGTGCTCAGCCTTATCAGATATTAACACCTATTATGACTCGCCTATCAGCTCCTTTCCTGAGGTCAGGCTTTGATGAGCAGAGTGATAGTGTGGAGACACGTGGAGGAAGGTGGAAAGGAATATAAGTGGACAAGGAAATAGACGTAGGAGGAGACTCTCACAGAAGGGAAATGTGCCAAATGGAACATTTAGGTTAGTATTGGGTTTTCTTATATAGTTACACATTGGTATGACACAAATGCAAATATGGAGAAATTTCTGCTCAGTTTTACTATAAACTTTTAGATAGGATACAAATTAATTTATTAGAGTTTTTGCCTAAAGTACACATTCTACAGATGATTTGTGATTTTAAGCTAAAATTCAGGGAGTGTACTTAGGACACATACTTTTATGTCTACTTCAAAAAACTACATTTGCCTATAGAGGATGCAAGCATTATAGTCCCAACCTGAGGCACACATGATTTTACTAGTATATTATATTTATGCTAATGGAAAAACGAAAAAGGGATGAAAACCAAGCTTACCTGCTTTTATTCAATTTATTAAAGAGTCTGTCTCTTAAAAAACTTTACAGAAAGTTTCAAAGTCTGTCTTCAGAGAAAGAGGTTCTAAGAACACTAATAAAAATGACAGACTTGAAAGTAAAAGTAAAAATAAAAGCCCCACCTGTTCTAATTTATGACCGGGTTCTTGTCTTCACACACAGCAGGGTAACAGGCCATTTCTTCTTCAGTAACTTCACAATTTTAAAACACTTTAGAGAAGACTATGACATTGATATTATATCTTAAGTTTAGAGCCCTGAGATGATTCATTTTAGTAAATTAAAAATCTATAGATAGACACATGTGTGCATGCATATACACATACACACACACACCACTATACGTACATATCTATTCTCTACCTTCCTGACAAGGTTAGCAGCTAACAGAATTTGTGAAGGACATAAAATCTGCCTTTAAATCCCCTATCTTCATATCCATGTTTTCTTTCATCTTCTCCAATCTTCTGAATCCTACATTCATCTCTTCCCTCCCAAGTATACTGGCATTAACGCAGAACATCCACAATCATCCCAGCTACACCCAAAATTTCAGTTCAAGTTCTTTCATGCTACCCTTCTCACCTCAAAACATATGTGCCCTGGGGAAAGTTCTCATTGCTCTGTACTCTGTTAGCTAATCTATTAAACTCGCTGCGGTAACATTTTCCAGAGCTGTTTAGAGATCACCCCAACCCTCTGCCCCAGGTAAGCTCTGGGAATTTAAAAAAAATACGTTTGGGAAATAAGCCTCCCCCAGTGAACCAATGCACACCAGTGCAGTGAACTATTCCTAAACTGCGTTCACATTAGTTCCTCAGAACATCAACAAAATTATGCAGAAAATATGAGTTTGAGATCAAATAAGTTTGGAGATTGGTGGGTTAAACTACGTTGAATTAGTTATTTTCTTTTTGGAATGTTTACTATGCTAAAAGGGCACTGTTTATCTCCAAGATGGAGACCCAAGTGAAGTGTTTCCCAATCAAAACTGACTGTGGAACTTTGTTTAGAGTGTATCTTAGAATAAGCGCTCCATGCAGTGTAAGCAATCCATATGTAACCTAGTGTCGGAATTCGGCTTTCAAATAATGTTGAGTGAGGTCAGCCTGTCAGGGCTCCTCAACTTACCACTCTCTAGGTCATAAGGAAGAGCAAAGCTAGAAAGAAGAGGACAAGGGAGTCTGTCCTGAGTGAAGCAGTGCATGATATCCTTGTAAGAAAGAAAAGATGTCATATGGTAAAGTGAGTGGACTTTACAGGGAGATGGGAGTGGGTGCCATCAAGGCATGGCAGACAATGCATATATCTAGATGGCTACCAGGAAATGGAGCCAAATTATGGAACTGGGAAAATATTCAAGCCAAACAGTGAAAGAGACATGAGGAGCAAATGCTGGCAGTGTTTAGATTACCTAAAAGCAGAATACGTTTTCTTGGAGAGCTGTCTTTAAAGAGCTTGGTGAGTGTCAACCTTTCTTTGCTGAGCAAGAGCTTCAACATGACCAGTCCCTCACCCAAACGTGGGTCAATCTTCGAACATGTCACCTACCCAAACTGGATGTCTCTTTGAGGAGCAGTGACTCACAAACCTTAGAACACATATGAAGCATTTGGGGAACTCTTCACAAACGCAGGCTCAAGCTGCCACTCCCCAAGAAATTTTGATTCAGTGCGTGTGAGCTGGGTTTGAGAATCTGTTAACAGGCTCTACTTTGAGGAAGGCTGATTTAAAACTAACCAAAAGAGATGGAACACACAAAAAACTAAGAAAGCATGATCAAGCTCATTCTAGATTAGAGAAATTTCACAAGCCCTATAACTCTAAGTAGGAAATCTGTCTTCCAAGTCTTCTTTTTAATCTGGTATTCACATCACAGAATATCTTTACTCTTTTTACCTTTTCTATGTGATCTCGGGCTAATGCAGAGGATAGAGTTGCAGATAAGGGCATGAGGCTTGAATGAGCTGGCCTGGATTTGAATCCTAGTTCTACCAATTGCTACTGTATGACACTTGGCAAATCACCAAATTCTCTGCGTCTCAATTGCCTTTTCCGTAAACTGGAGATGCTTATAATAGAGCCTCATTTGGAGGATGTTATAGAATGCATGGTTGTGTCCCCCCCAAATTCATATGTTGAAGCCCTAACTCCCAGTGTGGTTGTTTGGAGACTGGGCCTCTAAGGAAGTAATTGAGGTTGAGGTCACATGGGTAAGGCCCTAGTCCAATAGGATTGCTGTCCTTATGAGAAGAGACACCACAGACCTCACTGTCTCTCTCCATGTGTGCACAAAGAAGAGGCCACGTGAAGACACAGCAAAAAGGTGGCCATCTGCAAGCCAGAGAGTCCTCACCAGAAATTCATCATGCTGGCATTCTGATATCGGAAACTCCAGAACTGTGAGGAAATAAATTTCTGTTGTTTAAGCCACCCAGTCTGTGGTATTTTGTTATGGGAGCCTAAGCAGACTAATACAGAGGGTTATTATAAAGATGAAATGAAATATATATGTAAAAGCATTTAGAATAGCAAATATTACTTGTTGACTAATACTATGTCTTACAAAATCTTCATTTTAGAGGCAGGCAGAATTGTGATATTAATTATATTTATGAAGATTAATCTATAATCATATAAAATTGTCAATCATACAAGTGAAACAAAACTACTTTCTCTACTCTTCCAGGAACTCCAACCACCTGTAAAAGAACAAAATGTTCCCTGAATTATTTCCAGTATGGTCAATAAAAATATGGTTCTCTGATCATTTCTGAATTAAATGGTTGACTTTAGGCACTACTAGTTTTCATGTTTCACGGTTCTAATCAATCTCTATAGAGCACCCCATTCTCAACCACGCCTGGCATGTTAGGAAGTTATGTTGGATGAATTGGGAAGCAATTCAACCCAGGTGAACATGTGAGGTTCCCCCAACCCTTAGCTTCTCCAATAATATTTTCATGAAATTAACCACCATGACCGGAAAAGGAACAATGCATACCGGTCTGCATTGGCAGGGTGTTATAAAATTGGATTCAGCAGTTTCAGAAGACTTGAATGCAATGACTAAGAAACCTACAGGTTTCACCTTAGGGATAATAAAAACAAATAAGAGCACAACGTCTTTAATAAGTAGCCTTAAGCTAAAGCACACTAGTTACTGGATTTTTTAACAGACATTCATGAGAGAATGTGCAAAAGTCAATACAACATTAATTAAAAGAGACACATTTGAACTTAATATCTTATCAAAAACAAGAATACATCCTATTTGGAGCAAAGCAAATGCATTTCTGATGCAAAATTTAGGCTGGAAACCTGTTAGAAACTCACTAAAATTGAAATGAACTCAGGATTAAATGCTATCATGTACTAAAGTATCATAAATTACATTATTACATACATACAAATTTCAAATACATAAACCATTATGTATTACAAAATATGTGTTATGTCTGAATTCCAGTCATTAGTCCCATATTTCTTTTAAGAACATCTTTGACATAGGAAAAAGATTACTAATTTCAGCAATAAAAAGCCCTATAATCACTCTAATTATTATAATTAGAGATAAAATATGGGAGGTGGTTTACTAAGCAAGAAAAGTACCTATCTCCCTATATTTTGGAGAAGAGTCACTGAGCTGTAATGAATACAGACCATCCACGAGGTGAGAAGCATAGCTAATCTTACGTAGCATCTAAATTGCTGTTTCATAATTTGGGCTATAAACTTTAGTCCAAAACACAGACTGAACTTAGTGAAAAGTGTCTACCAAATTGGTTGTTTGATGCTCTGTTGGAAAAATTTGCCCTTGGACAGGGAGGAGGAGAATATATATATGACTATTCTATGCAATACAGATGTAAGACAGTGCTTACAGCTGTAAAATACTATTGTAAAACCTAAAGATAAAGGGGCTGGCCTGGTGGCATATGGTTAAGTTCATGTGCTCTGCTTCTGTGGCCCAGGGTTCACAGACTTGGATCTCAGGCACGGACTTATGCACTGCGTGTCAAGCCATGCTGTGGCAGTGTCCCACACACAAAATAGAGGAAGACTGGCACAGATGTTAGCTCAGTGACAATCTTCCTCAAGCAAAAAGAGGAAGATGGGCAACAGATGTTAGCTTAGGGCCAACCTTTCTTACCAAAAACAAGAAAAAAAAAAAAAAAACACCTAAAGATAAACATTAATCAAAGATAGGCTTGACCATTACACTCCAAATGGTTGTTCTCCAAATTTGTATATAAGATAATGGCACAGCATGGAAAGAATCAGAAGCAGCTTCTCAAAAGTGTTTAAAGTTTTAAAATAAAAGTATGTATATACCCCTTACACTTAAATACAGATATATGAAAATATGTATATTATGGGTACATATGTATAAAAATGGCAACCTACCTAAAAGTCTGATCAACATATGGGCTGAATACATATGTTATTAAAATGGTCACTGTATTAAGTTTAATAATGTCCTTTGTAATCTACTGACAAGACTACCGTTTAACTACAAGAGCGAGCTAAAAAGTATAAACAAGAATTTTTTATGACAGCAAAAAGAGCCTCGACTTAAAAGTTATTTTATATTATGAACTCTTCTTCAGGTGAGCTGAAACTTCTAAATTTGAAAGTATGCATTGAATGTATTGCCCTCAATACAAACGATGGTTAATACAACAAATACACATGATATACTAAAGTACCTAAGAATTTAGACTACTTAAAAGGAGGCTACTTTTAATTAGCGGAAAATCCAAAGTGCAGAACATTTTAAAGGCATTTTAGAAATTATTTTCAAGGACATTGTAAAAATCAAATTAATGGCTGCCAGCGAATCTACTTGGCATACTCAAATAGTTAAACCTTATAAGCAGTACTTTATTGTTCACACCCCACCCCACTTGCTTTCTCTTTACAACAAGCCAGAGAAATATTTAGAGCAGATAGAGCAGGAAGCAGATTCAGAAAGGCAATTAATTGCTCAACTTCACACAGCCAGGAAGTGGCAGTGCCCAACCAAATATATAAGGAGTCTGACTCACAAATGATAAGATACATTTTTTTACTTCAGAGCATTTCCAAATTATGTACTGTTAAACTCCTCAAAGACCATTTAAAAGGACCACTGCATTGGTCATGTTATTTTTCGTGGGGAGCTTTTCTTTAAAAATGTCAACTTCACTTTAGCCCAGACTTAATAATCACCCATTATCATTCCATTATAGGAGAGCTATTCATTTTTTTTTTTTTTTACAAGTAACTATTGCACACACTGTCTGCCAGTTGTTGTGCCAATGGCTTGGGAATGTTGTGGTAAAAAGACAGACAGAATCCGTACCCTTGTAAAGCTCACTATAGTCCAGCACAGACACTCTATTAAAATAAACACAAAAAATATATGTTCACACTCTGTGATGAGAATGATGTAGGACATGTTCAATTCTCTACTAGAACACAACAAAAAGACCTATTCTGGTCTGGGTGGTCAGAGAAGGTAATGTTTGAAATGACCTGACGTGCAAGCTAAGGGAGCCAGCCAAGAAAAGTGAGGCAGGGTGAAAAGATTACTCTAGGCAGGAGAAACAAATGCATGTGTAAAGGCCTTGTGGAGGAGGAAGCATGTCTACGTTCAAGGTACGGGATGCAGGTCACTCTGCCTAGCAGACAGAGACAAGGGCACATGATAAGACTCAGAGAGGGTAGCAGAATAGACCGTGCACAGTCTTGTAGCCTCTCTTAAGGATGCTAGTCTTTTCCTATGGAGTAGCCCCCAAATCACTTCAAGCAAGTAGGTATGGCCAGGTATGACCTACATTTATAAACATTTCTCTGTTTGCAAGGTGGAAAATGAACTGGAGGGAGCAAGAGTGGCTGTGGGGGAGACAGCAGGCTACAAGCAGAACCCAGATGAGAGGTAATGTTAAGATACACTAGTGATTGTGGAGACAAAAGGAGGACAGGTTCAAAACGTATTTAGGAGGTAAATTAAGACGACTTTGTGAGGGCTGGAAACAGGGAGTGAGGAAAGACAGTCGGGATTAGTGAGATTTTACTTAATTAAAAAAGAAAAAAACAACATAGGACATCTGTATTCACAAAAGCTAATTGATGATTCAGGTTAATTACTGTTCTCCACATGTTGAATTTCTGACATAGTTTCTGTAAGCATATTCGACAACACAACAATGGCAGAGACTGTCATGCCAAAATGAATTGCTAACATATGCAATTAAAATAAATGTCTATGAGACATAACTGTCAAAATAGTAATTACGACTTGGTGAGCCAGAAACAGTCTGAAAACTTATTTGAAATTAAATTCCTGTCCTCTATATAGACTCAGTACATTCCAAACCAAGGAATTAAAAAAAAAAAAACTAATCAAACCCTTTATTACTGAATATTTAACAACATGATTCAGATAAACAGTATATAACTAGGAACCACTTTGAATGGTTTAATGATTTTGAAATTATGTTCATTTGAAATATATTTCAATTTTGAAAAATAATGGCAAATAAACCACTCGCAATTTTAAAAATCCATGGCCATTTATGACATTCATTACATGTAAATAAGTTTTCTAAGATAAGAGCACCCTACCAAACACTAAGTCAGAACTTTGAACATGTATATTAAGGAGCATTTACTAAGCAACCTATTAGATTTTGCAAAGTATAAAAATATAATGGAATATGCATGTAATCAAGAGTCCCATATGTGTTTCTCTGTTTGGATGTGCTACCAAGAGATAAAGAGCCTTTACAGATAAATAATCACAGTCTTCTGCACAAATACTATTTAAGAAGAAATATTCTAAAGTATCCTTCTAGCAAATCTTAAGGAGGTATTATATTTCACCAATTCTAAGACTCAGATTTTTTTTATTATTATTTTACATTTTAACATCTCTGAAAATCAAGATGCTGCTTACAATTGATACTGTCTTTCAAATGCTGGGAGGACAAACACAAGGGACAGGTATTACATAGTTGCAATTACCTGCTCTTGGTCACAACTAAGCAAAGTGTCTTCCTCCTAATGGAGCCACGTGCATTTGGTACAATGTGTTGAGTTTAATTGCTATTTAAAATATCTTAAAAATGTTTATAGCATGATTCATCACTGAAACAAAAATTTACTGTTTTTTTTCTGAAATGCATGGCAACAAAGGACAGGACATAAATTTGGTCTTAGTAAAATATTCTTCATTGGATGGATGACCACAATTACTGATTTTCCTGCAAGGCAACAAACATGTGCTCTATGAAACATGAGAAAGAAAGGTAGCTATAGTTACAGGAAGCTGTGTTATATTTTGTTACTGATACTTGTGCAAAAGGATTGCCTCACACACCATTCAGTGCAGTTCAAGGAAGGACAAATTTGCCCAATCCCTTCAAATACGTGAAAAAAGGTTTCAAAACAATGAGGAACAGAGGTGATGTTTTCACGATTTGAGTGGGACTATCACTGATGAAACTGTCATAATTTTATCGAAAGTGCTTTTTTCTTTCTTAGCGATATGTGAAATGATGGTACATCTTATAATTAATGTCATATTAGATTCAGCGTAATATGGTTACGAAAGAGCAATGAACTGAGAGATTCTAGCATCAGTTCTTTAAACAACAATCTGGAAAACGATGAGTCAGTCTGTTAATTTATTTGGGTCCCAAATTCCTCACTTGTAAAATGAAGATGTTGGGCTAGATCATTGCTAAAGTCTCTTCTAGTTCTATGACATTATACATTTCTATTAATTTTAAATACTTGCAACAAATTTATCTTAAAATATATACAGGAAAATCTGGTTCACTAAAAGTCCTATTCATGCAAAACCCTAATAAACACAAAATAGAAGTAACCAGTATTTTTTCCCATGAATTTTGTATTCAGGCATTTCAAAGTAAAACATGACAGTAACCATACTCATAGGAAAAAAGAGCTAATAGTAAATAGAATACTGGGTGGGTGCAGATTTTGTCAAATACTTTAAATCTTCAAAACTATTTAGAAATTACCATTCTTCATAATAAGAGACTAGAAGCAATGGAAGAGGAAATGTACTTAATTTTCTTTGAGTCCTTTTAAAATTTGTTATGAATGTATTGCAAATGTTGTGCTATACGTGTCAACAATTTTCAGCCCACCAGGACATTTATTTAACCTGAATACTATATTATCCAAAAATTTTGAGTAAATGAGAAGTTATTACAGTTTGATATAAAATCTTACCATAAAATACAATAAAAATTTCCAGAATAACCTACCAAAGGGCATGTATCAAATTTGACTATAAAACCTCATTTAACACAGACAGTTCCTGAGAGATGATAAAAGTCTGATGAGGTTAAAGGAATGTGGTAATGGAGATATTTTAGGTGCAGGTAAGCTTTTTAATCTGTGGTTGGAAAGTGGTGATAATTAAGGTGGATAATTTCACTAGGATATAATTTACCAAAGTCACTGAAGGTTTATGCAAAGGTATGGGAGGCCAAACAAACTTTTTTAAAATAATTCAGAAAAAATAAGATCAAGGGAAATTTTATACAGACAAAATTATTACTATAAAATTCAAAAAATATTTGACAATGATCCTTTCTTATAACAATTTGAATTTCAGCACTTTTAGTTTTAACACAGACTGTTAAAGGAAAATCACAACCATTTGTAGCAGGAATTTAAAAAAAAATTTTACATTGTTTGAAAGGTAGAAAACAATTCCAAAAGCAATCTTAATTTGTATATGTATGATATACATGTTAAACTAACAATATGAGATCAAAATATATATTCCATGTATAGTCAAAGATTAAGAGCACTCTTAAATTTGATGTATGGCAGTACATACTAATTCAACCTGGAGTTAAAGATATTCTTGCCTTAGTTACACTATTTAGAAAATTTTATTGGTAAAACTGGCTCACATTCATCTCCACTGGTGTTGTTTTCCATACCATATATTCTTTTTATTTTATCTGAGTCAGAAACATATACCTTATGCAAGCTTATCAAGAGCCTTATCAGTCCTGGTCATCATCTTGCCATAAGATTGCACAATCACTAGTGCATAGCAAGTACATGAGGAGCTAGATCTCTACAGGTCTCTCTCATTTCTGTACATATTGAGAGCAGAGCAAATGGCTTGAGAAGATGCACTTAAGTGTCTCCCACGAGAACAGAAGGCAAGTTTCCTTACTGCCCAGTATAGTCAAGACAATGGCTCTCTCCAGAAAAAGTGGAGGCAGATTTGCTTAGTATCCATTATAAAAGATTCAGGTTCCCTAAACTCAAGTTTCCTCAGATGTAACACAAATCAACTATGTACACTGGACCTATTCACATCATCCCCAAAGCACCTGGAAGGATAATAACTTTCCTGTTGCTGACTGTGTTGTGAGTAATAAACTCTTTGTCTCTGATCCAGGAGAGTCATGTCTCTTGCTGGCAAGTGCCATGAAACTGTTGCAGGCTAAATTGTTGGCCTGAAAGTAGGACAAAAATCTCAGAACCTTACATTCTTGATAGGAATCCAAACATTTCTCATAAAAGGAGTGGATAAATTTTCCTAGCAATTTTCCCATTTTTTGGATTTTTAAGAGTATAAAATAGTAATTTGCCCCTCCAGTAATTATTCATAAATATATACATATTATGATTCATTTCATGACTACTGATTTCCAAAAAAATAGAATTGCTGGTCATTTGAGCCCAGATGGATTAGGATTTACAGTACTCACCCCAACAACAGGTCAAACCAGGTTGCCCCCACCAACCCATTCTCTCCTTCTCATCTCCAGTTCAGCAGCTAGTTAGGCTTACATCCAAATGAGGGGGAGAAAAATCTGATGGAAAATTTTAGATGGAGTCTTGCTAATCAACAACCAAGAGAAGTCATTTAGCACGTCATTTCTGAGATGTCAAAACAAATGCATATCAGGTTCATGGACATGTTCACTGAGTGAAAAGCCTATTAACTATTTAATCACACACTCTTCCCCCATATACTCCCTATAAAACCCTTTTGCAGAAGTGTCATATTCAAGATGTACTTGTGCATTGTGAGAAATCATTAAAGTAAGGCTGAAAACTGCAAGGATGTGAGGAGGGCAACCTGAGAAACAGCCAATTAGACCTAATAGTTGAGTCTCCTATATTATGCTTATGATAATGGTCAAGTTCTACACACAAGACAGGCAGGCAATAAACATTTGATCAATTTCAAGATGACAGGAATACAAAACTAACCTGCCATTGCACCCTGATATGTTGACATTTTGATAAACTTCCATTATGGACCAAATCTGTTAGAAAACAAAAATTGTCAACATTCACTTCCTAAATTTGACACATTTAATGTATTGTTTCTTGCTGTCTTTATAGAAAATTCCATAATGGATTAAAATAGCTTTGTACAGTTTAATAGCAAAAATCATCAGTGGACAATTTTTAATGCATGAGTTCTTATCACATTGATAGAATGTAACTAAATTAGTGTTTATAAACTGTGTTTAAAATTAAGTAGGTAAATGACATTACTACACATTGATTATATCCTGTGCATATTTCCAATATCTGATATAACAAGATAATTAGGTCGACCTTATGAATCCTACCCTGAAGCTTTACTGTATTCCTGATAGTTTGCAGTAAGCGGTACAAAATTCAAGAGAAATCTAGCCAATTGCTATGAAGTGAGGGAGAGGACTAAGTTTGAAAGACAGATAAATAAATGATAATGAGAGCTGCCAGAGTCAACTTTCTCTCTTTTTATGTGGCACATAGCAATACCACGGGCCACTCTCAATTACGTCCTATATAGAAGAGACTGTGCTAACCTCTGATGTTGAATATCACAAAGCACATCGTCAGACCAAGGAACCTTGATATTCCTCATTATTTAATATTGAATATCTCTTCGGTAACTAAATAAAATCTTTTCCTTCTTAATTTGCAGGCATTGAAAACTGAAAAGCACTTCCTCCATCAGCAAAAAACCAAGTTTACAGTCATGACTCTTCCATTTATGTTCCATTTTCAGCTGCAAGGAATAAAAGCAACAATTAGGAAAGAGCTAATATGGCAGAGGTTTCATGATAGACATCAGTTGCATTGTTTCACATTAGCTGTTCGAACAGCCATCAGAGGATAATGACTTTCAGTCACAATCAATCAATAAATTATTCAGTTGCAATTTCCCATAAGTCATTGCTATTACTACCAGTCATCAAGTATCTTCCTTTGTTTCTTGAAATTAAATTTGAACAAAGCAGTATGACTATCAGTTGATCTTCAATAGCTCCCACCAATAATTTGCCACTATGGACATTAGACCATATTAGTAATAGATGAAGGTTCTGCGTATTTTTAAGTCGTGGTGAATTGCAAAGTAATTGCACACGTATTATTCACCCTACTATCAGTGAGTGAAGAGCATTATGCTGCCTAGATGAAGCCAGATTAAAATCAATTAAAAAGATGAGTTGGTTTTGTTTATCATGTATTTTTATAATTTATCTGACAGCTGTTTCCTGAATACCACTGAAGAATGCATATGAAGCAGATATAACCCCTTTGAATAAATTGATGCTTCTTTAAATCTCTTCTTGGAATGTATTATCCCCAAACAGGCTTGTTAAATTAATTCTGCAATCATAATATTCAAGATGGAACTAAAAACTTCCTGATCTGCCAGGTTTTGTACTAATGTTTAATTAGGATTAATTGCATGACTGGAAATAGCGATGTTTCAATATCAATATTACAGAGGTTATACTCTTTAGAATGACATTTAAAATGAAAATAGCAAGGCAATATATTAATATCAACAATATATAGATTGAAGTAGTTGAAGCATCTATCTTACACTAGACGTAGGAATTCCTGTTTAAAGGCAAAATAAAATGAAACATTTTTAGTGGCCTTTTTTACTTTGGTTATGTTGGGTAAGACCAACTGATGCACAGAGGCAGTACAAACACAAAAGCTTCCATTCCTAAGGGCCACTCATGTCCACTATCAAATCCATCTCGTCCCAAGTAAGGTAGTTTTGTGTAGTTTGATCTATTTCCACATGGGTGTAGTGGCTTTACTAAAAGGCTTCCATTAACAGAGTCATCTTTTCACAAGGTCATTTTTGCACCTAACTTACCATTTGATAAACTGCGTCCTTCAGTATTTAAATTACCTACCACCTTTTTACATTTCCAGACGATAAACGTGAGGCTATGCTTCTACAAACACTATTCTATACAGTTTTACTTTCCTAAAATTTAACAACCCACTAAAATAAAGCCTTATTTATCATAACTAAGGCCATATCAAGAAAAGTAGTATCAGCCTCCTGATACGCTAAAGTTCTTCATTTCTCAGGGCAAAGAAAGGATGGTACCCAAGTGAAGATCAATTTAACCTCTCTTTTTCTCAATTCTCTAAAATTACCAATTAACTGTATCTTGGAAACTCTTGCTTTACACCAGTTATAATAACAGTTCATTGTTCCTAACACGGGAATGAACAAAAGTAGCCATTCAAAGACATGAAATATGCCCACAACACAGAAACAGAATTGTGTGATGTTTCAAAGTTTCCCATTCAATACATTTTCACTTTCTTTGCAGAAAAATGATTGATATGTAGAGGCAGCAGGAAAAGAAATGTCTACCATAAATTTATTTCTGACCCATAAGGAAACTTTGTGGCAATGACAGAAATCTCAGAATAATAAGAGTATATCTTGTTGAAATTAGTTTGCATCTGAGTTTATTAAGGTAGCTGAGAGGAGACAGGCAGAGGAGGCCATAGGAGTGGGCTCCTCTGGGACTCAAGAGGAAGCTGGAGAGAACTTGCACCTTCCAGGTCATGGAATTGAAGGTTAATCTAAGTGAAAAATCACTCTGAGATGTAGCACTGGGGCCCAGATAACAACTAAGACTGGGGTTTACATATGTAAATCGATTGCAAAAGATGAATGATGATGATGACGACGACGACGACGATGCTTATCCAATAAGGGCAGGTAAACTGAGAGATTAAGTAAACTTGCAGACCTGGTACTCTCTATTCTACACAAGGCATTGAATTAAGTCTCTAATTATATCTTGTTGCCAAGGTAGAGGAATGAGACAGGGAGAAATAAAAAACACCCCAAGAGTCAGGAATCTACTCAAACATTTTGTACGCAAACAATATTAATTAATAAATCATCTGAAGTTGGAGAAAAAGTGCTGTAACATAGGGCTCTGTGTTTTACTTAGCTATTTGTATTTTCATCAGTGATTTGTAAGAAAGATATAGAAAACACACTTGTCAAACTGCAGATAATGTCAAACCAGGAGGGAGAGCACAGGTGTATGCAGGATGAGATCATCAGAAGTATCAATTTATTTATTAAAATGGGCAGGGACACAATTAAAGTGGTGCATTTTGGATTTTAAGACTCAATTGTATAAGCATGGGAGTAAAATCACCTGATCTGACAGCTGTTCATATGAAAAAAATAAAATACAACCCCAGGCTTTAAGCGATCACAAGTCAATGTGATACAGTTGTGAAGGGAGCCGGAGTCCTCAAGCCTGCATCAATATCAGCCAGTGCCCTTCCAACTCACGGGAACCAATCATCTTACTTCATCCTGCAATGATTTACTATTCTTAGTTCTCATTCCTGTGCTGTAAGTGGAAATTCGGATAATTAGAGGACAATCTATGGTCAGTATGAGGTCTTAAAATTTTTTGAGAAATAACTGAGGGAAATGAGTATATTAGTTTGTTAAGAATGAAGCCTCCACAAGACACGCAAACTTTCTCCAAATAAGTGAGAGCTTGACATGAGATACATTTGTTCTTTGTTTTGCTAAAGTACAGAACCAGCTCAGGTGGATATGTTAGAAGGACCCGTTTGGTTCGGTGCAGTACAACCAGAGATAGTGAGAGGAAGGGGGTGAGATGGGGCTTTGCAGCTAGCCGTAAGTCAGGCATTCAACTATTCATAATTCAAGAATCAACAGGTATTACTGATCACCCTCTTTATGCCACATACTGCTTGGCGGTAAGTTGGAGTTGACATTTAAAATATTTAACAACTCTCTGGCATGACCACCAACCATTCAGAACAGATGCCTGATCAATCAGAAAGCATGCCTGCCACAAAGAACAGTAGGACCACCCCAGTCCATACTGCATCTCAGTTCACTATTATCAGGCAAGGATGCAAGGTCCATATGTAATTACACTACACTAAGATATCCGCTTTTTGGAAGTGTAATGAAGAGTAGTAGCAGTCCTGAAAAGAAACGGAATGGCTTAAAAATCAAATAGCATTTGAAAGAGAGCTTACTGAATAGCAAAGTGAACCAGAAGGTGAAGGGAATAACAAAGGAAAAGTTGGAAAACTGCAACAATATTTGTTATGTCCAGAGAACCATAAATATCTGAAAATTATTACACCATCATGAAGGCTGGAGTGAGTGGCAGGTGGTAAGATGAGAAACACAAACAGAGACCAGGTTATGAAGGATCATGTGTACTATGCAAAGACGTATGGATGCTATCCTTTGGGCTACAGGGAGCCAGTGAAGAACTGTCAGCAAAAAGCAAGATGATCAAAATTCTTCAACAGAAAGATCACTCTAATGGCACTGAGAAAGACAAACTCATAAGACTACTGCAGCCATTTAGGATTGGCCTAAACTAAAGAAATGGCATAGGAAAAGGGGAGATGAATATCAAAGATAACAGTGGGTAGTCACTCAGCATTTGTTGACTCAAGCAGGAAGATGCATAGACTTCTTGCTTGGTAAACTGGGACCATTCACTGATACAAGGAATGTGGGGTGGGAGACACATCTGGAGACTTGAAAATAATGAATTACATATTGTGAGTTTGAGTGTCCCATAGGATTTGAAGGAGGAAGTATTAAGTTAGGTAGGGAACTTGAGAGAGGTGGGGTCTACAGTTATATGTTTCCAACTTTTTACATCTAAAACTGCCCCAAAAAAGTATATTGAAGGAGAAGAAAAAAGAGCTGAGGTCAGAATTAAAAAAACCTAACATTTAAGTAGTGGATTGAGAAAGAGAAGCCAGTAAAGGAGACTAAAGCCATAGCTTTCTAAATGTGCTGCCTTGGGCAAGGCATTTTGCCTCAATGAACTTCAATTTCCTCAACTCATAACTCAGGGATAATAGTACATAGCTCACAGAGTAATAAATCATCGTGCATGGTCATGTCCCCAAACGTTAGTTCTCTTCTTTCTTTTGTGGGTATTTCGGGTCTGATTCATCGACTAGCTGACGGCAGCTAGCTAAGAGTAACACACTTAAATTCCAACTTGAAAATTTCTTATTAAAAAAATTGAACAAATTTGTGGTGCATAAGGGGGAGAGCACAAGTTCTGGAGTAAGACAGATTTGGATTCCTCACCCGACTTGGGACAATTTGATCTATCTGAACACGTTTTCTTGGCTGTGAAATAGGGAAAACTGTACCTGCATCCCAGGATTCTGCTGTTTTGGGGCAACAGCGTAAGCAGCTCACCTCTCTCTGTGTCTGTAATTCAGCAGGTATGCAGTAAGCCTTAGTTCTTTCTCCATTGTATCTCTTTATGTCTCAAGTGTACTGTACCAGACATAATACAACATTTCCTTAATGACTCAGGGTTATCATTATGAACATCAGTTAATGTTACGTGTCTGAGATGGAGATGCAGCTGAAAATTTAATAGAACATCAGGCGAAATGAGCCACTCGTGTAACACACAGTTGACTTGCCTAATTTTGTCATATGCATGATATTGAATCAGCAGCAGCTTGAGATGATTTACCAGGCACCAAAAAATGTGAACAGCTGCCTTTCTAAGATTTGATATCATATAAGCGAGATGAACGAATGTTATAGTGATTCATCAACCTCTCAAGTCCAACGATTGTTTGCTCTTTTACAGCTAACACAACTTCCTTATGCGTCTGGGCTTGTCTCTGATAGATGAAGTATGGAATCTGTGTTGTCCCACACTGTATTCTATAACACTATAGCACAGCTCTGTTCTACTGCATTTATGTTCATCATCTTACAACACTTTTGAGCTGAAGCCTGCAACAGAGATGTCAAAGGATCTCTCCTAACTCCTCATCCCAATCACAGTCTCCTTTGCCTAAGCATCCACATTTCACACCACTGTGACCCTGCCCTGACCCTGCCCCTAGATGAGTGGCCCAAAAATCAGCACCAGAGGCATGGACAGCTGATTCAAAGTCTAGCACATGACACAGCCTGTGGGTAGATCTGAAAGGGTGAGCTAAGCCATTGGGATTCTTTGTTTTCAAAATGAATAAAGGGAAACACCAAGAAATTGTGCCAGTCAGCAGTGAGCTAATGGTGGAACAATGCCACGTGTAATCCAAAGTTTGGAGGGACCAGTAAAGATACGGAGAGGAGGGGGAGGAAGTCACCTGGTGGTAAACAGAATGAATTAGATGTGCAGAGAGAGAGGCAGAACTGCCAAGAGAGAAGAAGGGAAAGGGGGAAGAAAAAGAGAAGGAGGCAACAGAACAGCGGAGGGAGGTAGTGGGACAGAGGCTGGAGAAGAAAAGGAGGAGGAGGAGAGGGGAGGAGAAAAGGCCAGGCCTGAGGAGGAGAAACACATTGAGGAGGAAAGATGCCCTGAGCCCCAAGGACTTTAAAGATCCACTTCCACTCTGCATTTTTCTTTAAAATACACTGCCTCTTTCCTCACCGCCCCCCCCAACCCCGCCCAGGTAACTTAAGAGGATCTTTTTTTTCCAATCAATTTAGCCTGATTGATACATTACAATGGTATCAAAACACAACTTACAATGCCTCAGTCAAGTTCACCTTGTGTAATGTGCAGAATTCCTATGGTTGCCATGGCTTTTGATTGACCTTAGAGATTAAGTTCGGGTGAATCTCTTTCTCCATCCCCCGCTCCCCTCCCCCCTCCATATATCCCATTGTAGACACATGGTATTCCTTTACAGAGTCCTGGGGAATAAATGGCTAATTTTCTGGTGTTCGGAGTTCATCTCCTCAGAGAGCCCACTCTTTGCTATCCCTCCCACTGGTTCTTTCTCCACCACTGCTGCTCTTCCTCACACACTCTCTTCCCTTTTTCCCCTCTGCTTTTCTTTTCTCGGTAGCTTCTGCCTCACCCCATCCCTGAATGCTTCTCAGGTTTCACAGGTCCTTTGAAAACACAGACAGCCAATCTGTGCAACATCCAGCATCCAGCGAACCTCCTCTAACCTTCACAACCTGTGCTCTTCTCTGCTGTTTCCATTTCTGCTGTTTCACTGCCAAGGTAATGGTTTCTAGCTTTTGTTCAGTTATTCTTGAGTCCTGAGTGATTCTGAAAGCCTCTTATGATTCAGAAAGCTAGGGTTTGAACAGCTGGAATTTCTGATAGTGAGGGCACTCAAACAGCACAACTTGCTCTCCCCCAGTGAGCAACACGCGCCTGGTCATGTGGGCTACGTGGCCAACAGCCATGGACAGAACCACTCAGGGCTCCCCAGAGACTCCAGCTATGCCCGTATTTGAGATAACTGGGATAAGAAAAACTGAAAAAAAATGCCAAAATAAAGGTGGACAAATTAAATATATAACAAATTAACACTTTTGACCTAAAAATGTCAGGCAACATTCTTGTGCTACCCAAAGAAAATTAAGGTGAAAATTAAATTTAAGATCCTAGGCCTTCTGTAAAGTGAGGCCCTGGCCACATGGGTGTCCTCCCTCTGAGATAATCTCTGCCAGAAATCTACACTTGTAGAGAAGATAATGGCCTGAGAGCCAAGATATGGGGATGATCTTACCTTACAGCTCTATATTTCTAAGGGTATCACCGCTCTCCTTTATTTGAATATTTGAATAAATCCTAATTAAAAGGGACAAATAACCCACATCCCAGGATTTGCCCTACAACCAACCAGCCACATGACACTGGGCTTACGAGTCACCCACAAGCTGTAGGCATCAGTTGATTAATCCTTTAAAATAAGTGGATCGACCAGATAACTGATATCACTTAGAGCTTTAAGATTCTATAATATACATGTCTTTGGTTTTCAATACAATAAGAAAAAGAAGTCTGAGTCGAGGGAATCTTTTAGAAGCTACTGTCCTATATTAATGAGCTTCAGTGAAAGAGCTATAAGAGCTAGACATTTTTGTATACAAATTGTTTGAAAACAGAGACAGATAAGGACGTCCTAAATCCAATATAAAGAATCAAAATTCATTTAGTGATTTCGTATTTAGCTCACAGAATTTCAGTTTGTTTCGCCTTCGGCTTGTTGTCCAACTTTATTTCAGAAACAATACGAGAAGACTGAGCTCCATCAACACCAAGGAGATAAATTGGAAGTAAATGACATCTGGAACCCTCACTCTTAGGATAGTGTTGCATGAGAATTAATATTGGGGTGGAGAGCCTACTAGCTACATACACTTACAAGGTCTGCACATGCTCGTGCACCCCAACAAAGTGCAAGTTTCATCTGAGAGATGAAAATCTAGACTTGTTTCCATGCTCACTCCATGAGTGTAAAAAGAAGCATGTTCCTCCCCAAGAAAGGATTAGCAGCTAATCTGATTGGAAAGAGTCTGACAGTCACCAAATCAGATTCTATTGGTAGACGGCATTCATGTGTTAAAGGCCACTGCTCACGCGTAGCTAGGATCAGGTACAGAAAGCAGTTTGACCTGCCTGTGTTCAGGTCTAACAGGCCACTCATTATTTTTCTTTACCTTTTAGGCGCACCTGGGCAGGACCTCCTGTTGTGAAAAAAGAAAGAACACCATTCTCTCTGCCTTCCAAGTTTCCTGAGGCCGGTTGGGTGCGTCAGGTTAAACCTGGCCTGAAAAGCTGGGCTGGCCCACAAATCTGTTCCAAAGCAGCTAATAGGCCACCTGGATTTGGGGTGGAAGCCTCACTGTATCATACAGTTTACCAGAGTCCTACTTTATGGGAGAAAGTAGGTCCTGACAACCAACAATAAGGCTTTTACTTTCATCTCCATTTTATTTTTTTACCTATTCCTTATTTCATTCAAAATACAAAGCAAGAAAGAGAGACTGGGCATTTTCCTCTATATCTCAACTTCTAACTTATCGGTATGATGACTAAGAAATAAATACTAATAAATGACTAAGAGAATAAATACTAGTCTAGAAACTCATGGAAAGACGCAGCTTAATTTGCCCTGTGTTTATTGTTGAAGTTTATTATTGTGGTTACATTTGTTTTATAGGAATGCCTGAAGTTAGAAAGTTTATCAGAACCTTACATGGCTAAGGAAACCAAGTTTTTTTTTGCTGCAGAAGATTCTCCCTGAGCTAGCATCTGCTGCCAATTCCCTCCTTTTATTTTTTTTAACTTAAGGAAGACTAGCCCTGAGCTAACATTTGTGCCAAGATTCCTCCATTTTTTATGTGGTTCGCCAGCACAGCATGGCTTGATCAGTGGAGTAGGTCTGCACCCAGGATCTAAACCCACAAACCCAGGCCACCAAAGCGAAGCATGCAGAACTTTAACCACTTGGCCACGGGGCCAGCCTCAAGAAACCAAGATTCTCATGGGGAACAAACACCAACTTTTGAGGGCTGGTCTTTGGAAATCAGCACCAAGCATTGAGGGACATTAGACCAATATTCCAAATTTTGTTGCTCTTTATCTTGGTATGCAGGGATAAGGAGAACTAATTTCTTGAAGAAACTAATTTCTTGATTTCTGATGCTTATTCATAAGCTCTTGAAGTGACCAATACATGATCTCACATTGGTTCTGTACACCTTTCTCATGTGGTGAAATATCCATAGTACAAAATTTACCATTTTAACCATTTATACATGTACTATTCGGTGGCATTAAGTACATTCACAATATTGTGTAACCATCACCACCATTTCCAGAATTTTTTCATCATCTCAAACAGAAACTCTGTACCCATTAAACAGCTCTCCATTTGTCCCTTCCCCCAGCTCCTAAGAGCCTCTATTCTACTTCCCGCTTCATGAATTTGCCCATTCTACGTACTTTATGTAAGTGGAACCATCCATTGTCCATTTGTGTCTGGTGTATTTCACATAGCATAACATTTTCAAGGTTCAGCCATGTTAGAGCTTGTCTCAGACTTTCATTCCTTTTCATGGCTGAATAACATCCCAATGTATTATACACCACATCTTGTTTATCCATTCATCTGCTGATGAACGCTTGCGTTATTTCCATCTTTTAACTTTTGTGAATAATGCTGCTACAAACATTGATGTACAAGTATCTGTTTAAGTCCCTGCTTTCAATTCTTTTAGGTATATACTTAGCAGTGGAACTATTGAATCACATGGTAATGCTATGTTTAACTTTTCTGAGAAACTGCCAAAATGTTCCACACTGGCTACACCACATTCCCATCAGTAATGCATGAGGGTTTGAATGTCTTCAAATCCTTGCCAACACTTGTTATTTACCAATTTTTTTTCATAACCCATCCATGGGTATGAAGTGGTCTACATTGTTTTTTACATAAGATTTCTAATTAAGATGGACACTGATGATTACTTACCCAACATCTATTTCTTTCTTCTTTTCTAAAGAATTCCATTTTACTCAAATCCTAGCTAAATTCACAGCTCTCAGTGGTGATGCTGACTAGTCAGACACTTGGCCCATGGTTTTCCCCATTTCCCTGGACCATGATTTTGGTCCAGGATGGATGCAATCAGACAAAATGAAAGGCTCTTAAGGGCCTGAAAGATGCTCCATGATCTCTCTCTCTTTCCACTTCACCACCCCACACTATAAACAGAGAATACACTGTCGTAGTTTTTGCTGGAGTAGTCCTATAACTACAAGAGGAGCCTCCCTCTGAGGACAAGACAAACCCCAAAGACGACAGTGCAGAAAGAAAGTAAAAACCTGAATCCTTGAGGATATACTCAAACCAAAATCACTCAACCAAAAAACCCACTCTACCTGTGAATGTCTTTTCATGTGAGGTAATAAACTGCTCTATTTTTTAAGACATTGTGAGATGCAGCTTCTGGTATCTGAGGCCAAAAACATCCAACTGATCTGCAGTAATCATAGCAGGGGACTTTAAATATGGACCAGAAAATGGGCTGAACCACAGAAGAGTGGCAAGATTTTTATCAATGAAGGGATATAGATGAGTGGCAGCCATATATATATCTATGTGACATAAAAATGATGTCATCTTTGTGGCTTACAAATGAGAAGAAAAATAGCAGGAACCAATCTCAAAATTAAGAGGAAACTAAAATCCTTATTGTGTTAATTCTATGTCCAGGTTTGTTTAAAAATTCAAGAATGAAACAGAATTCATTTTAAAACAGGTGAAACCATGGCAGTGAGGCAGCGTGAATCATATGCCTTCTAACCTCTAATACATTCTCAACTCTCATGAGTTGACGTAACTTTAAACTTAATGACTTAATCAGTGTTTTATTTAACCATGTTCTCCTTTGTGCACACTATTCTTTCAAAGAGAAGCCTGAAATAAGCCTTTCCTTTGAGTCCTTTTTACTTGAGGTATACAGGACACACAGTTAAGATGTAGGACAAAAGTATTTCCTCACCATCCCAAAATTCTTTTTTCCTCTTCTTCTTCCTTGCATCCTCTCAGTATTTTATCCACATAGAGACAGCCTGCTCACATCACCTTTAGCAAATGAGCTGTATATTTGACTCTTCTTTCCTCTCTCTGGTCCTTGGAATAAATGCCAGCAAACCTAAATTTGGGCAGAGCAAGAGGTTCATTCTCAACAGAATGAACCCCGTTGTCTTCCATTTCAGGTCATTCTGGGGTAGAAAAGGGCAAAATGTAATGGTCACCCTGAAACCATTCTTAGTCACTTAAGCAAAACACCTCATTTAGAATATGCCATTCAGATCAACTAGCTTCACATATGTCAACTCACAGTGCCCTCTAGGAAGCACTTAGTCTAACTAATAACTTGATGATATGCACTATCATGAGATGCAATGGAAGCATGAAATGCTGAGAGATAAATGACTCTTCTAAAACGTTCTGGTTTGGATTTATGATATACAGGTCAAGTATCACTTTCAAGGCGCTGAGAAAGCATTAAAATACAGAAAAGAATATCTCTTCTGTGTCTTATCCTTCCAATGCCAGTCGGCACGTTGTTCTCTAAGGCCAGGTCTACACTTGAAAGTGCACGATCCAGCTCGCCCTTTGGTAGCTGCTGTTACACTCTCCACTCTGTTTTAAAAGCAGCCAGAGCTGAAAATAGCTCACGAATGCAAAGGCTGCATGACGGTGCAGTTACCATTTCAAACACGCACTGAAAATGTTAAGCCTGAAGCTATTTTTCTCAAGTGTAGACAGTCGCTAAGAAAAACAGTGAAAACTTCCCCCTAAAATATTCTCTGCAAATAGAGATCATTAAAAAAAAGAGTTAATATAGAGGGATCATTTGGCTTCTAATTAGGTAGAAAGTCCTCAAACCAAAGGAAACAAAGATCAGGGATTTTTTTATTCAAACAAGAACATTCTTAGATAAATTTAAGGTATTAGATAAGAACTTTAGTATTGACTGCATATTGTTAATAGCTATGTCCATATCTCTCAGGAATTATTGAAAGGAAAGACTAAAGACTAAAATACAATATTTTCAAATGCTGATTTATAAAAGACCAAAATTTAAGCATCATCAATTTTTAGACACAGCTCAGCATTTTTTCCCTATGGTCCCTGTGTACATTTTCTGGTAAGACTTAACATTTTATCTTTGTTATCAAAAACTGTCAATTCAAAAAAGGCCCAATAGAAAAGTATTTCTAAGCAATAGAAAAATAGAGGATGTGTTTGAAAAACGTAAGAGCTGAAGATATGAGGTAAAGATATCATACATGATCTCCATTAATCTTTATAACTTGTTATATGATGCCTATATTTCCTTTATGTTAAACTAGTATTATTAAAACATTGGCTACAATATTGAAAGTGAAATATATGCATCAGGGATAATGTGTCCTCTCTGTCTAGACTGGTTTCCCTCTTGGTATTAGTATTAAAAAACATTTATAGAGCACTTAGTTTATCCCAGGCACTATTTTATTCACCTTACAAATATTAACTCATTTAATCTTCATAATTACTCCTACGAAATGAGTAGTATTCTTATTCTCATTGTACAAATGAGATGGACAGCCAGGTTAAGTAATTTTCCCAAAGTCACAAAGCTAGCAAGGAATAGAGCCAGAGTTTTATCAAGAAAGCCTGGCTCCAGATTCCAGGGTCTTAATCACTATGCTATTGAGACGCTTCATTTGCAGCCTCTCAAAGAAGGAAATGATGGATAACAGGGCAACAGAACAAAGGCCTAATTCTGCTTTCGTCACTACCTCTATCTCACCTTAGGCAACTTCCATAAATCCTCTGGAGCTCTTATTCCTCATTAAGGAAATGAAAGGTCTTCATTAAGATCTCTTCTTCCTCTAAAATTCTATAATTCAGAGCTGTTGACCTTCAATATATTTACAACAGTTAAGAACATGAGCAACAGAGTGCCAAAAGCCTGGGCATGTAGACTGAAGACACCAAAAGCGGAAGATACACAGACAAGGACAGAGCATGATCTGCTTTAGAATTAATGCCCTTTAAGAATTTCAGTTTTCCAGTAATTATTCCTGATTTTTCCATTTGGTTTTAGGGTTGAAAATGGCTACTCAACATAAAGATAAGCGTCCTAAAACAGTGTCAGTGTAAAGAAACTATGTGAATGAGCCAAACTCTAAAGCCAGAGAGGACAAGAGCGAGCTTCTTTGTAACTACGGGGAACTACAGCATGTCACCTCTGAGTACAGACCCTGTGAATGGATAATATACTTGCACTAAATGTCACAAGCACAGAATCATCATTGCAAGTAGCTTAGAGTCAGAAGTCCTGAACTTCCTATTCTTCTTTTAAGTGCACACTAGAGATAAAAAATTGAGAGAATGTAATTAGTTAATGAATTTCTGTGTAATGCTAGGAAAAAATCTAAAGATCCAATGACAGTCTAACTTCACTTGGTTGTTTGTGAAAATGACATCAAACAAACTCGCATTCTGACTTTTATAATATACAGATATTAATATATAAGCTCACTTGAAGGGAACACCAATTTGATATGGATATCTGCAGTAAATCAATATAATCTGCATTACAATATATCACCTCACTGAAGCACAAGGATTCATTTTAAAGTTCTCTCCTGTGGCCTGTTATTAACTTTCACTGACTAAGTATTTTCCAGCAATATTTTTGTCTCCAAAAACATGTCTACACAACTGCAAAACAGCTAGTCGATATAGTCAATTGAGGAATAATTTCATTGGGTCAACTGACAAAATATTTTACTGTTCTGAAAGAACTGACCAACTGATTGATTTTGCTTTTTATTACATTGATTGGCTATTTTTGTTGATAATTCCATCAAAAATTAACTTTATATACTTCCTCTTTTTTTCTATTCAATATGTTCTAGGTGGAAAAATAGCTATTTATTTGCTTGAGTTTTCACTTTTCTTTCTATATGCAATTTTCATTATTATACTATAATTAACACATTTATTGCAGGAAATTCATAACCCCAAACACAAACATAGGCCTGTCAACATTCTCTATTTTCCTTCCACATTTTCTGTGTGTGTGTGTGTGTGTGTGTAAGGAAGACTGGCCCTGAGCAAACACCTGTGCCAATCTTCCTGTACTTTATGTGGGATGCTGCCACAGCATGGTTTGATGAGCAGTGCCAGGACCATGCCCAGGATCTGAACCTGCAAACCCCAGGCTGCCGAAGTGGAGCTTGTGAACTTAGCCACTATGCCACCAGGCCAGCCCCTCCTTCCATATTTTTCCTATGTACATGTATTTGTACAGGCTTTAGATCCTAACGTGTGTATATATTTAATATATGTACATACATATACATATATATAATTTTTTTTGGTAAGCATGATTGGCCCTGAGCTAACATCTGTTGCCAATCTTCCTCTTTTTGCTTGAGAGGGATTGTCACTGAGCTAACATCTGTGTCAATTTTCCTCTGTTTTTGGATGTGGGATGCCACCACAGCATGGCTTGATGAGTGGTGTGTAGGTTCATGCCCAGAATCTGAACCTGTGAACCCTGGGCAGCTGAAGCTGAGCACATGAAATTAAACACTACGCCACTGGGCTGGCCCCCTAAAGTATGTATATTTGATGCCTTTGTTTCATCTAACATTATATACTGGGCATATTTCAATTCTTCAATATTCTTCCAAAATATCATTTTAATGGCTGCAAACTATGTTGTCATGTGGAAATAATATAGTACTCTATTGACATACATTTATAAACAAATAATTATCTGTATTTTTTCATTAGAAAGGTTTCTAGGGGCCAGCCCCATGGCCAAGTGGTTAAGTTAGCATGCTCTGCTTTGGCAGCCTGGGGTTCACTGGTTTGGATCCCGGCTGCAGACCTACACACTGCTCATCAAGCCATGCTGTGACGGCATCCCACATAAAATGATCTACCACTAGGATATACAACTATGCACTGGGGCTTTGGGGAGAAAAAAGAAAAAGAGGAAGATTGGCAACAGATGTTAGCTCAGGGCCAATCTTCAAAAAACAAAAACCTCTTATGATCACATAAATAAATAAAGGTGTCTAAAAATAAAACACCTTTATCAAAAACTGTGAACATCTTAAAAGATTATATTAATTTCCGCCAAACTGTCAACTTGAAGGTTATGTGGACATTTACTTTCACCAGCTGCTAAATATGTTCTTCACCATCACCGAAGAGTATGTTTTCATCTTGGCTAATTTTATGGGTAAAAAAGATTTAACCTGCCTGTCTTATTATGAGTGAATTTAAACATTTTCATCTGTTTACTAATCATTTTACTGTCTCTTCTTTCAACTTCCTGAATCCTAGACATTTTTTTTTTACTGGGAGTTTTATTTTTTTTTCTTTTGACCTTTGCTCTTTCTCAGCTGGGTTTTCCACTCGTCATTGGCTGATGTGGCTACAGCACCACAGATTAAGAATCCAGGAAAGTACTCTGCCCTGGACAAACTGAAAAAAGTACCAATTTTTTGGTTGCCATTCTTGTTTTCATTTGCAAAATGCAACATTCGTAGAAAATAAGATGCAATGATAAACTAAAAGGACCTCTGATTGGCTGGCCAACTTAGTCTATAAAACTAATAGAAGACAATATTGTATAACTCAGCAATCCAAACGTCTCTTTCTTCTACTTCCTTTGGACAGTGGCTGTACTTATATCAGAGAAAATATATTTGCCTCGAATTTAGAAATTAGAGATTCATTGCTAACTGCTCTTAAAACTTGGTACCTATGGTCATTTTCCTAACATATTATTTATACTTGAGTATTTTCAAGTTCAATATTACCTATTTCCACACTAAAACTTTCTGAGAAAATTAAAACATACAAAATCTGATCAGCAATTTCCACCTAAACATCTTGTTTGCCCTTTTCAATACCAATATGTCAGAAATGATTAAAATATAGTTTTGCAGAGGGACTATCGGAATAACTGATATGAGATAAACACCAGAGCTGTAGGAGGCCAAATTGTGTATCTGCTAATCAGAAGCAAATTTGATACAGGGCTACCCTGTAATCCTATCAGGAGCCAACTGTCCTTGCAGCCTGATTAAAAAGTGAAATCAGACTAGAACCTTTTGACATTGTTCAGAAAGAAAGACATCCAGAATACAGGGCTTGGGGTAAACATGCATAAGAAAAATGGTAACACATTGCTATGTGAGTAAATCTATTAAGAGACACAAAATAAAACAGAGGTTTTTAAAAATATGATTTATGAGTACATCATCACTTCGTTTTGTCACTTAAAATAGGACCAAGCTGGGCCGGCCCTGTGGCCGAGTGGTTAAGTTTGTGCCCTTTGCTTCAATGGCCCAGGGTTTCACTGGTTCAAATCCTGGGTGTGGACATGGCACCACTCATCAAGCCATGCTGAGGCGGTGTCCCACATGCCACAACTAGAAGGACCCACAACTGAAAATACACGACTATGTACTGGGGGCTTTCTGAGAAAAAGGAAAAATAAAATCTTTAAAAAAAAAAAAATTGGACCAAGCTTTGTGAATTGAGTAGGTTACCATTGCTTCTTATCTGCACCTGAGATAAAGAGAAGTCTAATAGGCATACGGAACAAGGATAGATAATCAACAGAATAAGCTGTACTTTTAATACAATCAACTTTATAGAAATGTAGACACTGTTAAAACAACTGAAATGATCAGGGGATAATCAAGATAATGTCTGTTACTCAGCTATAATAGTAATCTAAAGTACAAGAGAATACCACGTTAATTTTGTCACAGACTTAGTCACCTGTCTCTACACTGAGTTGAATAAATGCCTTCTCTAATATTATGACCAGCATGAACCGTTTGTAATGAATTACTTTTATTGTCTGTTCATAGTTAACCTAGAAAGCATGGAGACAGATTATCAGAATTACAGGAATGTAGAAATGGCCACCAATTTTGTCATTACCTTTTCATGGCTAAATTTCTCTCACTCAAGCCAAATCCCTAGAGTATTAATTGAACTGTAACCAAAAGTGTAAAAGATTCTTTCAGGAAAGTTGTTAGCCCATAGCTTACAGACAACACACACACACACACACACACACACAGTTGGTTTAAAAAATCTTTTCACTATCTACATTCAGTCTTTACAATTATTTCTTAATTCCTATGTTTGTTTCCTTACAAGGAAGGAATACATATGTGTGTGTTTATATATGCTCATACACATGCACATGCACATGCACACAACCCAGACAACACAAAAAAGGCTCAGTTTCACTGGCTTAGTTTCTGACTGATTTTAAAGTATTTTAAATTTAATGAACATGAGACACAGACATGTAGAGTGGAACTACACCTACATATTTGGTTTCGTTTTGATTTTCTCCTTCCTTAAACAAAAGTTTTCATTTTAACTTTCACAAGGCTTTGGGGAGCTCTTTTTGAATATCATTAAACAAATCATCATGATTAACGAACAACAAATTTGGGCTATAAGATTCCACTTATCAAACCACCAATTACACAATTACTTTAGGAATATGACAGAAAATTGACTTTTTTAATTGGAGGAATGATTTCTGCATTTTTTTAAACACAAAAGTAAGCTTCTAAAGACATCCACCAAACATACACACATCACAAAATTTGGTCTGAATATTGAATAAAAACAAAGTTTCATTTAATTAAGACAGTATATTATTAAAGTCAGTTCACAATAATATACAAAATATTTTGCATTCAAATTCATTGACAGCACCTGTAAATTACTTACTTCTATTCATTTTACATAAAGATTCACAAATGATCCTTAAAAACTAAAAGGAAATTATTTCCCCTATCTTAAAGTAGTTTGAGAGAACATTTTTTTCAGGATGAAAAAGGACACACAAGTCATCTATTTTAATACTGTATCCAAAGTAGCGATTTCTTTCATAATTAATGCCCTAAGTCCCAGAATGCCTTATACCTGAGTTTAACCAAATTATGACAATACATACATATAATCTTATTTTTTAAATGTATGTAATTGATATATTTTACTATGCAAAAACTTGAACTAAAAGTTAACATTCAATAATATGAAGAGATTAGTCTTTACTGATGGTAGAAATTACCAATTATGTATGTCAGCAACATGAAAAGTTTTAATAATCTAAGTTCTGAAAAAAACTGCATAGATATTTAGTCTATGCATTTTGTGTGTGAATTCAAATACAGTTCATCAGATAAAAGCTAATCCAAAATTTAAAATATGGTAGATTCTATTTTAATAATATGGTATATTGAATTTTAATAATATCATTATAAATAATAACAGTAACGGTAATACTGAATTTAAGCACAAAATCTTATTAAAGATCTACAGAATAAGTTTAAAAGTATCCTGCTTATTCTAGCTCCCTTGTGTATGACAGAAGGTCTATATACAATCTAACATGTCTATGTTTTTGTTTCATATATATATGTATATCATGAAAGCGGTTTACAGAATTAAACATCAGTCTCATATTTCTGTCATATTAGTTACTAGAGGACTATCCTAATATGATTTCATACTTTGAACTGCAAATTTTTTTTATTATCACAGTGAAGCATTCTTACGAAATGCACAAATAGGAAATATTTTAAAATGGGCAAACGCACAAAACAGACTCTAGAAACAGTTCCTTAAGAAAGAAAGATGATGCATTTTCTATGCAATTGGTTGGCAAATATCTCTTCATAGAGTTAGAGGCAAGCTAGTTCCCTACTGAGTAATCCAAATTCTGACACTAGATACACTACATCAGGTTTCACCATAAACAGCTTCATTTCATTTCACATACTATATTGCTTCTCCTTTTGCCCTCATTGCGTTCCCATTCAGTGGTCAGAAGAGATGAAACTATTCTTCATATACAAAAACTTGTTTCTATTTTTTTGACTCATTTTTTAGAATGAAATCCCTAGCCACAGCCAACTCAGCACACCATTAGCAGTCCCTGTTGGGGTTTTTTCTTGTTCACAGCCCTGCCATCCCTTAACGTGACTTTGATGGAAATCTGCAGAATCACATCTGGTAATTCTTTCCATTCACACTAAAGCTGACTAAAGAACCACTTCAAATTAGATGCTTTTCAGGAAATATTTACCATTCTGTCAAAGATAACTTTCTACGTTAAAATAGGGATTGAAGATGCAAAATGAGGTGAAAAAAATGTAAACTAATTATCTTTATTGCCCAAAGTTATACTTTCTGTAAACCAGCACTTCAACTTTTATTGTGATTCATAAAAAGCATACCAAGATAGATTATATAAGCATAATTTTTATTCTTGCAAGAAAGTCAATGATAAACTTTCTATGCTTCCATCTCTTTAGATTTCTTTTTAATACACTAAGGTCCACACTCTCCTTGTCAAATATTCAGTCTTTGAGAAGAGATGTGCGATGGGGTTTGATAGAGGATCATCGAATTCCATTCTCTTCTTCACCAGCAATGGCGTTACAGCTGCCCAGCTATATTGTGAAGTCCTCTTTGCAAGTGCCCCCATCTTACTTAAAGGAATGAAGCAGAAGTGTGTGCCATTTCTGGACCTATGTTGCTCCCCCTCTTGTCTCTCCTGTTCCTTTTAGCCAGAATATTGAGGTGCTCATACTCCAGCTGGGACCATACCCTGAGGTGATGGTGGAAAGACAAGGTAGAAGGAACCTGGAGTTTCTGAATGATCACAAGGAGCAGAGCTGTGTCAACAACCTGGACCACTCCCTTGAAGAATATTAGATGAGCAATAAGAATTTACATGCTCTTAAAGCCATTGTACTTCAGGGTTTCTTTGTTACAGCTTAGCCTTCACCCTAACAAGATAAGGGTGACACAAAGCATGAAGGATAAAACAGGAAATTCTGCATTTTGGATTAACTATGTCCTTTGCTTCTATGTATTTGTTAAAAGATAACCAGACTTCATAAAGAGACAACACATCTGTTTGAGCAACAGACATGAAGCATATTCAGAAAAACAGTCTGGATTATTTTTACTGAGTTCCATTTGATATTGAATTGATGGCATAACTATAATGACTTTCTAGTACCAACAGTTCAATTCAGTGCCCAAGAAGCAAGCCAATGCCTAGAAGAAAAATGCATTTAATATGAATTCACAATAAAATTACCTGCATGTAATAGTATATACTAGGCTTTTCTAGGCTTTACAGGTTAAAAGACGAAAACAATCGAGTCTTCTAGAAAAAAATAATAATAAGCCACTCAAACTTCAGCAGTGCAATGGAAAAAAAACAAAGGCACAATTGGAGAATGTAGAAAAAAGCATCCCTATTAGTGAGGTCAAGAAAAGCTTCCATGGAGAAGCTGTTTTGAAATGAAATCTGGAATAATGGTTTGCTAGGTAGGCAAGGGCACATTATGTGTGCTTGGCATGGGGAGGAGAGGGGAGAGCATGGGGAGGAAGGATGGAAGAGGGGCATTAAAGGTCCAGGAAGAGGGAAAAGAGGGAGAGGAGAAGGAGAAGTAGGAGGGGCAGAACATGAATGGAAAACAGAAGGCAAATTCAGAACTCAGTCTACAGAGTATTCTGTCACAACCCACCACCATTCTATCACTGTCTACAGAGTCCATGGAACCAAAACTGCAACCTCATAATACTCCTCAACATGGTAACACCTGTTACCACTAAAAATGGATGGTAGTTGGCCTGAAAACTATTTCTCATACACTTTATATGCCCATCTAAATTCTGATTATAAATGAATATGTGGATAAAATATAAGCAATCCAAAATTCAATAATACGTTAAAATCAACAGCTACCATGACCTGGTAAGTAATATCCTAGCAACACAAGGATGATGTAACATTTAAAAATCTGCTAATCAAATACAACACAGTTACAATTCAAAGAAAAAGTGACAAATTAGTACAATCTAAAAAGGCATTGAATAACTCAATATGCATTCTTGATTTTAAAAATACTACCTAGGAAAAAAGAAACAAAAGAAATAATTTATTATATTTTAAACAAGTTGTAGGCCCGTAGCATACTAAAAGAGAAAACAAAATATGCATTTCCATAAAATCAAGAACAAAATAAAAGTACTTTTCTTGTTGTCATCATTTGATAATTTTCTAGAAATTTTAGCCAATGCGATGAGACATGAAACAGAAATAAGAAGTACTGGAAATGAGAAGATAACATTACTGGTATCTTCAGTTAATTTTTACACCTGTAAATACAAGAAAAACAAATGAAAAAAATCATATATTTAAATCAGCAAGAAAATAGAACAAGTTAAAATTACAAAACTTTATGTTTACCCTATATATACGCAAAATCAATTAAAGAAGTAATCGAATTATTCCTAATACAAATAGCTATAAAGTCACAAGTAACCTAAAATTTTCTAGCAAAAAATAATGGGATACATATATTTGAATAAAATATAATTTTACAGAGGAATCTAAAAATAATTTTGCAAGAATGGAGAAATATCTCATATTTGGGGGTGGAAAACATGTATAAGCAGGCAGACTTCTGGGAATATACTAATGATTTCCAGTAAAATCTAATGAAATTTCAGTGAGAAAAATAAGAATCTCAGCAGCATTTACCTGGTAGACTAAATTCACAAAGAATAGCTAAACATATCAGAAAAAATGACTGGAGGGTGCATATGTCTACACTGAAATAATTCAAACAATATGGTCATATGTAAGAATTAACAGAAGAGGAGAACAAAAGTGACTGCCCTGAACTTCCTGGGAATATATATGAACTTGGTATACAGTAACAACAACAATAAAAACAATTTCACAAAGGGTTAGATCATTCAACAAATGATGCTGGGAAGTTTGCTAATTAAAATAAATAAAATACTGTTTTTGAGTTCCCAAAATTATAAATCAGATCAATTCTAGATGGATTAAAATTTTAAATACAGCTATAGAAGACCAGTAAATATTTTTCATACTTCGAAGTCTCCTAAGAATAAAAATATGGAGTAAAATCACAAAAGAAAGGGCAAATAGGTTTAATTACATATACCTTAAAATGTATACATATCAAGAATATTTTGGACAAAATTTAAAGCAAAGTTGGGGCTGGCCCCGTGGCCGAGCGGTTAAGTTCGCGCGCTCCGCTGCAGGCGGCCCAGTGTTTCGTTGGTTCGAATCCTGGGCACGGACATGACACTGCTCATCAAACCACGCTGAGGCAGCGTCCCACATGCCACAACTAGAAGGACCCACAACAAAGAATATACAACTATGTACCGGGGGGCTTTGGGGAGAAAAAGGAAAAAATAAAATCTTTAAAAAAAAAAAAAAAAATTTAAAGCAAAGTTCAATTAGGAAATAATTTTAAAATAAATATGAGAAAGGTATACTCTCCTTACAAATCAATAATTAAAACATTTATATTCCATTAAAAACACCAATAAAAAATATGGATAAGAACATCCATGGGCAATTCACAGAAGAAATACATATGTTTATATAATAAAATGTTCAACCTCACCAATAATCAAAGCAAGGAAAATTGAAACAAGCAAATCATATTTTAAAAAACATCAATTGGCAAAAATTAACAAAATATATTATGTTTTCATACATATACAAGTTATTCAACAATATGTAAAAAGAACCTTTAAAATGTTCATACATTTTAATCAAATAATTACATTTTAGGAATTTATGCTAAGGAATAATCAGAAATGCTATTAATTATGTATTCATAAAAGTATTCATTTCAGCATTCATTTATTATAGTAGAAAAATCTGAATTTCTAAAAATAATGGAAACAACCTAAATGCCCCAAATAGAGAAATTGATGAAATGTATTCTGACATATAAGACAAAATGCAGTCATCAAATTTTCCCATGTATCTATAATTACATGGAAAAGTGGGATCAATAATGTAAACACTATGATCTCAAATTCTTAAACTCTATATGTAGTCATAAATACTTTTCATATATTTTATATAGATGTGTGTGTGTACCCACGTATATATATGTATAGAGAGAAAAGATCAAAGAATTACCCAATAATGGTCAAAGTAGTTGTTTTCTAACAGCAGGATTACAAATTGTTTTTATTTTCTTCTTCACAACTTTACATATTTTTCCAGTTTTCTACAGTAGACATGTTTTTATAATCAAAAGAAACAAAAATATTTTTATACACCCACTCAATTTTTATGAACCATTTTCAGTATAATGTTGTTGTATCTCATTGTAACAAGAATCAATAACTCTGAAAAAATACATTTCTAGAGCAATGAGTTACACTTTTAAATTGCATTAATATTTTTTGGTTTCTAAGAAATTATTTCACTGAGTGCCAAAATAAGCGCCTTCAGGCTCTGTATTAAGAACTATGCTAACTCACATGGCTGCTGAAGTGCATTCAGAAATGTTGGTGTACAATCTCCGTTTTCCCCTAACCATGACTTTTCCCAGTCAGGACTGTAAACAGATAGGTGTGCTTCTGAAATCAGGGTCTAGCATTCAAAGACAAGACATTACTTAGATAAACCAGACAATCTGGGATGTTTGTAACGTGATTTTTATATCAGAAATGGTTTATGAAGCTAGTGAATTACAGATACAATACAATACAATACAATTGTGTAACAAACTAGGATTCAGGAATTCCGTCCAAGTTTTAGCCGCATCAAAAGAGAGAAGGAGAGCATTTCTCTCCTTAAGGCCCAGCAGGATGCACAGTTAGATGTTCTCCACAGTGGAAAAAGAAGTATCTAATAAGCCACTTCTGATGGCCACACCATAGGTCAGCGTTAAAACCTAGGATCTTAATGGTCTGTCTGACAATGAAATTGGCAACAATGAGACAATGCATTCCCTTGGAGAATTTTCTTGAGAGGCATTAAAAAGGAGCAGATGGCAGGATATGAACGTATTTTTTCTTGTTCCTCCTTCATATAAAAAATTACTTTAACCAAACAAAATGTAAAACAGGAAAAAGGCAAAAATCACTAGTCACAAAATACAAAGAGGACAGGGATGAATAGCGTACATTTACCTACAGTTAAACACTGGGCATTATGAAGAGTAAAACAACACTGCTTATAACCACTTGTACTTGATAAGTAAAGACATGAGGAAAGGTCAAAAAACGGCCCAAGCATCCACTCAGTCTCTCCTGCCAAACACCTAGGAGTCATTATTAATGTCACCCTTTCCTCAGCCCCTTATCTAGTCCCCATCAATATGATTGGTCAACTCTACTCCAAAATCATTTTCAGAATCTGCCTATTTATCTCCAACTTCAATAGCATCTCTCAGTCTAGACTAAAGAGATGCCCTTATACACATTCTCCCTCTCTCTAGTCTTGTCCCCACTTTCCATAAAATGTTCAGGGGAATCTTCAAAAATATAAAGCAGATCATGCCACTGCCCTGCTTAAAAACCCTCCAGTGGCTTTGCATGACTCTTAAAGCAAAGTGATAAACACAAAACCCATCCCCATGGCTTTCATGATTTGGCCCTGCGTAACTGTGAGCCTCATCTCTTCCGTTTGCTCTGACACTCAGCACACTGCCTTCTTTCAGATCCTCTAACAACCAAGCTCACTCCTCCCTTAACACCTGAACTCCCTCTCCCCGGATTCTCCCCAGAATCTCCCATGCCTGACTCATTCTTATCATTCATGCCTTAGCATAAGAGGTCTCTCGAACATCCAACTAATTCTTTGGTACTCTATTAATAATCACTTGACTCCACTTTATTTTCTTCACAGTTCTTATCATTATCTAATATTCTCATTTTACTCATTATTTATTGTCTTTCCCCACTAGAATGTATGCACCTGCAGAGCAGAGGCCTCTTCCATCTTGTTCAAAGTGTTAACTTGGCACCAAAGAGCGCCTAGCACAAGGTAAGTCCTCAACAAATACTTGAGAGAATTAATAAGATGGTCCTGAGAAGATGGATGATAGAAGAATATATGACTAGCCAATAATAATGTTAGATGGTATAAGGGTTCACTTCCTGGAAAGCTAAAAATATTAGAGTCTTGTAATTATTTACATGCAACTTTTAGGCAATTTTGATAATGTAGCAAGCACTGATAAACTGTCTTAGTTTGTTTTATTCCTCCATAATTGAATATAGAAGTCAAGTGATTTAGGGGCAATGAATGTCTGATTGAGACTGAAGCAATCTCACGTTCAGCATGCTCAAAGAATACCATCTTTGTGTCAGAGGTACTGGGGTCATAAGACCTATGCTTCTTATCACCTATTTTTAATAAAATAATGCAGCAGATGCAGTCAGAGGTCTGACCACATGTCCTCGCATCCCTAGACCATTTTTGTGAACACCAGTTCCTGGTATACTTTCAGTCTCAACATCACCACTCACGGCTTTTCACAGCAGGGTTACTTCAGGCTTCAAGATCACACCTTGCCTCAGCCCTGGGAATTCGTGTCCTCCTGGGGCTGTCCTCAAGTACTGACCAAAGGATGTGGATGTAAACAATATGGCTCCCTGTCTAATGACTAGAATAACTCCGAGATGTGCACTGCACTCTCTCCACAGCTTCCTCAGGGGACTCCCTAGGCAATATCACACCCTTCTTGGCCCCCTTTCCTCTCCAGGCCCACTTCTTTAATTTTCTACTAGTTTTCCCTGGGAACACTTCCTAATAAATTGCTTTCACAGGAATTCTCATCCCAGGGTCTGCTTCAGGAGAACTCAACCTAAGACAAATAATAAAAGCAAAATGGAAAATGAAACAGATTAATATTAAACATGGCTGGGAATGTTGGTGATGCTACCAAAACCACACAGCACGGTGGGCATGTCGGGAGTAACAACATGCATAGCTTAAAAACACATCAAATTGGGAATGGACACGTCAACGGTAGAAGGTGGCGGGAAAGGGAAACATAGAAAATCTAGGATTCACTCCACTTTAAAGAAAAGGAAACAAATTATAGATGATTCATTATAAGTGTGTTTCATATGAGACTATGACAAAGAAATTCAATCAGGGATTCCTATTCAAAGAAAAATACTGGCAAATGAATGGACATTTATATGTTTTAAATTAAACAAAATGTTTAATTTTTCAAAAATCAGAATGACATCAGACATTTGAACAGCAATATTATGAGCCAGAAGGCAGTAAAAAATATTTTCAAAATCCTAAGGGGAAATTATTTCCATACCATAATTCTATACTCAGGCAACTATTAACTGTGAGTGGAACAGACACTCAGACATGAAAAGTATCAAAATATATCTTTCATGCACCTTTTCCCAGGAAGCTTTTGGAGGTATACTCCATTAAAACAAGAGGATAAAATAAGGAGAAGGAATATTTGGGATTCCAGAAACAATCTGACTGAACAAAGGAGGCAAAGAGGATCTCCAGAAGGTGATGGCGACCAAGGTTGGCTCTGAGGCTGACTATAGCCAGTTGGAATGTCTCTCCAAGAAGAAACTGAGGGGATACCCAAAGTGTTGGGACATATTGCAAGAAACTTCTATTTCTGAAGAAGCACATGCGGTGAAGTGGTAAACAAACGATATAAATCAATAACGAAAAAGACAATTATTAACTAAAAGGAACAGAAAGCATAAAAAAACAAAAAATATTCACTGAACAGCTATGAACAGCAATTTATACACAATAATATAGCTACTAAATACTTATCTAACCGAAAGCATAATATAACTATATTGGTAAGATGGAGAGATCAAAATTGTACACATACGACGGCATAAAGGAGCCAAATCCTCATTAATTATAGTGGGAAATTAATAAATAATGTATGAAATTGAAAAATCAAGAAGCAGCAACATAAGCATGTTCTTTAAATATATGAAAGTAAGTATCAAAAGAAATAGCTAAAAGAGTTGAAAGTAGTTGCTTCTAAAGATTGGGAAATGGGACAGTAATTGAGAAAAAAAGACTTGCATTTATGTACATATATAACTGGTAAAATGAAATATTAAAAAAAGAGAAAAAAGAGCTTTGGGCAATTTCTCCCTCATCTAACATTTGAGCATTTAATATTTATTTACATCTACTGGAAAGAGTAAAATATTTTCTATTATAGCTGATTAATTCAAACAAGGAACCCTACAGGGCACTAATCAATAGATAAAAGCTTTGAATAAAGTGATCTGAAAGAGAAACTCTAGATTTCCAAATAACAACATAATGTGCCTAACATTCATCCAGTGTTTCTTATGTAGCTGGAACGCATATAGTATTTAATTTTCACAATATCCCTTTGAGGCAGGTACTACAATTGTCCCCATTTTACAGAAGAGGAAACTAAGGTTTAGAAAACGTCAATCTTTGCTCAAAATCTCACACCCAGAAAGTACGGCGGCGAGATCTCTGTTGTCTCTGGTGGGAATGCTTGTTCCCCAGAAATACAGTTAGCTCAATGTCCCAGCTCCTTCACGTCTTTGTACAAATTTTACCATCATAGGAGGGTTTCCCTGACCACCTCACTTGAAATGGAAAATAATTCTCTCTCCCTGACACACACACCAGCATTCCCTAATTCCTGGGTCCTTAATTTTCTCCATAGCACTTCTCCATCAAACACTACACAGTTCATTTATTTCTATTATTTATTGTCTGTCTCATCAATTAAACGTAAGTTCCACAAGAACAAGGATTTTTGTCTCTTTTCTTTATCTGTCATATCCTCAGTGCTCAGATGAGCATCTAGCACATAACAGAGTCAAAAAATAATTGTTGAATTCACTGAAAATTGATGAATCTAGAATCTGAGCTCTTTACCACTACCATATTATATTGCCAACTCTAGTTACTCACTGCAAAATGTTGTAGAGATTATCAAGTTTTGTCAAAACACTAGTCCATAAATATAATATCTCTTCTTCCTATGCAAAAGAATGGCTTACAGCAGTGTCTTAAAAGCTAGTGTCTATACTTTTGCTTTTACCAGGGTTATCTTTTGAAGTATTGACTTTTGCTGATAAGCAACCATAAGCAAATGCCTTGTTGTGCTAAGTGGGTGCCATGAGTAGAGAACAAGTCCCTTGTCGGGGGAGTTTTTTGTAGGTAAAATAAACAGAAAATATTGCAGAGTGCTTTCTGTTGGGAGGACTTGGGGGAATATGAATCAAACTGGGTGACTTAAAATGGGTTCCTGTAGATGCTGAACTATGCAATTTGTTCAGCTCCCCGTTAATGACAGGGGTTCTTCCTACTCCTTCTGTATACAAACTGTAACTCAGGACTGATGCAAGTGTAACAAGGTAATAACTCAGCTTTCAAACCAGTTCACAACTGCATGAACTTAGCATTCTGGAAGGGGCTTTTATAAGGGCTGAAGAAGGGAACCCACTCATTTTTTTGTTGATTAGACTAAAGGACGACAAATCTATCACCTTTTCCAGATTTTACAGCTGTAAACAGCTAGTGACCAATGCAATAACCTCAGTGGAGCAAGACTATCTTTTCAGACTTGAACATAATGAATGCTTTCTGATAAGGTCAGTTAAGGGTTAGGAATGGGCAAGTTTAGGGCTATTTAGCAGGTACAGTCACTGATTTTAATGACAAAGCCACTGAAAGCAAATTTCATTTTCCATGGTGTCTTGTTTCCCTTTTGTTGAAAGCACATATTCCTGTTTTTCAATTTGTCTTTAAAGTGCTTTAGATTTAGGATCAAATGAACTAATTCTTCAGGATCTTCTAGTTCTTTGGACATTTAGGATTTAAAGACCAATCAATAACAGACTTTATTTGGGACAAGAAAACAGAAAACTTCTCCTGATAAATTGTGATACTTGGTTAGCAGGTAGTTTTCTTTTCTTTTTATCCTATCTTTTCTTTCTTTCTTTTTTTTTTTTTAACTATTCACTATCTACAAAATCAAACAAGAACTGACCAGATGTTTTCTATCATTATTATTATTTCCTAATATTACTCAGAGTTCTGAGTACAAGGTACAGTAGAACATTTGGTGAAGCAACTATTTCTACATAAAATGTGAAAGACCCTAAACGAAGAAACCAACGGGGTAATTTGGTTTGTAATAAACTTTTCCCTACTTATATTCATGTAATACAAAGTAAAGGCAGAGATTTATAAATAACTTTGAAATTGATTAATTTCTACACCATTCTAATCATCTTTTCTCATTAATCAAAAAAGTGATACTGTTAGCAAACCCTGTGTATGTTTTACGGAAAATCTCAACTCGTGACTACATTGTATTTGTGAAAAATATCATAAATGGTTTGATAACTTAAAAAAACAATTAATAAATATTAAAACACTTCTAATGGCAAACCAACAAGGAAACGATGTTCCTGACATATATATATATATGTGTGTGTGTGTAGGTATATATCACCTAAACTTTCATTAATTTATTCCATCAGTTAGTCATTGTTTTTTCAAATCTTTATTGAGAATCTACTCAGTACCAGCAGACTCTGAGCAACGCTGCTGGAGAGCAAGAAATGCATGTGACATCTGCCCCCAAGGAGCTTACAACCTCAGAGAAGACGACTGGAGTACGCCAACAGCTAGAACTCAGTATAACAATGAATAACAGAAGGATGCTCAAATACCACAAAAGGTCTCATTTGAACTACAGCGTGGGGCAGGGGAAAGGAACTGGGATGGAGGGTGCTTAGAAAAAGCTTCAGAGAAATGGAAATGCTTGAGCTAAATCTTGAATAATAAAGTGAAGATGAGAAAGTGCATTCCTGAATGGGGAATGGTTTACGCAAAGGCACACATTTTGAAATAGTATAAAACAACCTGGAAACCACAAATAATTAACAATAGCTAACATTTTTGAGTATTTATGTACCAAGCATACTAATAAGCATTCATTTAACAAGAGGTGAAGTAAATATTTTTAATTCTCAGATTTTTTTTATAAGGAAACCAAGGCTTGGAAGGACTACACAACTTCTACAATTCCCATAATTCAGACTTGAACTAAGTAATCTGATTTCACAACTTTTACTCTTAATTGATCAACCAATACACTGGACTTTCTAAAGGTTAATCAAAGTAAAGTGACTAAAGACAAGAATCAACATAGCCAAATAATGACGTAATACTCTGCTGAGAAGCATGGACTTGTTCCTACCGGCATAAATAGCCATTAACAGATTTTAAGATAGGGAATTATATATGAAGAAAAATTAGTATAATATTCCAAGCAGGAATAAATAAGATCCAAGGGTAACAGGGGAGAGGAAAGATGAGAGATAACTAATGTCAAGAGATCTACAGGAGGCAGGGTCAAGAAGATTTCACAGTTGACTAGATATAGATGGTGAAAGACAACTGAGATGTCTCCTTGGGTTCCGGCTTGGGCAATAGGTAGATGACACTCTAGCATTCACAATGAAAGGTCTAGAGAGGAATGGGGGAGTTAGTTATGTATAGGGTATGAAGGAAAGTATAATTATGAAAAAAAATCACCATGGGATAGTATGACAATTTTATAAATAGGGAAGGTGGGGTGGTAAAAGTGGAAGTCAAAGGAATACCAAATTTATGGGCTGACGAATTAATTTTTTAACAAAGCTAAAAGGAAGCAACCTAGAGAGGCTGGAGCAAACAAGAGAAAGAAAGTAATGCTATAATAACTAAGGGAGAAGAGCAACTTTTAACATGAGAAGTCCATGCTCAAAGGCTGCCCAGACACTAAGAGAGCCAACTACTACAAGTACACACACCATGTTTGCTAATTAAGGTCCTAGCTTGTTTCCTTAGAACATTTCTTTGGAGTGTCTGGGAAGAAGGAGATTATGATAGGTTGAAGAAGGAAAAGGGACTTGAAGAAGTAGAACAATGAGTGTAAATTATTATTTTAGGAATTTGGCTGCTAAGGATAGGAGAGAGACAGGGTAACAGTCAGATGAGGATAGAGTTTGAGCGAAGAAAGAAAAGAGTCAATATGATAGAGAAGTAGAGGGTACAGGAGAAATGGGAAACTGAATGAGCAAAGGCCTTGAGTGAAACGCCCGGGGGGAAATTTACTTCTAGTTATATCTGCCATGGGGAAAGTCAGCTTTACCCAAGCAATAAATCAAACTGTTGGGTTATTCTAGGGAAACAAGACTCCAAAACCGCCTATAGAATCCTTCTTAGGTACCCTTGAGAGCAATTCATTTTCTACTATTTTGCAAAGAGAGCTAGATTATTTATCTCATAAAACATTTTGGAACATTGTACAATTAAAAATTTTGAAAATCTTGCCTTGCATAATTCTGCTTTTCAAGTGATTTGCACACTGTAAATGTTCCCTCACTATAACTTATTCAGGCATTTTTGTTTCCTCAATATTCAACAAAGCCATTCTTCTCTTTGTTTGATTGTCTCAACCACTCTTGACCTTGGAACATAGAATCATGGAACCACATGGTCCCTGGGAAGCTACCTAACTGATACATATTAAGGCATATGAAATTCTGAAGTTCATTCCTAAGAGTATTGGTATTATTATTATTTTTAAAAGCAAATTGTGGACTTATTACATTAAAGATTTGGAAACATTTTACATAGAATAAAATATATAACAAAAATAAGTGAAATAGAATGTATCTGTCTCTCCTCTAACTCTTGTTATGAATCAACCATAAAAAATAAAGCATGGTTATAAGAAAGAGCTAAAGAGGAAGAGACTTCCATATAGCTTAAGAAGTAGACAGTGTAAAAATGTTTATGACCGGAATAAATGCCATTCTACAGTTGTCTTTCCATCAGGACTCTTTCAGAATGAACTGAAATTAAAGACATCTTATCTTGATATAGTTTCAGATACAGCTTTTTATTAACATTTAATGATTTTCTGCAAACTTTTGCAATATTTATCACTTTGAAAAAAGTTCAAGCAACAAGATTAAATTACCAAAATTTCCAAGAGACTTATTTCATAAATGATACAATAGACAATTTATATATTAATTTGTCAATAGCATGCATTGCTCACATTGAAAGAAGCCGCGTTAGACCTTAAGAGATTATTAAGAATATTTTTCTTTTTTTGACAAAAAGGGTCCTAAGAATATTTGATCTTTTCTAGGACAGTTCATTTAATTTAATTTTAAAAGGAACAGAGAAAATGTGAAAGCATTCTTGGAGCACAGATGACCATAAAAATGCAACAAAGCCTCAACAAAAGCAAGGATAATTAACCAGGATATTGCTGCGCAAAAGTTTAATTATTAAAGGTTGATATAACGCTTTTACTAATTGTTCTACATAACCAATTAATTTTCAGGAGGTTAACTGAGATTCAGCTTTCATATTTTTTAGTTTCAGGGGCAAATATAGAGCACTCAAATAGCGAATACGCTCAATTTATCTAATCTTTATTCTTGTTATATTTTAAAAACTTTAATTTATCCATGCACACTCCTACCTCAGGGCCTTTGCATTTATCACTCCCTCTGCTAACATCCAGATATCCGGATGGTTCCTTCCTTCATTTCACTCAGGATTTGCTCAAATGTCACCTTATCAGAAACAGTTGCCTTGACCACTTGAAATGAAATTGCAGCTCCCCTCCTCCAAGTCTCTTTCTATCCTCTTGCCATGTTACATATTTATTTATGGCTTCTCTGCCCAACAAGGTGTAAGCTCCTGCTATGGTCTGAATGTTTGTGTCCATCCAAAGCGAATATATTGAAATCTAATGCCCAACGTGATGGTATTAGGAGGTGGGACCTTTGGGAGGTGATTAGGTCATGAAGATGGAGGCTCATGAAAGAGATTAGTGCCCTTACAAAAGCGACCCCAAAGAGCTCCCTTGTCCCTTCCAACACATGAGGACAGAGAAAAAAATGGTCACTAGGACAAGGGCCCTTACCAGACATTGAATCTGCTGGTGCCCTGATCTTAGACTTCCTAGCATCCAGAACTGTGAGAAATAAATTTCTGTTGTTTATAAGCCACCCAGTCTATGGTGTTTTGTCATAGCATCCCAAACGGAGTAAGACAGCTCCGTAAGAGTGGGGACCTAGTTTATTAAACTACTATATCTCCAGGCCCTACAACAGTATTTAGTATGTGGAAGACAATTAATAAACATCTGTGAATGAATGAATTCAAGAATCCAGAGATGAAAAGACGATTTATTTGATTTTGAAACAGAGAAATCAGGACCATTGAATTTCACTCTGTAAGTTATTCATGTTGTCCTGCCTATTTATTTACAATATAAAGCTCATAACACAGGAACCAATTATAGTCTCATCATTTATAAAATTTAAAACAAGAATGTAGTGATCTGAGAGATACTGACTGACAGATCCCAAAACTTTCTTTTATGCCTTCCTCAGGCTTTCAACAAGAGGAACAAAAGAAAAACAAAACAAGCAAACAACAACAACCCCAAAAAAAGAAAATTTAGATTGGAGGAGGTAATATCGGTCTTCAAAAGATTATCAAACGTTCTTTCATATTTTGATCTTCATAGCTGAAAGAAGGAAAAAATGTGTACAAAATGTAATACATAAACTATCTTTTCTTCATTTAAGTATATCTTTCATAACTATGTGATTTGATTTAGGACAGCTTTATTCTTATGGCAGGAATAATTGGGCTTTAGTGAATTAGCATCATTCTCCCTGGCTCAGATGGAAAAGGTGAAGGTAGACAGGACAGGAAGATAGGCCCGCATTTATGAGATGGAGAGAGAGTTTTTGCCTTCTGCACACAGCACTGTTGCCCTTAGCACAGAGCAGGGGCAGAGACGCTGGTCTTCCAGGCCCATGAGGAACAGGTAGGAAAGGTGCTGAGGAATGTACCAACTCCACCCCAAGCACCGCCCAGAGGCCAAGAGGGCCTGAACACAAATCCGCTTCTCTGTCAGTTAATGCCCCAGCCATGAACAATCTTCTAAGTAATGAGATCATTTGATCGCAACTTAACTAACGATACACCAGAAACTCCAGGAAGGGGTCAGAAGACTTCTTCATCCCTCTTTACCTTAATTCTCCAATTTGTTAGTACAAATGGAAAGTTCATAAATATTGTCTATAAAAATAAGGTGGTACAAAATGAAACTTCACTTGGAAGTAAAAATAAAAAGTAAGGGGGAATAAGTAAGTAAGTTTGAAGTCCAAACTATGGTATTAATTGTTACAGTTACCTGTAAACCTAACGAGGGCAAACCACGGCAGACAGCCTCCAAACTATTCCAAGCCAGTTAGAAAATAAAAATCCACATTATTCAATTTTAATATATACTCCCACCTTAGGAGCTCTTTCAATATAACTCCTCCCCCTCCATCTCCACAGAGCTCTGACTTTATATCTTTGTCCCTGTGGATTCCTGCGGAGGCCAGGTGGCATTAGAAAATGACCATTTTGAAAGCTTTTTTTAATCATGATTTGTACACCTATAGAAACCCACAGGACTAATAACAGGAAAAGAGAGAATTTGAGGATACAGCTATTCAATTGTACAGTTACTCATTGGCCACCTGCTATGTGTACTGCCTCAGAAGCTCCCAGAGACTCAATGGTAAATAAGACTAAGACTTTATCCAACAAAGGCTTTACAGTATAATAAGAGGAAAAGAGAGACACATGATGGACTACAATACACACTAGAAAAAGATAAGATACATACCATGAGGGAAAGGAAGCCAAAGACTCTGAGGGTTCAAAGATGATGATATTGCATGCACTTGTGGGATTCAATATGGAAATAGGTCATGAGAAGTGGATTGCAAGAAGGGATGTTGTGAGCAGAAAGAACCACAGGAGAAAACAGAAGGAATAGGAAGAATAGGCAGGAATAGAAAAAATCTCAGTTTATTAGACCATAGGGTATATGCAGTGGAGCAGTAGAGAACAGACTGGAAGGTCATACTGTAGAGGGCCACAGATGCTAAAATACTACCTTTGAGCTCAATAGGCAAAAGACAGTACAGTCACGCATCGCCTAAAAATGGGGACATGTTCTGAGAAATGTATCCTTAGGCAACTTTGTCATTGTGTGAACATCACAGAGTGTACTTACACAAACCTAGATGGTATGGCCTACTACATACCTAGACTACATGGTACTAGTCTTATGGGACCACCATTGTATATGCAGTCCATCATTGACCAAAACATTGTCATGGGGCACATGACTGTATCAGAAAGAATCTGAACAAGGTAAGGGTATTGGTGTTTACCCATTATGAATAGTAATCTAACAGCAATGACGATGAACTGAGATGGGGGAGTCAGGAGATAGGACGGCTCATTAGGATGCAGTTACCAAAGTCCAGGCAAGCTGTGATAAGGGTCTGAAATAAACTAATGATAATCAAAGTGGGCTAGAGAGAGAGAATTAAGATAGATTAGAAAATTGGATTTGCAAAGAATTAGCTACAGGGACACTGGAGAAAGGCATGTTAATGACAATTCTGAGATACTGAGCTCCATTGACAGGCAGGAGAACTAGGCACCCTCCTAAGCACTTTATGTATGTCATTCACTCCTCACTGTAACGAATGGCTAAATATCCTCCCATTTACAGGTGAGGAAACTGAGGCTTCCAGAAGATGGACAACTGGCATTGTAGTAAGTGATCGAGCTGGAATCTGGATCAAAAACTGCTTGATTTTATTACAACTTCTAGGAGAACACAGGTAGTAATATTACTCCTAATAGAACCATATTTCCATGGTTGTTCCCAGATATACAGATTTATAAGGGACATAAAATTATCAAATGCATGCATTTTTAATCTATTAGCCTTATTTATTTAATTTTCCTCACTTCTGTAATACACAGTTAATTGGAAATGTTATAGTACAAATAAGATTTTGATGCCTATCAGGTATCAAAATAAAGAAAGAGGTCAACCCAGTGGTGCAGAGGTTAAGTTCGCACATTCTGCTTTCACGGCCTGGGGTTCATCTGTTCAGATCCCAGGTGCAGACCTGTGCATCACCTGTCAAGCCATGCTGTGGCAGGTGTCCCACATATAAAGCAGAGGAAGATGGGCATGGATGTTAGCTCAGGGCCAGCCTTCCTCAGCAAAAAGAGGAGGATTGGCAGCAATTGTTAGCTTGGGGCTAATCTTCCTCAAAAATAAATAAATAAATAAATAAAATAAAGAGAAATTTAAAAAGGGGAAATTTAACCCAAAATATGTGATATAATAATGCTTAAAGTCCAGTTAGGAGGACAATACAGAGATGAAAAACTTAGAAGTTACATTTCATACTCTGGTGTTTCCTACATAGATAAACAATGAAATGAATTATCTAACTATTCAATTATTTGACATATTTTCTAAATTTTCCTCCTAAAATGACAGGATTAGAGACAGAAATACTTATTTTAATGTTACCTATGGATAGAATCTCAATAAAATTCATTTTGACTTTTGGGTTATTATTTCTATAAGAGAATGACAAATCTGCCTTTTATCACTTCCAAATGTCTTCCAATAGTGTATCAACAGAGCTATAAACTAATGAAACATCATCATATTATGGCACATCAAAAATTTTAACCTGAAATACGTGAAAACATTTTACATGACTGCCCTTTATAGATTGGTTTAATTTTAGACACACAAACAATATAATATTAGACCCTGAACAGATATTTAGAAAACTGTGCTCCTGACGTCTAGGAAATGCTACTGAAATAAAATGGACTTCCTCTTATTTGTTTCTGACTTCAGTTTACATTTCCTTTGCTTTTTCTGGTCACGATTTATTAGAAGTATTTATGAAAAGTACGCAGAAAATTTAGCTCTGGTGCTGTGAACTGAGCACTTACAAGGAAATCATCATCTGTCCCAAGCACTTTAATAGGTACAGGTGGTGACATACTGCGGAAAGAACAGATTTGAGAGCTGGTCGGTGTGGATCCACCTAGCCTCTCTAAGCCACCCATTCCCCACACCGGCCATCTGTGAAGAATACCCGCTTGGTAGTGCTGGCGTGAGGAGTGGAGACGTCGGGAAGGCACCTGGCGATGTGCCTGGCGCACTGCAGGCACTCCAAAAATGCTATTATTTCTGTTAGGCTTCCTCAAGGAAGCAAACATTCACCGGATTGAATTAGAAGCAAAGAGACATTACATAAGAAGAGAAGTGGAAGAGAGAGAGGAGAGTGTGTGAGCGAGAGCCAGGAGAGAAAGATCATGTTTCATACATGGAAAGCTCTGGGATGTTTGCTACAGATTATTACGTACACTACTATTTAAAATTTTTGGAACACATTGATGTAGTTGCTTCTCAATCAAACCCACACTGTCAACCTGTGTTTACTTTTTCTGGAGGTTACACATTTCTTGGATACCTCCTGGCATATTTTTCATTTTTGAGAAACATTTGCAGAGGGAGATGGGTGCATTTTTTAATTCACATGAATCTCTCTCCAGCCTCTGCTTGTGGGCATGGAAATGTTCTGCTGATGTTTGGTGAGATCCTCAGGACTAGATACCATGTTCTCCTGGGGCATTCAGTACAGCGCTAAGGTTAAATCAGACACTCCGTGATCATAACTAAATACAAGGGGTCATTTTGACAAGTAAATTTGCTTCTCAAAAGCAGACAGGCCAACATGTAGCTGATCACTGTTCTCCTAGCATGATGAATGTGAGAGTGTTACAGATGACATAGGGTGTGGACCACAAAACAAATGGGTAGCCACTTACAAAAATAGTCCTTCTCAGTATGCTCTTGAAAATGCTGCTGGGCAAGACTTGGGGAAATCTGTCAAGTTCTGAATTGGGTTAGCTCTTTAAAATGAGGTCCTGCAACTTACGGGTCCATGGAAAATTTGCTTGGTGTGTCTTTGAACTCAGTGGGCCCACTGGAGCATTTCTGTCATGACTATTCCCATTGATTTATCCAACTCATCATATACCTTTTTGATTATGATTTGGTTTCCTGTGGAGATACAGGAATGACGCACTTATCACACAGAATTTGTATTTCTGTTCTTATGACAGTGAATTCTTATAGGGATTCAAAGAAAAGCTTCTATTTGCAATTTCATTTCTTATATTACTCAACAACACATACTAAACAATGTCATCAGTCCTGTGTGATAATTCTTCATTTAAGACAGTAAACTAGCATTCTAGTAACTAAAAGTAATAGTAACTATCTATATATATGCCTACACACACATATATATCCACACAACATATATATATTTATATTTATGCTTATAAAGAGAGATCAATAAAATCTTATCCTTTGGGTAAGAATGTCTTTCAAAAAAATGAGTTTGCCTATCTGAGCACTTAGGGTAATTCTCATTACCAAGGTTGCTTACTCAGTCCTGCTCTCAATTAATCTTCTGGCACAACACCCACTGTTTTCCAGAATTTCCTGATACTGACGTCAGCTGCCTCCACAACCCTGCCTCCTCAATACCGTGTTCAACTCATTTCCTGCTCATTTTTTGCCAATATTGGCCCAATCTGGTCTGATTTTGATCCACACAGTCTGAGTTGAAGTCCATTAGCCTAGACTCTTGAGTTGGACCACGAAGGAGAGAATTATCCGCATAGATCTAAATGGGATATTTTACACTTTAATGAGATCTGGCCTGAGTTCCTCTATAGCTCCCTGTTATCCTCTCCCTTAAATGTACACATGTATCTGGGCAAATTATGTTTCCCCTTAAATATTCTTGGCCTCAATTTCCTCATGAGTAAAGTAGGTTTAGAAAATTAAAAAGATAAAGCTGTAAAGGACACTTTAGTACATAATATATGGAAATACATTTAAGTTCCTTTCTCCCCAAGAGTGGATACTTTTCACTTATCAGTTTCATATCTCCCTAACACACTCTCAAAACGACAGAAGAAACAACACATTCACACTATCTTTCCAAGTCATCAGATAAATCTGATGTGTCTTTGTCTAGCAGCTTAGCCTTGTCAGGCCAATAATCCATGTCATTCTCACTCTTCAAATACAATTGTACTGACATATGGGACAGCTGACTACATTTTGGAGTGGTTAAATGAAATTATGAAAGCAGAAACTTTGATCTTCTGGCCTGCAGTGTGTCTGATGAATACAACTGATAGCTCTGTGCTTCAATATGTGTGGTCTTTTTTCCTAAGAAACAGTTATTTAAACATGTCTTTATTAAGCATGTTGAACTTTCAGAAGAGCTATACTATATAGATACATGTGTGCTTTGTCCTGTGTTAAATCAATTTCTGAACATAAAAAATGTCTTTCTTTTACAGAGAAGAATTCTATTGTAACCCTTAAAGAGCAGATAATCCCAAAATTATTTAAAGTAGCTAGACTATAGAAAAATACATAAAATTCCTCAAATTATTTTTAAGGTAAGCATAAATATAATACCAAAACCTGATAATAGCAATATAAATACATAATCAATCTCATTTATAGAATCAGAGAAAATGGAATGCATCAATGTACCAAAAGACACTTGTAAACACTTCTGGAGGAAATGGAACCCTTGCTCACTGTTGGTGGGAATGTGAAATGGTGCATCTGCTGTGGAAAACAGTATGAAGATTCCTCAAGGAATTAAAAATATAACTACCATGTGATCCACCAATTCCACTTCTGGGTATATACGCAGAGGAACTGAAAAAAAGTCTACTCAGGTAAAAATTTATCATAAGGTCTTATGAGGTATATCCATGATAATTTGACAATATGCTCTGGTTCAACATAAATTTTTCTCTGGGTTTAGCCTTCCTGTAAACTTAAAAAAGAAATTTTTGAAATCTCCATGGCCTTATTGAGTAAATGTAACCTTACAAAAATATAATTGCGTGGTTACACATTGGTGCTATTATGAACTATCTAAAGAACTGTATGGATTTTTTCATTTCATAATTACAACTTTACATGCTTATAGTTCCTTAGGAACCACTACAGACTACAAGTAAATAACATACACATTGAAAAGCCCTTGGTTGCACTGTCCAACAATTATCACATATGCAAAAAGCATGAACAATTTCTCCCTAAATGGTTTGTAAGCCAGGCACCCCGAGGCAAGATTCTGTTTATGAGCATTTTTTCTAAAAAACAGCTGAAGTTCTTATAGATTTTATAATACAGAGTAAATCTATGAAAAAAGAAATACTTCTATGTTAATGTCACTTTTAATAATTTTCATGATATCAAACGATAATCTCAAAGAGCATCTTATTAACTCCCATTCACTAAAACAGGAATAAATGAAAATCAGATAATCACAAGTTTAGATTGCAAGCACTGTGAGACTGGAGGTGAAAACATAAATAAAATTTATTTTATACTCCCGACTGTGCTTCAGTTTAACAATGACATTTTTTATAACCCTATAATGTTGGGGTTATAGAATCACAAAGTTTTCAGAAAAATTATGAGACTTCCACTTAATTCTCAAACATTATCAGTCTTACATATCTGGGGAAAAAAAGGGAGAGGTTTTATTCCAACGTCTAAAATAAACAGGCCATATAAATTTGACAGCTCATTATGATAAGTGAAAAAGTAAAACCTCTAAAGAAATCATTGGCTATAGGCAACATTTTATGCGTTATTTCCAATTTGGTGTCTTTAAATAATAGGTCATTTGAAACTATAAAATCTTGAAATATATTGTGCAAGGATAAAATGCACTTAATTGTAAAACATCAAAGTGACATAACCCTGATAATTGCTAAAAATACATTTACACCCTGCAGGGCACAACTAATAAGGGCAACCTAAAATTTCTCAAAATATCGCCATCATTTTAATCATCTCACAATAAGTCTAAGCAATGCAATTAATTCCCTGGCACTTACGCAGGTTTTCTGTGGTGAATCCATGTGAACTCAGACATTGTCAGGCATTATTTATGTGCTTGGTACACAAATAGTCTTGTCACTCAGGAACTGCCTCCTTAATGCAATAACACCAGCATATCTATCTCATTTCCATCATTCTCAGACGTAGCACGTGCAGCAAAATAAAGGTGGCAACCAGGAAACTGGAGTAACCCTGGCTGGTCTGTAAAAGTCTGACAAGGATGGGTAGCAAATTTGGTGCTCTGAGAAGTATGGAGACTTCCAACCACAAAGAACGAGCATTAAATAATATCATTTTCCGTACATCACGTCTGGGTCAATTTGCACTAGTCAAAGCCATTTTAAATGACACTCATATAAAAATATGAATTTAAATGTTTATTATTTGAATTGGTTTCCAGAATCAGCAGGAAATCTGAAGTCACCTTGACAGCATTTTTTTATGTGCCACCCAGTTTCTAAATGTCAGACTTTAAAACATCCAGGAATATTTTCCACTGTTTGCCTCAGCAATATGTATTGTGATAAAAGGGAAATAATATTTGTTTACAGTACTTTAATTCATCAAAATTAATGATGAAATCCTATTAGGAAAATTCATAAATATAGCAAGCTAAAAACCTACAGCAATGGAGTAATTAATAAGGATTTCAGACAATGCAAATTTCGCATAAGATAAAATTTGCTTATGTAAAGGGATACATTTGTACTATTTCCTTATATAATTATCATACTTTATTCTATCACTTCCCAAACTCATCTCTACCTACTGACTTTGACTTTAGACTACAATGACATTCTGGACTAAGTAAAGGTATGAATGCTGCTCCAAAGACAGTAAAAAGAATGTTTCTGTTTCAGTGACAGGTTTAGGCCAGGATGAAAACAGGAATAGTCACTGGGTCCCGGCCCAGTCAAGGAAAGGTCTGGAAGATCAAAGCTACTTGAGATCTGCCTCAGTGTTCAGCATCCTTAGAGGAAGTGCTTGAAGATCTAAGGAAGTTAATGACCTTATGATTCTATCCCAGAAAAGTGCAGGAAAGTCACACACCCTCTCCAGACCATGAAGCTTCCCCCAGGTGCTCGGACCTGCAGCTCTTCTCGATTAAGATCATGGACCTCACGCAAGTTACCTGTGCACTCTGAGTGTCACCTTCCTCATCTGTAAAATGGGGATATTGATGATTACTATATAAGGATGCTTTGAGGATAAAATGTGATAATGTATGTAAAGCATTTGGCATAGCACCTGGCACATAAAAAGTACTTAAGTATAGGGGCTGGCCCCGTGGCCGAGTGGTTAAGTTCGCGCGCTCCGCTGCAGGCGGCCCAGTGTTTCGTTGGTTCGAATTCTGGGCGCGGACATGGCACTGCTCATCAAGCCACGCTGAGGCAGCGTCCCACGTGCCACAACTAGAAGGACCCACAGTGAAGAATATACAACTATGTACCAGGGGGCTTTGGGGAGAAAAAGGAAAAATTAAAAAAAAAAAAAAAAAAATCTTAAAAAAAAAAAAAAAAGTACTTAAGTATAGCAATTGCTAGCTGATAATAATAATTTTTACTACTTTAATATCCATAGAAAGTTTGATCCATGGAAAATCTCCATTTCCTGCAAACAGTCAAGCATTGCTGTGTGACATTTTTCCTCTATAGAGAAGATAAAGCCAGACAACTTGGCATGCAGCATATGTTCTAAAATTGTATAAGCTACCAAAGGCAATGGAAAAGCAGATGAGAGCATTTTAAAAATTAAAATGCCTTTTGATTGCTCTGCATTATGTCCTATGTTGCAGAGAGGCACTGTCAGAATCAGTAGCTTTATAAATGATGGATTCCGTACGGCATAAAAAGGCATGGCGAAGTATATTTCAAATTTTGTTTTGAAAGCATGGATTCCCATACATCTTTGAAATTAAATTTCCTTCACGGTTCACCTTTAAACCCCTTTTACCCTGCTCTAAGAGAAAAACACGAAAAGGAAAATTTTCCTCTACAATTCCATCCAGAGGTAAACTGCAGATAAACATTAGAAATCACATGAATGAATTATTTTAAGAGTCTGATTTTTCTCTACTGAATATTCTCCTTTTTGTCATTACTCCAAGTACTTGAGTGTCACTTGTATTTATTTTTTTCCTTATGTTTTCAGCAATACAATGAAAAGGCTAGTGTTTCTAACATAGTGCTTTGTTTCCACTTATCTGATAATGCAATAACCAAGATTTCATTATAGCACAATAAATGTTTGTGGAATGAATGAATGGAATGTCAGGTCTAACCCTCTTCTTTCCTTTTTATTAACATTAAATTTCCTACAGGTTTTTTCTTCTTTGTGACCACTTCACTTGAGAAATACTGAGCGATTCTTAGTAAGAAATTTTTTTACTATGTAGTCTGCCTGCAGGCTGATGATACCATGGAGTTTTTCTATTGTAGATTTGTGAATTACAGATAAAAAGGGCATTGCATTTACGAAACTTGGGCACATATCCATTCACGTTGAGTAAGCTTAAGGTGAAGTAAGATGTTTTTTCACAGGGGTAATTACTAAATTCCCACCGTCACAATAGAAATCTTTTTTTGTTTTTCCCAGAGTAAAACCAACCAGTTGTAGGAAACTGATCAAAAGTTTTTTTTGCCATTCACATTAAAACATGTAATTTTACTTATCATACTGTGTGGTGCATAGTGTAAAGAAATTTGGGCTATGAATTCTTCATAGTGCTTATTTAGGATACATCAATGATGATACTCAATATGATGATAATGATACCAGCCTACAGAATGCCTGGTGTTATCATTCAAAGTCTCTAAAAGATGGTGCAACTTTTTAAAATTTAATTAATACTGTCTAATAGCACACATGCGACTTGTTCCATTCTTGATTCCAAAGAGTTATCTGGAGCACCACATCTACTCTACACACCCAAAATTCCTGTAGGAGTTTTCCATGACAAGGTGTATGCATAGTAAAGTTCTGAAATAGACTAGAAATGTTTGAAGCAAACTCCCGGAAGGAGGAGCTTCTACTAAAATACAATGGGAGTGTTTCATGCAAGGAAGAGTTACAGCAACTACGCAGCGAAAAGGGTGTTCCCACAATGAACATGGGTACCACGTCCTTTGATTACCCATTGTCTCAATTCAAAATGCGTCTCCGTGGGTGACATTAACTTGCAGACGCATCATTGGCCCTTAACTTAAAAAAAAATCACTGTGCAACTTATAAGTGCTGTTATCAGCAGTTGTCTTCTGGTCCTTCTCAGTTATGTAGGGGAATATGATTTAGTCCTTTTTACCCTCAGGCATCTCCAGTCAGCTCCCTAAATAACAGCTAATCTGGATTCCTGCCATCCTTGCTGTTTGACCGAGCCCAGGGAGGTGTTCTGTAATGAGTACCGTGAGACAGTTCTGATTACATCCAATAGAGTTCCCAGTGCACATGCTCTGCAACTTGATGTTCAGGACCGGCACAGATATAAAGAAGCGTTTGAAGAATGAAAAAGAGGGAAAAATAAACCCTGACTCATCCATTCAATCACTGAATAAATACTTATGAAGGCACTCTTTTCAATATTTTGGATAAGGTGTTATAGGGATTAGTGATAGAAAAGAAATTATATAACAGATTTGCTTTCGAGGAGCTTCCAATCCAAGAAGTAATGTAACACACAAGTTAAAAGAATATGGCATCTCTGCCTGTATCCCCTTGGATCCCTTTACCAGCTTCCTGCACACCAGCACCAAGTGCACCCTCAGCTCCAACACCAGTGTCTGCAGCTCCTTCTTGGAAGCCTATGCACAAGACTGCCAGGACTGCTTTGCCTACACCCACTGACAGAGGCAAGCACCAAAGAATTTATGCCACCTTCCTACCCTCAGCCCTTAGCCAATGACGAAAGGGATGAAGACATATAAATATCCAGTGCCCTTGCCTCCTAATTGGGACAACTCTGTGATGCACCTCACACTGTTGAGATGTCAGCTATCCTGTAAGACTGAGTCATGTTACCCTCACCCGCTTTGGGATCTTCCTGGATCTCTCCCCCTTGCTTATCTTCCTTCCATTCCATGTCTACTTCCCCATCCTGCTAGTGGTTTTTCTCTAGAAACACTTCCTAATATATCATTTTCACATGAATCTCATCTCAGGAACAGCTTCTGGAGACAGGTAGCTATTATTAGTATTATTTCTACTATTACTAACAGTGATTGAAAATGATACAAAGATGAATGAGACAGTTACACAAGATGATAGGACTCACTGAACAAGTACAGCAAAGTAAAGGGAAATCAACTTATCAAAATCTCAAAAGGCCTTAAGTGTCAAGAAAATGGGCTTGTAACTTATTTGATAGAAAATGGGAAATTATTGAAAGGTTTCAATAATTTAATAACTTCAGGAGAGGCCATGTTGTACGATTTTAAACATTTAGCTTGAATAATTCAGTAGACATGTCACTAAGTCCTAGAGCCTTTCTGTTCTTTACAGAGTAATATAAGCGGGACCTCTTCAACATGAGCAGAGAGGCTGCGCTTTGCAGTCCCTTCTCGTCAAATATGGATGCTGGTATGAAGCATACTGAAGAAATATTGCTAACTCTCTGGAATTTTGTCTCTTCTGAAATGCACGTGCACTCTGAAAGTGAGCACACACCCCTGGTCTCAGGTAAATTATCCCCATCCTTAAATGGACTGTGACAGTGTGCAAACGTTCACACTTTAATGTCATATGAAAGTTGGCATCACTCTGCAGATTCCTTCTCTCTTCTTTAGTATCCCACTGTTTTTCAGCTATTTATCAATCCAAGCTATATACTCCAGTACAGGTTTCTAAAGCATCTTTCATCTTTTAGCCACAAGGTAAAAGTAAAATGTTTCCAGGCACTGATGCATATAGTTTCATAACCAGAGTGTCATACTCTTTGAGGCCGTATTTTCACCTCCATCTAACAGCACCACTGTTATGACGGCTGTCTGATAAAGAATATTTGCTATTTATTTCTGGGCTACAGACGGAGTTCATTGCTCTAGGCACTGGTATGTTGCTGCTTGGCCATTTATAAAAGTCCTTATATTTGAAAGACTTGACATTCAAACCAGCAATTCTTACCCTGACTACACAGTGGAATCACCGAGGAGTGTTAAAATACATGTATGAGATTCCCAGGCTCCATCCCATCTGAATTACCTAGGTAATTTTTTTTTTTTTTTGGGTTGAGGATGATTAGCCCTGAGCTAACATCTGTGCCAATCTTCCTCCACTTTATTTGTGGGTCACCACCACAGCATGGCTGACAAGTCAAGTAAGTCTGCACCCAGGATCCAAACCCATGGTCCTGGGCTGCTGAACTTAAATACTATGCCACAGGGCCAATGGTATCTTTTTAAAAGCTCTTCCGGTGATCCTCAAAGTGGCCAGTAAAGAGAACCACTCTTTAGACTGACAGGTCTGAATGAAAGATTTATCAATTTTAACATTAAAATAGAGGTTAGAGTAACAATTGGTCCAACAGTTAAAAACAATAATACATTTGTATAATTCCTGCCAGCTTATAAATTATTCTTTAAAATATCATCCCTATGAGACAAAATGGTATTTATTTTAATCATTTTAAAGAAGAGGAAATAAATCCTAAGAAAGTTTATGTGCTATCCTCAAGGTCACATAACAATAAATAATAGAACCAGAACACAACTTCTAACTCCATCACAGAGTTCCATTCATCAAGAAACATGCCACTTGGTTTGATGCATCAAAACACAACATCCTAGGGGAGAGGGAAGGATGAATAGGTGGAGGACAGATGATTTTTAAAGCAATGAAACTACTCTATTTAACACTATAATGGTGGATACATGTCATTATAACTTAGTCCAAACCCAGAGAATGCATAACACCAAGAGTGAACCCTAGTGTAAACCATGAACTTTGGGTGATTACTATGTGTTAATGTAAGTTCATCAACTGTAACAAATGTACCACTCTGGTGGGGGATGCTGATAGTTGGAAAAGCTATGCAAGAATGCGGGCAGGGTGTGTATGGGAAATCTCTGCATCTTCCTCTCAATTTTGCTGCAAACCTAAAACTGTTCTAAAAAATTGCCTAGTAAACAAAACTAACATCTTTCAGATCGCTTTGTTGAACTGTGCAACTATTTATGTACATTGCTTTTTTTTCTGCCTGGTTGAAATGTTTTAATATGAGCTAAGGAGAAAGAGATCATTACTACCATAAGATTCAATCCCTTTCCACAACCTTTCAGCAAATTGGCAAGTATATATCGAGAATTCTCCGAAATCAGCTTGTGATAAAATGCCTTCAAAGACTGTGGAATATGCTTCCTCTTGTACGTGTTCCCTGGGAGAGTACACTTGTTCACTATAGTGGATAAAACATGCATTGATAATGGCGATCCAGGCTGATTTAGAAAGAAATGCAGGCACATTTTAGAGTTATTAGCCTTTTAGCCAAAAGTATAGAACTCTGAGGTAAAGAATTTGTGACTAGTCAACAATTTCTCTCGGTTCTTAACCATCCCACACAATACTAGACTGAACGATCCATAAGGTCAAGTTCATCCTTGTATGCCCCCCTCCAGTACAGTGCCTAGCACAAGAGTGGGCACTCAATAGATATTTGTGAATGAAAGAATAATCAAGAGACAGAAGTGTGTGTGTGTGTGTGTTAATGGAATTGGAATGCCTCTAGGAAAGAGATTTCCAACAGTATTTTCCATTAGCTCCCTCACCAGGAAGCATGGGTTTAAGATACTGAAATGACAAGGAGTCCATGTGCAAATACTGCTTGCTACCTTTTTTGCTGAAGAATTTGCTCCTCTCACATCCTGTATCAACCTAATTTCCTTTGATGCACTGTTGCTATAAAAATCATTTTTTATTCCTATTAACATCCCACTTATTTCATCCAAGTGAGATAATATTACCTCTAAAAGGCAAAACATAGGCCACAAAGGATTGGAAGTCTACAGATGTCTGTAGATAGAACAGATGTCTATAAGTTAGACTAGAGAATTTCAAGAAAAGCCCATGGGGTAGAGATTTTAAATAAAAACAGTACACAGCTGCATACAGCTCCCCCTGACTTGGCTCCATGTTCAGGTAAGAATAGAAGCAAGCATTGGGCTTACTTTTTAAGCAATGAGGCCAAACAACCACCCTAGTTGGGGAAACAGGAAGAGGACAATATCTTTCGCCTAAGAGGAGTTAAGTCAGCAGGAAAACCATTCATTCAAGACAATTTCACAGCCTTTCCTACCACATCCTGTGTGTGTAAACATCCACAGGTGTATGTAAACCTGGAAATGACAGGGTTAAAAGTCTGATTCCAGCTCAGCATATACAAGTTGAGTTCTGCTCTAAGTTTAGCACATTAACAGGGCAAAAAACGATAGCTCCTTTCTAGTTAGGAAAATAAGGTGCACATAAAACATTCAAGTAAAAATGTAAGCTTCCAAAAGCATAGCTAAAAAATTAGAGTGGGGAGAATTCAAAGAGAGAGATTAGCATGAGTCAGAGAGACTTGGTAAAGCTTTCATGGAAGAAGGAGAATATTGGAAGAGGCTGATGAAAAAAGACAAAAACTAGCTCATGTATAAGTTGAACAATAGGAACCAAAGTTTTATATAACTTTGTCAAACTAGTTTTTTTATTTAAAACCTTTATCATCACAGATATGGCCTATTCTCTGTAACTAACAGAAGTAAAAGGTATATAATAAAAATCAACAAAATGAAGAGAAATACAAAATAGGTAATTAATTCACTTGAGATAGATAAAACAGTATTTGGCATAAGTATAAAAGGAAAATACATCACATAAAGCAAAAACTGTTGCACCTCTAATTTCTCATGCCACTTTTGTATTATTCTTTTCCATGACTGCATGTCTACTTATGAAATGTTTGAAAGTTATCATAGTTTTCCTGTCAAAAGACTTTTAAGCTATTTGAATTTCATCCCTTTTTTCAAAGGATTACAGATGACTGGATTCTTTATATTATTGAATTGTTTTAAGTCATAGAAGATATCACATTTGATAGTATTTGTATTCAGATCTAATTATCAGCAAATTTTTAAAAAGCACAGGGGCCATCCCAGTGGCATACTGGTTAAGCTTGAGGGCTCCACTTCAGTGGCCCAGGGGTTGCAGGTTTGAATCCCGGGTATGGACCTACACACCGCTCATCAAGCCATTTTATAGCGGCATCCCACATACAAAACAGAGGAAGACTGGCACAGATGTTAACTCAGCAACAATATTCCTCAAACAAAAAGAGGAAGATTGGCAACAGATGTTAGCTCAGGGTCAATCTTCCTCAGCAAAAAAAAAAAAAAAAAAAAGGCACATACATTGATTTTACTTCAAGCATATAAACCTATAATCAGAATATCCCACTTAGACATCTATTTATCTCAAAAGCCTAAAATGACCCCTCGAAAATCAAAAGGTATCTATTCAATTGGGATTTAAAGCTGTTTTCCAATTAACATCTTAACACAGATTTCTTCTTGGGTAATGTTTAATTCCTTCATTCGATCTTCCCTCTGTCACTCAAAGTAAGTAATCTAGGTGAGCTTACTTGTTGAGATTTCACCACAGGCCTACCTACAACAGCAAATATCTCCTCAAAGGATCCTTAGTTGGAAAGAATTCTTTCTTTTCTTTATTGAGATATAACTGACATATAACATTATATTAGCTTCAGGTATACAACATAATCATTTGATATTTATATACATCATGAAACGATCACTACAATAAATCTAGTTAGCATCCATCACCACACAGTTACAAATTTTCTTTTTCTCGTGATGAGAACTAAGTTCTACTTTCTTAGCAACCTTCAAATATACAATACAGTGTTGTTAACTATAATCACCAAGTTGTATATTACATCCCCATGACATTTATTTTATAACTGAAAGTTCATTCCTTTTGGCCACCTTCACCCATTTCGCCCCCTACCCTCACCACTTGCCTCTGGGAACCAACAATCTGTTCTCTGTATCTATGAGTGTTTTGTTTTGTTTTCAGATTCCACATATAAGTGAGATCATACAGCATTTGTCTTTGCCTGATTTATTTCACTTGGCATAATGTCTTCAAGGTCCAACCATGTTCTTGCAAATGGCAAGATTTCCTTCCTTTTTTTTTTTTTTGTTTTGGTGAGGAAGATTGGTTCTGGAGCTAACATCTGTGCCAGTCTTCCTCTATTTTGTATGTGAGATGCCACCACAGCATGGCTTGATGAATGGTGTAGGTCTACACCTGGGATCTGAACCCATGAACCCTGGGCCGCTGAAGCGGAGCATGCAAACTTAACGACTACATCACCAGGCCAGCGCCCCAGATTTCCTCCTTTTTTATGTCTGAGTAATATTCAGAAATTATTCTTGATAAAGAGCATATCTCTAACATTGAATGTATATATACGACACCCATAGGATGATGCAGAAAAACTCAAAACTGTACCCCAGGAATTATTGCATCTGTTAGACTTGCACAGCAAGGGTGGAATCAGATGACCTCTTAGCTCCCTTCCAATACTAAGACTCCACACCACTAGTGTGGTATGAATAAATATGCAAGCTTTGCAATCAAATCTAGACTGGCTACTTTCTTCAGACATGCCATTCATGAGTAAGCATATATGTGGCCATGCAGAATGATTATGCTGTCCCATTCCCCCTAAACATGTGCCCTGGTGTTAGTTTAAGCCTACATGGCCAGAAAGTTATTTTGTCTGTTCAGAAAACACATATACATGTGTTAGCCACCTAGGAAAGATTAAGGGGAAGCAAGTAATAGAGTTTTGGTAGAGACTAGCAGCTAAAGGGGATTTTGGTGACAGATGCAGAGTGGAGAGAAATAAACCTACAAAAGTGGGGATTCAAATTCATAATTCCAATATCTGGATGACCTTAGTGAAAACCAAGGAGAACTGATTCCTCCCTCATAAGCTGTGTGTTAGCCAGACATGCAGGTCCTCAGTATGTCCTGTATATCCAGTCCTTTCTGCTAGAATCACTTGCCTCCCAGCTCTTTGTCTAATTCCTCTTCATCCTCAAGACTCAAAATATCAGTTTATCCAAAAAACTTTGTCCAACTCTCCAAGTCAAGTCTGGCTATCTTACCATTTTGTTATATCATCCTGTACCTCCTCCTTTTTAACATTTAGCATACTATATTAAAATTGCCTATTTAAATCTATTCCACATCAGAAAGTAACTACAAAAATAAATTACCTAGTTAGCTATCAGTTCAGGCAGATAAGATATTAGTGTTACATCAGGAGAGAGATTTTGAGGAGGGAAATCTGAATTTCTTATTCACAGTTGTGTTTCTCACCCCTAGCACAGTGGCCCACAGGAGAACAACAACGTATATTTGTTACCAGAATAAAGAAGTAAAAATAAAAAACCTGTGTCCCAAGAAACCAGTAAACCCAGGCATGGATTGTGACACTGAGTACACAAGACCAGGACCTAGTTACTAGGTCTCGCATATAGGACTGGACCAGACAAGAGGAGGAGGCTCATTCCTAAAGGGGAGGAGAAATTCAGACCCAAAACTCCAGACACACAGTCTCAAGGATTCACTAAACTACCAGCCTACAGGTCTCCAGAGGCTCCTAGTTTCTGAACAAGAATGATGTTCTAGCACAGGGCAGGGCTAATCCATCCTCTAGGTGGGGGTTAAATTGAGAGAACAATTGAAAAACAGAATTAAATCAGTCATCACTGCCAAGGACGTCCAGACACTGAAGTGGTGACACTCCCAAGAAGTCCAAAAGAATATATTCTCCTAATTAATCGTACACTGTTATGGATTGAAAGTGTGTGTTCTCCCAAAATTCCTATGTCGAAGCCCTAACTCCCAATGTGACTGCATTTGGAGATAGAGCCTGAGAGGAGCTGACAAAGGTTAAATAAGGTCATAGGCTGGCACCCTAATCTGCTAGCACCAGTGCCCTTATAGGAGGAGGAAGAGACACCCAAGCTTGCTGTCTCCACCACGGGAGGACACAGCAAGGGAGAGGCCGTCTGCAAATCAGGAGGAAAATCCTCACCAAGCAGCAAATCTGTTGGCACCTCCATCTTGGACTTTCCAGCCTCCAGGACTACGAAAAATCAATTCTGCTGTTTAAGCCACTCAGTCTGTGGTATTTTGTCATGACAGCCCAAGCAGACTAAGACATATACCAAAATTCATTTTTGTGTATAATGTCTCTAAATTAATTGAATAGGGTTTGCTTGTCTTCTAAGCATTATTTTACTATCTTAGAGGTAGGGAAACAAAACGAAAGTGGATGGCTACTCATGTTGGTAGACAGATACTCCGAAAATCACAGTGGGCTAATTAAGACTTCCCCTCCATCTATTATGGAATCTGCCCATTATCTGCTAACAGTATCCAACAGTTTAGTGGCCAATAAAATTGAGCCCTCAGTGATGCTTTCTGAACACATCCTGCATCTTTCATTCTGCAAAAGTCACGCTATAGTGGCTTCCAAAAATGCATGACTGACAAGGTTACACAATAAGTGATCCAAGAAAACTCAAGCCAGGTCTTAACGATGATAGAGGATCCCTTGGCTACTGCTACTGTTAGTTCTGTTGTTTTTCCTTTTGGTGATGAAAATGATTGAAATGTTCTAAAAATCTTCAGCAGCCTGGCTGTTCAGGGTTATTTAGGACTGTCTCAGCCATTGATGAAGGGAAGTGCTTCCTCTGGCTCTTGGTTGCACTACTGTCTTCCGGAGACAAGGAGCCTTACCCAGAATGTCACATCTGGGAAACCTCCTCAGACTGAGTACAGTCTTTCTGTTGATGATGGATGGACGTCATAAAAGAAAGTTATCGAGGTGTGAATTCCCATCACAACTGAATTCTTCCCTACAGTGATAAGGGCAGAAGCCTGCTTGGTTTTCAAAGGAGCTGTATTATACAGCATTGTAAGGCAGGCCACTCCTTTCAGCCTTATTTGTTCACATTTAATTATTAGGACTTAAAAAAACACACACTATACTCTTACATCTCACCATCACAACATTCACTACAGGGCAGGGTTTGGTATTAGGCCAGTTTATTTTGGACTCTATCCAAGAGAATTTAATTAAGAAAATCTAAAGTACCTTGTTATGAGATGATCTTACCTGCAGATTGGTCTCAATGAGAGTGTGACATTAAAGTTCCCAAAGATTGGTCCAAAAAAAAAAAGCTTTAAGTTTCTTCTTTTTCCCTTCTTCTTCTTCTTCTGTTTCTTCTATTTGTGACATGTTCTGCTCTATTCACATCTCTTAAACCAGGAAATTTTCTTAGCGCCTATGCAACAGAGCAGTTGTGCTAAGGTCCAAAGGCGGCCAAATTTGGAGATTGTTACTGGATCTGCCACTGCACTTAAAACACACAAAGGGAAGAAGTTCTGCTGGTATGCAACTCAGCCAATTGTGAAATGGAAAGAACAGTAACAATTTTAATGACCTAAAAGAAATAATTCATCTTCCTTTTGCATAAAGCTGTAAAATCCTATCTAGAATATACTTTGAATATTTTCCTAACAGCCCTACAGGAAACATTGAAGAGCAGTACATAAATTATTAAAGTACCAAATAAAATTAATGAAGGGATCTACCACATACAAATCCCAGGATGACGAAATGAAGTCTTACTGCACACTTTTTCTCCCCTTTTAATCCCAAAACCAGTAGATTTCAGATATTTAATAAAAACCTATATAATGCATTCATATTTTTTAAGTACTATAAAAGTAATAAAGTATATTTCAAAGCAGGAAAAATACTTCAAATATATTTTAGATGTGTGGCATCCATGACTCACATGTTCTTTATTTTGAGAATGACAATAATTATACATGCAATTAGTTGGAATTATAAAAATATAACCAGGCTAAAACAATTAAAAGTTTACCCTCAATCTAACATCCCTTTTTGGTATAAGTAGGTGAGTTTTTTGCTTAAATTTTTGTGAGCTCAAAAATCCACCTCTGAGTAAAAGGAAAAACTGCCTGTTTCATTTTTTTCCTATGTGTTGTATAATTTTTTGGCACAAGAGATATAATTTATATGCAATTGTATAAATACAACTTTCATAGTTTAAAAAAGCAGTATTTTTAGAAACATAATATAATCATATAAAGAATACAGCATTTGCCTAAGTACTCTTTGGATCATAGTCATAACTAAACATACATAAACATACATACTTAGTCATGCACATACACACCAAGCATTTGTCAATTACAGTTCCTGCCATACTTATTGAATTCTACAATTTATAAAGAAACTACGGAAGAAACAAGTTTTAGAGGCCATTATATTACCCAAAAGTTTATGTCAAAAATAACTTCTATTTAATCGAAAACTTGGAAAACAAAAACCAAAAGTGTAATAAACCAATTTATTTTCAATCACATCCAGGGACACGTGACAGGGAAAGTTTTTGAGTGGTCAATTTATTTTTAAGGGGGTTATGCTTAGTGGTTTTTTTCTTGACATCTGAAACATTTCTCCAAGCAAATTTGCTTATATCCTTTAAGAGTCTTCTCATTTTGAAAAATGATATTTTGAGCCCAGGAACATCTTTTTTCATAATCATTCCTATATTCTCCCTGTTATTAAGCCCTCAGTAAATACCTTGTGAATAAAAGATGAGACTGGAAATACTTTTTTTTTTAAAGACTTTACTTTTTTCCTTATTTTCCACAAAGCCTCCCAGTACATAGTTGTATATTCTTCGTTGTGGGTCCTTCTAGTTGTGGCATGTGGGACGCTGCCTCAGCGTGGCTTGATGAGCAGTGCCATGTCCACGCCCAGGATTCGAATAAACGAAACACTGGGCCACCTGCACCAGAGCACACGAACTTAACCACTCGGCCACGGGGCCAGCCCCTGGAAATACTTTCAACTATTCAGTTATTAAAACCAGAATTATTAGCTAACAGCAGTGCTAAGAGAAAAGTAAAGTAGGGCAAAGGTGAAGTTTAATAGCCGATGTGGAAATAAATCTTAAAAGTTATGGGGCCAATCCTGTGGCCTAGTGGTTAAGTTCAGTGCACTCCATTTTGGCAGCCCAGGCGCAGTTCCCAGGCACGGACCTACACCACTCGGTGGCAACCAAGCTATGGCAGAACATACAAAATAGAGGAAGACTGGCACAGATGTTAGCTCAGGGCCAATCTTCCTCAGCAAAAAAAAAAAAAAAAAAAGAAAAAAAAGAAAAACCCAGTTAGAAGATTGGTCTGCTAATGGGAAGTATGAACTCTGAGAACTTTAAAATAATGAAACAAAACAAAGAGATACATGCACACTTTGTACTGTTTAGGTATAAGCCTACAGAAAAGAACAGGATTGGCATGCATACTCTCTCTAGACACATTTAAGCATCTAAAGATTGCTGGCCATCAATATTTTCACAAATGGAGAAATTCTGTAAATCAAGTCAAATTGAAAAGTAGAACTTTTACACGAGGAGTCTATTAAGTATTTTAACTTCCTTGTATTTCTCTTAAATTACAAAAGAATTATATTAATTATAAATTTCACAACTTGGAAAATTTACTTTCAAACGGCCTTTTAATTGCCTTTTCTTTTTTTGAGTATTCAGGTTTCAAAGTATCATTATGGCCTTCCAAGACCCTTTTGCCTTCTTCAACTTGAAGATGTGAGGGTGTGCTCTGTCCTGCCAGTCTCTTGAGCTGACCAAAGAGGACCTGCAGAGTCCTCTCCCCCTGAGCAGGAGAGGATGGTGGCAGCCCTCAGTTCCTGAGCTTCTTTGCTCTGCCTGAAGCATGACAAGAGTGACTGTAGCGCAGATGCAGCTGGAAGCCATGCATGACCAGCAATTCTGCAGGTTACTTTGTGAGACAGGGCCTTCATCCACATCCAGGGAAGTACATTGCTAGCAGCATCCTTAGGCATGCAAAGGAAGAAAGAATGAATTCTGTAATCTAACCCTGGGAGGTAAATTGCCTTTTTCTGGCACATAGATTCAAAGAAATCTCACTCTTTCTTTGAAAGACACTTGATTTCAAATGTACATTTAAAAGGTAATTACCTCTTTAAAAAAGATTCCCAGATCCTCAGCCCCCTTGAGTACAACTGTAATAAAAACACTGCTTTAGCATAACAACCCCTCCTTGGGCTGCTGTGTTTGCTTACTGTGTCTCTGTTGATAGACTGTTTTGCCTGAGGCACACTTATTGTTACTCTGTACAGGAAATGAAATAAATATATTAGTTATTTCTTATCAAATGGCATTTTACACTGCAGAGGGTTTTTTTTTCCCAAATATAAAATCAAAAACCTTCCTGAGAGTTGAAATTTGACGTAGCTCAAATAAAAAATGACTGACTTCATTCAGACAGCAGCAGGATGAATAAGATGATAACTTTTATATCAAAGACTGGCTTACTGCTCTCTTGATCAACAATGGAAGGACAAGGACACTGTTAAATTATATAAATCATCCCTCAGAATTTATGAGAAAATAAAAGCCTAAAAATGTAGATGCATAAAGGCGAGAATTTATGAAATAGCATTCAAAATCATTTCAGTTAATTTCTCATATATATTAGAAACAAAAAGGTTGACTCCAGGACTTTGGCACCTACTTATTCGTTTATTAAAACATCATATTTACTTTAATCCAGTTTTCTTCATCTCAGAGATAAAGAGGAAAATTAAAAATCACTGCTGCATTCATGCAACAAACTTTTGGCATTTGATTTCTACAAATCATTGCATTAGGTACTCTAGCAATCTTTTCTGGAAAGTCCTGTTTGTGGTAAACCTTTTCTCCTATTATCTGCCATTGCTTCAGTCTTGCTTCTTTCTCAAGAGCCTATGCAACATGTATAGTTGCATTGGTTTTTTTCATACACTTCTTTTTCTCAAAATCGAAAACACATTCCATCTACAAAACTTCCCACAAGCAGTGCCACTATTTCCAAGCACAAGGACATCTTTGAAAGAATATATTGAATATACTGAAGAATACATTGAAAGGCAGTTTTCACATCACTTTCCACAGGACAGAATTTTTCACAGTGGAACAGAAATGAAAACTATCTCAGATTTCCTCTAAGCAGAAAGTAGTCCAACACTAACCTGAATATTAAAAATGGGGGGAAATTCAGAAAGAAGAATGTCAAGAGTGTAGTAAGGATTTTGGTGTTATTCTGAGTGAGAAGCGAGGCCAACGAAGGACTGTGAATGGAGGAAAGACATGACCTTTTGTAACACAATCACTCAGACTGCTCTGTTGAGAATAGACTGTGTCACATGGGTAGAAATCGAGCAAGCATTTAAGGGAAGGATGATGAGCTTGGACCAAAGTGGTAGCAGGAAAAGCGAGAAGTAGTTGGATTCTTGATATATTTTGAAGGTAGAGAAAACACAATCTCTCCATGATTGAATGTGGGTCGAAGAGAATGAGAGTTGCCCAGGATGGGTCCCACATGCCTGGTCTGACAACTGGAAGGGGAGAACCCCACCAGCTGAAACAGGCGGGGGGCTGCCGAGAGCGCTCGATCTGGAAGCAAATAACAGACATCCTCTTTGACACTTTGCATCCAGTTATACACTCTTAAAAATCACTTTCTCCAAGAATATGGTAATGATGCCATAATTCTAAATGAAAAAAAATCAGGTATAAATTCAAATTTGCAGCGTTAACTCAAATGTTTAAAACATGCATACGAATACATACTATTTTTTTAAGTGTAGACAGTTAATAGTAATTATTTCTAGATGGTAAAACAAAATAAAGATGATTTTTCTTCTCTATCTGTATAATGAACATATACTACTTTTATAATATGAGTAAATATAACAATAAATCATATCTATATAATATTTAATATTCTCACACCATCTTCTAATATGTCAACATTCATTCATTCACTTATCAAGATTATTTTAAGATGCGTCTTCTGTGGGGACAGAAAAATAAGTCAGAGGTGGTCCTGTTTCTTTGAGGTGTTCATTTTACTTTTTTATATAAACTTTTTATTTGGAAGAATTTTAGATTTACAGGAAAGTTGCAAAGATAGGAGAGTTCCTGTGTACCTTTCACCAAGCCTCTCTTAATGTTAACATCTTACTTAACCATGGGACACTTGTTAAAACCAAGAAACTAATGTTAGTATAATACTATTAACTAAAGTATAGACTCAATTCAGATTTCACCAGTTTTCCCACTACTGATCTTTCTCTGTCCCAGGATTGAAGCCAGGATTCCCCGCATTCAGTCATCATACCTCCTTACCGTCATTCCAACCTGTAACAGTCTTACCTTGTTTTTCATAACCATGGCAGTTTTGAAGACTACAGGTTAGGTATTTTGTAGTTCCTCAATATGGATTGGTCTGATATTTTTCTCATGCTTAGACTAGGGTTCTGGGTTTAGGGGAAAAATAGCACAGAGGTAAAGTGCTCTTCTCATCACATCATATCAGGGGGCATCAACATATCATGTACCTCTACCTTTACAGTAGAGGTTTCTCTACTATAAATTTACTATTTTTCTCTATCCACACTTTACCTTTTGTAATCAAGTCACTGTATCCAGCCTACATTCAAGAGGAGGGAATTAAGCTTCATGTCCCAGAACAAGGAGTATCTATAGACATATTATGACATTTTTCTGTAAGTTAGAGTTGTACCTTCTCTCCATTCATTTATTCAATCACTTATTAATATTAATATTATCTTATGGATATTTATTTTATTCTTTGTGCTATAGTGTGTTATTTCAGTTCACTTCTTCCAGCAATAAAGTAGGGAAGATGCATATTTTATCAGTATTTTATAGATGAGTATATGGCTCAATGCTTATAAATATATACAATTCACAACAGAGATTCAGGGTGAAAACAAACCACAGAATGTTAAGCAATCAGAACCTCAGGGGAAGCCAGATATGGGAAACTTCAGTAGCTGGGACAGAAAAATAAATAAATTATAATGAAATAATACCTCAAGAGATATAGAATGTCCATTAATCCTAGCAGAAGATAAACCAACTGTCTTATAGGTGAACTTATATGTGAGTTCACTCCATTTAAGTCAAGCCTAAAAAACAGCTACAAGATCATAACCCAAAAAATAAAGAATATATGCATTTATGCAATATGATGTCTTTCTATGCTTACAAATGGAGAGCCCCTTCCAAATTGAAGAGTAAACACCACATTTACTTATGTACTAGAAAAATATCTGTGAAAAAGAACAAAAAATAGGTCACTCTTTTGCCATAAATGGAAAGCACATCCATGGACGTAAGTGCCAACCTTTCTTGACAGATGGACAGAAAGGTAGATAGGTAGATGGTTTAATCTCATTTCCTATTTATTAAAAAATAACAATAATGAACAGGACGCTTTAAGAACTATGCACAAAAAGAAAATACTTAGGTTGAGAACCTAAGCCTGAATAAATTGATCAGTTTGATTAACAAACATGGGAGGGCGGAATTTCAAGTGTCTCTATTTTTGTTTTAGGATTCAAAACTAATGGCAACTGATTAAATAAAAGTGGATACAGGGAAAAGTCAGGGAGATGATTTAATGAATTTAAAATAGAATATTACTATTTCATTTATCCAGTTTAAATGAAGCTATATATAACATATATTTACATATTCACACGTACATATATATATACATATAACAATACTTACATTTCAGTTCTTCCTTATTTCTTACCAACGATTACAAATTATCTTCATATAAACAAACTATCAGTTGCCTTAGAACTTCACCTCAGTCCATGTGATGTCTTCACCTCCGTCCATGTGACGTCTTTACCTCAGTCCATGTGACGTCTTTACCTCAGTCCATGTGACGTCTTTACCTCAGTCCATGTGATGTCTTTACCTCAGTCCATGTGATGTCGTCTTTACCTCAGTCCATGTGATGTCGTCTTTACCTCAGTCCATGTGATGTCTTTACCTCAGTCCATGTGACGTCTTTACCTCAGTCCATGTGATGTCTTTACCTCAGTCCATGTGATGCCCTAAGTAAAGGAAACAGGTCTGGGCCCAGTTTACTCTGAGTACAGTTAGCTAGAGGGTTTCCCAACGTTACAGACATAGTGAACAGCATCAAGTCACGGAGAACTGCAAGCAATACAATCACTCAGTGCTCTAAGTTCAGAATACATGAATCAGACACAAAAAGGAGTACTCTGATTATATTTCTACATAGCATAGAATTCCGTCTAAATAAAGAAGAGCTTTACATTGTAAAAACAAAGAATAGAGTTTACAAGTACTATAGTTCATTCTGAATCTCTAAACTCTCCTGAAAAGTTAAAAGAAAATTCTTTTAATGAGAAAGGCTATCCATGCTTCCTTGTACAATATTGATTCTTTCAGACTCAAACGATAAACACGTAACGTCAATTATGGAGACAGGGAAAAAGCAAGTGATCACCTTCCACATGCTTTTATTTACTTTTTGTATCAAAATAAAAATGAATGGAAGATGCAAAAGAGTATATAAATGCCAAAGATGTTATTACTATGGAAATCTGTATTTTCTGAACCCCAAAATGATTAAACATCTAGAAAAAGATTTTTGTTTCATTATAGTGTCCGAGAGGCACCATGGAAATGTAGTCAAAAGGCCAAGATATTGGAAATATTCTTTATAAAGACCTCAGAGCCAAACATTTGATCAGAAGACTTAAGACGAAAATCTAATACTTATGATACCATAGTTAAAACATAGTGTGGCTATCTTGCAAAAGAAAAGTTAAGATTAAGTATTTAGACACTGGAATAACTTCTCCCAGAAATTTAAAAATAAATATGTGATTGCCAAGGAGACTTTTGGGAATCATAGGTACAAAAGATTTAAATATTGCATGATATGCATATATGATACTATTTTAAGCAAATATTATAAATATGCATGTATATGCATATATGAAAATATGTGTATATATACATATGCATATATACATAATACATACATAGTCAGACATTTAAGAAATGCAAATGCAAGTACATTATTTTAGGATAGATAAATGTAATACTTCAGAAAAGACACTAAGGATATCATTATCTGTAGAATGTCCACTGTAATGGCAATGTATGTTGCTAGGAAACCCAGGGAGAAGAAGAAAAAAAGGAAAGTTTTAAGCACGTAAAGATCTAATATAAATCTCTAAGCAGAACAAATTCATTTCTGGTCTTTATTCTCTAACCTTTGCAAGACTTGCATTGTCCCATAAAGAAATCTTAAATATGCAACTTACAAAAACCATGTAGCTACAAAAATATCAGGGATAGTCTCAGTTCTTTCATGGATCTCTCTACATACCTGCGGAGATAATGCCCATTCAAGCCTGAGCTGATAACACCACCTGATATACAAAATCATTCATTCAGTTGTCATTCACTGATTCATTCATTCAAAAACAATTATTAAACACTGATCATTTGTCAGGTACTGTGAATATAGCCAGTGAGAGAAAACGGAGCAAAGCAGAGTCCTTGCCCACTAAGAAAATAAAATCCAGTGGCAGACACAGATATTAATCCAATAATCACACAAAGAAACATGAAAATGTAATTGTCATAAGTGCTACAAAAGAGAAACACAAGTTGCTTTAAAATTTTTAAATGGGTGAAGTTGATCCGATGTGGGAGGTTGGGAAAAGCTTTCCAGAGGAAGTGACGCACAACTAAGATATCAAGGATAGGTAAGTGTTAACTAGGTGAGAAAAAGAGGCAAGCATTGTGAAGGTGAGGCCCTGTGGCAGAGGGTAGCAGGGAGAACACCAGCAGACCTTGTGGCTAGAAAAGAAAAAATAGCAACAGAGGGGGAGCCGAGGTAGAAGCCAGGCTATGCGTGTCATCGTAAATTATGTTAAGGAGTTTTGCCTTTACGCCAAGAGCGAGAGGATGGCTTTAAAGTGTTAACAGCAGCGGGATAACGCGATTAGATCTGCATTTTAAACGTTTGCTTTGGCCGCTGTGTAAGGAAGACAAGAGGGGAGCCAGAGGACACAGGGAAGAACAGTGAGGCTATGTCGTGACCCAGACAAGAAGGGTGGTGCAGGAGAGAAATGGCCAGTCAATATCTAGATTTAGAGGGCCCAATCACAGGACCAGGTGATCACTGCACATGGCGGGGAGGGACGAGTCACGGATGATTCTGGGGTTTCTGAATCTCATTTCCTTAACCTTTAAAGTCTTTATTGCCCAAAAGTCTGGGCAATAACCTTTAAAGTCTTTATTGCCCCAGACTTTTGGTCACTAACCAAAGCAGTAGACGAATTATAGACCTCTTCGATAAAAGCGCTAAGGAAAAGAGGATGGCAAAAACACTATCTACATCTCCAGCCTATGCAGAAATGTGGCCTTATCTGAAATAAGGAACAGTGGAAGAGGTCCAGGGCTTACCCGTCTCTTTGCTTGTTTGTTGGCTACTTTGGGAAATTAGTTGAATTTTAGTCATATTAAATGTGTCATCAGCCAAAGATTTGCACTTGACATTTCATAGTAGGGATTCTTGTGGGAATTAGCTGTTCTACCAAGCACTGAATCTCCCAGACCTCTGCATCTACTTGGGGCCACATGGTGGGTTCTTACTAGTGGAGTACGTAAAATAGTATTGGGCCACAAAGCTTAAGAAGTGAGTGTGCTTTTTCCATCTCCTCATTCCCCATCCACTGGCCTCATACAAAAGTCTACAAGCCTTAAAAAGAGAGTAAAGTTACAAGAAGGATAGAGTCATCTTCTCTAAATCACCATGTAGAAGACAGCCTGCTCACCAGAAACCCTGAATTGGGCTGTTACGTGAGGAAGAAACCAAGTTTTATTGCGCTAAACCATTGGAATTTTGGACCACGTTTGTTACAACAGCTAGCAATATCCCAACTAACGCATGAAGGTTGACGTGCCTTTGAGACATCCACGGGAAGCTGTTAGGTAGACAATTAGATAAACAGATCTAGATCTCAAGGGAGAACTCTGGACTGAAGATTTTAATTTGCAAGTCATCTGGGTAATGGTGTAATTAAAGCTGTTGGCATGGATGACATTGCTTAAGGAGAAAATACAGTTAGAGGGAGAGACCCTTGGATAGTTCCATAGTAGAGAAGACTTCACTTATGCAGGTTCAGAAGGATAAAGTTATCTTCTTCTCATAGACGTAGAGGTACAGCAATTAAATGCTTTCTGGTATCCAGAAGTATCATCTGTTCAATGATAGTTAAGTAGCCTTCCTACACTCCTATTTTCACTCCATGAATATTTATTGAGCGCCTACTACATGCCCAGGCACAGTCTGAGGCACATGGATGCAATGTTTATCTAGTTCTCAGCAAGATCGCTATGATAACTTCTAACAGTGGACCCTACCAAGCCTGAAAGTCAGGGAGAGTTTTGCAGAGGACCTTTCAAGCTGAGGCCTTAAAAGCTTAGTAGGAGCTAGGCTGGCTAGAGCGAGGGCGGGTAGGTAGACCATTCCTGGCCTGGGGTCAGCATGAAGCTCCTGAGATGTGAGGAGGCTGGAGAGATTTTAGGAAGTGAAAGAGTGACAATGTGGTAAGGTGGAAAGGAGGACCAAAAGTTAAGCAGGGCTCAGGGCATTCAGGAACCCTGAGGTTTTGCATGAAGAGTTTTGGACTTTATCAGAAGTGATGAGAAACAGTTTGATGGTTTTAAGCAGAGGAAGGTACAGAAATAATAACATCAGAATTTTGCTCCATGTTTGTGATTTTAAGCAGGCTTTTATGAGCTGTTTAACAATCTAACCACCGTGCTTCATTTCTAAGGGAAAACTCTTCCCGAGTGCCAAACACTTTCTTGTAAGCTGTTGTTAACTCAAATTTTTTGTTAGTTGAGTAGTTCTGCACTGTATAAATTATCCATATAAACACTCTTCAGTCAGCAGTGTCACTACAGCTTCAAAAGAACTTCACCAACACAATTTTGGAGTACTGTTTACGCACCTCAGTTAAGTTTAACCACTGACTCAAAAATTGTGCGTTCAACAAACACAGACTGGACCAGGCAATACAGAGGCAAATAAGAGCTAGTGTCCACCCTCAAGAGGCTGTTTAGAGATAGAGACAGGAAAATAATGATAAGCCAGTGTCATAAGTTCTAAGTTCTTGATAAGTACAGAGGGAAGCTGGTGGCCTCGGGGAAGGGTTCACAGAGGAGGGGATATTTGAACAGGACCACAAAAGTTAAAAAAAAAAGTTTGACAGAACGTGCAGAAGAGAGCAAAATCCCAAAGAAGGGGAAAAGCAAAATCAAAGGAGAAATGAAATTTCACGACAAACATGAAGTAAACACTGAATTGGCAGGTTGACTCTAGAATGGTCTTTTACGTCAGGCAAAGAATTTTGCATACTGATGGCCCTGCGTAAAATGGCAAACACAGCAAACTTCACCTCTTTTACCTTGCTCATTTTCTTTCTAACATAGCACTTACACTTCTAGTATATACTTACATAATACATACTGTTTATTTCCTGTCTTCCCCCATTAGAAAGTAAGTTCCATCACCAGGGCAGTTAATAATCTTTGTCTGTTCTGTACATCAAATTTAGTTACTTCCTAACTACTTAGGATCAGTGCCAAGCACATAGTACTCAATAAACATGTTTAATGAAAAATATCACCCTTTGAGTAGGCTGTCTTCAAAATGGTTTTTATTATACATACCCATCAGTTAAAACTACTTGAGTTCATATCTCATATATGTAAATTGGTTTATTTATATCCATATTCACTACACTAACATATGTATACATGATAAAGTCATGCAAAATAGAAATTTCCTTTAAAAAGAGATGAAAATAATCAGAAGTTCTCACAATTTTTCCTTCAGCCTCTCTGCACTGTGTCGTTCTGCATCTCAAAACATGGTTATCATATCCACTGTCTTGGTGAGAAATCACATAACTTTCCTATATCACCTACTGGCCAGAACCAATCACCAGGTGCATGGCCTCCTCCTACCTGAAAGGGAGCCTGGGAAAGGGAGTTGTATTGCACGGATAGCATCCATCTAGGCCCATGGAGACATCCTTCCCACCTTAGGACTTGGGCACTGGGGGATCTAATTCATATAATGAAGCTCATGCTGCCTGGGGTGCTGTGAATAACGAATTCCTTTGTCTCTGACCCAGGAGTCTCATGTCTTCTAATAGCATCCATGAAAGAGTAACAGGGTAACTTTAGCTTGTAAAGGGGGTGATATCAAATCCTAGACCTCACAGAATATTGCTATCATCCTGCTTCTTTTGAAAGTGGCAGGGAAATGTCATCTTTCCTATTGATCTCCTAATTCCACAAGTGTCTGAGTGTGAACACATTTTTTAAGTTCTTCTGTAATTGAATTAAAATTAAATAGTACTATGCAACTTTATTACATAAGGGTTTAAATTTAATTTTTTCATTTTATTACTTAGGAGAATAGTGGTATTTCTCAGCGAAGAAGAAATGAGCTGCTTAAGAAGAACGAACAAAGGAAAAATAATGATTCCACCCCTTTTTCTGGAAGTTTAATGGAAGAATAAGAGTGAGAGATGAGAAAAGTAGAAGAAATATAATACCAAAACATCAAGAGTTACTTCAAAGAATGGGAAATTGTTTAAGGGATTTACTGAAGTAATTCAAGCATATTTATGCAAGTGCTAAAATACAAAGTTAATTAAGCAGACTGGGGGGTGGCCTTCAAAGTAAGCTGCTTTTTTTAAAAAAATAGTAAAGACTATTGCAGGGGTAAAACAATTTTACAAATCCCTGGCTTAGATTTTCATACCAAAGTTTAGAAGGTAGAAGATTTAAAAAAACAAAGGATGTTTTATTCCTCTACTCAAATCTCTTGATTTTAAATTGTTTTTAAAGCCTAAAGGTTTTACCACTATTCCCCTAACCTTCAGAAGTCGGTGAAAACAGGATATTTATGGGCCATTAGTTACATCTGCTTTTCAGATTCCTTCCAGTTTTACATATACAAGAGAAAGCTTCCAACAGTCACTTAAGACAGGAGGGTACCTGCATTAAGATTCCCTGAGCAACATTTATTACAAAAGGAAGCAGGGTGTTCTAAATAAAAAATAGAGAAAAGAGAGTTTGCAAGTTTCTATTTTATACCATTATAAATCATAACAGCATATCACAATTATCTCCTCACCCTTCCCCCAGTGCCTCATCTGCCTATCATACTTTTAGTTCAATGTAAAACTTCGCAGAAAATTAAATAAAGTCTTTGCTTTTAGGCTACAAAAGAAGAGACATGGCAGGTTTCATTTAGCAAAACGTTGAGCTTCTTCTTTTGGTAATTCAAAAATTATCTGAGGTAAAAATTACAAACTTCGTGCAATTATTTAGCCTTTTATCCACTAAATGAGCATTTTACTTTAATAGTTTGAAGAGATAGTCACGCTCACACACATTTTTGGACATTTCTACAGAAATATCCCTAATGACATCTCCATCACAAAACACAACACATATTGGCTAGATCATTTTCATCTGTGACAGTATTACTTAAAAGATCTTAATGGAATTAATTTTGAAATAAAAAGGGAAAATGACAAATTCTAATAAAGTACTTAGAACTTTACTTTTTCTTATAATTGTAGCTTCTTGATGCAAACAGCCATTAGTAAAATTACACTTTAAAGGGTTTTCACAAAATGTTCAGAGGAAAAAGTAAGACCCATAAGAGATAATCCGATAATATATGTAGCTTGAAAATAAAGATTACTTTTTAATTGCTTCTAAATTCAAATCTCTAACCTAAGGGTAAGAGGCTGGGCCATCGAGCATCAAGTCGAAGAGCAAACATCTCTCTTCCTGTCCACTCTTTCCACAGGGAGCATCAGGGCCAGTGCAGGAATTTACCATGTACCTCACGGTGGCTACAGCAAGATGCCCCATAGAGCTGCTATGAGAAAATACTTCTTTTCAGTGTTCGAATCTTTCATTAAATTAATCTCTCTTGTTATAATCAACTTCAGTAGCCATATTTGGTTTATTAATAAGATAATAAAGGAACAAAATCATCTTGGTGAAGTCTCTTCACCCCTCTACACCTTCAGAATCTCAACTGTAAAATAAGAGAGCTGGTCTGAACGATCTTCCATGTATAACCAGGATACAGCATCATATTAATCAGTAAATATAAGATTTAATCATTTTCCAAATAGGTATTTAAAATTAAAAAAAGATAAAGAACTAACTCAGAGTTATCAAGTTATTGAAGTTAACAATACCTACCCCATATGCTTATCCTAAAGCACAGATTAAATAATTTAGGTGAGGTGCTAGAAACACAGTGGGTCATCCATTTCAATTCCCAAGGCCTTTCCAGGTATCTACAGATGACTAACTACTGAATTAAATGAATATCTAACTTCTTTAGGGATGTTAACTTGTCTTAGATTTCCCCACATCTTGCAAACTGCCAAGCACACTGCTGAGGCATCAATCTATGTTCAGTATATAAGGCTGTGAGAGGGAACCTTGCAATATATCGACTCTGACTTGTCAGGGCCCAAAGATTTTTGATGGAATATGTCCAGCTCATCCTCCAGGTTACCACTTCTGTGCCCCACAAATACCTCTCCCACTTCCTTGCTAGAAACACGACAGAATTTACAACAGCAGAACAAACATTTGCTGTTTCTTCAGCAATAATAACAAATAGGAACTGTCGAGTACATACCAGCAGACTGGGAGGGCAAGCCCCAGGAGCTCCAGTGTTCTGCCTCAGTGTCTAAATATCAGAAATCCCCCCCAAAGTTTAAAGATAATACATATGGGATTAACTAGGCTCACATGTTACCTATCAATATTTTAAAATTCAAGAATATCTTTAAAGTTGTTAGTAACTTATCCTTTTTTTTTTTACTTCAACTTTATTTCTAGTAACAATTCCAATAGGCCTTTGCAATGCATAAAGTATGAGGCTGCTATCCTGTGATGTTTTCAAAGACTAATTCTATAATTCAAAACTTTTTAACAGGCAACAATGCTGGGTTTTTTTTCCTCTTCTCTTCCTTTATATTCATCTTCTTGCTTTAGATTTAACCTTTGCCCTTTCAAACCATGAAAGACCTTGGGAAATACTTTTAATATTTCCAGTTTTTACTACGATAATCATAACACTATCTCATAAAAAATGCTCAAATGCAAAGGATATCTTTGTTAAAAAGCACATATAAATAATTTCTTATATTCCACATTCTTTTAAATCATATTTGTTGAAAAAAGTTATCTAATCTACTGAACAACTTGATAATTTTGATTGGCTGGTACTAACTTCATTAAAAACACAATCTCTCAAGTAGTTGAATTTTATTGGTTTTTTATAATCTGGTACATACATACGCAAGAAATGTTCCAGCAAACCCTAAATTAAGCAAATGAGTAAAAGCTCCGAAGTTATTCCAGAGTTGTTCTGGGGCAAAGTAGACATCTAGGCCAGGAACCATTTGTTCAATTTGCCTGATCTCTTGGCAAGATTATGAACACTCTTCCATATCAAGCGTCGAACCAGTTCTGCTCAAAACAACATTTTGGGGATTCTCAACTAGTTATATTTTTATTCTTCAAATTTCTCCTGGCAATTTTGGAGGCAAAAGCTGACAAATCTCTCCTTCTCCTGCAGGCTTTGTCATGGATCTCTTGATGCTGAGAGAGTGGCCTTGCTGGGATGTCTTGTGTCAGCAGTGTTCTCCTTCTTTTCAGGCCAAAGACACCATATAATGGGATCACCCCACTAAATCCATGCATTTTAAGAGATCCTGAATGTTCTCCTCAAGCACTAAAAGCAGTCATCTATTTTTAAATGAGGAAATTAACGTAATACAAAATACCATCTATCAGCAAACCACAGCAGTTCTTAATCACTTTTAATCTAAATCTTCCAAAAAAGTGCTTTGGCTGATTTGAGTTACCATTTTAATGATACTTATTCCATCTCTCCAAAGGAGATGGGGTGCTGTTTGAAAACACATATCATTCAAAATGCCGCATAAGGGTTTTTATCATTGTTTTTGAAGCAAAGGAAATCTTGAAACACACACAGTGGGAGATTTTAATAGATGGCAAGATAAGGTGTTTGGACAGGACCAAAGTTACCAAAAAATATAACAAATAAGTTTAAGTAATTTTGAAAATAAATCTCCACTTGAAATTTTGGTTTAAGGTAGTTGAATATGCCCATTTTAACCCATTCCTTTAATGATATCTAAGCAAAAAACAAGATTATCCATTGTCAACAATGAGAATGGTATGCAACAGTTGGCAGATTTGGGACTGGGTGAGAGCATTCTTTCAAGATTAGGATGTTACACTGGTACCTATTTTTGTGTCAAAATAGGTGTCAATGTTATTATACTTTGAAAACAGAATTTTAGATAAACTGTATCAATTACCTAGTATCAATCACCTATTCCAAGCTAGAAACACCTTTTGAATAGAATTGCTATTTCCCAGATAATGGAAGATTACCTCTTTAAAAATCAATTTTGTTTAGCCTTAATGACTGGAAATCTCTCAAAAAGCATCTCAAGTACTTCCTTGCATTCTGAGTCAAAGCACAACCCACCTTTTCATTCAGGCAGAAAAGCAGAAAGGCAGCCGGCCTGCTCTCCTGACTGCAGATCAGGAGATGTAGTCGTGAAACTCAAACCCTTCACCCGCTAACTGCATTATGGGACAGTAACTTCTACACAGCAGACTACTTTAAGCTCCTATCATAATGCCCTCAAAGGCAAGGCAGCTGAATAGGAGCTGACTCCCCCCAAAATGTCCCCAAACTGCTACACTCTAATTCTTCTATTTGCTAGACTTTTCTTTTGCCCTCTTAGATTTTTACCAGATAATGCAATCTTTATTGCCACCAATGTACCTGCCACGAAGCTCTTTCTTCACCTTGCCCCTTCAAATGGTCTGTTGTGGTTTATAAAACCAGATAACCATGTTCACATATATTAGTTCCAATCCAAGAACAGGCAGTTTCAGTAAAAGCCTGTGGTTCTAGCTTATTTAATGGTACGTGGGCTGTAAAGCATGAACTTCGTGACATCGTCTGCTTGGCTTTTCAGAGGCCTCTTTCACTCCCTTTCAGGATCCTGACAGTGTCGTATAACTATATGCATTAAGACTATCAAAAAGGTCAAAAGTGTTTCCTAAATTTAAAAATAAGTGCTTTCAGTTATGTGTAGATAAATTCTATTAGTAACGGACAAATTGTCAAAGGTCATGCAGTTAATGGCGAATCCAGAATGAAAGCCAAGGATCCTCCCTCCTAGTTCAGCATTTTTTAAACTTCTTAAAGAAATGTTCTATATATGTTGCCTTCTTTTCCTGATTACTTATTTCCTCCTAAATCCCTCACATTGCCTTTCCCCATTCTAATGAAATTGCTTTATCAAAAATTCCCCGAGTTTTGAATCCAAATGCATGCCCAGCTTCCTCCTCCTCAGCTTTCTCTTCAACGCTCTACCCTTCTAGGTAGGCCTTCTCCTTACCCTGGTGTCACCCTTTGATGAAACACTACCTGGGCCCTCTCCAGCCACTCCAAGTACTTCTTTTCTTTCTTCTTCAATAATTCCTTTCTTTTCCTCTTCCAATCCTATGAGTGGCATTTCTGAAAAGATGGTCCCCAGCCCTCTTCTTGCTTCCCACTCTTTAAAAAAGACCCAAGTCTGAGTTGCTATGCTTGACCTCTAAATAAATTCTGCAACTGTCTGGGGGACATTTCTATCACCTCACTACTGTCACTTCAAGTGCAAAAGAATTCAAACCAAGCTCCTATTCATTCTCACTTCACTGGTTCCCTCTCCCAGCTTGATTATCTCCCAACAACGTCACTCCGCCACCGCCCCCCTGAGTACTCTGACCAGGCTCCCTCTAAACCACTCTGTGCAACTATCCCCTCTGTCACCCCAGCTCAACAATTACTTCCCTGAAATCCTGTGATATCAGCTTTTTAACTCTCCATTTTCACTCTCACCGCATGATGGAAGAAAGCACCACGTTGCCATTTCTTCACACCTGAACTGGAGATATTGTTGTATCAGCAGAGGTAGTTACGTCAAAAGTGTTTTGTAAAGAAACTACAGGGTTTTGTTTTGTTATCATCATTTTTGTTGCAGCTATTACCCTAGACTCTCATTATCTTAAAACTCAGATTTCCTACAATAGCTTAAGAGGTGGCCTCCCCGACTGGAGCCTTCCTTCATGTGAAATGGTCCTGTATCTTCTACCTATTTTTCCTTAAATGTTGTTTTGAACATGTCACCACATAAGAAAGCAACCACCTTGGCTGTATGTTACTTGTCGCATAAAATTCAAACTCCTTTATCAGATTTGAAAACTCCTCATGATGACAAAAGTTGCATTTATTGAGTATTTTAACACATGCCAGTGACTGTTCTAAGCATTATACTTGTATTAATCATTTTAATTCTTCCAACTGCTCTATGAGGTAAATACTATTATCACCCTCCTTGTACAGATTAAGAAAGTGAGGCACAGAGAGGTTACTTGTGCAAGGTGACATAAATTGTAGAGTCAGCATTTGAGAATCTGATTCCAGTGGCTAAGCTCTTAAAAACTACATTACACTCTAGAATCCATCATCTTAACTAACTCTAACTGTCCATTCACACCCCCCACTACACCTACATAAACATTTCAATCTAAACAGGAGAGTCACGTCTCAGATCAACCCAGCCTCATGCCTCCCTTCTTAACTTTGATGTGGAATCATGTAAATTTTATCCATGCTTCAACACTCAAGTAGACTTACCACATCAGTGAACCTCCCCTAAGATCTCACCGTTCTCATCTCGCTGACCAGAGGGAAAGCTCCACATCATTATCTTCCTTCCTTGGATTTGATGGGCTTCAGGACATGCTACCTCCTAAAGAGAGCACTTGCGTGTTGAATATTTTAAGCTGAAGGAGTTTGAGAAAACAGTAGAAGCTGGAAGGTCCCTCTGACCTTGCCCTGACCCTTCTCCCCTGAAACAAGTCATAAAACCCTCATGTGAGAGATGCCCTCCTTATACCCGGAGGAAAGGAGCATCCTTATCTCCTAAGACAAAGAGACCCAAGAAGAATCCTAATGAACAGGCCTGGCTAAGTGTCCCCCAGTTTACTAGGCTTACCTCGTACTCCTTAACCTTTCTACACCACTGCCCACTTTTCATCAAAACTTGCAGAAACACACTCAGGCCTGTTTCTTCGGGGCTTTGTTTCCTTATGAAGGTTCCTGTCTCACATAAAAATAAATTCCTATGCTTTTTTCCCATTAACCTGTCTTTGTCAGTTTAATTTCCAGACCCAGGCAGGGACCCTAGAGGGTGGAAGAAAACTTTTCGTCCCCTACATATTCCATAACATCAAGCTCTGTATGAGTCCCATTGTATGTATTCAATCAATATTTATTGACCAACTGATTTATCAACTCCAAAAGGTATAATTCCAATGGCAAAACTTAAAGAACAGCAAAAAGAACTAGGTCTTCAGAAATGCCCAAAGTTAGGAAGAAAGATCAGGAGACAAGAGAGGTATAAAAATGAGTTGTCAGAAGCCTAGGAGCAATTTTTTTCAGAGCTATCCCACTGCAAAGAATTAGGACATTTGTGCAAATCACTTGACTGGATATGGTAAATTATCTCCTAATGTGGTAACAGGAGCGATATTTGTTTAATTCCATATAGGGTTTTTTTTTTCTCCTTTGCTGAGGAAGATTTGTCCTGAGCTAACATCCGTGGCCAATCTTCCCCTTTTTTTCTTTTTTATATGGGCTGCCAACACAGTATGGCCACCAACAGATGAGTGGTGTAGGTCTGCAACTGGGATCTGAACCTGGGTTGCCGAAGCAGAGCATGCCAAACTTAACCACTAGGCCACTGCCCCCATATAAGGTTTTTAAAGAGTTAATTTATCTTAAGGGGTTATTTTATTTCAATTATATAGTCTCTAAAAAAAAAAAAAGATTATCAATATAAAAAAAGGATGGCAGAAATGAAAAAATATTCAAATTCAATTAACTCTATAACTGAGTTGTGTATTCCCTAGTTTTCAGATAGCTCAGCCCTTTTACTCTTACCAGCTTTAAGAACAATATTAAAAATCTTAATCAGATTCTAAAAGCCATTTTTCCATATACACATTCAAGGGTCAAGGAGAGCTTATAAGAAAATAGTATTTTTTAATTTGATGGCTCCCTAATCCTCCCACAGCCCCACTCCTTGCCTCTGGCCTCCACCCCCTACCTCCTTCCCCAAACCCACTATGAGTTCAAACTATAGGCCTCTCCTACAGAATGAAGAAAAATAACTGGCTTTGGTGACACAACAGAATCTTCCATTGACAAAGACTGCTAATATTGTGAGTGCTGGGTGTGTGAAGTAATGGTACAGGGTCTCTATCTATATATACTCTGCAGCTGCACGGCTTTGTGATTTCCAACTGAGTACAATGCAAAGTCAAACGCCAGATCAAAAAATATATTTAGAGCCAGCATGATCAAATCAAGGGACAATGATTCCCTTTGCACTATCCATCCAAGCAGCATCTTACATCAACATTAGTACTATCAGCACCTGGCCTGAACCAGATGCTTTCATCTTCCAAACTAAAAATAAGATGCCTGATCTAACACAGAAGGAGCCATGTTGCATGAAAGGGTTCTTTTAATTTCTCAATGAAAAGAAAGACTGATGAGATATATATGTATATATGTACATATATGTGTATATATGTGAATACCCATTGGCTACATAAATGCCTCACTTCTCTTTCAGGTCAGTGTTCCTTATTTTCTTGTAAACTGTCAATTTACATAATGATCTAGTGAAACGTGATTGGTGGGCATGTAATATTACCCATTAAAAACACAGCAGCAATGGCCCCACTGAATCCTGAGCAATGTTTCTGGTGTAAACCATCAGCTGCTTTGTTTTTGAGGCCAGATCATTGTGAAACAGCCAGGATGTTTTTCCCTCTATGGTTTGTAATACATGCCTTCTAACTGCTTCTTGAGCAAGGCCTAAAGATGCAATTTTTAATCTGATATGTATTATTTAAAAGTTTCTGATAGAAGAATGGGTATAATATTTTAAGTCTTAAACATTAAGTCAGGTAGCATCTTCTTATAGGCTTTAAACAAAATAAAAATTGTTGAGGAGGCACTGCTAAATAGCAAAAGGTTAGCAACAATATCCTAATTAATTTCAAAGCAAGTATCAAATTTTTAAAAATTCAATTCAGATACAACACATCAATAAATATGTACCTCTGGTCAACCCATGATCTATACTCAGGTCTACAAAAGGACGATCATGGAGAGATTCTGGCTTGGCACAGCTCCCTGGATGCTGGCATGATTTATTCAGCTGTGAAGCATCTGGATGGTCAGCAAGGAAAGGCAGAGGGAGCATTCGTGTCCCACAACGCTGTACTCTACTGCTGCCACATAAATGGGAAATGTATACGTAAACGCGTGTCTAGAGAACTGATCAAGAGCACCTAGAACACAGGCAGCTTATTTTAAAATTTCCAACAAAAATTAAAATTTCTCTCCTATCCTTTTTCTTTCATTGTGAAGAGATATGCTCTTTTTTTAAAAAGTTCTTTGTACCAATACTTCATTGCCTAACGCCAGCAGAGAAATATCGAGCCAACTTTGGCTACTTAAGTGGGAGAATGAGAAACTACGATTAATTACTCAATTGCCAGATATCCACCGACCCACAGATCTTTGGCATTGGCCACATCCTTTTTGTCCTTCCTCCTTTTAATACCTTCTGCTTAGTCCAGTGGGTTATACATAGCAGATGTTTAATAAAATGTTTCAAAGCTTTTTTTCTTTATTTTGGATATAGCACTGTTCTCAGCATGGTGTGACTATAAAGACACAGATGACAACTAAACTCCAGGCTACTAAGGACCCAAATATGATATCTCAGTTCCAGGACCTTGCCTTTAGAAAACACACAGAATATTTTATCTTTTTTTTTTTCTTAAGAGAAGATGTTTTTAAGTGTCAGGTAACCATCTAAAATGTTATCAGACTATTCCTTCTCGTTCTGCTACTTTGAACAGTACTATTCAATCTGAAAAAAATAAGGCATAATGTCAATGAGCAAACTGCTCAGCTTAAATTGGTAGCGTTGGTCATGCCTCCCAGCTTTCCATTATGCACTCGTATTCTAGTCCAAGAGTTAATTTGGGGGCTGGCACAGATTTCTACGTTTAAAAGCTAACTCACTGGTGTCCTTTTAATGTCTCTACTGGAAGTGCAACCTAAATAATTACCCCACTGGTATGGGGCGTCTCTGAAGGCACGTCCATAATCTAGCTGTCCGCTGCATTGCTTTAATTGAGTGCTGGTCTTCTTTGTTTCCACTTTTCTTTAAATTAGCAAGTAAGACTGGGAATCCTCCAGACTCAGTTCAGACTCTATTTTCTAATTAGATGATTGGAAAACTTTAATTAATAAGATGACCCCAGCATAAAAATCAGGTCATACTGTTAAGCACTTATAACTTACAAATTTCAGCAAGCACTGACTTTTGCAAGTCGGCCAACATTGTTAGCTTTCAACAATCCTTTAATTAGGCTAGACAGAAAGTAGCATGCACTAATGTGTGTCCTGGCTCAATTCCAGTGGGGGATAACTGAAAATCTGGTCTACCTAAACTTCCACTGGTTTCATCTGAATACAGTAGTCTTCTTCACTCTCTATTCCATTCTGCAGAGATGCTTCATGAGGACTACTGCTTTTCACGCTGAAGGCCACAGATATCCAGTTAACATGACCTGCTGAAAACCTACCATAACCAGAAAAACAATGTACTAAGAAGTGTAGAGTATATTCTAGGAAAACCCACTTCCCTCTTCTCACATATATCCGGAACACCTAAGAACACCTAGGAACAGCATCATTGTCATTCTGCCCCTTGCTCCCATCCTACACCCACTAAACACACACACACAGACATAAACACACCCTGCACACCAAAACTCTCAGAGGACCCAAGTTCACGTTGAGGAGGACTGCACATAACTGCAAAGAAGAAAAGTTTCACATGCCTTGGGTTCTAAGTTTATCAAGGTGTGCATTGTTTTTTGGGTTTTTTTTTGCCTCTATTACTGCTATTTCACCCTGTACCATGCTAAAGAAAAATGTATGGTGTGACCTATTAATTGATCTCTACACAAATATGAAGCTGCAAATGCACCTTCTAGCCTGGATCACCCAGAAAAAAAAATGCAAGATTTAATCAGAAAATCATTGAGCTAAAAGGACCTTCAAGAAGTCATGTAATTTACTCCTCTCCCTCCAACCATGCAAATCAGAGTCCACCAAAAGACTGAGTTACCAAACGAGATCAAGTTGGACCAAGAGAAATCATACAGTCTAAGATAGGATAATTTTAAAGATAAATCTCTGCTGTTTTACTAGACTTCTTTAGCAATAACTTAGCCTTCTGGTGAATCAGGATATCAAATATTAAAATGCTGTTGAATATTCTTGGGTTTGGGGAATCACCTAAGGAATACTAAATAGCTTAAGTATGTTTTAATTGTAAGTTCCTAAAGGGCAATGGTTATAATTTGTGTGTGTATGTTTCCATAAGAGAAAAAGTTTCCAAATTTTTTAGTCTTAAAAAATATTTACTTTTTCACTTACAATCATGTTATTAACTCTTATCCAACTCCATTATTGAATTAAAAACTCATAATTTGATCCAAAACGTCTCATGTCTTTCTCTTCATGTAAACAATTACACATGTATCTCATAATTAATATGTATTGCTTATCTGAAATCTTTCTTAATTAAGACATTTCATTAAGATATATATATTGTATACACATTTTAGCAGACTATCAGATTTGGAAGAGGACAAATTAAAAGAGTCAAATATTCATCCACAATCTACTGGCACCAAAGGAAAGACATTCACCAAGTCTTAGATAACATCCACCTGGCTCAAACTAAACCAAGCAAAACAGCCAAGAATGTAAAGGCTTGATTGAGCACAAAATTGACCATAAAAAAGTAGCTTTCAAATAAATCTAGATCCAACATGGGCTCTCCAGTCGATATTCCCACAAAGGCTTACTCAGCACTCTCCTTGCGTAATGTAGGTCTCAACCTACCTCTCAACTCCCTTTTTCCTTCCTCCTGTTTTTCCCATGCCTACTTAGCAGCTAATCCACCATCCTGCTCTCCTCATTTACTACCTACCTGTCTGGAAGCACAATAAAATCATCTAGAGAGTTTTCAAGATGCCTACATGGCCAGGTTGCTTCCCTGAAGATTCTATTTCCCTAGGTCAAGGGGCTGGGGGCAGGGGTGCTGGTGTTGGATTTTTAGAAAGCTTCCGATGACTGAGACCCAGAACCACAGAGTGCAGGGCATGACTCTCACAGGTCCACAGCTCAAGGCTTCCCTTCACGATTGCCTCCACTGTCCTCTGGACAACTCAAAATCTGTTAGGAAGACAACCTCCTGTTATTTCTAAGTGCTCTTTCTAGCACCTTGCTTTAGCTCAGCAAGGGGGCTATTTTGCAATGTGGTACCATCCAGAGTCAGTTTTGGTTGTCATTGGTATCTAGTGTGCAAAGGCCAGGGATGCTGCTAAACATCCTGCAATACACAAAACAGCCAGGCCCCCACAACAAAGCATTATCCAGCCCCAAATGGCAGTATCGCTGAAGCTGAGGAAGTGCTATGCTTGCAGCCTACCTTTCTCATTCATTGATCACTCAATCACACACTCATTGAACAAACATTTCCAGTCCTCCTATTTCATCCTCCCTGCTCCAGCTGCCTCCAGACTGTCCCAACCATCCTTCTTTTCCAGCTCCAATCTCCAGCTGAACCCAAATTCTCCACAAATCCTCCCCAGTATCTACAATCCCCACAACACCCTTGTTCCCTCCTGACTGTGTTCCTGTTCAGTCCCTTATTTCTGATCTTTAACAAAGCCAAAATACACAGCAATGGTTCTTCTAACAGCTGGGCCTCTTTGCCTCCCATCCTTCTCGATAGCTAAACCCTCCACTTGATTCAGTGGTTAATCAAGGGCCTCTGCATCACACAGGCGGTGCTCCCCTCCGAGATCTAAACTTCTCCAGCTGTCCTCTCTCACCACAACCACCTCACCTCCCACCTTTTCTGTTATCTCCCTTCTGATGGACCCACCTCCTCCTTCTCAGAAGTTTGCAATGGCATCCCAGTAACCTAACTACCCCTCCCCATTCTGACATCACTCCTTCCCACCCAGTCCTACCTGGACTCAGACATTTTATTCTCAAAGACATCTGAGAGCTCTCACAAACCCTCAGTTTTGTTCAACCTAAAAACAAACAAACTTCCATTTTCTGCTTTTCCGTTCCAATTCTTAGAAGGTTGGGGGATGAAGGAGAAGTAATTGGTTCCTTTACAAATGCACGCCACCCAGTTTCTCTAAGCCCCTGATGCAATTTAGCAATCCTTTAATTTACTGCTGCCTTGCCCTCCATTCCCCACAGGGCTTGCTCCAAACCTCGGGCCCTCCTTCTCACATCATGTTTCTTATCCTACTGTGGGAATTGGGCCATTCACTTTGAGAATTAGCACCGACAGAGAGGCATATCCTGTCCTATAAAGTTTAGACTCCCTCTAAAGGTACTCAAGTCCATCCACAAACTGTGCCCCTACCCATTCTATTCTCTGCTTCACCTCCCAGTGCCGCCCTGCTTGCCAGGACATCTGACTCTTCCTTGTCCCACACATCCGCTCTCGCCTTCTCACCTTAGTGCTGCTATCACCTCTTCCTCCTGGGATTCTCTTTTCTCCAGTCTCTAGTTAGAGAAATCTTACCTGTCGTATAGCACCCCTTCCTACCTTGTGTGATCAGCCTATGAGGACATAACTGATAGCTTCTCCAAATCTCCTTATACTTATTCTTACTTCTCTTACAGTTCTAATTAGTCTGTGTTATACTGTAGATGTCTACACATCTCATTTCATCTCCCTGACAGAGGTCAAGTTTGTGCTATCCAGCTCTACACTGTTTCTCACACCTTGCATTACACACGCATATACAGGCACTTACGTATGTGTGTGTAAATATCTTTACAATATATTAGAAATAATGTATATCAAATATATATATAATCTCTTCAAATGTTCCACAAATTTAAAGTAACTGAATTAAAATTGTTGATAAGCAGAATCTCTTGATGAAATGGTAGACCAAAAGTAAAGAAAAAATTTATCAACAGTTTTCATCTAAGTTTCACGGACTAGGTTTAAAAATCTGTGAATCCCATCAAGTTGTATGGGTATTTTTCCGGTGGGAAAGTTCACAGATTTTAACAGATTCTCAAAAGAGCCCATGACACACAAAAAAGTTAAAAACTACTACTCTGGAGATATGAAATATAAGGACAGAATTCACTTTATTATTTATATTCTGATCTAATAGAGCCTTTGGAATAGCTAAATAATGTTGTATCAATTGCATTAAATAAAGCTAGATGATATGAATTTAAACTATATGAATTTGCATTTTAAAAAAATGAACCAGGATGGCCCAGTTTACAACAACATTTATTTCTGACCAACACCGATCTTATTTACGGTAAGGTTAAATGTGATCTTCTAGCACATAATGAACAGAGAACAGTAAAGCATTTTTAGCTATTATCATATTAAATAAGTAGTATGGCTTAGTAAATAAACAAATAATAAGGATCAGGTTGCAATTTAAACTAATCTTCAATTATTACAACCACTAGGTATTAGATCAGTTTATGACAGAAACACAGCTTGACATCCCTTTCAGTTAGATCATATCCTAATTGCCAAAAGGGTAGAAACATACACTTAATTTATTCAGCACATGTCATTACGCTATTCATGTGTGGACATTTCATAAATCCTACTTGATGAAGCTGATTTAGTAATTACTTAATTTCCTCCCGCTATTCATTCATTCATTCATTCATTTTAAAACGATCATAACTGGAACACAGCATTGCAGGTTCAGAATCACCTCCAGGTTCATTCCTGGAGTTTTACTGGGTCTTCTCCCTCTCCCAACACCCCAGGGCAGAGCCCTGTGCACACCTGGGTCTCAGCACATGACTAGCAATGGGCCCATCCACTGGCTCCGCTCAAACTACATCAGAAAGACTTTCAGAGTGATGTATTCTGCAAAAGAGACTGTAATGTCACAGAATGACTTTTCAACCTAATAGTCGACATTTCTCCTATAAACTGAGACCACTGCCTCTGTCGATGCCTTTGCTAACATTTCTCATCCAGGTATTCCCATTACAGTTTGATATGTAACATTTTTATTCACAATTTAAGGGAAAAGCTAAGATTTTAGGCCACTCTGGGATTTACCAAAACCCTTGAGTCAAAGTAGGTGCAGTAACAGAGCAATCACCCTTACCTTACTCCTGTGAAACGAAAGTGAAAACCAAGAGGTTTCCCTTTAAAGACTAAAATAAGAGAGGCATGTAATTAAAGGTCACCAAACACTGTTGCTAGAAGATTTACATTTACCAAATGTAAACTAAACTTATGCCATTTGCCTGAGTTTTAGGGCTGCTTTTTAAACAAAACAAATCTATTCCAAGATTCTCCATAAAATGGTAAACTGGGAAAGCAGTGTCCCATATTTCTAAGAGCCTGTGGAACTTCTCAGGAATGTGTTAGATAAAATCAGAAACACATTCTTGAGAAAACTCACTAATGAATTCACAGTTAACTTCATAGATTTTACTAGAATGTCCTTTAAAAATATATATATCATTTTATGTATAGTAGCATTACTTGCTTTTGAACTGTTAAGATATTCAAGAGTGAGCCACCCGTCCCTTTTTCCAAGCCTGTAAAAGAAAGAAGGAAGTCTTTAATACTAGGCCAAAAGAAAAGCAAAACTTTGGTTCATAAATGCTACCAAACAGCCATAATTTAACTAGTATCCTTGACTGAATAAAATGGAACCACATCTTATAAAAGACAGACAAAAACAAAACTTCATTAATTCTTGTTGATAACAGTAACAAATACATAATTCTATACATAGCTCCAATATTTTAGAAAATCACAAGTTATAGGTTCACTATCATCAAATTTGTGAGCAACCTTTATTAAAAAAGAAGGGAGGGAAAAAGAGACCGGGGTTCTTTACATACCACCTGTGTATTATCAAATCCACAATAGTTTCTAAAGCTTTCAAATATGTAGCTCACTCATTGCTCCCAATAACTGGAGTTAACACATCCAGAGGCCCTCATCTCACTTCTGCACCGCAGAGTAATCAAGCAGAGCAAACAGGTAGCACCTGGATACACCATCTCCGATAAGGTCCATGATCCCCATCTTACAGATTAAGAGCTTGAGGTCAGGATCACTGCGCCCACAGGGACGAACTACAACTTCCAGGAGCAAGCTGCCTCCCACCACTGCAGGTGCCGTAACAGGGGCTCAACCCCAAGGCAGTCAGCAGAGTCTTTCACCAGGGGCCAAGACCACAGAAGGCAGCACACCACCAGGACATAATGTTCTCCTCTCAGTGGGGCCTACAGAGGTTCTCCCCATTTTTTGTTTCTCACTGGCATCAGACACTGTCCTTTATAAAAAGGGAGATCCGCCTTGTATTCCCTATGAGTGGACACCCATATAGAGTAGGGTCATATGAATTCCCTACCACTGAACATTTCAGACATCACACTGACCCGTCCATCATTTGACACACAGCTGTCAGTTACAGGATTTGAAACACCTCCTTATTCTGTTGTGTAATAAGCATCATACAAATGCACACAAAGACTTCTGTTAACAGGAGAGATTTGATTCCTCCATTCCAAACTAAGACCCATTTGTTTTCAAAGAATGCAACATTGTTGGGGTTTTTAAATGTGTTACTGTTTTGGAGTGTACCCATTGATTAGAAAACAAAAGTCAGTATGAAGATGAAGGCAAACATTTAGGGTATGATGCTGGAAGAGCAAGTTTGATTTTAGATGTAGGATACAGACATTGCTCCTCATCCACTGCTTTGAAATGAAAGTGCTTCTGCAGATGCCCTCTCCCATGTTCTGAAATTCCAAATATGCTTAAAAACCTATTGCAACATGGCATCCTCCTTGCAACATCAGCAACTGGACTTGACTGAATTTCAAAGTTAAGAGTTGTGATTTTAGTGGCTGAAACATAATTTTGAGAAACTCAAGAGCTGGCCCAGTGGCATAGTGGTTAAATTCCGGCACTCTGCTTTGGTGGCCTGGGGTTTACTGATTTGGATCCCAGGTACGAACCTACATACTGCTTACCAAGCCTTGCTGTGGCAACGTCCTACATACAAAATGGAGGAAGACTGGCACAGATGTTAGCTCAGGGCCAATCTTCCTCACCAAAAAAAAGAAACTCAAGTAAACATAAAAAATAGTCCTGTATCTAAAAACAAAGTTCTCCTCATTTATTTTAACTGTCATAATAATATGATATTCTGAAACATCTTTATGTATTACTATTTGTTTGACACCTGTTTGATAGGAGTTTTCATATGGAATTTTTAGCCAAAATATTGTTTAGATGATTTGATATTATTGACTTTTAGACTGCCTGATTAGCCTAGAGTAATATGTCACTGAAAAGTGTTCCTGAAAATACTAGTTCCATGGAAGATTAATAAAGGATATCAGAAAAAGAGGCTCCTCAGTTCATTGCAGGCACTTTGTAAGTATTTGTGGAGTTAAGTGGAATTAAGCAGCTGGGGGGGGGGGGTTCTTTATTGTAGGACCTAGGAGCCGCTAATATATTAACGTATTGAGACCCATAGGGGGAAGGACACAGGATAAAGCCTGCAGCACCCCGCCACTTACCTACCCTCAGAGCTCATGTTTAGTAGAGAATTTTGCAGAACAAGCCCCCACAGAACATGGTTTTCGAAATACTGGCCTGAAGGAGCATGCTGACTGATTTGTGAATTCTGGGTTCAATTCTTAATGAAGATTTAGAGTAGGTCTATCAGGCACATAAGCATATTGTTTTATCTATTTCAAACCATTTGCACCATCCTTATTCATAGAGCCCTCCTCCCCCCCAAAAATGATGGATGGATAAAGAAAAAAGTTTCTATAAAGAAACTAGTCATTGCCACTAGGGCCAGTGGTCAAATGATATATAAACACCCCTAGAACTACTCCTAGTCTCACTAGATGAACAGTTCTGAAACCTTAAACTATTAGTAATTACAAAGATTTTCCAGAGATCAAAAATAACACCACAACAAAGCTTCACGTTGATGAAGCTCTTGCATGTCAACTTTAAGCACATTTTCTCCCCAGATGCTCCTAAGCATCCTATAGGGTAAATGGGTCAGGGGTTATTTGCCCCATTTTTCAAATGAGGAAATGGCACCCAGGAATATAAACGGATTGAGCAAAGACACAGTTATCCAGTTGTCCAGTACAGAAGCACTTGACTAGGTATAGAAAAATCTGCCTTCTAACTTAGTTCAGTGTTTGTTCAGCATATTCCCCTCCACTCTCTATCTCCCAGGGCTGTGCTTAGCACAGTGAGAAACTATGGGAGAAATTTAGATTGAGGAGTGAGGCTAGTAAAGAGAGGCAGCTGAAGGAGCCAATTCAACTCCAGCATTAGCAGGCACAGAGGGTAGAGACTAGAGGCACGGAATCACTGTCATATTTTTCTATATCTCTATTCATTGCAAACACACAAATGCTGTGAAAAGATCTTCCTTCTCCCTTATTTAAACTTCTAAATAGGACGAAGCTAGAAGGCAGAATAGGCATACTTGGTCCTGAAGAAAAGTTGTCTTTCCCATCACTAACAGGCCAAAGGAAGAAAGGAGCTAATTATGTAGTTGAAGAATTTCAAAAACAGGTCCCCGCATTCATGCAACACTGTTAAGTGAAGACACCTATGTTCTTGGCCAGTAGTTCTCAAAACCTGGTCCTGGACCAGCAGCATCAATGTCAGCTAGGAAGTCACTAGAAATGCAAATTCTAGGTTTAGGCCCCACCCTAGACCTACTGAATCAGAAATTCTTGAGCCTGCTTAGTCTGGCGTTAATTACTGCGTCAACCAGACATCAGTAGGTAGATACAGCCTTTGTTAGTAAAATAAACATAAGCTACCAACAGTAACGTTTTATGTTATGTGGAAGGATGCAGTGCAGCCACACGAGCACAGGTGCAGTCTGGCTGAAAGTCGGACAGACCTGGGTTTGAATCCAAGTTCTACCACTTCCTTAGAAGGTGACTTAAGAAAGTCGCTTAAACTTTCCGAGAGCCTCCATTTCCTCCTCTGTAATGGGGATACTAACATTTATTTCCCTACCTCATAGGATTATTGGAAAGGAATCAGCGAATAAGCTCACATTTACCACACAGACCAGAACAAGCTTTCAGTAAATACAAATTGCTATGTTCTTGAAATCTAGCTGTATAAAATACTTGAAAACTAAGTATAAAAACACACAAAATAGAAAAACTAGTTTTTTCAAAGTGCACTTAAAATCAGCTTCATTGTAACTTTTCTAAAAGAGTTTTTACAGGGATCAAAGTTAGCATGTGATCCATAAGTAATTTAAAAGATAAAAATTATTAGCATTAGAAGTTACCCTATTCCTAACCCAGGTTGAATATAAATAAGAAATTCTACAGCTTGCATAGAATTCAATGTTATGATTATTTCTATCAATTAGACCCACTGCCTATTTCAGAGTTGAAGAAAAAAAAAAAGGAAAACATTGCTTTCAGGAAGATGAAGGAAGTAATTCTTTAAACAGTAAGAGATTTCAAATCTAAACACACCTGAAATATTGAAAGAAAAGAAAACCAGTTTATAAATTTCACTTTCCACCCTAATCTGGAGAAAAGAAAATGATATAATTTTATCTTGTGGCTTCATAATATTTAAATGTCCTTCAATTTCTTGGGCTTGGTGGGAACAAATATTTCATACACTTTTATTTCCTCTCTATAGAAATGATCTAGGTGTAAACAAAGTCCTTGCTTCCACTGTTGTTACAGGGGGTGGGGAAAGGAACGCTAGATACATCGTATCTTGATGGCCTATGTATTTTATTATATTGGAAATAATCAATCAAGTTTCTATGGGGGAAAAAGGTGCCAAAATTGGGCAAGTTCATTATACAGGTGGAAAAAAGAATAGAACTATTTCTCCTGCGTGTTTGATTTCTGACAATTGAGTGTCACAAGAGATGGAAAAAGAGTAATTTTCATTATTAGCAATATTAGTTTCAAAACCACTTTTGGAAAAATTACACTGAGCTGCTCAAAATTCTGCAAATAACATAACTGAAATATATCCATTGAAATTTTAGCCATTAGTAACATATACAATTATTGAATGCAACTGATGCCATAATTTTAATATTTTTATTTCCAGTATAAAAATTGAAGTGTTAAAATGTGCTTCTGTCTCAGATTTTATTTTCGACAAGCACACACATGCACAAAATAGAAACAGACTGAGAAATAAAGACCTTGTATTATAAGGAGTCCCTGGCTCCCATTCTGAAATTCTTGACTGGGCAAGTAGAGAATGTGACCCCAAGTAAAGCAGCATCAGAGAGAAAAGGAAGTGGCAATGCCTACTGGCATTTCTGGGCCAGTGTCCACATATGGGCCCTGAGCCAGAGATGGCTCTGGCAATCTGTACAGGGGACGCTGCCCATCAAAGCCTTTATTGGAGAAAGCAGGGGAACAGTTCGGCGCAGACTGGCTCTTTGAAACTTTGGGTGTATGAAAATAAGAAGCTGCCACTTGGTTTGTGAACCAAGAAAGAGAGCTGGATACTGGAAGAAGGGTCTCCACCTTTCTCGGTAAACATTAGAGCCGAGAAGTGCGAAATTCCAATGAACAAGGAAATGAAAAACGACACGCAGGATGATGTCGGGGTGCAAAAGTAGAAAACACTTAAAAAGAACAAAGGTATCAGCATTTTACAACTTAGCAAACTCTTAGCATGTTCTTGCATCATAAATTTCTGAAAAATTATATGGAAATTTTCAGTCTTCTCCATGAATCAGATCAGTTAACAACCTCAAAATTTTATCATCAATGGCATTTGAATCTAAAATTTTAAATTCTCTGAGAGGGAGGGTTTGTGATCGGTAAAGTTCTATGCTTTTGGAGAACTTTCAAACTTATCAGAAGAATCCTAGGAAAATCATAAGAATCTACCTGCACTTTTCAAGCCACTTCATGTGAATGCTTTATTTTCTGGAAAGTAATTAGAGCATGTAACTATGAACACTGCATAAAATCATGATTGACACCACTGAAATACTCCATAATAATAAAGTTGTTTTTATTTAGCCCATCAGTGCACTCACAGCCTTCTCTAATAAATGTGTACCTCTGAAAATGATTAGTAACTGTGCAGTAGAAAGCAATTGATACTCTTGTTTCAAATGTACTTCACACAGCTGCACACACGTGTACTAATCTAATTGTTTCTTGCACCTGCTCCAAGTTAGCCTTCCAGAGAGCTCATGGCAAGAATGACATTTTCAAGTGTTAATCTGTTGAATGTAAATCTACACTTTCTTTCATTAGTTTATGGCACATACACTTTGTGCCACATAGGAGTCTGATGTACAAAAATGTGGGCGATTTTGAATTTCCTTACTTGAAAACAAAGCTGTCTTTTCAATCTAAAATAAGCTACATTCTACCCTATTATAACTGAGTGATTTTTCACTGAGAAATATCTGAGTAAGTTTTTCAACATTTATATAAAGTACTCTTTGATTCAATCAAACGTTGGGGGGAATAAAAAACCTAAAATTCTTTTGCAAGCTCCTGAAAGTTGCAAATAAGAAGTTAAATTGTTCTTGTCCTATACCACCACATCTACCACCGCAGATGGAGCGAAGATTTGTGTTACCATCTGAAATCTTCAGTTTCTGAGTATTAGGGACAGCAATGGTAAAAAGAAAATTACCTTCTTGAGATTATAAGCTTAAACTCTGGACTCTGCACATGCAGCAATCTGTTTCCAAAGATCACACCCCTTATTCATAGGAATCACCATACAATCTGAAGTGACAGTAACCATACAACTCAAAGATTTTAATTTATGATATATAGAGCCAGATACTTTTTCAGAAAATGGAAGTTTTGTATTGAATCTCTAGGGGATGAAACTCTAATGTCTTGTCTTAGAAACTCACTGTCTGATTTGTAAAAGAATGCATGTTTATGTACATTTGTAGTCTGACAAACATTAAATTAAATGCACATGTAACAAAATTAAAAGCAAAGATATAGAATCCTGAAAGGCAAATTTCTCTAGAGCTTCTATCTCTGTCCATTACTCGCTAAATGATCAAAACGTTGTGTCTGCTCTGATAGTAACCTGATGAATAAGGCGCCCATCTCCACAATACCAAAAGCTACCTCATCTTCTACTATGGTTAGTTGCAAGTTGATAGAGGTATAAATATTGCTTTATGTCCAATTAAAATATAAATACTCTACTTACAGAATTGGAGATAAATATTTCCAGAAAGTTAATAAAGTTACTTAATAAAGAAACTAAAGTTTCTATTTTGGACACTCTTTGGCTTCAATTAATTTTAACAAATCTAAGGTTTTTCTGTACAGCTGCAAGAAACCATGCCAAATGTTACAAGAATGCACACCAAACATTTCATAAGTAAACAAAACTGAGCGAACTTTTGTATCAATGAATGGTACATGAGTCAAAACTTACTCTGGAAACTTGGTTACTTATAAAACAATCTTTACTCATAACAGCTCAAAGACACAAAAAGTTTTTAAAGATCTATCAAGAGCAAAGGAAGATACATACACCTACCTACTTTTTGTTCATTGCTTTGCAACTATTAATTTGCAACAGAATTATTTTACTTAAAATTAAATACTATACTTCTAAGAAGCAACAATTACCAGGAATCTCTGAGGCCCTTTAAATGGGATCATTTCACCCTATCAAACCAAGTGAATGCTCTTTATCCTTTGTTTTTTGTTCTGCATCTGCATTAACATGGCTGCTAATTATATTAGCCTGGTGGCACATAAAGTCTGAATGGGAAAAATCACATGATTTTCATAGAGCATAAAACACTCCTTAGGCTTCAAATGTATACTTGCTTTGATTGAGCACTCCTAGGTTCCAGCTACCTCTGTTTTCCTGGAGAACTCAGCCTTGATTCAAAATTCCTGTTTCACAGGTGATGTAACACTTCTCCAATGCATCATTGCATGGATGCATGCACACGAACACGAACACACACACACACAACCCCACACATCTTTAGCCTTATCATGCTACTTTGTATATTTAGCTTCCCCACTTGTATATTTGTTTTTCTAAAATTGTCTAAGTTCTTGAGGACTTTGTATTTCTCACACAAAATGCCATATAGAGCTAACGCCTACATTGCCACAATAAAGCCCTACTATGTTCAATGATTAAAAGTCAAACCATTTTTAAAATTTAAAACTGAAAAGAGCATAAGAATGCTCTTACCCACCCACTCATTCTCACAGTTTTATGCTTTTACACAGTGAATCAGCAAATGTATTCTTTTCTGAATCATATATAAAAATAAGAATGTTTTGAAAATGTTTATACAATCTGGCATACTTGGCCTCACTGGCAGTTTAACAAAGTAAACTCTCTCATTGTTCTGGTTAGCTTTATCACTAAGAGTAAAAATGCTTTATTCCAAAACATAAATGAATATGTGGTGCAGAAAAATAAACTGGTTTACACATCACTGAGAAAATATTATATTCTTAAAATTATATTTACAGCTCCATTTTCTTTTTCTTACAACCAAGTGCCTTAAGTAATTCACAGATGAAATTATGCATCATCAGATAACTTTCCTGGGAAAGAAAAACATCCTAAGACAATATGCAAAAAAAGCACTGCTTCAGCTAAAATATTAAACCAAACAACAACCACCACCTCTCCTGGGTTTCACGACAACTGATAAACAATGAGGAACACTTAAGGAATTCTTCTACCAGTTTCAACAGCAAATCCTTGCTCTTTTGATCACTTTACTGATCCGACTCTCGGAAATCTCCTTCAGTCTTGTTGTCCTTTCATCCTTTAGGAAAGGATTGTTGGAAGTGTGGGTGGCTACTCAGATTAATTTATACTTTCCAAGGAAAGCTATTTGATAACAGGAGTGAGCAGGTACCTCCCACCTCCAATGAACTACATACAGTGGTATATTTTTCACCTCTAAACTACCCTCAGTTCCTCCTTCTGTTGCCCTTAGGGAATTTAAATTCAGAGACATGATGTTTGCCATTATTGGCTCCTTGCCTCTTTGCAACTGTACAACATTCCTCAGAAAGTACATACAATTCTCCACCCTATGGGATCAGACAACAGTATCTATTTTAGGAGCAATTACATAGATAACACATTTTCCTTGGAATTGTGTGTAATAATTGTGATTTAAAGGCTACTGGTTCAGTCCGTGCCGATGCTGTTGCTGAGTTCATCTAAGTAATTTCTCTTCAATCTACATACTTTTAAAACTCAGTGTGGCTTCTAGAGCAGACTGCTGTAAGGATACTATCAGCCCTACATAGTGGCTTGTTAGAGCATTATACTTATAAGACAATGTACACCTTGAAAAATAACACATGTCAACGAAGAAGCAAAGATACTGTAAAAACTACTGAATGGAAGAAAAGACAAAAATTCCATATTTCTCTGCTTTAACACCTGTATAATAAATTACAGGTGACAATCACGTTGTTACATTAAGAATGCAACGCATACAGGAACAAGAGCTAAATCTTGCTTTGCTTAAAGAAATTAACGACAACAAGTTTAACCCGCACCTGCCAAACTGTCTTCAGACGGACAGAAATAGGTGGAGGTGGAAGGCTCACCTCTCCTGTACCCCACAGTGCGTCTCCCCGAAATCATTTTAAATATAGGCAATATATCTGTCACCTTTTCTCTTTTATTTTTCCTTCCATTCCAATCCATGGCAGACCCTTGACTGCACTCCCCTGCCCACTATCTCAAAGGCACATTACAGAAGAAGAGGACCCAAGTGTCACTTACCAGTTGCATGCCACAGATAAAGATAAGCGTGCACCTGCCACTGCAATAACCCATGGTTTCCGAGACCCCTGCCACAGCCAGACTGTCCCACGTCGGCCACCGTCGAGCCCCCACTTTATCCAATCAGATCGCGGGGAAGAACGGGCGAACCTGCCGAGGGCTCGGGGGCTCCGGGCTGCTGCCGCCAGCGTCCTGGGAAGGGACAGGCATTAGGACCTGCTGGCGCGGCGGCGGCGGCGGCAGCTCCAGCCGCGCCCGCCACACATACCTTCACTCGCTCTGTGCACACGCCGCGCCGCGGCCAGCGCCGCCCGCGGAGACGCGCCCGGGGCCCGCAGGGGCAGCAGCGGCAGCCTCGCAGCGCCGCCGCGCCCTCGGGCATCGGGCCCCGAAGTGGCGCCCCCGCCGCTCGGCGCGCCGGCTCGCCCCACGCCCCCCAGCGCGGCCGCCGCCCGACGCGCGCTCGCCCCGCGCTCCCCGCGCGCCGGCTCCGGGGGCGGCAGAAGCGCGCGCGGGCCGCTGCCCGCCTCCCTGCGCCGCCCGCGGCTCCTCTGCGCCCGGCGCGGCGGGCCCGGCGGGCGGGGGCGGGGCGCGGGCCGGGCGGGGCGGCCGGGCTCCGCGGTCCCGGGCGGCGGCGGGGGCTGCGCGCGGTGCTGCCGGGTCCGCGCCGCGTCCTGCAGCGCCGCCGCCCCTCCCCTCGCCCAGATGGGTCCATCCTCCTCCTGCCACAAATCCTTCCACCTGCTCCCCGCCGCCCCCCCTGCTCTCAACTTCTCCCCGCCCGGCCCAGGCCGCCACCGAGGGGGCCGTGGGCTGAGGTGTCTGCGCAGCAAGGAGCTGCCGTGGTGGTGGTGGTGGTGGTAGCGGTGGTGGCGCTGGGGACCGCGGGGCGCGAAGTCCGGGCGGCATGGCCCTGGCTTGCTGGGCTCGTGTGGGTCCTGCTCCCGCCGCCGAGCCTGGAGCACTCGCGCGAGCGAGGCGCATGTGTGCGTGTGTGTGTTCGGGGAGAAGGGACGAAGAGGAGGGTTAGGGAAGGGGGATGGGGTGATGAAACAGGGGTGCCGCCTAGGTGTCCCGACCCGCTGGAGAGTCCGCGTAGCGGAGCAGTCGGAAGAGAGATGGAAGGGGCCCGTATGGCCGACTCTCCTCCAGCAGCCCAGCCCCCGGCTCCCGAGCATCTGCAGGGCCCGGAGCGGGGAGAGTCACGGAGCCGACCCTGCTCGGGAAAAGGGACTGACCGGGTGGCTGCTGGAGTTGGTGGGGAAACTGGGAACCGGAGGGGATAGCGACGCAAGGAGTTGCCGTTGCAGCTTCAAACTATTATGTGTTTTCACTCAAGAAATTAAAGGATCAAAGGCAATTTTAGCCCTCAATTACTTCATTCTCACGGGCCGTCCGGGTCCGGTGCGCATTCCTTCTGGTGGATGCTCCAGCCTCCTCGCCGGAGCGCCGGCCAGAAGCTGGGCTCGGGCTCGAGTCACCTGCGGAGACACGCTTCGGAGCCCGCTGCTGCCACCTGCGGGCCGAAAGCTGAAGAGCGGAGCCGCAGACTCAGGTGGCGGCCCCTGGGGCCTCGGTATTCAGGATTCGAGCATTAAGTTTCCTCTCTAGCCCCGGGCTTCTTGTGACAGCATTCCTGACTAACTGTCCCAGGAAGTGAAGGTGTTCTGCCGAGAACCGCCGGGGAACTGTGTCCTTGGAGTGAAGTGCCGAGATTGATAAGAAAAGAGAGCGGTTTAGGAAAGTAAATAGCAAGCATCTTCCCACACCCCCTTAAGAGATTAAGACTGATGAAACCACATCAAGCAAAGAGCTTTCCGTAGCAAGTGGGGTTTGGTCCCGCTGAGAAAATGACATTTGTGTAGGATAACATTATCCTGGCAACCACAAATAAGGATCCCAAAGGACTGCTTTCATTGAGTAAATATTGCGACCTAGCAGAATGACTAAATGTAACGAAAGTGAATAGGGCATAGAGATCCGCGTCTCTAGAAGCCTGGAACTGAATTTTCAGAAATGGTTTGTCAATCATAGCGGAAAAGGAATCTGATTTGTTATATTTATGGAATGTGGATATTTTATTACTATAATGAGAATGCTGGCGTTTACTCGCCCCATTTGTAAATGGGCTTCTCTGAAAAGTGCTTTTCAATGTTTAATGAAATTACAAGAACCCAGTATATGCTCTTACCCGCAGCAGGGCTTCGCAAGCAATAGCTGCTCCACAGCCTTTGGTGAAACTGAAGCCAGAGGTATCTAGTGGCAGATGTGTCTTTTAGTTGTTAACTTGCTGTCTTTACACGTTAGCTGTTCAGTGGCTGCTAGGGATGCAGGTATTTTGTATTGCCAAACAAAAAGAAAACTGTAAGTTCATGCTGAATATTGAAGAAGCTGCTGCCATATTGTGAAATACATTGTACTGCTTTTTTAAATTCATACTAGCAACAATGCATTTATGTGGATCCATCAATAGCCTTGCAGTGGTTTCCCTGCAACCAGCAACAGCCTGAGTAGTCTTTAGGCTAGACACATATAGGTAGAAGGAAAGCATATGCTGTGTGTAGCTGACTCTCAGTGGTCCCTGGTCTCTGGATGGGTACCTTTCAGTACATGCCCACCTTCTTTCTGCAAGCACTTGGGACTATCTGTCTACGAGCCTTTTCTGGCCACACGGAGGAGCTTGACTGAGAGTGCAGTTGCCGCCCTGAGACAACCCTCGCCCAGTAATGGATGGGAGCTGGTGGATCAATACGCCAGCTTTCTCAACGCAGAGATGGGGAACCCTGAGACTGCCGTCGTCTACACCATTAACTTCCTCACCAGATTGAGCCCATAGTGCCCGGAGTTGCCCACAGTGGTAACCCGCTCATTCATGCACTCTGAAATAGCTTCCTTTCCTTCCTGCCTCATTTCCCTTCTCTTTTACCAGTGCTTCCTGCCTTCACCTCCGAAACAAACCCCTTCACTCAAATCAGGGCTGCCTCTTGAGAATCGCAACAGCAGCCAGTCTGCAAGGGCTTTCATTCCTGATTTGGCGTCACTGGCACAGTATTCTCAGAACAGTGAACCAGACACAGGTTCAGTGTGGAGCACGTCCTGTGCGCATCCACCGCCTTACGCTAGACGTACATCGTCTCATCATTACTCATAGAAAGCTGATGAGTTGGTGCAATGTTCGTTTCAAAGATACAGAAAGTAAGATTTAGACAAATCGAGTATCTTGATGACGGGTGCACATGTTCTCCGTGGCGGAATTAGAGTGTGAAGGCACGTCCACGGGACATCAGAATCTGCTTTCCAAACCACGGTGCTGTACTCCTTTATTGTTATTTTACTACACTTCCCTGTCACTCTTTTGAAATTCCTACAGAGGTGATGACTTAAAAATATTTAGAATGACCACACATTTTTTTTTTCTCTTTTTTCCCCACCAGCTTTATTGAGATATTCTTTGATCTCTTAACTAAATTCATGTCACATCCTTCAGATACAGGAGAGGCAATGCCTGATTTATGAAAAGGTGCCTGAGTTAGGGAGGCAGTTCAGATCCTTATGTTGGCCATGCCCTTCCCATCCATTTCTTATCATCCCTGGAGCCTCAGTGGAAAAGACTATAAAGAGAATCCCAGCTGTCCCATAGAAGTGCATGATGCAGAGAGATGTCTCAGACTGGAATGTCGACTGCACCTTTATTAGAATTAAAGTCATACACTATTCAGCTGCATCAGGCTTTCATTGACTGTCTGGTGACATAACTATTGTTAATTATCTTGTTTCTGTAGGGAGAATGTGTTACATATTACACCTCTCCATCTGGCTGACCTTGGCATCCTGCTTTAAAGTACTTTGCAAGGTTATTTCACACCTATTATCTCATTTATCTCTCAAAACAACTCATGGACTGCGATAGGTACACAGCCACAAAGTGAGGGGCCTTCTGCTCAATATTCCATCACTTCAGCAAGAGCAAATCTCAAGCCTCACTTTGTAACACCTCTGAGCAATTTCACTCTGAGCTTTACTCCGTGCATTGTAGTTTAAACAGAAAGGCCCCAATTATCTTCACAATCGCAAAACCAACAAATTTAATTCAGTGACTACTTTATTAAAAATTGGATTTATTTTTGTTTGGAAAATAATAGTATTTTAAAAATAAATTTAAGAAAAAAAGTAATCACTCATAATCCTTTCATCTAGGGATAATCTCTCTGTCATTTCCCCACAAACCCTTTTGGTTTTTTTTTACAAAAATAGGATTATATGTAATATATTTTAATCTGCTTTTTTTCACTTAATAATAGGTCAATAACATACATCCAACTCATTAACTATTAAGCTCATGGATTCTGCAGCCAGATTGACTTCATATTCCAAGCTCTATCACTTAACCTGCCGTGTAACCTTAGACAAATCATTTAGCTGTCTGTGCCTTAGTGTCCTTTATAAAGGGAGTGAAGTAATAATGCATGTATATCATAGGCTTGGTGGGGGGATTAAGTAAATGTCAATATATGTAAAGCTTTTAGAAAAGTGCGTAGCACATATTTAACATGTAAGATTGTTAATTATCATTATTCTGCATATAACCTATCTTTAAAGACTATATGATATTCCAGCATAAGCAAGTATCCCAATTATTTAATTCATATCCTTTTCTTAGACATAGAGGTTTTGTAATGGGAGAAGAATGGCCCCTCAGATATGTCCACACCATAATCCCTGGAACCTATGAATATATTATCTCACATGGCAAAAGAGACTTTGAGTATGTGATTAAGAGCCTTGAGGTGGAGAAAGTAGCCTGGATTATCCAAGTAGGTCCAGTCTAATCACGTGAACCCTTCCCAGCTGGAGGTAGGGAAGGGGAAGAGGATAATGGAAGAAGTGGAAGAAGGGTCAGGGAGATACAAGGTGAGAAGTTCAACCCACCATTGCTGCATTTGTAGATGGACACAGGGGGCATGAGTCAAGAAATGTGGGCATCCTCCAGTAGCTAGAAAGGATAAGGAAATGGAATTCTCCTACAGCCTCCAGAGGAATGCATTCATGCCCACAGCTTGATTTTAGCTGACTGAGCCCACATCAGACTTCTGACTTACAGAACTGTAAGATAATTAATATGTGCATTTTAAGCCTCTAAATTTGTGCTTATTTGTTATAACAGCAATAGAAAACCAATACAGTTTGCTTCCAATGTTTCAATATTATAAAATTTTACAATATTTAAATTTATAGGTATGTTTTTGCCTATGTTATCATTAATTTCCTTATGGTAAATTCCTAGAAGTGAACTTCTGAGTCAAAGAGTAAGAAAAATTATGATGCTTTTGATAAATAATAACAAATTCCTGTGAGGGGTTCTATCAATTTATATCTGTAGGGAAAGTGCTTGCCACTGCCCTTAGGCTTTTATCAGTAATGGATATTATCATTTTTTTAAAAAACTTTCCCCTCTTCCATTTTAATTTGCATTTTTTGTGCACTGGTTATTTGTTAAATACATAGTAAGTGTGCTAACATGGACCGTGGCCTATAACTATATCACATTGACTCTCACCTTTCTGTGATGATTTCTCTCAAAAGTTCAATTCCATTTCTAATAATATTCTCCTTTGACAGATTCTGCAGTATAGAATATACAGATTCTACAGTGTAGAATATAGAACCTTAGCAATAAAAGCCCATTTATCTATTTGACCAAAAACCAGGCCTTTAGAGAAAACATTGAAGAGATGTTGATAAGCTGAGGACAAATTATGCCATGATAGAGACCACAGCTGTAGGTATAATTAAGGCCTACCCAGTCATGTTTTTGTATTTAATACCATTTGGGACATATCCTTCTAAATTAAATTATTTTCATTTGTAATTTATGTAAGTTTTACCTACAATATCAAGTAAAGTGCCATGAATATGCTGAGATTTCTACCTATTTGCCGGTGATATGTTGCATACATTGACTTGAATATTGGTAACATTTCAATCATACTTAATATGGGATATTCTAAGGCATATTAATACAATTATTTTACAAATGTAAGGCCTAGTTATAAACATTATTTTAGCAAATTATCTTACAGAAAGACTTGGAATTTTATGAATAAAAACGTTTGTCAGAGATTAGAAAAGCCACATTTTTATCTTTATATTTTCTTCTAATTTATGCTGATTTTTTTTAAAACATGACGAACTGGGAAATAAGTGTAAGGATAAGCCTAGAGTCCTGGTTGCTATTGGTGTGTAACACCCTACTCCAAACATGACAGTGGCTTTAAACAATGATTTTTATTATGCTCACGGATTCTGTGGGTCAGGAATTCGAAGAGGGCACAGTGGGGAGAATTTGTCTCTGATCCACACTGTCTGGGGCTTTTGCCGGGAAGACTCCAAGGCTGGTGATGGCTCCATGGCTGGGAGCAAGGATCGCCTGAGGATTCATTCACTCACATGTCTGGCATACAGGCTGGAAGAACTTGAAGACCAAGACTGCCGAGCAGATCACTTACCTGGGGCCTCTCCCTGCAGCTTGGCTTCCTCACAGCATGGCTGCCTATGAGTAGTCAGACTTCTTCCATGGCAGCTGAGGGCTCCAAGCACCAGGTTCCAGCAAACAAGGCAGAGGCTGCACTGCCTTTTATCACCCAGTCACCCAGCTCCACACTCACCACAGTCTATTAGTTAGAAGGTAGACACAAACCCACCCCACATGAAGGAGAAAGACCTAGATCAACACCTCTTAATGCTGGAATGTCAACGAAGTTGAGGGCCATGTTTTCAAACCTCCATTGTAACAACTGAATCATAATTAAAAGGAACTTACTGTTTCCTGAAAATTAAAATCGGTAAAAATTAAAATTTAGAAGTTAATGCTATTGTGTCACAATAAAAAAGTTACCTTTATACTAGTATCTCAGAGAAACCAGCTGATTGAATATAAAAGAAAGTGTTGCTCTGAATTAACCAGAATAAGAATAATAATAATTTGACTTTGGGTTTCACATGGATAAGGCAAGTAGAGAGAATATATTCTATCCATTCAAACGAGTTCACATTCTCAAGAACAAGTTAAAAGTTGGAATTCATTTCCTACAATTATGACATGAGGAATAGAGTATTTAAGCCATTCAATAGAATGCAACTAAACAAATGATTAGTTTTTAGTGAGGCAATATTAATATGTACTCCACATTTTTTTCTATGTAATTAAAATTTATTACACAGCTTCAAAGTATCTTTCCAGATAATGTAGTTACTGAAAAATTTATTTAGTATTTGCTGTGTTTTCCCAGTTTATCCTTCTACAACCCTAATAAATACCAATTTAATAGAATATTAGAAAGTGACAAAGAGAAATGTTATGAAAGTAGATGCAGTGAACTTACTTATAATAGGATTAATTCAAAATCCTTACACAGTGGCATGTTTTGAGCTCTGGAGGAAAGAAAAATAAATCCCTAAACACAGTTGTGTCTTTTTTTATAGTTAAGACTTTCAGTAATTTAAATATGGTATTCTAATCAAATGTTTGTTTTCTTTTGTTGAAGGAGAAAGAGTGAATTCTTTAGTGGGATACTGCATGTTTAAATTATCCTTTTCAAATCAGGGCGCGGATGAAGGAGGCAGGTGTGTCGGCTTTACCTTCTTTTGCAGTGAGCTGGAGTATAGAGCCACTTCTTTGTAGATCTGTTCAGGCTCTGTTGCCCATCCATTTCTTTACTCTCCAGTAAAGAACCAGGAATTCTGAGATACTCCCAGGGGCTTTGCCCAGGCATTTTGTAGTAAGTTTGGGTCTTCCTTTAATACCTTCTGATAATGGTCATAGTGAGGGTGGCATGGCCACTGATTCCCCCTTTCCATAGTATTTTTGTCTTCACATATTCCTTTTTAACAAAACCATGTAAGCGCTAACTTAAAATCATAATAAAATTCTCTTTAGTTATAATACTGTTCAGGCCAATAACCACCTCTCTGGGCATCACAACATTGTCCTTGTATGTCTCCAGCCAGACCTGCCAGCCTGACTCAAGATTCCTCCATGGGGCCACAGGGAATTTCTGGATGCTGTTCACAGGACTTAGGAGTCCTGAGGACCCTGGAGAACTGTACCCAGGCCTTCACTCTGTCCAACCACGTCAACTTGCCAATTTTACTCTGATGCTGCTGCCCCACGTTGGGGTCCTGAAGGTGGGAAATGTGGCAAAAACAATTCTCCTTTAGACTTTGCCCTCAGTCTACACCCACCATGTGAGAATTTCAACCTCAACCAGCAGCTTGGGAAGAGACAAAGAAATCCTTTCCCCTCTGTCTGCTCCTCCTTCTTCTGCCACTCATCTATTTTCCACCATCCCTCCAGTGGCCAAAAGTGGTGAATTTCCCTTTCTTCTCCCTGCCTGCTCAGAACCCTCCTCTGAATGATATCTTCTTCCTTCCAAGAGGAGGCAATAACAGAGAGTGGGGTGCAGGGAGAGAGCAGCCAGCAGAAAGGGAACAAACACGTTATACCTGTTAACAGCTGCAAGTTGGGTGAAACGCAGATATTGCCTTTAGGGGGGAAGGTGGGGAGAGATTCTAAAAATTACCACAGCAAAAAGAAAAATTATTGAGTCTTCGATCAGTAGAGGCGAGGACTGAGGGCTATGGCAGTTCTGTCAAGGGGAAGTTACTGCCACCAGGTCAATCAGGAACAGAGTATTTAATCTGCCTCAAGTCTCAGGGGCAGAAGAATCACACAAGTAGTCAGTTTAGCTGCAATGTAGGGAGCCTGGAGGAGAACAGAGGGCAATGCTGCTGGAATGGCAGGACTGAATGTCGGTCTGAAGAGTTTGGACTCTATTCCGTAGGCAATAAGGAGCCCATTATAGTTCCTGAGCAGAGGAATGACAAGAGCTGTGCCCCAGGAAGATTCACCTAGCAGCTGACCATGAGATGGATTGGAAAGAAGAGAGTATAGCTGTAGACAGCCACCAAAAACTGGAGCCAGAAGTCATTGCTCCATGTGACTTACTAAGGCCAGGATATCTAGAAGTATTTTTAATCTCACATATTAGATAAATCCATTTTCTCTCTCTCTTTTTTTCAACCCTTTGCCAGTGTAAATGTATGTGATGGATTTGATGTTCTACAGATCTTTGGCAAATATTTTAATATTTGAATTCTAAGAATTAAAAACTACACTTTTGGGACGAGCCTGGTGGTGTAGTGGTTAATTTCGTGCAAGCCACTTCGCCGGCCCAGGGTTAGCAGGTTCAGATCCCAGGTATGGGCCTATATACCGCTCATCAAGCCATGCTCTGGCAGCATCCCACATACAAAGTGGAGCAAGATTGGCACAGATGTTGGCTCAGCAACAATCTTTTTCAAGCAAAAAGAGGAAGATTGGCAACAGACGTTAGCTCAGGGCCAATCTTCCTCACTAAAGAAAAACCCCCCAAAACCCCACTTTTCCTATCAATTGTTATAGTCACATATGTATCACCATACTCAGATCCAAATATATCATGAGCTTCATTTCTAACTAAAATATGGGACACATTTTTCGTCTCTCAATAACTTCATGATGCCTTACGGTTAAATGTATTAAGACGTGAATATATTTAAACACATAACTTATTTGGTTTTTAATACATTCCCATTAAAAATGTGACTATTTGGAGAAAAGATACGAATCAAATGTGTGTATTTGAATGACAATATGTAATTAGGTATCAATGTTGGACTAAAGAGTGCCATTTTAGAATAATGCACTAAAGAATGTGTTTATGTTGTGGGAAAAAGAGCAAAGCCAGCAAAATATTTGTATAATTAATTTAAGATACAATAAAAATTATTGGGAGTTTATAGTACTTAGAGTTGTTTGTATTCATTCTAGCAGGATTATAGTAATTAGTAATAGCAAATTATGACAGACATTTCATGGTTCCTATGAAGATGGAATGCCAAGTGCTTTTTTCCCTCTCTCTCCTACAGGATTTCAGGATTTGATTGCCCAAGTGGCATTTATCCTGTCACAGACTTTTGTGAAATGCCTTATGTTAATTACAGTTTTCACATTTTGCATGGTGACAAAATTGTCATATTGTCTTATGCTTGAAATCTTTTTAACTAAAGAGTGATTTCTGTAAAGAGATCTTAAAGGAACAACTTTTATTTTAAACAAGTGAAAATGAACTTTGGGAAGAGTTTTCTTTTCTTCTTTGAGAAGGGAGGAAGTAGCACATGCTTATAGTATCTTGGATGTTCAAGTACAGGAAGAAAAAGTCATACTATATTTTTACAGATAAAAGATTAATGAAGTAGAATGGTAGTCACGGTCAGTAAAATTGGGTAATGGTAGTAATTAAAAATGTATAGTTCTCAACAGGTCACAAAGTATTTTCAAGGTTACCTACACAAAAATATTCACTATTTCAAATATTTAATATGTAGGTTACCACAAAATTCATAAACTAAAAACACGTGTTTTGGCATAACTGTTATTAATATAAAGATATTTTGTGATTATGAACATCCAAGTCTTATTTTCTGTGATTTTGTAGAAAGCAGACCACACCCTGTGTCCTATCGCCAAGTTTCACTCCCTCTTTTACTGATTAAGATCCCATTGTGGAGTCAAACAGAAGAGAAGACCAGCCGCCCCTGAAAACAGAGGGACCCAGCATCACAGAAGCTACGGTGGCTTCTAGTTTCCTGCACGTTCTGAGTCCAAACAATACAATAGCACATTAAGTGAAACAAGGAAAATGAATATGGCACTCAAAAAAAAAGTGAAAAGCCAGATTTTTAAGTCAAAATTAGGTAGTAATATTTGCTTTAGAAAAAACTATTACCAGAGTTCCTCTGAATGATGAACTCCTTGTTGTAATTAAGTAATCATTTGATTTATACCCAATCTTATGTTTCTTCTTCCTTCCTTCTTTCCTTTTCTGTCTTCCTTTTTCTTTCCAGCTTTATAGTGAGATATAATTGACATATAACATTGTGTAAGTTTTAAGTACACACCGTGTTGATCTGATACTTGCATATTGTGAAATGATTACCACCATAGCCTTAGCACACACCTCCATCACCACACATAATTACCGTTTTGTTTTTGTGGTGAGAACATCTAAGATCTACTCTCTTAGCAACTTTCAAGTATATACTACAGAATTGTTAACTTTAATCACCCTGCTGTACACTAGTTCCCCCAAACGTATTCATCTCATAGATGAAACTTTGTACACTTTGACCAACATATCCTCATTTGCCCCAGCTCCCAGCACCTCAGAAGCATCACTCTACTCTCATTTCTATGAGTTCGGCTTTTTTAGATTCTGCGTTATAAGTGATCTGCAGTATTTGTCTTTCGCTGTCTGATTTATTTCACTTAGTATAGTGCCCTCAAAGTCTATCCAAGTTGTTGCAAATGACAAGATTTTGCTCTTTCTCATGGCTGAATCATATTCCATTGTATATATATACACACTACATCTTCTTTTTTTAATTTTTTAATTTTGTGTGTGTGTGTGAGGAAGATTGGCCCTGAGCTAACATCTGTTGCCAATCTTCCTCTTTTTGCTTGAGGAAGATTGTCACTGACCTAACATTTGTGCCAGTCTTCCTCTGTTTTATTTGGGATGCTGTCACAGTGTGGCTTGACAAATGGTGCTAGGTCCACACCCGGAATCCGAACCCGTGAACCCCAGGCCACTGAAGCAGAGCACGCGACGTTAACCACTATACCACCAGGCTGACCCCTTACACCACATCTTCTTTTTCCATTTAAGCACTGACAGACACTTAGGTTATTTCCATATCTTGGCTTTGCTTTTGTGAATAATGCTGTAATGAACTCAGGAGTGCACATATCTCTTCCGGATGCTGATTTCATTTCCTGTGGGTATATGCCTAGAAGTGGAATGGCTGGATCATATGGTAGTTCTATTTTTAACTTTTTGAGGAAGCTCCATACTGTTTTCCATAATAGCTGCACCAGTTTACATTCCCACCAACAGTGTACCATGTCCCTTTCTCCACAGCCTCACCAACACTTATCTCTTTTTTTTTTTAAAGATTTTATTTTTTCCTTTTTCTCCCCAAAGCCCGCCCAGTACATAGTTGTATATTCCTCGTTGTGGGTCCTTCTAGTTGTGGCATGTGGGACGCTGCCTGTGGTTTGATGAGCAGTGCCATGTCCGCGCCCAGGATTCAAAGCAACGAAACACTGGGCCGCCGGCAGCGGAGCGCGCCAACTTAACCACTCGGCCATGCGGCCAGCCCCTATCTCTTGTCTTTTTGATAACCATTCTAACAGGTGTGCTGTGATGTATTGTGGTTTTGATTTGCGTTTTTCTGATGATTAGTGATGTTGAACACCTTTTCATATATCTGTTGGCCATCTGTACGTCTACTTTAGAAAAATGTCTATTCAGTTCTTTTGCCCAATTTTTTTTTTTTTTGAGGAAGATTAGCCCTGAGCTAACGTCTGCTGCCAATCCTCCTCTTTTTGCTGAGGAAGACTGGCCCTGAGCTAACATACGTGCCCATCTTCCTCTACTTTATATGTAGGACACCTACCACAGCATGGCTTGCCAAGCAGTATCATGTCTGCACCCGGTGTCCGAACCCCAGGCTGCTGAAGAGGAATATGCAAACTTAACTACTGCACCACCAGTCCAGCCCTTCCTTTGCCCATTTTTAACCTGATTGTTTATTTCTTTTATTTTTTGCTACTGAGTTATATGAATTCTTTATCTATTTTATATATTAGTCCCTTATCAGATATATGACTTACAAATATTTTCTCCCATTTGGTAGGTTGCCTTTTCATTTTGTTGATGATTTCCTTTGCTGTGAAGATGCTTTTTAGTTTGATGTAGTCCCAGTTATTAATTTTTTCTTTTGTTGCTCGTGCTTTTGGTGTCATATCCAGAAAAATCATTGCCAAGACCAACGTCAAAGAGCATTTCTCCTATGCTTTCTTCTAGAAGTTTTATGGTTTCAGGTCTTATGTTTAAGTTGTTAGTGCACTTAGAGTTAATTTTTGAGAGTGGTGTGAGACAGGGATTCAATTTCATTCTTCTGCTTATGGTTTTCTAGTTTCCGCAATACAATTTATCGAAGAGACTATCCTTTCCCCATTGAGTATTCTTCACTGTCTTGTCAAATATTAGTTGATCATATATGCAAGGATTTATTTCTGGGCTTTTAATTCTGTTCCATTGGTCTGTGTGTTTATGCCAGTTCCATACTGTTTTGATTGCTATAGCTTTTTAGTATGGTTTAAAATCAGGAAATCTGATGTCTCCAGATTTGTTCTTCTTTCTCATGATTGCTTTGATTCTTTGGGGTCTTTGCGGTTCCATAGAAATTTTAGTATTGTTTTTTGTATTTTTATAAAAAATGCCATTGGAATTTTGATCAGGATTGCATTGAATCTTTAGATGGCTTTGAGTAGTATAGACATCTTAACAATGTTAATTCTTGTGATACATGAACACAGGATATCTTTGCATTTATTTGTGCCTTCTTTAATTTCTTTCATCAAAGTCTTATAGTTTTTAGTGCTTTCTTTCTTTCTTTCTTTCTTGTAGTATTTATTGAGGGCTTATTAGGTCCCAAGTGCTGTGCTAATCACTTTCCATACATTCTCACTCATTTCTCACAATTGCATCTGAAATAGATACCATCATCCCCATTCTATAAGTCAGGAAACTGAAGTTTAAAGAGATTAAGCAATTTGAAGATGATCAAGGAGTTAGAAGAGTCAGAGTAGGGCTCAAAGTCCGGTTCTCTGACTCTAGCACAGAGCTTCTAGGAAACAATGCAAATGCCAAACTGGGGTAACATATAGAAGAGGGACCTTGGAGTCAGCCGGCCTTGCATGCAAATGCCCCATTGCTGTTTATAATCTATGCAACTTCAGTCATCTCATTTAACTTTTCTAGCCGTGTGTAACTTTATCTATACCATGGGGACAATAACATGGTACGTACATCATATGATTTCTGGAAAAATTACATGAAATAATGTAAAAAGTTCCAAGACCTCAGAGTAGTAATTATTTGCACAGTATTATGGGGCACTATAAAATAAACTATAGCAAAACAGATATATCCCTTTAAAATTTTTGCATTCCTATTTTCTCTTACCCCCTTACAGTACCGAAGCCCATATATACTATGTTTTTTCCTATACATACACACCTGTGATAAAGCTTAATTTATAAATTAGGCACAGTAAGAGATTAATAACAATAACCACTATTAAAATAGAACAATTATAACAATATACTGTAACAAAAGTTACCCTAGATAGATCTTTGCATCCTCAGCATACGATTTTTTTCTTTCCTTATTAAGTCGAGAACTTTCACCTTTTCACTTAAAGGAGGCACTTTACGGTCTGTCTTTGGCATATTCAAATTGGCAGCATCACTACTCTTACGCTTTGGGGACATTATTAAGTAAAATAAGAGTTACTTGAACATAAGCACTATAATACGACAATAGTTGATCTCATAACCCAGATGGCTACTAGTGACTAATGGGTGGGTGGTGCACACAGCTTGGATGCTCTGGACAAAGGGATGAGTCACGTCGCAGGTGGGACTGAGCAGGATGGCGTGATTTTCATCACACTACTCAGAATGACATGCAATTTAAAACTTATAAATTGCTTACTTCTGGAATTTTCTATTTAACATTTTCAGACTGTGGTTGACCATGGTAACTGAAATCACGGAACGCGAAACCATGGATAAGGGGGATCTGCTGTACTAACTGTTCCCAGCTCTTGACAGTGGATTCAGCTCACTTGACCCACAGATGTCAGCCTCCATCTGAGATATCTGAGGCCAGAGAACTATTTTTAAACTATGAAAACTGTAAGAACTGTTCCACCTGAGTGTCCATCAAGCTGAAACTTACCCTCTACGTGTAAGCATGCTAACCACACCGCACCACAATGTTTGCTGTAGGCAAATAAACAGAGCCTCATTCCTACAAAGGATGTTCATAAGTTCACTCACAGTCCGTGGAGAAGGTCAGATTCAAACCAACACCTACCACACACTGTGAACTGAAGACACACTGGTGATGTTTTTCTGAACTCACACTAGTACCCAGGATCCTTTCTGGCAGAATTTGTGTTGCCAACAGATGCTGCTTTTTCCCATGGTTCTGAGTCTGCATAGAGTCATTGCATCATTTATACTTCCACTGCTTCAGTGCTCAAATCCCGATCCAGAAAAATAGACAGCCTATGTTAGAGAGGCTGCCATACAGAACACTTAGTATTTTAATTGCGACACCTGGGATTTTCTCCTGAGATAGTTGGTAATTAAGGCTTTTCTTAAGTAAGTAGCCACATTAAACCACTTGACTTTAAACAGTGCAGTCATCTCTAGGGAACCAGAACTGGATTCCAGTCCTAGAACACCAAGAACTGGATTCGTTGTGCTCTTAAACAAGTCTTTATTCTCTAGGGTTCCTTTCACGGTCTGGTGACAATCTCTTTATTCAAATAGAGTGGCCAGTACCTTGGGGAATTTCAGCAAAAATTCCAGGGTCTTCAAGTCAGTATTTAGTTGGCCAACTTAGTATTTAGGTTAGTATTTATCTGTTGGCAGGTGGTCCTGTTGTTTCACACTTTCCTCACTTTAAATATTAGATAAAATAAGGGATAAAATGGATATCATGTATGCCCAGAGTGAGAAAATTCACCATCTTGTTGTAATCTGAGGGGGAGGAGAGACATGCTCAGAGAAGGTTGCTCTACATCTGCTTGGTAAAGAACACTGGGAATAATTCCTGATCTAGCTAATAGGGATCACAGAAGTAATTGATGAGACTCACAATGGGACCTGAACATGAGGCTGGAAAGAGAAAGAGATGTAACCATGTGAGGTTTATTTAGGAGAAGCCATCTGACAGAGAAATAAAGTCAAGGAGATATTGAGGAGCACCTGTGGGACACACAAAATGGCCAAAAAGAGCAGGGTCAACATCATGGTACCGATCTGTCTCTAGAGATGAAATTGAGGTAATGTGTCATAGCCTCTTCTCAGCAAACTCCCCATTTACTCCCTATAACTTACCTTGTACCGATTTCTTTATTAATCACTCATTAGGCATAAGTGATAATCTCCATTTATAGGTGCTAAAAATCTTTCAAAACTAAGGTAGTATAAAATTCCAAAAACATTTTGGAACCATTTAGTTTTAAACTTGGAAGAATAGTACTAATAACATAGGTTCACACTGAGCTCAAAACACTTCTACAGGTTCAATATATTCTGTTACGTTTGGAGGAGAGAAAATTGAAGCTAAGACCTTCTTTTAGTAATGACCGTTTTAATGTCTGCTATCACACTGGGTAAAGAATGCAGAGCTTCCAAATTTAGTCATAATAGGCAATAATTTTTCAATAAAAATGGGTCATTTCTCCATTTCAGCTGCCACATAAGTGCCTATAGAATTAAAATGTTGACAAAATACATTGCAAATGTTAGTCATTATGATAATTCTCAAGGATCATGTCTTCAAAAGTTATTAATAGTTATTAATTTTCTATAAAGTTATGGCCATTTCATCTTGGTCTAGAATAGTAAACACTATGGTCTATCTCCTTTACTCTCATGATTAGTGGAAAAAATTTTGAAGAGTTAAGCATGGGGGCCGGCCCCATGATGTAGTGGTTAAGTTCAGCATGCTCCACTTGAGCAACCAGGTTCGCAGGTTCAGGTCCCAGGTGCAGACCTACCCACCACTTGTCAACCATGCTGTGGCAGTGACCCACATACAAAATAGAGGAAGACTGGCACAGATGTTAGCTCAGGGATAATCTTCCTCAAGCGAAAAAAAAAAAAAAGAAGATTGGCAACAGATGTTAGCTCAGGGTGAAACTTCCTCAGCAAAAAAAAAAAAAAAAAGAGTTAAGCATGAGGAAAGGTAATGTATGACCATTAATCTAATAAAACCATGTACATTAAAAAATTTACAATAGTAGTCATAGACTGTGGGGTTCTTCTTCACCACGCCTTATGTTTTTGTCCACTGGTGAGAGCTCCATGATCATGCCACTGCTGCCCATCTCTGCCCTCTCATTCACTTCTCTGCAGGGGAGAAGAAGGGGCTTAATCTGAGTGGCAAATTCAAAAGGAGAAACTGGACCTATGCAGCCCTGCCATTCCTCACTCTAAGGAGCCAATCTGCACACACACCATGCTGTCAGTTTTACATACAGCCTCCTGCATGGGGAGGTGCTGATGACTCAACCATGCCTGAGGATTGTTAAGTAAGACTGTCTAATTCAGGATTAGGAATCTCACCTTCCTGCACATATACTCTCCAATATCAACTTTATCACTGATAAAGGTGTTATGTTGGCTTTAAGTTACCCTACTTATTGTATTATTTCTCAATAAACACTATTTATTAGGCCTACGTCAATACCAAGTGACATTAATTCAGTTGCTTATTTCTCCAGCATTATGCTTTGGTCTATGTGTCATGGGCAAGGGCTTGTGTTTTATTCTTCACACTATTATTGAAGCCTTGGTGAATGCATGTGCATGAAGATAACCAGCAAAGCTTGGGAAACAGAATAGGAAGCAAAGAGTCATATACTCAGTAACTATATTTTGAGCATTCACTATGCCAAGAACATTCTGGATACTGGGAATATAGTAGTGAAAAAGACAAAGTCCCTGCCTTCATGGCATCTACTTTCTACTGGGGAAAACGAACAATAAGCCATATGTATAAACACGTGCAACACACATTCACAGGCTAGTAGCTGGTAGTGATAAGAAAATACACAATAAAAATGTTTCACAAAGGATGGGGTCATCGTTTTTTAGGTAGGATGGTTAGGGAAGGCCTCTCTAAGGAAATAAAAGTTGACCTGAGACCTAAAAATGTGAAGGTGGTAGTCATGAGAGTATCCAGGGAGAAAATGATTCCAGGCAGAAGAAATAGAAACTTCAAAGGTCCTGAGAGGAAACACACTTAACAAATACAAAGAGCAGAAAGACAAGCAGTGGGACAAGAATGTTCTAGAACCAAGAAGCAGGAGACAGTGAGCTAAGAGAGGTAGGCAGGTCAGGGATCATGAAAGAAGACCTTGTAGGCAATGATTTTAAAAAATTTTAAAAAAAAGATTTTATTCAAAATGAAATGAGAATATATTGTTACAGTTGGAAATGAATGTGATCTGAATTGAGGTTTTTCGTTTGTTTGTTTGTTTGTTTTTAAGGATTGGCACCTGGGCTAACTGTTGCCAATCTTTTTTTTTTTCTGCTTTATTTCCCAACCCACCCCCAGATACATAGTTGTATATCTTAGTTGCAGGTCCTTCTAGTTGTGGAATGAATTGAGTTTTAAATTTCACTTTGGCCACTTTGGTTGAAAGGATTGCAGAGAGAGCAGATAAGACTCAATTGCAGTGTTTCAGACATGAGATAACTGCTGCTTTAAGGTTGTGCTTGTAGGGGAGTAGGAGTGGTCAGATTTGAAAAATCCAGGGAGCTAGTCCATAGTACTTATTTATGACTGGCTTACAGACTGTGAGTAGAGTTGTGACCTAGGCATCAAGGATAACTCCTGCATTTTTATCCTGAACACCTGGGTGAACAGGGGAACAATACCCAGAGATAGAGAAGACTGATGGAGGATCAAGTTCTGCTTTATCCTACACAAATGGTTCTGTTCATTTCCATATGTTTGTAGTGTCTTTTAGACTACCAAGTTGAGGTATTGAGTAAGCAGCTGGATATATGAGTATGCATCTCAGGAGAAAAGTCAGGGCTAGGGGATATTTTATGTGTTAGTCTTTGCCATCATGAGTTAGAGAATTGCTGGTAAGTAATGAGATTAATAATATAAAATATTGCACATGGACATAAATGTTCCACTAACATTATGCTAAGCACCAAACACCTCTCATTTAATTTAATCTTCACAAGAACATTATATTATATACGGAGAAACTGAGGTTTAGAGAAAATAATAATTCACCCACAGGCTCGCAGATAAGTAGAAGACTAGGCCCTGAATACATGTCTTTCTGACTGCAAAGTCCACGCTCATTGGACTAAAATCAAGGGTGCAGTAGACAACATGATCCTCCATGCTCTTAGAACAGGGGATGGGGTTTCATTTGTTACCATAATTAGCTGTAGGACCAGCCCCATATAATCAACAAGAAAAGCCCTGGAATTCAAAGGTTCTGTGTGGTTGATTTCAAAGCCACTAAAAACGGAGTAATTTGTAATTTGAAAAGGCAAGTTTTGGGGGGGGGGAACTCTTCAAAAATTGGGGGTATATTTCTAAATATACCTGGAAAAAAAAGACCTATTAAAAAAAAAAGAATTGAGAGTAGATAATAATCAAGGATTCCCAATCAAGCATCTAGAGCTTTTATCAGATTATCCAAGGAGGTTGGCCAGAAATCTCAGTGTGTCCAAAGCAAATCTAACTGATGCCTGTTATCCCAGGATAATTATTAATAATGACCCCCCCCCTTTAATTCTCAAAATTACCTCAGTTTTGACAAGTTATATGGTCATTCAATACTTAGAGGTCTTTGACCCAAAAAGTTATGAATGATTGATAGAGTCCAAATACCTACAAATCCCATACTCTTCTTCATTTAAAGAGGACAAACCAAGGCCACTGAGGTGGCAGAGCACAATTATCACACAGGGGCCCTCCTGCTCACCCTTCATATCCATCTATTGAAGTCCAACCCAGCCTTCAAAGCTCAATTTTGAATTCATTCATTCCTTTTCTCACTCAGCTATCTCTCATTAGTGTATTTATGCCACCCACATGATATTTCCTACGGATTATTTTTTGTAGTATTTTTTCTCTCTTTTAAAATTAAGCTCTATATATCTTCAAATATCTCACTTTCTTATTATTTTAAATATTAAACAACTGCAGAATGCTGTTGACAGAACTGAAGTGCTATGCAGGGATATGGGAGACGTGTTTGGTAGTTATTGCTTTCTAAAGAACATCGATTGGCACGTATGTAAGATCTACTTCTTTGTGCCTTCTGTAGTACCAATGAGCATATCTCTGCATATGAACAGAAAATCTGCTTCAATAATTTTAAGATGCATACAACTGGTGTCACCTTAGTCAAATTGGTAAAGGACAATGGAGACATTCTGGCTCAAATTCCAGAAATCAAATTATAATTTAGGAAGATAATTACATAAAAAGCGTAATGTGACACTATGCTTCATTGGAGCATATAATACTAGGTTTTAACTAACTTTGGTTTTTTTGAGAACTGAAAATGTGCTTTCTTAAATTGAACATGTTATAAGAATTACCTCAAGCTGACTAAATTGACTCAACATACAAAATATTAGTTGTGCCAGTGTAGTACAGAGAGGTTGCAACATTGTTATAAGTTAAACTCTAAACCACTCGTAAAGAATATTACACTACTTTTTGTATACATGCCTCTTATAGTAGTTCTTATTTGAAGCGTTGTTTGAGAGCAACTGAGCAAGGCTAATTAAGGAACAAAAGGAAAGTATGTAAATGTTTGAAAAGTCAAGACTTTTTCCCTTTTTTGGATGATTTTTCTCAGTTGAAAGGCTTCGGGGAGAAGGGTTGGGATCTGAAGAATTATAAAATGTTCCTGCGTGCTACCACGTTCACTACATTCTGTTTTAATATTAAACATGTGAAACCATAAAATATATTAATTAATATGTTTATTGTCATGAGAATTAAGCAGATATAGTAGACTACACTTTATTTGGGGTATAACCTACTATGCTGAAGTTTATGTACATGCATTGCTCAGCTTTCACTGTTATTGTGTGTTAACAAATGACCTGGAACTCTCAGTGGCTTGCAACAATAAAAGGTTATTTCTTACTCAGTTATGTCTCCACTGCAGGTCAGCTGCAGTCTGATTGCACAGGCTTTCTACTTGGGACCCAGGCTGAAGGGTCAGGCTCTGAGCAGACTGTATTGTTATTAGTATTCCAATAATATTTCAGTTTAAATAAAAGCTCACTAATGTTAAATACTCTTTGTTTGCTGGCAGGACAAAAAAGAAGATCAATGGCAGAACCACATGACGGCTCTCAGAGCTCTTGGTAGGATGTGGCAACATCACTGCCAAAGCAAGTCACGTGGCCAAATTAATGTCAATAGAGCATGGAGGTAGAACCTCGTACAGGGAGGGCAACATATAATTGGGAATAATAATAGAATTTACCGCAGTGCATATGATACATCTCACAGCAACCACAGCATATGAATTTTGATTATACACTAAAATAGAAATCAGGCATCTCAGATCTAGAAATCACAGAGAGAGAAAATAGCTCTGTTGGAATAACATCTGCTTGTTTCTTCTACTTGTAATGAACAGACATGGATATGCATTAAAACACGCTGGCAAATACACACACACACACACACACACACACAAACACACATACACACACACACATACACACACTGGTGTTAATAATCAAGAACCTCTGAAGATTCTAAGTTTTGCTGTCTCCAATGCCTTTAATTGGATGCCAGTTAGGTTAACAGTAATTTCTGAGACTAAAGAAAAAAAAAAAATGCCATGAAGGACAGCTGTTATCTGTGACGCCAGGTTCTATGTTCTGTCTCTAATTGACAGCACTGGTTTGAAAGGTGAAAAAGGGTCCTCTTTGTAAGAGAGTAGATTTATTAACCAACAGGAAAAGAATAAGTTATTTTCCAAATCAAAATATTTATTATATGTTATTTTTCACTTTATATCCAGGAATATTGTAGGTATTTAAAACAACACAAAATAGTAGTCAATGATGAGGCCTTTATAATTTTTGCCCCTGAGTGTCAATCAGTCTTCCAAGTATTTACACAAAACATGACTTCAGTGTATGTTGTAACAGATGAAAATTTAATGCTTAGAACTTAAAAATAGAAAGAGGCTGGAATTGAACCTTGTGGAAGAGTAGCAAGAGCTAAGGAGCTCAACATTTCATAATTTACAGTACCAGGAAGTGGAAAAGTTAGTGACTGAAATAAGTCTTGGAATTAACCAGCCAGAATGAACTCATTAGGTGAAAAACTTTAACAAAATCTGAAGTTAGTATATTTTTCTCATTAGTCATCTCTGGTCCCATAAAAGAGACAATCAAGACGACATATTCCTAGTTTAATAAGGGCTTGCCAAATATAGCTCTTCCAAATTAATTAGCCTACCAATCATAAAAAGAGAAATGAATAGGTAGGTAGTCTCTCTAACATTGAAAATACCCTGAAGAAGCGACAGATCCATTTTATTCTATTTCACATTTCTATTAGTTTTATCTCACAGGATACTAATATTAAAATACTGGATGATACTCTTATTAATAAATAATCTTCCCTTTTTTCTTTATATATCTAATCTTCACGAAGATCTCATCGTTCATGTCTCCACTGAATCAAATCAGAGAATTTGTTTTTAAAAAGTATCCTAAGAAATAATCAGATGTCAAATATTCAATGGAAATATTTGTGATAAGAATGCAAGCATCTTAGTGAGGCTATGACAATATTTGCCCTTTTTCTCATTGAAGCTTGAGAGAGGGTATACGGAATAAAGAACCCCATTTCACAGCGGAGCTCTAGAAGGCAGCTGAGAAAACAGAGTTGGGAAAGGATGTTAGAAAATTTGAACAGGAATGTGAAAAAGTGACCTAGTTTGGGAAGAAATTCAATTAACAGTTCCAACGACTCTCAATGTTTTACATGATGCGATAGCATCTTTCCTGTGATTTACCAAAGATCTTCAAAAAATATTGACATAGAGAAGATCGTTAGGGACTTTTTCTTCTGCATATGCTAGAATTTCATTTTATATGGTTCTTCTTGTAGTCTTAATACATAAGTGAACTAAGGTAACCCCAACACAAATAACTCGTACCCTAGCTGGTGCACACAGAGTGCACATGCACACTCACACACTAATCCACTCAAGAAATATCCACTATGCTGCCACTATTTGCCAGGAATGCTCTAGGTGCTGAGGTACAATGTCTATATGACACCTACATGGAGCTGTTAACTAGACGGTTTGCATATGCTAGTCTGGAGCTGAAAAGAAAGAACTGGGCTACAGATATAAATTAGGTAGTCATCAGCATATTGATGGTATTTTGTAAATGGAAATGAATAAGATCATTTCGGGGAGATAGTTGAGAGAGATAAGGAGAGGATTCAAAGGAGATCTAAAAAATACCAATACTTAGATGTTGAGTATCACAGACAGAGAGCAGCTACTGCAGGAGAAGAATTAGAAGAGGGTGGCATTATAGAAAGCAGAAGAAAAGAGAATTTCAAGAACAAGGGTGTGGTCAATTCTGTCTAATATTCCTGAGAGATCAACTAAAAAGGGCTAAGCAGAGTCCATTGTACTTAGTATCATTGAGGTTGTAGGTGACCTTGACAAGATCAGCTTTGGTGGCACCATGGAAGAACTAGATAGGAACACACAGACACACACACACACACAATTATGACATCCTCTAGTACATATACACTATCTCCAGGATGTTTCATTGTTTGGAAAGCCTAGCATTTCTGTAACCACTGTTTAACTCAATAACTCTGAAGTGACTTAATTCAAAATGGACCTCAGACTATGAGGAAGTAACAACTTATGTCAGCAATTAGTATTTTTCCACGATCAATATTTTGGCCCCATGGATTTAAAATATGCTATCTGAATATTAAATAATTTATTTCTTATATTGCTAAAGATACTCCACAATAATTGACCGCATAGAAAACTATGAAACTTAGCAGGCTCTTTAAAAACCACCAGTGAAGACTAAATGAGAGTCTCCTACGTGGATAATTTCAAAATGACTCTAAGGGCAAAATTAGCTTTTGTGCACATTATTAAATCTTCTTTCTTTTTTCTTAAACTACCCTAAAAATTTTTAGTTCTGAATTTATTGAAAATAATTGCTGATTTATCCATAAAATAATTCCTTAAATTTTAATGAGGTATAACTAAGTTAAAGGAATTTCTAATGTATGCTTTGAACAATATTTTATTCACCCCTCACCATACACACATTGTTTATTCGAGTCATAGACCCCAAGACCACTCACCCAGGAGAATTAAGATTTATACCATAGTTATAATTCATGTATGAACAACAGTGACCTCATGTGGCTAATGCTTTATGCCTGAAACTGTAAGACTAAAAACAACACAAAATAGGTTGTGCTATACATCAAGACTTATGTCACCATAAATGATTGGAGCTGCCCATGCCACACAACATCATTTCTTTTATAAGGCCTCGAATCACAATGCAATCCCTTCCAAGGACCAGCGTGGATTCACTCTATGCATGTGTAATAAGGTTGGCTTGTTCAAAGATTAATATTATGGAATAAGGTGTCTTGAGGGCCAGGGATCAAATCTTACTTCTTTGTGTTGCCCAAAGCCCTCAGTGTTGGTCTTTGCACATTGAAGGAACTTTCCAAAGGCGTTTTAATTCCAATCTCGTCTTTCTTGTTCTGGTATTCCATTGTTAAAAATAGATGCCTAAATGGAAGTTTAGGAAATTTAAATGCCTAAATGGAACAGATACTATCGGAGCTTCATTACCCAGCTGTTTCTAATTTTGGGGGAAGGGCTGTATTTCTTTTCTTTCTGAGCAGTTCTCTTAACCCGCTTGAACTATGGTAATATTCAGGACTTCCACTCAAGGATTTGCTCAAAAATATTTTACTGCATCGTCAGCTAGAATAACAACAGTTTCAAATATATTACATAGCATTAAAAATAAAATAAATTCCAGCTGTCTCTTCTTTATAATCAAGGGTAATGTCCTTTATCATCAGTTTCAAAGAACTGCTATAGTTAGAGCACAGGTAAGCATCTAATGCTCCAGCAAGATCTTAGCTAGGGAATGCCCAATTAAGAGTAAATTCTGAAGTAACATGACATTCAGTACATGACAGGCTGCTGCTCCCAAGACTCTGCTCAGAATTTCCCACTGTATCTCCCAGCACAGTGGTAAAGAACACGACTCTGGAGTGAGAAAATCTGGCTGAGAATCCTGACAACACTGATTTGGCTTTGGGCCATTCACTGTCTTCTCTTAGATTCAGAATACTCATCTCTGAAATGGGAGAGGGTATTAGCATCTACCTCATGGAGTGATCATGAGTCTTAGATTAGAAAATGTATGTATGTATACCATTTTCTTTGGTCTGAATGTTCATGTCCCCCAAATTCATATGTTGAAATCCTAATGCCCAATGTGATGGTATTAAGAAGTGGGGCCTTTGGGAGTTCCTTAGGTCATGAGGATAGAGCCTTCATGAATGGGACTGGTACCCTTATAGAGACACCAGAGAGCTCCCTAACCCTTCTGCCATGTGAAGACACAGAAGTCTGTGCTCCAGAAGGAGGCCTTCATCTACCATGCTGGTGCCCTGATCTCAGATTTCCAGCCTCCAGAACTGTGAGAAATATATTTCTGTTGTTTATAAGTCACCCAGTCTGTGAGATTTTGTTATAGCAGCCAGAAGGGACTAAAATAGCAGTTCACAGATTTTTGGCACATAGTAAGTGCTTGATATTCTGAGCTACGATTTTTAATTAAACTTCTCCTTTATTTTTTAGTTTTATTTTTCATCTATATTTCTACATTCTTAATTAGAATTGAGATATAATGTGTGGTTCATCATCTCCCCCTCTTTTCCACCACTTTTAACCTAATGCTCTATCTTTCTACGCTTCATTTTCTTTATCTTTCTCTTAGTCTAAGGAAACATCAAACAGTGTGGTTAATTCTTGCTAATATATTATATCTACCTAGCTGTTCCTTGAGAAGTTAAAGTGTGTTTTGAAAATATCAATAGCCATGGAATTCCTTAGTCTGAAATACTGCTAATCTAGAAAGACTTCTTATTATAATTAGATAGACTAGGTTTAATATTATACTTACTGCATAAAGGGTAATATAGCAAAAAAGAAAAATTTTTCTGTGAAAGACAAATTTAAAACTCTCATCTACTTATCTTGATGCTTCAATATATAAGAAACAATAAAATCAAAATATAAGAAATACTCTTAAATAAAAATATGTATCATCACACAATAAAATACACCTATATAGAATTTTGCACATTTCATTTTCATTCCTGAAAGGAAGTTTATGTTTAGTTCACTATTTGAATAATCATAAAATTATTTTCGTTCATTTATTCAACAAATATGTATTAATATCCTGCTATATGCCAGGCACTGCTTCTGGCATAATGACTCCATAGTAAACAGAATGGAGAAGATCAGTTATTTTGTGGATTTTACAGTCTAGAAAGGAGAAGCAATAAATAGTAAATAAGGAGGAAACGCTGTAAATAAATAAATGTACATCAAGTGGAAGTAGTCATGATGAAGAGAAATAAGTTAGCACAAGGCGATAAAGAGAGATGGGGTATTATTTTACGTAAGATGGCCAGGAAAGGCATCTCTTATAAAGACACATTTAAAAAGACTTCAGAAGCTTTAAGGAAGAAAATTTCAGGCAGAGAGAACGAGAGTAAAGACCGTGCAGTAGAAGCAGACTTGTGTGCAAGAAATTCTGTGGCTAGAGCAGAGAAAACAAGGAAAAGAGAGTTTGGAGGTGAGTTCAGAGACACAGTGGGGCACCAAATCCTGTAAGGCTTTGTAACCTATAGTGATACATTTAAATTTTATTCTGATCCAAATATGCAAAGCCATTTAAGAATTTGATCTGAGCAGGGACATAAACTAGCTTATGTTGTAAAAGGCTCACTCGGGCTTCAGAGCACATAATGGGCCATGGAGGCAGGGGGAAAGGAAGATGCGAGACCAATTAGGAAGTTTCCCCAACGATCCAGGCAAGAGATGATGGTGGCTTGGCCAGGATGTTTGTGATACTTATGGGAGAAAATATTCATATATCAGGTTTGATTCAAAGCAGAAATTTAAAGAAACTTCTAATGGATTGGATGTGGAATGTAAGACAAAAGAGAATTCAAGGACAGCCCAAAGATCTTTGGCTTGAGCAGCCAGAAGAATGAGAATGCCTTTTGTGGTGACTCAGAAAGCAGAATGAAAAATTTAGTTTTGAATACTTTCACTTTGAGATGTCTTTTATATATTCAAGTACAGATGTTGAATAGGCAGTTGGATACTTCAGGCTGGGATTTATGGGAGAATTCCCCAAAAGAATTTAAAAATTTGATAGTTATCAAATTATTGATGTACTTAAATCCATGCAATTGGAGGAGATCACCTGGGAATTGAGTATAGATAGAAAAGTGCTTTGACTGGGGAGCCCTGGGGCTTCCCAATGTTTAGAGATCAGGTTGATGAGAAGAAATAGACAAAAGAGACTGATAAGGAATGAACAGTAAACTCATAGATGATTAAACTAAGAAAGAGTGTCCTGAAGGCAAGTAAGGAAAAATTTTCAAGAAGATGGGAAGCGAATAAGTGTGTTAGATGGTGCTGATTGTTTGAGTAAAATGAGAACTAAGAACTGACCAATGGATTTGGCAATATAGAGTTCATTAGTGTCTAGGTGACTATGATAAGGAGAATGATAGGGACAAAAGCTGACAGCAGTGAGTTCCCTGAGGGCAAATGTAGGGAAAGGAATGGACTCAGGAGGGAGAACTTATGAGGAATCAGAGGACTTCCACATGAGAGAAGTTTTTAGTAGTGAAGTGGTCTGGGGCATTCTGAGACATCATTTTCAAAGTAAAGAAAAATGTGGTGTCTAGCAATTCCCACCAATAAGAAGGAGGCACAATGCCTGGTAGGTTTCTTTGGGTTTGGAGGTGGCATATTCTTCACTTGGGAATTCTTCTCTAGCCTTACTAAGAGGTGACATGAAGCCTGCCAGCTTTGAGTTGGGCCCAGACCAAGAAAGTTTTCTATGGTAGACCCGGGTAAGAGTACAAGCAGACCTGGCATTTGAGCCATATGACACAGCAGCATCTATAGTTTTAGAGGCATCTGTGATGGGAAAAGATACCATGTGGAAGTATAGAAAGTTCTAGTAAAGAATTACAATGTAAACACCTAAAGTTCTGAAGCAAAGCCATGTCATCTACAGAAAAGAATTATATACCATTCAAAAAGAGCCCTTGGTTTGCTACTGGATCCTAAGATGAAGCACCCCACCATCAGACGTCAAGTGACTATGCTGCAAGAACGGTCTATCTTGAGCTAGATATTGTCAGATGGAGGAAGGCATAAGTTCAGCTAGCCTAGCAGCAGTTCACTGTAAAATAAAAATGGTACATCTAGGATCAGGCATAAGCAGAGCCCCAAGGCAAAGTAAAAGGTACAAAGAGGCGGCCCAGACTCCCATGCCACCAACCATTGTCACACTGGCACCTCTCCCTTGGCTAACATCTATGGCCACTTGGGGTGGGCGGTTCCTATAAGATCAAATAACAGGAGGAAAATTACTGAGCTCTTATAAGGATGGGTGGGCTTGTTATACGTCTACAAGCTGAAAATGAGCAGTAGCTACAGTCCAGCTCTGCTCAGGGGAGGGGCAGAAAGACAACAGTGAAGGAAAATCTTCCGATTAGGCAGATTGATGGTACACTTGGTCATCCCCCTTGCAAGGAAAGAGAATTGGTCCGACTTTAGAATCTACGGAACTATGACCAGTTGGGTATAACTTGTCAGGAAGGAGAAAGATTTGGAGATCAGGGACAATGAGGTCTGGGGAAGAGGCATGTGGATGGGCCTGTGGGAGTGGACTGAAGTGTTTTGTATCACTTATTTAAGCCCTCCAGAGAGCACCCACGTTAGAGAAAATATTAAATATCCAATGTGACAAAATAATTCAGCCAGTTGACATCAACCAGCCTTTGTCATTGGCCACCCCAGTGCTGATACAATGGGTACATGAAAGATGTAGCCATGGTGGTAAGAATGGAGGATCTGAACAGGCCTTACACATGGGTTCCCTCTTAGCAAAGATGATCTAGCTACAGCTTCTGCTGAATGTCCAATTTGCCAGCAACAGAAATCACTGCTGAGCCCCCAGGATGGCACCATCCTTTCAGGAGATCTACTGGATACTTGGGGCTAAGTTGATTACTTTGAGCCCTTTTCTGTCAGTAGGGCCTCAGCTAGCACCACTATTTCAGGCTTAGAGAGTGTTTGATCTTCTTAAATGAAATTTTATATACAATCACATCAACTTAGAAGAGGTTGTGGACAGATGACCATGGGATCCGCTGGTCCTAACACACACTGCACATCTCATAAGCGATCAGATTGACAGAGTGACAGAAAAGCCTCTGAAGGCATAGCTGAGGTACTAGCTTGGAGATTATATCCGGCAAAGATGGGTGTCATTCTCCAAGAAGTAGTATACACACAAAATCAACAACCCTGCTATGGTTCTGTGTCCTCAGTAGGTAGAATACTTGTGTCTGGGACTGGGAGCCATGGGGAAAATGTTAGGTGTAACCCCGCTTACCAACACTCCCAGGGATTCACTTGGTGAATGCGAGGGTCTGGGCTGCAGGTCTAGATGTGCTGGTTTCACAGGGGAACATAGCACATTCCCATTAAACACTCAGCCGCGGCTGCAGCTTGGGCACTGCGGCTCCTTGTACAAAGAGACTAACAGGAAGGAACTGAGTCACTGTTTCCACAGGTGGAAGTAACCCTGTCCCTCAAGATAAGGTAGTCCCTGTTGTGTAAAGGAAGCAGAGAAGAAAATGTTTAGCCCTCAGGTGATCCACTGGCGTGTCTCTTAGAATTTCTCTGGCCAATTGTGATAGAAAATGGACAAATACAGCAGTCATGGCCTGATAAGGGTGTAGTGATCAGGAGCAAAGACACCTCAAGAATCAAGGTTACTCCACGAGGTAAGCCACCTGTACCAGCAGAGGTAACTAGGCAGAGGAAATCTAGAATGAGCAGTAGAGGAGAGAGAAGATGAGTGTCAGTAGTGGCCTCAAAACCAGCCACAGCAGTGGACTATAGTTTATCCTACCATTCTTCCTCCCGCAAATCTCCTCAGAAGAGACCGCAGAGAAACCTGAAGGACTGTTTCTAGATGGGATGAACTTATACAAGGTAAGTGGATCCAAGCAGCTCACAGATGCTACAGTGTGCCATTCAGATGCAAACTCCTCCTCCCACCACCAAGACTCCCATCCCAGCTGCCTGGATCATTGCCTACTGACAGCTCAGAGCCGAGTTCCTCCCCCAAAATTGCCCTCAGATGAAAGGAGCCACCTGGCCCAAGGTTATGTTCCCCTCTGCCAGTCAGCCCTCAGCTAAGGACTGGATCGTGTTGGCAGTACAAAGCCCTGGCTCTTGCCTCAACTTGAGATACTTTGGCACAACTCTGAAGGTATACTCTAGATCCGGTGCTCCCTGTAGGATGGGCTGAGGCTCCTGTTGTGCCTGCATCACAGTGGAATTCTCCATCCGCCCAATCCTGCTGCCCTCATTCCCTCTTAAGTGTTTTCTGGCGTGGCCTCCCCCAATAAACCCCTTTTACACAAATCTCAATCTCAAAGTCTGGTTTCCAGAGGATACACTCTGAGACTGCAATCTATGGTATTTCCTCAAGCACTTGAGTTTTCATCTTAAAATAAATTAACATTATTTTTTAAAAAGTAGACTTCAAATGCCAAAAAATAGAGACATAACTGGCTAAATTAATTCCCCAAACTTGCAAAGACTCTTGCAGCAAAGCATGGATTTTGGGGTGCTGCCTTTGGTTTCAGTTTCCCTTTGGATGCTGCAAAGAACCTCTGATTCCTACCAGTCAATTTCCTTACTTTCCAAGTAGAGTTGCTTATAAGATAGTTCTTCTGCTTCTTTCTCTTGTAATTTAGATTTTACCCCAAAAGCTTAGCTATAGAAAAAGTATTAGCACAATAGAAGCAAAGAGGGAAAAAATACAAAACTTTTGTTTATTCCTAAGTACCCTATAGGAAGTTGTAAAAAGATTCATGCATAACAATAGAATGTAAAGTTAGGTAATGATTTGGATCTTCTCCAATTGCAGCCTCTGCCTTAAAAACAACAGATTTCCTTAGAAATTCATTGTAGCTGAAACATAAAATTCTTGTTACACCATGGCTAATTGACATTGCACAAGCATGTGTAATGAGTTTTTCAATAAAGAAATAAATACCTTGTGTGTAGAGGGAGAAAAAAGGCCAATATGGGAGAATATTTTAGTAAATGAGTCAAGATAGGGATTTGGATGTTTTAAGTCTTTTCATTTATATTTGCATTTCTATCACTGATCTGTAAAATTTTCAAATGAGAAAGTGCCAGCACTCCGTGACAGAGGCATCCTAGAGTAATTATGGGGAAAAGAACCCCCAAAACCCCTGAGGTCTCCATGTTTAATTAGTGTAAAAACATTAGCCTTGCAAATTTACATAGCTTCATTTCTTCTTTTGTTTTTTGACCCAGGGATATGGGGAAAATAATAACTAATATATAATGTAGATATGGGATGAGTTCAAACCCACTGCTCTCTCAGCCCATATGATTCATTCAGCTTGCTATATTTAAACCATTTCTTGAAAATCTGCTGGTTTCTTGAAAAAATTTAACATGGCTTAAAAGAACTAAAGCAAGAAAAATAATCAGGTGGGTAAGAGAGCAAACGAATAAGAACAGAGAACAAAAGGAGAGTGGAAGAGCTAAACTGAAGCGAGGAATTGGATAAGTGTGCAACTTCCTTATGCTCAGCAGTACATTTAATAGAGGACAGCTAATTTGGCCTAAAGTTTCTAGCAGCCAGCAAAAAGAGCAAATGATAGAGACTTGATTGACAACCTCTGCAATGTAGGGAAAAGCCAGTGGGTTAAAATAAGTACAATGTTCCTTGTTGCTGAGACCTGAGAGATGTTTCTCCTGCATCCTCCCAAAGGTGCCACCATCTTGCAATTTTTAAAAAACTTCAGTTACGTTTTATATGAAAATTGTTAATGAAGCAAAAGTTTTCTTTAGCAATTTGCTGTTTTCATAATGTCCCTCAAGTTAAGCCAATGTCACAATACTGAAAAGCAAAGTCCACAAATAAAATTTAAAGTTTACCCCAGATATTGTTAAAGAAAAAATTATCGTGATACTTGTTGAAATTGTAAGAAAGAATTTATTCAAGACTATTGCAATAGGACACTGTAATAGGGAGAAAGATCCGGCTGAAGTCCAAGTACAATAGGGAGAAGTGGGGATTTACAGGCATGGGACAGGGTGATGGGGGTCAGTGTCTCAGAAAACTACTAAGAGGAGACATCAAACGTAGGGAGATTCTTGCTAAACCCGCTTTACAGAATACTTGCTAAGGCAGATAAGGACAGACAATAAAGGTAGAGGATGAAGAACTTGATCAGATGTCTAGGGTGGGGGGACCCTTGATAACCTGACTTAGCAGATTTCTTGCTAAGACTGTCAAAGTTCTGGCAAAGACAGGAAGGATGTGGAAGTCCACATTTGAGGCATAGTCAAGAGGGTTCAGAGGAGACAAGAGTCTGGTCAAGGAGAGAGTCTTAGCGAATATCTACCATGAGCTAACACTGAAGACTACCAAGATCTGTTCAAAGAACTGCTGAATACTCGTACTTTAGTTACTACATCTGCATCTGAAACAATAGTCTGCAAGGAAGCAAATATACCTGCTTTAATACTTTAAGCTGTGACTAAAAGAAACAGAGGACAGTTGTTTCCCACTCCACATTTTTCCAAATGAAGGATCGTCCATTAGATCAATGGTTCTCAAATTTTTTATCTTAGGACACCTTGACACTTTTAAATATTACTGAGGACACCAAAGGGAACTTTTGTTTATATGGGTTACGTCTGCTGTATAAGGTACTGATTTTAAAAATATTTAGTTGTTACTTCATTTAACATAGCAATAATAAACTTTTGACATGTTGACATAGATAATATAGTTTCATAAAATAATTATATCTTTCAAATCTAAAAATTAGTGAGATGGAATGCATCATTTTACATTTTTTGCAAATCTCTTTAATGTCTGAACCTAATAGCAGATAGCTCGGTCTTCAGATTTGCTTCTTATTCACTCGGATGCAATATATTGTTTTGGTTGAAATACGCAAAGAGGATCCAGTCTCACAGAGACATGTGGCTGAAAAGGAGGATCTTGAACACCCCTAAAATGAAGCCCAAGGCATCTTCTGACCCCACTTTGAGAATTACTGCTTTAAAAAAATTCTCCTGGTCTCTGTATCCTCACTCACTCTTCTCCAGGGAAGAACCATGAATTTCCTGATGGGTTACTTAGAAAAGGAAGTGGGCTGCTCTCCATGCCATATATTTTATAATGCAGGACCTCCCAGCGGTGATTTGGGACTGTCCAGTGCAATCTCTGACTGGGTGGGTAAATCTGGTGAATTCTGGGGTGCTACCCTCCATTTTGTACAGAGCTAAAGACACATTTTTCTGGCGAGCATTTATCAGAAAAATAAAAAATTATATATTTATCTTCATCTGTCTGACTGCTGTGCCTATCTCTCAACCAGTTTTGAACACATGAGGAGAAGACATGACTGTTATTTATTGACCTCCTTAAATGCCAGCAAATGGAAGGACATATGCTGGGCTGTCCAAAGCCATATTGCCTTGAAAATACAATGTCAGCTACAATAAGGAAGTAAATTTAAAAGGTTTGTCATTTGAGATGGTGAGTCACATTTTAAGCAATATGTGTAATTATGGATATCAGTAATCTAGAACATACATAAAAATTAAAGGAAACTGGAAAGGAGGCATATGTTCAAGCAAACAACTATGAATAGTTTGGATTTATAAACTAATGGAATAGTTAGTGGAAAGAACACCTGTTCCTTATATACCTATGCAGATTCTGTACCTAGGTAGAGTAGGCACCCAGCATAAGAATCATAAAGTAGCAAATCCACTGATCCAAGTTTGACTTGTAATCTACTTGTTAAACACCAACCATTATTCTAGTGAAACACTTAATACAGATAAACAAAACAAAAATAAACCATTCAAAATACTGTTAAAAGGACTTCAGCAAAAATGTTTGGTATTTTGAGGCTCAAGACATGTAAAATAAGGTGCTAAGAACAAATGCATGAGAATAGTTACTGTGTTTTCATGCACCGAGGAAATAATCAAGCACCTACCTCTGTCATAAGATGGAATTTAACAAACATGACTCAAAATCAATAATAAAATGACATTGAATTATAGCCTCCCATTCAAACGTAGTCTAAGTGTTCAGTAATTAACATTAAAAGTCAGCCCTCATTCTCACTTGAGAATATGTTATATCTTGAGGTTTCCTAACTCATCTAAGTATGATTTCTTACCTACGAAGTGTGGGAGCAAAACACATTCAATTAGACTATGGGACTCTTTAGAAAAGGAATTGTGTCGTGTAAGTAAATATGTAGGCTTTAAAATTCGAGTTGGGGTTTTGAATACTTAAAATGTTTTCCACCTGAAGGAATAAATGATTGTTCCTTTAATATAAACTTTCTTGTTAGCTACATCATCACTATTTACAGCTCTTTCCTGAGGACTCTCTGCACATAACGTTCTTCCTAAATTATCATGAATAATCCTAATCCTATTCTCTCAACTATTAATCATAATTGCCAGACCAGATGTTCTTGCTTTTAGATTAGGGTCGGCATTAAAGTGACTGAGTATGGCACTCAATTCAGGTGCAAAATTCAAGGGGGTGTTTAACTCAGTAATCAACATAAACGATATTTCAATGTACTATTTAAAAAATGCATAATAAACAAAATATCAGAATTTTAAATAAAGATAGCCTGTTTGTTTTATGACTTTGTATTATTGTGCAACACAAACAATAGTCTTTCAACCAGCCAGTGGCTCCCAGATTCCTGTGCAGGGTGGCTTTACGAAGATTTACAATGGTGTGAAAACAGGCTAAGCAGTATGGAGCTTTACATGTAGTCATTATATTTCACTGTAAAACTTGTATTAACTTTTAACATTGGTTCAAAATATGGGAGGATATTTTGGTAAGTGTACTAGGGGTGCACATTTTTGCTTTTGTCTTGGACTGGTATGGGGACTGGCGGACATCACAACTAAAGGATTGTTTTCTTTTATTGTCTATGTCCCTTGAGAGCAAAATTTCTCTCTCTCTCTCCTTTTGCTCACAGTTCAACTTCTTCTAAGTGGTTTTTACTTCCTCCTTTCCTCATCTTAACCTTACTCCTCAACCCAGTCTTCACTTTCATACCCCTTACTCCACGGGAAAAGCACCCACTAATGCCCTTAAATGGCATTCATACTGCTAAATCCAATGGACACTTTTCAGGCTTCATTTTACTTCACTGCTCAGTGTCACTCAATGTTATGGGCTACTCTGTCCTTCCAGACAATCTCTCTGGCAGCTGCCATGACACCATACCCTCCTTGTTTTCCTTCTGCCTTTTTGGCTACTTCTTCTGTGCCTTGCAGGTTCCTCTTCTTCTACTTACCATTAGATGTTGGCGTCTCTACTGTCATGGTCTCTTGATATTCGCATTCTTCACTCACTGTTTGACAATCTTATTCACATCTGTAAATTCACAGGCACGTATATACTCTTGACAGCTACATGTATTGCTCTGACTCAGATTCAGACTCAGTTGCTTCCTCACTTGAATCTCTGAAAGTCATTTTACTGTCAATTTGTCCAAGACAAAACTCCACTTTCTGTCCCATTTGGTCCTTTTCCATCCAGTAACTCAAACTAGAAATCAAGGAGTCATCTTTCACACATCTCTTCCTTCTCATATCATCTAGAACTGTCCCTTCCAAATCCGCCCACATCGTACACCTCTACTGCTGCCTCTCTAATTGAACCACTTCTGAATCATCAAGCCACTTCTAGAACATTGTAATTGCAAGATATAGTAAAGGGCTAGAAAGGCTAACAAGTTACAGATTAAAACTATTCTTGAGAAACAGAAGTGAAGCACATGGACACTGACAGGAGGGCATTAAGAAAAAGGCAGTGAAGAAGCTTGGGCTTGTGGAATTTAAGCATTTTGCAAATGATCATATGATCTGGAAACTGTAGAGTTGTGATTTGAGCTCAGGTGTGCCAAGTTCCATAGCAGCATGTTTTCAGCACTTCTTACATTTTAGCACCTAGGTTCGAGGAAGCTGTGCCCTCTTAAAATCTCTTCTTCGATCCTACATCATCCCTGTTTTGGGCTATCCATTGGTTTATTTTCTAAGTCAAAAATGCTTCTTCCTCCTAATAACTCTCACTTCTCTGTCTCAATTGCCAATATCTTAATTCAGTTGCTCATTATTTTCCACGCACACGTGGTTTCTCCCCCTCAATTTAGTTTCCACATTGCTGTCAAATATATGTGCTATTAGCTCCACTATTTGAGATCCTTTAATGTTTATGACACAGCCACTAGCATCTTAAAATTCTGTAATAGGGTCTATGAAACCTTCCATAATGTGATCCTCTTTACCTCTCCTACTGTGCCCCCTAAGAAATTTCCATTCTCCCCCACGCTTTCTTTCTCAGGTTCAGATTTTGCAATAGATATTTTGCTCTCCTTGCTTAAAATACCTTTCCCACCTGATCTTTTTATGGCGAACTTCCAATTGCTGTTCAAACCTCAATTCCTATACTACTTTCTTCGTCAGGAAGACTTTCTGACAAGTCCCACTCTGAGCTAGCTACTCCTTCTAAATGCTACTGCACCCGATGGAGTATATTTTTCATAATGTATTGTCATTGTTCATTTGTTTGTCTTCTCTATTAATCTGAGCCCCGTGAGATCAGAAACTAATATTATATAATAAGGAAACGTAGCCTGGTGATAAAGAGAATGGATTCTGGATTCAGATGGCCTACATTCACATTCCTACTCAGCCATTTTTTAATTGTTCATTAGTTTCATCATCTGAAAAAAATAATAGTAATATGTATCCAAAAAGCATTTTGTGGAGATTAAATTAGATTAAGTAGGTAAAATTAGCACAATGTTCATATGTAGTTAGTGCCCAATAAAGATTTGTGTAATAAATGAACTTATACTTTTTTGATTCCTTGTATAGCCAAGCTATATTGTACTTTTATAAAGACTATAAAGAATTAAAAGAAAAATTTGATTTTAAATGAATACAGAAGTGAATAATATGATTACTTTCATGATATGTTTTTGATCATGTCTTTATCATATATTCAAGTAATATTAAACCTCAAATTAGAAGGTTCCTAGAGAAAAAGCTATTCTACTGCCAGACACTGTTTCCAAGAAAACGTTAGGGAAGAGCAGTCACTTTCCATGTCATGATTGTCTCTCACAGAATTCTAAATATGACTATGCATCATAATCTTGAATCTTTTTCCTCTTGTTTTGATTATCAATCCCTTCAGCTCTTTGAATCATTTTGTTTGTTTAAGATGCCAAGTGGTTTTTTTTTCTTTTTTTAAAAACAAATTTTGCTTGTCTCATTGACCTGCTTATTCTCATTTCTACCTAGGTTTAGTCCTCTTACAAGCCACTTGAAACTCACTTATCCTTCAAAAAGACATTATGCTTATGAGATGTGCTGTGAAGGTTAATTTCAGTAGGTCTGAAATTAGTTGGCTCCGGCTGTTGAACGCTGATAAACCAACCTGACGCTGGTATGGGGAATGTATTCCTGAATGTGTTGCTTTGTATCATGGGTCTAAGGCAAGTTTCACTCCAGCCCCACTGGCCTTCTTACCTGTCCCTTAAACTCACCAAGTTCAAACACACCTCAGATCTTGGCATTTCCAAGGTTTTTCTGGAAGTCTACTGAATTAGCTACTAAACCATTGTCCTTTGTTTTCACTTATGGCACTTACTACATCTGAAGTTATATTATTTGTGTGTGTCCTTATTTTCTATATTCCACACTAGAAATGTAAACTCTCCATTGCCAAATCTTGAAATACACATAAACTGCCCCTCCTCTGCTTTAGCTACTCTGTCCTAGGTGTCTATTTGGGGGCAAGTGTGACAGGCCAAAGCAGCTCTACCATGGCTAAGCTCTGTGTGTGGAGGAGGGTTGGGGAGGAGGGAAAGAGAGCAGGGCTCAGTAAGGTTCTTTCCTAAGTACTTCAGGAGCAAAATCACAAGAAAACTAGAATAAAACAAAGACAGATAAGAAATGAGAGAAAAAAAATGAAAGGAGTGAATATAAGAAAGAACATATTTCAGAGGGACAGATCCTCCCAGCTGACTGAACTTGTGGCTCACTCATATTCATGTAATCTTGGGGCACTGTATGCTGACCCACTTTGCCAGGAGTCAAGGAAATGTTTCTATCCCACACCTTAATAGACCTGAGACTTCCCTCACCCACAAGGAAACAGCAGGCATCTCAGGAAATCCCTCCCTCCCCCACAGCCAGGACCAGCACGAATGAGTGGGAGCCCTGGTACATAAGATAAATCAAGCAAACCAAAATAAAGCTGTCAAGTCTTTGTCATTAGAACCATAGACCATAAAAGTAGACCAGGATCTGCACGCTAAACCTAAAAAGAGTGACTACCTGTGACAATAAAAGATCTGAGCAGGACCCTGAGTCTCCTAAAATAATAGACAAAATGCCCGGGATGCAACTGAAAACCTCCCATCATGCCAAGAACAAAAAAACAAATCACAAGTTGAATTAGGAAAGAAAATCAACTGACATGAACCAGACGTTGTAATTATGTGACAAAGATTTTAAAGCAATCATTATAAACATGCTTCAAGAATTAATTACAATATTATCTTAAAGCAAATGAAAAAATAGAAAATCTCAACAAAGAAACAGTAGAGAGATAAACATATAGCTCAATGGAATACAATAGAGACCCAGAAAATAGACGCACATAAGTAGGCACAACTGACTTCTTGCAAAGGTACAAAATCAGTTCAATGGAGGGAAGATAGCATTTTCAATAAATGGTGCTGGAACAGTTAAACATCTATACCACTCCCCCCCCCCCCAAAAAAAAATCCTTGACCTAAACCTCATTCCTTATACAAGAAATTAATTCAAAGTTGATCATGGACTTAAATGTAAAACATAAATTATAAAACTTCTAGAAGAGCAAGAGACAAGAAAATGATCTTCTGGATCTAGAGATGGACAAAGAGTTCTTAGAACGGACACCAATGCAGGATCCATAAGAGAAAAATTGAGAAATGGAACCTCATCAAAATTAAAACTTTTGTTCTCTGTAGAGCCAGGTGAAGAGAATGAGAAGAACAACAACAGGTTGGGAGAAAATACTTTCAAAATACGTATCTGACAAAGGGCTAGTATCTAGAATATAAAAAGATATAGCAAAAGTCAATATTAAAAAATCCAACTAGAAAATGAACAAAGGAGATGAATAAACATTTCACCAAAAAAGATATACAATTGAAAAATGCTGTAGACTGAATGGTTGTGTCTCTCCAAAATCCATATTTGGAAACCTATTCCCTCAATGTGATGGCATTAGGAGGTAGAGACTTTGGGAGGTGATTACGTCATGAAGGTGAGGCCCTCATGAATGGGATTAGTGCCCTTATAAAAGAGACCCAAGAGAGCTCCCTAGCCCCCTCCAGCATGTGAGGACACAGAGAAGAGAAGCCAGCTGTCTGTGAACAGGAAGAGGACCCTCATCAGACACTGAATCTGCTGGTGCCTTGATCTTGGACTTCTCAGCTTCCAGACCTGCGAGAAATAAATGTTGGTTATTTAAGCCACCCAGTCTATGGTATTTTTGTTACAGCAGTCCTAATGGACTAAAACAACAAATAAGCACATGAAAAGATATTCTTCTGCATTAGCCATCAGGGAAATGCAAATTAAAACCAAAATGAGATATCACTATACACCTATCAGACTGGCCAAAATTAAAAAACAGCAAGAACAATAAATGCTGTGTGAGGATACAAAGAAACTGGACCATTCATACATTGTTGATGAGAATGTAAAATGGTACATTGACTCAGAAAAACACTTCGGCAGTTTCATAAAAAACTAAACATGCAATTACGGTATGACACAGTAATTATACTCTTGGGCACTTGCTCCAGATAAATGAAAACTTACATTTATAAAAAATCCTTTTGTAGATGTTCATAGCAGCTTTATTCATAATAGTTAAAAAGGGGAAAGAGGTCAGATGTTTTTCAATAGGTGAATGATTAAACATATTGTGGTACAGCCATACTACTCAGCAAGAAAATGGAATGAACTCTTGATAGAAGCAACAACTTGGATGAATCTTCAGGGAATTATGCTGAGCAAAAAATCCAGTCACAGAAGGTTATGTATTGTAAGGTTCCATTTATAGAGCATTTTTGAAAAGTGAAAATTTTAGAAATGAAGAACAGATTACTGGTTACCAGGGATTAGGGATGGTTATAAAAGATAGCAGGAGCAATCCTTGTGATGGAGCTATTCTTTATCTTGCTTCTGGTGGTGGATACATGGACCCAAACCTCGTAAAACTGTGTAGAACTAAACATAAACACAGAGGGACACCAATGAGTACAATAAATAAAACCTGGGAGAGCTGCACAAGATTCGTGAATTGTATCAATGTCAATACCTTGGTTGTGATATTGTACTAGTTTTGCAAGACGTTATTTCTGGGAGAAATAGTAAAAAGCACAGGATACATCTATATTGTTTGTTACAGCTGCATGTGACTTTACAATTATGTCGATGAAAATTTAAATTAAAAAAAAAGAAAGATGAAATGTTTCCTCTGAAGGAATCCTTGGATACTTTCTCATTTTAATATACCGGAAAGGCTCTACAGTGTAAGAGTTGATGATGAGGTCAACCAAAGTGCAAGAGGACCATTCGTGTCGTCTAACTTTCTATCTCTTCAGTCTAGAGGACTTATGACGAGGTTGTCCTCTGGTCTTCCAGCTCCCTGATTGATCCTTTTTTCTCAGGCTCTTTAGTGAGATCTTTTTTTCTATTCCTGTAAATTCAAGTGGTCCTTAAGCCTTCATCCTCAGATTCTTCTCATCCAAGCTCATCTTCCAAGATGTCTCCCATGGCTTTAAATGTCACTGATTCCCTAATGTAGAGCTCTGGACCTGAACCTTCCCCAGAACCTCAGACTTTTAGATCTAGCTGCCTTCTTGACATGGCTACTTTGATGTCTAATCATCTTCATCTCATGATGGCCAACCTTCTCCCCCAGACATACTCCTCCCCAAATATTCTCATCTTAGGGAATTGCATTATTAATCTCAGTCTAAAAATATCATCTTTGACTTACATTTCTCTCTTTTACTTTTCTCCCTTTTACAATTCTCTCACTTACATTTAAGCAGCAAATCCTACTGGCTCCACCTTCAAAGTGTATTCTACACCTGACCAACTTTCACTGCCTCCCCTACTACCGCACTCATCTAAACAGTTCTCATCCCTGCCTGATCTAACCTCAAACTAGTCTCCTAACTGATCCTTGTCTTCCGCTCTTGCTCTTCTAAGCTTATTCTGCTCATGGCAGCCAGGGGCATCCCTGGCTTTAAAATGTAAGTCACATCGTGTCACTCCACCTACTTGAAATCCTCCAAGGGCACCTGTCGCACACAGAATAAAATCAGATTCCCTACTGTGGCCTACACAGCTCTGTTTACACTGTTACCAACCTTGGATGCTTATATGATCATTTGTGGAGCTGATCCCCATGTCAGGTGATCAACCATTCTGGTTTTCCAGGGATTGTCTGATTTTAGCACTGGGAGTCCCAACTGACAAGAAATCCCTCTGTCCTGGCAAACTGAGACAGTTGGTTATCACAGAGCAGGCCACAATTCAGATCAGTTAAATCAGAATTGCTGGGTGTGTGACTCAGGTGAAACTATACATCTTTTAAAGGTCCCCAGGTGATTACAATGTGTTGCCAAATTTCAGAACCATTTCTTTAAAACTGGGACCTAAAAACTGTAGCTCAAAGAGGCAAATCCTGTCTCTCTTCTGCTTTTGTAAATAAAGTTTTATTGGAATACCTCCTCACTCATTTGTTTCTGTATTGTCCATGGCTGTTTTCCAGCTACAAAGGCAGAATTGAGTTGTTGCTCACAGAGCAAAAATATCTACTATCTGACTTTACAGGCAAAGTTTGGGGGCCCTTGCTGTTAACTATATGGTCACTGGCTACTTCCCCAACTCTGTGCTCAAATGCTTGTCCACAGAGAGAGACCTTTCTTGATCGCTATCTATAAAATAAATAAAGTATTTCCAAACGTTCACTCTGATTTACTTTTTATTACCACCTGAAATTAAATTATGTGTTTATTAAATTTGTTTCTGTCTCTCCCACTAGAAAGTAAACTCCATGAAGGCAGGATTTCGTCGTGTTCACTAGTTTCTTGTGACAATTATTGTTGTCTCTAGTTTCTTGAACAATAATTGGCACTTTGTAGATAGTTTATAGGTAATTATTGAAGAAAGAACTGTATGTCTTTACGCATATGCTTTTCCCTCTACATGTCGATGGCTTCCTTTCCTGGTCTGTCTGGTGAAGACTTTTCTTCCTTTAACAATCTATTGAGGCAGTGTATCATCAGTGATCTTTCTCTGACTCACATTTATGTCTTGGTCCATCCATCTCTGCTCCTATCTCATATATATATATATATGTACATATTTTCCCTCCCAGATTTACTTGACATTTCATCTTGAGTGAGCAAGGAACTCTTTATATATGAAATTACAAGGCTTTGTATACTTGACTCTTTCTATTCTCTCACGTATTTGTATTCCATTCATGCATTCCAGTTACTGGCACAGTTTTGCTACTACTAAAAAGTTTGATAAATAAACAGATTAATTAATTAGTTAATTAAGTTATAGCTGGAGTACAACCCCAATTTTTCTAAAAACTCTAAAATTCTCCTTTATAATCAAGGTCATACAAAAATTTTCTTTTTATGTCCATCTTGACAATATGTGTCTTTCTTCTCTTAATCCTTTGAGTTAATATTTTTTCTGTTATCATGGTTGATTCAGGGATGTTACTTAGAAGAGTCAGACTTGAGTAGTGTAGGAACATGGTCTCTAGATCTGCTTTGATTCCCATCTCTGTCATTTCTTGCCTGCTTGACACTGATGAAGTAACAATTTCTCTGAGCTTCAATTTCTTTGTCAATAAAACAATACTTATTTCGTAAAGTTTCCGTCGGGATCAAATGTGATTATATCTAGCTCACAGTGTCCCTTTAATAAATATCAACTGTAATTGTTGCTATTTGTGGTTAGCTCATAACCTGTTATGCCAGAGTAAGAGATTATTCTATACGAAGCTTAGTTCTTAAATTTTCTCTCTGCCAATGGCCTTAAAAGAAAGGCTAACTTAAAACAAACTTTTAAGACTAAGACTTAAAACAAACTTATTTTGTACCACAAATAAAAACGAGACCAGCCTTTTAATGTTTTCTGAATCTGCTTTTTTTGTTTTGTGCAAAAGATTAAATTACAAAATAATTTGTTCTAATAGATTTTTGCTGTTAGATGTATCCCGGCACTCATCTTTCTGGCTCTTTCATCTTTCTAAGCTCATTATTATTACCTTTCAGCTTATAAATCTCTTATTATCTCATAAAATTTTCTATGTCAAAACAGTGATTTTTTTCCCACTAATGTTACTCCATCATCATTCAGCTAGGCTTCAAAAAGGCAAAAGAAACCCATAATTCATCTTACTGCTTATGGAAAATTATTATTTTTGATGGGATCCAATGGTTAAACAAGCATTATATCAAGAAAGAAAATATTTTATATCTCCTCCTCCATGCCCACCACAAGTCTTGAAAAACTTTCTTGATCCTGCTGAATACAGAAATATACAATCTTTTTAATGGTTAACACCAACCCTAGGATCAGAAAATTAATACTGCTCGTGCCCTGAGCTGTTTTCATGGCTAAAGTGACAGGTAAACAGTAAAGATTCTGTTTCAGCATCGTCACTGGCGTTCACAGAGTTTATGAAGAGACCTGTGTGCTGTCTCAGCTGGGTCACTGAGAACTCTGAAAAAAGCTGCACAGAATAGCAACAAATATATAAATATTTTAACTAACGTCTGGTCCATGTACTCTGACTAGCTTATCTTAAAGTTAATTGCCATTTCCTTTTCTGCTTCATTTTTTTCTCTTTAAGATAGCCATTTATCTCATTTCACTTATTTATTTTTATTTTATATCAACCCCTCATTAGGAATATAAGTACAAGGGCAGGAATTTTTTTATATTTTGTTCACTGCAGTTGCCTCAAGACCTAGAATAGTGCCCAGTACATAGTAAGCATGTAATATATTTTTGTGTATTGGATGAACGAATTTGACGTCACCCTACTGTAAACATTGCAAACATAAATAACAGTTTTTTATCTTTAACAACTGGACAAACCACTTAAATATTGCTTCTATTAAAAAAATTGGTTATCCTTCCTCCTCCTGCTAACTGGTCATCTAAAACACTTTGCCAATAAAACTTTGAATCTTCAAAAGGCGAATCTGTATATCTACATATCTATATCTCAAACTTCTTGAACTTCTGAAGTCCATACAAATGGTAAGATAAGCAATAATTGACAACATGCTTGTAAGATTAAATATGAAAAAAATATATTTTAAATTTTACAGTGGTATGAAATTGATTTTCCAATCCAAACATCTATTATCTGTGAAAATCATGTTGTTAATCCATGTACTCCTTTTTTTTTTTCTTGGTACTATCAATTTTGAAGAAAATGAAGGCATTAAGAAAGTATTTCTGAAAATAACCAAAAATATAAAAAATACATTTCAACACTTCTGTAACCAAAAAGTGCTCATTACTGATTATTTCTACAGCCAAGAAGAACATAAGTTGAAAATAATTCAAAGAGAGAAATGATGGATAATGCTGACTCTCATGAGGGTTTACAAGAAACACAGCAAAATCTTCCTGTTTGTGTGGCATTATATCAATATTTAGTATAATTTAGTGTGACACAAATTCAGATCTTCATATTTTCCTTTTCTGAAAAGCCTCTATATTGTTTAAATATCGTGTTGAATGAGACTGTACAACTCTCTAAATTAGCTAAGTGGTTCCACAATAGCGCCACTGAATCTAGGCTGCCAAGCGAGTGCCAACTCAGCATGATTTCTGAATAGTTGGTAAATGAAGCATCAAAATTCTGGAGTTTAAAATGAAAGCACTTTCTTAACAAAAATCATCTCAGAATTATATGTCTGTTACAATAACAATTTTAGGAGAAACACTTCGACATTTGAAAGAGAAAGGGCAAATATTTCATTAATTAACTGATATGAAGGTAATTATAATATATTTTCAGTTAGTGTAACACTATGCTGTCTTCTATGGTAAATGCAAAAGAAGAATATACTCAAAAGAGTTCACATAGAAGCACTCTTCTTAACGATGCCTTAAAAATAACCAAATGGCATTAGTTAATCAGCGTACAAAGACAGGGAAGATAAGGCTGAATTGCATCATTCCTGTTCTCCTCTGGTGACAAATTCTTTGAGGAAGTTCTAAGTTTCCTTCAATCTAGAAAGAATGATATGATCAATTCATTCACAGTAAGAATTCCTCTCTGATGAGCAGTTTTATTTTTAAAAAGTAGAAGGAATCATTAAATGATAATAATGAATCTCCAGTGATAAAAGATCTAGTGGCAGGGACACAGTCATAGAGGGCGTGTCTGACTTGTGTGCTCCAATAGGTCCAAACCATCACCCCTTCCTAGCAATCAGCAGCCAGCTGTGGATCGGGTGGGTCACCGTGGGGGAGAATCAAAATGTTTCCTGCTATCACAACTTAACTTATGGAAAGCACAGAAGAGGAAAAATGTAGCTTTCTGAATCGTGTCAGAAAATAAAGTATAATACACAAATCCATAACGAATGGTGAAATATGCCAAGGTACCATGTCTTCTGTGAAAGTATCAACATGCAAATCTTTCACCTAGAGAGAAATCAGAAAACAAAGGTAAACTATCAGCCTCTCCTCTTGAAGGGAATCTTCTATTGCCGCATCAACAGATGCATTTCCAATCAAAATACCTCTATGCCTCATCTGTTTGTGTATCTGTGTGGGCGCTGTCCAGAGTGTGTGATAAATTGTGTGTAATGTACTTAAATGCCACTACTCACACTCTGAATCCACAGACAACACCTGATTAAGGGCCATTTAGACCAAATAGGGGCAGGACAATTATTTGTGCTCAATAATCCATGCCCAGTAGAGCTTCCTGTGAATGAATTAATTTGATAAACAATTACGAATTTCAGGCAATGTCCTAGGAAACACAAAGATGAATACTACAACATTACTGGGTTGTTTGACATTCTCAAATTCTAGGTGAGGATAGGCACAATAAGAATAGAGCTATGAAACAGATACTGAGAAATGCTTAATAAACATAATCAGATTGAAGAAGTGATTAATTTGTTTGGATAAATCAGGAACTCTTAACAGAGGGGATGATTTTTAAGAAAACTCTTATGAGAGAGAGAACCATTTAACGTGTATTTTTATAGTGATTTGGATATTGTTTGTTTTGAGTGTTTCATGAAAGTCTTCTTTCTGCCAACGAAATTATTTATGCTCAGAAAGAATATTTTTCTTTTGAAACTGTCTCAATTACTAACATATACTTAGCACTGACCGATTTAACACTTGGAGTTTCTATTCCTGTGAATGGTAGGCCTGTGATATGTACTCGCTTTTGATTTTGATGTGGCACAAATTTGAATCACAGCTTTGTGAGACGTCTGTGTGGGAATGACTCATGTAGCTAATGGATGAGCCTGTGACCTCCCACAATTCACAATCTGACATGGAGTTGTTGTACTTTTTCATCTGCGACATCAGCAGTCACTCTGGTGCTGTAAAAAAAAATTTGCAACTTCATCTAGATATACTAATAATGTAATGAGGTATATATAATAGCGTGTATTTTATTTTAGTAGTGAAATTAACTTTACTAACTTTATAATTCCTGTTCTGTATTTATTGAATCAGTTAAGCATTTGAAGTCATTTCTTAATACGTTCAGTTGTACTTCAATGTGTTTTATAGACAATATTATGTATTGAAATATCATTGGCAAATTTGAGGACTCACAATAGTCTATACTATTTTCTCAGACAATGTCAAGCGTATTCTGTACTTCCCAAACCATAAGGGATCAACATATCCTTGAAAAATGGGCAAGATAAAAGCGGAAACATTTTCGTATTAATCATTCCTTTCTAAAGAATCGCTATAATTTAACGAATTGCAATAGCATAAACAAACAAAATTTAAAAAAACACACACTAAGTGGTGAACTAGTTGTTAATGATGACAAATTGCTCATTTGGGAGTTTTAATCCTTATATATCAGAGCGGACTAATTTGTAAGATGTTTCATAGACTTTGACACTTAGACACTGGCTAGCCTATTACTTTACTAACAAGAAGACAATCACAGCACTCTCAAAGGTAAAGTATTTATTATGTAAGTACTAAAAAGAGTTCCCATTCACAATTATTTCACTGTGAACATTAAGGATTTTGAACCTTAGTACTTAATTTGAGTTATCAAAATTCACTATTACATGTGCGGTATAATTTAATTTTATGAAAGTATTCAATAGCGGTAAAAAGACGTTCATTCTATTTTATTCTAATACATCAATTTTCTTCTTAAATATGGCCAAATAACTGTGCTACTAGGATATGTGCAAATATAATCATGGGCAGAAAGTAAACAGATATCCTTGAATGAATGTTGGATAAACCATCTTCGATGGGACACTTGTAAGGGAGGTTATTTTAATAGTGTTCTGTTCTTTTAATATCATGGAATACATTGCAGAGTCAAAAAATATGAGTCATATCTCATTGTTATTGATTTAAACCTAAAATTTAAAACAATGTGAAAATTCCCTCCTTCACTATGTATTTAAGTATTTCTACTAGCTATGTCAGCTAGAGTTGCAAGCCAGCAGTTCAGTTCCTCTGGTTCACCTACTACCCCTAGAAATGTTTTTCTTTAGTAGTAGACTGTTCCACTAGCCTGGGATGAGCTGTAAGCTCTTTTTATATCCTGTTTGTTTTTGTTTTGATTTTTTTTTTAATTTAGACATTGGGGCTGGATTGGTAGTGTAGTGGTTAAGTTTGTGTGCTCTCCTTTGGCACCCAGAGTTCACGGGTTCAGATGCCCAGTATGGACCCACACACTGCTCATCAAGCCATGCTGTGGCTGTGTCCCACATATAAAAAACAGAGGAAGATTGGCACAGATGTTAGCTCAGGGCCAATCTTCCTCACCAAAAAACAAAACAAAACAAAAACCCTTCAGAAATCAATTTCAATTGCTTGTATTTTATATGCACACATACATCGTCAGACTTTTCAACCACCTCATGGGTAAGATTACTTCTATGGTTCTTATTTCAGACCTAATTTAGGTATTCTAATATTCTTCCTTCCTCCCTCTTCTGCTAACACATGAAAAAGTTAATTTCTCAACTCTCAGAAGCTATGCAATAGTACACTTCCCTTTATTTTTTCTTTAATTTTAAAAGGACTATTGTAATCAGACTGAAAATTCCTTGTAACATGTAAAGGCTGACTCCATAGGTTTCTCAATAGTGAAATGTTATTCCTTTTTCTTTCAACCAAAATTTTCAAAAAAATAAATGCTAAGTGGCGAACTAACTATTTATTATGGCAAACTCCTCATTTGGGGTTTTAATTCTTATATGTCAGAGACATACAACTAATCTCATATATACTCACTGGTAATATATCAGTGATTTATAACCGTATAGTGGATAACACATGTCCCCTTCTGTCTCCTGAGACATGAATAAAAACAATTCTAAATATATACTGTATGTTATGTGTTACAATATACTCTAGCTGTATGGAAGGGCAGATATGATACACGTAAGACATAGGATGGGCCAGTCTGAAGGCTGCAACTATAACAAGCAGCTTGAACTAACCTTGTTTTATTTCCCACTTGGTCAGGTAGAAAAGAACATTAGTGTTACATTCAAATCAAAGGAGTCCATGAGCTGTGATGGAATGCTCCCTAGATTTAGAATCAGAAAAAAACTTCAGTTCCCCTCCTGCCATTTGATAACTGTGTAACATTGGCAGTACTAGGCTTCTTTGAGCCTCCAATTTTGATTCTGGAAATTGAGAATAAAAATACTTCCACAGGTCACGAGTGTGGATGCTAGGGCCAGCCTCTCTGAATTTGAATTCAGCCTCTGCCCTGCACTGACTGTGTGACGTCAGGCAAATTGCTTCATCTCTCTGTTCCTTGGATGCATCATCCATAAAATGAAGATAATAGTAATAAGCTACCTCTTAGTATTACTGTGAGGATTAAAGGAGTTAGTTTACGAAGAATATTATCTGTGACATAGTACGTCCTCAATGAATGGCATTTTTATTTATAATATTATTTTTATTCAGAAGGTTGTTGTAAGAATTAAGGAAAAACATAGACATTCTAAAATCAAAACATTACACAAACTTGAAATAGACAACAAGGTAAATTTAACGTAGCTATTCTGTATCTGTTATTAAGAATCTTTGATTGGGTTTATTAATATAATTACAATATCACATACTAATCCCTTAGCAATTTCTTACATTTTATATTTAATTTTCACTTAGCCCTAAAGAGTTAAAATAGCTTTTCAAAGCACCAACTTTCTGATTTTGGCAACATTTTTCAAAACTTATTATTAATTCACAAAAGTTGGCATTAGACCATGAGCTTCTTCAGAAATAATTACAAAGCAGGAGCATTCAGCTGCCTCAAAAATAAGTTCAGCTTTCTTCCTAAAGAGGGAGGATCTAAAATAAAATGCTTTCCTCTTATCTTTAAATTGATTTGGGGACATTATGAATTCTGTTTTAAAGAATCAATCAAACGTAATCTCAATTAACTATACACAGAAATCCCAATAAATAGGGATAAGCTTTTAAAAATTACCATGTTGGTCACCACAAAAAAAGAAGTTCCACAGAATTAGACGTGTCCCTGCACAATATTATAGGTTTAAATATACAACTCCGATTCCAGAGCTATTATTATGGTCTCAAAGTCTGAGACTGAAACTGAAAGATGCACTTCAGCTGCAAATATGTGGCAATTATCACGAAATGAACTTCATTCCACATTTTTGCTAATCACCATGGTAACCTGCATTCAATGGATTCTTTCTGGGAAATATTCCAGACTCTATCAGACATTTTTAGTTTAGAAGGGTTAGAAATATTTTTACTTACTTAGTTGCTTATATTGTTTTTAGCAATATACAATGGCATTATAAAAAGAATGTTCTAGATGATTGAAACTGTTTGATAATTCCAACCAAGGAGCATATTATAATAAGAGTCTTAGGTTATAGAGGCAAAAAGAAAAATTGGCTAGTAATATTTACTAATAATATTTCATAAAATGGTAACCAATCCATGAGATTACAATGTTATATAATATCTTATGTGATCTAAATTCAACACATATTTTGAATGTTGATAAAACATACAAGTTCACTTACACACTTTTAATTTTAAATATTAATATATTGGATATAACATTGAGTCCCATTGATAAAATGATATTAAGAATTTCCCATTCAGCCAAAAGAAAAGCATCTATTTAGGCAATTAAATGGTTTGACAAATGTATTATCATAGGCTACAAATCAAAAGAATGATGAGCGTTGGCACTGGCATGATATCACCATTCTCAGGCCTATGCGTATGGCTTGGGAGATAACCTGTGTGTCAGAATCAGAGAATAAAACATCCAGAGAAGTATGGATTGGGAATTCACATTTTATGTTTTCAAAAATGTTATAGGTAGTAGTAGAAAATATATGCCTGGACATAAGGTTAAGTAGTGCTACTTTAAGTGGCCAGCCAGCAGACTGCTTGTGCCAGTCCATGCTGGGACAAAGGACTTGTGCAAGAATATACAGCAACACTCTGACTCTGCGTCAAGGAAGTCCTGCTATAGACAAAATAAATGTCAGCTCAACTAAACATGTGCTTACTGATGTAGTAGATTTACATTCTGGTCCAAGCTCTTTATCTCATTGCAGGCTGGTAAGAGTTTATAGCCTGGCACTGGAGGAGGAAATGATCATCTAACAAATGCCTCAGAGGTATTCAGGAAGATGAACACTGAGAAATGACTCTTGCATTGTAAATAAAATTTAATTAGGGAATTTGGTTTATGTTTCAACATGTAAGGAGTTTAGAAATCATCAAAGAACTGAGGTGACAAGGCTCCACCCCAAAATCTGGACAGACAGGCAAATCTAGAAAGTCATAGCTGGAATTCGCTTATCTGAACAGAATTGCTGGAGTTACAGATGGGTATAAACCCTTAAACGGTAATATTGACAAATTGCTAGAAGCTGAGTTTGGATTATTGTGAGGGCAAGAAACTCCTGGAGCCCCAGTGTTAGGGGAGCCTTCATATTTTCACGGACTATAAATCCATCAGTTATTCACAGTGAAGATCGGAGAAGATACCCTCTTAGTTCTGGCAGAGGTAGAGGGAGAATTACCATTGTGAAATGGACCCACAGTTTTCTCCATAACAAAGTCCTTCTACCCTCTAGACAGAATAACTTTACTGGAGGCTTCCTTTCACAGGAGCCATGGGAAAAGGGCATTCCTCTCCTTCCAGCCCTTTCTGGCTTTCCAATCTCATTAAAAGAGAAGGCGCTATATAAGAAACACTTATGATGGTCACTGGCCAGAGATACAAACTCACTAAAAGACAGAGACTTGATTAGACCTAATTATAGAATAGTCTTCTTCCTTCACACCTTACCACCATCCCACTAGGTTCCAGTATAATAACAGTTGATCACAGCTGAAAAAGCTACAAGACACAGGCTGTATCTAGGAGTATGGGAAAACTAAAGTCGAGAGGGGAAGTTATGGGCTAAATCGTGTCCCTCCAAAATACAGATGTTGAAGTCCTAACTCCCAGCAGCTCAGAATACAACTGATTCAAAGATAGGGCCTTTAAAGAGGTAATTATGGTAAAATGAGGTCACATAGGTGGTTTCTTATCCAATATTACTGGTGTCCTGAAAAGAAGAGGAGGTTAAGACACAGACACACTCAAGGAAGATCATGTGAAGACACTAGAGGAAGATGGCCATCGACAAGCCAAGGAGAGAGGCCTTGGAAGAAAGCAACTGTGCAGACACCTTTATCTCAGACTTCCAGCCTCCAGAACTGTGAGAAAATAAATGTTGTTTAAGCCACATAGACTGTGGGCCTTTGTTATGGTAGTCCAAGCAAACAAATGTAGAAGAGAGAAACACAAGACACTGGAGGAACTTTAACCTTTTGGTGCTTATAGCTACAGTAAATATTAAACAATACACAACTCCTACCAAGATTAACATAAATACTCAGACTAGAGGACTATTTACCCCAGTTCTTATCACCCAATACAAAATGTCTGTCTCAAATGATATGGTCTGACAAAAGGCAAGAAAAACAAATTCAAGAGACAAAGCAAGCATCAGAACTAGATTCAAGTATGACACAGGGATTATCAGGCAGGGAATTTTTTTTTATAGTGATAAGAACACTTGAAATAAGCTCTATTCTCTTAATAAAATATTAAGTTCATAATACAGTAAGGTGCAATGATGTACAGCAGATCTCTAGGACTTACTCAACTTACATAGCTAAAACTTTAGACCCATTCAACATCAACTCTCCATTTCCCCCTCACCCAGCTCCTGGCAACCACCATTCTAGTTTCTGCTTCTATGACTTTGACTATTTTAGGTACCCCATATAAGTGGAATTGTGCAGTATTTGTCCTTCTGTGGCTGGTTTATTTCATGTAGTACAACGTGCTCCAAGTTCATCCTTGCTGCCATAAATGGCAGGATTTCCTTCTTTTTCTTTTTTGAAGAAGATTAGCCCTGAGCTACATCTGCTGCCAATCCTCCTCTTTTTTTGCTGAGGAAGACTGGCCCTGAGCTAACATCCATGCTCATCTTCCTTTACTTTATATGTGGGACGCCTACCACAGTATGGCTTAACAAGCGGTGCCATTTCTGCGCCCGGGATCTGAAGTGGTGGACATCTGGCTGCTGAAGCAGAACATGCACACTTAACTGATGCGCCACCAGGCCAGGCCCAGGATTTCCTTCTTTTTAAGGCTGAATAATATTCTGTTGTACGTATATACTGCATTTTCTTTATCTATTCATTCATTCCCTCCTTCTTTCCTCCCTTCCTTCTTCCTTTGCTTTTTCCTTGCTTCCTTCTTCCTCCTTTCTTTTCACTTTTTCTTTCTTTTGCATTCCAGTTGTTTAGCACCTTATATGTATTGTTCATTGTTTCCTCATTGATCTGTAATGCCATCTTTGTCACATATCATAGTTTCTAATTTGCATGAGTCTCTTTCTAGGCTTTCTTTATTGACTATTTTCTCTAACCCTGTGCATATATTACAATTTTAAATTATTAAAGAATTATAGTTAGCCTTGATATTGGCATCAGGAGAGCAATATCCCCCATACCACTATCATTTTCCAGCTTTAAGAGTGGGTTGGTTATTCTTAGCTCTTCACTCTTACGTATGAAATTTAACATCATTTTTTCAAATTCCATGAAAAGTTCTGTGGGGATGTTGAGTGGAATTTATTTGGATCTAGAAATGAAAAATGGGGAGAATTGACATCGTTGTAGTATTGCGTTTCCAATCTATGAATGTGCGGTAGTTCTCCATTTGCGTAGGTCTTCCTCAAGGTTTTCAAATCAAGTTTTATACGTTTAACAAAGTCTTATGCATTTATGTTGGATATAATCTTATTTTCTTATAGTTTTTGATGCTGTTGTCTTAAAAATTACATTTTCTCTTTGTTGCTGGTTTACAGAAACTCAATTTTTTTGTGCGTTGATTTTATGGACTAAAATCTCCTCTTCCTTTCTTCACTGTTTCAATCAAAATTTATTAATTTATTAATTTTCAATGCAGTGTAGGCCAGTGCTAGGTGCCTTAAAGGCTAGAAAGGTAAGACACACATAAACTGACAGTTTATAACATATTTGGAAACAATCTTCTTTTGATTTGGGATATTTCTGTTGCTTCCATAGTTGCCCGTTATACCAAGTCATTACTGAAAAATTGTAATTCTTCACATATTCTTTTATCTTGTTATTATCTCATTTAATCTCTTAGTCTAATCTGTGAACTCTTCTCAGTAAAATGAGCTTATTTTTTTCTGGTCTAGACTTTATTAGAAGAATAATTGGACATGAACACTTGTTAAGCTATTAAGAATCTATTAATAGATCAAGATGTCACTCTCTCAAGAAAAGATGAGAGTTGTATGAGTTATTTGTACCATTGGGGATATGAGTTTTGGCTGAGCCATCCACACACCAGGCCTCTGCAAGGCCCCTTTAAAACCACTTGTACACTGTATCTGTAGCACATCTGCCTGGGTTAAGGGTTGTAGTCTTAGAATTATAGCCAATGACAGTAGGTCAAATATGATCCCCTGATGTGACCTCATAAACCATTTCCACGTCTTTAAATAATTTTGGCTATGACTTTTCTCATTATGGTATATTACTTAAGTGCACAGGATTTGAGTTAGATTTTTGCTCTGATTTCACCTTTGTAACTTCCTTCTGGTTGCAAAATCTATGTTCTTACATGTTTACAATTACTTGCTTATGGTCTTTATGTTTGAAGTTCAACTTGTCAGGACAGAAAATTCTTGATTGACATTTTTCTTCCTTCAAATATTGTGAATATGTTGCATCATTTTATTTTGATATGAATTGTTGGTGTAAAGAAATCTAATGTTAATCTGAGTTTTTCTCCCTGTTGAAATGACTTAGTCCTCTCACTTTTACACTGAAATAATTCTTTCTTTATTTTTAATATAAAAAGTATCTTATCAGTTGACTTTTCTGAGATTATTTTCCTAGGTACAATTACAATTAAGTCTTTATTGTGACCTTGTATCATGCAGAGAAAATGTTATAACCTTACTTGAGGACATTGAAAGACATCTGGATAAATGAAGAGATATACTATGGACTTGAGTAGAAATAATCAATGTTGTAAAGCCAAGACCAAGCCAAAAATTTAATGCAATCGCAAAGTATACATACATTATTTCTTAGAAATTTAAATTCACAAGAGTGAAGAATATTTTTGGAAGAAAATGTAAAAAGGGAAATTTTCCCTTGCAGGTATTGAAATACATTATAAAGCTGTAAAAAGTAAAATGGACTGGTGTTACAGAGATTCAATGTAAGACAATAAATAAAAACTAAAAGTAGAACTTTTTGTACATGAAAATTCAGATGATAAACTTGGTGTATAAATTTAGCAGGCAATAGTTGATTATTTGATATATCAATTTAGTGTAATTTGTTGTCCATTTAAAATCGAGTAAGGTTAAATCATCACCTCTCACTTTCACAAAAGTGAATTCCAGATGTATTAAAGACCATGTTTACCTCAGCAAAACTCAGTAACTTATGATTTATGGCAATATTAAAGAATGTTGTCTCCAATACAAAATACATAAAAAAGAAGATTAATACATTCGATTACATCTGAAATAAAAGGATATGACAGAGACCATCACATAATGGGTAAAAAGGCAAATGATTGGTAGATAGAGACAACATATTTTAATATACATGACAGAAAGGGAGCCGTACCCAATTATAGATACAGAATTTTTAATAACATGAAAGAAATAGTAGAAAAATGGGCAAATGAGCAAGTCACAGAGCAAGAATTAGGTAAAATTCACCACAAAGCAATAATAAGATACCATTTTCATCCTTTCTATTGACAAAGAGAGGGAAGTTTTATAATATCAAGTATTGGCAAGGGAAGGAGGAATTCTCATACTGGAGATGAGTATGAATTGGTTCAATCACTTTCAAAGGCATTATCTTTTATAATTTAAATTGTGCATTCCCTAAGAGCCAGTAATTTTGCTTCCTGTAATATACTCTAAGAAACACAGCACACGCATGCCATGAACATGGATTGTTTATTTCATGATTTTAACAGGGAAAAATTGAAAATAAGTTGTATCTGTTACTCAAGGAACACCAGTAAGTTGGAATAGCTATAGTATTTAAGATAACAAAGTGCATAGTAACAATTTTCAGTGCTTACCATGGATGAGATTTTATCCTAAACTCTTTAATAAACCAATTTATGTAATTCTTACAACACCTCTATGAGGTGGAGATTATTTCCACTTTATAGCTGTGAAAACTGAGATAAAGAAAGGTTAAACAATTCAACCAAAATCACAGATGATGATCACAGGAGCCAAGATTTTCACCGAGACAGTTTAGTGTTTAGAGCTTTGGTTAATCATAACCACCATATTATTCATTTCCTAGGGCTGCCCTCATAAAATATCACAAACTGAGTGGCTTATAATAATAGAAATTTATTCTTTCACAGTTCTGGGGTCTAGACGCCAGAAATTAAGACATCAGTATGGCCACGCTTCCTCCAAAGGCTATAGAGAATACTTCCTTGCCTCTCCCTAGCTTCTGTTGGTTGCTGGCAATCCTTGGCATCCTGGACTTGTGGCTGCATCATTCTGCTTTCTGCCTCTGTCTTTGCATGACTGTCTCCCCTCTGTGTGTGTCTTCTGTGTCCAAATTTTTCTCTTCTTATAAGGACACTAGGCATTGAATTTCAGGCCCACCTTAATCCAGTATAACCCCATTTTAAGTTAATTAATTACACATATGCAAAGATCCTATTTCCACATAAGGTCACATTCACAGGTTCCAAGTTAACATAAATTTTGGGAGGACACTATTCAATCCAGTACACTATGCTATAAAGCTTTCCTAGACATATCGTAGAGTGACACAATGAAAGTTGGCATGTGAGGTATACAGTGTGATGCTACTGATATTACTGTCTTCTTTGAGTCATACTGTCCATTCTTAAGCCAACAGCTGTAAACCTTTGAGAAGATTGGTGAAGGTAAGTTGAACTATTTTGGAAGCATAGTCTGTAACGACGTTGAGATTGAGAGAATACTTTGAAAGATTTAAAACGAACCTTGATAATATCTGGATAACTACAGAGGCTGGATATTTTGGGCTTCTAAAAGAACAAAATCTGTTTCTGGCTGTAGAAGGCAGGGCTGCTGGTGAAGATGTTTATGTGATGGGTCAGAGCCTGTTTTTCCAGCTTCCCAAGATTAAATGAAGTTTCCTTAAGCTGGGTAGAACAAAAGAGCAGTCACATGTTTCTGTGCAGAAAGGCTGCTTAAGAATCAGACCCACCATGAGAAGTCATGCTTTAAAAACCTAACACGGCACAAAAATGTTATTCATAGGCTGGATGAGAAAAGGATGTTTTAGTGGATATCAGTGTGGACCAATGACAAGAGAGCAGATGACAGGTAAGATTTCTCAGCGGAGAGCTCACTGGAAAGATGACTATTAAGAAACAGGTGCATCCTAGCTGCTCCTTGGCATTAGATAAACACGTTATAAATCTCCTAACACCATCCATCCACTCTGATTTAAGCATTACCCTAGAACAAGGGGATTGAAAAAAAAAGTGACACTAAATGGACTGATGCTAACATTCTCCACCCAGTGGAGGAAAAAAATTAAATTGACTAAGGTTAAGTTTCTGACAATCAAGGTAGAGTGGTAGGTTGGCAAAAAAGACAGCTTTTTAAAAAGAGGTGTATATGCAATGACCACATCCATGTATTTATGTTTAAAAAATAGTTTCTCGCACTTGGTAGAATAGTAGCTCAAAATATAAATTGACTAGTAAAACAAAATGAGATTTCTTGCACACTCAAGTGTGTGACTGAGATTATTTTCTCTAACTAGATGACAAGGTTACCACAGGGGAGAACTCAGAGACTGAGGAGAAAAAGCAGTGGAAACACAAGCCTTATCTGAAACATTTTAAGTTTTTACAAGAGAATGTGTTCACGTACTATTTATGTAACTGGAATAATTTTATGATTCTTAATATATGTTTTTGCTTTTTTGTTCTCTAGTTTTGTGTGCTGATTTAAATACACATGATAATCTTTCAGGTACATAGCAATTTTACTAATTTGTAACCTCTATGCCTTTTCCACTTGCATATAAAACTGACGACATGGAGTGTGTCCTATAGAGCCCATATCATCAGTTCTATATGATGTGAGTAAAGACTTTTCATTCTCTCCCTCACCTGTGCATCCTATTCTTGGGTATGCTGAATATAAGTACACTTAGTTAACAACATTTCTTCAACAAATATTTATTGGCCACTAACTACGTGTCATGCATCATTCCAGGCCGTGAGTGTAGACAGAGTGGCGAAGGAAACAAAGTCCTTGAGTGGGTGGAACTTCCATTCTGGTAGGGAGATTCAGACAATAAATGGACGCAGTTGAGAAGAGGTATGAAGAAAAATGGAAGACTGAAAGGGAAGGGTGATTAGGAATGTGTTGTTGTATACAACTGATGAGGTGTTTCTGATTAGGAGACATTTGATTAGAAGCTTAAAAGAAGTGAGTAGGTGTGGTAGCCAGCCTCCTAGGTGGTGGCTGGATGATCCTTGCCTCCTGGTAGTCACACACATGTTTTTGTGGATACCAGTGGTCTAATGACCTTTGAATTAAAACTGGTCCGTGTGACCAATAGAGTATGGCAGAGGTGATCATGTGGGACTTCCAAGGCAGAGTCATAAGCACCAATGTGGATTCCACATCACCCTCTTAGATCCCTCCCTCTGGGGAAGCCAGCTGCTAAGTTGTGAGTGCAATCAAGGAGCCTGGGGAGAGACTCGTGTCAGAAGGCACTGAGGCCTGCCTCAGAATCAACTTGCCATCCATGTGATCAACCTGAGAAATAACCAGTTCCATTGAAGCTTCAGATAACTGCAGTCCTGGCCAACATCTTGAATTGCAACCACAGGAGGGGCCTCAACCAGAACCACCTAATGAACCCATCCCTGAATTCCTGATCCACAGTCATAATGTGAGATAATAAACATTTGTTTCTTTGTATCACCTTATTATGGAGTAATTTCTTTCCAAGTAATAGATAACTAATACAGCAAGCTTTCTGGGGAAAAAGCAGTCCTGCAAGGGCGAGGCGGTGGGGGGGGGGGGGGGGGGAGTTCCTGTAAAGGTCTGGAGACAAGAGCAGGTACAATTGTTCCAGAAATAGCAAGGAAAGTGATATAGTTGTAGTCGAGTGGGGGATGAGGTCAGAGAGATAACTATAAAGGTCTTGTAGGCTATGGGGATTTTGGCCTTTTCTTGAATGAGATGGAAAGCCTCTGGAAGATTTCCAGGAAAGTAGAGCCACTATTTCATTTGTGACATTTCATTTATGACATTGGGTGCTGCGTGGACAATAGATGGTAGAATAGACTACAGCAGGGGAAGGGTGGAAAGAGGGAGACCAGTTAGGGGCTATTACAGTAGTCTAAGCACGCAATGAAGACGGCAGCTTTGCTTTTTGAGTTTCTTGTCCTTGACTGTCTGGAGTTCTTACTGCACAATTCACCCTTGCATTCCGTGCTTTAACCAACGTTGACCAATTTTTCCTTAAGTTAGTTTGAGTTACTTTGGGTTTGCAATGCCAAACAAACAATTAAACAATATGCAAATGTGATGAAGTTTATACATCTTTAAGTAAATCATTATATGAGTGAAATTTAATTTTGGGAAGAGATTAAGTCATAATCTCTAGAAAGAAGCATCAGAGATGCTGGAGTCCTTTAACACAAGCTAACATTTAGATTGGAAGTGAATCAACAGGTGATTACGAATTTCACCTTTGAATTTAGGCAATCGACATTTAAAAATGTGAATTTAGGCAATAGACATAAAATGAGATTACTGTTTTATGTGTTAATATCAGTTCTACTAGTTGATGTTTACATTGTTGGCTTTTATGGTTTGACTTCCTTTTTTAATTTGACTTGAAAATAAATTGTATATAAATCATTCTTAATTCCTGATTGATCGAACCACATCATAACAGTATTTTCATAACTCAAATATTGTGTATAGTAATATTCTTTCTAAATAGCTAATTGAGAGTTAATCCTCGGGGTGGTGAGAATTAAAATCTATTGTTTCTTAAAATAGTAACAGATATAAAAATTGAGGAAGAAATGCATACTTTTTTGGATAAAAATCTTGATTTGTTGGTCAATACACGTACTTAACTTGTTATTAATTTTTCTACAAGCTTTCTATGTTCCTTATGTAGATAAGGATCTTTGACTTTTTACAGGGATTATTAATGTAAGGAGTGTTTCAAATATCCTCTTGTGGGGCCAGCCTGATCGTGCAGCGGTTAAGTGCACACATTCTGCTTTGGCAGCCTGGGGTTTGCTGGTTCGGATCCCGGGTGTGGACATGGCATGGTATAGCAAGCCATGCTGTGGTAGGCGTCCCACATATAAAGTAGAGGAAGATGGGCACGGATGTTAGCTCAGGGCCAGTCTTCCTTAGCAAAAAGAGGAGGATTGGCAGCAGATGTTAGCTCAGGGCTAATCTTCCTCAAAAAAAAAAAATCTTCTTGTAACTTGCTGTTGTTTCCTTATGTCTACCTGCGTTTACTGATGCTAAAATATTTTAGTAGACAATTCAGCAACCATAAATCTTCAACAGCCAGAGGAAGTTCAAAGACTTTTTCAGTGGGACTGAACTCTAATATATCATAGGGCAGAATTTTGAATTCTGAAATTGTTTGCATGAAACTTGGTGTCTTTAGGATTATTATAGTCATGCCACAGGAGATTGTGTTCTATTTATCCAGCTAACTAGCTGGCTCTCTGAAATTAGAGACTGAAAATATACCTCAAGCAGACATTTTAATAAAGAAGGAAATGATTTTTACCCATAAAGAGGGAGAGGAACTTTAAAAAAAAGTGTTTTTGTTTCATTTTACAAATTTTATTGTTATATGTTTCAGTGAGTATGATGGGTAAGATACCTAAAGAAAATAATCAGGCAGTTTAATGTTGGAAACAAAATCCTTCTAGATATTTAAACAAGACGTACTTTGAAACAGAGATTTAAGTGCTTTGCAAAGTTGTTGGATGGGTAAACCAGCAGTTTGTGGGCTGGGACTCTCGGAATGACTCCAACAAGAATACAAAACTGACCAACTGGGGGCGACCGCATCTAATGTCACCACCAGTGGTACCAGTTTAGGTCTGAAGTTGTGGTCATTCTGACAACAGTCGCCAGATACAAGAGAATTGGAGAATGGACCCCTGAAGCTGGGAACCAGGGACTAGAGGGTCAGGTCAAGTCATTGCTGGCTGCTACTATTTCTTGAAAATGAAGAGTGGAATCTACCGCAGGGACACCACGAGCTTCCTGACTGGTGAAACCAAAGGACTGCTTCTGCCTCATTTGCACTCTCCAGTTTTTGTGGAAGTGCTTCTAATTAGCAGAATTTGAGCTACTTGAAAGTCTAGGAAATGTAACTTTTAGCTTTCCAGTCTCTTCAAATAGAAAGTGGATAAAATAAAGGCTGAAAAAGCCAATGTAAGTATCTACCATTGCTGATTAAAATATGCATTTTAGAACAAATTATGAAGAATACTACAATAAATTCTCAAAGTTATTTTAAATCAAAAAGAAGCAAAGATCTAGAGAACTCAGTTCTGATGTATAGCAACTGGCATTTAGTAGGAGGTCAATACATATTTCTGGAATAATTTAGTTTATTAATTGTTAAGGATGAGAGAAATTAGAAAATGCCATGGGTAAAAAACCCTTATTTTTATATTCAATTTTACTTTTGATGATTTTAGAAAACTATTATGCTTCTTGAGGCACAGAAGTGAGAATTATTTAAAAAGTTTTAAGTGAATAAATGCTATAGACATAATTTCAAATGGATGTACATAAATTGATTGTCAAAATGACGTAACAAAAATAAAGCAGAATCTTTGATTAACGTGCATACATCACAAATTGATGGATTTTCTTCAAGTTGTTAAGGAAGTAAACAATGTGTGAAAAATGAAACTGAGAAAAATCAAAGGATGTATGAAATAAAAATCTTTGAGAATTTTGCTGCCATTTTGGTATATTTCCACACAGTTGCTCTTCTATTTCATAAATATTTTTTTAAATTATAGAATATCCTGTATTTTTCACAGAGCAACACATTTAAGCATTTTTTGTAGTATTAAAATTATACAAAATCAGCAAATTAAGAGCTGCACAGTAATTCTTTATATGCACAAAACCTAATTCATTTTTACTCTTTTGTCACCTATTGAGGTTTATTGCAATTTTTCACTAGTATAAAAAAAGACTCTCATGAGCATTTATTTTATCTAAATATTTTAATACAATTAGTATAACATTTCTCACAAATTCCTTCCCAAAGATTTCTTCCCTTCTAACACTTCTACAGGCTATACTTTTTTAAAACTTTGAAACTTCACGTACGTTGATCAAGTTATTCTTCATTCCATATCACGAAAAATTATCCAATTAAATTGGTTATGAGAAAGAAAAAGATAGAATTTAAAGCGATATACTGGTCCAAGGCCTAAACTGAAAAAGTCAAGGATTTGCTCTTTGGGACCCTGAATGTAGAGGATATCATCCTCAAGAATGGTTGCAGTTTTCACGGAACTGAGGTACATTTTTCTTAGAGAAGCAGACTTGTTGTGGCACTGCTGGTAGACAGTTTAAAACATTAGTCCTGCAGACAAATGCTAAATTCTGTCTTTGACTGTGGCTTATGTCAGATAAAACTTTCTTACATCGGGTAGTGAATGACCTCAAACTTTCAAATGGTAAATTTACTCTCATTTTCACCTTTGTGCTAGCATATGGAATTCATTGCCTTTTGTAATATTACGTCTTTGAAATATAACATGAAAACATGCAAATAAAAAGCTAGCCATTATGTGTGTGTATGTTATACCAGCAGTTCTATCTGTTCAGCTATTTCCAGATTAAATATGATTTTATGTTTTATAAATAGTAACTACATAATCATAACCTTTGCATAATAATTTATAATTAAGGTTTTAGAAACAGCTTTACAACCATTATCTTCTTAATCTTTACAGCTTGCTCTGAGGGCTTAACTTGGTAACTCTAAGCATTTCTGATTTATAGACGGAGAAAATGAAATAGGCAGGTGAGATTATTTCTTTGTAATAGATATTGACTGAGCTGGGAAAGAAGCCAGGACTCTGGAGTGTTCTTCATTCTCTAGTCCTGTATCTTGGTTATAGAATCTAATGATTCATTATTTTAATTGTGTTACAATAACATAGCAAATTATCTGACACCTGACATTCTATCAAATGGAACCACACATCTGCAGTCCTATAATCAATGAGGTTAACAATGGCATGTCTACACATACTTTAAATTGAGGGCTCTCGGAATCTAAACTAAATCTATTAACTAAAATACTAAATGATAGTGTTATCATTATGTATATTTTACTTCATTATAATAATTGGAAAATTGATAATCTTAGGTTAACTTACGTAAAGACTCTCAATCAAATAGACCTTTTTATTGTATAGAATACTATGATCCATAAACATCACAAATCCATGTTGCATAAGAGCTAGTTGACAGTACCAGCATTTTATTCAACATTATTGTGACATAGTATAAGAACCAAGTCATGGAAGGTTGTTAGATGGGGTGGATCAGAAAGTGCCAGACCCAATGATACTGATCAGGCTGTGGCATGGGACAAATATTGGGCTGTGACCAGTAGATAAGTCAATCTTGTGTCTGAATGGCAGATGTGTGATTTGCAGTCTGGAGTAAAACAAAACTGATTCAAAATACAGATTGCAATCAGCTTCTTGAGGGACAGACAAATCTAGAGATAAGTATTAAAAACAGGAGAACCACAGACAGTGTTCCAGATTTTATATAGTCAACAATATACATATTGGCAGGACAATATATTTGGGCCACTTATCCAAAAACAAAGATTAGCTTCTCTCTGCTGTCTTCCGGCCTGTCTCATTGATGATTGGAGACAAACATTTACACAGATGTGTTCTATGAGTCTGTTCTCAAGGCACTGGACTAAGGAGAGAGGGGCATTTATATTACTAGGTTAATTGCTTCTAGGCCAAATATTATTATATAAAAATTATTATATAATATTATTATATTAAAAAATATTAAGTTCTGTATTAGTCAGGTTTCTCCACGAAACAGAATCAGTAGTATAAAACTGGTAGAAATAGAACCAACATATATATAACGAGATTTCTTTCAAGCATTTGGCTTATGTGATTGTGGGGGCTGGAAAGTCTGAAATCCATAAGGTCATCTCACAGGCTGGGAACTCCTGGGCAGGCACTGCTGCTGCAGTCTTGAGGCAGAATTTCTTCTTCCTTAAGAAAATCTCAGTATTGCTCTCAGGGTCTTTCAACTGACTGGATCAGGCTCTCCCAGATTCCTTATGATAATCCTCCTTATTTAAAGTTAACTGACTGCAGATCTTATCCACATCTACAAAACGCCTTGCCAGAAAGACCTAGTTTAGTGTTTAATTGAATAATTTGATACTGTAGACCAGCCAAGTTGACACGTAAAGTTAACCATCACAATTTCCTAAAATCAATTGTAAAATTCATAGTTCAAAGAATAGATTCGTTAAAACCAGGATATAAATGTTTTCTAAATACTTATTAGAGTATGTTTATTAAAGATGTGTGGGAAAGAATTGAAGAGCATGTCCTTTTATCGGGAATACACATGCGAGGGATGAGACTTGAATGGGATTTAACCCAGGGGTTCAATCCAGCGACCCACAGGGATTGTGGTGATCTCTGAGTAGTAGCTGGAGACCATCAGAGATTGCTCTGATAAGACTCTCAACAGCATTGTGCCACATAAATTACGTAATATAACTAAAGTATCTATGCTACTTTTATAGGAGCTTGTTTCTATGTTTGCAACTTATTTAGTAATTTTTGTATATATTCATTATATGTTATGTGCAGTCCCACAAACTCTGATCTATTTAGACCAAACCCATGGCAAAGTGTAGAGAAAATTTGCTTCCCGTCTACCTGCATTCACCCTACTCATTTGGGTCCCTGTTTACTCAGGTTCCTGTTATGTTGGTTTGGTTCCCAAAACCCGTTGGTCAGGTTCCACATAAACCTGGTCAGGTTCCACATCAACAGCTTAATATAGGGATTCTTACACGTGTTTATTGTGGGAATGCCCTCAGTAGAGAATGAGGGAAGCAGGATATTGTAGGGAAGAAAAATTTGGTTTTGGGAGTACCTAGTTTGATCACACAGTCAAGTATTTGAGGAAGTGCACCATAAATTTAGTCTAGCTAGAGGCAAGAGAAGCAGTCAGTTGAGGCTTGGTCAAGTTGTACCCCAGGGGGATGGATGGGTGGCATATAGCTTCTCAGCCAAATTTGCTCCCATTTGGCTGAAGGAAATTCTACAGACAGGGGAGCAGGTGTGAGTTGTTATCAGCCAACACTCACAACAGTTGGGGAATAGATACTCTTCACTTTAAGGAGTATTTGGGCAGGGTAACAATAGGATGACTAGCATACATTAAAATCTTATCCCTGCACTACTTAGGTCCACTTGCTGATCACATTAAGTTCTTTTAATCCCAGGACCAAAAGGCTTCACTGGTAAAGTCTACCAAACGCTTAAAGAAGAATTAACACCATCCTTCTCAAACTCTTCCAAAAAAGTGAAGAAGAATGACCACTTCCAAGTTTGTTTTATGAGGCCTGCATTATTCTGATACCAAAGCCAGACAGGGACACAACCAGAAGAGAAAACTATAGGCCAATGCTGCTGATGAACACAGATGCAAAAATCCTCAACAAAATATTAATAAACTGAGTTCAACAATGCATTAAAAGGATCATACATCGTGATAAAGTGGGATTCATCCCTAGGATGCAAGGATGGTTCAACAACCACTATATTAATAGAAAGAAAGATAAAAATCATATGATCATCTCAGTGGATGTATAACAATCATTTGACAAAATTCAATTCCTTTTCATGATAAAAACTCTGACTAAATTGGATATAGAAGGAATGTACCTCATTATAATAAAGGCTATATGTGACAAACCTCCAGCTAATATCATACTCGATGTAAGATTGAAAGCTTTTCCTCTAAGGTCAGGGACAGGACAAGGGTGCCCACTCTCATTCCTATTCCACATAGTACTAGAAGTCCTAGCCAGAGCAATTAAAATAAGTAAAAGGCATCCAAATCAGAAAGGAAGAAGTAAATTTTCTCTCTTTGCAGACAACATGATCTTATCTATAGAAAACCCTAAAGACTTCCACCAAAAACTTTTAGAACTAATAAACACATTGACTAAAGTTGCAGGATATAAACTCAACATATACAAATCAGTTGCATTTCTGTACACTGATAATGAACTATCCGAAAAAGAAATAAAGAAAACAATCTCATTTATAGTAGCATCAAAAACAATAAAATACTTAGGAATAAAGGTAACCGAGGAGGTGAAAGACCTGTACATTGAAAACTATAAGATGTTGACGAAAAAAATGGAAGCAGACACAAAGAAATGGAAAGATATCCCATGTTAATGAATTGGAAGAATTAATATTATTGAAATGTCTATAATGGCCAAGTCAGAATTGCCTACAGCATGGTTTCTTGACTTCTTTGTCATTGTGGTCTTCTAAAAAACCTTTTAGACAACTTTATCATAATTGTAGGCCATGAAAATTTATGCCATAGATATACATGTTTATTACTACATATCTATTTGTGCTTTACATGTAAAAATTGTAAAATTTCTTTGCTCAAGAATCAATTTTGCCTTGCCCCAACCCATCCTCTTGACTTGCATCAGTTTCTGGTAGTCTCTTTTTTCTCAAGAATCATTTAAAATGTCTTATATAAGTTTCTGCAGTTTTTCACACAAATGTATAAATCTATGACTATCCCAATGGTTACCAACATGGGAACCATCAAGTGGGGATTTGGAATTTCCACTACAAAATGTGTTAATTATGACATATCCGCATTTGATATTCTCTTGCTAGTTTTCCATCATCAAAGGTGATTTGAACCTCTTCTATGTATTGATGAAAGTGTGTGTGTATTTTTTCTGTGTACATTCATTTGCTTTCCAGCAAGTCAATTTTCATAGATACTCTATCAATGGGAGACTTCAAATCAATCTTTGAGTCTATTTCCTGTTCTGAGGATCATCACCTGTATAAATTTGGCTTTAGTTCTGTTAGTAAAAATGAAAACCACATGACTGTGCCAGAGGGATTAAATTAGTGTTCGACATTCTATGCAAATATTATGGAAAAAGACTTCCAGGGTCCTTAGGGACAACACAGTGTGGGCTCTTCATTTGTCCAATTTTTATGCCAGTGACTCACTCGTGACCAGCAGAATGTGGTGGACATAACTCTCTGTGACTTCTGAGCCTAGTTCATAAGAAACTTTGCAGCTTCTACCTGAAATGCTCACTCTAGGGTATGAAGTTTGACTACCTTAATACTATTGTGCTGTGAGAAATCCTGTTAGCTATGTGTAGATGTCCTGTGGAGAGAGACCCCCAGGTAGCTCCTATCTGTCTTATCCATTCTAGCTCAGGTGCCAGCTATGGCAGTGAAAAGCTACCTTGAACATCCAGCCCAGTAGAGGCTTCATAAGACACCATCCTTAGCAACGAGGTGATTGCTACCACCTAATGAGACCTCAAATTAGGACTTCCCAGCTGAGCTCTGTCAGCCCACAGAATTATTAGAGATAATAATAAATTGTTTAAGTCACTATGTTTTGGGGAGGTTTGTTGTGCAGGAATAAATAACTGATACACTGGGATAGAATGAGTCCTGATTAATGATGGTCTGGTGTTGCGTTAACTTGGTGACACTTCCACTCCACTCATGAATCACTCTATTTTCCTTCCAAATTTACTGTCAGTTTTCTGAAAATACAGCTCCTCCTAATGTATATATTTGGGTTAGGAACAATTTTTAGTCACAGAAATGAACCTCCAAGAGGGATATTTTTGCTGCATCCAGTAATTGGCGACCTCTTTCTAATAGTCCCATATTATGTCTGGCTCGGTGGGGCAGGTGGTAATGAGGCCACAACATACTGCTGCAATTGGGCATTTGTGGCATGGGTATAACCTGGGTACGTAATGAGCACCCAAATACATTTTGCAAGACTGTCCACTGGGCACGTTCTGTGATCTATGACTATGTCATCCCTATTTCCCACTCCACCCAAGGATATCCTGGTTCTATTTCTACTTTCCTTATAGCAATTCAATCTACATTCACACTTGATATAGCTGAAAGAACAAAGCAAGCTCTGGTATACTATTCAGGCAACAGCAATCTGCATCTCATCATTCCCAGGCAGCTCTTTTAGCAGTGTGCTGTCATCTCGATTAACTGACACACGGTGTCAATTAAGCTGATGCTTAATTGTTCATCAACGCATGCTTTGTGCATTTCAAGGGTAATTTCTCTCTCTGGTTACCTGAAAAGAACCAAGTAGTAAATATAGACCTAAATAGTGAGCCAAATGGTAGCTACAACTGGTAGTTCTAATTGGCTATTTGCCATTTGAGTCATCAGAGGCACTGCGTTACATTTTTCCTCCAGATTATCCAGGTGGAGCCTTTAGCCAAAGCCTGTAAAATAAGCTTGAGTCTAATTTTCCTTCTGTAGAGAAAACAGAGCAGGTGACTTCTCCCAGCATTGGCCATTCATCAGAATACAATATGATAGATACCTGAGAGGATTATTCTCTTGCTTTGGGATACTCTTATGGGAATAATATTATCACATCCTTTCCTGGATCTTTGATCCATCGTGTGCCTCCGTCCCACTTGCCATAATCTTTATAGTTTCCATTTTAGCCTATACCCTTCTTCCCTGGTAGGATAATTTGACTCAGTAGTTCTGCTAACCCATAGAACAGGCTGTAACATCAGCCATGCCAAAGCCTCTCACGGAGTACAGGGGATTGTTTTTCAAGAAGTATGTAATCCTTCCGTGCAAATGGAATATCCTTCTTGAGACCCTAGTGGTCTTAATTATGATTTCTCCACTGGGGCATGATACAAATTTCCCACGCTGTATCTTTTCCCATTGCATGTCCTATTATCTTAGGGGACTTTGGGGTGTATTGCCCTAAGGTAGGGCTGCTTGCACTGCAGCCTGAACTTGCTGCAGAGGCCTTTCTGGTCTAGGCTCCATTCAAAGCTGACATCCTTTCATATCATCAGAATGGGATAGAGCAGTGTTCGCAGGTATAGAATATGTTACCTGAAAAACCCAAAGAGGCCTATTAGGCATTGTCATGCTTTCTTTATTGTGGAAGAGACAAGATTCAATAATTTGTTTTTACCTTGGATGAGGTATCCTAGCTTGTCTCCACCTACTGTCCCGTAGAAGTTTTATTTATGTGTGGCAGGCTCCTGACTCTCCATAGGGTTTATCTTAACCCTCTGGAGCACAAGTGTCTTACCCAACACCACTAATGTGCTCACATGGCCTGATTAGCACGATATCATGTATGCAGCGGATTGATAGGACAGTGTCAGGAATGTTTAGATGACCCAGATCTCTTCAGACTATCTTTCAATAGAAGTGGAGGAATTAACATAACTCTGGGACAAAACTGTAAATGTACACTTTCGTGAATATGAATTATTTTTGATCATCTCTTACGATGGGGGCAGGAAGGAATGAATTTTCCAAATCAATGGCTGCATGCCACGTACCTGAGACCATGTTAATCTGCACTAGCAAGAGCACTAAATCTTCTAAATCTTCTAAATCTTCTAAATGACTGAAATTGTGCAACTACACCTTTGAGTTTGTGGCAGTCCTACTGCCACTCGTCTATATCCATCTGATTTCTGCAGGAGCCAGGCTGGTGAATCAAATTGAGATATAATAAAGATTACTACCCTTGCACCCTTTAGATCAGGGGTTGGTAAACTTTTCTGAAAAGGACAGATAGCAAGTATTTTAGGCTTTGTGGGTCATATGATCTTTGTTGCAATTACTCAGCTCTGCTGTTGTCATATGAAAGCAGCCATAAATAATACATAAATGGATGGATTCAAATACAGCTTTACTTAGAAAACTAGATGATAGGATGGATTTAGGTTGTGGGTCACAGTTTGCTAAGACCTACTTTAGATTCTTTTTTATTTTATTTTATTTTTTTATTGAGTTAATGATAGGTTACAATCTCGTGAAATTTCAGTTGTACATTAATGTTTGCCAGTCATGTTGTAGGTGCACCACTTCACCCTTTGTGCCCAACCCCCACCCCACCTTTCCCCTGGTATCCACTAAACTGTTCTTAGTCCATAATTTTAAATTCCTCATATGAGTGGAGTCATACACAGATTATCCTTCTCTCGCTGGCTTATTTCACTTAACATAATTCCCTCAAGGTCCATCCATGTTATTGCAAATGGAATGATTTTGTTCTGTTTTACAGCTGAGTAGTATTCCATTGTATATATGTACCACATCTTCTTTATCCATTCGTCTGTTGCTGGGCACTTAGGTTGCTTCCATGTTTTGGCTATTGTAAATAATGCTGCAATAAACATTGGGGTGCATAGGACTTTTGGGATTGCTGACTTCAAGCTCTTTGGATAAATACCCAGTAGTGGGATGGCTGGATCGTATGGTAGTTCTATTTTTAGTTTTTTGAGGAATCTCCATACTGTTTTCCATAGTGGCTGCACCAGTTTGCATTCCCACCAGCAGTGTATGAGGGTTCCTTTTTCTCCACAACCTCTCCAACATTTGTTACTATTAGTTTTAGATATTTTTGTCATTCTAACGGGTGTAAGGTGATATCTTAGTGTAGTTTTGATTTGCATTTCCCTGATGATCAGCGATGATGAGCATCTTTTCATGTGCCTATTGGCCATCAGTATATCTTCTTTGGAGAAATGTCTGTTCATGTCTCCAGCCCATTTTTTGATTGGGTCGTTTGATGTTTTGTTCTTGAGTTGTGAGAGTTCTTTATATGTTATGGATATTAAGCCTTTGCCAGATATATGACTTGCAAATATTTTTTCCCAGTTAGTGGGTTGTTTTTTTGTTTCAATCCTGTTTTCATTTGCCTTGAAGAAGCTCTTTAGTCTAATGAAGTCCCATTTGTTTATTCTTTCTGTTGTTTCCCTTCTCTGAGAAGGCATGGTGTCCGAAAAGATCCTTTTAATACTGATGTTAAAGAGTGTACTGCCTACGTTTTCTTCCAGAAGGCTTATGGTTTCAGGTCTCACCTTTAGGTCTTTGATCCATTTTGAGTTTATTTTGGTGAATGTTGAAAAAGAATGGTCAATTTTCATTCTTTTACATGTGGCTTTCCAGTTTTCCCAGCACCATTTGTTGAAAAGACTTTCTTTTCTCCATTGTATGCCCTCAGCTCCTTTGTCAAAGATAAGCTGTCCATAGATGTGTGGTTTTATTTCTGGGCTTTCAATTCTGTTCCATCGATCTGTGCACCTGTTTTTGTACCAGTACCATGCTGTTTTGATTACTGTAGCTTTGTAGTATCTTTTGAAGTCAGGGATTGTGATGCCTCCTGTTTTGTTCTTTTTTCTCAGGATTGCTTTAGAAATTCGGGGTCTTTTGTTGCCCCATATGAATTTTAGGATTCTTTGTTCTAATTCTGTAAAGAATGTCATTGGGATTCTGATTGGGATGGCGTTGAATCTGTAGGTTGCTTTAGGTAGAACAGACATTTTAACTCTGTTTATTCTTCCAATCCATGTACATGGAATGTCTTTCCATCTCCTTATGTCGTCATCCAATTCTCTCAGAAAGGCCTTGTAATTTTCATTATATAGGTCCTTCACTTCCTTAGTTAAATTTACCCCAAGGTATTTTATTCTTCTTCTTGCGATTGTGAATGGTATTGTGTTCTTGAGTTCTTTTTCTGTTGGTTCATTACTGGAGTATAGAAATGCTACTGATTTATGCAAATTGATTTTATACCCTGCAACTTTGCTGTAGTTGTTGATTACTTCTAACAGTTTTCCAATGGATTCTTTGGGGTTTTCTAGGCCTGCTTTAGATTCTTAACAGTGGTACTAATTTCCACCATCCCATCAAGATGCAATATTGTTTTTAAGCCACTCCATTGGCTTATGGGTACATGAGTGTTTCAGTGTCACCTGCTTGGCCTTCCCCACTGTGACAACCCAGACCCCTCAGGCCAAGGACTCTTTGTGGAGGATGAATTCCCTACTAAATGTGTCTATCCAAATTATACAGTCAGGTACTTGGGAAATGACTACCAAGTGGGCACAGTGGACCTATTTGGGACTTGGATTCTCTATCGGTGACTTCTAGAGCTGAAAACTGATCAAGTCAAGGGATCATGACATTTTACTGGATGCCCTCAGCCTTCTAATCATTTATTCCTCATTTATTCTGAGGGCAGAAGTTGAACAGTTGTTGGTTGCTCATCTAGTTTGCTCCTAGAAACACTGTCTTTGTTAATTATCTCCATAACTCTCCGCAGGTCAGATCTCCTTGTCTGCTCTTCCAACCTTGTCTCTCATTGTGATAATTGGATTCCCTTCAGCTCTATTGGTTTGTGTTCTATCATAGCCCGTGTCATTAGAGAGTGGAGTTCATGACAGCTTCTCCAGGTGTCAGCCCTGACCTAGAAAGAAGAGCCCCCACTGAACTTCTTAGTGATGCTGGTGCTCCTCTAATCAGGACAGCATTAAAGTCTTGGTAAATGGCTTATCCTCTGGGATTTTCAGTGGAATATACTTATTTGGTGATTTTTCCAGCTTAACATGTTCATCCACTCTAGCAGGTCACTTCCTTGTGCTGTTTCATCCCTTCCTACATCATTGCCTCTGCAATTCTGACATTTCAACCTCACTTTGCAAGAGCTATATCTTTTTCTACACCTCTAAGAACTATCCTAGTAGGGAATTTGCACCATCTCTTGGGGGTCCTTGCCAGGGTGTTGAACACTGTATTTCAGGAGAGTACATACAAATGTATAAACTCTCCTTATTCAATCTCGTCTTCCAGCGCCCTTGATCAAACACCATCAGAATCTACTCCCATGTGTTCTCCCCTGGCTCCTGCTGGTACCTGCTGGATTGTAGACCCTTTCTTCTTTCATCAGGTCTATCGTCTTCCACCAAGTTATGCTGTAACTTAATCTTTTGCTATAGGCCTAATGCTTATGAAGGGAGATAAGAACAGATACTGTAGGGGAGGAAGACATTTCCTCTTCCCAAATGGGGGTTTGTCTGGCCGGAGAACGAATTAAATTCACATGAGACAGAATAGCAAGAGAAAATTAAACAAAGCTTTATGAGGAACCATGGCCCGGGGCCTTTCTTCCTGAAGGAAGAAAGGGCACCGAAGAAGTGGGACACACATAGTGGTTATATACCCCCAAACAGGGTGTTTCATACGTGATTGAAATGTCCCTCCCACAATAGTCACAAGATTGCCCTGTCGGCACAGTGCTTGATGGACACAGCAGGCAGTGGTGTGCTGTCTCGGTGGGCGTGGCAGGAGGCATGTCTATTGTCTGGAGCTGGGCGGTCACAGGTGAGTGCAGCAATCAGTTCCTTCCCTAAGGAAAGATGCTTAATCCTTAAAGAAATGCCAACGTTGGGAGGGGGAGGGAAGTCAGTTACAGGAGGTTACCAGACAAGCACAATAAAATGCATATTTAAGTCCTTGCCTTTGGTATTGATTAAGAGTTTCTAGAGAGGTCATCGCCTTTCTTCTTCCTGGTACAGAGAGGGAGGCACCTTTTACAGATAGAGATTTACCTTACAAATGTAAACGTGTCCTAACAAAGGGCAAGTTCCATTCCTCAGAGCCTCCATTCCCTGTCCCAGTTTATCAAAAGCAATCAGCCTCAAATAATCCTGATGCCAAAGAGACATATCTTGGGGTGGCCAATTCCAGGTCCCCACAATACTAAGAAGGGAAGGGCTAGAAGTATTAGCTCTGAATAGGGACAGGGAGGCTATTTCTGCAGGCTAAGGGAATCTGGGGGTTAGTGAGCCCTTAGCTTTTCCTTTCTTCCTCCTACAGAAGAATGTTTGTGTGCTACCAGGAAGGCCCACTGGCTTTCACACTTGGTTTTCAATTGCATATTAATCACTCTAAGCTTTTCATTATCTTTTTTGAGAGTGTCAATTGAGCTGGACAATAGTCATACAATTTCTTATGGTTACAATTTCCCATATACTTGTCAAATACCTGGCAAATGCCAGCTAGTGAATTCCCTTACTCAAGTATACAATTGCAATTCACCTTAGATGAAAATTTTATCAGACTGCCATAAGTATTAATCTGTTGTCCACCTACAATCAATGATGAGGCCCTTATTGCTAGCCAGATTATGACTGATGATTGATCCTGCTCTAAAGCTCCACTTCTAGTACAAACAGTCAAAGGTATTGTTTGCTGAGAAGCAGTGTCTGAGACAAGTTTACCATTCATAGTATTTATTAAGAAGTGTCCTTGGAATCAATATCTGTGGAAGGGAGGAGAAAGAAGCAGGTTGGGCAGAGAGAGAAGTCAAGCTGTGATATAGGCCAGGAAGAGCTTTGGCCAACCCCAGTGAGATCTCTGAAGTTTAAATGGACTGTCAGAATTGTTCTGCATTGAGCTGTAATGGCCAGGCATTCATACGCTGACCTTGGTTACTCATTGTGGATGGGCCTCCCTGGGAAGTGGGTCACTTTCAGAGAGGCAGCTCCCTACAGCTCAGGCAATCCCTACAACAACACTGCAACACTTGGGTGGTACATGGACCATAGCTGTCAATTCTGTTTAATATTAATTTATAGACCCCTGAGGTTACCAATAAGGGCTTGATATGATCCACTTGCCAGCTGTGATTAGATCTTTGCTCTCAGGGAATTCTTCTTAAAGCCATTTTCAAGTGATTTCTTTCATCTTGATGTCAAGTACAGTCCTTTGCGACATTGGTGCTTTCAGCAGGAACAAAGGGAATATGTCATTATTTGGTCCATCTTTGCCTTGCTTCTGGTACCCTCATGCTATTGTCTCTTATGAACACAGAAAATGTGGGTTTTAATTGGGGAACTCCTGTCAGTGAACTAAACAGTCTCTTTGACCTTCACTGGGAAAGAATCATGGAATTCAGACTGTAGAGAGATGGGGGTAGCTGGATCCCCTGTGGGCTCTATCACTGGCAGTGAAGCATCCTGCTTATGTCTATGCATTGATGGATTCCCCTGAACATCAGCTCTGCTGCACGTTCTCAACTACAGCTTGAACTTTCTCATTTGAACCTTATCAATGGGCTCTGTTCTGTCTCTTTACTGTTTCTCTGATGTTATCCAAGATATGATGTGTAATTTTAATCCCAGGATTATCTGATGTTCTTCTGCAGTGGAAGGAATCCTAGCAACCCCCAGCAGCAAGCCAGCTATCTTCCTTCATAAGGGACATGAAAACACTTGCATCAGATTGCTTTAGAATTGGAAATTTAAGCAGTTTCCAATGAAGAGCGGTATTAAATTTCTGCCCTATGCTCCAAATGACATGTGATCTATTTGCAGACACTTTTAAAGTCAACTGAGCATTTGAGCATCTCACCCCTCAGTAAGATTGTTGGAGGAGGTCATTGAGAGGAAGTGATCGCCGGTGGAGCCGTGAGCTGGACCCCGGCAATCAGAGGCTCCTCACCTCCTCCTCTGTCCTTGGAATGTACATTCTGCCTGCAGTTTCCACAATGGGAGCTGTTTCAAGGATGCAGACTTGAGAGAGTAAGGTGTTGAGAGCATCTGGACCGTATATGTGACTGCACCCAGTTAAGGCTTCTACATAAGCTTTTCAGATTCTGGCAGGTGGGTGTGGAGTTCTTTTCAGCTTGTGGCTGCCCAAAACAAGCCTCATAAATAAGTTCCCTTGCTCATTCAATTTGCCACCTACCAATTTGGAGTGGTCTGCCTCTTTCTTTGGTCTTTCCTTGCCTGCCGTGTATAGGGGCCAGTTTGTGAAACAACAAAGATTTGAGAGGGACACAAGCATTTGTAAACCTTTTTAACTTTTTTCTTCTCGGGATCTCCTCCAAAGGGGGATTCTTTGCTTAATCCCTGCTAGTCTGTCTGTCTTCATGTTTGTCCCGTGAACAGATTGTCTCGTTTGTAGGTTGGATGGGGCTGTTTGAAAAGGACTTAATGGGAACAAGTTCTCTTGTTTCAACCATTTTCTTATTCAAAGTGGTGATAGCTTGTTGCCCTCTTAGAGTTCCATATTGCTTAATGTTTATTACCAAGAAGGGCTCAAGTGATACCTAGGTTTTCCATTTAGTATGTCCAATTAAAACCTGGTAAGAGGCAGACATTGCTGTATCTTATTTGATAATGGAATAGGCAGATCTGAATTTAACCAAGCTGGGATATGTGAAATGAATCTGTAAGGGCTTTTTTTTTGAGGTGCAAGGGTCTAGGCTAGCTCAAAGGTTGCCAATGTATCATGAATTCTCTGGTAAGCATCCTATCAATTTTCTCCTTTCTCTTTCCACTCCTCAACAGCCATCTAAAGAGCCTGCCCAGTAAAGCTGGTTATCCTTCTCTTGTTTCTTTTTTAATCCCTTCCCACCTACTTAGTGCCACCTTTCTTTTGGATAGCACAGATGTTCTCATTATTTAGTCCCATGAATGGTAACTGGTTTAGTAAATCAGGTCTGTCACCTGAATAATTTCTTGGCATTCATGAGCATAAGATGCTTGAAATTGGAGAACTCTCCTTCACAGCTTCCATCATGGTCAGTTACTAGTACTAAATTAAATGTCTCTTTTTGATCATCATACAGCCAACCTAAGACCACTTGTACTTACATATTCCTATGCTTCAGAAGGAGTGTTCCATTTCTTAGTCAAGGAAACAGTGGGGCTGTATGGCGTTGTGTTCTCGGGGTAAGTCTGCCAAATTCTCTCCTTTACCCACTAGTTAGCTGCATTGCCATCTTGATGGAGCTACTCACAAATGTTTGCAGACAACTAGGCATCTGTGATCAACCCAAATAATCCCGTCCATTCAGCAGTATCTAGGATTAGTGATGGAATGCCCTGATCATTTACTATGAGATTCCACATGAGAGAGATTCATCAGTGTGAGATAATAGAAAAGTACATGCTGGTTTCTGCCCCTAGTTCCTTTCACAGAGCTCCTAAAATCCTTGTAAATTCCTAAGTAATGAGGACACTAGGAAGATCTTTTATTCTAATGAGGCAATTCTAGGTGGGCTTCTGGATGGGGACTATCACCAGAAAGACCAAGCCATGGTCAGAAGCTTGGAATTTTCAGCCCCACCGCTCATCCTCCAGAAAGGGGAGAGAGGCTAGAAATGAAGTTAATAATTGATCATGCCTACATGATGAACTCTCCATAAGAGTCTCAAAAATGGGATTTGGAGAGCTTGAATATGGGTGAACACATTCACCCTAGGAGGGTGACGTACCCCAACTCCACAGGAATAGAAGATCTTGCACACACGACCCACCTCACCCTACATATCTCTTCATTTGTATCCTTTATCACATCCTTTAATAAACTTGTAAATGTAAGTAAGTGTTTCTCTGAGTTCTGTGAGCCACTCTAGCAAATTAACCATACCTGAAGAGGTGTCGTGGGAACCTCTGATTTGTAGACAAGTTGGACAGACGTTGTGGTAACCTGGGGACATACTACTTGCAGTTGGTGTCTGAAGTGGGGTGAGAGTGGTGGTGTGGGACTGAGCCCTTAACCTGTGGGATCTGACACTATATCCAGGTAGATATTGTTAGAATTGAATTAAATTATAGGACATCCAGCTGGTGTCACAGAGAATTGCTTGGTGCCCAAAAGTGAAATGTTTTGTCTGAGTAGTAAGAGAGACGCACCGATGGACTACTGGGTTTTCCCCTACAGAGAAGAGAAAGACATAGGAGGGAAAAAACCAAGCTTTTCCAAAAGAATCAAGCTTCTGCAGAATTTCTCCATAAGGTGTATTGTATTTTTAACCAACAGACTTCCCTCTGGATGTCCTGGACATCTGGCCATGACCCTTGACTATTTCTGTAGTCTTTCTGTTGATCGTGGTCATAAGCAAGTTAATTTGTGAATGAATATAATATATGCCCAGATGACCACAGGACCTGTAAGGACTTTCTAGTAATTGGGAAAAAAACGGTTTGATCTCTTTCTGTTTCAATTTTCTGGTTGGCCCTTTAGAGATTTAGTTTTCATCAGTGATGCCGGTAGCAGCTGGGAGTTCTCTGTCTCTCTCTTTGGCTAATTCCTCCAGGGCTAAGTCTATTTCTTCCAAAACCCATTGATTGGTTTGATTGATTCTCGTCCCCAGAATCATCTACAAGGCTTTCACCACTTATTTTTGTAGGGAGCCATCTTGGTTTCAATTTCTCATCATTTTTCTTCCCTCTTTCTTTTCATAACAAAAACATCATCTATGAGTTTGAAAAATAATCTCGCCATGCTATCAATCTCTGACATAAAATTTTGAATTATTATAGTGGATTTATATGAATCAAAAATCTTACCCAATAGGGGCTGGCCTGGTGGCACAGAGATTAAGTTTTCATGGTCCACTTCGGTGGCCCGGAGTTCGCTGGTTCGGATTCCAGGTGCAGACATGGCACCTCTCCATGCTGTGGCAGGCTTCCCACATATAAAGTAGAGGAAGATGGGCATGGATGTTAGCTCAGGGCCAGTCTTCCTCAGCAAAAAGAGGTGGATTGGCAGCAGATGTTAGCTCAGGGCTAATCTTCTTTAAAAAAAAACAATCTTACCCAATACCAAACTTTTTAAATATTTAGACAATTATACAAGCAAGCCACAAGCTCCATATGGAGACAGTGAGTTACACACTCATGTCTTTTCCTTCTATCAGGCTATGGTTCAGTTCCACCTCAGTCTACTGCCCTTAGGTAGCACTTTAGATCCAGACCCACCACAAAGTCCGCCTTTCCCAAATGCCCTGTATCACACGCCTCCCTATGTCCAGAGGATTCTAATTGTATTTCATGGGGATTGGCTACTTTCCTATTAAGCGGCACATTTAAATTCCCTGGTTTAGGTAACTTTTTCATTTACCTAGCATTGCTGCAGGCCCTTTGCATTCACTTTCTTTCTTCTTTCTTAGTTCTTCAGTATTCTTTTTTTTTTAAAGAATTTTTGTATTTTTTTCCTTTTTCTCCCCAAAGCCCCCCTGTACATAGCTGTATATTCTTCGTTGTGGGTCCTTCTAGTTGTGGCATGTGGGACGCTGCCTCAGTGTGGTTTGATGAGCAGTGCCATGTCCGCGCGCAGGATTCGAACCAACGAAACACTGGGCCACCTGCAGCGGAACGCGCAAACTTAACGGCTCGACCACGGGGCCAGCCCCAGTTCTTTAGTATTCTTAATTCTAGATTGTTTGAAACTTGTTTGTCAGTATTTATGCCAGGGACTAGAAATCACTCAATGTTTTTAAGCAGAAAGGAATTCAATACCTGAATTGAGGTGCTTACAAAATTGTGCTGGAGGAGAAGTTAGAGGTCAAGAAATGCTACTGCCACCCATTGATCAGAAAAGTACCACACCACCACCAACCTCACAGCTGCCACTCAGCCACATTTCTTTCAATGGTGTGGACACACGGGCTAGCTCTAACACACAGCTGCATCCTGCTTGTTGGCCCGCTCCCCTAAATAGCAAATCATGACCCCCATCCCTTCCATTTTCCAACCTTGAATGAGAACATCTCAATGATAGAAGCTAACCTCATCCAGAAAACGAGTTGCAATGGCATCTGGGAGATGTAGTTTTTAGCCGTGCAGCCCCTGTGATACAGAGGGTAGGGGCATAAAATAGAAAGAGAGTGGAACATTCCACTGAGTGCCAGATGGCAATACCTTACACGAATTTATTTGTTATACTTTCCCAATCTTACAACTTATATCTTACAACAGCATCTTACAACTTCAGTGTCCTGAGTCCACACGTGACGTGATACATTCTTTGTGCCTCCTCTCAGCATTTCTCTGTCGTGTCTTTTCAAGTAATGCACATACTTCAAGAAGTGGCAGCTACCTATTTACAATTTTTTAAATTAATGATAAGAGATTATTATTTTCATTGCTGCTGAAACATTTGCATTATTACTGAGGCCTTTTGGAATCATTAACTTAACTTTAATAATGATTCTCTTGGGAATTTCAGGTCCCATGACCAGATGGCGTGGGAAATGGATTCATTAGTAAGATTTGGGAGCCTCTTCTATTAGACTACCCATAAAACCTACCCTCTTTGCCTCTGTCCCCAGAGCTGGCCCCAGCCCATTATAGTGTAATAGAAATCAATTTCTTCTTTTGTGATCATGGAATTTTGAGCAGTAATTCCCTGTCCTGAAAATAGTAATGCACAAAATAAAAAGAATTTATTCTTCCAGTATTTCTGGAAGACTAGAGTGGTTTACTGTTTATAGTAATGATAATAAAACTACCCATTTCGAAAGTGACTAAAAAAAGTTTAAAAATACCCTGGAGTCAATCTCCAAAAACCTTTTGTCTTGGCTCCTTCTCTGTTTTAGTCAGTAGGAAGAATCTCAGAATTACATCCCTTCCAAACCCCAAACTGATAATTGAGAAAATGGCTTAAAGTTCCGTTTTGGGAACTTGCTATTTATATGCTAAGATTGAAGTATAACATGGAATAAAAGCTCTTTGAAAATGTCCCCAACACTGCATATCCCATGGTAATTACGTTCTGGATTTTCTTACTGTTTGTTCCCTTGTCCATTCTTTTATCTTTCTTCCTCTGACTCTCTTTACTTGTCTTATTTTTTCGCTGTAAAGAGTTAAGATATTCATTATTTTTTCTTCAAGTGGTATTGTATTGTTTAAAGGAAAGTTTCATTGCTCAAGTAGTCTATTTCTTTCAGTAAATTAAACACTGCTACAAAGCTGATATATTGATAAGTGTAGAGCTTTTACTGTAATTGTACAGAACACCATGATAGGAACATTATTCAGAGCAAAATATTCAAGATATTGTGACAGAACAAAAGAGACCAAGAAAGAATATAATGTTTTTTTGCCTCTGGGGAATGAAAATTTGGTTACTAATGGTACTGATTTTTCTTTTTTTTTCATTTTTCACTGAGATACACTATTCACTATATTTTAATGAATGCTTCATGCTCATTAATACCAGACATTGCAAACTATTAGCGTATAAAGTAAGAAGTTTAATCAGCCACTAAAACCAAATAAAAAAGTCCCAGGTTTGTACAAAAGTGTCAGGAAGATGAGGATATGTTTGCTTTACTAACTATCCAAAATATGAGTAATATCTAGTTGCAAATTTAAAGTATATACATCCATTATGAACTAGTTGAAAACTGTGCTACTTACTAAACAAATTATGTATTAAAATAATTGGGATAATGCAATTTTTGTAATTTCTCCTGAAAAAAATAAATGCCATCATTTCAATAATACTATGTTTAAATGTTCAAAGATATTTCAGTATTTTGTTAAGTGGTAAGGTCTACGTTATTTGTGTAAGACCTGAGCCACCGTGGCATTTTTATAGACTGAGTATGAGAGAGGGACATGAGTGTATAGGGCTCAACTCCAAATGCTTTAAAGGCAGCCCCGTTTTAACATGCCCATGCCTAGTGCTGTACATGACACAAATTGGCCCTTAATTAATGTGTGTTAAATGAATAACTGATGCTACAATATCAATGTTAAATGAAACTTTCATTATAAATATGTTATAACGTATCGTTGAGAAAGAGTTTGATAGAGTCGATATTTATTTAGCCCTACTTTGTGCTAAGCATGGCATTAATCTCTTTTACTTGTGGTATTTCATTTACTTCTTTAAACAATCTGAGTGTGCATTGGGAGAAGGGAACAGATAGAATTCATTCCAAAATGATTTTATGGCATTAAGATTCAAATTAAAAGGAGATGGTCGGAAGCATATCACAGAAGTAACAATTATTGCCCCAGAAACTGTTGCTTCATCTTGCAAGAAGCAATTGATTCTGACTGAGGAGATGCTGAGCTGTTAGGAGGCATCGCCTCGGCAAGTATATACCGGGGTGCCACTGAGGCACATACTGTGGCTGCTGTCAGGGCACTTTGGACTCTTTGTTGCCAGGGACCAGCAGGCAAGAAGAGTCACCTTATCGGCATGGGAAATTGATGCTGATCCCGAGGGGAAGTAGGGCAGCACTTACAAATGGAGACAGGGAAGAATGAGTGTGGCACCCAAGAGATCCATTTGGACACCTTTTGGTGCTCTCTTGCCCCATTGTAACCGTGAAGGGACATGTGCAGCAACCCTAGACTAAGACAGTAAACCTGTCAAGGGCTCACTGCCGTCAGAGATGAAGGTTTGGATCATACTACCAAGGACAGCATGACCTGCTAAGGTGATAGCTGAGGATGAGGGGAATTTGAAACAGATAGCGGAGGGGGGAGAGGATGAGGAACAATCTCGGCCCCCAGATCAACTGCAGAGACTAGGGCTATCTATAGTTCTTCTCAAACCTTCCTATTCAAAATTCAAATTATCGAAATTATTCAGAATTTTCCTCAAGAACTGTATCTGTTCGGGTGGAGCAAAGGGCTCACTGTAGCAGCCAGGAGAACGCCCCCTCAGGGCTGAGATTGGAGGGAGCCGAGTTCACTGAGAGCCCAGCTGCCTTCTGACACCCGTTGCCACATTTCAGTGGAATTCACACTTCCCACAGGCTGCTCTTGCCAAGGAGTGAGTGTGGCTGAGGTTCAAGGGAGGTTTGTTCCTGGGAGAAGCTGGACTATTATGACAGCAGGTAGGATCCCCAACGGCCTTGCCGATCTTTCCTTTGATCTTCGTCTAAGACATTTCCACCCGACCTTGCTTCCTTCCTTCTCTCTGTCCTTCACTCAGGGTCACATTTGAATCGTGATCTGATGGCTCTCCCAGCCTCCTCTGGATCCCTTCCTGTTTTCCTGGTAGCTTGCTTCTCCCGGGCCCGACCCAACACACACACTTACTGGGTGGATTCTGTCCACTTTTTCACTAAGCAGCTTTTGCTCAACTTGCATTATGAGCTGACAGCACAATAATCTTATCTTTTAAGGCTGACAAGCCTCAATCTCTCAGAAATTAATCAAATTTTCAGGCCTGTTGAAGAGACCTTTCTAGTTTTTGCTGCTCCTGCAGATAATTATCTTAAACTTTTGCTCATTTCTTTGTTCAGGACAATGTGGTATTGAGAGGAAGATGGAGGTAACAGCATTTAGGGAGGAAAAAAGAGGTGATAGCATGTTGAAAGTGAACACATCTTTTTTAAATCTTTGACATTCGTTCCAGCAATAAGTTAAACTTTGCTCAGTTTTAGTTGTCTCTTTTCATGCCTTATCATAGCCATTTTTTACAAATACTTCTCTTATTTTTTTCTTTATTTCTATTACCAACTATATGTTTATTAATCTCATCACTATTTCTCCTTCAATTTGGATTCTTTCTCCCCTTTCAAATGTTTTTACTCTCTGTTTACCACTTAGACAGTCACTCATTTAACCATATTTACTGAAAATCAACTGCATACCAAACAAAGAATTGGAATGAAGAAATGAATATAATGTGGATTTATTCTCAGGAAACTAACATTGTACTAAATCTCAAACATTCTAGAGCTTTTTAATAGCTAGGAGATCCTTAAGGAGAGTAAGTCTGCCTGTATGTCAGCATGGCTCGTATTTCTGCCTTTGCTTATCCATCCTGTGAGTTACCTAGGTCACGTGACCCTTCAGAGAAGGACTTGCGACCACATAAAGAGTATAGAAAGCTAACACTTTTGTATCATATTGGCTGAAAAATGAAGGACAATTTATGTAACTGCTACACTGAGATTGCTCTAGTAAGCATATTTTCCCAATCAGAACTTTTTTTTTTGGTAATCATGGAAAACTACTTATTGTGAGCACTTATTACCCAATTGAAATGATTTCTTTTAAGGATAGAGTGTGATTTTGAGTTTTATCCAATTGGAAGCTTATCATGAAGCATGATTGCCTGTCTCAATGCATTATATACAATCAGAAAAGATATGCTGATTAGGTAAGTTCTGTTCAAGTATGTTTATGAGATGTTAGGTTCAGAAGGCCTTGCATTCAAAATTGAGAAAGACATGCTCTCAGGGGCAAGGTCTAATGCAAAGAACAAAAAAGATCAACAGTACATCTGTCCATGAGTGCTCCTGTCAACCTCTTCTGTCTTTGCTTTCTGACCCAATTTTATTGGCTTCAAACCTAGATTTTATCTTAGAATCTTATTTTCACATTCATTTTATAGATACAATAACTCTCCTATGCCAATCTGATATCCAACTTAAGTCTATTTGTTATATTTTATTGGGCTATATCTTATTATTGCTCTCTTTAGCTCACAATCTTGACCCGGTCAGTCCTTTTTTTTCAAAACTTTATTACTAAAAATTTGAAGCATTCTACCCCTGAGATGTTACAGTTAGTATTTTACTCTACTGGATTTGCCACACACATATCCCTCTATCCATGCAACTGTTCAACTAATTTTTGGATGCATTTCAAAGTTAGTTGCAGACATGACACTTCAGCATGCATATCATTAACTAGTGTTCAATAATTCTTTATTGTTCTTTTAATTCTTTAGAAGTAAAGTTTATATATAAGGAAATGCTCAGATCATAAATGTTCTATTCCAGGAAAATTTGACAAATGCTCTGACTTGTGTAATCCAAACCCCTGTGGTCATATTTCTTTCTTTATTCAACTTCTAGTAGGTAAGAGCACATAGCTCACAGACACAGTGACATGTGATTGAATTTAGTTGGGGCAAGAAAAACCTCATTGGGAGACAAACGATTTAAAATCAGGGTCACCTTATGGCATCTTGGTGGCTGGCCCTAACTATATATTGTTTTATAATATTGTCATTTGCCTTTCAACATGGAAGTCAACTCCTTCTTCTCCAGATATGAGCTCTACACTGACAGAAAAAATTTCATTCATCTTTAATTCTTAACACTTAGGAGATAAATACTTTACACTTTAATGAATAAATAGAAGTTGATATTGATCGATATAATAAATCTGTCCAAACTTACAATGTATGCAAGTATCCTTTGCTTTCCAAATAGATTTAATTCCTGAGATCAGATAGCAAGAGTTTAGGCCTGTATATATATACACAGATATATATATCTGTGTATATATAAATTTTAAAGGTCTGTATGCTCCTTAATTCCTAGATATGTATTCTACCTGTCCAATTACTTATTTTTTTATCCCATTTTGACCCTTGATATAGATCAGAGAATCAAAGGCTCATTCAGATGAGTATTTTGCAAAGTACTGCAAAATAGCAGTTTGCCAGCCTAATAACCGCAGGCAAGAGTATCTTATGAGGGAAGGACTGTATTTTCCCACTGAAGGACCGGAGGGCTGCTGCAGGATAAAAATGCAGTTTCAAGTTTCTCTGGACTATAGTTTATTTGCCAGGAAAGGATCAAATGATCTTAGAAAGAACCAGAATCTTGGTGTGGCTAGGAGTTGCCATGAGAGCTGCTTCCTTCATCCCAGCAAAGGCGTTTCTTGGCACCTCCTTAGCAGAGGTACCACTGGGGGTAACAAACACCCCCTGAGAGTCACGTCTGGATTTTATTAATTGCTGAGAGCACCTGAACTAACACATACTATCTCATGTTTTTGAATAGCTTACGTTGTAGTTACTCAGCTCCTGAAGTGCCCTGCCTCTTCACTATATCATAGTTTCACTAAACACAATTTTGCATCCTCACCAGAGCATTGGGTCATGTCCTCAGATGATCCATCACTGGCTACTTTACAGGCAGTAACCTCCCTAAGTCTCCTTCAAGTGTTCAGAAACATAAAACAAGGTCATGCCAAGAGAGTGAAACAAAGGTAAAGGCAGATCTGGGCACTATAGAAATTCATGTTAAGAACTAACCAGAATTTTCCAAGAAAGAAGCAAATCAGGCTGTCAATTCTCAAGTTCACCAAGTCTAACTTAGAACAAGTTAACAAAGCTAGTAAGGCTGGGAGCCTGAGTTACCCGGCAGGCCTTTAAAAACAGAGTCCCACAAAGCGTTTTTGCAGCCTAACTCTGATATACTCCATTCTGTGTAGTCGCCTATAGTAGTCGGTTCTGGGTCTTTCCTTCCACCTGCTGTGACACCTGACATCAACCTTTCCAACTTGGGAAACTGGGTTACTAATATTTATTAACAGTTGCTAATAGTTATTAACATGGTTGAGGTATGCTTTAAATAGAGCCAATATTGAAGAAGAGAGGATGTACTCAAAGAAATATCACCAAATTCCACATCTGGTGCTGATGTTCAACAGAGAGCTGGATATACGAGTCTGGAGATCAGAAAAGAGGTTGAAGGTAGAGATTTGATGATGATTAGCGGTTTGTAAATTATTGATATAAATGAGATTGCCCACAGAATGTAAAGTTAGAAGAATCAGGAAGGAGATTGCTAGAGAATGGCCTGAGAAAAAAAATGAATGTCAGTGTAGAGAATCGCCAGGAAACACAAGAAAGTAAAGAGTTTATGTATGGACTGGTCAAGTGTCAAATAGTGACTGACTAAAGTAAAAGCTTGACTTAAAATTAAACAATGGATTTTCCAAACTCAGACAACAGAGGAAATGGAGAACAAAGACCCAGATGGCGTATGATACAGCTTAGGGAATTCAAAACGAGCACTCTTCCCACATACATTTACCCTGTCCATCCCGTATTATGATGTCTCAAGCCAAAACATTATATTTGGAAGAATGAAACTGTGGTAATAGTAGGCATCTTAATTTTTTATTTATTTTTTCTTACATTTTTAGCTTGATGAAAAATTTTTACAAAGTCACAAAATAAACATAGCTATAACTTATATATCACAGTTTATTCTGCTCATTTGATGTACTATTAAATTTTATGTTTTATTATGTTTCATACTGATACAAATACTGTCTCTCCAGAATGTTAGACTGTGCAATTAGAGGAAGGGGCTGGAGAAGACCAGGAAAACAGAAGGTTTTAACCTAGGGACAAAGGTGTTTCTGTGTGTTTGTGTTTGTGTATGTGTGTACGTGTGTGCAGTACTGTTTCATGACATTAAAGGGTGTGACTAATCTAGAATCAAAAATTCTATTTTGAGAGAGTCGTCTCAGATTGACCTGTTCACAAGAGTTGATTTTTCAGTATTGAAGAGTCGATATTTGTCCTCAGTGTCCTCTTTTATGAGTGAATTTAAAGTTAGTCATCTTGTCTTCCTGCACAAGGCAAAATAATTTGATTTATCTGGATTTATGTCTCCTCTTAACTGCATATTATCCAAAAATAAGGTTTTCCTTTTTTTCAGGTTTTTTTTCAGGTTTTAAACAATATATGTCCCTCCTCCATCTTTTTATATTTAGTAACTTTAACCGATTTAGACATATCTGTATTGTTGAAACAAAGGGTATTTGTGAAACGTCCTTTCTGCAAGTCCTTCCAAAACAACAGTCTCTAATCTCCCATTACTCTGGCAATGCAAATCTTGGCATTTATTTTCTCCTTTTGTTTTGTTTCTGATTATGTTTAATGTAAACCTTCTATGACCTGTCTCGAAGCCCCTCAGCCTGAGTACTGTTGGCTGTGATTTTTCTTACCCTTAATTGTGCTCTTGACTTTGGTTTAGTCTTTCCCTATCTGCTCTGAGCTCCCAGGTTTATTTTTGCAAAGTATTCATCCATCTGCCGGCCACTTTTCCCAGCACTCTGCACGGGCATTCATAAAAGCATCTCTTGTTATGCCCTGACTTTTGCTCTCTCTCTCTGGGTCTTAGTCTGGAAAGAGAAATGGACTCTAATCCCTCTGTTATCTTTGGATTGGGAAGTATTGAATGTTCCTTCTACGTCATCTGTTTGTAATCCATCTAAAGTAATTTACCCTCAATTTCCCTTAAACTCTCCTTACTTTAGCAGATACTGAGGAAGGACTGTTCATTTTCATCAATTTCTTTTTCTCTTTGCCCTGACAATGCTCCTTTCTCTCCATCTTCCCCTCCATCAGTTATGTATGTAATTATCTCTTTTTCTTCCTTCTTTTCATTCAAGTCTCTTTCTCTTTCCATTGTTTTTAGATCTCAGAGGTATGTCTTTCCTTGTCATTACCTTCACATAGGCTTCCACTGAATCTAATTTGGGAGTTCTCCACTCTTCCTGCACATTAGAATTACCTGGGAACTTAAAAGAACATAGTGGTTTCTGGTACCGTACCCAACAAAATAAATCTGAATCTCTGAGGGTGGATTTAAAAGCTTCTCAAGTGATTTTAATGTGCAGCCAGGAATGAGAACCATTGATCTACTTACTCTTAGCTTGTTTGTTTCCACTTACCTTCCTGTTTCAAGTAATGGAACTCATTGAATATATCCTTGCAGTGCTTTTTATTTTGGTGGTGGTGTAACGATATGACATTTGCAGCACAGATAATCTCCACCCAAATAGATAGGACACTTATGAATTATATCATACTTCCTGTCACTTCATGAGTGCTAGGAAAGGCAGGGAAAACAGAGGGGAAAATAAGGCAAAAAAGACGAATAAGTGGCCAGAGAATTAGGCTGAGAGACACAGAGAGAGAAAGTAAGAAGAGAGGATGCAAGTGTTCCTCAAAGTGCTACCAACCCCATAGGGATTCTTCTTACATATGCAAATTCCTGCCCTTTCCTAACAGAGTGGGTCAGACACTGTGGGGACTGGGACATTTCTACTTTAAGCATTTTTGAGATAATCTTACGCCTCCTGAAGTTTGAAAACAACAATACAGGTTAACAAAAGAACTGACAAATCCCACTAGAAGTTATAGCTCCTTATTTTTAAATACTTTATGCCACTAATAAAAAGCAAGCATGAACAAATTCATTGAAAGCAGGTCTCTAATAAAGCGGAAATGCTGTGTGTGTAGGTACGTAGCGGGCAGGTGGATGGATATGCTGTGGTTGTACATCATATCATATTCTGCAGTATTCCCTGAATTTGCAAGATCACAGGATTACCTGGCTCACTTGTTTAAAACTTGAATTTCTGAACCCCTCAATGGGTGCAAAATAAATATTTTGATTGAAAAGGCCAGGAGTGGGCTCCAGGAGTATGTGCGAGTGTGTGTGTGTTCCCACAAGTTCCAGAGATGATTACTATGATAAGGGAAATCCAGAAAAAACTGATTGTGGGCAATTTCAGAGGAATTGGGAAGATCCTTCTAAACATTAAATAGCTTTAAACCTGTTTTTGAATACTAGAAATTCTTTTTCAAAGGATCATTCATTCAGTAGTTAGATATAAAATATATAACTGGTATAGACTATTTCCTGAATGATTTGTTTAAAGTAAATCATTGAGTAAGCACATACAAACAATACAAAGACATGTTTTACTTTCTTCCGTCTTTTGCTTTGGCTAAGTGGATTAGCTTAAGCAGCCAGATTATTGTTCTGAGTTAAGTGAAAAACTGACTATGGGTTCTGCATAGTTGGATGGGGAATGTTGACAGTCTAGCTTCACTTTCAGGAGACTGGATGCAGAAAGAGGGAAAGTTGATTCCCTCCCACTTCTTCAACCTGGGTCTTTAATGTAGTTCGCTCCCTGGAGGTCCAACATTTGGCCAGCTCTTTTCCGCTCCTCCTATGGCCCCCTACATGCCTAAGAAGCCCTCCCTAAAGAGTTCACTTTCTTTAGCATGTGGGTCTGATGGTTTAGCCTGGGGATGAGTGTAACTCCTAATAGCGAGCATTCCATACATGAGGAAGCAGAGAGAATCCTGCTTGACCTGCCAGTTTTGCTGTGGGTAGTGGAGTTTATTAACTGCTCAGATGATTATACCCAGAAAACAGTGTTCTTTCCATTTGTACACTTAATAATGACATCTTTGGTTTGCTCTTACTATAAATCTTTCTAATGGTTTCCTCCTGAGCTTGTTTTAAGCTTGTGGGTTCTTCTGCTTTTGTCAGTCCAATGCTATTTTCTGTCTTCTGAGTTGGTCCCAATTTCTTTGATGTTGGTCACATCCTCTACTGGTTTTAAATGCTTTCGGTAATGGTAAGGGATTTGGATGAGAGGGAGGGCAAAAAAAAAAAGAAACCAAAATTGATCAAATGTGGTATTAGTCAATAAGATAAAAGAAACAAACCCACAAACCTCTGATTAATTTAAGCTGAAGTGGAATCTATAGAGGGGATATTAGGAAGCTTGCCGAATTGCCCTAAATCCTGCATAACCAGTTTTAGAAATCTCCAATGTTCCCTCCAATGCAAAGACTGATATTCTGAGCTTCCATAGTGGGAGGGAGGCAGCCAAGGCCTTTTCAAACTGTTACTCTATCAATCACATTCTGGCTTCCCTTTAATCTCTGCAAACATGGCCCAATTTCCCAATGATGCACTCATTACCACCTTAAAAAGTCCTTGTGTATTTAACCTTGCATTGTGTCAACTTGCCAATCTTCAACAGTGAATCACTCCACCATCTGTTTTTCAGATTTTACTCCCAGGTTGCTGGACTTTGCTGGATAAACTCAAAATTATGCTGACCGAAATTCATGTTAACTTAATTCTGAGTCATGAATTTGTCCATGGTTTTTCCTTGACCTTCCTTTCTTCTTTCTCTTCATCCTTTGTCCTGGATCAGCTGTAGCATAAATGAGGGAGCAAGAAAATTGGAGAGAGAAGGCCTGATTTTAACTCTAGTTAACTTGTTACTGCGTGATTTAGGGAAGAACTTTTGATTTCTCTCTGTTCCTGTTTTCTCTGTGATATGAGGACAATACTTGAATTATAGGATGCTTATGATTATAAAAAGATGCATGTGAAATTAGCTTCCAATCTACATTATGCCCATATATGGAAGCTACATTATGCTTTATTGCAAAGCAATCTGAAATTTTTATTAAAAATATTTACTTGCTGATTTTTTTCTGTAGATGTTCATTTCCAAATTTCCAGCTCTTGCCGGACAGTGTGAAATCTCCACTGACACCTCAAACTAAAAATGTCTATAACAAGCAACTTCATTTTCTCCCCAAATTTCTCTTCTTTCTGATTTAGGACAATTCTAGTTAGTTAAGAGAGATCCTTCAGTATTATGTCATCTTATTGTTCCACTCCCAGCACACTTGTATCATCACATTTTTAAATATCTTTCCTTCTACCTCACTTTGATCAAGAGCATAATAATCTGTCTTATCAATTTGGTGCTACTAACCAGAAGCTAGAAACCTTGTTTCATGTACTAATTCACCACCCAAGATATGAGAAAATCCTGGAGATAAGAAGAAAAATCTAAGTAATCCAAGCTACATAATCACTTTGTTTACTTACTTTTAATTCCAATAAATTCTACAACTCAATTCACAAGCCCATTAGATTACGTTTGCATAACAAATATTATCTCAAAGTAGATTCTATACCATTTTACTTGTATCTTCTTCATATAGTTATTGGAATATCCATCCTGTATTGCTTTATTCTAATAATTGTATCTAAAATTCTGGCATCATTATTACTGAAGTCCCCTCTGCTCTCCAGTGCCTGCATCGATGTGTACTTGCAAAAGACCCCTCTGCCCCTTGGGTTCCTTGCTTCACTGTGCCAAATTGTATTAAATGTCTTATCCTTCCTAAAATCCTCTCATTAAAATCAGAAAGAGTGATTCTTATAAAGCAGCTACAGAAGCAGGATTTGCTCTTCCTGTGTTCACAATTGAGAGGTAAAAAAATCTGCTGTGATGTAATGTCTAGAGTTTTCTCTTGTGAGAGTACAGATGGTAAATACAGCTGCTCTCCTCCAATCAATTTCCTCCCATTGGTCTTCTGTTATCCTTTTTCCCAGAGAAGTTTCCTGTTTTCTAACAGTGTATTTTCTCACACAATCTAAATTATTTTTATAGTTAATTCTTGAGTTTTAATTTTAACACTTAGATGACATCTAAACTTGTCTTACTTTCACTTGGGATAATTAACTATTTTCTTTAACCTCAAAGCAGTGGGTCTGAGATTTCCTGGCTGTATGGTGGAGTGATTTTGTAGTAATAAGAATTCGAAGTATAATTAGTAATTCGTACAATTAATAGGTTTACTTGTCAGAGATTCAGATCCATATATACTAAATAAGGTAGGCAAATAACTAGTGCGCCTTAATGGGCTGGAAAGAATGCTTGGAAAAGCCAAGTAATTACAAATATTTTTATGAAACGGGATTGACACCATTTTGTCTTTGAATAGGGTTTGTTTGAGAAGATTGGCTCACTAATATATTCACTAGTTATGTCTCAGTGTATAAGTTTAAGTGGAAAATTAATGTAATCAATATGAATAATATGAATATATAGATATCACATTCTCTTAAAATTGCCAAATATATGTAGTATATGCATATACATTATATATACATAATTGGCAATTTTATGAAATATTAAAGGAAAGATTATCCATTTATCTATCTATATTAAATAGGCAAATATTTCCATTTTCCACTTAGCTTTGTCTGGTAGACATACTAGATATGGTGTTTATTGATAAAGAGGCAATAAAAATGTTTTGGGAAAAGACATAGTAGCATATGAACGTTCTCTTTTTTAATCTCTGAAAATCACTTTACTTAAACACGTTTTTCTATGGGACATTTCATACCTCTGACATACGCCTTAGCCAAGAATAGAGGTAACTAGTTAGGTCAGGGACACGGAATCATTGAGATCCATCTGGTTTGTATTACAGACATTTGCATAACTTTTAAGAGAACATATAATATTTTTATTCCTCTTATTACGAGTGACAAAGCATCCATTTTTAAAGTAATTATTTAGTTTAAAACAGTATGCATAAGGGCAGAAGAGGTGGGAAAGGCCAGAGGAAGCCCGGGCTTCCGTGATGTAATAGCACCAGCAGAGAAATGCTGTCCGTCCCGGCTCCGGGAATCTGGAGATGGACCAGTCAGGCTACCAATATACACTGTTTCTAGGAGTTAGGGATACAGAAATAAAACAGACTGAGCCCTCTTTCCAAGCTGCTTGACTAACTGAAGGGAACAGAGAGTGAATGTGAAAATAAATAAGATGACTTCAGGCACTGAAAAGTAGAGAATAACACACTAGATAGGGCGGCCAAGAAAGGCCTCTCGGACAAGGTACGTTTCAGCTGAGATCTGAAGAATGAGAAAGGAGGGCTGTGTGAAGATGTGGGGGAGAGCATTCCAAGCACAAAGAACAGGAAGTACAGAATCTCTAATCCAGGAACAGCATGATGTGCTCCCAAGACAAGGGAGAAGGCCAGTGTCTGGAGAGAAGTGGATAAGGAAGAGGGTGCAAGGACACGAAGGCAGAAAATTGGCAACAGGAAGATCACAGGGACCCTTGTAGGATATGACACAGAGTTTAGGTTTTTATTTAAGGGTAACGTTCAGCCACTGGAGTTTTAAAAAGGGTAAGGAAGGAATATAATTCATACTTCAGAAACATCATGCAGGCTGCTGTGTGGCGGATATGCTCTCGGGCCCAGAACAGCCAGGAAGATCAGTTAAGGGGTGCTACTGAAATCCGAGGAGAAATGAGGGAGGTTTGGACCAGAGACACTAAAAAAGAGAATGAGAAGCTGCATATTTGGAACATATTTGGAGAAAGAGCTGACAGGACATCCTGATGGGCAGAAAATAGAGCGTAGGAGAAAAGAATCACGACTATTCACCTCACTCTTTCCTCACTTTGTTTTTTTCCAGAAATATTGTTTTGTTATAAATATAGAGAAGCAGCTTTTCCTTCTCTCCTCCCCACCTTTCAATTTCTCTCTAACTGATTCCCTGGCCTTTTTTCTTAATTTTGTTTTTGGACATCGCGGTATGGAATTCAAAACTAAACAACAAATAAAAAATACACGTTTCATACTATCGTGGCAAAGAAGAACATTTGTGTTCATCAACATGTTTTCTCTTGGAAAGCCTGTTTTGCGTCTCCTCTTCTACAATGAATGAGTAATGAAGATTGCGGACAGAACAGCCACACACTTAGTATCCCCTATCTACATCAACATTTCTAATATCAAGAATGGAAATAGGATATTACATTCCTTTTTCAAGTGAAAGCTAATTGTTGGCTTGAGGCTAAGAAAACTACAAGAGGAATAATAATGGCAATTATATTTTGAGTGCTTGCTTTGTGTCTGACATCGCTCTTTATGCTTTATGTATGTTAACTAATTTAACACTAGACCATCCTATGATGTACTTTAAAGATGAGAAACTGAGGCACTGAGGTGGAGAATCTTGCTCAAGTTCACAGAGTTAACACATGCTAGAGCTGGTATTCCGTTCCAGGCAGGAAACTCCAGAAGCTGTGCATTTTACCAGCATGTGTTGATATTCTTTCTCATCTTAGTGCAGTTTCAGAAATAGCAGAAGAATGGCTGCTATTTCTAGCACTTTCTCTAATGATAAGGATAGAAGCAACAGAGCCTCTTAATCTCTGAGGCAAGAGAAAATAACCCAAATGCTCATTGACCTCTGATAATGGATAACATAGGTAACCACACATGCTGGCCTTCCTAATGTCTCCAGTAGTGAATTTATTGTAATTCTCCAACATGAAAATTACCCAACAAATATTCTGAAAACATCATTCTGAATTCTGAGTGTGTGAGAAGGTGACATTGGTGTACTTTTTGTATGTTATCACCTTGAAATTTCACAACAAATCTCACGATATAAGTATTGTTAACCTGGTGTTACACATGCAATGCAAAAAAAATTATGAACTTGCCCAGGGTCATATAGATAATGAATTCCAGAGTTAAAATGACCATCTTTGTATGCATTCAAATCCCAATGCACTTTCCAAAACAATGTCCTATATTATTAGTGAATTATAAGAGCCAAAATCACCTTCACCCAGTTTTGAATATCATACTTAAACGATACTGTTTAATTGATGTAAAATAATACTTCAGTAATGCTTTGAAGCCAATAGAACTTTGATAGAAAAACATCTATGAGAATAGGGTTGTTCCTTTGTTTTGTTTTCCCGTTTATATTAACCCTTGTAATAAGAAACTTAAATGGTTCTTTCAAAACAAAACCACAGTAGCATAAAATGATATAAAAGTATGAAATCTTTGTTCTGAAGAGGGAAAATCACAGAAGCAACACATGTTCTATCTTTCTTCATGATTTATTAATCAGGAATTCTATTTTTTATTTCTACCTTTTCATCCACTCTGATGTGTATGTTTTCTTTCCACATGACTGAATTTTTCTACATTTCATCCAATCTTTTTATTCCACGGAATTTTCTTTGACTGAGTGGCTTTTGTTTTGGGTATATGTGTGTGTATGTGTGTTTTCATTGCAAAGGTGGAACCCTGCAGTAATAGTAAACTGAGAAAGCTAGGTTACTCCTATTGAAAATGGAATCTTCCAAGGACTCAGACAATAACTTTAACCTAAAAGAATGAGTACTCTGTAGCTGAAGGGGTAGAAAAATTGTTCAGTGGTGAAATATGAAGCTGAACCAGAACAAGAGGAGGAAGTCTACTTCAGACAGAAATCTCCAACGTGTGCTGCTCATCTGGTCTGACCACTTGCAGTACCAGATTCTAGATTTCAGTAGACCATTTGGGCAAGTCCATCTGCTCCAGACATCTACCTAAATCAGTATTTTCTAAAATTAAAAACCGGCAAATTAGAGATAGCCAAAGTAACACTATAGATTGAAAAAATATATATAGTTTCTATATAACTGGTTTTAATTATTAAATCTATATATGACTCCTCTGTTCCAAGTTTGGAATGCTTTAGCTTGTCCTAACATATTGGTATTCAAAGTTTCTCTGCCGCCACCCTGATATGCGCCCAGTGACTCCTGGAGCGTTTCTAAGCAGTCTGGGTTGTGACTGGAAGATGTGGTCTAGAGACAGATCGATGATTTGGCGTCTTGAACCGGGAGAACCAATCAGGAGGTGATCTACTGACACTAGAGCTGAGTGAAGTTTCGAGAATCAGGTAGCAGTGATGGTCCCATCCATGTGACAGGCTGGCTCCAGTATTTTTGCTGGAAACTTTTTTGCCATAAACATCTTTGCAGCAAGCATTTTTGTGGCAGACATTTGTGCTGCATAACTAATTTGCCATAAGGAAATTTTGCCATAAAAGATAAAATAACCGGTTGACAGTTTGGTTTCACTTCTTCATTGACACAGTGCTCCCATTTTTATGTTATATCAACCTCAGCCTTCATAATGGTCTATGAAATGGTGCAGAGTTGAACCCACATTTCTCATAGAACTTTGGAAAGTCTATCAATGGACATGTGACAATATGCCAAAAACAAACAGCAGTGTAGAAGGCTTGCACAATGCAGTACAAAGGTCAGTTACAAATACGCATCCTAGTATTTTGACACTGATACCTCTCAATGAAGAAAGACACTTTGGCAAAAAGGAAAAAGTGAGATGTCAAAAGAGGAGAGGAATCAACAAGCAATGAAATGTATAATGCTATGAATGAAAGACTTCGAAAACAAGCACTTAGGTACAATCCACAAAACAAAATCAGTTATTTGCACAGTCTTGCCATGAATCTACACACATTTTAAAGGTATTCAAATATTTTGTATTTTGCCATAAAGTGTTTTGTTATTCACTTTTCATGTTTCATTGTATGCTTTTTAATGTCCCTCTTTTAACTTTTGCTTATTTCATCTTTTACAGCAAAATTGCCTTATGGCAGTGAAAACGCAGCAAAAACTTTTTCAGCAAAGATGTTTCTGGTAAAGATGCTTACGGGGAAAAGTACCTAGAAGCTTGGTGGGCAGTCTGGTAAAATGAGTTGTTCGTGGGTTTTAGAGCTTAAGCAGTCTCTCTGAGTGCACTCAGCTTCTGGGTACTTGAGCACTGACCCCTCACAGATTTCTTCTCCGCATCTATGAGCTCTGGCACTTTTCGGGCCACACACTGAATTTAGGATGACCCTCAGGGCTGCACTAAGCTATGAAAATCCTAATTTTCTCCTGTCCTCTTTACCCAAATCTCTTCTGGATTCCTGCTCCCTTCTCTTCCGGGTCTTCCCACAACAAATTTGTCCCAGCCTACTCTGCAGAAACGGAGTTTTAATGCTTCCTCAAGGCTGTCTTCAATCATGTTACTCTCAATTCTGCTCCAACCTTCCAGCCCCTAACCAGCCTCTCCAAAGACCTTTTTTTATGGCTTGAAAAAGAAAGGGAGAAACCTCTGTCAGGCTCTCTGCTTTATAGATAAGAACTACAAATTTCAGTAGTTTTAGTCTTAATTTCTAATTCATCATCAGGAGATAATAAAACATGGGCTAAGTTTTCCTAAGGATATTTTCAGTTTTTACAAATTTATCGAGGTAGAATTGTCATCTAATAAACTGCACATATTAAAGTGTACAATTTGGTGAGTTTTGACAAATATATTCACCCATGAATTCATTACCACAATCAATGAATAAATTCATTTATTCATTGAATAAATGAAGATTTTTGTATCTCCCCACACTTTCCTCTACTCCCAGTCCCCAGACAACCGCTAATCTGATTTCTGTCACTATAGGTAGTTTACATTTTCTAGCATCTCATGTAAGTTTAACCATGCAGTATACGCTCTTGTTTGTCTAGCTTCTTTCACTCAGCACAATGATTTTGAGATTCCTCCACACCGCTGTGTTTTAATAGTTAGTTCTTTTTATTTCTGTGTATTTGGTGGAGAAGATATACCACAATTTGCTTATCCACTTACCCACTGATGGACATTTGGATCATTTCCAGTTTGGACTATTTCAGATAAAGCTGCTATGGACATTGATGCTTAAGTCTTTGTGGATCTATATTTATATAGTAGGTTTATTTTTAACTTTTCAAGAAACTTACAGATGATTTTCGAAAGTGCCCGTGCCACTTTGCATTCCGATATCAGTGCGTGAGGATTTCAGTTGCTTCATATTCTTAATGCTCGGTATGTCAGTTCTTTTACTTTTGGCCATTCTAATGTTAACGTAGTGATGTTTCATTGTGGTTTTAATTTGAAGTTCTGTGACCAGTAGTCTTGAAGATTTTTTTATGTCCTTATTTTATATCTTCTGTTGTAAATTCTATGCTCACATCTTTTGCCAATTATTCAACGTGGGCTTTTTTTGGGGGTATTATTGCATTATAAGAGTTCTTTATATATTTGCACATAAGTAATTTGTGTGATATATGTCTTTTGAATATTTTCTCACAGTGTGCGTTATTGTTTTTTTTAATGCTGTCTTTTGAACGGCATTAATTTTGATAAAATACAATCTATTTTGTTCTTTCACAGCTCAATCTCTTTTTGTGTTCTCCAAGAAAAATTTTCCTATCCCAAGGTCACAATGATTTTCTCCTATGTTTTCTTCTAGAATTTTTTTTAGGTCAAAATATTGTTTGAGGTTGGGTTGATGTCCTTTTATTTTTTCTGTACAAATATCCATTAGATTGAACACCATTTATTGAGAACACATTCCTTTTCTCCCAATGAATTACTTTGATATTTTTGCCATGATCTAATTCACCATGTGTGTCTAGGTCTATTTCTGCACTCTCTATTCTGTTTAATTGGTCAATACATCTATCTCTTTGCCAATAGAAAATTGTCTTGATTACGATAGCTTTATATTAAGTCTTGAAACCAAGAATAGTAATTCCTCCAAGTTTGTTGTTCTTTGGAAATATTTTTTGTCCTAGTTTTTTCTGTGCTTTAGTTTGTGCTCCATGTTCTCCTTGTTAGAAAGTAATATGCTCTAGAGTGGCCATTATTGCTAATTGCAGAGCTCAAAAGATTTCAAATTATCTACGGAGAGTTTCCTCCTCTTTAATGTGTTCTGCACCTGGGGAAGGAATATTTTTTTCTTCTTTTTCTTAAGTCAAACTTTAGCAGTAAGAGGTCTTTATAGGCCTTTTTTTTTTTTTTTTTTCCCCCAGTAGAGAACATGCTAAAGATCTTCTGGTAGGGGATGGTGAGTACAACTGATGGACAGAGGCTTGTAAAGAGTTAGAACTCTTGGGAGATCCCCTTTGATCTGTGCTAACAGAGTTCCTTAAGACACTATAGAAAAGCAACATCAGCAAAAGAGGACAAGTGGAGTTGTTGGAAGCCAAATCAGGAGCTAAATGTACCGTCAAAGAAGATGGGGTGGGACATAGGCCCTGAGAACCAAGAAGCAAGATTAGTAAGGAACCACAGGGAGAAGGTAAGCAGAGAGCCATCCAAGCAAATTCCTGCTGTATTGATCATAAAATTGATTTTTATTTGTTTACTTTAGGGTAGCACGTGGAAGGAACAATTCATTTAAAGTAACAAGATAGACGCTAGAGCTCATAGTTGCTGGGCGCTCACCCCACAGACTAGATATTGCTCTAAGCATTTTGTATGAATGAACTGATTTAATCTTTGGAACAACCCAATGAGGTCGATTTATTATGAAGTCCATTTTGGAAAACCGAAGTACAAAGAGACATTAAAGACGTCCATCAATTCACATAACTACTAAGTGGAGGGAAAGGTGTTGAGGAGCGTGGGGCCCAGATGTGAATCCAGCCAGTCTGGTTGGAAAGATCCTTGCTGTTATCTGCTTTGCTAGGTAACCTCTTCAGATTGGATGGAAACAGACCTCATGCTGGCTTTTTCCTTATTGATGGTTCTTTCATTGACCAATTTTCCAATCGTTTTGTGTTGGCAGTCCACGTATTCAAAAATGTCATCTCACCCCAGAAATAAGGTTAGTTTGTAAAGAGAAACAAGTCACATAAAATGTACAGTTCTGAACAGATTTAATCTACAGATTTCAGGGTAAACTTCAGGCTGTCTGTTACAAGTATCACAAGCTTTGTGGAACCCTCCATGCTTCATGAATCTCTCTCTTTCCTTTCTAATAGGTCTCATAAGTTTTATGAGCACATATTTACCTTCAGTCCATTTGACAATATTGAAGCTTGAGAAAGCAAAATTCTATATTGGATTTGACCTGGGTAAAGTGTTTTCACTATTCAACAGCTGTATACATTCTCATACTTTCTCTTATCACCCTTAAGCTGGAGGTATGCTAAAGTTTTACTATTTTTACAATTTAAAATATATTTGATACCAATTTTCTAAGCAAGCTAATTTAGGACTAAAGTGATCTTTCCTAATGGAAAACTGCTGAGAAAGAAATGCCCTGGACCTCATCGAATTTATTAAAACAGAGAGATTCAAGAAAACCTCCTCAGTAGCAGTGCAGTATCTGAATTTTCAGTAAACTTGTTTCAGCCATATTTTTTTGTTATTTCGAATTAGTTCTTCTCTGAAATTATTTACACATTAACAAACGAGAGGGCTAAAATAACCATACACTTCTTATTCCTCTTCAAAGTTTTAGATGTTTTCAGAAGATCCACTTACACTCTGAATTCTGAAGAGAGTAGAGTGTTGTATCACAGTTGGGAGCTAGGACTTTGCAGTCAGACAAATTTGGGACTGCATCTGATTTTACTTACTCTCTATACGGATGGTGGTCACATTTTGTGATTTCCCCTGCTTGTCAGCAAAATGATAAAAGCTATTAATAATATTAGTCATGATGATGAAGTTTATTTATCACATTTTATAAATACATTTTTTTATTTTCAACCTCACAACAGCACAGTTACTTGGGCATCACTGTGAAATAAGGAAGTTAGGCTCAAAGAGGAAAAGAAAAGACAGAAACTTGTCCAGATTGATATGGCTTGTGGAGCAGAGCCAGGATTTGCAATGAGGCTGTATGATTCCCTGTCATTTGCCATGGCATCTTCTTTGTTGTCTTTGCACAGAGCTGAACATACAGTAAGCACCAGAAGTGGAGTTACCACAAAGCTAATAAAGCTAAGCTTCAGGACCCCTCAATTGCATGGACACCTTTCAAAACTCTGTCCTTAAACTTGTATTTACATTTTTGTATGCCTTTCCTTATAAATGGCTCCACAAATCATGTGAGTTTTAGGCCTTACTAAACCTGGATCTGCCTTAGCATGGTGCTCAATAAATGTTAGCTCTTATTATTGTAAGCACCCACTTCCTACTGCTACTTATTATACTATTCATGACTTTTGTTTGTGCTGAGGTTGCAATTGCGCAACTACTCCATCTCGTCTCTGATTCTTGCTTGCCAGCTACAGGTACCTTCTGTTGATTCTTTGTTTACCCAGCATTCTCTGTGAGGCTCGCCTAGTTATACACTAACTTAAGCAGAAATATGTATATAAAAGACTTTGCCAAATATGAAACACAAAGCATGTATAAATTTTTATCACTGCTCTCAGTAGGCACATGCATTTGAATGATGAGAAGACATTCTGGAGAAATAAGCCCTCTTTTGTCTTTCCCATCTTACCCCTCACTGCCTCTGCAGTATACCATTTGTGATACTGAATAAAATACTGATTTTTCTATGAATCTAGCATGACCTTGAAGTCTATATAATGGCAATGATAAAAACATTGACAGTCATTACCATGGCAATAATTTTTTTTTTTTGAGGAAGATTAGCCCTGAGCTAACATCTCTGCCAATCCTCCTCTTTTTGCTGAGGAAGACTGGCCCTGAGCTAACATCCGTGCCCATCTTCCTCTGCTTTATACGTGGGATGCCTGCTACAGAATGGCTTTGCCAAGCAGTGCCACGTCCGCACCCTGGATCCGAACCAGTGGACCCCTGGCCACCGAAGCGGAACGTGCACACTTAACCGCTGCACCACTGGGCAGGCCCCTTACGGCAATAATTTTATCAGAAACTGATTATTGATGCAGTCATAGGCTGAATGTGTAACCTACATTATGTCATTCGATAATTATAAAACTCTGTGAGGTTGGAATTTTATTCCCAATTTACAGATAAGGAACCAAAGTCTTGGAGAGATTAAATGACTTGTCTGAGGTCACATAAGTAGGGGGTAGAGTCAAGACTGGAACTCAGATCTGTGACCCCAAAGCCCCTAATCCATGCTTTCTGGGCTCCCTCTACCCACCGTTGCTCAGACCACCAGCAGCTTGATCAGCAACACTGAGTATAGGTAAAAATAGTAAATTGATTTGGGGGGGAAAAACCTGGAAAAATAAAACTCTTTATGTCTGAAGTATTCAGACAAATCATGGAGTTAATTATATATTCTAAAATTATGCAAATGATCTTTTTAGTTGTGAATTAATCAATGTTAATCACTTGAAAAATAGCTTTTAAGTTCTTTTTTTTCTTAGAGATGTGTCAGAGTAGTTGAAATTCTCTTAGTAAGCATCCTTTTTAAAAATTCCATTTTTTTTCCTAGCAGATGAGGACTGCTTGAGCTATTTTGGTGTTGAGCAACACTCACAGTAGGTGATTAAATTAGAGGCAGGTGTAAAACTGCTAAGAGTTACCAGGGCTCTGTTTTCTGATCACTGGGGTTGTGTGTCAGCAGTAAATTTCTGACGCCTGAAAGCCTTTCTTTTGTGTAAGGGAAAAGATACTAATGTCACTTGCTATTTAGAAAGAGCAGTCAATGAAGGGGTAGAAGGAATATTGGATGAGAAAGATATGGCTGTCTCTTTATTTGAATTAAAAAGCAACACGTTCTCAGCTATGGGTATTTCAAGTGCACATTCAGAAAAATGCAAAGAGAGTCAGTGAAATGACAATCCCCTTATCAGCAAACAGTAAGCCTAGTAACTGTCCATTTATTTTCAAAAGGCCTTAATCTGGTGATGTTAAGTAAAGTTTCTGGAGGTCCTCTGGTGAATGAACCTCATTCCAGTTTATTGACCTTCACAATTTTGTAAAAACAACAGAATTACGCTAATATCATCATAAAACAGGGAAATGCTCTGAACCTATCATGAAAGGGAGATTTGACTAAACTTCTGGGCATCTCAAGTTGTCACTGTTTATTTATTTTTCAGATATGGTTAGAGATGTATTTTCAATCTGCATTTTGCACCATGGATATATATTTTTCCTCCAAAATAGTATATCAAAGTACCTGAGAGATTTGAATGTTACAAACTGTTTTTAAAATGAAAATTCCTAAAATTTATTTCTTTGAGGCATCTGATGGTTTTTGGCATGTCTATGATTTTCCCTCTCCAGTTCTAAGTGCCACATTAACTTTTTCTTGCAAAAAATGTTTTAATATGTAAATCTTCGTTTGCTTTGATGGTTTGTACATTCTATGATTCTTAAGTTCAGCAACTTCATACAGTTTGAAAAGCAGATTGATCATTAAGCAGATACGGTTTGATTTTTCCACCGGTTACTTCTAAACTGGGTGTACTTACGGTATGCTTCTTCTTGGATCAGACTAAACCATGCTGATGGACCTGCAAATAAAGTTTGCTTTCCAGAACTTAATAAACAATATTGGAATTCTCTTTTCCCAGAGTGGCTAAAGATGGAGAGATTTTAGCTGTTGAACCTTGACTGCTCTAGGAAAGACTCTGCAAATACATTTGTTTTTCAAGTAAAATCTTACATGCATCTTTAAAATAATTTGTTAGTATATTAATTCTCCAGAACTTATGCTTTGCAATCGCTTGTGTCTGAAAGCCCTGTGCGTTCAGGTCACAGTTATATACTCAGTCACACTTGGTGAAATAGAGTTCAAGTTTTTCAAGATAAAAACTAATGAAAAGATTTGTATTTTTGAAATAACTGGCTCAATACATATTTTCTAGTACTTAATAGTTTCAAATACTGACAAAACCTTGAGGTGTTGGCATTCTATTGCATGGTAATCTGTTGAAAACCTTTAGAGAAGAGAATTTACATTTCACTAACTACTTGATGTTATCAAAATGAATTGTAAAATGACATATCTAGAAACATCTACATGTGTTTTTATTAAGAAAAGTCTACACATTACACAAGTCACCAAAAGATGCTCAATAAATCCTTACTGATTGAGGCTTGATGACAAGAGGATTACTTAGTAAACTGAGAAATCAAAATTCATCATTTTGAGGGCACACGGAAGAAATATTCCAGTGAATAGAAAAGTGTTATATTTTCCCAAAGCTAGCTAGACTCATTGATTTTGTAACCCTAAAGATTTACCAATGATTTCGATTCTGTTTTGGATGATTAAACAAAATGTATCCTAAAACAAGGAGGCTAGACATGGAATGTTGGAAATTGTACTTCGCTTCTCATTTATTGTAGTTATTTCACTTTCATATATGATATATAGACTTACTTCTTGTTTTCTTCATTATAGTAAGTAAATGGAATTACTATGGGCTATTATTATGAAAATAAATGGAATAAAAGAAACTGAGAAATTATGGTGGCTAAAAGTAAGATGGGTTGTAACTGCTCTGAAACTACTTAGATATTTAACGATATTTTTCTTTTGGCAGTAAATAGAAACAGAAGGAACCTATAAAAGAATAATTTGCAGGAAAGTCTGTATGGAGACTTTTCTGGCTCTTGGGCGTTAAGGCTTGTCAGTTTCACAAGCGGCTCCATCATCAGACGTTCTGACTTTATTTCTATGCCCACGCAAGGCTCTTAGATCCATTCTCCACCCACCAAGGTGCCAAACTTTGCCTTGTCTTTTGCTTCCACCGGGAATCTAATTACCCCAAGTGGGGTCACAACATGAAGTACACTTTAGTCTCAACTCCACTTTTATTTTCTTAGAAACGAATCTAAGGTGATCAAGTCATTCTGATTTGCCCAAAGGTATCCCAATTTTAAAACTGGAAATCCCAGGTCTGGAGCGCAAGCCAGAATGGTTGGTCACCCTTGAATCCGTCATACTCAGGAGTTTTCCTAGCTGCAATACTCCTGTCTTGTAAACATCCCTGATACACGCACTGTAGTTCAGGTATTCCGCTTCTTCACTTACTCAGGAATTTAGGGGAATAAATTTTTTTTAATTCTCTCTCTGAGTGAAAAATAAAAGCACCATTCCCCTAGCAAGTTTTGTTGTACAGGTTATCTAAGGCATAGAAAAAGCATGACGTTTACTTACCTCTTCTTTGACTCATGCTCCTCCTAGTGGTTGGGCGAGGATTTTCTCTGAGTTGCTTTCTGGGAGAAATGCTTCCTAGTAGCTTACATATAAGGAACAATCACACCTGGCCTAGGGAATCTTCACTCTTGGCTGGTCAAAGAGCGGCCCCTCTGTCAAAAACCCTTGCTGAGGATTCTGGGAGATGGCAGAATGCTCATTTTTTGTTATATAAAAGTCATCAGTAGATTTAAAAGTGATCTAAATGGTAGGCTGAATTCTCAGCTTGGGGCTTTGGCCACACTTCTGTCACCGTTAGACTCAGAGCCCTGGCCCCTGTGTCTGAGTCTCACACTGAGAAGGACCATGATCAGATGGATGTCTTATCTATATTCTCGGCCTTCTGCTAATTGAATGTAAATCTGTGCCCACCCAGCTTCTTTTGAGTCCTGAAAACTTATAACTACGGCCTCTGCCATATTGCCTGACCTTAGTTTCAGAACACAGGAAACAGATGACCTCAGAGAAGAAGTCTATTCCAAGACAGATCTTTTAGTCCCAAGTGAAAGTTTAGCACAATGACAGAAGCTGCAGATTGAGCACCTGACCATTTCCTGTTCCCCTGGGCACACAACCAGGTCATACTTTCCGGTCTCCCTTGCAATTAAATGTATTTATATTACTGAGTTCCAACCAATAGACTATGAATGGAAGTGATGTCACTTCCAGGACTGGTCCATACAAACTTCCCATTTGCCATCCTCCATGTTCTTTCCATTCTCTCACTAGGTGCAGATAAACACAGTCACCTTGAAATTCACATGTAGGAGATTACACAGCCACAAGATAAGAGCATGAGTCCCTAAACAACTGTTTGAGGGAAAGCTACCTTGAAACAGGAAAACCCACATTGAGTTTTATGTGAGCAAGAAATAAATTTCTATTCTGTCACGCTACTGAACTTTTGAATTTTGTCTATCCAGTGTCTCATGTTACTTTAAATAATACATATAGTGGTAAAAGGAAGATTCTAGAACCAGGCTGCCAGAGCTTAATTGTTGACTATTCTGCATTCTGGCTGTATGTTCTTGAGCAAATGTCTTAACCTTTCTGTGCCTTAGTTCTCTTATCATTAAAGTAGAAGTAATGATGGTACCTCCCTCATAGTATTGCTGTGAGGATTAAATCATTTATTACCTATAAAGTACCTTGAACAGAGTCTGCAGGTAGGAAGTACTATATAAATGTTATTATTATTTCATGAGTCTGAGTTTCTACAGCAAATTTTTATTATTTATTTTTCCACAGTAATTTTTTTTTCTTATTGGCTTTAATTTTCCAACACTGGTACATTGGATCTTGTTTAAGAGTCACTGGTGTCTATGATTCAAGGCTTTGAAACTACACATACTACTGCCATATTCTGCAAGTCTCTAGTAGCTGTAATTTCTTTTGCATATTTAAAGTAACTTTATTGGAATATAATTCACATACCACAAAATTCAGCCATTTAAAGTGCACCATTCATTGGCTTTTAGGATATTCACAGAGTTCTCCACCGATCACCATAATTAATTTCTTTCTTTATTTCTGAGGGCTACTACACCTGTAACATTTTAGGAGTTTGTTACAACGATGACTCTAAATTCTAAGTCTAAGTCCCTCACTGGCTTCCCTGCTAGGATCTCTATGAGTTTTTAGGTCTGAGAAATGGTTCTGGCAGCCAGTAGCTCTTAGCTATTCAGTCTCAAGGGACCATGGTTTTATTAAGTGAAGTAGGACAGAGTTCTTTTTTTTCTTCTTGCCTGTCATTTGGATTTGGTTAAGTACATTTTTTACTCTCTATCCAGCTTTGTTGACATATTATTGACATATAACATATGTAAGTTTAAGGTGTACAATGTGATGATTTGAGACATATCTATTGCAAAATGATCACTGTAATAAGATTAGTCAACACCTTCATCCCCCCACATAATTACCATTTGTGTGTGTGTGTGGTGAAAACATTTAAGATCTACTCTCTTACCAACTTTCGAGTATGATTCAATATTGCTAATTATAGTCACTATGCTGTGCATTAGACACCTAGAACCGATTCATCTTATAACTGAGAAATTGTATCCTTTGACCAATATTTTCTCATTTCTCCCAACCCCCAGCCTCTGGCAGCCATCTTTCTATGAATTTGACTTTTTTAGATAAGTAAGAACACATAGTATTTGTCTTTCTCTCTCTGATTTATTTCATGCAGCAAAATGCCCTCAAAGTCATTGCATGTTGTTACAAAAGGCAGGATTTCCTCCTTTTTTATGGCTGAATTATATCTGTTGTATGTATATACCGCATTTTCTTTATCCATTCATTCCCTGCTGGACCCTTAGGTTGTTTCCATTGTCTTAGCTATTGTGAATAATGCTGCAGTGATCATGGAGGTGGAGATGTCTCTGTAAGATAGTTTTTTCATTTGCTTTGTATATATACCCAGAAGTGGGACTGCTGGATAATTTGGTGGTTCTATTTTTAATTTTTTGAGGAACCTTCATATTGTTTTCCATAATGACTGTACCAATTTACATTCAGGATAGGATTCTTTATCTGTCCAAAAGTATCTGCCATGATGAATTAATTTTTTCCCTGAGGAAAAACTCTAATTTCTTAAAGAAGTTTACATCCGTCAAGGATGGGTTGAAATCCAACTTTCAGTCTGAAATTTCCCAATTGATTTACTCACTCCAATAAGTCATACAAGAAACTTCCTTATTTCTCGGAACCACTTAATATGAAATAGTTAATTCCCTGCCGAAGGTTGTAATTCTACTTTCCTGAGTACTAGGTGGCATTCCAAAGATTATGCCTTTAGCAAAGGAGAGGGTGAACTCTCGATATAGTGCTGGGGTGGTGATTTAAGTTGCTAATTCTAGTAGTTTAAAAATCCTGGATGAGCCACAAATGTAAGTCAGAGGTCCAATGGGTCCTCCTTGCACCAGACTGACACAGCCCTGACCCAGGATGTATGGCTTCTTGCTGAATTCAATCCTGGTTGACCCCTAGGCCAAGTGCATTTTGCAAGGCATCACTTGCACAAGGATACGTGGGGGCTTACTTAAATCCCCCAGTTTCATCTTTCTTTCTCAGCTTCCCAGGTTCTTCCATCCCTGAGTTCAAATAGGCTGATTGGATCTGCCTCTTATTGACCTTGCTGGAAATTCCATCTCAAGCACATTGTGATTTTTGTGGTTTCATTGAATATTTGCAAGAAGTAGTAGCAGGCAGAAAGTCTTACAAAGCGTGTTGAGTCCTTCGTCTAGTTGACTCCAACTTTGCTTCCTCTCTCTATTGTGGCGGGTCTCCTCATCTGGGTTAAGATAGTTCCCTAACCATCTCTAAGCCCCACTCCTGATCTATATCACATACAGCCCTTCCTGCTGTACAGAATGTTAGGATTTGTAGTCACAGTGGTGCAGGGCAATTGATCCCCCTCGAGACAGCCTAGCAGCCAGAGGAGTTTTTCAAATGTCCACATCCTCCACATTTTAGTGAATAAACTTTTCTCACTATCTTTACAAAATAACCATGAGACATGTTGTCTTAAATGGTCAGAGAGTTTTCAAATATTTTGAATAGATCTTACATATTGTAGATATCCAATGATGAAGAAACAATGAACTAGAGACTCACAATGTAGTGATTTAAAAATTTAATAGGTTTTTTGATTTATGGCAAAATACATTGCATGTTGAAAGACCAGTTTCTGGATTGTGTTATTTTTATCATGATGAAAAAATGCCATTAAACGTGTCATTGAGAATTAAGTAATGAAATGATTTGACATATGAAAGAAAATTTTTAAACAGTAGTTTTTCTTCCAGCTGTCACAACTCATTTAGAAACCAATTGTCTGCAATTGCAAATCTCTGAATCGAAATGTCAGCAAATGGCTGCCTGTGGTGAGGAAAATGTCTCTAAGGTGAATATGAATATTAATTGCCAGAGCTGTATCAAGAAAGAGACCTATGATTGGTTTATTCTTTTATTAGGATTAAAAATATTCACTCACATTGGAGAATTTGGCAGAAATAAAGACCCAAATCTAAAGCCTCTTCAAGAGCATTTTAAGTGTGATGCTATTCTGAAAATGTTTTCCCTTGCCCAAGTATTGCATCACACATACTCCATCAATTCTCTCAACATGCTCCTAGAGACACTTCCAATAAGTCTAGAAGAAGGGGAAAAGATAGGAGAGGAATGCCCACCTTTTTAAACTGCCCTGCGTTTGTCAGTATGTCACAGTCTTATTATCTCAGACACAAGCTATTATGTGTTTAAAAATATCATTTTTTTTCTTTTTGGTACGGTTTTTGTAGAAGGAAACTACTGAAGTGTTTGAGAATGGTCCTGACAAATCTTAACAAGCTCTTTTGTAACTATTCTGGGCTACAGGGACACCCAAAGGAGAGACTTTTGGGACAGAGGTACTTGAATTTCCGATGATAAAAAACACTATAGCCCAATGAGTTAAATAATGATATGGAGAGTATTAAATTTATATGCAAAAAAGATAGCTATTACTTCATAAGCTTTTAGAAAATAAAATAAGGAAAGTATAATATTGTAGAAACATAGACTAAACTAGCTTTAGAAGTGTTTATATTTTATAATATAAAGTAATTGAATACTTAGACCAAAATAGTTTCCTGTTATTTTCAAGCATAAAAATGCATTTTTGAAATAATCAAATTTATTTTTTATTGTAAAATGAATGACTAATCCATGTAAACTACAGCAATGCTGGATTTTCGCAGGATTTGTTTATTTTCTTGTCAGAAGTTACAGTACCCAGAATTGGCCGTTGAGGGCATTATTTCACATTGGGATATTCCCTTTTAAGAAACAGACATTTCTCATATACGTGTGAAATACGATATTTTTAGTGCTAATATTTCCTCTTCCAGTCCTACTCTGACTAGAAAACAGTAAATTTTATTAGCTACCAATAGTTCAAGGTAAAACAAAACTGTCTCTCTGTTGTCTGCCTTTGTTTCTCTTTTTCTGTGTAGCACTCATGTGGCTTACGCGGGACCCACTCTCCAAAACATATGACCCTGAGAGAATTGTTCCTGGATTCTTTCTCCCTTGACATGAAGGGTAATTGGAGATTTGCATCTACTGAAAGGCCTTTTGGGATACTGTTGTAGTGGGCTGAAAGATGACCCCACAGATACCAGATACTAGTCTCTGGATCTTCTATGGTAACATGTGCTTTTGGAGACGTGATTAATTTAAGGATTTTGAGATGAGATTATCATGGATTATCTGGGTAGGCCCTAAATGCAATCACATGTGTGGAAAAGGTGAGGCGAGAGAGAGGTGACGCAAACATAGAGGAGAAGGTAATATGAAGATGGAGGCAGAGAACGGAGTGATGCTACCACAGACCAAGGAATATGGCCTTCCTCCAGGTTTGCAGTAATTTGTAACTACCACCTCAGGAAACTAAAATACTTGTCATCTATCAAATATGGTTTAATAAATATATAATTGTCTCTTATTTTTACTAATCAAGTTTCTGAAGCCAATCTACTATTATTCAGAATTTTCCTCTTGAAAACCTCTTTGCCAATCAGATAGAGAAATGAGCAAAAAAAAAAAAGTAGAATATGACATGATTAAAATGTACCAAAATGTGATTCCTGTTTCATGTTTCATGAGCAATATAGGAATAGCCACCTTAAAATAAAGTCAGAGTGCTACTAGAATGTACTATAAAATTATATAAATATCATCCAGACCAATTTAACTTATCTTCATTCATCATAAATTCTGAGGTTATACAGAAAAAAGTTTTATTTTTTTCTAGAATAAATATATATTCAAGATTGTAATTTTAGACATACTCCTTTTCAAAACAACAGAAAATAGTATAATTCATCTCTTCCAATATATATTCTCATAAAAATAATCTGAAATAAATATTTCTGAATACTGTTTCAAAAAATAACTTTGTAGATTCTCTAAAAAACAATTTGGCAGAAAGATAATACAATTTTTCTTTATAAATGCACAAAATATCTTAAAAAGCATATTTATAGAGAATTCTTCACTTTTTGAAAGATGTTACACTCAAAATAATAATTCGTGAGCTAGGTTGATAATAATTATTGAAATATTTGAATAAAAATATCAGAGTAAAATTGTGAAACTGAGTAGAAAACACTAGAATAAAATTCTATTCAGCTTTTATCAAACTTGTTCTCAAGTAGTGTACGACCTTTGGATATAAATCCTTGCTTTTGCTCAGGCCACATTTTAATATATTGAGGAAGAATTGGTTGATATGCGCTGATGGGGTGAGAAAAGAAATACAAAAATTCAAAGATGTACAGGAGTATTTACTGCATCCACAGATACAGAAGCTTTTAAATAAGGTACTAGTAAGCAGAATTAATTGGTTAATTAGGAGAATAAGCAGACATGAACAAAATATTTTCCTAGGAATTCACAGATTATTTTATTCCAAATGAGAAAAAATGTTGAGAAATCAACAACAGTTAAAAACACATAAATAGATAACTCAGGGAAAAAAGAAACAGTTAAAAAATGAAAGGAGTAATCACTATAATTACTCTTCAAGAAAATGTAAACTAAAACAACATCCTTTCTTCTTATTTTTCCCAGTAAGTGAGCCTGGATTTTTGTTTTTTAATTGCAAAAGCTCGATGATGGCAAGTGTGTCATGAGATAGGCCCAATCGTACTCTACTTATGGGAATATCATTTAGAACAACACGCTTAGAAAGTTGGTTGGCAATAGTTCTTAAGAGTAATAAAATATTTACACTCTTTGACCTAATAATTCTACTTCTGGGAATCTCCCCTACGAGAATAATTTAAAATGCAGACGCTTTTTGCTCAAAGATATTCATCACAGTATTATTTGAATATTAGAACAGTGGAAATAAATTTATGTGTTCCAAAACAGGGAGATAGGTATGGTGTGTTACATTCATTTGTTTTATTTTATTTATTTATTTTTTTTGTGATACGAATTAAAAATTTGTGTTTGGCAGAAGACAAAAAGAATAGCTGAAGTAAAGATATGGAAGGACATTAGCAAAAGAGGGATCAATATAGTAATATCAGGAAGAGAACATAAACCTACTGCAGGGCTTAGTTATGAGCATAAGTCACCAAATATATGTGATAGCTAAGTTAAATGTGAAAGCGGACCTGTCTAATCACAAAGGTCATTATAAGAGGGGTAAGAAAGAAGTCAGAATCAGAGAAGAAGATATATGATGGCCAAAACAGTGATTAGAATGGAGGAAGGACCATGAGTCAAGGAATACAGACAGCCACCAGAAGCTGAAAAAGGCAAGAAAACAGATTCTCTTCTCAGACCTTCCACGAAAAACTGACATTTTGACTTTGGTCCCATGGAGCTGATTTTGGACTTCTGTCTCCCAGAACTGTAAGATAATTAATTTTTGTTGTTTTAATCCAACAAGTTTGTTACAGCAACAATAGGAAACATACAACATATGTACAAGCATGTCAGCGAAGTCTTTAACATGAAGATTTCTATTCTTCTACTCAACTCTCCCCTTTTGCAGGAATATCACGGGATCATTAAGTATGTGTAGAATTGTACCTGTGCAAGATTTCACTGGAGGAAATACTCAGAGGTCTGATTACACAATATGTGTGAAAATGGTTTAGAAGGTCAGGAAGTGGGCAGGAAGGGTGAGGGTATGTATAGAAGTCCTTGGAGAACTCTGAGAATGTGAACAAGCTACGTCATGTAGCATGAAGTGCTCTTTTAGGCTCTCTGGGTCAGTTGTGGAATAAATAACTGCTTAAAATGTATAAATATTATTATTACTTTTATGATCTCAAAGTGGCCATGGCAGCTAAGAAAGGGTCTAGATACTATACTAAACATTTCACGAATTGGATTGTTTACAAACCCATGAAAAATAAGATTATAAAGAGATTACATCAATCATTTTATTTTATTAAATCATTATTTAACATTAAATGAAAAAGCAAGAGATAAAATTATATGTACAAATGATCTCAAGCAAACTATAGATATGTATAGATAAAAGATTAAACGGAAAATGTAACAGTAATTCTCTCTGAGGGATGAGATCATTAGTGATCTGTTTGCTAGTTAATTATATATTATTTCCCTTATTATCTAAAATTAGTATGTATTTTATAGTCAGAAATTGTGAATCATCAAAGAATTTAATTAATAATTTAGTTATAGTTGGCCTGCAAATTTTTACAAATATACTTGCTTTACAATTAGTATTTATATTGAGACAGAAAATTATTATAAAGTTTATTTTATTAAACAACTTCCAAGAAATCAATTTTATAGTCACAAACATTGGATATTTAGTAGTACATGTCTAAAGAAAGTTGGAGCATCAGTCATCTGAAAACAAAGTATACAGGAGAATTTTAATAATTGAAATGTAGTAAATTCTTATGTGCCAGATGCAAGTCTAAATATTTTATAGAGTAACTTGTTTAATCCCCAGGACAATCCTATGACTGTCATTACCCTCATTTAGCAGACGAGGAGATTAAGGGGCAGAGAGATTAAGTAATTTATTGAAAGTTTATACAGCTAATTAATGGTAGAGTCAGGATTCAAAATCTGGCAGAGTGACTACAGAGCCTTAGTTTAACTGTCCTTATTTCTTAACTCTAAAACCTTTGCAAGTTCAATTTTAGAGTGAAAATTTAGGAAAATAAACTTCATTTTCTCCGCTTATGAAATTTTGTGATGTATATTAACTTTTGGTGCTTTGTTTACATATGACATGTATGTATCATGCAAGAGTTGGTTTTGTTCTTGTCAATAATAAATTATATAAATTATACATATTTTATATATGCAAACACGTACATTATACATTTATTATATCTGCTTTTGCCCACTGGTCATTATTTCATAGCAAAAGTTATAAAAATATTCTGATGAATATCTGCAAACTCCATCTGTTTTGTTGGAGAGCTGCGTTTGTACAGGAATGTGTCCCTGGGGTGACCTTACCCATGCTGTGCAAATCAGTTTCTGAGCCAGAGAATTTGGGATTGCAACTTAGTATACATGAGGATTTAAAATCTAAGAACATGTTGGGCCCTTTGGGGCTCTCATACTTAGAAAAACAGATACCATCAATCTGCTGACAGAGAAAGAATCAAGAGGTGGAGAGAATCTGAGATCAAAGGATTTGGGAAGCAAATGGGATGCAGATTCGGCACCACTGGCCTCCCCCCCTCACAGCCCCCAGGCCGGCCTCTGCTCTCTGCTCTAGACTCTCAGAAAGTGGCTTGGAATCCTTCGGATAAATACTGCTCTTTCAAGCTGTGTGGAATTCTCGTTGCTTGCATCTAGATGATCCCAGATTGAAACAATTATATTTTGGAGAAGAAGTGTTTATTTTAAAGAACTATAAAAAGAATTTTAAAATAATTCTCTCTTGCCAGCAATCATGAGAGATTCTACATTCTGTTTTAAACTGTTTTAACAAAAACTTAAATATGCCTAAAGATTTCTTGAAGGTTTGTCTGTTGGCTAGTTCTCATTAAGGAAAGTCACAGGTATATGTCTTGTTTTAATATGTATAAAGCAGGGGCTGGCTGGTGGTGCAGTGGTTAAGTTCCTGTGCTCTGTTTCAGTCACTCAGGGTTTGCAGTTTTGGATCCTGGGCCTGGACTTACACACTGCTCATCAAGCCATGCTGTGGCAGCATCCCATATACAAAATAGAGGAAGATGGGGACAGATTTTAGCTCAGGGACAATCTTCCTCAAGCAAAAAGAGGAAGATTGGCAACAGATGTCAGCTCAGGGCCACTCTTCCTCATCAAAAAGTAAATAAATAAATATGTAACATGTATAAAGCAGATAATGAGTGGTATTCTCACCCATTTTGGGGGCAGGGGGTGGATTTAAAAGTGCTAACATTGATATTATTTTTGAGTGTAATGAATAGTTTTGTGTCATAAGGGAAATCCAATCTGATATAAAAAATAGAATATTTTTAGACTGTTTACTTTAAAAGTAATTTTAATATATTTTTATTGCACACTGTGTAACCTCATTAAATGGGTATTACGTTTAGAAATTAATGTTGAAAGCATTTATTTGCTTTTTAATACCTTCTGTAGTTTTCTCTTCATATAAGCAAATTATATTCATATAGAAAATATAGAAGAGTGTTAAAAATGAAATGAAAGGTATAAACATCCCTTTCATAGAGAGACAAACATTTTTAATTATTTAATGTATTTTTCCATCAACCTTTGTTACACATGTGGATGTGTAATCTCTTTAGTAAATATTGGTGGGGTGGAAATAGTTTTAATCATGCTTTTTTTCACTTAGTATACTTGTGAATGTTTTCTCATATTATTATTATTTTTTCTCAACCATATATATTATTAAAAGTTCTTGAAGATTCAATTCTACAAATGCTCCTAGTTTGGGACATTTATCTGGTCCAAAACTAGTATTAATGCTGCAATAAACATCATTGTACATGGAAAACTTTCAACATAAGATATCACTTGCACTGTAGTTCTTTTTTTTTTTTTTTGCTAAGCTTTTGTTTTACTAAAAATTGAGAATGTGCATATCCGAATCCTTTGTCTTATATCATCTAATCCTAGGAATAATTTATATCTATTTTAGACGACCATTCTGTTTAATATTTTCTTGAAAATCATGCCATATTGAACATTTGAAGAATTTGGCATGGGTTTCTACTTATTTTTATATATTTTTTTATTAAGATTATGATAGATTACAACCTTGTGAGATTTCAGTTGTACATTATTGTTAGTCATGTTGTGGGTACACCACTTCACCCTTTGTGCCCTCCCCCCACCTCCCTCTTTTCTCTGGTAACCACCTATCAGTTCTCCTTGTCTATATTAACTTCCACCTATGAGTGGAGTCATACAGAGTTCGTCTTTCTCTATCTGGCTTATTTCGCTTAACATAATACCCTCAAGGTCCATCCATGTTGATGCAGATGGGACGATTTTGTCCTTTTTTATGGCTGAGTAGTATTCCATTGTGTATATGTACCATATCTTCTTTATCCAATCATCAGTTGCTGGGCACTTAGGTTGGTTCCACGTCTTGGCTATTGTAAATAATTCTGCGATGAACATAGGGGTCCATGGGACTCTTGGAATTGCTGATTTCAGGTTCTTAGGATAGATACCCAGTAGTGGGATGGCTGAGTCATAAGGTATTTCTATTTTTAACTTTTTGAGAAATCTCCTTACTATTTTCCACAGTAGCTGCACCAGTTTGTGTTCCCACCAACGGTGTATGAGGGTTCCTTTTTCTCCACAACCTCTCCAACATTTGTCACTCTTGGTTTTGGATATTTTTGCCAATCTAACGGGTGTAAGGTGATATCTTAGTGTAGTTTTGATTTGCATTTTCCTGATGATTAGTGATGATGAGCATCTTTTCATGTGTGTATTGGCCATCCTTATGTCTTCTTTGGAGAAATGTCTGTTCATGTCCTCTGCCCATTTTTTGATCGGGTTGTTTGTTTTTTTGTTGTTGAGCTGTGTGAGTTCTCTATATATTGTGGAGATTAACCCTTTGTTGGATAAGTAGCTTATAAATATTTTTTCCCAATTAGTGGGCTGTTTTTTGTTTCAATCCTGTTTTCCCTTGCCTTGAAGAAGCTCTTTAGTCTGATGAAGTCCCATTTGTTTATTCTTTCTATTGTTTCCCTCATCTGAGGAGTTATGGTGTCTGAAAAGATTCTTTTGAAACTGATGTCAAAGAGTGTACTGCCTATATTCTCTTCTAGAAGACTTATTGTTTCAGGCCTAATCTTTAGGTCTTTGATCCATTTTGAGTTTATTTTTGTGAATGGTGAAAAAGAATGGTCAATTTTCAATCTTTTACATGTGGCTGTCCAGTTTTCCTAGCACCATTTGTTAAAAAGACTTTCTTTTCTCCACTGTAGGCCCTGAGCTCCTTTGTTGAAGATTAGCTGTCCATAGATGTGGTTTTATTTCTGGGCTTTCAATTCTGTTCCATTGATCTGTGCACCTGTTTTTGTACCAGTACCATGCTGTTTTGATCACTGTATCTTTGTAGTATGTTTTGAAATCAGGAATTGTGATGCCTCCGGCTTTGTTTTTCTTACTCAGGATTGCTTTAGGAATTCGCGGTCTTTTGTTGCCCCATATGAATTTTAGGATTCTTTGTTCAATTTCTGTAAAGAATGTCATTGGGTTCTTGAAGTTCTTGAAGTTCTCGAAGTTCTTGAAGATTCAATTCTACAAATGCTCCTAGTTTTGGACATTTATCTGGTCCAAAACTAGTATCAATGCTGCAATAAACATCATTGTACATGGAAAACCATCAACATAAGATATTCTGCTTTTAACCACTTGCACTGTAGTTCTTTTCTTTTTTTTTGCTAAGGTTTTGTTTTACTAAAAATTGAGAATGTGCATATTCGAATCCTTTGTCTTATATCATCTAATCCTAGGAATAATTTATATCTATTTTAGAACACCATTCTGTTTAATATTTTCTTGAAAATCACGCCATATTGAACACTTGCAGAATTTGGCATGAGTTTCTACTTATTTTTATATTTTAAAATATGTTTATTCCCTTACCAATAAGTGTCAAACACTGTCATATGCTACAATTTTAAGGTAGGCTTTAAGATCCTACTGAATAGACACTGTAATGTTTACAAAGGAAAAAGATAAGATTAACCATGTGCTACAATTAAAATGAATCTTTTGTCAATATCAGATTATTTTTTAAAAAATAGGTTAAAACATATGGTAAATCATAACACATTTAATCCAGCCAGTTACATATTATACATGAAACATTGAGACTGTTTTTAACAAAATAAACTGTTACACATGGAAAATTAAATTGATGTTAGATTCCTAGTGCTCAAATATGCCTTATGCCCTCCTTTTTGGTTCTTGGAAAAGATGACTCAATCAAATAAATCTCATTGTGTAGTTATAAACTGAGTGTATTGAATTTAATTGTTATGTAGGATAGCTTTGACAGGCTTCTTAACTGTCGAATGGAAAGATGCATGAGCAAAATTGGAAAGAATCTAAGAAGTGCCTAACATATCTTTAATTAATAATTTAATTATTTAAATAACTTAAGTAGTATTTGTTGATAATAGACAATATATAGGACATTTGACATTGGGAATGGATTAATTAACTGATACTACTGCTGAGTACTATGATCAGAAAAAGTGTTTAACGGCATTATTTGTTGGAAGTGCTATGGTATTGCCAAGTGGTACATTCACTTTTAAATATGGAACTCAAGTGGAAAAGAATATTCTGCTAAAAAAAAAGATTTTCAAATGATTTACCCATACTACTGGGCATGCTAAATTATTGACCATAGGTTGCACATCCTAGAGAGAAAGGCAGAGCTGTAGCATCACAGATCCATTACTGATAAAAATAAAGCAAGTAGCTGGCAATTCATGAGAGACTGGAAGGAAACAAAGCTTTCCATGCACTTCAATTCATAAAGACCCTGTATTTAAAATAAATTGTGAGTGAAAGACTGAATTTAGTAACCGAGCTCAGAAGAGAATGATATTCAATTGCAAAACAGAGGGAGTCCAATGTTGGGAATACATTGAAAATGATCACCAAACTAAGACGAAGGAAAGGTGACTAGGAGCCCAAATCGAACCCTGATACACTCTGGTTAAGAACTAGCATCCAGTTATCAGTGAAGAAGAAGAGAAGTTTATATCAGAACTCCATTAAAGAATATTTATACTAATTTACAGATGCATCACTTTGGAAAATATTTATGCACAGAATTTTATATGTGTGTGTATAGACATACACTCCATAATTTCCTTTGCTTAAACACAGGTAAAAATGAATATAGCCAGAGTTTTGTTTCAGTCATTCTCAAGACATGAATTTGTCATCTTCGTAAAAACTACAAGTTAAGGAAATATTCACTGCTTTGCTATATCTGGGAGTTGAACTGCTTGGAACCCACTTTAATGAGAAGACCAAGATTCGAATGGCCAGAGAGAGTAAAACCTGATAAGCTGCACCCTGCAGAGAGTGCTGGGTTATGGTTATGGCAAGTGACTCCTTAACAAGTATTGAAAGTTCCATGAGAATGGTGAACATTTCATTGCTTTTGGTCACGCAGCCACCATCTCCCTTCTTTGAGGAGCAGCAGCCCCACTTCATTTTGGGGACTTTTCTCTGTTTCATTGTGGGCAGTCTGTGCCCTAGTCTCTTCTAGTGTGGTAAACAGCTGACTAAAGCCTGGACAATTGGCACCTCTGTTCCGGGAATTTAACTCTTGATTGGAGAGACACAAGCACATGGAAAAGGAGTTGGAGCACATTCATTCTAACCACAGAGTTCAGGAATCTGACTTTCAATAGCACTAGTACAAAAATGTGAGGGAATTACCGTCAGAATTAATAGACTTTATATCACTCTAATGCTGAGCATGTACTCAGTGCCTGACCGTTAATTAGATAGCCGTTAGGAAAATGAACTATTCAAAGAAGAAAATAGTAAGAACAAAGAAAAAGAGAGAAATAATTAACAAATCCCTAGTTTCAGGGCATTTAAAAATGTTAAATGTTACCTGCCAAATGACATTTTGGTTCAAGAACCCTGGAAGAACCATTATGCACACAAATGTTCTGAGGCGGTAACTTTGTCAAAAGTTATCAGGTGAGAAGGGGAAGTTTTTCTCAGGCTCGAATTACTTGTTAATATTAATGGACAAATTACAATAATTTTAGCACTACTCTTATAGTTTCAAGGACCCCCTTTCTCTTATAAAAGAATTTCCCCTAAAACCTCAAACCTCTGGACAGCTAATCTTTGAGAAAGGAGCCAAGAACGTACAATGGAGAAAGGAAAGTCTCTTCAATAAGTACTGTTGGGTAAAGTGGACAGCCACATGCAAAAAAATGAAACTAATCATTATCTAACACCATGCACAGAAATTAACTCAAATGGATTAAAGATTTGAATGTTTAAGACCTGAAACCAGAAAACTCTTACAAGAAAATACAGGCAGTATACTCTTTGACATTGGTCTTAGCAGTATTTTTTGAATACTACGTCTCCTCAGGCAAGGGAGACAAAAAAATATATAAATAAATGGGACTCCATCAGACTAAAAAGCTTCGGTACAGCAAAGGAAACCATCAACAAAATGAAAAGACGACCCACTAACTGGGGAGAAAATATTTGCAAATCCCATATCTAGTAAGGGGTTAATTTTCAAAATATATGAAGAACTCATACAACTTAACAATAAGACATAAACAAGCCAATCCGAAAATGGGCAGAGGATATGAACAAACATTTTTCCAAGGAAGATATACAGATGACCAACAGGCACTTGACAAGGTGTTCAACATCACTAATTGTTAGGGGAATACAAATCATAATGACAATGAGAGATCACCTCACATCTGTCAGAATGGCTATAATTAACAAGACAGGAAATCACATGTGTTGGAGAGGATGTGGAGAAAAGGGAATCCTCATACACTGCTGATGGGAATACAAACTGGTGCAGCCACTGTAGAAAATAGTATGGAGATCTCTCAAAAAATTGAAAATAGAAATACCATATGATCCAGCTCTCACACTAAAGGGTATTTATCCAAAGAACACGAAATCAACAATTCAAAGAGCTTTATGCACCCCTATGTTCATCAAAGCATTACTCACAATAGCCAAGACATGGAAGCAACCCAAGTGCCCATCAATGATTGAATGGATAAAAAAGATGTGGTATACATATGCAATGGAATACTACTCAGCCATAAAAAAGATGAAATCCTGCCATTTGAGACATCATAGATGGACCATAAGGGTATTATATTAAGCAAAATAAGTCAGACAGAGAAAGACAAATACCATGTGCTTTCACTCATATGTGGAAGATAAACACATAGATAAGGAGAACAGATTAGTGGTTACCAGGGAAGGAGGGGATGGGGAAAGGCAAAAGGGTTAAAGGTGCACACGTGTATGGTGATGGATAAAAATTAGACTATTGGTGAACACAGTGCAGTCTACACAGAAACTGAAATATAATAATGTACACCTGAAATTTACACAATGTTATAAGCTAATATGATCTCAATAATAATAAAAAAGCATTTCCCCACTTACCTGTTACATTAGCTCTCTATTTGTGGTGCCTTTTATACTTTGAAAAATCCTTTTTTCTGCTTATTCACATTAGGAAATTGTTATATCCATTCCTCTACAAAAAAGATTTTAAAGAATACTCGCAGAATGTAATTGTTTGAAGTCTGGGTTGATATCAGAGGTATGGGGAGGGAGGGGGATCCCTCTGCTCAAGCATCACAAGTTTTACTCACACTGTCTTTCTATCATGTGATCTAGAAACCTGAAAGTGTTCCACCTCTGGAATCTCAAATTCAAAGTTGGGCTTGCTGATTTTTGCCTTGGAACATTCCAACTCACTCACTGGTTAATTCCAGCAGTAGATTTTTCAACCTCCTCATAACCTTCAGTCTCTGGATTCCTCTACATCATCATTCATTCAATCACAAGTATCTACCACATGCCTAATCTGCGCTACACCAGGTTCTAGGCACTGGGAATAAGATGCTAAACAAGACAGGCCATTTTCTCACAGACATTATATTTTAGAGAAGTAGGAAGATAAAAAATAAATATGTATGATAATTTTGAGTAGAAATGAGTGGTATCAAAAAATCTAGCAGCATAGTGGTATAGAAAGTGATGGAATATATGTGGCTCTTAGAGCATAATAATTAGCCCTTGGCACAATATTGCCACACAACATCATAATTCCAAGATGTCAGTGGCTTAGAATACAAGTATCTGCAGGCTGACTGTAGTTTCGTGGTCTAGGCTGGGCTTGGCTAGACTTGGCTCCATGCTTCAGGTTGGGTCCAGTTCTTCTGTATATGTTTTCTCATCCTGTTAAATGAGCAGCTAGCCGTGCATGCACTTTTCATAGGAAAAAGTAGGAATATGAGGGAAAGATCAATTGAGCAATCACATTTTGAGCCTTTGTTTTTGTCAAGTCGGCTAGTATTCTCTTGGCCAAAGCAATTCACATAGTCAGACCCCAAATCAGGGGGCAGAGAAGTACACTCTGCCTGCCATAAGACCATGTGAAGTTGTAGATGTCTAAAATTAATACAGAGGAGAGAAAAGTTGAGACCAATTAGTGAATCTACTACCTTGAGTGAAAGGGGAAAATTTCTTTGAAATTCCATTCAAGACCTGAATTAGATGAATGAACAAGTGATGCGAATAACTGGGAGTAGAATATTTCAGACAGTGGGAGAAGCAAGTGTAAAGACTTAGAAGTAGAGAGACAGCAATTTGATTGGTAGAGGAGAAGTGGAGTGAGTGAAAGGAAGAGTAATAAAAGATGGTTAATAAGTATTTGATGTCAAAATCATTCCAGACCTTGAAGTCCATGAAAAGAAACTTGGATTTTATTTTAACTGCATTTGAAAGCCTTTGGAAAGTTCTGAGCAAGAAACAGATGTGATCGAATTTTTGTTTCTAAAGATCACATGCAGTATGTAGAGAATTGACTCTAGTGGGGCAAAAATGGAAAAGAGATTTTTCCAGAAATACTAGGGAGAGAAGATAATGACTCATACTAGGGTGTTAATGTAAGAGGTGATAAGAAGTAGAATTCTTGATTCATATTGCTGCAAAGACCAATATGATATGATGATGGTTTGGATTTGAGAAATGAGAGAAAGAAAAGACTCAAAGATGACTGTTAAGATTTAGTCTGAGCAAGTCAGTAATTGGAGTACCGCTTATTAAATGGGAAAAACTAGGCGAGCAATGCGGTAAGGTTGGTGGTAAGGATTGAGAACTTGTTTTACATAGCTTATGTTGGAGATGCTTTCTGGATATCCAAATAGAGATTTTAAGTGTTGGGAGAGTGAGAACAAAAGAAATTGGTACTAAAGATATAAATTTGGGAGTTATCAGAAAATAGATGGTGTTTAAGATTTTAAGACTATGAGATATAAGAAAGGAAAAGCTCAATGCTTCAGCTCTGGGTGCTTCCAAAATTATCATCCAAAAAGAGGAGATAAAACAGGAAAGCGATCCTGAGGAGTGGCTGCTCAGGTAGGAGCAAATCCAAAGATGTATGGTGTTCTGGAACCCAGGTAAAAAAAAGGATTTCAAAGACGAGAGAGTGATCAACATGTGTCAAATGCTGCTGAGGGAACAAGGAAGATGAGAACTGAGAATTATTCATTGATACTTGGCAAGATGGAAATCATGAGCGCTTTTCACAGGAAAAAGTCTGTGGTGCAGTGAGGATGAAACCTTGTTGGAATTAATTAAAAAGAGAGAATAAGATTCAAGATAAGTCAGAATATTTAGCTCTTTGGAATTTGGCAAGCCTGTTAACTCCCTTCTACTGTACTTAATATTTATTTATTCCTTGCTTTCCTTCCTGTCCATTCTAGACCATATGATGACAGTTTCCAATCAGTTTTAACTACCTGGCTGTCTTGATTTCTCACCTGAATACCCAGCAAAACCCCAAATCTTGACCAATATAACCTACCACCTTTTTGTTCCGTATTCAGGCAGTTGAGCTCTTCTGAAGGAAATCACATACTTACATAGACTGCTGTCTTGAAAAATTTATATCATCAATACCATCTGTCATTCTCTCTGTGTTCTCCTAGTTATTTGCCTCTCCTTTCCCACACATCTATAATTTACTTGGTTTACACATATTCTTTCCTCATATAATCCTCTCTTGAGAAAGAAGTGCCCGTCTTATAATTTCTCTCTCTCAGTCTTACATAGCCATTCCTTCTACCTCCTCAGTAATCTTGCTTCATCAATTATCTCTTTTTCCTATGTCTTCAAAAGAACCCTCTTCAATGGCTCTTTTCCATCAGTATTTAGATATTCTCAGTTACTTTTCATCATAAATACACTATTTCCCTCACTTTCTACTGCAATATTTCACTCACTTCACAACAATGGCCAAATTCCTTTAAAGGGTTGCCTCCCCTCATGGCCATATTTTGCCTCCTATCTCCTGTTCAGATTTCTGCAGTCTGGAATCCACTTTCATCTTCACCACTCCGTTAGAACTTTCTTGCGGTTGTAACCAGCAACTTTACTCAATCCCGTGGGCACTTTGGAAACCTAATCTAATTTGATTTTTTCTGTAGCACTTGACATTGTTGAATAAGTCACTCTTTCTGAAATGTTCTCCTTCATTGGCTTTTGTGATGTCACAGAATGTTTTTTCCTCCTATCTTTCTTGCTGCATTAAGTAAGCTTCACAGCTGGCTCTTTTTCCTTTTTTTTAATGTGTTACATATTGGTGTTCCACAGGGTTCCATCTGAGTCTGTATTCTCTTCTCCCTTTGGTTACTATTAGTGTTTGACCTCATTAGCTCACATGACTTTAATTATCATCTCTAGTCTAACTCACAAATGCTTCTAATGCATCTTCCCAGACACGTATATACATCAGCCTCCTGGATAGCTCCACTTGGCTCTTCCTTTGACAATTTAGGCTCAACGAGAATGCCATCTTGTCCACCAAAACCTACCTCTCCTCCAAGACCCTCAATGTCAGTCACTGGAATCACCATGCATCCAAATGCCTAATAAGGAAAATTGGATAAAAATTACTTCCTTTGTTCACTCTCACACCTAAGCAACCAAGTCCTGTTGATTGTATAAGACTTTTCAATCTCTTGATTTATCCCATTCCATCCATCCTCTGTGGATCTACCCAAGTTCAAGAATGCTATCATCTTTCTTGTGGATTTCTTAGCAACACTCTAACTCAGTTCCCTGCTTTCAGTCTCAACCCTTCCATTTATCCATCATGCAAATGTGATGCCATTAGTCTCCGTTTCACACTTTTCAATGTCTTTGATTTTTTTCTTGATAGATGTCAAACCTCTTTGGGCTTTGTACATACTATTTAATTTTGAGGGGAACACCCTTCCCCATTCATCTCTTATTCTTCTAGAATTGAGCTATATCCTACTTATCTTGTGGTTTCAGTTAAGATGTCATTACTTCTTGAGATTTCTCACCTCTCAAATTCTGACCTACTCCCTTTATAGCACCTATCATATTGCATACACCATATATGACTAGTTTCTTTAGTCTGTATATACAAATGAAGTTATATTGACATTAACACACATTTCTTTTTTTTTCCTTGCCCAACACTTGTACCCATAGAAACTCTCCTGCCCATCCACCCATTGGTATTTCTGAAAATATTTTTGAAATGAGTCAGTGCATCAGTCAGGAAATATTTTTTGGAAGGCCCGTTATGAGGTCAGGCAATACTTCAGGCTCTAGTAATAGAGAAGTGAGGAAGACAGATTGCCCAAAGCGTTATGAGACGTTCAATAAATGCACAAATATATACATAATTTCAGGTAGAGGTAAATTCTAAAAGTCAAACAAGAAAATCTGGAAGATGAACTGGAGTCTAGAGAAGGGAAAGGTGAAGGTGTTATTTCTGTTTAGGGAGTTGTGAATTGAGGCCTGAATGGTAAAAACAAGGCAGCCATGCAGTGATGCGGAGGAAGAGGATTCCAAGCCAAAAGAACATACTAGTGTCTTGACATGGGAACAAGCTTGGCATATTTGAAGGCAGAGATGAGGCTCTCGTGACAACAGCATTAGTCAGAAGGATGAAAAAGAGGCGTTCAGAGAGGTAGTCAAGTCCACATCACTCAGGGCCTTGCAGGCATGGAAGGAGTTTGAATATTTTTCCGGTTACAATAGGAAATAATTGAGGGGGTTGAGCAGGACAGTGATCCAGTTTGATCATTAGTTCATTGGTTTCTGTGAGGTGAAGGAACTCACATGTTCTCACAAAGTAACCTCTCCCATATAGTCAATGTGTGAGTGAAGCTCTAGGTCTTTCAGAGCCTTCAAAATGAAACAGCGAAAAGACAAAGACTCTTGCAATTTCTGATTGCTTCTCAAAGTCTGACTCTGCTGGATCATTATGTTACTAGACTCCTCGCCTTCCAGGAGTGAACATGGGGTAAGGATGCAGAGACCTCACTCTGTTTCACCAGTGTTAGCCATGTGCTCCTTCTCAGGCAATAATCTCTTTGAAACTGGGACTGACCATTATATCCCCGGTCCTGGGACGGTACATGAATAGGATTCAGTTACTGTTTGTTGAAGGCAGGAGATCCGTGGAGGTAAAATAGAGAATTTTAATGTTCTCTCCATATGATGGTTGGCTCTTCGTGGTTGGTTCATATTTATATGCCCCAGTGGGCAAATTCCATTTCCTTGGAAGAGTGGTCCACAGCTCACTTCAGTCTCCCAACATTCAGGACAAATTGCCGTATCTCCTTGGAAGATCTGAGCTTTCATTCCTTGAACCACAACTAGGTGAGTACTCCCTATTGCTTACATTTACTTAGATCCCAATGCATGGGGAAAAAAATCCGAAATTAACTAAAGTGAACATCAAGATTGGATTGAAAAAGCATATGTTTTTTCATTTGCGTTTGGAAATGCAAATGACGGGATCTAAAGTTCTAGGATAGGAGGGTGATTGACAGTAATGAGTAACGATTCGGAAAAGAGAAACATATTGCTAGAGTCACAAAACCTCTAATGCCCCAAACATTTTCCCTCTTTTAAAAACTGGCCTTTTTTGCATTACCTTTTTTTGTCAGAGGAGTTATAGCTGCCATTCTTAGCTCAGCTTCTTTTGCATTCATGCTCATGAAAAAGCAAAACTGCAAAGCACAAGAACTCTACACTTATATGTTCAGATGAAAGGCTGAAATCCTAAACACAGAAAGATATTGACAGCTCTGACAGATCCATCTCTGGCTTTAACCGTCAAAGATGGTTGCATGGAAACACTAACAGTCAAAAATAACTCCTTTTGTTACAAAAAAATAATGAGGAGGAGATGAATTGAAAGGCTTTGGGACCCAACTGAGTATCACAAAGATTATTCTAAAATTTTGGACCTGACATTTTGTCCACTAATTTTCATTCTAAAGTTTTCAAAATGAGCCTCAGAGAAATTTCCTTCACAGTTTGCTAATTTAAGTTTAGAACAGAAAACTGTGACTTTCTCACAATGGCACTTAAAATATTTAATTGTTATTTTTTCTACTGTGATTGACACCCCAAGTCTTGCCTTAATTCCATTGCCACCTTCCCTAGATGCTGTGCTGAATCCCATCTCAGCTTTTCAGTTCCACTTTCTCAACTCTACTTCTGTCATTGTCACGTACAGAACATTCCTGCAATAGAACTCTCATTTTTTTCAGTGATACTTTATGCCATAGTTTGATAAAAACAGAAAGTAGGATGATTAAATACTTAAAGGCAATTTTTAAGATTCAGGAAGTAGACTCAAAGTTATGGTTCTGTGAAACGATCAAACTGGTTAATTAGGAAAGATTTTTAAAAGTAGTTATTTAATGGAATTTTTCGTGTTCTAATGAGACATATTGGCAGCCTATAGCAAGCTTTATTTCTCAAAAAGTTTGATTTGTTTGAACGAAATGGACATTGTTACAGTTTAGGAAGGATTGAAATCCAGTGGAATTCATTTTCTCATATCTATAAATAACTGTTTATTGAAATTTACCCTCTCATACATTCTATTTCCTTTCTACCTACGGAGCTCTACCTGAAAAGTGCCCATCTCTCATTAATATTCATTGGAATTACTTAGTTCCCTAATTTTTTTTCTATTTCTTTCTCTATTCTCCATGCATACTGTTGCACCTTGGGGGGACTGAGTCATTAATTTTTGAGCTACCTTTGAAATTTAAGCTGCTTTGTGCATTTTTAGCAAACTGATTCTCTGACTTGTTTTTTCTGGCTCAGACTGAGCTTACTTTAACAGAAGACAACAGTCTAAATGATGATGTTTGGTTAATGAATTACTGTTACATAAGGTAAATAAAACCTGAGGCTGTATACTCCCTACCCAGTCTCTCATCCTTATAAAAAAGGTATCAAATTTTTCATAGTTTTCTAAACTTCTTTTAAAATATAGTAGCCTACTGTGGTATAATTTTCAGATTAATCAATATAAATCTGTATTTTTTATCCAACTCTATTTATCAAATATTAAGTTTACTGCCCATAAGCCTTACAGGTGTCCTAGAGTAGCATGAATTATGGGAGTGAGACGGAATCATTTGACTGGAGAACTCTAGGAGATTTTCTCGGCTGGTTGGCACATCCCACACCATGGGAATCACACTTACTCAAGTAAAGAGAGGCTTCATGAAGCTTTTATAAGGTCCCAAATCATATTGATTTCCCTAATATTCTTCCTTCAGTTTCATCTCTCCTCTGAACAAAATAATAACTTATAAACATATGATGTGGAGAACGTATGCTCAGTGGAAGGAATCAGAGTAATATCAGGGGAGATCACTGGCTGGCACAACCTGACTGCATTTGCTGCTATTGCAAATAGGCAGGTGGAGCATCTTTCTGTCCCTAAGAGCATGCCCTCTGGAGTTTGAACTGGGTTTGAACTCCGGCTTTGCTATGCACCAGCTGGATGACCTTGGGAAAATAACTACTTTCCTCTGTGCTTTACTCATTAATAAAATAAAGGATAATTATAGAGCCCACCTCATAGGGTTCTATGTGGATTGAATCAGTTAACACACGTAAAAGCACTCAGAAAAGTGCTTGGTCCATACTGATACTGATTTGTTATTTGTTATTGATCCTTTTGATATTTTAGTCATATGAATTTTTCGCGTTAATATTGATTCTTTAAAATATTCCATTAGGTATTATTTACTTGATTACTGAGTTTTTTGGCTCTCCCCTAAATTTTGCACCCAAGGTAAGTGCCTTGCTCAGCTCATCTAATCCTCGCCCTGTCCATAAATTATTATCATTACTAGCTTTCTTGATGCCCCTGGTCAAATTTGAAAAGTTCTTCTTTCTTTTGTTTTAACCATTACAATTGTGAAATATATATAGCACATGTAGAAAATATATTTTAAAAAGATATATATCTTGGCGATTCAACACAAAGCAAAAAAATGTTCTTGCAATCACCACTCAGATCAAAAAATAAAACACTGCTAGTACCTCATACCATTCCCCTTTTCTCCTTCCAAAGTTTAACTCTTCTCCTAAAGTTTGTGGCAAATGCTTCCTTGATTTATTTGATCATTGTCTGAACATGCATTTTCAAATATTGTAATTTACATTACCTATGTTTAAAATTTATACAAATAGAGCAATGCCCATACACGATGCATTTTTTTTAATGTCTGGCATCTTTTATTCAATGTTAGGCTTATGAGATTTATCCATCTTGTTGCGCATGGCTGTAGTTTGTTCAATCTCCTTACTGAAAAGTAATTTATTGTGTAAATATACCACAATTTATCCCTTCTGCTGTTCATGAGCATTGGGTTTGTTTTCAGTTTTTGGCTATTCCTAACAATGCTGTTTGGACAACTCTTATACAAATCTCTGGGGATACATAGAGTACATGCACTTGCATTTATATTGGGTATGTGCTTGAGAGTAGAATTAGTATTAATGCTGGTTTTCCAAAGTGGTTTTACCAGTTTTTACCTATTAAATGAATTTTTTAATTCTAATAGTTTATCTGGAGAGTATTTTATATTTTCTATGTACACAATTGTGTCAACTATGATTAATTAGTGTTGTATTTCTTCCTTTCAAATTCTTCAACATTTTATTATTTATTTCCTTATTACAATGAGCCCACCACCTCCAGTACAATGTTGAATGGAAATGACTGTTTTATTCCCAGTTTCATGAGGAAAGCTTTCAACATTTCTTGATTAGATGAGTTATTTGCTCTAGGTTTTGGGTAATGGCCATTTGTCAGATTAAGAAAGGTCCTTAATATTATAAACACCCACACATACATCAAAGAATATTTTATTACATCAAATAATTTTTCTACACCTATTGAGATGGTCATATAATTTTTCTCCCTTATTTGGTTAATGTGATGAATTATATTAATGATTTCCTAATGTTACGCTAAATTTATTTTCCTGGAATCACTCCAAATTGGACATGGATGTATCATCCTTTTATATATTGCTGGAATGGTTTGATAATTTTCATTTAGGATTTTTGCATCTGGATTTATGAAGATATTGGCTGGCTTGGAATTTTTCTTTCTTGTAATGTTCCCATCTGCTTTGATATCAAGGTTATCAGGAACTTATAAAACATGTTTTTGAGTGATAATTCTTTATCTATTCTCTGGAAGATTTTGTGTTAACACTGACATTCATTTATCCTTAAACATTTGGTAGGATTCACCAGAGAAGATATCTAGACTTGGGGCTTTTTCTTTGAGAAAAATTTGAATTATTGATTCAATTTCTTTTCTAGACTGTTTATACTTTCTATACTTCATTTTGTTAATTTTGACCATTTGTCTTTTTCTAAAGGTTTGTCCATATCATATAATTTTTCAAACTCATTGTCATTGTAGTGGGTTGAATTGTGGCCCCCAAAAAGATACGTCCAGATCCTAACACGCAGAACCTGTGAATGTGAACTTATTTTAGAAAGAGAGTCTGCAGATAAAATTAAGTGAAGGATCTTGAGATGAGGTCCTGGATTAACTGTGTGGGCCCTAGATCCAAAGACAAGGGTTCCTACAGGAAGAGGAAAAGACACAGATAGAACAGGAGAAACACCAAGCAGACAGTCACTGAAGGTGGAGGCAGAGATTGGAGTGATTCAGCTACAAGCCAGGGTATGCCAAGGATTGCTGGCAGCCACCAGAACTCAGCAGACAGTCATGGTACAAACTCTCCCTCAGAGCCTTCAGAAGAGACCTCTACAGGATATGCAATTGTGTCATTTTTTCCCCTTTTCTGACACTAGTTATTTCTCTCTCTTCTTCTATCCCACCTCATTTTTCTTCTTTTGTACTTCGTTGGTCTTGTTAACGGTTTCTTCATTTTGTTATTCTTTTTAAAGAACACACTTTTGGCTCTGCTGATCTTCTCTGTGTTCATCTTCTAGTTTCTTAATTCTCTGCATTCTCTTTACTCTTTCCTTCCTTCCATCTTCTGTTTCATCACTTATCCTTTTACTGACATGTTAAGATGGACATCTACTTCTCATTCTTTTTATGCTGTATCTACAGCTATAAATTTCCTTTTATGCACAATTTTTCTTCAGTCTCATCTGCTTAAGATCTTTTAATTTTTCCATTGAAATTTCTTCTTTGACTCATGGGTTAGTTATAAGTATATTTCTTGAATTCCAAGCATAAAAGGATTTTCTAGTGTTCTTTTTGCTATTGACTTCTAACATAATTGTATTGTGACAGAGAATATATTGTTATTTTAGTTCTCTTAAATATTTTGATTTACTTTGTAGTTCAGCATATGAAAAAATATTGTATTTTTCATTTTGAAAAGAATGTTATTCTGCAGTTTTGGATGCTGTACTACACATGTCCAATTATGGTGGTTGCAGTGTTCAAATCTTTTATATTTTTTTATCTTTCTATTTTCTTTTGTTCTCTTATTTGATTAGTTGGTGAGAAGTGTGCGGATTTATCTATTTTTCTCAAGAATTTGTGTAGACTTTTGCTTTATATAGTTCAAAGATATGTTATTAGGTGTGTTCAAATTTGATATCGTTATCTATTTCCGGTTCACCATAACTTTTTTTCATTACCAAGCACCCTTCTTTCTTTCTAGCAATGTTTTTTGCCTTAGAGCTCGCTTTGTCTGATAGTAATATTACTATGCATGCTTTATTTGGTTGATGCTACAAAGCACATATTTTTAAAAAAATTTTTATGTATCATTATATTTCAAATGGCTGTTTTATGAACAGCATATAGCTGAGTTTTGTATTTTTAATCCAGTCTGGCTTTATCTTTTAAGTAACACATTAGTTTCTTTACATTTAATGGAATTATCAATATTTTTGAGTTTTACCATCTTACTCAGTAGTTTCTATTTGTCCTTCCTGCTTTGGATTCTTTTTCTTGGGTTTCTTTTGGTCCTTTATTACCTTCTGTAGTTTGAGTTTTTAAAAATTCCTTTTCCTTCTCTATTAGCTTGAATGATATGCACTTTTAAGATTCTTTTAGTGGTCTCTAGAAAAAACGTTATTCTTCACTTACCAAAGTCTCATACTAACTGTTGTTTTCACTTTGCTTCTGAATAACTCAAGAATTTTAGAATACTTATATTTTAAAAATGTATTTAACTCCACATTTCAAAGCCCCATAAGCTTCATTATTAATATTTTGTATGATCAATATTCTCTACAATATTCTCACATGCTTACCTTTCTTGCTGTTCCTTTTTCTTTTTCAGCTCTCTCACTCTATCTGATTAAACAGTGACTTGTCACATTTTCTTTCATTGTAGGCAGACTAATAATTAAGTCTTTACATTTTGTATTTCTAAAAATGTCTCTATTTCAGCTCCATTTCTGAAAGATATTTGGAGGTGGGAATAGAATTCTAAGATGTCAGTTATTTTTTTTTGACATTTTAAAGATATAATTTCATTGTCATCTGGATTACATTTTTCTGTATAAAAGTCAGATGTAGGTCTCAGCTGATGCTTCTTTTAAGGTAACCTCTTTTGTTTCCTTTTGCTGTATCTAGAATTTCTTTTCTTTTGTCTTTGGTTTTCAGGGGTTTTACTAATGTGCCTGGGAATGGTTTCTTTGTATTCATTCTGCATGGAGTTCTTCCTGGTTCTTGAATCTATGACGATGACATTCTTCAGATTTGGAAAGTTACAAATCATTATCTGTTAAAATATTGTCTGTCTTTTGAAGACTCCAGTTGTAGATCTAATAGACATTTTGTCAATCATTTTTGTCTTGTACCTTATCATTTGTATTTTCCAGTCCGTTCTCTCAGCTTCAGTCTGGATATGTTTTTAAATTTATCTTTGGTTGTGCCTAATCTGGTATAAAACCTATCAAATGAGTTTTTAATTCGAGTTATTGTTTTTTCAGTTCTCATCTTATGTAAGTTTTGTTCTCCTTTGAAATTCTTACTTTCGTCTTTTCTCTCCTTGAACAGGGTAGTCATAATTACCTTCAAGCCAATATCTGATATCTCTAGTATCAGAGGCTTTTGGAGTCTTTTTTTGTTGTCTGTTGTTTCTGCTTCTACTGGTTTCAGTTGTCGTCTATCTTTATTCCCTGGATGTCTTCAAACCATATTTGCAAAACGCTTGGTAGAAATAATATGTGGCCTAGGATGTTATCTTCCTGCAGAGAGGATTCATATTTATTGTTATTATTATTACTTTGGCCAGATATCTCGGGGAAATAGCTTCTCAGGATTATCTTAATATAATTTCTGGATTTAGTGTTTGCTGCTGCTGAGCTGCAATCCCTGAGGGAGCCTATCTATTTTGGAGTCACCTTTTTTTCCCTAGTACAGCCTTTTAGTGGGGGGTGTTCATCAAGTCCATTTTCTTTTGTGAGGGCCTGTACTCAAATCTCTGCTGTCCTAGTGCATGAAGGCTGTCAAAGTGCAGCTCCGCCTAACATTCAGTTTCTCCTTCTGAAGAATAAATAACCTCAAGGAAAGACAAGTTCATAACCTGAGACTCCATCCACACTGGATCATGGCCTATTAGTCTTCATTGTTTATTAGTTCTAAAATACAGGCATTTAAAATATTTTGTCCAAATTTTCTTGTTGTCTTTTGTGTGGGAACTGGTACAAATTACTTGACCTAACCTTATTGGAAGTGGTATTACTTTTCATATGTAATCCCATAATACCAGAAAAGGAAGAAGAGCCATAGAGTTTAAAGCCACTGAAATGCAATCCAATTTCTTGAAGCATGTTTGTTTAACAGAAATATTCTAATTCAGTTAGGAAAGGCTTTAACAAACATACACCTATTCAAAATTATTCGATCTTGAAGGCTTCAAGCAAATGTTGAGGAAGTCATTTAAAGTTTTTTTATCCAAGTTCGTTTTCGGTTCTATTTCAATATTTATATTATTACTATTATAACTCACATCAAGGGTCTAGCACTGTGCTAGGTATTAGAGATACAATATGACTATGTGAGCAAGATAGACAGAGCCCTTGTTCTAATGAAGCTTGGAGAGAAGTGGGGAAGACACCTAGGATTAAATGAGGTAATCGGTGAAAAGTGCTCAGCACAGTTCCTGGTATAATACATGTTCAAACATTGTTTCTATGAATACACACAGTCGTTTCCAAACAGCCTGCAGTTCCTGGGCCCCTATGGGTCTGCATCTCCTATTGGGTGGATTTATGCGGATAGACAATGGTGTGCAAACAGATTAGGCAATGAGGTGCTTTATATGTAGACGTGTTTTTTGATTGTAGAACTTTTAATTTTTTCCACTTGGTTCAAACTATAGGAGGATATTTTGATAAGCGTATTGAGGGACCCACATTTTCTTTTGCTTTACACTCAATATGGCTCTGGGTAGTACTTATATGGGTGTATGACAAAAACAGAAATGGAGAAGACTTTGATGTGCGTGCTAAGAATTCTAATGAATGAGGGAACTTGCTGGGACATAAAAAATGGTGATGACAAGAAGGGGTATAGTAAGTGTATACATGTAGGAGAAGAGAGGAGACACCTTTGGAAAAGATAATGAGAAGTAAAAAGGACACCAAAAATTCCTCTAGGCCTTGAGGTTCCAAGAACAAATACTGCCCCTGCTTGACAGACTGTAAGAAAAGGCGCCCTCAAGGGATGGCCAATCCTCAAGAAAGTGCAAAGGTAAAAGGAACACAGAGAAGAGTTTGAGGATTTTGCTAAGCAGACACTACAATTTCAACGTGGTACTGTGGCACCATTCGTGTGTACTTTTCAAGCAAAATGGAAACAATAAATTAGTCCTTGCTCCCTTTCCAACTATGTATGATATTCTGGACCAGGGAAAACTATATGTTACTTCTTTTTTCATTTTACAGAGATTATTTTCTCCCCATCTTATATATTAAGTGAGTATAGATTATTTAAAATTATCTTTTAACTCTGGGTTCAGGTTTATAAACAAAACATTTATAGACCGGATCAAGAGTATTGATCATTACCCAGGGAAGAATCAGCTGACACGATTTTCTGTTTGGATCCTTTGGGGAGGTGAGAATGTTTTTACTTGTATGTGGGAGATTTGTGCTGGTTGCACAGGACATTGCACATATATGCATCTGGGAAGAAGTGTGTGTGATTGTGTGTGCGTGTGTTTATACTCATATATGCAATCAAGAGGAGACATCTATTTTGATCAGCTTAGTACTCCTTTTCACCATCTTCTGACAATAGCATCCTCCTCCTGGAGCAACTGTCCCCCCACTTATCTAGAGGCTTCTGGTGAGGCTTCCAGTCCAGTCATTGTACCAAACCACTCAGGCCACAAGAATTGGCTTGGGCCAAAGTGCCCCCTTCTCTTGATCACAGAGATTGATGGGGGGATGGGCATGTGATCTAGGCCAGACCAATAAGGGCTCATCCCTATAATTTTTATATACAAACGTTGGGAAAAGACAACTGTCTCTCTCTTCTGGAGTCATTATCTTGATTTATCTGAATGAAACTAGGAATCTCAAGCATTAACTATAACTTATCCCTCCACATGGAAAATGTCTTTATAAAGTGGGAGAGAATGAAGCAAATATATAGATAAGAACAGAGCTGAAAGATGGAGAAAGTCCTGGTGATATTGTTCACATCCCGGGATTCAAAGCTATGTAAAACCATCTATCTCGTTTTAGGAGAATAGACAGAAGAGAATTACGGTTTGTGATGAACTGGGTTCTTGTTCAAATCCCAAAAGACTAAATAAGGAAAAGAAAGCCAGCAAGGAGTAATGTAAAGAGCAGTAGGCTGAGAGTCAGAACAACTAGATTCTAGTTCAGGCTCCTCAATAATAATTCTTGTAAAAGTAGGCAAGTCACTTAGCCTTTCCAACGCTCAGTTCTCTCCTCTGTAAAATGACAAAATTAGCTCAACTATTTCTAAGATCCTTACAACTGTAAATGTACGTATCTTAGACACTTCTAAACTAATCACACTTTGAAGTAAGTGTACCTGTGAGTAGGTGCCTAATAATTTTTTTCTTATAATAACATTTTCTTTTCCTTTGCTTTTAAGCTTTCTGTTAAAAAAATGTCTGATGCTGCTAGATTAATCCAGTGGAATGTAAATGTAATCAGCGACTAAATCAAACGTGTGTGTAGTCCACAACATTTCCAAAGCAAAAACAAAATTATATATCCTTCTAATTTGAACCAGCTGAAGTAACTGCTGATTTTTATAGTTCCAATGAAACAGTGAATGGTTAGAATTGATTGTCTCTGCAGATTATATCTCTGAGCACTTATCTACACAGAGAACCAGTGGCCCCTAAACTGAATTTAGAGGTTCTTGAAGTTTGGCATTGGAAATGCCCCTATTTGTCCTTTCACTGGGACTCAGCGCTCTTAATCCATCCTTCTGACTCCCTTCTCAAGCTCATGGCAATCAATTTCATTGTCAGAGACAACTAGGATAAACTGTAATCGCTGCATGGAATGTTGTGCTGGAGAGGGTTTCAAGACTGTATCTAGGTTCATGGGAGAGGATGCTATGATAAATAAGCAGTATCTGCAAAGGGCACCATCATGTGACTGTGATGGGTATGTGCTATCCAATCGCTTACTTAATTTTGTATTCCAAATGTTATTTGTCTCTTAATAGAAAACTTTCAAATTCAATTTCTAAATGATAGGACTGAGCCTTTGATTTGTATGTAACAGGCTTCCCTACTGGGTGATACATTTTGGGACAAGAGTACTTTCTACATTATTCTTCATATCCAACCCTCTATTATACTTACTGATCATGCTAAGACAGCATGAATTTCCATCCCCAGTGTCTTTCACAACTCCAATTTGTTCCCAGCATGAAATACCACTTATATTGGTTTGAGATTCTATTCTAAACTTAGAGCCCACGATTCTTGTGTGGGATGTAAAGTTGACAAAACACGTACTTTTCTCCTAATGCAAATCCTACATGCGTTGGCTTTCAGGTAGTCAGGCTGACACTGTCGGGGTCGTGTAAGACAGAAAATAACTCCTGTTAAATAAAAGGGTAAGGAGCAGGGAAAGAGGAACGGATCTATTTTGTTAAATGGAATTTTTGGAGACAGAGCAAATGGTTCTGTTTTGTTTTGAAGGAGATTAAGAATAAAAATAAAGTATTTAAAATGAGAGTGAATACATGTTAGGAGTTCAGGGAAAGCTGACAATCTGCCAGTTGTGACAACATTGAATAATATTCAAATTAATTATAATATTGAAAATGGAAAACTCTGACTTCAAATGAATAATGAATAGCAAAACCAGACACGGCTCTGAGGTGAAATGTGATTTTCATGAGGATGGGAACATTTAACATTTAGACAGCAGCTCATATTCTCAAAGTCATATATCAGTGACGACTGTAAAATGCATCTTTAATTTGAATTGATGAAATTCTCTGCAGGGGTACATTCAGGTGGTAGTACACTTTCCTCCCCAAGTAAAAGGAGACCGAGAGAGACAACAGATTTGGACAAACAAATGCTTAAAAACCGCTTATAGAAATGGAAGTCCAATGACCTCATATCCCATCATTTGAAATGATTTAATTCTTGGTAGGTATGTCTCTGTTATTCATTGACATGAATATTCATAGTATGTTGCAACTCCTCATGTATTTAGAAGTTAGGGGTAATCCACATTCTGAATGCATAAAGATTGACTTATAAATATGCACTGTAATCCTTAGACACTACTTTAAATAAAAGCCTTTTAGATCGTATATTTTCTCCAAAACTGTCATCTCTGTACTGCTCTTCCCATCTCCTTACCTTGGCTGAACTTCAGCTAAAACTTTTCTTGAAGGCCACACTTGGCAAGACATTTCAGTCCAACTATCCACTTCTCTGCTCCAATGCTCAATCTATTAACATGGCTATGGAGAACTCAAAATAGTCCTGTGGTGATTTCATCCCTAGTAATAGGGTTTTAGTAGGATGTCACTGTCAGCCTGACTCTACTCCCTTGCAGTTAGATATGACCAAGAATCAAATTCATAGCATGGAATGGAAGCAGCAAAGCTCCATGTCACTTCCAGGCTTGACCCATACGGCCTCCTAAGGCTTTCCCCATTTTGCTAGCTGGAGCGGTCATGATAAGAACAATTTGGGAAGCCACATAAAGATGGCAGAGCTGCCATTATCCTAAATCTCTAAATGACCCTGTGGAGAATAGCTGCCCACTAACCTGGAACATCTCCCTGGACTGTTAATTTGAGAGATGTAAGATTTATTTAGTTTGAGAGGTGTATTTGGTAGTCTTTTAGTTTTTGCCTCTTTTGTTACCCTAACTGATATAAGTCTAGATTTGTTCCTATGAACTGTGGGTCTCTAAGCCCGGCTGGCATCTTAGAACTCTTCAATTAAGAGGCTGCCTCTCTCTTTGCCTCTGCAGCTTTTTGAAACCTTTCAAACTCTCTTCAAGATGACGTTCTAACCTCTAACTCTTTGTTTCTCAGCAGATGACATTGACTCATAGAGAAAGTAATGCCACCAGGCATGAATTCCTTTAAATTTCCCCTTTCACAACGCCCAAATTATACATATTTGTCCCAATCTTGATTCTTTTCACTTTACTAAGAATTTTATTTCTCTTTAAAAGTATTTTCCGCATGAGCTCTAATTTTACCCTTCCATCTGCTTAAAGCTTTCTCTAAAGTCATCTTTTCTTTCTCCTATATCATTAATCTTTCATTCTTCATTCCTGTATTCCTCCCCTTAAAGAATAAACATGATCAAGACTCTTTGACCCTAAAAAGAAAATCTCCTACTTTACCATGTATTCCCCTCTAATTCTTAATCCATCTCACTCCTTTGCTTTTCATATAAGCTTCCTTGAGGAATATTTTAGGCTCTCTCTTCATTTGATGATCTCTCATTTGCCCACATTGTGTAATCTGTCCTCTATATTTCTAAAGCTCCCTTGAAATTGCCTTAAGGAAACTATGATGATGACTTTGTTGATGAATCCAGTATTTCTGAAAGGTAAATTTGATCATTTCGTGTTCTTGCTGAAAACAATTCAGTGTCATCCTAAATTAGAGTTAAGTCCAGACACCTTAGTATGGCTTATAAGGCTCTTAAGTGTCTGGCTCTTCTTTATTCTCGTGTTTCTTCTGTAGCTTCCTTCCGAGTGCCCTCTGGCTAAATCATACTAAACAACATAGTTCATTGAGCTTAAACCTGTATAAATTTTTTGGAGTTGTTTCCTCTACTTTGGAAGTATATCCTCAATCAACTATTTATTTAAATAATTTCTGACACTTCAAGACTCAACTCCAGAATTTCCTTCCTCTTGAAGCCTTTCCTGTTGCATTAAAACTCCTTTTCTGCCAGCTGATGCATACTGATTACTCTGCTCTACTCTAGAACTGATCGCATTTGTATTATAACACTTGGTATATCTTTCTTACTCTTTTACTAGACTATGAACTCCTTGAAGACAAAACCGTTGTCTTATTCATTTTGGTATCATGAGAACCTAGCCTAGTACTGAGGGCAGAGTATGGGGCTAATATATATGTTTATTGAGCAATGGAATTAATGAGTATAAGTTATGTCCTTATTTGTAACTAAGCTCACAAAGCTAGTGACTCTAGTTGGTACTCAGTAATGATAAGAAACTAGATATAACAGATTACATTACCGATAACACAAAACCTCAAAATGTGAAGAACAAGACGATGACATTGTGAACTTTTTCAAAATTAACAAATAGAAATACCGATTTAAACTATTTTAGAGAAATAGAAATTTGTATCTAAGAACTGGTCAGCAGACGGTTTATCTTTTATAAGTAAGGTATTTATGCTTTTACAAGAAAACAAAAAAAGCATAAATCATAAATTGCTTTTGAATAGTAACCAGGACTAGAGACTGAAGGTCACATGTGATAGACTGCTGAGGAGAAAGCAGTAATCTGAATGATGGACTCCACAGGAGCCACCTACTACAGGATATTGCAGAACCTCATAAAGAGGACACTGGTAGTGGACAGAAGCCAGATCTTCAGAGAATAGAATACCTAAAAAGGAAGGGCCATCCATTGCCATTGTTAACTGAAAACTAGATTGACGTAGGCAAGTTTCTGAGAGAATGTTTGACAATGTCAAATGTGTACAAGGAAAGAAGCCTGATATTGGAGACTCAGCTATTCATGAGTCAGAGTTAAAGAGAGGAAAGTTTTTAATTGCACTGGAATGCCTTCTGTCATTTGAAACGAGCTGGATTACACAGTTTCTAAATAATGAGATGGTAAGCCAACCTATGGAATGACTTTCAACCTTTGGTTAAAGAAATAAGTACAGGCCATTTAGAGAAAGTAATGAGGACAGAACAGAGTTTTCCATGACACAAAAAGAACACAAAACAATTTAAAATGAAGTGAATAGCAGGGTGAGATGAAGTAAGATTAATGAACTAATAGTTCAATTGAGGCTTTTCTTGTGAATCTGAAGACTAAGTTTATCAAGTGAGCTTCAGAAGAATTTCTAGGTCATGTGATGAGATTTCAAGGTCAGATGTAGGCAAACACAACCAAACGGCCCCCAAATTAACTTTCGACGTTCCTAGTTTCTTCTATATTTCTTCAATCTAAGGTTTAAAAAGCCGATATTTATTTTTTCCGTATCTAGTTTGATTTTGCCTAGACTTTTTCACCTATAAAGCTAAAAGTCAAGCATTTCTCTTGTATATTTCCTGTGCTATGCTACTTCCACCAAGGCAGTAGCTTACATTTTCTTAGCTTGACTATAAAACTTTCTTACGTAGTGACCCTCTGTCCCCCACCTCCTCCCTTTATTCCAAATCATTGTGATTGGTTATTTACCTTAATCTCCTATTAAAATAAACCTGAAAACTTAAGTTCTCATAAAAGTCATGCCTATTAGTATTTTTAGGTACAAGTAAAGAGCACTTTCTATCTCAATTAGATATCCCACAATTTTAATTACACATTCTTTAAGAGTATGATACTATACAAAGATTTTTTATTTCTACTTACCATCAATTCAGGTATAGGTTACTCAAGTATAAGCTGTTTTTGTCTATAAACTAAGAAACAGAAGGTCTTAAGAAGAAATTCAAAAACTTCACTTTCTCGGAAATATCACCAGTCCTTGAGAAATAGGTGACTGGTGCTAAGTAGCTATTTACTCCCAATTATCTCTTCTCATTACTCTATTAAAAAAAAATTGGCATAGAACCGGATAATGTAATATAGTCTTAAAATGATTACAAAATGTTTTATTTTGTGATTTTTTGTTGGAAACCAAAAATCTTCAAAACTTCTCTGGTGGCCTCTTGAATCGCTTTACATTCTAAAATTCAATGTGAATGCAAATATCTTGCTCATGGCCAAACGTAGTATACATCTTACTGATTGTTAGTCTATGATAATAGCTGACAGAGCAGCCAGATTTTTAATAAATTGCTCTTGGGAAGAATATTTTTGTTTACTAACTTGAATATTTAGAACACCTGGTAAAAATCTCAAGGAGTAATGATCAGTACAATCAGGTTGGAGAGGCAGCTTGGACTAATTGAAACATTTAATAGGAGAACAAACTCTCATGGTTTACTTGACTTGTATACATTTCTATAGACTAGATCAGTTAATGATGCATACAGGCACAGTTGTCCTTGTAGGAAAACTGGGGTAAGTCTACCTGTGTTGATACTACAGAAATAGAAAATGTGAGAGTTCATCAGAAACTATTACCGAGAAGAGAGAACCACCACTTTTGGGTCATGTTGCAAGAGCCCAAAGAATGGGAAACATGTCTTTAAAATGAATACCTCTTAAAAATGAACAAAGACAAAAAATAAATAAATAAAGAAGAAGAAAGGCAAATGTATTTTTTGTAATGTTTTGTATTTTGAATGTTCTGAAGAATTCTTAAATATTCTTAAAAGAATGTCAGTTGCTTGGTTTTGGAAAGCTTTGCAGAGTTCCATTTGAAACTCAAAGATACATCTCATGAATTGAGTTTCAAATAACTTCAAAGAGTTCTAATAACTTTTCAAAATGAGAAGTATCCTGATTTCTAAGTATCTAATAAGATTCATCAACTCATCCAACAGAGGGGTCTAAAAAACTTATTATCCTGCAAACCTGTTTATAGTCCAGAATATTTTTTACTTCTCTTTTTCTGCCTAGTATGTATAACATGAAATTAGTAACTGGGAATTTACGAGTAACATCAGTCAGGGAATTTAGTATTCTTGCTCTTTAGTCTTATTTCAACTTTTTATTAAATAAGAGCTTGAAGTTGTATTTTTCCCCCCTGTGACTTAGCTAGTTTTATTTAGGCCCTGCCACAGGTAAATTCTTAATGAGTTACATAGCCAATTATTATTTCTTTAGTTAGCTACAGCAAGACTATGAAAATGACTGACAAATGGAGATCGGAAGCACTATGTTTTCTTAAAATTGGAAGCAATGTGGCAATATTGAATGGAGATGCCTTTGGGGGCAATGTGAGGAGAGTTCTGCTTTTAGGCTGCCTCCTCCCCACCTTAGAAAGTAGACACTAACCCAGGAATCCAGGGGGGTCCTGTGAGGAGAGTGCATCTTTCCATCTGCTGGTGGACATAATTTGTCATGATCCCTTTTACCTGCAAATGGTAGTGTCTGTGACAAAGTCTACCTTTCTTGGGAAAGTTATCAGACTTCTATTGAAACCATGTAGGCCCAGTTCCAGGTGTAGGATCTTGTATAAAATCATGAATGTTACCTGGAATTATTTCCTGTTTTGTGAATTAAGATTGCTCACTTACTAATCTATTATTCAGCTGATATGTGAGCACTTCCTATTGTATAAGGAATTGGGGCAGCACACAGAGACCTGCTGACATGGAGGATGTCATTTTCTATGGAAGTAGCTTTTGTAGCACTCTTCTGAATCTCAAATATTCAAACACCTTAGGTAAACTTTCTTTATGATCTCTGAAATACCATACACATTCAAGAGGTTCTGACAGCCAAAGGCAACAAGGCTGAAAGTTTAAACTACAAACACGTATCAAATTGTATATGAGAATAAAATAAAAGATGAGTATAGTCAACTCTTGATTATTCACAAATTGGCCAGAGTTTGTGATTATCAATGCCCTTTGATTCCCCTTCTCTTTGTAACTGCCAACTATTGAATATTTCTCTGCTCATTAACACCTGTCTAGGAGTGGGAAGGTGAAATGCTAATCAGCCAATTTGGCTAATTGTTAGCTGCTATGATCCTTTTTATTTTATTTTGTTGAAGTTGAGGTAGGGAAAAGTTGAAATCTTTTACTAAAATGTGAGCTGTGGATTTCTAAACTTTATGTCATACTGCCCTTCTTTTACTGCGTAAGTGCAGATATTTTGTTTTCAGTAAGATATTAAAGAGAATGAAAAAAAAATACTAATTCATTGATCCTCAAGTGTCAATATAACCTCACATTACATATTTCTTATTGGCTAGTGCTTGAAAATCTTAATCCCCCCAAGGAAGCTTCAGGATCTAGTAGCTGCAACTTTTTGTGTTGCCCTATATAAATAACTGCTCTTGCTAAGTGGATTTGGACCAATGGGGAGAAAATCAACTTGGAGAAAATGACTTAAGACTACCCTCCCCTTTGCCTGTGGTAGACATTACAGGACCTCCCCACACCAAATAAGGGGAAGAGGAATGTTCTGAACATTAAGGGCACTAAGAATAAATCTGAGCTATCATGGATAAGATTACTTTCAACTCTTTATTTCATGTTTTCTGACACAGACCCCAAGATCTGTAATTATCTTAGGGAAACTGCGGGGGCTTAGACAATGCTCTTTAGTTTCTTTGCCTTTTTTTTTTTTTTTTTTTTTTTGCCTATCTGTCTTTGGGGCTGGAGAGCTGTGTGTTTGTGTGTGTGTGTTCCCCTAGAGTGCCAAAAAAAAAAAAAAAAGTGCTGAAGAGTCCTAGGGAGAGGAGGCTATTTTTGTTCGAAGCTGATCCTTCTGCCTGAGTTACAAGTGCAGCTTGGATAGGGCTCAGGTTGTTTCCAGGGGGAGAACTCTGCAGAGAAGAGGCAAAGTTCAACGGGACAACAAAGGAGCAGCAGCAACAGCCAGAAAAACGAAGAGCCCTCACGTTTTCACACAGAACCCCCATCAGAGTTCTCGAATCCTAAAGTATTCTGCAAAGTGCCACTTGACCGGAACTTTTCGCCTGCCTTTTCCTTTCTCCAACCACCATGACTGAGATCACTGCTGAAGGTACTGCTTCCATTTTCCCATAGTACTCACTAGGAAAAAGAGGTGGAAATTGACAGTGACACTGACAGTCAACGTGTCGACTTAAAATAGTCTTGACCAATGATTGTATACGGGATCGAAGAGTGGATCTGGGAGCTGAGAGGCTGACAGACCTGTGTGTGGGGGTTGGGGGAGCGAGAAGAGGTTTCTCTGAAATTTTGCATGTGGGAACTGTTCTTTGCTCTGCCAAAGGCCCCACTAGCTAACAGTTGTCACCCACACCTCTATAAATAGCTCTGGTCATGTAACACTATGGCTGATACCTTACCTAGCAAAATTACAAGGCTTGCAAGGATGGAGACCATGATGAACTTTTAAAATATTGCATTCAGTGTTTAAACCTAGAAAAATGATTTTAAGCATTTTTGCCTTATATATTTTAAAATGGAGATCTTAAATTTGTTTTTCCTTTCTAACTAGCGTATATAAATATGCACAACAAATATATAAGATTTGTAGACAATTTAAGATATAAGTGCTCCTGCAAAATTTGCGTATGTTTTACTATTAGTGGATATTCAGAGACAAGGTTTGGAATTGCATATAATCACAGTAGATCAATATGGTGTTAAAAATAAAGCAATTAAGTGTTCAAGGTTTGATTCTTTTTAGACATTCATGTCTTTTTTCCCTCTAAATGATGAATTTTATCTTTATATTAAAATAAATATTTTTGGTTTCAATGCTTATTCTGAAAACGCACATGCCGTGACAAACATAACTTTTATTTTGTGATCGTGCTAGCAATTTATAATGTATGTAAAAATGTAAATATAGATAAATGTAAATATATGTATTTCTTGGAATAAAAGGACACTTTAAAACAACTAAAGTATTTTGAATACAGACACAATCCAGTTCTAGTTGGGGTAGAAATTTGGGAGGTGGATCTAAAATTTGCTCTGACAGCTGTAAGCAAATCAGACAGGTGGTGCTCTCCACAGCTTCCAAGTTGAACCCTGTGCTGGTTTGTTTTTAGTCAACGACTGAAAAATAGAATGTGTAGCTTTGGCTCTTTGTGTAGAAGTGATTTCAGAGTTGGCGTTTCAGTCAATATTTACAAGGAAAAATGTCTTACTTATACCTTCCACTGAGAAATTTCTTCTGGCACCCCAAATTAATAAAAACAATTATTGTGAGATTTCTATGTATCAGATATTTGGCTCCAGAGTTAATGTGTAATTCCTTATTTAAACCTCACACAATTCAATTCAATCAGCACTATCTCCAATTTTGCAGAAAATGAAATTATCACTCAGACGTTCAGTGACTTCCTCAAGACCAAAGCATTGCCAAGACCCCAGCTCCTTCCAAGATAGTCTGTGTTTTTTCTTTTCTCTACGAGGATATCAGGTTAACTCCTGACCAATTTTAGTTCAGAATTGCTAACTAAATATAAATAGCATTTTTTCCTATTCCTTAGATATTCTGTGTCAAGTGGCCTTTAGTTTGTCTTAGAGAGAGCTATCTATAAAAACTTCTTGCTTAAACCTGCATGAGTTATTAAGATACCTATGAATATCCTTCCCTACCTCTGCATGGGGTGTGGACTGCCAGCTGATTCAGGAAGTCACTTGGCCAAAACATTTTTGGTTTACCTATGGATTATGCTGTGTAGACCTTAGAACTTGATTTGTCAAACTTTTTCCAGGAGAATTCCTGATTGTGAAATAGAACTTTTATTTCTGTCTTCTCCCTGTGGAGAGTTCAAAGGGTTCTTGGAAGACCTTCTGGAGTTACCCATAAAAATATCTTGAATTAGCAATAAATTAAAAATGTAAAAAACACCATCCAGTCCCTGGCTGATGGTCATTTCCTCCTCCCTGGCCTTAAAGGTTCATAGGATCTATGTCATCTGAACATCAATTATGTACTTTTTTCCTTTCCTGGAATGATGTATTAATCATATTTCTCAAATGGAAATTAGACTGCCAACTCAAATGAGCTTAAATTTTGAGGTTAGTACCACGGTCATTCTGTGGGGTTATCCAGTTTCTTGCACACTGCTCTACTATACACTTTTCATTTTGTCTTCATGATGCTCACTTTTTGTGCCCCAGCTACAGTAGCTTTTGTCCAGTCTGCTATAAGAGGTGTACTTTTGTACAGGACCTTCGTACAGGTTGTTCTCTCAGTCTGGGATATTCTTTCCTTTCATTTGCTATATTTCTTTTGCCGCTACTTTTGGACACGTTACTAAAATGTGCGTGCTGCATCAGTAGCCTTATGACATCTATTGATTACTCTTTCCACCCATTTATCACCAAGCAAGCAAACACCTTGTAGCGCTTAAGAAAGTTAGAGCTAGTGTAGCCCCTTAGAAAGCTCTGGTCCACTGTCCTCACTTTGACGTTTGGAAAATTGAGGCTCATACAGATTATATGACTCTCCCACGGTCGTTGATAATAGGTGAGGTCTGAGGATACAGTGCATGTCTCCTGCGGCCTATCCCAGTGCTTACTCAACTATAAGACAGGGCATGCCTGTAAACCTCACCAAGTTCTTCATATAGATTTCTACTGTGTATTCCAAGCTGGGTTACTTCATCTGACAGAAGAGAGGAAGCAATGCAAGATATGGAATTGTGTTTCAGGTACACAGGGGGACATTCACTAGAACCAGGACAAAGTTGAACCCCAAAGGATTGTAGGGAAATGACGTCTTTGATTCTGGCGTGATATATTAATAAAGATAATTATAATGACAATGCTAATAATTCATCTTTATTCAGAAGACATTAAATGTCAAGCGTTGTTTGAAGCTTATTACATCATCCTTTAACCCTTGGGAAAACTGAATAAGATAGATGCTTTTATTATTGATGTTCATAGAAGAGGAACCTGAGGTTTACAGAGGGTAGAATTTGCCTGAATTCACACAGCTGTATATAGTGTAGCTCGGATTCACACCCGGATCTCTGACCCCAGAGCCGTGTTGAATACTGTGTGAGACTAACAGTTAGCCTGGTGTTAATCCGGAGGTTGACAGGGGCCTACGCTAGGCCCGTCTTCTGATTTGGAGTGTGCTACGTTGGGTAGATTAGATCATGCCCCAGACTGGATTAGATTGAAACAGTGTTAAGGTTAGGACTATAAATAGCCTTGTACCTTCTTTCCAGAGGCCCAGTTATTCCCAGACTAGGGCCGAAGTTAGCTCCCTCTTCTGAGGCTCAAATGAACTTTCAACTACCAATTGCAGCATCTATTTGACAGCATATATCACTACGCAAAAATACCTCTTGAGTAGTTTTGGTAATGAAGTAAAGTTTGCTTAATTCTTAATAGCTGTGTTAAAAAGATGGAGACTTTACAAACTTGGGAAAATACGTAATGTTTTCAAATTGCTAGTTAACTAATATGCAGTCAAATTATGCTTTACAATAACAGCTATATAATTGTGTTCTCTGGGTCCAAGCACCTCCAAAATACAGGAAAATACAAATTTTTTTGTAACGGGTTCAAGTTGGTAGAGATCCTATTTATAATTAACATTTACTAGAAGACAAATAAAACTTTTTCTTTTAAAGTTCTTAAAGAAGAATGTATGTCAAACTCTCAACTTCTGAACTATGACATAAACGAAGGGTCCAGGAGAAGGGTTATTGTGCCATGTGTGGAATTTTTTCCTTGCTATTCATTCAGCTACATTTCATTGCTTATGTCACAATCCTAGGAGAGGATTTGATATTCAAAATTTAGAGGAAAAATGGTTATTTATTTTATGCACGCCACTGCTTTGATGGACTATAGCACTAGAGTACTTATTGTTGCTCTCAAGAGAAAAGATCAAGAATTCCGAGCCAGACTATTTAACAACTGTGCACACAAATTCGATCATGTAGAGCAACAACAGATGGCGAAATTAAGAGACAGAGGTTGCCCAACCTACATATCTGTGTTTTTGTTGCCAAAACCAAAAGAAGTTACATTGGCTTAAGTAGAGATGACTTGGGGGTGGGAGGAGGAGGAAGATGATGAAGCAGTATATTCAAACCCTAATCGCTTACAGGTTATGTTCTCTTGATCAAGAAATCAATAGACCACATGTAGAATATCATTTTTAGTTCCAGGAACACATTTTAAGATTAACATTGACAAGCTAGTAAATTTGGAGAAGGAGGACCATGATGGTAAGAGGGACAGTCAAAGGAAAAGATTGGTGCACAGGTCAAGTAGAAGACTGGGCTTTTTCACTGTGAAGCACTAGGGGGCAATGCAAACACCCATAAAAGTCTGGAAGCCACCAAAAGGGAAACTGTTGGCAAAATATAAGGCAAAGCCTAACCAACCATGAAAATAATACCTAGGAGGGCCGGCACAGTGGCATAGTGGTTAAGTTTGTGTACTCTGCTCCAGCAGCCCAGGGTTCACCAGTTTAGATCCCAGGCACAGACCTACACACTGCTCATCAAGCCATGCTATGGTGGCATCTCACATACAAAATAGAGGAAGACTGACACAGATGTTAGCTCAGCAACAATCTTCCTCAAGCAAAAAGAGGAAGACTGATAACAGAGGTTAACTCGGGGCCAGTCTTCCTTGCCAAAACTAAAAAACATTTTTTTAAAAATAGCTAGAACAAACTCTTTTGACTCAGAAAAAAGGGGAGGAGAGAGGGGAAAGAAAAATAGAAAAAAAATGAAAGGAAAATAACACAATCTCCAATTTTCAAGAAGTAGAGGGACGAAGAATATGCTAAAAACTCCACCATAGCATGCAGGCAGCAAAGGCCAGCCCACGGGAACCTCTACAGTACAAACCACCCAGCTCCTTCAAATAAGTTACTGGGAACAAAAAGAGATGCCAAGGAAGCCACAGACCTGAAAAAAATGTAAAAATAGAGCAACCCGTCACAATGTGTAGAATTATTAGATCACACTGCAAAGAACCTTAAAAAAATGACGAAATGTTGTAAATTTGATACACTCTGGATGTTAGAGGACATTAATGAATTATCATATTTTTAGTGGGGTAAACTTATTGTGGTTATATTTTAAAACTACTTACTATTTGGAGATACTCAAATATGGATGAGATGATTTGGTGTTTAAAATTTGCTTCTAAATAATCTGCCAGAAAGGAAAGTCGAGGGGGTGTGGCTAGAGCAGGATTGGACATGAGTTGGTTATAACAGGGGCTGATGGTGGGTACAGGGGGTTTCATTATAATACTCTGTCTACTTTTGTAAATATTTAAGCTTCTCCATAAGAAAGAGTTAAGGGGAAAAAAAGAACAGAGTTGATGTTTTCAGTAAAGTAAATTGTAAGAATTTATTTTTGTAATACATATAGGTCAGTGAATCTACTGGCCACCAAATTTATTTGTACGTGCAAATTACTCCCTAATTAAACAGTCTGTTGTTATTGAAATGGAAACCAAATATGCCTGTATTAAGACAGAGGGGTCAAGAAATGTACTTTACATTTTTAATAGCAGACTTAGAAATAACAATTTTAAAATATATCCATTATTATGTGAGAATACATTGGTTAGTTTAATATCATTTCTCAAGATTATTAGTGACATTAATTAGACACATTAATTAGCAACAGATCATTTTTTGAGACAGTACATGTGAAAACCTGAGAAAAAATGAAAAACCTAAGGAGTCAATATGATGCAAGGAAAAATGGTTCTAAAAAATGCTATGGTCAGGAACATCACGTTTATTGACAGGGTATTAAGTGCCAAGGTCTTGCATGAATATTTGTTTTAAATGTCACAGAAACTCCAGGGTAGGCCCAGTGGTGTAGTGTTTAAGTCATATGCTCTGCTTCTCTCCCCTGGGGTTCATGGGTTTGGATCCTGGGTGCGGAACTACACACTACTCATCAGGCCATGCTGTGGCGGCATCCCACATTCAAAATAGAGGAAGATTGGCACATATATTAGCTCAGGGCCAATCTTCCTCGCTAAAAAAAAAACAAAAAAAAATCACGGAAATTCTGAAAGGCAGGTATCAAATAAACCTGATCAATCTAACTCTAAATCTTTTTGATCTTTGCTGCTCAAATTGAATTTAGAAAAAGAAAAGAAAAGCAGATTGTGAAAACCAGTGTCCTATATATAGGTCATTGAAAATCAGAGAGAAAAAATAGTGCAGAGCTGAAAGAAGGCAGCGTTCAAATAATTAAAGGCAGTTTGATGGAGTAGAAAGTGTGTGGAATCTCAAGTGAGAAATCCTGTTCAAGCACTAGTTCCCGTTCTTAACACAGGCGGCCTGGGCAGGATGAGGGCCTTCCTGGGAGAGCCCATAAACTACTGGGTGAATCTTGATTAATTGTGAATAATATGACCAAAGGCTTTTTTCACCTTTTTACAAGATCGTGCTACGTGGCAAATAAAGTTTATATTTTTTTTAACTGTGCAAAGCATCCACGATGCAAAATCTGTAGCAAATATGTCTTTGCAGAGTCAGTCCTAGCTGGGTTCCATTAAGAAGCTTTTTCTTGTAGCTTTTGTTATTTGCAACAGTGACTCTTTTTCCTCCTCACCCCTTTAGCACACTGTACCCATAGAAAATGTTCTGTTTGTCAGCTTAAATGCTTCTGAAGTTTTTCCTGTTTCTTTTTGGTCATCATTGTGACTATAACGTAAAAATGGTGCTACTTTTAAAATGCAAAAATGAGTCGAGGCTATTCAGCTATTATTCTAAAAGCTTAGGAATCCTTAGAGACTTAGCCTGCAATGCTGTTTGCATTAATTTTTAATCAGTTAGCAATATTTAATATGAGAGAAACATAAAACAGGGCAACTAAGCAATTTTTAAATCATCTATGTTGACCTTGGGTTGAACATATCAATTTGAAAAGAGAATGCATAGATGGTTAACATTTTCCAGTTAAACTTTTGATTTCACAGTTATGGACTTTAAAATATCATTATTTTCACTTCTTCCTTCAAATATAAAGAAATCCTTTGGGGATATGGTTAATATATTTTAAAAATCCATATTCTCTAAGGTAACACATTGAAAAAGAGAAAATTAGGAAAAACCCCTCAGCTGGTAACTATGCTTTAGCATCCTACAGTAATTCCAAGTTTATGGAGTTTAGGTTCTGTTCAACTTAAAGTTCTAGAAGATCAACAAACTTAAGTTTTTTGCCCTCCTCCATTTTCATTTTCTCTGGATAATATGAGTGCCATGCATAATTTCTGATAGGAAGTGCTTACTTGCCCCAAGTGAGGCTTATGCAGAGATACATGAACTTCCTGGTCCAAAAAGATAGTATTTTCCATCTTCAAAGGAAGTTAAAAAGAATATCCCCAGCAAATGTGTAATGAATCAAGTCCCGCTCCTCTCTGTATAAGTTATGCTCTATAAACATCAAACATCTCCACATCTCTGTGCCCGAAGTGAAGCTGTCAAAGGCACATGGAATTTACGATTTTGAGGGATCCTTTGGTATGTAAATGAGCTGTTTCCTCATAACCCACAGAGTCCATCTCACTTATAATGTACTTAGATATTACATTTAAATATATACGGTTTAGATATTTTCTAATTTGGTGTCTGTGGCAGGGGCTGGGGCATGTGGTCTTCACTTAAACAAGTTAAAGATAAAATCTTTTAACCTGGAAGAACAAAGATAATTTACTTTCAGCAACTTCTTTTTACAGGGGAAACGTGGTTTTATTCAGACAGCATGAAGCTAGAATCCCTTGGGGTAAATTGGTTTTATCCTTGCTCCTTATTTGCTGCATCTTTCTCCTCTTCCCATCACAGGTGACTGAAATGTTGAGAAAAACAAAAGAAACAACTCAATATTTAAACCCTATTTTTAAAAGTGTTCACGGGTATTGGTGAGCTTGTGGATGTGAAAGAATCAGTTTCTACTTATTTATACTTTCAAAATACACTTTTAGCAAGGTTTCCTTGGAAAATTTATTGCTAGCTTTTGAAATAAAATCATCATGTGATTAAGAGAATTTTCTGTTTGTGCTAGACATTTAATACAACGTCAAGGTTATATTAAATGTTATATTACGAAAGGTTATATTACGAAAATGGTAAATATAGAGTGGCACTTCTGTGACATTCAGTGCTGGAGCTATTATTTTTGTCCTAGGTTATTCTTATTTTACTCATGTATAATTGCTTGCAGAAAAAACGTGTACTATAAAATTTCTAAGTTATCATTGTATGATGAAACGTCAAGCTTGTGAATTTAAATCTGCAGAAGTATTAGGTGTTGCATTTAGAGAAAAGCAAGCAAACAAAATAGATCCATTTGGAATATAAGAAAATTTTAGACTCTATAGTATTAGTTACCAAGTAGATTTATAAAGCAGTAGGTCATATCAGAGATTTAGTTGTAGTCAATATTTTACCACCTATTATGAATCAGGCCAAATGTCAGGCAATGGTGACATAAAAATGAATAGCTTTAATATAACAGATTGAAAAACAAGCAGGAAAGAGCAAAAATAATCATAAGAATGAAGACTGGACAGATTTAAAGACATGTAACTCCAGTTTGGATTTATGAATGACAGTGTTTAATTTAGTTGAACAAAGTTGTGCTATTGTTCATAAATCTTATGATTAGTGAGCACACGTTGAAACTGGCTGAAAATAACTTTAGAATGATAAACAGTGTTCTATTCTTGACTCTGATAATTTTCAGTGCACATGCCATTGGTGGGAAGGTGAAATGACTGGCCAAGTTGTGAGAGGATCAAGAGTAGATTTGACCAATGTAGAGATGAAGGAAAAAGAGACAGGAGGCAGGTGAAAATTAGTAGTCTGTGGGATGAAGCCCTAGGATGACCAAGGTGCAGAATTACCCAGCTCAGAAATTGGGTAAAAATTCTCGTTTAAATACTCTATTTTTATTAAGGCACCCTATTGCTATCATACTGAAAAGGTTGAATGTCTCATGTTCCTGATTTATTTTAGACTACTGGTTTATTATGATACCTAGTTTTTTCCCTCCTATGTGAGTGTTCTCCCATTATTTGTATTTCTGTTGCTGCTTTTGATCCCCAAATACTCTACTTTGAGCTTAGTTTTTATTTATGGAGGACTATTTCTAATACATGAAGAAATAATGAAATAATACTGTCAGAGGTATTCACTAAATAAGTTTCTTCAGGTTAGTAATGAGAAAATCAGCTGTTAAAAACTAATTCGGGGGCTGGCTCAGTGGTGGAGTGGTTAAATTTGGGTGCTCCACTTTGGTGGCCTGGGGTTTACAGGTTCAGATCATGGGCGTGGAGCTATATACCGCTCATCAAGTCATGCTGTGGTGGTGTCCCACGTACAAGATAGAGGTAGATTGGCAGAGATGTTAGCTCAGGGCGAATCTCCCTCACATACACAAAAAAACACCGCTAAGTCTATGGTGAGTGTTGTTCTAAGTATTATGAAATCTATTGTTATAAGCCAGTGGACTTGTCAAGGTTTCCTATAAAGGCATTGCTTTAAGATTGAAGCAAAGCAAGAGGATTTTCAAGATGCTGTGGAAAGGCTTTTATCAAGGAAAGAATGAGGAGACATGGTCCTGAGTCTGAGGTTCAGAAGATGTGGCCAGGAACTACCTAGGGTAGCAGAAATGACTAGATTAAAGCAGTAAGTCAGCAGAAACCTCTAGAGAATGGTCATAGTAACTGGAAGAGTTATATTAGAAATAATAATTTGACAGTGCCAGAAAACTTTAGCTATCTCTTGAATTAAGTAGACCAGGTTTTAATTTTCAGCTTCTGCTCAGTCTCTCTGGATTCGAAATGCCTTGTAGGTCTTGGTTATAACCATCATCTAGCATGGGTCTCTGCTTTTGAGTGACATAGGCTCTCAAAACCCGGGTGTTTGGGAACATGATATCTTATCTTTGTCCCTCACTCTGTCATTCGTCTGTGGATGGAGAACAACAAAACTGCTGAGACCTTGAAAGATATCGATTTGCTTCATAAGTACTAACTTGTGTATATTTTGGGTGTTTGCTTTTGTCAGTAACTGTGTTAAGTCTGAGGATGAAATGTGAAATATATATAAATATAGCTCTCAAGAAAAGATGAAATTATTGTATAAATAACTATATCATAGGCTGCCAGTTCTTCAGTTTTCGAAAAGAAGTACAGATAAAATTATACATAAAAACTGTGAGATAGATTCCGTGGTTTCTCATCACTCAAGTTTAAGATACACAACTTTTACACGTATGAAAAAACTGGAGAATGAACTAATATACAACAAATAAATCGAGTGTTATGAAGTATGATTATTAGGGAAATCTGAGATCAGGAGCACAGATGGACTTGGTTATCATGAACTGGCAGAAAGGAGTAGAACTTAAAACTGGAAGCATATTTCTAAATGAAATGACAAGAACATAAAGGAGAAGCAAAGAATTAAGTTTTTACCAATATCCCTAGATCCTAAAAGTTTCAGGTTAATTTATTCAACAAACAATTATTTGATATTTTTTCACTAAATAAATATCTTGGCTTCAAGCTTTACAGCGGGGAATCAAAGATGCAGGAGACACATTCTATCGGCATTTGGGGCAGAAGAATTTGTCAGAAAGGTCCTTCCCAGAAATTTCAGGATAATTAGCATACAGTAGCGCCCCTTACCATAGTTTTGACTCCACAACAACCCCAGGTATTTTCCTATAGGGGTGCTAAGCCACATGCCAGTTAACAACCATAGAGCCTAAGACAAAGGTGAGCATGGGTGCCAATGGTTGTGAAGGAGGTAGGGTCAAAGAGCTCAACTATGAGAATCTCCTGGCTTACTTATCTTCCACTTTTACACAGGAGGCTCTTTTCATGTCCATATTAGAGATTTGGATTGATAAGGTTTTTTTAATCTTCTCCAGCCCCTTACCAACTAAGAGTTAGTACACTACATATAGCCATCTAGTTCAATGTTTAGAAAGTTATTTGGGATAGAATGAAATCCTTACTGAAATATAATGATATTTGTCTGCCTTGACTTGGTTTTTATAATTCTACAGTAGAAAGAAAAAAAGTTGATAATTTTAAGGAAACGTGGGACAAAGAGATTTATAAGCCAAACAGAATGACACAATTCCCCCTGGAGAAAAATCAGTGAAAGGTGATGGCTTATTTTCTGTGTCCTTGAGCCAATGAGTCAAGAAGTGACAGCATAATTTGAGGAGAGGCACAGGTGGAAGTAGGTCTGCTGGGTAAACTGAAACAGTACTTTGCAAAATTGCCTCAGATAGTTTTACAGAAGCTCAATAATGAACTTGAGAATGGATTACATTTCTTTACTTGACAGTCACCCTATCTTGTGACGTGTTGAACTCTACATGTCTGCTTAGAGTACCTCCCATGTTTCTTTAATCCTTTGCAACACTACCAAAATGACAAATGTGTTTTTTAATCTTGTAGGAGCTCACTAAAATGAAGTCATTAGGTAACACTGACCTAGAAGCCAAAATGTCCAAGAACGCTTCTCTACAAGTGAAAAAAAATTAGATAACTGTGACAACTTTTGAACAATACTGTTCCACTTGTTTTTTAAGGGACCAGCCACCTCATCAGCTCAGTGTGAAAAGAAATATTATGAGTCATTACCCCTTTAAAATATTTTTAATTTTTTCTTTAAAATTCTTCTTGTAAAATAAAGGCAACGAAAGCTGCATAAAGCATACATTTGTGTATCATTTACTAAACAGTAATGGAATTGGCATCCACATGACCAACACTTGGATCAGGAAACACTATTTCCATCCCCTCTGAAGCATATTCCCATCTGCTCACCCACTGACTGACTCCCTTTGGTTTTACTTCCCAAGCAAGACCCCTCTTTCTGCAGCTCCTCCCTCCACAGGGAGCAACTATGTTGACTTTTTGATAACAATCTTCTCGCTTTGCTTTACAGTTTTATGACCTCTACATCTATAAACAATATAGTTTAGTTCTGCCAAGTTTGTTCTTTATATAAATGGAATCACACAGCAGGAGTTATTCTATGTCTTGCTGCCTTAATTCAACACTCTGTTTTCTAAGACTCACCTGTTTTGTTGTGTGTAGCTATAGTTTATGTTATTCTTCTTGCTGCATGATTATTCCGTAGTATGAATGTCATAACTTATTTATTCATTGGAAATCTTTTAAATTGGAGGCTTTAAGAACAATACTGCTATGATCATTTCTATTCTTTTTAGTTTTGATATTCCATAGTTCTACCATCAATGTATGTTTATTTCATGGCACCATGCTCTGTGATAATAAGTGCATTCAACATGAAAAGACACCTTGTTCACTCAAATTGGGTAGTATGTATCTTATCATGTAAATCTAATTGAAAAACCTGGAGAAAGGGTGACCTCAGTGGCTATCTACTAGAAATGCCCTAGCTGGTTTTTCCGGAGAAATCAACCAAACCCCATGAGATATGTAAAATGGGTGTTTGGGGGAGTAGGGAGAGAATACATAGAATAGCAAGGACTCCTCAGAGATAAAGAAGTAATTCCAAATATATACTGACTCCCATCTGAGACTGTAGAGGCAGCAACACAAAAACTGACACGTAGAACTTGGCACAAAAAAGAGATTGTTCAACAAATAGTTTTTGAGTGTCATGCCTCCTCATTGCCAATCATTGTGCTTGGAGCTGAGCCAATAGCAGCAAAAAGCAGTCCTTGTTTTTACAGAGTTTATGCTGATGTAGAAAACATCTATCTGATGACTAGAAAATTCATCTTCACCAGATTCCACATCTTGTTCTTCTTGCTGGCACTAGTGAGTACGGCCAAATTCTTGCTGGTTGGGCTCTCTTTTTCTAGGATTACTGGTATATTCCTGTTCAGTGGACACAATCTTTGATTAGACTTTAAAAATATTTATTAGACTATTGCTATTGTTCACATTCAGGCAAGACTAACTTAAGATTCTAGTTCTACTCTTCTTGCTTTTAGATCGGCATCTCCTGTCTTTGCCAGCTGAAACTCTCAAAAATGATTCGATTTCCAATTTAATGGAAGCAGGTTTTGCTAATGTAGAAAAGTCAAACTCTGAGTCAGCGGGTGAGGGAAAAAGGATTAAGAGAGAATTTATACCCCTTACTATCTTTCATTACCTCTAAAAATGAAAGAGAAAAATTCTATCTGTTGGTGAAAAATTATGAAGGTCATGCGTATAATAGACAATTCTTTTCTGCTCTTCAATTCCTTTTTTCAATTTCAGTTCATTTTGAGTCAAAATGTAAGAATGCATCTAAGCTTCATGGACATAAGTTTGGAAAAATTCCAAATAGCTTGCAATTTCCTAAATCAGTGGGTCTCAAAGTGTGGTCACCAGACCAGGAACATCAGCAGCATGTTGGATCTTATTAGAAAAGTTTACCTTTCCATTATGTTACTATTAGGATACACCCTAGACTTTCCGAATCATAAACTGTGAGATTGAGGCCTAATAATCAGTGTTTCAATAATCCTTTCAGATGATTCTGACACATGGTAAAGTTTGAGATCTACCACCTTAGTTAATTACATATAGACTTATAAACAAATACCTGAGTACTTCCAATTACATTAGAAATAAATATCCAAATCATGCATGTAGTATGTTGGCTTAAACTTAATACAAAATACTTGAGGATGCTTTTTATGATAAATATGTTTTCATGTGAAATAATAAGGTCTTTTTCATGGGCAATGGAAATCTGAAGAATGAAGACAGAGAAAAAAATTCAAAGAAAGTTATAAGAATTGTTTGCCTGGAAGAGAGTGAAGGTGTATGTAGGCCAAGAGCTCAACATGTGCATATGGAAACTTACTAACTTTTTCCCCATCAGCTGTTCTTCCGACTGTTCAGAGTTTTATCTTTTTCCCATGTGCTCAGGCTCTAACCTTTAGATTCCTCATTTCTTGATTCCATCTTTGCCTCTTTATTCCCACTGTTCCTGCTTTAATTCAAGCTCCCATCATTTCATATTCGGACCTTGGCATGTAACACATTGCATTTTCCACAAGTGGCAACAGCAATATTTCCCACCTTACTTGCCCTTCTTAAAATGTGAACTTGACTCTTCTTCCGGATAAGTGAAGTCTATTTTTCCTCCTCGTGAACCCAGACAGACTTAGGTGGCAGTCTCAACAAATAAACTACAGTGAAAGTGATGCTATGCGATGTCTAAGGATAGATCCTTGAAATGCCAGCCATGTTCCTCTGGCTCTCTTGGGATATTTGCTTTTGAAACCATGCTGTAAAAAAGTTCATGCACCCTGAGGGGAGGCCCATAATGAAAGGAACAAGGTCCTTGGCTGATAAACCCAGCTGAGCTTTCAGTCAACAGCCAGCTCTGACTTTCCGGCCATGTAAGTGAGCCATCTTGAAAAAGGATCCTCCAGTCCCCAGGTGAGCCTTCCTAGGTGATACTTGTGGAACAGAGACAAGCCATACCTGCTGGACTGTAACTAAATTGCAGATTTCTGAGCAAAATAAATGATTATATTTGTTTTAGGCCACTAAGTTTTGGGATGTTTTGTGATGCAGCAACAGGTAACTGATACACTATATAAGCATGTATGTAATCTCCTGACCTCTAACGCATCTTGCACATGACTAACAAATTAAAATTATAATACTATATTACCCATTAAAAAACAGCAGCTTATTCGGTGCACAATTTCTTCAGCCAGATTCAATGTGATGTTAGGTAATTTTATAACTGTTATACCTCTCCAACTTTATCATTCATTCATCCACGTATTCATTCTTTTATTTATTCAAAAACATTTAAGGAATGTTAACTATTATAAAAAAGTATTCTGGTTACTGGAGATATGCGCCTGAGAAAAGGGAAGAAGGAGGAGTTGGAAGAGGAGAAGAAGCGAAAGAGGACGAGGAAACAGGAGAAGGAGAAATTCCTTCCGTCAATAAACTCACTGAAGCAGGTTCTCAATTACCACCCTACTGGGAAATTTTGCAGATGTGGGTGGGCATTTTTTTTGTTAGTGTGCTTAAAAGATGTCCTGGTTGTGAGCCAGGGAATTTAAGCAATTTTCAATGTGTAAGATCCCCACAAGATACTTTGCTCTGCTCAGCAGGCCTAAGCAACACTTTGCGTAGAGGAGCAGTCACATACTTTCTATTGCTAAAGAGTAGAGAGAATATTAGTTATGGTATGCAGAATAATTGCCCCCAAAGGTATCCATGCCCTAATCCCCAGAACTTGTGAATATGTTGTCTTTTATGGCAAAAGGGAATTTGCAGATGTGATTGAATTAAGGGCCTGGAGGTAGAGAGATGAACTTGGATTGTCTGGGTGGACCTAGTCTAAACACACGGGTCCTTAAAAGTGGAGAACATTTCCTGGTTGTGGTCAGAGGGAGATATTGTCAGGACTTGACAAAGCATCACTGGCTTTAAAGATGGAGGAAGAGGCCGTGAGCCAACAAATGTGGTAGCCTATAGAAGCTGGAAAGGGCAAAAAGACTGATTCTCCTCTAGATTTTCCAGAAAGGAATGTAGCTCTGCAGACACCTTGATGTTAGCGCCTTGAGATCCATGTTGGACTTCTGAGGCACAGAACCATAAGATAACAAATTTGTAGTATTCTAAGCCACTGAGTATGTGGTAATTTGTTATGTCGGCAGAAGAAAACTAATATACCACTGTCTCTCTGATTGCTGTAAATCTCTCTTATCCACTAAGAGACAAATTTTCAGAGGACTCACATGAAATTAACATAGAAGAACTGCAAATTTATTTTCCTTGAAATATTTTACATAAACCACTTTTTAAATAAAACCAACAGGTCGCTCTTCTATATAAGAAACCTGAGGCTAAAATGGAGCCCCTTTTTCAAAGTCACAGTGCTCGTTATTGGGACAATTAATAATAGATTAACTAGGTTATTTTCTTTCTGTAGAAATGTGTGATGACTTTCCTTCCTCCAATAAATGAAGCTTTTTAGTAAGTAACATTTTCCCAATAATTAGCAAAGTCAGAGAGACATTTCATTTTGGTTTGTATTTTGCACCAATGGATAACTGCAAATCTTAAGAAAGAGGGCTGTAGATTGTGCAATATTTATTTCTTCTTAATATCTCTATGATTAATCTGTTTCCATTCAATTCTGTGAGCATTTCTGAAACACAAATCGTGCCTTGTTCTATGATCAATAACATTTGCATATATTTTTAGTCGCTTACACACAGTACGTAATACATTTTGTCCACACTGTCCGGATGATTATAAAGTCAACTTCTTTAAAAGGTTCTCTTAGTTCTCGAATCAGGACACCTTGCCCTCCTTTGGAATGGGTATCCTTCACCTTCCCACGTGTGCACACAGGAAGCTACGTACATTTTCCGCTGGATAAGAGCCTATTAATAGAAAATTGACACTGCTGCAGTTAAAAAAAATCAGGTCAGAGATTAATTTCATGGAACCCAGTCATGTCAGCTAAACATGATCTGTTTGAGGGCAGTGAAAGATGTGCGATCACTCTGCTTCTATTCAAACTAAAATAAATATGTCTCCCTTTCATATTCAAATTCTAAAATGTTCTTTCTTTCATTTAGGACTTCTAAAGAATCCTGGCATAAAGTTCCTGCAGATTTGAAACTACTGACACAATAGTTTGTGCTTAAATATCTTCCTAATAAGACCAATTAAAGAAAAAAGGTTGTCAGAGGGTGGGACACAAGAAGATATGACAAATGAAATTAATTAAAATTGTAGAAGTAATAAAAGTTAGAAAAGAAGAACTTGGAATTAAGTAAACATAAAGTTAAATTTGGAGGAAAAACAGTTGTCTTAGTTTGACCTGAAAACATTGGACGTCCATTAAAGGGCAGAATGCAAGTGAACATATTTTTGTTGATGCATGTTAAGGGAAAATTTTCAGAGAGGAAAGAATTCAATAACATAGCAAAATTGTAAGTGGTGAGAAACCATAAATACATAATATTGGTACAGCATTTATACAGTATAAATGCATATAAATCAGTATGAAGTTATGTATACTTGACTTGTGATGCATAGAATAAAATACAAATGTAAAGTTTTCATTTTAATAAATATTGAGTTCCTACAACATGAGACATTTTCATGAAGCATTAAAAGAAATTTGGTAACCATATCACAAAATGTTATAATATTGCTATAGAGAGATATTCTTTGATAAATGTAATTAAAATAATTTTAAAAACGTTTATTTTAAATATAATAGCAGCATAAGCTCAGCAACTAGTTATGATATTTTTATTGTAGAACAATTTTGCAAGTATGTCATTTTTCTAAATTTGCACTTCATATATCTTTGAATTAACATTAAAAGAGTCAATTTGAGATTATTAAAAAAACAGCCAAGTATTGTGCCATGGTAACATTCTTTTGCTCCTTGAATAGTGGAGAGGTGAAGCAGAAAGTGACATACATACTTAGACCAATGCCTCGCAAATTTTGATGTACATATGAATCACTTAGGAATTTTGTTAAAAGGCAGAATCTGATTCTTTACGTTTGGGGTTGGGCCTGAGAATCTGCATTTCTAACAAGCTTTCCGGTGATGAGGATGTTACTGGTCCATGGACTAACCTTTGATTAATAAGATCCTAGAGCATTTCAAGGAATGCTTAGAGAAAAATTCTGCTTTTGGTTTTAGTCTCTAATTTTTCACTTGAAATGAATAAACCAATGGATATCCTGTGAGAGAGGACCAGAGGAGGAAGGATATTTATTTATATTTTATTTGACTCTTTAAAGAGTGTTTATGAGCATTTTTAAGAAGAAGGTTTCATAATGCTGGGTTAATTGTGTGCCATCCAACTCATATTCATTATACGCACATAGTGTCAAATACTTTCAATTCCGTCAAATGTTAAAAATAATTTTTTTACTCTTCAATAATATTTCTGTGCTTGTTTGTAAGACTTAGATTTTGAAAAGGATATAAATTGCATGACCTTTTATTTAGATACCTTTTAACACTTAAAAATTTTCAATTATCGTCAATTTGTGTTTGTTGAATGTCATTGGTGACCTGATATTAGATTGGGCACTTTCAAAACGATTGGACACATATATCTCTATAATGAACTTCATGCTGTCTCCATACTTAACTTAAAAACAGTTTCATCCAAACTGAATAAATGAGATTATTAAGCAGAATAAAGTAGTTGGTTAATTAATAATGTTGATATTAATTGATTTGCTGAAAGAGATTCTCTCTTTCTCTCCTTCTTAAGATGATAAATTTTGAATTCCTGATGATAATTAGGAAAAATAAAAACTTGCAAAATACATTTAAATACATTTATTCACTAAACTGCCAGCAAATCTTATTTCAGTTGGAACTGGAAATGTTTCCTAGGATAAGCACAGGTTGGGACTTTGCTCATGTAAATTCTGGCAGCAGTTGGCCATTTTCAAATCATGACTGTTTTTTAGTACACATGTTGGGATGGCACACCATATGAGCTTTAGATCTGATCAGTGTGTGAAATTTTCCAATACCTTTGTAAGTGAAGGATGGTGCAATTGCCTTTCACACTTATTTTAAGTCATTATTCTTGAACTGTAACACTTTTCTCTGTTATTCTGTGCATCTGATTTTACCTTGATGCAGTATCTAGTTATTGATTTTATTTCTGCGATGAGGAAGAAATATCATGATAATAGAATAGGCAGAATTGTAGGAAAGTAGAGTTGGGACAGGTTTCAAGGTCATTTCAAGCAATTTCTGTTTAAAATACGAGAGTTATTCATGTCATAAAATTATGTGCCTGGAAACTATTTCTAGTCTTTCTCCTGTCCCTAAGCAGAAATATACTTGTACTATAAGAGACGTCAAAGAAAATGAATATCTGTCTTGTGGTTAAATATTTCCATGCAAGGGTACTCAACATTTTCCTTAGAAAGCTATTTGTGTCTAACAATACTTATGTCAAGATGTCCTCACCTAAATCTCTCCTGTTAAGATTTAACACAATTTCCTCTTCCATTTTTGAACTTGAAATTAGCAGGTCACCATTCTCTTTAGAGTGACCCTTTGTCTTCTAGAACACCAAACTTAGGTCATTCTCAGCTTTTTACTCAGCAAGTTGAAAGAGGCAAGAAGAAAAAAAGATGTTTCTCCATATGCTGTACATTATTTTTTCAGCCTTTTAATCATAATAATTTCTAACCTGAAAATTTCAAAGAATAGTGTATTTTGAGAAGATATAATGTGATATTTCAAAGATTTATTAGCAGGGAAGCAAAGTCAGTGACTGATCAAAAAAACCCCACTCAACCCATCAGAAGGAATGTCAGCCTCAACGCTGTGCTTGTGCTTACTGACCAATTACCAGTACTGTGGATCGAGAATGTTTGGTGAAAAACTGTATAAGATCAGACAGTCATAGATTTAAACTCCTGCGCTCTCATGTACTCAAAACGTGACTTACATTATCTTCTGAAATGCAGTTTCCTTATCTACAGTTAAAAAAGGTTGTAATGACAGTTCTTAGGGTGTATATATGAAAGTACTCAATACTGACACATACTAAGACAACATCAATATTAATTTATTTCTTTTCTCTTATGTTGATCAAATAACATTTTGGGAGTTCTGAAGAATCATCCATCTGTGTGGGTGTATGTATGAATAATGCATTCATACAATCAATAATACATAAAAATTATTTTATTTTTGTTTACTCATATAATAAAGATCATAGTATTCCCCTAACTTACACAGAGTACAGGGGGGTAATTGTTTCATTGCTCTTTCTTTTGCCCTCTCACATCTTGTGAGGATAGTATAACTTTTGTTCTACTCAGTCCAGTTCTCTTGATTATTCTAAAATTGTTGCCATTTGCGTTTTTTAGATTTAGAATTTACAGTAAAACCTTATTATTATACATTGGGTTTTTACTTTTCGATTTTCTTTCACAGGCTAATTGCATTTTAGTATTTTACAAGAATTATGAAATTCCTAAATAATTTAATTCTTTCTTCCAGCTCTAAGAACTAGTACAAATGACAAAGGTAAATAGGGTCTTTCCAGGGTTGATTTAGCTTAGCAGGCCCCCTTGTGTTACTTTTCTGCTGCTGTGTAACAATATTACCACAAGCTAAGTGGCTTAGAATAGCACATATTTATTATCTCATTGTTTCTGTGTCTTAGGGGTCTGGACAAGTCTTAGCCAGGGTCTCTTAAACATGCAATAAAGGTGTCCACCAGAGCCGAGGTCTCATTTGAGGGTTAAATGGCAGAAGGATCTGCTTCCAAGGTCACATGGTTGTCCACAGAACTCCATTCCTTGTGACTGTAGAACGGGCCTCAATTTCTTGCTGGAAGCCCCTGTTAGCTGAAGGTTACCATGAATTCTTAAAGGCAGTCTTTAATTCCTTGCCATATGGGTCTCTCAACATGACCACCAGCAAGAGAGAGAATCTCCCTGATAAGTCAGGTGTTATAATCTTATATGAGGTAATCGTGTACACATCCTTTTCCTTTACTGCATCCTGTTGGTTAGAAGCTAGTCTCAGGGCATGTCCACTCTTAGAAGAAGGTTACACAAGGTCATGAATATCAGGAGGTGGATACACAGAGCCCATCTTAGAATCTGTCTGCTGCAGCCTTCTACAATTCAGGATCTGATCTTCAGCTGAATAATCAGGAATCTGTTTATTAATAAGCCTTAATCTAAAGACAAATTCTAAGAGGCTGAGTTAAAATATGAAATGTGTTTTTATTTATTTATAAAGGGTTTTATTCTTCCAGGGACCAAAATGTTTGGATTCAGTTCATTTCTCGCTCTTCTAGCATTTAGGCACTTGGATAATTTAATTAAAAGAAATTTTAGTGCTAGAAATAGGGAAAAGGAATTTTCTGGTCCCAAAGGATGGCTCACTCTTTAAATGGGAGATCCTCATGAATCAGGATTTGTGCCACTAAAAATCAGCTTCTCCAGGGACCTAATTGTGAGGATTGGCCAATTTTGCACCATTGGATAGGGCTGAATTAACCAGAAAAAATTTTCTCCTGCTCTACTTTTTCTAGATGCCACATAAATTTTTCACGCATCATTTCAACACATTTTAAAACTTTGATTATTTTTTTATTGAGGTAACATTGGTTTATAACATTGTACAAATTTCAGCTGTACATCATATTTTGACTTCTATGTAGACTACGTTGTGTTCACCTCCAAAAGTCTAATTGCCATCCGTTACTGTATACATGTGCCCTTTATCCCTTCTGCCCTCCCCCCACCACCCTTCCCTTTTGGCAACCACCGATCTATTCTCTGTGTCTATGCGTTTGCTTGTCATTGTGGCTTTTTTTATGTTCCACATATGAGTGAAATCATATGGTATTTGGCTTTCTCTATCTGACTTATTTTGCTTAGCATAATACCCTCAAGGTCCATCCATGTTGTTACAAATGGCACAATTTTGTCTTTGTTATAGCTGAGTAGTATTCCATTGTGTGTGTATATATATACCACATCTTCTTCATCCATTCATCTATTGATGGACACTTAGGTTGTTTCTAAGTCTTGGCTATTGTGAATAATGCTGCAATGAACATAGAGGTGCATATATCTTTTTGAATTAATGTTTTCATGTTCTTTGGATAAACACCCAGAAGTAGAATAGCTGGATCATATAGTAGTTCTAGTATTAATTTTTTGAGCAAGCTCCATACTGTTTTCCATAGTGACTGCACCAGTTTGTCTTCCCACCAGCAGTGTGTGAGGGTTCCCTTTTCTCCACATTCTCTCCAACACTTTCTATTCCTTGTTTTTGTAATAATAGCTGTTCTGATGGGTGTGAGGTGATATCTCATTGTAGTTTAGATTTGCAGTTTCCTAATAACTGGTGATATTGAACAGCTTTTCATGTGCCTGTTAACCAGCTGTACATCTTCTTTGGAAAAACGTCTGTTTGGAAACTCTGCCCATTATCACATTTTTATTTCAACACATTTGAGGGTCAGATCTGATTTTCTAGATGTTTTCAGACCCTTGGAGTCCCACTAAGGTGCTCAGTGGTTCTTAACACAGTTTCTTCTTTTGTCATGTGCTATGAAAAGCCTTAGGGACCAGACTCACTTAACCTTGTTCTCGGAAAGTCCCCATATTTGGATAAAAAAGAAAGGAAGGACTTGGGGTCCTTGTCTTGAATTAACTTCTACTCGTCCCTCAGATTTCATCTCAGTTGCCACTGTCTCCAGAGTGCGGATATGTCTCCTTTGTAGCAATCATCATGGCTGCAACTGTACATTTGTATAATTATTTAAATAGCATCTCTGTCACTTACCAGTCTAGGTCCAATGAAGGCAGAGACCGTAAAGAAATTTGCTCACTTTTTGATCCCAAGAACCTAGCAAAGTGCTTGGCACATAGTAGGTACTCAATAAATCACTGCAGAATGATTGCATATTTGGGCATATGGAACGAGAGTTATCAGGAGCTCAAAACTCTCCCTGGGCCACATATGTGATGTTCCAAAGTGGCAGGAAGCGGCAGAGGGGCTCTGGTTTGAAGCTGGGACCTGTGTTAAGGGAAAGAGAATTCATTGAGAATGGCATGTGACTGTGACTTAGCCATGTTGCTCTTTTTTGTACTCATTTTTAATTCTTTTCTATCTAAAATCTTTAATGCCCTGGCATTTACTAAGGTGTCACTTGTTAAACTTTAGTATATTTTTGGCCACCTTTAATCACTATTAAATGTAAGGAATCATTCTGCTCATTGACAAAATCAATTGGACAAATGCAAATTAAAGCTGTCTGTGAAATCATTTATAGTTATTGCTTAACACTTCGTTCTTCAGTTTGCAATGTTAATTAATTAATTAATTAATTTTGCAACTTTAATTTACTGCAAGGAGTTATTTTCAGAATTTCTCGTATGAATTTTGTCCTAATTATTTGGAAATTTTCTTACATTTCATCCAGCCACTCAACAATCATGTACTGAGTGCTTCTTTTTTAACTAGATATAGGAGAAGGTAATAATGATAGAGACTAGTGGGGAGAACAGACAGGAATTTTAATGCAGTGTAATAAGAACTCTGAGTTTTATAGAAGAGCAATTATAATTTATGCATATCATACTATGAGAGCACAGAAGTAAGATACTAGCCCATAGCAAAGCTGAGGGACCAAAGTGGAAACATTCTCAGGAAAGGATTCCAAATAGAGGAGATGCTTGAGTTAAGTCCTAGAAAGCCAGTTACAAGTCAGCTGGGAGAAAACCAAAGGGAAAAGTGACTAATTTCCTAATTTTGCCCCATCTATAGCTTATCAACTTTTTAAAAATCCTCTAATGTAGTTAAGAATTCAAGTGTTCATCAACCAGTTACTTTGAAACTGGTAGGGTACATTTCTTCATTTTTAAATATACAAGTAATTTACCTTTTAGACAAGTGAGAAAATACGATAAGCAGAAAGATGACAAAGACACAATCTCACTTTTGTTATGATTATATTACGATCTGCTAATTTCTTTTCATATATGTGATATAATTATGTAATATTCTAATTTTAAATGAGGTTCTACCTTGAGTAATACTTTATAATTTGATTTCCTTCATAAAAATTTCTTTAGCATCTTTTTATTTCAGTAAATATGAATTGTCATCAGCATTTGTATGGCAGTATTGTATTTCACTGTATTTTTTATTTAGACAATTCTTTTATTTTGGGTATGTATATTGCTTCTATTTTTTCATTATCACAAACTGTATGGAAATGATCGTAGTTTCGCTCAGCATGATTAATTCCTTGATGACAATTTAAAACACTGATTCAAAGATGGGTGATTTTAAGTTTTTGAAATATATTGACAAATTTTCCCCGGAAAGCTTAACCCAATTTTAATAACCATATTCAAAACGTGACGTTTATTTCCTCATCTCTTTGCCAAAACAGTATCATGTACTTTTAAATGTTTTCTGATATGATATGAGAAAAAATAATGTATCTCTTTTTAAAAATTTGCACTTTTTGCATAATGGGGTTGAGGTTTATCATTTATTGTTCAGTTGTGTTTCTTCTTTTGTGAATACCCTATATAATCCAGGATACATTTTGCCAAATTTGACGTATTTGTAACCACACGTTGCAAATTGTTTTCTTTCAATTTTCATTCATTTAGTCATTTCTTCATTAAAGATATTTATGATAAACACTACATTTATGAAAGTGTTTCAGGAATGTTAAAGTGAAATTGGCAATAAGATAATTAACATTCAGCATGAACATACTAGGAGCCAGATAAGATTGCAAATACTTGGCATATATTCTTTCATTAAATTATCATAACCACCCTAGAAAATAGATCATATTAATAATCAAATTTAAAGATAAGGGGACACTGAAGTACAAAGAGATTAAACAATTTACCCGTGATCAACCAGTTAGTAAGATGTACAGAGAGGACTTGAACCCATATTGTCTGAATTCATGTACATTGTATACTGAGTCAATATTATAGGACCTCTACTCCCAGAGTTTTTCATTCTGCCAAACTCTACACTTATTTTACCATCTTGACTCTTTTGCAAGCTGCGTGATCTTGAACAATTTACTTAACCTTTTTGTACCTCATTTTCCTCACATATGAAATGAGGTTGATAATTCTACCTCCCCCTTTAGGCTGTATTGAGGATTAAGTGAGAAAATAGATATAAAGCACTTGGGCAGGGAGTTTGGCACATAGTAAGCCCCTAATGAAAATCACATGCATATGAATCATGCATAATATAAAAAATATTTTTTATAACTAGCTACGCATTATATATACACATATGTGTACACATAGCATAGCTTCTTTCTCTTTTGTTGCTATTTTATAGTTCTTCCTGCCATTGGATGATGTAATTCATTTTCTAAAATTGACTTCTAGGTTTTTTCTCCTCTGATATAGATGAATTATTTTAATATGCTGGTGACTGACCATTTTTACTAAGTAGTGTTTTAAATTGCAATTTGAAGGGATCTTAGGGATAATGTAGCCCCACACTCTATTTTACAAATGAAGGCGCTAACACTTGAGCTGTAGTCAGCATCTGGGTCTCTGAGTCCCTGCCTGGCCCCTGGGTGTCACTGTGAGGACGCCAGTTCTCTGAGTTGTAATTGTTCGGTTCTTTCAGATACTGAGAGGTGAGACCTTGCACAATTAAACATGCACCCTTTGTCTCTGACTTTGATGGAATAATAGATATTTTTTCCAAGTCTCCTGCAAAAGGAGTAAATTTTTTAACACATTTTTCCCTAAACTTGCTACCCTGGAGTTATTTCTGGGAAGTTCTTTGAAGCTGTTGAAATTTGTGTTTTAAAAACCATACTTTGGGGCCAGCTCCAGTGGCCTAGCAGTTAAGTTCAGCACACTCTACTCCAGCAGCCTGGGTTTAGTTCCCAGGTGCATATGTACACCACTCATCTGTCAGTGGCCGTGTTGTGGTGGCAGCCCACATACAAAATAGAGGAGGATTGGTGATAGATTTTTGGCTCAGGACCAATCTTCCTCAGGGGGAAAAAACCCAACAACATAAACACATACTTTGATACTTCATTTTTCTGTGATAATCAAGTATACTAAATATGAGTTATATTAAGGAAGATGGAGTGTTAGAAATAACAGTTCATGTATCCCTGAACATCAGTCCACAGATAATGTTTACACATGGGTGGAATTGGAAAAATAGAAATACAGGGAGATTGACATTCACTAAATTCTCGAAACATAAGCAGCAGTGATGTCTTGAACACATGATCTAGTGGGTTACTTCTAGGCGATGCTTTCCCATGAACTCATTGATACTTAGTGATGATAACATAATGGTGTGTGTTTACAGGACACTTGAGGGCTTTCTCTTGCATTTTCATAAAAGACCCTTTCTGGTATAACCAACTAGTAAGATAGAATGGGTATTTTTATCTTGATTATTTTTACGGATAAGAAAACTGAAGCTCAGTTTAGTTAAATCTCCCATGTAATAAATATTGATGATATAATAATATTTTGAGCATATATAATGTGACTAATGCTGTACTAATAACTTGCTAGGTGTTATCTCATTTAATCTTTGTAACAAATCTATCAGATAGCTACTATTATGATCCCCATTTTACACACCAGAAACATGAACGTTGGAGAGGTGACACGACTTACCTGAGTGGTGGAAGCTTGGGCTGTTAAGTATCGCATTCACCTCAGGCTTCTAAGTTCAATATTTTTACTTTCACTTGCAGTTAGTAAATTTGGAATGTATTTTGGCACCGTATTGGCACTTACTTCTTTATAATAAAAGCTATTTTGAAAGCATAGACCTGAAGACGTTACTAATGAAGTTAGACATTTCCATATGGGAAGCATGTGAACGTGTTTGAAAATCTTGCTGAAACAAGGCAAATATGGTAGCATATTTGTGAATTCAAGCGCAATCTGTGTATAGAGAGATTGCAGGCTCTGAGGGAGACAACCGGATGCTTTCTTGACGTAGCAGAGGGCCACGAGCTGAAAGTACATTCTATATGTGTTAAGGCACAGTATTCTTATAAATTAATGTAATTTGTGTATAGCGAGCAAGAATATGATAACACTTTATGACTCTATTTTGAGGTTCCTTCTGAGTTTCTCCATGGGATATATCAACATATATAACCTAATTTTTCTATAACTAATAGTAAATTTATACACATCAGTGTAGATGCTCCTTTAGTAAATCCAGATGAGTTTAGTCTGTGAACCATAGTTACTTTGGGATTTCCAAATTAGCAGAATTTGGAACCACATACCTCACAATAGAAGCAGAAAGTCCTTAAGAAACAATTTATGAAAATAAATCAATAAAGCAATCCCTCTTTAATACAATAATCCAATAATACTGGAACTGAATTTAGTTTGTTTTTGAGAAACCACTGGTGACTTTCTGAAAGCTTTGCACTATTTTGTAACTATTTGGTACGAAGAGAACACTGCAGCCCCTTTCAGTGGAGGCAGAGGCTGAGAACAAGCTTATCCAGTGCTGCCTGGGGACCTCCCGGGGGCCCCAGGGTACACGCGCATCTTAGCATCTTGTATAGTGTTTTCTAGTGTGTGGTACATGTACCACTAATAGTACACAAGATAAATGTTTGTGATATAAAGATTAACATTTCTATTTTACTGATCATGTATTCATGTCAATATTTATTAGAAACAACATAATTAGCACATCTAACTCAAAAGGTATAGGTATTTATAGACTTTATTGACTAGATGAAGCTATTTTTCTGAAAATTTTGTTACATAAATTTTGAAAAATGGTAGATAACTTTATAGCTTAAGGTATATCAAAGAGAATATTTCAATTAAGATAAAAAGCTTATTTAATAAATAATGCATGGACATGGTGGCGTTCAGAAGAATATCAATGGACCCTTTGCTTATACCATATACAACAGTAAATTCCAGATAAAGTAAAAGCTTAAATATAAAAAATAAAACAAAAAATGTCTTGGGAAAAAAATCTAGAAAACTTATGTGTAAAGCCCAGTGACGAGGACCTTCCTAAGACTGAAAATATAGAATCTATTTTTCAAAAAGATAGACATATTAATATTCAAATCTATGTAAATCTATAAGACAATAGAAAATACTGTAAATAAAGAGGAAAGCAAAAACAAAGAGAAAAAACATGCTGTATTTAATAAAAGTCTATATTTGGTCAGATGTATATAGGCATTTATGTAAAATTCACGTTTATGTGTGGATGAATAATAAAGTTAAATTAAAAGATTTTTCAGATATATAATAAAAATAGTATAAATTGTATTTTATTACGTTTGAAATAATAAAGCTTATACTTAAGTTATTAAAATATTTCTTTAGGGTCCTTCTGCTCAGTTAAATTGTTTTATTTATTTATTTATTTATTTATTTATTTGGTGAGAAAGATTGGCCCTGAGCTAACATCTGTGCCAATCTTCCTCTGTTTTCTATGTGGGATGTTGCTGCAGCATGGCTTGAGAACTAGTGTAGGTCTGTGCCTGGGATCTCAACCCACGAACTCGGGGCCACTGAAGTGGAGTATACAGAACTAAACCACTAGACCACCAGGCAGACCCCCTAAATTATTTCATTTTCATCTTTATAATTTTATTAAATGTCTCCCTTTTAATCTCGCTTAAACTACAAATATATTCAGCAAATTGTTGATTGATGGAAAACTTGGAGGTAGACTTCAGTTTGGTCACCTTGACCAATGACCACGACCTTTGAAAGGATCTATTTTCCAATAATGGGCTTTGGCTGGGCTTTGTCTTTTCACACTGATAATGAACCTACTGAAAGTTGCAGTTGAAAGTTTTACTCAATAACATTAACCATAATATAGAGAATAGGAGGCTTAAAATATATTGGGGCATAAAAGTTCATTTAAACTATGACTAAAATTTATAAAAACTCATTTCTTTAGAAGAAAATCTTTTTTTTTCTTTTTTATTAAATAGGCTTTTTTTTTTTGTTTTTGCTTGCTATCACTCAATGGTCTTGAATCATTTAGCTTTCATTGAATGGTTTATGATTCAAATATATATATTTGTATATTTGTGCAAATATGTATATTTGCGTGGCTTTAATAGAAATACTTATTAAAATCTTTATTTTGACAGAATGCAACTGGAAAAAGCAGCATACTACCTGACTACTTTGTTACAAGAGTCACAATGATGGCATCTTACTGCTCAAATTAAAAACTTATTTTGTAAACAAATAAATCTTCATGAATCTACCCAACAATGGTACAAAAATCACATCCCCTTATATGTGCAGTGAAATACGTATGTGTGTGTATGTGTAAATGTTTGGCATATTTATTAATAATTATAAAAGGCTAAAAACTAAGATATGACCAGTATTTTCTCCAAATAGAAATACCAAGTTATTCTAGTGACTGTAAATGCATCATTTTCCCTAGCAAATCTGCTTCTTTTCCTCAATTGTCTGCCTTGGTGAATGACACCACCTACCTACCTTCTACATCTAGAACTCTAATAATCAAATCACCAATCCTCCCACCCTCTAATCAGAAAATCATTAGCCTTCCCCATTCCACAACTCTAATTATTAAACCACCCAAGTCCTGCAGATATTCTTTCCTGAATATTTCTGAATTCCATCTTTTTCTCTCCATTCCTTATGCCATCACAAGGTCAACCTCTTATCACAGAAGCCTGGGTTTCCGCCAAATACTCTAATTTCGTTTCTGAGTCTTGCCTCAACTCCCGTGGCCTGCTGTTTAAATAAACTTACTCAAATGCAAATATGATCAAGATCCTCTGTGTATCATTCAGCTCTGGCTTGCCCTGTTATCTGTTACAAAGCGGAATGTCCTCATTTCAGCAGTCACAGACATTGTAGATGTATTTTCTGCCTCCTTATCTCTATCCTCTTCTCTCTCTGTTCTGCTGCAAGTCCCTTTGCCTCCAGTGATGTGAACAGACTTTCAGTTTCATAAATATAGGCTTCTTTCATCCTCTCAGCTTTTACACATGCTGTCCTTCTGCCTGGCTTAGGTGTCCTCCTCACACTAAGTTCTCACACTGGCCAGGGCAGGACACCATCACATGGTTAGCAAACTATGCTGTGGTTTTGGTTCATTTGCCTGTCTTCCTCAACAGTCTCTAAGCTCCTGGAGGAAAGAACCAGGTCTTGTCTGAATTTTTATCTCCAACACTTCACTGTTACTCTAGATGCTCAATATACATTTACTGAATGAATAGGAAGGGGCCAAATTATGATAGCCACTCAATAGTCAACTTTGTTTTAGCAATCTTCTGAGAAGTCAGCAATTTATTTCAGATAGATGCAGTGTTAATTTTTTTTTTTTTTTTTTTTTTGATGAGGAAGATTGGCCCTGAGCTAACATCTATTGCCAATCTTCCTCTTTTTGCTTGAGGAAGATTGTCCCTGAGCTAACATCCGTGCCAATCTTCCTCTGTTTCGTATGTGGGACGCTGCCATTGCATGGTGTGATGAGCAGTGTGTGGGTCTGTGCCTGGGATCCGAACCCTTGAACCCCAGGCCGCCAAAGCAGAGCATGCCAACCTAACTACTAAACCACCAGGCAAGTCCTTCAGGGTTATTTTTTTTTATAACAATATTAACTATAGTCTCATTTTCTTTAAGAACACATAGGAGTATATCAGTAAGGGCGGGTACATTATTGCAACTGATGCATTTAAGAAAAGTAGTACTAGATGAATTTGAATGGATAACTCAGTTCATCCCCAATGGTACTTTTGGAAAAGCATGTTTCAAGGTAGACATTTCTGGAAAGATCCAAAATTTTTTTCTTCTTTTTTATTGTGGTCATGATAGCTTATAACATTGTGAAATTTCAGTTATACATTAATATTTGTCATACACCATGTAAGTCTTCCCCTCCACTCCTCGTGCCCACCCTCCATTCTCCTTCCCCCTGGTGACCACTAATTTTTTCTCTTTGTCCATAAATTTGTTTATATTGCACATATGAGTGAAATCGTACAGTGTTTCTGTTCTTGTACCAGTACTGTGCTATGTTGATTACTATAGCTTTGTAATATATTTTGAAGTCAGGGATTATGATGCCACCAGCTTTGGTATTCAGGGTCTTTTGTTGCCCCATATGAATTTTAAGATTTTTTTTTTTCTGTTAAGATTGGCACCTGAGCTAACAACTCTTGCCAATCTTTCTTTTTTTTTCTGCTTTATCCCCCAAAATCCGCCCCCCTAGTTGTGGCATGTGGGACGCCGCCTCAATGTGGCCTGACCAGCGGTGCCATGTCCACGCCCAGGATCCAAACCAGCGAAACCCTGGGCCACCACAGCGGAGCGCGCGAACTTAACCACTCGGCCACGGGGACGGCCCGAATATTAAGATTCTTTGCTCTATTTCTGTGAAGAATGTCATTGGGATTCTGATTGGGGTTGCATTGAATCTGTATATTGCTTTAGGTAGTATGGACATTTTAACTATGTTTGTTCTTCCAATCCATGTGCGTGGAATATCTTTCCACTTCTTTACGTCATTATCGATTACTTGGCACGATACAAATTTTTAAAAAATGTTGCAAAGAAGATGTACAAGGGAGTTTCCAGTTTTCATCTCAGCTAAGGATTCAGGATCTGTGCATGATGGACAATGGTAGTAAGAAAAGTGTAAAGAATCTCAAATCTTTAAAAATTAGGGAGAGCAATGTCTAGGTCTTTCCTTTTCATTCTCACAGCATAGAACAATGCCTGGAACACAGGTAAATGCTGAGCAAATATTTGATGAATGAATAAATGCATGAATTTGGGGGAATAATTGAATGAATGAATGAATTGAGCTCATATTATAATATTACACTATGAGATAAAGTAAACCAAATATAGTATCATAGTAAGATGGCTTGACAAATCACAATACAGAAAGAAAACAGGTACAGAGAAAGACCCATAGGAGGGAAGGGAAATAACTCTAAATATAATTTATTGTACTACAGTTTTCGTAAAAGGTAAGATGTGGACTGAGTTTAATCTGAAAGACATAATCAAGTGTTTACATTTTTCCTAAGTGACCTCTCAGATAAGACTAAATCATGCTTCTCATTCCTGGTTCCAATTGCGTGTCTGTGATCTTAGTTTAGATTATGTTTACAACTCATGAAAAACCAAACTTGGACTGAAACACAGGCATGCTTCTTTTCTATAATGCCTTTCTAATTTCTTTTGTCTGATTATGTTTAAACCAAACAAAAAAAGTCAAAATAAATAGTATTATGATTGTGATTGGATTTTAACAGCCCCATGATCTATGCATTATGTTATATATTAGCCTTTGGAATAACAAAGATCTGAGTTCTAAATATCTGAGATTTAAATAAGAACTGATGCTAGATTGAATGATACATCTCAAAGTTAAAATTTAATTTCATATTGCTGCATAATTTTATAAATCTAAATTGCATACTTATTTTAAAAACAATCACTGTCCTTTGGCTAAAGACATAAGATGAAGTCATTGTTATGAGGACATAACATAGTGATTAAGTTTTTGCCTTTGTTGCTGTTTTGAGATTTTATCCTGGGCTGTGGTTGCCAGGCCATAGGGCCTATGGAAACAATGTGAGTCTTGCTTTGAAAGCTGCCCTTTCTAAAGCCTTCCTCCGTAAGTGCAGACAGGGGGATGTTTATGGTAAGTATTAATGATTTCCTTGGAGCTCAGTTTCTCTATGTCACTAGCAGCATCTTCTTTCCTTTTCCTTCATTTGGCAATAGGTTCAGATAGGGTAACTCCTGGCATCAGTTGCTTTGGGAAAGGCAACAGACTCAGTTAAACTTGAATCTCTTCTTATCATTTAAAACTCACCTTGAAGTCAGATTCAAATATAATGTCTCCTCACTAGAATGTAGACAGCATGAGAGTAAAGACTTTATTCTCAGCCCTTAGAACAATCCCTGACATGTGGTTACCTCAGTAGGTTTTTGCATTATTCTTGATGCTCTAGTTCCAGCTGATAGAACCAACTAAGTCTAATTATCTGGGTTCTAGCCCTGACATCACTATTTTCTAGTACTTATCACATAATCTCTCTGAGCATCAGATTCCTCTTCTCTAAAGAGAGAATGGGATTAGCTGACCAGCATACCTCAGGAAGACCAGTTCATATGATATATGTGAATTTGGAGTTGCAAATTCTGCAGTCTTACACCAGTGTATGATATTGTTAGCCCAACAATCAAACAAAAACTTTTGAACTGGTTGTTACCTACTGACCTACAGTTCTGCAGTGCATATAGATCAAGACAGGGACTGCCACGCGTTGTGCCCTGCAGAAGGATCCCTGATTGCCTAGTCGAAGAGGCAAAAAGGAGTACAAATCTAGTATGTTCTCTACTCAACAAGCCCTGAGCTCTGGTGTAGCAGCTGTGACTTCTTAGAAGAAGGGACGCCTTCTACTAACAAGCACAAATGAGGCCTTTGGAGCAGCTGGGGCCTTGGCTTAGATCACCATTCTTTGATTCTCTGTTACGCTGGATTTAGTGTTGAAAAAAATGTAGTCCCTGCTATGATGAAATCTGCTTTTCAAGTTACAGAAAGGGCTGAAACGTCGTTCTTTTTTTTTTTGCTGAGGAAGATTTTTGCCCTGAGCTAACATCTGTGCCAATCATCCTCTGTTTTGTGTGTGGGTCACTGCTGTAGCATGGCCACTGATGAGTGGCGTAGGTCCACCCCCAGGGTTGCCGAGGCCACGTGCGCCAAACTTTACCACTAGGCCATGGGGCAGCCCCTGCAACTTTATTCTTAAATCCTCGTGGCTAGACATGCAGCAAGAGTGGGCAAAAGATGTCGATGATGGCGCGTAATTGTGGATTGCTTTAACCCTTTTCAAGGTGAAGCATTGTGTTGTTCACAGAGTTGATCAATTTTGGCCCTTAGAAGTCAGAATTGCCCATGGCAACACATTTTGTTAGCTTCAAAATGAGAATTCTGTCTCTGCTATACATCCAGAAGAATATAAAACTTTAGTTCTAAAATCTTTATTAAAACTCTATGTGCAAATATTTAATGTTCATTATCTCAAGTTTGATTATGCTATGCTTCAAGTAGCCTTTCCTGGCCAGCCTTGTATACTAACGCAAATAAACTGTCAGGTATGGTTGGCAGGACGAGTGAGGAAAGGATAAGAAATAAGGTGGATGCAGCACTTTTTTTTTATTTTTAAAAATATTTTCATATTTGGAAATTTTAAGTTGTGTTCAATTATTCAACTGATAAGTACAATATAAATAATAAATTATTTTAGTGTTTAAAAAATTTATAAAATCTCATAAATACATACAATACTATGCTATAGATACAATTGTGCTGAACCAAGACAGAATCCTGCTCTCCAGAGTTTAAATTTAGGAAGCAAAAAAGGGACAATGGATTTAGTCCTCATACCTATGAACAAGGCAATACCTCCCAATAATACTTATAATTGTCTGTGACTAAGATGGTGGTTGCTCTCCTTCCTCAGTCCTCTTCCTCCACCATCTATAACCAGAGGTGTTAATGTTTTCTAACACAGAACTCTGAATTTTCTTTCCATCCCCATTTGTCTCTACCTGGACATGACTTAGGACCCAGAAAAGCTTAGAACAGCAAGCACCACTCCTTTCCTCGCAAACTCTTTTCCCATCGCTCCCCCATTCTCCCATAGCAGAGCCTCCTGCCCCTCTCCTTAGCCCGCGCTGCCAGGAGTCTTCACCATTCACTCCATCGTTGACTCACTTACTCCATTGTCCCTCCTTGTCTGACCTGAAATCCCTCCCCTTTATACATCCAACCCAGGTGCCAGTCCCAGAAGAACGCACCACCATTGTTGGCTCCCTCCTCCAGGGGAGCTGAAGGCAGTGGCTGAAATTCAGTGGTGTTCCACCTGCAGACACCCTGGGGGCTTAGGAGATGGGAGAGCACCCTATTTTATAACAAAGCTTCAGACACTTGATGATGATCTGGTGATAAAGGGGTAGATGAAAGTGTGCCCCTGGAACAACTGCCTGGGCCTGGTAACACAAAGGCAACAGAGGAATTCGTTCTCTAATGCAGCACACGTTTGGAGCATCTACTACATAAAGCACCATGAGATATTCGATATTCAGGTCAGCAGGCCAATTCAATGACACTTACTTAGAGCCAGTCATTGTGCCGAGCACCGGAGGTATGCAAATGAAGATGACAAGCTTCAAGGAGCTTACCTTCTAGTGGAGACCCAGAAACATAAACAGGCAACTGCAATATCATACGGTAGGCCTAAGGTAAATGTACAAAAAGAGTGGTCTGGAAGCATTCAGGAGGGACATTTAACTCACCCTGGCGGTTTATATATAAGGCTTCCTAAAAGAGCTGAGGCTTGAGCTGCCGAGGACTTGCTCACATCCCTTATGTAGGTAATATACAAACACAAAAAAACACGAGGATGTCTAAGGTTTTATTTGTATAACAATTCAGCTGCATAATATGAAAAAGGTTTTGATGGGCATATTGAGACCATAACCAACCTTCATAACATTCTTTAATTAAAATGGAGAAATACATTTGTGCTCCAAATAACCACCTTATGAAAAAATCCTTTGGGACCTAATGCTTGTTTAGAATAAATAATAGCACCAAATTGTGGAAGAGATTAACAAAAACAGCAATACTGTGCTTTTTGTAATTGGTGGTGAATGCATTAAAACACTTTGAGTTTTTCATATGAATGAAAATGCCTGATTTTACCAATTATGCATTCCGAACATTGGTAGGAGAAATACATTTCTGAATTGTTTACATCTCTTGGCTTTATTATAATGGTAGTTATGAACGAGTTGAACATCAGTTGTATACTTTGCAATGTAAAGTCTCTTCAGAGAAATGAATCTCTAAGCCTCAGGGCTCACGTTCTCCGTTATATAACCCCAATTATCATATACATGAAAAAGTGGTTTAATCTCAATACTTCAGAATTCCATGTACAGAGCAAAATGAATGAATAGATGGAGCTCAAATAATTTCTCCCCCAAGAGAGACATTTTCAAAAGCCATACTTATATGGAAGAATATCACTATTATCAATAATAAATTAAAGTAGGAAAGGTTGGTAATAAAGGAAAAAGAGTTAACAGCTGTTGTGTCTGACACTGTACTTAATACTTTATTCCTCATGTTAACCCTATGAGTTGGTTTCAATGATCTTGGTTTTATAGGTAAAAACTAAGGCGCAGTTGCTAGTAAGGAGGAAAGTCAGGATTCAAACCCAGCTCTGTCCCACCTAAACCCTACTTTTATGTCACTGTGCCATATGCCTCCTCTCTGCGTGATTAATATTTATAAAATGCCAGCTTAAATTATTATTTCCAAATTTTAAAACCATTTAATATATGTTTTTAATTTCTTCCTTCGTCAATTACTCTCCTGGAGTCAAAGATCAGGGATTGGCAAACATTTTCCTGTAAAGTTCTGTAAATATTTCAGATTTAAAATATTAAATATATAAATATTAAGTAGTAAATAGTAAATATTTTAGATATTAAAATATTTTAGACAGTAAATATACTAGTAAATATAGTAATATTTTATTAGTATTTTTAATTTTATTTAATTTAATAATTTAATTATTATATTTATTTTATTTAATATTTTATTATTAGTATTATTAGTAATAATAGTAAGTATTTTAGATTTGTTGGGCCATGTGGTCTAGGTTGCAATTGCTAAATGCTGTTTCTATAGCAGGAAAGCATAGACAATAGACAAAATAACAATATAAACAAATGAGTCTGGTTGTGTTCCAATAAAATTGAGTCCTGAAGAGGGAGTCAGGGGCAAGATGGACAATTGGGTGAAGTCATTTCAGACTTAGGCTGCAGACAACTCTCATTCACAGAGGAGTGAGAGGACACAGTGTGTCCCAGGCATTACAGAGATTTGGGGTTTGCTGGAGTATGTAATTGGAAGGAATGAGCAATGGGAGCTGGAGTCACCTAAGACTTGCTGTGTGCAATTCTTTTTTTTTTTTTAAAGATTTTATTTTTCCTTCTTCTCCCTATAGCCCCCCAGTACATAGTTGTATATATTTTAGTTGTGGGTCCTTCTAGTTGTGGTAAGTGGGATGCTACCTCAGCATGGCCTGATGAGTGGTGCTAAGTCTGCGCCCAGGATTCGAACCCGTGAAACCCTGGGCCGCCTAAGTGGAGCATGTGAACTTAACCACTCGGCCACAGGGACAGCCCTGGTATGTGCAATTCTTTATGCTCATGACTTTTGTCATTGTTAAGGTTAGGTCTTGGTAGATAACAGCCTCAAGGTGGAGATGGCAATTACACTGTTTGTTCGTTTTGTCTACCTGCATAACAGCATGTCTATTGCAACTAAGCCTTTGTTATAGGGCGCATGCCCTTGATGGCACTTACTGAGCACTCCAGATTTCCTTGAAGACTATCACATGCTTTCATTTTCAGCTGTTCTTGGTCACTGAGGAAGGGAGGGGCTCCCCTGATTGCAGACAATTGAAGAGACACCCACAAAGTCCCCCAGTCAGCACCGCTCCAGCTTCTAGTTTACCGTTCCATACCCAACTTCTTGCTATTAATCGGTGGCGTATTTTTAATGTCTTCTTTTTAATAATGTGACAGGGCCTTTTCTGGTTACTCCTTCCTTTCACAAGAACCAAAACCATCTTTAAAAGAAGATAAAAAGAATACTTGAATGCTTTTTAACTTCTCATTTAGCTTTGCAAATCTATTTATGGAAAGTCCACTTAGCAGCTATTCAGTCTTTCATTAGGATCCACTGCAGGGCAAATTGATTTAGTCCTATTCACTAATGATAGCTTGCTTTAGGTCATAGAATCTGACGAGGATGTGACTACTGAAAAGTGCCCTATGAAAAATAATAAAATACTGCTTCATAGGGGACACTGCTAGAATAATGAGTTTTAAAAGACTTTTATTCATAAGATCTATCAAAAGTACAAATGAATAATGGAATAAATTAATAAGTGATTTCATTAAAGTGTTCTGCTTTACATAATTTACATAATTAAGACTTAGATCTTACAGATTGTTCTCAGTTTCCATTTTATGAGAAACAATTTGCAGAGCACCAGGAAACGTTGCTATTTTGCTATAACATGCGGTTCAGTGGTACCATGGAGCCTATGGATTCAAACGCTGTCATTAACTCATGGATAGAGAATTGTGGTGCCCACAGTGTAACCTAATGTTGCTGCCCTATCACAGAGGCATGTTCTGAGCTGGAACCATATTCTAGACTTATTTTTGCTTGTTTGTTTGTTTTTATTTTTTGTTTCAAGTATGAAGCCTTCTTGCTAGAGAATGAGATCTCATCATTTGGCCACTGAGAATTCCTCAGCATTGGTTGATAAATTGAAACGCTTGGTTTTTTAATGTTAAAGCTATGTTATCTAAATAACATTAAAAAATATGTTCAAATCTATTTTTTGACATTTCACATCATGACTTTTCAGCTGTTTATTAACCCTAAAAGGATCCCTGTGTTGTAAGAGCTGAGGGGAGTAGATTTTGTTGCGTAAATTTTCTGAGGCTCAGTTAACAATTATTACATCCAGGATTTCATTCTGTTTACTAACATTCATACTTTAGTCATTTCTTAATTATCTGAGAGAATTTTTCTTTTTCTGGGATTAGTGAATGAAGCAGGTATCCTTTGGAGAAACAATTTTATTGTAAATATTTTGATTTAGCTATTATCAGTTTTTTTTATGACATCTTGTAATTAAACCATACAAAGGCTACTACGTCTAAGAAAATTTTCTCTGAAAACGTAACATCCATAAATCCCGATTCCTTTGGCATTTTAAATGTGTGGTCTTTATTTACATTATAGTTTATAGATTAATAAGGAATCAAGGATAGGATTATTTAAATATTAAATATCTGGTTAAAAGGATCTAATATTTGAATTTAGTGAAAGAATGAATAATTTGGACAAGTAGCTGTGATAAATATCTGACAACTGCAGTTACTTTGAATGTTTCTATTCTATTATTTCACTAAAATATATTGATGGCATGAGCCTGACTAACCTACTGTGTGTATGTTTACGTGCACATACATATTTTAAAATACACACATTTATATATACATATATTTTTGAATCTAACATTTCTATAACAGAAGGAAAATAATTAAGAGCATTACAACCAGAACCCATCACTTGAATAATGTCGCAGTTTCAAGTTACCTTTGGAATTTGAGAAGGAATCATGAATTTCCTAAGCAAATTGATTAATGCAAGGCTTCATTTTTACACAAGTCCTTAATGGTAATACCTTAGAACAAATCATAAAAGATAATTTTATGGTATGGTTAAGAGACCATATGGTATTTTTCATGGGTTGAGTTATGTGTCCCCTCTTTGCCCCCATGTATATGTAGAAGTCCTAACTCCCAGTACCTCAGAATGTGACCTCATTTGGGGACAGGGTCTTTACAGAGGTAACCAAGTTGAAATTAGTTCAGTGGCGTGGGCTGCAATCCAATCTGACTTGTGTTCATATGAAAAGGGGAAAATTTGGAGATAGACACGCAAACAATGAGAATACCAAACGACCATGAAGACAGCCACCGACAAGCCAAGGAGAGGGGCCTGGAACAGATTCTTCCCTCGCGGCCTTCAGAGGAAACTAACGCTGCCAACACCTAGATTGGAGATTTTTGGCTTTTGCAACTCTGAGGCAATAAATTTCTGTTTTTTAAGTCACCCATTTGTGGTTCTTTTTCATGGCAGCTCTAGAAAACTGTTACAGTGTTTAACTTTACCCCAAATGACAAATCAATCTTTTACCACATTAGGTTTTGACGAATCTTACTCATATGATGACCTTCATTTTATCCAAGTGCTCTTTCTGAGTCACTGTGGCTTCTGAAATGACTGATTTTTTCCCAGGAAATCATATATATACGATATCTCTCTCTCTCTCTCCAGAAAATCTGGCTTGTGTGATGATTTTGTTTCCCTGGAGCAGAGACGCTATATAAATCTAAAGCAATATAATTGTGATCAGTTTTGGGTCTAGGGTATTAACCATTATGATTTTGTCTGGAAAACTGCCTTAGTAAAACTTTATGATCAGATTCTTTTTACAATATGTGGAATCTTTTATAGAAGGCACATTTAATCAGAAGTAAGACATGGAAAAGAATTGATGCTATCTTCAAAGAACCTCCTCTAAATATCGAACCAACAGGTTTAATATTAAAATTTGGATATTTAATATGTTTCCCTTTTGTTGTAAAATTAAAAAGGAAAGTGATTTTTTTTTTAAAGATTTTATTTTTTCCTTTTTCTCCCCAAAGCCCCCCGGTACATAATTGTATATTCTTCGTTGTGGGTCCTTCTAGTTGTGGCATGTGGGACGCTGCCTCAGCGTGGTTTGATGAGCAGTGCCATGTCTGCGCCCAGGATTCGAACCAACGAAACACTGGGCCGCCTGCAGCGGAGTGCGCGAACTTAACCACTCGGCCACGGGGCCAGCCCCAGAAAGTGATATTTTATGCAAGAAAAATGATCCCTAAACTGTTTCTCATTTCTCTCTCCTCTGCTAAGATAGAAAGAGACATTGGATAGCAAACATCGTGTAGAGCGTAGAGCTAGGGCCATGTTACTCAAAGGAAGGCTGCTTAGTGGTTGCTAACAATGCATGCTATAGGGCAACCACAATTTTATAAAGCTTATTTTACTGAATCCGCTATGGCTTGGTGATATCAATGCAGTTGTAATGCTGGAATAAGCTTAGTCAATTAAAGCTTATAAAAATGTTCACTCCTTAGAAACAACTGTTCCAAGTGATCTAAATATCAGAAATATGGGACTGTCCATAGTAAAATGCTATTCCAAGAAGCTACTTCAAATGACAGGATAGGGGATTTGCCTGTTCCATGTAATATTGACAGTCCAACACCAAGAGTTGACCCTGAACTGACTCTGAGGAATATCCTCCTCTCTTCCGGTCTCTAGCACTAATGACAAAGTTGAGTTCACTTGACAGTCAATACCAAGCAGTTTCTTAGAGGACAAGCGTGTAATTTTCCATTTATTTCTTACTCCTTGAGGGGCTGAGGATATAATTTTATATCCAGAATACTCAATGAAACGAATGTTTTTCTGCCTAGTATAAAAGGAAATTTTGAGGGGTGTGAACAGGCTAGAGGGAAAATGTTCGATCGTTCATCATTTTGTTAATATCTTTGCTTTTTAAAATAGTTTTGGATCAGAACTGTAACTGCCCAGAGAAAAAACCTTTTATTAGTTGCCAATGAGTGACATCTTCCTCACGTGAAGTTTAAGACCAATTTTAGATCTATTTGGACAAACAATCCGGAGGATGAAAATATTAGGGACTAAGCAATACACAACACTTTGAAAACTCCCATCCTAAGGGTCATGAGTAGACTTCAGAAAACCGGTTCTAACTCCTCTGTTCCACTTTCCTTTCACATCAAAGAGGAATCGACTACTTGCCTCATTCTGTAGTTGCGTGCAGCTCCATCAGCGGTTTCTAAAACTCTGTGAGCTCCCTGGAAGAAAGATTTGTATAAAGTGTTATTTATGTTTACCTAATTGCTTGCATTTTTGAAATATGGGCATGGATACCTTAATGTTCTTTTCAGAAATGCATAAAAGAGTTTCAAGCTCATTTAGAAGTCCTTTGAAAGGCACAGGAAAGTGCCTTTTTTTCCCTATAGATTAAATGATTAAAAAAAAAAACAGAGGAAATTTCTCTCTCTAAATTTTCAGGCTGCATTTTCTTCATGCAATATGCATATTTTCTTTATAGCATATGCGGACTCAATCCGGAAAGGGGAAGGACTTGGTAAGACTGTCCTTATCTGTTCTTAACCTTTCAAATAGCTTAATGAAGATTTGGGTTCAAGTTAAACAAAATATAGTAATGTCTTATCACAGTGGGGCCCAATTCTAAGTATATATACTTTTTCTCACAAAAGTTCTTAAGTATTTTACTTCATTAGAGATAAAAAAAATTCTCTGGATCTATTTTGAATCCAATTATGGCAACGGCACTAATTCTGGAGTAAATATAGAAAGTGTCAATTTATATTACCGATAATTAAAAATACATGAAGATGGGGATAACTTATTGTAATTTTCATTTCAAAAGACCCTGGGATAGTCAATAAAATTAGTCATGTCCCTACTTAATGGTTACATACTCTACAGTGTCCTTCATACACATATGAAAAATACTAAATTATGGAATTACTACAGCTTTTCCAACAAATGGATGGAAATTTCCTTATAAATAGAAAATGCAGGTCCAGTTTTATTGTATTTAAACACATCAAAAAATAAGCCAGGGGCCGGCTCCGTGCCGAGTGGTTAAGTTCGCACACTCCGCTGTGGCAGCCCAGGGTTCGGATCCTGGGCACGGACATGGCACCACTCGTCAGGCTACGTTGAGGCGGCATCCCACATCCCATATCTAGAAGGACCTGCAACTAAGATATACAACTGTGTACAGGGGAGGTTTGGGGAGATAAAGCAGGAATAAAAAGAAAAAGATTGGCCCAGGTGCCAGGTGCCAATCCTTAAAAAAAAAAAAAAAAAGATTGGCAACAGTTGTTAGCCCAGGTGCCAATCTTAAAAAAATAAATAAATAATAATAATCCAGCTTGATTCATGAAACATTTGCCTAACAACTCACCGAGAGAAGTAAACCTAAAAGAAATTTAGGTCTTAGTTCCAATGTTTCCTTAAATTTCCTGAAAGTAGCTGATGGCACTGTGAGAAATCCATCGTTTCATATGAGTATAGTTGTAAGCAGAAGCTTTCCATAAAGTCCTTATCATTATTACTGAGTATATTTACAGGAAGAAAGTATGAATATGGTATGTGCTTTTTTCTTTTTTTTTTTTTTTGCTGGGGTAACTGTCACATGCTCTTAATGGAAAAAAGGTAGAAGCTATTATGACACCACAATGGTAGGATTATGACTCCATGTGGGGTAAAGGCAGCAGGAGATGATTAATTCTTGAGAGAGCTGATTTTCATGAAAATGTCTTTAAGAAAAGGAAAGTAAAAAACCCACATTAGAGTCAACAAATAACGGAAAGCTAATGATCTTGAAGCATTCAGTTTGGTATTTTCTTCCAGATTGAAATAGCATGGCATTATTCAAGTCTTTTCTATTTCGGCAGGTTGGGGATTCAATGACAATGGGGCAATTTAGTAGGAGGACTGGTGGGGCTAGGTAAAGGATTTCATTTATGCATATTTGGCCCAGGAAGAAAACATATCAACCCAAACATAAAGTACTAGAAAATTAATTTCTCAAAAGAACTCACTATAGTTCGTGGGTCTTATATGTGTCCTATTGGAATCAACATTTTCTAGGAACCAGAGTCTAACTTCTATTTGCCTGAAAATAAGTTCATAGAATTTGAGAGATTTTCTGTAGATTCCATCCCCAAACTTCAAACTCATACAATCAGACAGACCCTAAAATGGCTTATCTTCTTGCTCGAGACTTCCTGTGTTTGTGAGGGAAGGATGGATTATTTGCCTAAAATGAACCTGATTGAGTCTGTCAAAATCACCATTATGAAAGAGTTATCTCATGGGTTGTGTTGATTCATTTATTTCCATCCCTAAACTATATTTCTATAAGTAGGGCCCCCTGACATTTTGATCTGGGCTACTTGGGCATGTACTGGTAGTAAGGGACCATGGCCATGGTTTTCATTTTTTAACATAAAAAATATAGCTCTATTAAAATAGCTATGCTTATTAAGCTTAAAATATGTTAATGTTATTTTGAGCCATTTTAAAATAATCACATAGAAATATGCATACTGCGGACTGAATTGTGTCCTCCCAAATTCACATTTTGAAGGCCTAACCTCGTCCACCTTGTGATGGTATTCAGAAATGAGGCCCTTGGGAGGTAATTAGGTTTAGATGAGGTCATGAGGGTGGAGCTCTCACGATAGGATTAGTTCCCTTAAAACATGAGACGGTAGAGAGCTTGCAGGTTCTCTCTCTGCCATGTGAGGGCACCACAGTGAGAAGGCAACCTTCCTGCAGCCAGGAAGAGAGTCCTCGCCAGAATACAACCATGCAGTCACCTTGATCTGGGACTTCCAGCCTCCCGAGCTGTGAAAAAATAAACTTCTGTTGTTTAAGACATCCAGTCTGTGGAATTTTGTTATGGCAGCCCCAGCGGACTAAGAAAATGCATCATCACACATTTGTAAGTTGATCATCAGCATTTTTATTCACCTTTCTATTTACTCTGCTCAAGCTGGTTGTAGAAACCTCTCCCAGCTGTTGGTACCTTTTGGAGATTTAACAACACTAATAACATCTGAGATGCTAGTTCTAACTGCCTCATTGGAAAGGAGTGTCTCTGCTTAATTATTGACATTATTTAGCAAATATATACTTTTTTTCAAAGAGATTGCATATCTTTCTCTCCACCTCACTAATCTTTCCTCTGTTGTAGCCTTAATAATCTTGACCAGCTAAACTTCTTACTACTTATAAGATGCACCTGAACAGATGTGCTTTTACTTCCATCAGTAGCCTATCTCTCATTTCAAGCTTTCTCATGTCGCAAAACTGTATTTTGTTTTGTATTTAATTTATTCCTCTGGTTAGATGTCACTATATGCTGCACACCTTTCTACATGCAGAAACATTGAGGTTATTTAACATGACACTTTTATTTTAGCTGGCCGCCTTTAGTAAAACTTACGAAGTTTTATCATTTAATAAGTATTTCTTGGGGCCTCCTGTGTAAAAAGTGCTGTGCTAAGAGCTATGAAAGGAGAGATGACTTGCTCCCAAATTCAAGCATTGCTGAAAAACCAAGGGCTAAAAAAGTCTGGCTGGTTTTATTCAGGTCACTGTATTTATCCAAAAAATGCTATAGCATTACAGGTAAGAACAACAGTGTTCATCTCAAAAGACCAAGAACATATCATTAAGGAGTTGACATTGAGATAATTCTTGAAAGAGGAGTTGGATTTTAACAGTGGAGTTTTAATAAAGCTGTTTTTTAATAGAAAAAAAAGAATTCATCATAAATCCTTGCCCTCTTTCGATGGGTAAAACACAATGCATTTTACCTGTAATGGTTTATGAGTTTAATGCATTTTGTTTCAATAAATGAATTCTAGTTGTGCACTCATCATTGCTTTTCACCTTAAAATTCAGTGTACTATTTGTAGAAAGACTAGTATTCTGAATGCGGAGTAACTACTAAGTTGAAAATGAAAAGTTTAAAAGATAGAGGAAAACTGGCCTGACAGGAGCTAGTATGAGAAGAGACATCTATTCCTTTGCAGCCAGGACGGCAGGAAAGTGGGCCAGCAGGTCACAGCGAGGGACCACTGCCCAGCAAAGGAGATCCTGCCTCTCATTCACCCAGAACATGAGCAAGCTCTTCCTGGAAAGGGCACCTCAGTGTCAGAAACTGACCTTGCAAACCCCCAAAGACCTCATTGCATTTAGGACCATGTCAATGCAGCCACTTGAGAAACAAGAGTGAGATTTGAGATTTATTTTTCAAAAATGAAAATAATTTGGGTATTTGGATCATCCTGACTGATCACTCCTCATGATACAAACAGATGGAGAAGAATAATTATTTACATTCCTAGTGGGAGTAAGAGCGTCAGTCAGAACTCATGATGACTAGTAATATGGTCGCAGCCAAATCAAGGTAGTTTATGTATTCTCATGTAACTGGAAAATCCAGAGAGAAATCTGCCTCTAAACACAGCTGGCTCCATGACCCCACACAGTGGCATCTGGACCCTGCCACTTTCCCTCTTGCAGCTGACTCTCCACCTGGTGGGCTAGAGAGCCACTGCTAGACCCCACCACTCAGCAACCCCAGCAGAAAGAGACTGTTCCCAGTAGTTCCACAAAAAATGTGGAGAACTCTGCTCCATCCCTCACAGTTACAAGTAAGAGGAAGTGTTCTGAATGGTCAGGCTTCTCTTAAAGGGCCAGTCCTACGTCTAGGGATTAGGTCAGTGTTCACCTTCTAGTACCACAACTAGAAAAAAAAAATCACTTGCTGGAAGTGGAGGGAGTGGGTAGGTAGGAAGGAGCTCTAAATAGTGTAAAATATAGGTATATATTTCTTCACCTCAGCAGGTAGATTAGTTGGCCAAATCATTCTCTGATATATGATTACAACGATCACATCTCAAATATTTGGGAGAAAAGGTGGCAATTTACGGCTTTCATTGAAATTGACAGGGGATTAGTTTCTGGTTTGAGACAAAAGTAATTTTTACCTTGAAAGAGAGTGAATAGTTATTGTTTCTTTTTTTTAAGTGCCTAGACTCTGGATCTATCTAAAAATTACTCTAGTTATTTCTTATGGTTTATCAGTATTTTATATATATATGATCCATTAGAATATGTAGGATTATTTTGATAAAGATTGTTTTGGGGACTTGTCATGGTTTATCTTGCCTCTCAAAATCTATTTTCATTCAGTTTATATACACTTGTAGAAAAACACAATTTAATTTCACAGATTTCTATGTATATGATACATAAACATTCTGCAAACACTAAAATTGATAAAATATGTAAGTTAAAAGACACATTTCTCACTTTTCAACTTTATTTGCCCAAAGATTCTTTCAGTAGACTTTCTCCAAAACTCTTACTTACGTGCATATTTTCTGGAACACTTACAAAATATAGCAATGGCCATTCTTACCTGCACTCTTGCCCAGTATAATGCCTATGGGACACTGGCAATGCAATTTCTTCCAGGATGCTCAAGAAAGACACCTATATTCTAGAATGGTATAAATAAAACATTATATCCTCATTAAATAAAGCATTAATTATGAATTTTGCATTTCACTATGTGATGTGCTTTGTGGAGTACTCTAACACTGTATTTTTCCTTCAAGAATTAGACAGCAAAGGAGAAAGAGGGAGTATATACTATCAATGGCATTATAAAAATATATGCCATTCCAAAATTATATTAGCAATGTAATTCCCAATTGCAGGTAAAAATGGCCATTGCAAGATTAATCTGATTAATAAGGCATGATGAGGTTAAGTGACTTCTTTCAGGAGGCTTCCGATTTATTCGTCGATGCGTGACCTGACTGTGAAGCTGGTCTTTGGGACCCCTACATCGGCAGCCCCTCACTTTACTTTATGGGGCAGACTTACATGGCCTTTCAGCCAGATCTCTACTTCTTTTGAAGCTGATTCTGGCTATCTGGCCATCAAAATAATTTGTATGAAATCAAAAGGAATGGAATTAAAAAGTAGTCATAGAAAGTACTGTCGCATATCCTAGTTGCCTGCTCTAATTCTGAGATACTGACTTTCAAGAAGCATCACCCATGTCAAATCGCTCAGTAATACTTACCTCTCATTTTTTCCACCATATCAATAACTAGCTCTTGTCATCTTCAAAGTGCTTCTCGAACATTAATTAATCTCACATTATACACTCTGTTCTTTGCATTTATCTTGACCAGCTGTCCGGGAAGGCAATTTATTTCCCCTCAATTTTTATCCCTCATGGCTCTGTGTGGCTTCTGCAGTAAATTTGAATGGAAAATGAAAGGTACAACTTAGTGTGTTTCCGTAAGAAAGGCAACACATGATTTTCTTTAAACAAGATAACCTTCAGCTTACTTTCAAATTGCTTATGGTTTTGCAATTGAATACTCAGAATATATTTTCATCACCTTTGAGTTTTGATTAATTCTTAAGTGGGAATTTTGAGGAGATGAAGACAAAAAAAGGAAAAATTAAAAAAATAATTTAGTGTTAATTTTATCACTTTCATCTATTTAAAATATTGTATCATGATTTTTTTGACAGGATTATAAGGTGAAATAAAATTTGGAATTCATATTAATATCAGTTCTTTAAAAAAATTGAGTCATGTTTTAACTCTAATCTTGCATTATTTCCTGAATTTATATAATGTCTCATTTTTCTGATCAAAAAAAGAAAAAAATATAGAAATTCTTGTTCCTTTAAAAATTTTCTACCTTTTAAAAGTTTGACCAGGATTCAACTAATTTGTATCAAATCTCAGTCAGTGTATTTTTTCGGTTTCAAGATACCAAGCAGGTGTGTATGATATTGTCCACAGAAATACTCTTTAATACACAATTCACTGAAGTGAATCTGAAGTACGAAGGCAATTCTTCCAGTGTCCTCTACATAGCGTGATAGGAAGCCTTCCAGAAGTTAAAAAACTCAAGATTAGCAACATATCAACTTTCAGGTGGGCCTCTCCTAAACGCTTATGATTGACTTCCTCTCCTGCAAATCATTATTCTAAAGGTTTACTTCACTTGTAGCCCCACTTGGGTCTTAAATTGCGTTTCAAAGCACGCCTATCATTCATCTATTTCAGAACTGCCATTAGCAGCGATGCGAATTTGGCACAAAAATCAATGAGAGGATATGATATGAGTTCTTTCTAATTTTTCCTTCTTTGAGCACCATCTCAAGTGCAGTCTGTGAAATCTGCTTTTTAAAGATATTTTTCCATCTTGCTATCATTTCAACTAAATTGAGTTCATGAACTTGGGATATGTATTCACATAGTTTTTTAGAAAAGAAAGGAGATTCATTGTCACTATTGTTAATTTATTACCTAAAGTTGTTTTAAAATCTTAATTAAATTATTTTACCACTGACGTTCCTTATCAGCTTTTTAATCTTTTAAAGATATGGGCCTAGATTCACCATTGTCATTGAAAAAATAGTTCCATTCATTGTGTTTGGTTATTATTAATATCTACTAATATATACACTTGAATGTATTTGATTTTCTTTTCCCTAATCAGTCATAGAATGTTATATCATATATTTTATGGCTAAAGAAACAAATAAAAAGAGTCAAACTTTATTAACTAGAGTACTTAATTTTGCATGGAGTATTTGCATTTCTTCCCTCAACAACTAAACATTGTCTTATAAACTGAATTTATATATAACCACGCTGTGTACCCATATATTTGAAGGTTCAAAATTTTATCTTTCTAGTTTAAAAATTTCAATTACACTGATGACATTTGTACTATAACAAAATAACTTTGTTATAGATCATCTCTCTTAATTTTGTTAATGGGGCAAAACAGCCTCCATTAGTATGAATAAATCACAGTATGCGTCCCTCTTTTTCTGTATTACAGGAAATAAATTAATTGATTAGGAAAGACATCAAGGGAGTCACAGCATGCTTTTTTGGTTTCCTGAAAATATCTTAGCCCAATGTGTGTGCTTCTTAAGTGGAAATAAAAGCCTGCATTTGTTGAAGATTCCGTCCCTCAACCTTTGTTTCTAAGGTTAATCCTGCCTTCTAGCCTTTCCTTGTAATGACAGTAGCAGTTCTAGTCACAGTCAAAGCAGTAGCTGTGCAAGTGGTGGTAATAGTAACGATGCTGGTGAAGAGAATGATGCTGTAGTTTAGTAGCTGTTATATTGCCACTTGCTGAATAATTCCACATAGCAGGAAAAAGGCCCAGCAGTTGGTATGGGTTATTTCTCCACCATCGTAAACCTGTAAATGGAGGCTTACCAACCTCATGCCTTAGATAAAGGTGCTTCTCGTTCAGAGGTGAACTTCCAGCCAATCAGCTAATCCAGGCAGGAGCCGAGAGTGAATCCCAATCTCTCTTGTCTCTGAAACCCATGGCATAACTTTTTTGCTTTACCGTTTCCATGAAAAACCTAGCCCTACCTGAAAGGAAGAACTGTGGACGGTAGAGCAAGAGGCAGAAAGACGGGAGGGAGGCATTTCAGTTCTATTCGGAGGCCTTCAAGGAGAACAAAGAATTCCCTTCGGTTTTAAAAGATTAAAAGCTTTCAATTATTTTTCTGCACATTCCAAGAGTAACTAGAAGAAGTCTTTCCAGTTAGGTAAAATTTATTTTGTGAAAAATGTTAAAGAAGTTTGAAAATTTAGAGTTTGCTTTTTCTTAATTTGGAAGTGTAATTTAATGATAAATAGTAAAATTGAAAACATTTAATTATGAATATCAGACTATGATGAATCAAATTTTCTCTTTCTTGATGTGTAAATCTTAAATTATTCTAGGGGCCGCCCTGTGGCACAGAGGTTAAGTTTGGCGCACTCCACTTCGGCAGCTCAGGGTTTGGCTCCCGGGTGTGGACCTACACTAGTTGTCGGCCATGCTATGGTGGCGCACACACGAAATAGAGGAAGAATGGCACAGATGTGAGCTCAGGCCTAATCTTCCTCAAGCAAAAACAAAAAAAGAGGCAGATTGGAAACAGATGTTACCTAAGGGCCAGTCTTCCTCAGCAAAAACATCCTCATAAATAAATAAATAATAAAAAGAAAAACTTTTCAATTATTCTAGACAATGAGGTCCGTATTTAAAACATATGAAATATGTTGTTAAGCTGTGATTTTGCCAAAATATTCAGATTGTTAGGGATATTTTTTTCTCTTTAGGACTCAATTATTTACTGTACATCTATGTAATTTGAGATTGAAAATGCTATAAAAGTCACTGACCTGGTTGGTCTTCAATTGTTCTTAAATGTAACATGAAATAGTTGTTTCAGGTGATGTCTAAGTTTGCTCCAGATTCAACTTTCTATGAGTCAAGGGTTGTCAAAATAATCAGATATGCCTACTCTCGATTAAAAGGGGCTTTCTAGCCATACAAGGTGGAAAACTTATAAGAGAAAAATAAAAGAGTTATTCTATTTTAGAATGTTCATTCTGTACATGAAAATACTGTAAAAATAGAAAGTTAAATAGCTGCAGAAAAAAATTGCAATATAAACGTCAGATAAGGTGCTATCATATATATGTACACATACATGTAGGTACACATGCATATATAAATACATATACATGTACACACATACATCTATGTCTATACAAACATACATATACACATACATCCATACAGATATATAAATATAAATGTATATGTGTACACAATTTTATAAACTGCCGAAAAGAGGATTATAGAAAAATGGACAAAAGATTCACAAAAAATGCAAAGAAAAGATAAACATATAAAAAACTCATTTCCAGTTATCAAAAAGTTGCAAATGAAGCAGCATTTTCCTCTAATGTGACTGCAAAGATTTTAAACACTGGAAATACCTATTATTGCCAAGGATAGGGAAACCTAGACTGCTGGCATATACAGTTTTTGAAAGTAGACTAATTTTCAAATACACGCATATATTCTAAAAAAAACCAAAAGTTATGTTATTTGTCCTAGAAAGTCTATATTTCAGAATTTCTCCTGATGGAATAATTGATAATGTGAGCTGAGAAAACTTCTGCTATGTCCCTAGGTAGAAAGCTTTTTGACTAAATTATGCACAGCCACAAAATGACATGCCATGCACTTGAGTGGTATTTGAAGGAATATGTATGGCAAGAGAGCATGGATATTTATTGTATTATTTATCGCCTAGTAAAAAACATAAAGGTTACTGTGATGATGACTTGTCAAAAGCAAATAAGATATATTTATATCCGTATATGTATGCACAGAAAATTACATGTAAGTAGAACATGTTAACAGTAGTTGTTTCTGAATAATGAGATTACAAATAACTGTTTTGCTATTTTTTTATATTTTTTGAATTTTCTGTTATGTACGTGTAGACTCTTGAAAGCAGCAATAAAAAGTTACTGGATATAATAAGATTTTCCATCAGTATTCTCTTAGATCTGTGCCCCTCTGCAAATAAAAATGAATGGTCTCAATAGCAGGGTTAGTTATGCTGTTAAACCAGGATATCCAGAGGGAGTTACATCCATTTGAAGCATTTCATTACTGATTTTGTTCCTCCTCCAGATGTTTTTTTTGTTACGTTCAAACTGAGATATGAATCTAAATAGGAGAAAAATGTATTAAAAAGGTGACCCAAATCAAATTCTCTATAATGAACATGAATTTATTTGGAAATTTGCTAAAATGTATCCGTGGATATTAAAGGTTTCAATTCATGGTTTCCTTCTCATATTCTTTCGAAAGTGAAGTCTAAGAATCATTTGAGTACCTTTTATGTACCAGGCACTACAATAATTACTGATGGCAAAACAATAAATAAGATATAGTTCTGAAAAAAAAAAAAAGGTGACCCAAAAACCCATTGCCTTTGGTGGTAGTAGGCATAGAAGGTGGTAAGGGGGAAGAAAAATGAACTCAAGGTGATGACCAGGTTTATGACCTGATGGCAAACTTCATGGACCTTGGGAGATGATGAATGCTTATTATAAGCACATTTGGGTTTCAGAGTGGAAGGTAAGTGCTGAGGAAGAGACCATGCGGTAGTGGCAGCGGGCAGGGAGGTATGGCCCTGCCACGAAAGAAGTGTGTTCTACTATAGAAAATGGTATAAATAACTTGCATACACTTACATAGTGTTTTTTTGTGGTCATCAATATTTGATGTGAATTTCTAGGTTGTAATTCTCCTTTCTGAATGTTTGATTAGGAAATGCATCTACTACCACAACTGTGATAGACAGCAAAAATGGATCTGTGCCCAAGTCCCCTGGAAAAGTGCTGAAGAGGACCGTCACAGAAGACATAGTGACAACATTCAGCTCCCCAGCAGCCTGGCTTCTGGTCGTTGCTCTGATAATCACATGGTCAGCTGTTGCCGTTGTTATGTTTGATTTAGTGGATTACAGAAACTTGTCAGGTAAGATCCATGAAATTTGGCTTTTCAATGAAGGAAGCAATGTTCTCCCCACTTCTGGCTTTGTTCCTGCTCACCCCATCTTGTGCTTGAGGGTCACTGAATTCCAGTTCTCTTGTCTGCTTCTTCCTTTTCTTCTTCTTTAGCTGTTGTACTCACTGATTTCAGATGAAGTAGATTTCTGTGTTTGTAGAGCTGAAAAAAGGTGGAATATTACAGTTTCACAGAGATAATGATTAAAAAGCTTGGGTGGATATTTAGTTTCGGAACTGGGACTTATCAACTGGTAATAAATAATGACTTGTAGGTTTTACCCTTGGCAATATAAAACCAAACCCAACCAAACACAAAACTTTTGAACAAATGGAAAATTGTCTAAAGTAATTTTAAGTCCCTCTACCATCTGGCTCCAAGCTTTCTTTCCAGACATTCTCTTTGCTCCTCCTATCGAAACATCCTATTTCGAGTTCCTGAAAATAAAGAGTGTTAAAAGGATTTTCCCAGAATGACTTGTAATGAGTTATTACATCTTGAATGACCATGTGTTCTTACGGATTTGGAGTGAAATAGGAATAACTCAAGTGAGGAAAGACAGATTTTCATTATGGTCTGTTCAATCTCTGAGCATATTATTCATCTCTTTGTTCATAGTCTTTTTATATTTTTATATTATATTTGTCTGTTTCCACATCCGACACACTGTATTGACCGAGATCCTTGAGGGAAGGAATCAGTCAGGTGCTCAATAAATATTAAATGAATAAATGAATAAATTTATGCTTATCACTTTTTACCACCAGCAGAAACATTTCATTAACCTCCTAATGTGCTTGTTCAGATTTGTACCTCCTAGCCCCCCCTTCTTTCTCCAGTTGGAGTGGAATCAGTAAGACCCAGAAACCGTAAATACTATAAATTGCATTCTATAAACTCAAGGATTCTCTACTTCTCATTTATGGCATTTTACTCATTCAGCAATTATTTATCAAGAACCTACTATATGTGCCAGGAAGTTGCTATGTTAAAAGAAATACAAGTATAAATCAGTCATAAAACTGCATCATTTGGGTTTATTAACATGGGGGTGTCATTGAGATGACTCTGCCCGCTGCACCATTGGCAGCTGGGCTAAAGTGAGCATCATCTAACAGATAGAGATAAGTTCTATGGTATTAACCAAAGCAAAAGGGCTAATTGTCCAGAGCCACAGACCTCTGCTCTAAATGGGCACTACTTTTGATATCTTGTGTAATGTAGGTACTTAAAAGAATATACAATTGAAATGCCTAGAATATAAAATTATGACCTAGAATTTTAAGTGAAAAACAGTTGGTTACATTACTCTAAGAGATTTCAACTCCCTTGAGTCCCTATTGGCTGTGAAATTTCATCTATTCTTTCCCTTTTTACAATTTCATTCATTTAAATTTTAGATACAAATATGATCATAATATATGGCTGGTTCATTTTCATAGTAGCCATATTTTAAGAATTGCATGTAAATCTAATATTTGTAAAGTTAATAATTTAGTAAGTGCACTACAGAAATTACTGTTGAAAGCAATTTGTTTTTAATTATTTCATAAAATGAGCAGCTACCTATAATTAGACTTTTGGATTAGGTTACTTAAACATAAGACACACTGACAGTCCATAGTAGAGCTTGCTTGGACTGTTGTAATTAGGTGCTGTGGATGATGCCTATGTTACTGGCATTTCATCTGATACGGAAAACAATAGCCTCTCTATTACTACTACTTCATTTCTTCTTTCAAGAAGAGTTTATTGCACACATCTTCTACGTAAGGCCTCCTCCTCCAGTTTTCTCTGTTTATTAGTGACCTAACCATCTATCCATTCCCTGCAAAAAGAAATCTGCAAGTCATCTTTCAGATCTGCTCGGTGCCTGATCGGTCACCATACCCTACGCCAGCTAACCCTCATATGTCTCATAAATTGGCTCCCTCCTCTTATTACCACCATCTCCATTACTATACTTCAGACCTTGGTTCTCTTTTGAGGGGACTAATGCAATTTCTTCTTGTCTCCCTTAGCCAGTCTGTCCCCTTTAACGTTGCTCCAAAGGTATCTTCATAAAACATAAATTTCATCAAGTTTTCCTATTGCCACAGTACAAATGCCTTGGCGTGGAATTCAAGTCCTTGGCGCACCCCTTTACTTTCATCTTGTAATTCAGCTCACGCACCCTGTTTTCCAGCCATAGTTCCCACTATTGTTCCCTGTTCTTTTCCTCTAGGAAAACATATAGTCTCTCTCCTTACTGCCTCTGCTCATACTGTCCTCCCTCGCTCGCCTCTTAGAGCAGAGAGTGTAGACAAGTAGTTAAGAATGTGAATTTCAGTGAATTTCCCCGGTAGTAAATCCAGATCTTAAAACTTCCTAGCTGTGCAATATTGGAAAGTCACTTAGCCTCTCTTTGCCTCAGTTTCACCATCTATAAAGTGAGGATAACAATAGTACCTATGTAATAAGACTGTTAAGAGATTTATATAAGTTAATATTATTTGTGTGCTTAAAACAGGACCTGGTTTGTCACAAACGCTGTGTAAATATTCATATCACCTGTAGAGACTCATTCCTCAATTTTCTTGAAGGATGAATTTATCCTTCTAGACCTATGTCCATTTTTGGTGAAACATTCTCAGATTTCCTAAGGAAAATTCACTGTTCAGTGCTTTCATTCCCTGAGTACCTGTGGGCACTTGTATTAACAGCAGTTAACACACTGGATTATAAGTATCTGTTTACTTGTCCATCGCACTCAGAAACTCAAACTTATCCAAGGAAAGGACTGTCTTATCCATCTATGTACATGTCACATAGTAGGTTTTCCGATACACATTGCTTAAAAGAATGAGTAATGCCGATATTTTTATTTTGAAATAATTTCTTATATTATGAAGAAACAAATATTTATTATAAAAATTTTTATTTTATCCAGTTTTTGACCAACTTTAAAAATTAATAAATGCATTTAATAAAATGAGAATGAAAAAGTGATAAAAATATTTAGAAGATGAGATGTTACTTGCCATATTTTTTAATGACAGTTTATTGCTGGATAATAAATTACCTCAAAAGTAAGAGGTTTAAAACAACAATAAACTTTTATTACTCCATAGTGTTTGCTGGTCAGGAAATTGGGAATGGCTTAGGTGGGTGGCCTTAGCTTATGGTGTATCTTGAGGTTGCAGTAAAGACATTGACTGGGGTTGCAGACATCTGAAAGATTTTCTGGGGTAGTGGAACCATTGGCAAGATGTCTCGCTCATTTGGCTGTGAAGTTATGCTAGTGTGTCCTCAGAGCATGGCAACTGACTCCCCCTAGAGCGAGTGATCAAGGAGAGAGCAAGGCAGAAGCCACAATGCCTCTTGTGACCTAGACTTGGAAATCACACACTGTTGTTTTTGCAAAATCCTCTTGGTTACCCAGGTCAACCCTATTAAATTTCAGAAGAGACCACATAGTGGTGTGAATACCAGCAGGCAAGTATAGTTGAGGGCCAATTTGGAGGCTGGCTACTACATATTTTACTCTCAGAGTATTATTTGCCAAGTTACACATCTTTAAATAAATACCTAGATATAAGGAAGTACCATACAATACTCTAGCTGACAAAGAGGTATTGTAATTACAACAGATGAATGGAAAAAGATGATGCCTTGGGATGACTGGCTTCATGAGGCCATATCTAGGAAGAGAAATATTCTCCAATGGTTTGAAGTGAAAAAAATAATCACAAAGCTGAAATTCTAATGGAAAAATATATAAATTCTTCAAGTAAGAAGTTCAAATACCTTTTGCTAATTAAAATTTGAATGATCTATTTACTACAGATTAATATTATCATCATGATGAGTCTTTTGTACTACATAATAGTCTTTGTAATACATATTGTTAATGTTTAAAAAACAAGGCTAGTGGTAGAAGAAAGCACACTGGCAATAACTCTGAAAGCCAGTCAGGGCAGCTGTCCTTGGCTCTAAATTACTCTCTTCACTTTAGAAAAGAAGGTAAATGCTTTCAAGCCTTTAAAAAATTCTTCCTAGAGAAATGAAAATCTATTTTCATAAGCAAGTACTGTACTGGATTGAGAAGAATGATTCTCTGTGGGGCAACCTTCACAATTCCTTATTTTCTGAATTTCCTCTGATTGAGCCGTATATATTCTACTTGTGAGGCGCATGTAGAATTGGCTTTTATGTGCTTCTTTCGGAAGACTTGGGTTCACAGCCAGCTCTATAACCTACAAGCTAGCATGACTAGGCACTTATATTTCCTTGTCTGTGAAATAGGGTCAGCACCTTGCTTTCTGGTCTGCAAAACCTGTGACTTTGCTGCTTCTTATTAAATAAGACAAATTTTAGGACACTTAAAAAACAGATCCTAGAAAAGAGATTTCACCTACTCTCATTTCTTACTAAATATAGTGTCCAAACACTATTCAAAAAGTACTATGGGGGTTGACCCAGTGGTGCAGTGGTTAAGGTCACACGTTCTGCTTCAGTGGCCTGGGTTGCGGGTTGGGATCTTGAGTGCAGACCTATGCACCGCTTGTCAAACCACGCTGTGACGGGCGTCCCACATATAAACTAGAGGAAGAATGGCATGAATGTTAGCTCAGGGCCAGCCTTCCTCAGCAAAAAGAGGAGGATTGGTGGCAGATGTTAGCTCAGGGCTACTCTTCCTCAAAAAAAAAAAAAAAAAACTACTACGGCTCATCTATGAGTGTTTCATCAGAGTAGAATCACTATGACTGATGTAGATAGGGGATTTATTATATGGCTCATGCATTAATGGGAGCTGCTTAAGCAGTCTAGGTAAGGCTGTCACCTTGGGTCAGAAGTCGGTAGAGTGGAAGTTGGTATAGAGGAGGAAAAATATATTTTTCCTCTACTTTTTAAGTTCTTGACTGGAGTCCCTCTAACAAAAGACAAGGTAACAAGAGAAAAGCATTCAGATTTATTTAATATAAGTTTTATGTGATAAAGGAGCCTTGATAAGGAAATGAAGACCTTAAGAAGCAGTTAAATCTGAGCATTTTTATGCTAGGTTTGATGAAAAGTGGAAAGCAGTGGAAAAATGTGACAGGATAAAAAAGGATATGAGCTAGGTGTAGTAAGTTGAGGGAAACAGCAAGGCCTGTTCATTCAGATTGCTCTGGGCATCTTGGGGATAAGGATATTCATTTCCTTCGGGTATATGTAGGGCACCTCTCACATGAGGGTCTTTTGACCTGCTTCAGGGAAGCATCGGAAAGTCCTTCTTCTCAAATTCCTTCCATTCAAAATATTCAATTTGCCAAGGTGCCATATTTTGGGGTAGCATGTCCTGAACCCCATCATTGGGAAGGGCAGATGGAAATAGAGTAGGGGAGGCTAAGGACAAACTGGAACTGACAAGGACAAACTAGAACCCTCATTTGACTCTCACCCCCTCAAATTACCATGATGTGGGTGAGCAGCAGGATAAATCAGTGCCTTCCACCACGGAATGCACACCACCTGGCCAGGATTTGAAGGAGGCGGTCCAGCGGGAACTGGAGGAGGTGCTGCTGGCAGCTGCAGCGCACCAAGGTCAGCCAGCATATCGGTGACGATGTGCATGAGTGCGACAGCACCTGCCCTACACCAGCCTTCAGAGAATAAATGATGGCTATTACCTTTTTTTTGGCCTTCCCAAACTCACACAAATTTCTCTTGTGCCCAACTGTTATCTGAAACATACACGTAAGGGAATTCTGGGAAGTGTAGTTTCAGTTTAGTGATTTGACAGGATACAAAGCTACCACAGAGGATGACTGTATAATTTATCATCCAAAACAGGACACTTGTGCAAGTGAAATGGAGAGCTATTAATATTTGCCTCAGGACAGCAGCCACAAACCGAGTCTGATCAGCTGGTATCATCCACAGTTCCTTTAGTTTTCTCCTGGAAGATGAATGTCTTCAGAAACCTCAAGTTGGGCGGACAGGGGAGGGCAAAACCCTCTTCATAGTAATCAAGCTCAGGGAGTCACAAAGGCTACTGGAGGCTCTGCCCCGAAGCTTCTGCAGACTCAGCCAGAAAGCTCTTCCAGAAAATGGAGGGGTGCCCTGATCACTTAATAACTCTTTCAGGATCAGAATTTCTGGGCTTTGGTTGAAATTCCCTACGGACTTCTTTGCTTTATTTATAAAGAGAGAACTTTCTTTCTAAACTATAAACACAAACAGACAGGATTTCTAAAGAAATGACTACAAACTTAGGCATTAATGGATGTTAATGATTTTCCTCTAGGTCAGAATGTACAGGAATAAATTGTGGTAACTCTTGGCTTTTCTTCCCTTAGAACAAGGGTCATAAATTCTTAGCATCCTCATCTATAAGATGGAAAAGTCATTATATGGCTGTACCAGGGAGTTCAACACATATTTGGTAATTTTTGCGTGCATTCTACAAAACATACTTATTTCAAAACAATTTTCTAAGAATTAGATAAGATAATCTGTGCAAAACATATGTGCCTGGCACATAGGAGGCACTCATTACATGTAACTTGAATTTGAATCTTATTACTGGGAGGGAAGATCAGTAATCTGAGAAGAGAGCCAGCAATGACATGATGGTAGGAAGCATCAATTTCTTATGAAAGTCTTGCAGACATCTCCTGATGTGCTTTTTAAATAGATTTTCTAATGAGGTATGCCATTTATCTACTGCTCTTGGAAATTAATTTTCCTGATTTTTTTTTTTTGCTGGCACTCAGCCCAGTTAGCAGGTGTGCTGTTTGTCAGGCTGTGAGTTTAGAAGAGTAAAATGGTTCAGGGAAGACCCAAAGTCAATCAGAATGTATAAACTTAACATTTAACAGTTATGTGTATATGTATATTTATATGTGTGTGAGTCTGTGTGTATAGAGATGTCTGTGTGACTGTGTATATATGAATATGTTAGTATGTTTTAGGAGACTTGGAAGACTGATACACTAAATGCAACATTTTAGACTTTAGCAGTTCTGTGTACTGAGTTTTCAAGTATGGTTGACATTTTGTGTGCTTCTTAATTCTGATTCAAGTCTTATCGCAAATCCCACATTTTCTGTTCAATGTCCTTGGCCTGTTTGGGCCTCTTGGTCACTTCACCTAAAAGGATGCATTTCATTACCCAACTGCAGCCTGCTTATAAACACCTCAAGGAAACAGAAGATTCTATAGTCCAATGATTCTCAGGTCATAATCAAAGTTTGTTGATTCTTCATGAAATGAGGAAAAAGATGAAAAGTTTATTCATTTTAAAGAAGTATTCTTAATTATATTCTTCCTACACTTATGGTTTTAAAATTCTCTTTTGAAATGATGATAATTACAAATATTATTTCTGTCATTGTTTTCAAATGCCATTGTTTTTACAAAGTAGAAAGTTGGCAATTCGATGTTGGGCCCCAAGTTTTTGCTGGTGGCAGATTTCAAGGTCAAAAAATCCACAAACTTGACACCAATGCTCTATGCCACTCATTTGAACCATGACAAATGAGACCTTATATTGGGATTTATAAATTTAGCCATATAGATGGGTTCAATAATAAATCATACCATATGTTAATACCCCACTTTTTGATGGACCAGGTTTTACACATCTTTCAGTGCTATGCTTAAATTCACTTCCCTTAGAGGAACGTTTCCTGAACTTTCAATGTAAATCAAGTCATTCAACCATAATTTGTCATTCTATTATTTGCTCTTTGCTCATGGCATTTATTACAAGTTGCATATATTTATTGGGTGTGATTATTTATTTAATACCTTTCTTGTCCACTGATCTGTTAGGTTTTTAAGGAAAATGGCTTTGTCTATTTTGTTTACTTGATTTTTCTAGTGCTCAGAAGGGTTTAGTCCAAAGTATGAGCTCAATAAACATTTAAATGAATGTTGACATGAAAGAATGAATACGTAAATAAATAAAGGAAAATGCAGTAGTGTTTTTTACACTCTGAATGCTGAGTCATGAGCATAGTACTTCTGTATAAAATATTAGTTTATGATGATATTGATAGTGTTAGGATTCACATTTAAAATACTTTTTAAACTCTGTCTCTCTAATTGGACTGTAGGCATATCAAAGGTAAGGACTATCTTATTCAACTTAATATCCCTGTTGCCCTGCTTACTGCCTGACACATATTCTTCAGTAAAATTTGTATGATCTAAACAGAAGTTATTTGCTAAGCATATATAGCAAGCAAACAAACAAATAAGGGAAAACACAAAACAAGAATAACAAAAGAACACGTGGGCTTCAAGACCAGACCGAAGTAATTGAATGCAGTCTCTGGGGACTAGAGTACTGAGTTAGAATTCCGACTCCACCAATTAGCAGCTGTGTAACCCTAGGAAAATCACTTCTCTGTGCCTCAGTTTCCTTCTTGGTAAGTAATAATAGTATCTGCTTCATGCGGTTCTGTGAGCATTGAATGAATTAATACACACAGAATACTTGGAATTTTGAATGGCGCATCGTAATTGTTATATAAATTGTAGCTCATATTATTTTAATTTATTCTTCATGACCTTAAGCACGTTTCAATATTTCAAAAAGATAAATTGACTGCATGATTTCCAACTTTTAAAAAATACCATGTGAATATACATAGATTCTTTAAATATCACGTCGATATACATAGATTCTACCAATTACACGATAGAAACCTAATGATTAAAATATTCTATTTTAAAATTGAGAGAATGTTCTAGCCATTTTTAAGTGGTTTAATTTTCTTATATGATATAGTAAGCACGTAATTCATGGCACTACATGCTACCTGTTAATGTGGTGAAACAAACTTTAAAATTATTTCCTCAGCTAACATTGATCAATAAAATAGCTAAAGAGAATATCTAATATAGTCAAGAGTGTCCAAAACTAAACCTTGACTTGATGAAACACATGTTTATTAAATAATTAGTCAGGATATGCTAATTGCTGTATTGATCCCCAATCTAAAATCTCTCATCCACTGATCTGTTGTTTATAATATAATGGTTCAAGTAAGTCATCCAACTGGAGTAGTGTGATATTTTGACTGTCCTTATGCCACCAGAAAGTTAATTTCATTGAATGTTAGCTTGGAAACAAATCTATAGGAATCTATAAATCTACAGAAAATTTGCTTCCCCATTCCTTATTAATATGTGTAGCACTGGAATTGTGTTTATATTTAAGACATACTTTTTTCAAGAAAAGGAAAGCAAATTAATTTTTCAGTTAATATAATATCCACATCGTATTTATTAATTAAAGTGTAATAAGATTCTCCAATTTTTATATAGATACTTGACATGGGTAACAGAATCTGAAAGTTGTTTGCGATTTTGTTTCAGAATATAAAATGCCCTTTATTTGACATGGGTCTAGCTCCAGCTATCTGGAAATATTCCAGGCTCAAACATCTGCAACGCGATTTTGCCAGGAAAAAATTGGTTGATTGGGGTCACATTGAGAAAGAGAGGTGAAATGTACATCTATTTGCATTCAGTAGTGTTTCTTATTGCCTCAAAAAGTTACAGTTGAGGAACAGCAAAGGACAACTTAGAAACATTGTCATGAAACTATTAAATATTGAAATAGCCAGGTAATTTTAACTAAAGATGCTAGTGTTCAATTTCAGTAGAGTTTCATACAAGTGCACATGTCTAAAATCCTGAAGTTAGTTAATAGTAAAGATGAGTATGGGAAAATTTCAATTGAAAAAATGTTAAAAAGCGGAAGGAAAATGCCCATGCCTCAGATGTTGAATGGTAAGGATTGGAGCTACACTACGTCTATTCAAATGTAGATTAGAAAAGTGACAGTCATTTCCTTGTGCAGTCAGTAAAACAATTAGCTCACCAAAAGTGCTTTGAAATCAGGATCCTAGTTTTTCTTCAGTTTAAAAGCATCTAAATATCCAACATCTGCAAGTATTTTATTTTGTCAAAATTGTAAATCAAATGGGTTTTCTCTTTTAGAATATGATGTACGTCAAGAGCTTTGTGGCCATCCTTTATTTTAATTTTGCATGATTCTCATTAGAGGGAGAAGGCTTGATCATTGTAATCTAATATGGATAGTACCCAGAGATCAGAGGGAAAAGAGAAGGAAAGAGAAGGAGGAGAGATGATGATGATGGAGAGAAAGAGGAAGAAGGTGATGAGAGAAATGGAGAAAGAAAGGGAGAGGGAGAGAAAATGTCAGCGGTTTAGGAAAATATATTTGTCCAGGATGTTAAAAGGTAAACTGAGGCATATTCAAAATTTTAAGAGTTTGAGCAAAAATCCATTTGAATTGGGCACCACCAAACAGATAGTGGTTATGAGCGCTCTACTGACAGGCACTAGGGGAAAGAGTTTTATAGAGACGAGGAGGAAGCGAAGCAAGGAAATTATTTGATTGGCTATAGCTCAAAGCCCAGTTGGCTATTTGTGATTGGTTGTCCTTGGGTTTCAATTTCTTAACCTTGAGGCATTTACAGACTTCGGTTTTGGTTTCCTTACTGAGACTGCTGAGGTATTAGAACCACCTCAGTCTGATGGCCTCCTTGTTTAATTAATTTAACAGAGAAGTACAAGCTATTGCTTCAGGAAGACGTGGCTGTTTAAAAATGGATTATTACACTTAAGGAAATGCATATGTCTGGTTGTGTAGGAGAGGAAAGAACCTCACGACAGTATGTTTTCAATGTTGTACACCGGAAAGTTGCTAGATTTAAATGCCATCTCCCTCCTGTATCTTCAAAATCCCACTCTCTATTCCCTCCTTTCTTTTAACTTGGAAAAACAAACAAATTTCTCTCACATCCGTATATCCCTATTTATTTGTCCCTATGTCCCTATAACTCTTTTTGTTTCTATCCCTCTACCCAAGCCACTCTACTAACAAACAATCTGACGCTATGTTATCATTCTGCTGAAATGTCTCAAATACACCCTTGACTCCTTAAAGAACAAATTGAACAGATGAACAAATTGCATATTTAACATCATCTTGGTTAAAACTTGCAGCATTAGAACTGTTGACTGCCACTTCCTTTTTAAAATCTTGTCCTCATATGACTTTTATAACTCCCTTCCTTGGCACCATTAGCTTCTTGCCCCTGTTAGACAATATCCCCTTGTCCCATTGCTTTAGCTGTGATGTCTTTGCATTGCTATACAAGTAATGAGCAAGCTGATGTTATATTTAGCCTGTTTATCCTTAATACATGGCTCCCAATCTAATAACAGGATCAATCCTTCCTTAAAATGGCCAGAAAGTAAGATGTAGAAGCTAAAAGCAGTGACACAGTTCTAAACAATTAAGGCATGTAAGATAAGTTTTAAGAAAATGCATTCTTTCCATCATGGGAGTCAGAGAAGCTATTTTTATTTTGAAGGAGAAATTCAGCTTGTAAGAATTTTTATTTTTCCCTTAACTGACCTCCTTGCCAGGAAGTTTCCTTACGACTGACCTTCACACGTAATGACTTCCCAGTCCACATCTTTAACCCCAGTCTCTCTCCGATTTTTCTAATTGCATAAGAACATCCAGTTGGAGCATCAAACTAAAACCCAAGACTCCTAACTGAGCTAGTTATATTTCTTTCCAGGCCTGCCTCCTAGATTCCAAATCCAGGTTATTTTCCAGTAAATAAGTGAATTTTAATAAAACCAAATGCAAAAGGTACAATTTAGGCAACTAGTAATTGTACCACTGATGTAAAATTTTCTTTTTTTTGTGCTTTCTCCCTTTTTTTTATTGTGGTCCTAATAGCTTTATAACATTGTGAAATTTCAGTTGTACGTTAATATTTGTCATGCACCATGTAAGTGTACCCCTTCACCCCTCGTGCCCACCCTCCATTCCTCTTCCCCTTGGTGAGCACTAATTTGTTCTCTTTGTCCATAAGTTTGTTTATATTCCACAGATGAGTGAAGTCATATGGTGTTTATCTTTCTCTGTCTGGCTTATTTCACTTAACATAATGCCCTCAAGGTCCATCCATGTGGTCGCAAATGGGATGATCTTGTCTTTTTCTACGGCTGAATAGTATGCCATTGCATATATACATCGCATCTTCTTTAACCAATCATCAGGTGATGGGCACTAGAGTTGCTTCCACACCTTGGCTATTGTGAATAATGCTGCAAGAGACATAGGGATGCATAAGTTTCTTTATATTGTTGATTTCAAGTTCTTTTGATAAATACTCTGTAGTGGGATAGCTGGGTCATATGGTATTTCTATTTTTAATCTTTTGAGAAATTGCAGTACTGTTTTCCACAATGGTCGCACCAGCTTGCATTCCCACCAGCAGTGGATGAGGGTTCCCTTTTCTCTGCAACCTCTCCAACATTTGTTGTTTTTTGTCTTGGTGATTGTAGCCATTCTAATGGGTATAAGATGATATTTAAGTATACTTTTGATTTGCATTTCCCTGATGATTAGTGATGTTAAGCATCTTTTACTGTGCCTGTTGGCCATCTGTATATCTTCTTTGGAAAATTGACTGTTCATATCCTTTGCTCACTTTTTGATTGGGTTGTTTGGGTTTTTGTAGTTCATTTATGTGAGTTCTTTTTACATTACGGAGATTAACCCCTTATTGGACATATGATTTGCAAATATTTTCTGCCAGTTGGTGGATTGTTTTTTCATCTTTATCTTGGTTTCCTTTGCCTTCCAGAAGCTCTTTAGTCTGATGAAGTTCCACTTGTTTGTTTTTTCTTTTGTTTCCCTTGTCTGAGCAGACATGGTATTTGAAAAGATCCTTTCAAGTCTGCTGTCAAAGAATGTCCTGCCTATATTTTCTTCCAGAAGTTTTATGGTTTCAGCTCTTACCTTCAAGTCTTTGGTCCATTTTGAGTGTATTTTTGTGTATGGAGAAAGATAATGTTCTACTTTAATTCTTTTGCATGTGGCTGTCCAGTTTTCTCAGCACCATTTATTGAAGATGGTTTCCTTTCTCCATTGTATGTTCTGGGCTCCTTTGTTGAAGATTCACTGTCCATAGGTGTGTGGTTTTATTTCTGGGCTTTCAATTCTGTTCCAAATATCTGTGTGCCTGTTCTTGTAGCAGTACCACACTGTTTTGATTACTATAGCTTTGTAATATATTTTGAAGTCAGGGATTGCGAAGCCACCAGCTTTGTTGTTGTTTCTCAGGTTTGCTTTGGCTATTCAGGGTCTTTTGTTGCCCCATATGAATTTTAATATTATTTGTTCTCAGGCTGGCCCCATGGCCAAGTGGTTAAATTTGCACTCTCTGCTTTAGCCACCCAGGGTTTCACTGGTTTGTATCCTGGGTGCAGACATGGCACCACTCATCAGGCCATGCTGAGGCAGTGTCCCACATGCTGCAACTAGAAGGACCCACAACTAAAATATGCAACCATGTACTGTGGGGATTTCAGGAGAAAAAGTAGGGAAAAAAAAAAAAAAGAAGATTGGCAACAGTTAGCTCAGGTGCCAATCTTTAAAAAATAAAAAAGATGCAATACCCTGACAAAGACACAACCTCACTTAAAAAAGAAAAGAGAAGATTCTTTGTTCTATTTCTGTAAAGATGTCATTGGGATTCTGATTGCGATTGTGTTGAATCTGTAGATTGCTTTAGGTAGTATAGACATTTCAACTATGTTTATCCTTTCAATCCATGTGCATAGTATATCTTTCCATTTCTTTATGTCATTATCGATTTCTTTCAGTATTGTCTTAAAGTTTTCTTTGTATAGGTCTTTCACCTCCTTGGTTGAATTTATTCCTAGATATTTTATTCTTTTTGTTGTGATTGTAAATGAGATTGTATTCTTGAGTTCTTGTTCAGTTAGTTTGTTATTAGAGTATAGAAATGCAACTGATTTTTGTAAGTTGACTTTGTACCCTGCAACTTTGAAGTAGTTGTTGATTATTTCTAATAGTTTTCTGATGGATCCTTTAGGGTTTTCTACATATAAAATCATGCTGTCTGCAAACAGTGAGAGTTTCACTTCTTCAGTGCCTATTTGGATTCCTTTTATTTCTTATCCTTGCCTAATTGCTCTGGCCAAAACCTCTAGTACTATGTCAAATAAGAGTGGTGAAAGTGGGCACCCTTGTCTTGCTCCTGTTCTCACAGGGATGGCTTTCAGATTTTCCCCATTGGGTATGATGTTGGCTCTAGATTTGTCATACATGGCTTTTATCATGTCAAGGTACTTGGATCTTGTCAAATGTTTCTCTGCATCTATGGATATTAGCATGTGGTTTTTGTTCCTCATTTTGTTAATGTGATGTGTCACACTGATTGAGTTGTAGATGTTGAACCATCCCTGTATCCCTGGTATGAATCCCACTTGATCATGGTGTATGATCTTTTTAATGTATTGCAATATTTTGTTTAAGATTTTTGCATCTATGTTCATCAGCAATATTAGCCTACAATTTTCCTTCTTCCTGTTGTCCTTATCTGGCTTTGGTATCAGGGTGATGTTGACCTCATATAATGTTTTAGGAATATTTCTGTCTTCCTCAATTTTTTATAATAGTTTGAGAAGAATAGGTAATAAATCTTTGAATGTTTGGTAGAATTCTCCAGAGAAGATTTCTGGTCCTAGACTTTTATTTTGGGGGAGGTTTTTGATTACTGTTTCAATCTCTTTACTTGTGATTGGTCTATTCAGATTCTCTATTTCTTCTTGATTCAGTTTCGGGAGGTTGTAAGAGTCTAAGAATTTATCCATTTCTTCTAGATTTTCCAGTTTGTTGGCATATAGTTTTTCATCATATTCTTTTATAATCTTTTGTATTTCTGTGGTATCTGTTGTAACTTCTCCTCTTTCATTTCCAATTCTATTTATTTGAGCCTTCTTTCTCTTTTTCCTAGTGAGTCTAGCTGAGGATTTATCAATTTTGTTTGTCTTCTCAAAGAATCAGCTCCTTGTTTCATTGATCCTTTCAACAGTCTTTTTTGTTTCAATTTCATTTATTTTTGCTCTAATTTTTATTATTTCCCTCCTTTTTCTGAGTTTGGGCTTTGTTTGTGTTTCCTTTTCTAATTCTGTTAGGTGTAGTTTAAGAAGGTATGTTTGACTTTTTTCTTGTTTGTTAACTTGAGCCTGTATTGCTATAAATTGCCCTCTTAGGACCACTTTTGCTGCACCCTATATGAGTTGGTATGGTGTGTTTTCATTCTCATTTGCCTCCAAATATTTTTTAATTTCTCCCTTTATTTCTTTGACAACCCATTGATTGTTCAGTAGCATGTTGTTTAGTCTCCACATTTTTGTTCCTTTCCCAGCTTTTTTCTTGTAGTTGATTTCTAGTTTCATAGTACTATGGTCAGAAAAGTTAGTAGATATGATTTCAATCTTCTTAAATTTATTGAGGTTTGCCTTGTTTCCCAATATATGGTCTATCCTTGAGAATGTTCCATGTGTGCTTGAGAAGAATGTATATTCTGCTGTTTTTGCTTGAGTGCTCTCTATATATCTATTAAGTTTATCTGGTCTAGTTTTTCATTTAATTCCACTATCTCCTTGTTGACTTTTTGTCTGGATGATCTATCCATTGATGTAAGCGGGGTGTTGAAGTCCCCTACTATTATTGTGTTGTTTGTAATACCCCCTTTTAGGTTTGTTAGTAGTTGCTTTATGTACTTTGGTGCTCCTGTGTTGTGTGCATATATGTTTATAAGTGTTATGTCTTCTTGGTGGAGAGTCCCTTTTATCATTATATACTCCTCCTCTATGTCTCTCTTTGCCAGTTTTCTCTTGAAGTCTACTTTGTCTGATATAAGTATGGCAACCCCTGCTTTCTTTTGTTTGCCATTAGCTGGGAGTATTGTCTTCCATCCCTTCACTCTGAGCCTATGTTTGTCTTTAGAGCTGAGATGTGTTTCCTGGGGGCAGCATATTGTTGGGTCTTGTTCTTTAATCCATCCTGCCACTCTGTGTCTTTTGATTGGAGAATTCAATCCATTTACATTTAGAGTGATTATTGATATATGAGGGCTTAATATTGCCATCTTATCATGTTCTCTGGTTCTTCTGCATTTCCTTTGTTTCTCATCCTGTGTATTTTGGACTACCAAATTTGATTAGATAGTTTTCTATGTTGGTTTTCTTCTTCATTTTCTCCTTGTTTATTGTATATATCTCTGTTCTAATTATGTCTTTAGTGGTTACCATTAGCTTTGCATAAAAAGTCTTGTAGATGTGATGGTCCATTTCTTCTTTTTTCTTAAGATTTTATTTTTCCTTTTTCTCCTCAAAGCCCCCCAGTACATTGTTGTGTGTATTTTTAGCTGTGGGTTCCTCTAGTTGTGGCATGTGAGATGAGTGAGATAGTGCATTTTCTGATAACATCTTATTTCCTTAGACTATACTGATTCCATCCCTTTCCTCCGCCCCTTCTAAGTTATTTTTGTCATATCTTATTCCATCTTGTGTTGTGAGTTTGTGGTTAAAATAATGAGATAATTTTTATTTTGGTGTTTTTCTTTTCTTTATCCTTGATGTAAAAGTTAAATGTTTACCACGTGATCTAATAGAGAGCTGCCATTTTCTTTCTTTCTTTTTTTTCTTTTTAAAGATTGGCACCTGGGCTAACAACTGTTGCCAATCTTTTTTTTTTTTTCTGCTTTATCTCCCCAAACCCCCCCTGTACACGGTTGTATATCTGAGTTGCATGTCCTTCTAGCTGTGGGATGTGGGATGCTGCCTCAACGTGGCCTGATGAGCGGTGCCATGTCCGCGCCCAGGATCCGAACCCTGGGCCGCCACAGAGGAGCGTGCGAACTTAACCACTCGGCCACGGAGCCGGCCCCGAGAGCTACCATTTTCTGATTATTGCCTGTCTATTTATCTCCTTGCTCAGGGCTTGTAGCCCCTTTCCTGTTTTTTTTCCCCCTTTCAAGTATGAGGGCCTTCTTGAGGATTTCTTGTGTGTGGGGGGGGTCTTGTGGCAATGAACTCCCTTGGTTTTTCTTTTCTGGGAAAGTTTTTATTTCTCTGTCATATCTGAAGGAGATTTTCACTGGATAGATTATTCTTGGCTGAAAGTTTTCGTCTTTCAGGATTTTGAATATATCATTCAACTCTGTCCTACTCTGTAAGGTTTCTGCCAGGAAATATGCTGAAAGCCTGATAAGAGTTCCTTTGTAAGTTATTTTCTTCTGCTTTGCTGCCCTTAATATTTTTTTTTGTCATTGACTTTTGCCAGCTTTACTACTGTATGCCTTGCAGTAGGTCTTTTTACATTAATTTATTTGGGAGTTCTGGTAGTTTCTTTCATGTGGATTTCCATCTCTTTCCCCAGGTTTGGGAAATTCCCCTCTATTATTTCTTTGAACAAACTTTCTACTCCATTCTCCTTCTCTTCTCTCTCTGGAATACTTGTAATCCTTATGTTGCATTTCCTAATTGAGTCAGATATTTCTCTGAGAGCTTCTACCTTTCTTTTTAGTCTTAGTTCTCTCTTCTCCTCCCTCTGAAGCATTTCTGTACTATTGTCTTCTAAATTGCTAATTCAGTCTTCCATATCATCAGTTTGTTGTTTAGTGGGGCTAGATTTTTCTTTATCTCATCCTTCGTGTTCTTCATCTCCAAAAATTTTGATTGATTCTTCTTTAAACTTTCAATCTCTTTTGTGAAGAAGCTCCTGAATTCATTAATTTGTCTTTCTGTGTTTTCTTGTAACTTCTTGAGTTTTTTTTTATGATAGCTATTTTGAATTCTTTGTCATTTAGGTTATGGATTTCTATGTCTTCAGGGTTGGTTTCTGGGTACTTGTCATTTTCCTTCAGGTCTGGAGATTTAATGTACTTTCTCATACTGTTTGATGGTGTAGATATTTGCCTCTGCATGATGTTATTTTCTGGTTGCCACTGCCACACGCCTCCACTGGGCAACACTCTGGCTGATGACAGATTTGGAGCACTCAGCAGAGGGAGGGGTGCTCTCCTTCATCAGTGCTTCCCTTAGCTTCTGCTTCTCTCTCTGTGAAGAGCTCTGGACAATTGCAGGACTGGAGTGCCAGGTTGGGAGAGGGGATCTTTCTTACATCTGCATGCCTCCCCCAACCACTGCCTCTCTGTGTGTAGTTCTCTGCATGCTCATGTGACTCCACCAGTAGCTGCTTCTCTCTCTGTGCTTCATGCTGGGTGATCAAGGGGCTGGAGCACTGGGTGGGGATGGGGTGCCTCCCCTAAGCTGCTCACCTCCCACAGCTATGGCCCCTCTCTCTCTGTGGAGCTCCTGCCAATCAACTTACACTCCCTTTGGAGGATCCAGCCACCCCACTACCTTCAGATGTATGGTTGCACGGGTCCCTCAAATGTTTTTTGTGTTGTGTGTATGTCCTCGGTTGGTGTATGAATGTCCTTTTGGTTGTATTTTAGAGGGGAGAGTCCAAGGGAAGAGCCTACTCCACCATGATGCTGATGTCACCTCAAGAGAAATTCTTCTATTTTCCAGTTTCTTAAGTCAGAAACATGGGACTCCTCACAAGCTTTCCTCTTCCCCGACTGCCCATGAGCACTCAGGGATCCAAAAGAACTCATTCTACTTTTTAAAAATCTCTTGATTCTGTTCTATACTCTGTATCTTATCTCCAGAACTCCTGCCTTAGTTTCCCTAGATTGTTACAGTAATCTGCCCATAATCTTGCCTCTGCCTCCATTTTCATCCTGAGGCCAGAATAAAAATTCCAAATCTTATTTTATTATTTCCTTATTTAAAATTTTAGATATTTTTCCTTAAATATGAAGATGTGTATGAAATAAATATGTGAAATGATGAAAGCATAAACCAGAATGTAACAAAATTAGATAACTGTAAAGGGAAGAAGAGAACAGTATAGCAAGGAAGTAGCATGGAAACAAAATTTTTCTTAATATGCACTCTTATATAGTTTTGCCTTAGGGACCTTGTAAATGCTTTTTGTAATTAAAAAATCAAAACAGGAAAATAAAAATAAGCACTAAAATTTGAAAACTTACTAAAACAAGTGGACCTAATTCTATATCATGTTACTGGCATAATCAGAGAAAATAATTACTTCAAATGATTAAAACACACACTTCTGACTCTCTGTCCTTAGTGTGGTATAAGTTGAAGGATGAAAAGAAAGAAAAAGAGATCTAAAATTCCATTCAGTGTTTTTATTTTTAACGGTAGTATTGTTATTGATATTGTAGAAAAAAGGATATAATTAAATTGATATCATTAAGAATTAATATTTTCAACAGAAAAGAGATGTGAGAATAATAGCAAAGAAGTAGAGAGAAAACTCTGTATTCTGAGATTTTATTTGGAAATATCAGTGAAACACATGGCATTTTGGAATTTCATATTTCTTTTCTATTCAAAAGGTTTAGAAACAATAATAATCCAATGCAATAAGCATCCCTGTTAACCAAATTTTAGTCTCAAGATGCCATTTCCCAATAAAAGGAACCAGGTTTCCTTCAAGAAGTAGCTGATTATAGACTTGGCTCAGGAAAGATACAAAATTTACTTTGGACGTTTCTATGCCAAGCAAGAAGTTATCAAACAAATCACTGTGGAATAGGCATGCATATTGAAGTGTTTATGGATCTAGAAGTAAGAATTTAAGTATCTAGCAAATGCTTTAATATATTTAGCAAACTAGAAAAAAGAAAAGATAAATGTTGGGGAAGGAGAAAGATAACTAAGATTGGCAAAATGTTGATAATTATTGACGCTAGGTGTGGTGGATTTGTATTATGTCACCCTAGCTAAGATGGAACTGTGTTTTCCAGAATCCTCTCCCCTGCACAGTTCTGAGCCAGAGGAATCATTGTGTGCAGGATTTGGAAGGCAGAAGGCAGGCAGGACTGTGAAGGTCATTGTAGGGAACCAGGCCCAGTTGTGCATGCATGCTGTCACTGAGCCCTTGGCTCACCTTGTTGGCGTGGGGCAGCAGCTGTTCCTGCAATAGCAACTCCAGCTCCTGCCACATCCTCCTTTGGCTTCTAGCACCCCTGGCCTGGGTGACTATTTACTTCTATGATGCAGGGCAACAGCTTCTCTTTGAAGAGGAAGTTTTGGAGGTCATTGGCCTGAAGCAGTTTTCAGTTTGTTGCCATGAATTTCAGCCCTTCCCTCACAGGCTCCAGATTTTCTTGATCTCTCTACTTTATGTTCATTTTTTCTTCCCAAGTACCTCTTCTTCAGCCTTCAGGCCCCAACAACACAAGTATAATTTAAAATCTCTCGTAGTTAGGTTAATATTAGAAGTATCATGGGAATTACATGAATCCAACTTTTCCTTTCATCATATTCTGAGGAGTGTTCATTGAGGGTAAGTGGAACAGATTCCAGGGAATTTCAACCTCTAAATATGGTCTCTGTGTTAAAAATCTAGTTGAAGGAAAATCTATTGTGATACTTGGTTTGAAGTTAAATCATTTATGCAATTCAGTCAGGTGATTATATACAACTTTTTTTTTTTTTTCTTTTTCTCCCCAAAGCCCCCCAGTACATAGTTGTATATTCTTCGTTGTGGGTGCTTCTAGTTGTGGCATGTGGGACGCTGCCTCAGCGTGGTCTGACGAGCAGTGCCATGTCTGCGCCCAGGATTCGAACCAACGAAACACTGGGCCGCTTGCAGCGGAGCGCGCCAACTTAACCACTCGGCCACGGGGCCAGCCCCTTTTTATTTTTATTTTTATTTTTTGATTATATACAACTTTTTAAATGTCCTACATTTAAAATATAGTGTCTTTTATTGAGTCAGGCAGTATCATGGTACTCACTCATTTATCAAATAAGACATTTAAATATTTCAAAATGAGGTTTCATCATACTCTTTTCTTTATAGGAATGTCTGAAAGATACTCTATAAAAGCATCTCACAAATTACTTTATAATCTAATTACCTGGTCTGAAATGAACAGATCTAATATTTACGTTTCTTGCTAAATCACAAAGTGTTACCTAAATAAATACAAAAAATTATTTTAGCTTACATATTCAATTTCAAAGAAATTTTACAACGTAGCTTGAATTCCACATTTTCATCCATACAAGAATCCTTGAAATAATATCATGTACAGTAAACAAGGTTATCCAATGCAAAGCATATAGTACAGCAGTTGAGTTTAATTTTTATTGGCCTTCATCTCCACATTTTATTATTATTCTTATCATCGCTCCTCTCAAATCCCTTTAGTTAGCCAGGTCTGCTCCAATTAACCCTTTAGTCTAATCACTTTAAAAAGCTGCTATATTAGGATTTAAAGAGGATATTAAGAAGTGAGCTTCTCCTAAATATTTCTTGGGTAGAAAAGCTATTTTTAAGAAAGCTATTTTAGAGCCATAAATTACCACTGTTCTGGTTACAATGAAGGTGACTAGTCGGATACAAAATTATCCAGTGTTGTCTCTGGAACTGAAACAACCTTAAAAAAATATAGTTATCCTCCATGAGTTTTTCAAGAGAAAATAACAAGAAAATACGTAATCCCAGTTAGTGCACTTTTTACAAAATTTTATTTGCAGGGTGTAAATACACCTTAGGAACTAAATATAAACCAATAAAGGTGTTGCATCAGACATTTCTTGAATTCTTGACTTTCTTGGATGTGTTACTTCCTATGTCGCTAGCATTGGCCTTAGATTCAACTTGAAATGAAATAGAATAAGAAAACAATAAATTCATGGAAGAAAAAAGGCATTTGGGGCTGGCCCACTGGCACAGTGGTTGGGTTCACACTTCCCGCTCTGATGGCCCTGGGTTCACCAGTTTGGATCCCGGATGTGGAGCTACGCACTGCTTGTCAAGCCATGTTGTAGCAGGTGTCCCACATATAAAGTAGAGGAAGATGGGCACAGATCTCAGCTCAGGACCAGTTTTCCTCAGCAAAAAAGAGGAAGATTAGCAGCAGATGTTAGCTCAGGGCTAATCTTCCTCAAAAACAAAAAAGGCATTTGACTATAAGAGGTTGGATGCTGCTCCATTGTGATGATAAAACTTAAAGATGGCAGTCTGACATCATCGAATTCAACAAACTAGGCTCCAGGCAAATGGTCTAATCTCTGAGAAATTGTTTAGAAGTTACTTCAGACTGGACCTAAAGACCTTTAATGTACAACATCTTGAGTGGAAAATCATTTTGATGAAAATGGTCAATTTCATAGTGAACGTAAAAACGCATACTTTGTTTCTTCTTAAATATCTTGTGCCTTCTATTGTTAGTGCTGGAAACTCCAGGGTCCAAAGACTGAAAGGGCTTTTAAATTCACTTTGAGTTTGGGGCTGGTCCCGCGGCTGAGTGGTTAAGTTCATGCACTCTGCTTGGCGGCCCAGGGTTTCGCTGGTTCAGATCCTGGGTGCGGACATGGCACCACTCATCAAGCCATGCTGAGGCTGCGTCCCACATAGCACAACCAGAGGTGCTCACAACTAGAATATACAACTATATATTGGGGAGTTTTGGGGGGGAGAGGAAAAGGAAAACAAAAAGAAGAAGATTGCAACAGATGTTTGCTTAGGTGCCAATCTTTAAAAGAAATAAAAATTTTTAAAAATTCACTTTGAGTTTTTTTCTTTTCAAATGTGTTTTAGTTAAAAATAAATAAATGAAATCAACATTTTGATCTTATAGCCTTAGGAAATTGTTGACTATTGTAAATGATGCCAAACTTCAAGTCCAAACTGTTTAATAAGAATTTTCATTCTCTCAGCTACATTTCTGAGCATAAGAAACCTCTGCACACAGTGGAGACAACCATTGCTTTCTGCATATACTGACATAGCATTCAGATCTTTTTATCTTTTTCTCTTGTTTCTCTTACTTGTCTTTCCCTTCTTGCCATTCTGGGGGCTGGTGTGGGGTTAGTGAAATATATCTGAAGCTCTGTGTGATGTTGGTAAAGTTCTAGGGAATTCTGTTTACTCTGAAGACAAAGACTAAGTGATTTCACGTACTTCAAGAAAGAACTGTCATGTAACTCAGAACATATGAAATGATGCATAATTTGTTAATATTTTTATACACTTGATCAAAATTTCACCAACAGAGGCAAAAGTGTTCAAACACTTATCTGCAACAAGAGGGAGAGACTAGTCACTTAAAGTTATAATTTATTTAGGTCTAGAAAATTACCAGTATATATTTTGAAACAGCAATCTTCACATGGTGAAATAAGAAACAGACAGTATAGGGGAGAAAGAGAATTCCTCTGCCCTCTGGGTCCCTCTGGCTGGTCTAACAATTTAGCTGACATGAGACAGAACAACAGGGCAAAGTCAGACAAAGTTTAATAACACGTATATATGGGAGAACCCCAGGAAAACTGAGTAACTCAGCCAGAATGGCCAAAGCCACTGCCTTAAATACCATCTTCAGCTAAAGACAGAGGAGGATGTTGGTTTCAGGCTTCAAAGGGGAAGAAGACAATTTACATGGAGATGGAAAAGCAAATGTTTCGTAGACAAAACTTTGATAAGAATTGGCTTAACAAGGACCCTCACAGTTTACCAATACCCAGAGTTATCTATGGTGATGGCCTGTCCTGGGGACAGGTCTTCTATCTTAAACTCTTTTAGGCCATCAGAGGGAAGGTAGTTTCTCTCAGAGTCTTTTTTTCTTAAAAATAATCAGTTCAAAGACACACATTTGAGATGGCCAATTCTGATCTCCCACAATAGCAAGCTCAGAAATGGTAGCACTGTATTAATTATATTATGCTTATGATATTGCACACAGTAAGTGCTAAATAATTGTCTTGAAAGAAGAATCTCTATTTTTTTTAGTCAACCTCATATTGAGTACTACTATGTGCAAGGTACACACATCAGCGTGCATACAAGTTGAATTTCTCCTAATTTAGGTAGCATTTATAACACTTTTAAAAGTCTTTACTTCAGTTTAGATACAAATATTTAGGAGTGAATATTTTCTGAGACATGAGGGGCAAACACTAGTTGTTACATGAGTCCTGATAAAAGCAGTGTTTGGATTTCACAGACCCCCTAGCAAGGTTGTGAGGGCATTGTGATTAAGGGATCACAGGGTAATAATTATAACAGCTTGCATTTATGGAGCACTACCATATGTTTGAGTTAAATGATTCTGAAAATTGAATTAATAATTACTTATCCTTTACTAGATCCTTTGCCCTGCCTTAAGCACTTTACACCAAGAAGTTTATGTACAATGAGCTTGAATGAATGCCAATAAGTGCCATCTGGTACAGGCAGAGACTCATGGGTAGAAGGATCACAAGATGCCTGGGACCACTGCTCTCTTGCCATCCCATGGAGTGGCTCAGACAGATGCAGATGCGCAAATCTAGAGATCCCACTTCTTAGGTGCCCTTTCCTTTGGTAAGAAATGCATGAGGGCAGCCTTATAGTGGAAGGAAAATTCATTTGAGCATGGGTACCATGCTGTCAGAATTTAGGTGACAAATACCCAAGGGGATACTGGAAATGGCAGTTGCACAACATTTGGAGACCTAGAGAGAAAGTGAGATCATATGCAGAGCCTGCTGATGAGGGGGAGGAAGCCACTGGCTCCAGCTAGCAAACTGGAAGAGCCTCTGGGTCACTTAAGATTCAAAGGCAGTCTTGCTTGTTTCTCCACATTATTTATTAATTACCAGACACTGTACTATGTGATTTGAATGTGTTATCTCATGTAATACTCATAACAACCTTGTGAGGTCAGCATTATCACTCATGTCATTTTACAGTTTAACAAACTAAAATGCAGAGAGCTTTGTTCTTTTTTTCCACTGTATAATAGTGTTTGCCAGAACTGGGTATATTATAAATTGTAGTGTGAGAAGGGTGAATATAGACATAACAGGCACGAGGGGTTGAGGTCTTGATTTAGAAGAGTGACTTTGGAAAAGCAAAGGCTTCAATGAATTTTATAGACACGGCAAAAGTTAATCTTCTCAACATCAAACAGCTATTAGGTGGGGGAAGCATGAGGATCAGAATGAAGTGAGTGAAGCATTCACTTTCAAGGCAAAATTTAAGAAAACTCTAAAAACTCAGTAATCAAGATTAATATTTTAATGCAATATTTAAAATTTCAAACTAATGCAAAAATCTTTGATGAACAAAGTATCAAAATTTTAAATAAAGACAGGATCACTATTACTGAATCTTCCTTTTGTCTCTGGCTCCAGCATGGCTTGGCCTGGCACTAAGTAGGAGGCCTGAACTTGGATGCTCTCAGTCTGAGCTCAGAACCCATGTTTGTAAGCGTTGTTTGCTCATGTTTCTCAGGATGTGAAAGACAAAGAAGAGTCAACTATAACTTAAAGAATGTAAAACTGCTGGTCAAAGATAATGATGAAAACATGGACTCAGCTCTTTCAGAGGAAAGCAGAGAAAATGACTAATTTAATTTCCCCTGTATGTTCCCATTTAGAAACTTAAGTATCTGTAGAGTTTGGCTTCAAAGACAGAGGACAAATAAAAATTTTATTTAACTTTAAACTTTTCCTAGCCTCTCTTTTATCAGTGCCAAGAATCCAATTACTGATCATAAGGAGCCTAGAGCAGTTTCTCCTCCATCCAGTAGTATATTTTTCTGTAAGAAATATAAGATATAATTAAGAGTGACTTGAACACTGAGAAACATTCTTATCTCCTGTAACAGAAGCGCTGGAAGTAGGGTGATTATTCTGAGATTGGGTAATTCAGTGCCTCAGCAAAGTCATCATAGACTCAAGTTCTTTCATTTTTCACTTTGCCTTCATCAGTGAGTCAGCTACTCTCCTCACAGTTCTAGGGCAGCTCCAGCAGCTCCAGGCTTTATGATCCCATGCAACAAACTCCTTGTTCCCCCTTTGAACGGCAAGAAAACCCCTCCCAGAATCTCTTATCCAACATCTTACTCTAGAACCAATAGTGAATTCATGTTTTTGTTTGTTTGTTTGTTTGTTTTAAAGATTTTATTTTTCCTTTTCTCCCCAAAGCCCCCCAGTACATAGTTGTATATTCTTCGTTGTGGGTCCTTCTAGTTGTGGCATGTGGGATGGTGCCTCAGCGTGGTTTGATGAGCAGTGCCATGTCCACGCCCAGGATTCGACCCAACGAAACCCTGGGCCACCTGCAGTGGAGCGCGCAAACTTAACCACTCCACCACGGGGCCAGCCCCTTTGCTTGTTTGTTTTTTGATAGCAATATAGCATAGTAATTAAGAGTCATGCTCTGGAGGGTATAACATCTGGCTCTGTCACTTCCGAGCTATGTAACCTTAGACATCTTATTTAAATCCTCTGTGCCTCAGTTTTCTTATATTTAAAATAGAGATAAAATAGTATACCTACCTTATCTGGTTATTGAAAAGAAAAAGTGAGTCAATATACATAAAGTTCTTAGAATAGTATCTGGCAGGTAATATAGGCTCTGTAAGTGTTAGCTACTATTATTTTTATAATGATCCACACTGTAATGCATGTAATTTAACTCATGGAAAGATGAGAAGTAAGAAAGTATAGATAACCTGAGTATCTCTTAAAATAGAAGACATCAATAAAAGGTTTAATTGCATTGTATAATATTATTCCCATTGATATGATTTGGATGTGATGTCTGAGAGAAGGAATAAGAACCTACTTGAGGACTACTATCTTAAGATATATCTATATCTATATTTATGTCTATATCTATATATTTTTAAAGTTGTCCACATGGCTGAAAATCAGAAGTTGTCCACATGGCTGGAAATCAGAAGCTGGTCTTAAGCCAGTAAGATTGACTTCATGAAAATGGCCTGATTTGACTATTTTAGAAGCAGATAATATACTTGTCTGCAGAGCATATTTAGTGCATTTAAGCATAAGGATAATTAAACTGATATATATTTTGTTGGATTTTATCGTTAAGTTCTTCAGTGAACACTCAGAAAGAAGGGAATGAGGAAATGGTCTCAATCTATTCAGATCATAAAAATCTCATTTGCAGTATTCTTCCATTAGATATAAAATTTACACTCATGCTAAAAATGCCATTAATGGTGCCAGTACAATCCAGTTCCTTACATATAATTCTTTTAAAATTCTCAATTGGAATTATAAAATTCTATTTTGTTTCCTTTCTCTAAGGGTTAATCTCACTATTCAGACTAGCATTTCTCACTTGTGTGAAACTCTACAGAATGCAGTAAAATAAGGTCCAAAGAGTAAAGTTACTGTCACTGAATTGTGGAGATGGGTTTCTCTGAGTCCAGCATTTTGTAACTTGCATTGTGAATTCCCTGAAATAGAACATAAAATTAAAGATTTCCCCAGAAATCTTCTCTTGTATCATTTTTGCCTCTCTATAAGAACTTACCCATCAGCGTAAAAATGGAATACTTTTACTCTTTAACAGCGTTAACAACAGAGAACCCACTATGATTTTAGTCCTCCTTCAACCATTGCCCAAGCTCTTATTTTACTGTAAAATGTACTTGCTGTCTCTACATTCTTCCCATTTGGTCTTAAATGCATTCCACTAAAAGTGCCCTTTGAAGATCACCAATGACATCCTCATCATTGACTCTAAAGGTCTATTCTCAGCCTTCATCTTACTTACATCAGCAACATTTGCCAGTTGATCACTCTTTGCTCCTCAAAACAATTTCTTCACTTGATATCTAGTACATTACACTCTTTTTTTCCCCTGCCTCTCAATCCCTCTCTTTGTCTCTCTCTCTCTCATCTCTCCTTCTCAGAAAGCACTGCTGATTCCTCTCCATCTCTCTGACTTATCTCCCCGTCTTCTAAATCTTGGAGTGTCCCTGGGTCCACTCCCTTGGTGATCACACTCAGTGTCATGACCTTGAATACCATCTATGCTCTATTGAACTCCCAACTTTCCATCTTCAGATAAGACTTTTCTCTTGTATATTGTGTTGAGCTATACAAATGTCTACCTCTCCACATAGATGTCTAATATGCAACTCGAATTTGACAAGTCTAAAACTCCGCTACTTACATACTCCTCCACAAACTGTGTTTCTCCCCAGTCCTCCCTATTTCTGTAAATGGAATTTCCATTGTTCTACTTTCTCACACAAAAAACCTTGAAGTTATCCTGCACCCTTCTCTTTCTCTCACATTCAACAGCCAAACCATAAGTCTATACTATAAATTCTACCTTTTAAATCCATTCAGAATCTGGCTACATCTCACCACACACAGTTACCACCCTGATAGAAACCACCATCATTTTCCTCCTGAATTATTTCATTTGGCTCCTTACAGATCTCCTAGTTTCCAGCTTGGCATTCTTTCAATCTTTGATATGGCAAATAAAGTTACATAAGTCCAATCACTTCATTTCTCTGCTCAAACTTTCCTGTTACTTCCTATCTCAATCAGAGTAAAAGCTTAACTTTGGAGTACTTAACCTTTAGGTAATAAAATATCTTGGTATAATTCTAGTCTCTTAAGATGTCAAAGGGAGAAGAATCTCTGAAAAGTTAAAATAGTTTTTAAAATTAAGGAAAACATAAATTAAAATTTAATTACAGATTGAGGAAAGATCAGGTACAACTTATACTACATTTCTACATATATCACCTCTTCAATAAGATCTTAAAGGCTATCCTTACCCCTTCAGAGCTATTTTCATATAATTAGAATGAGAAGAACAATATTTTGGAAATCTCTAATACGTCTATTTGCTTGCATTTTTACCATTTAATCTCTCATTTCACAAAACAATTTGTATCTCCTGGGGTATAAAAAAGAGAAGGTTTATAGACCTCAATTTTTCCTAATTCTATCCATTGATGTTATTAGAAGTTCAAACACTTCTTATTTTCAGGTACTGGGTCATCTAACAAGGATTAACCAGTTGAATATAGCTGGAACTTGATGTGATCACTACCTTGAGAACTCCAGATTTTTCCTGATGTATCACAAATTATAATAAATGGATCTATCAGTCTTACTTTAGTCATAACTACTCAAGTCAACTTGGAAGTTATTGTTTGTCTGAAAACTTACGGAGCCATCTTCTCCATGATGCTTGCCAGTACAATATGGGCCAAGAATGATGTCTTCTGTTTCTGAATGTCCATAATTTAGGGATTATATTGCAATTTAGACAACATAAAATTACATTATTTTAATTCATTCCTAATTTTTCCCTGTGTTGAACTCTTACTTTGATTATAAACTTCTCCAGGGTGATTTTGTTGTTGGTAACCCCATAGTGTTTGGTACCAGAGGTACCCAATAAATTTGGGTTTTAGGTGAATACATGTGCATACTAAGACAAAATGGAGTTTCTATCTCTCAGCAAAAAATTGTAGCCAAAAGTTATTTAAATTCATGAAACTGACATATTCACTGTGTCAAAAGAACAAATCAGGAAAAACAACTTTTCTTAGCTTCTTTAGGAATGATTGTGAAAATTTTCCTTTCTTTTTCATTACTTTTAGCAAGCTCTATTTCCAAGATTGGCTCAGATCCTCTGAAACTTGTACATGATGCTGTGGAGGAAACCACGGACTGGGTTTATGGCTTCTTTTCTTTATTGTCTGACATCATCTCATCTGATGGTGATGAAGAAGATGATGATGGCGATGAGGACACTGATAAAGGTACTAAGAGCATAGGGACATATCTAACTGCTAGGACGAATACTAGATATGCATTATAGTACTTTGCTTAAGTTTAAGCACAAATGAGCACTTGGGTCAGGGTAACCTCAAACGAATACACTTCTGAGTGCTAATAGCATGTCAGCAGGCTACCAAACTCAGTGAATTGGTCTCTATTTGGCTTTCATCTTATAGTTTATCTGCCATGATGGCCAAGATGTCAAAATTAAATGCTATCATTAGAGTAGCATTACAATAGGGAGGGTCTTTTTATGCACTACTACAAACCCACAATAGAAACTCACATTTATATGCTTCTTTGGGAAAAAATAGTATCTATTTCTCAAGTTTATCCTTAGAAAGATTGAACTAATAACGGCAAACCTAAATATACATATAAATGTTTTACACACATAAGTCATAGTCATAGTTAAATAGTAGAAAGCAATCCTACTAAAATCATAATCAAAAGTAAATTTATTGAACCAAACGGAGGTGTAGAATGGAGAGACACATTCTAAATGTCACAACAATTATGCAACTAACGTATGTACACTCTCATACATATAAACAAATTAAAGGAAATAACAAACTCAAACCACACATAAATTAGTATTGAGTTCATGTGAAAAGAACAAAGCACTGTGATTCTGTCTTTTAGATGACATCTTTTAGGGTCAGCCTTAGACATCAGAAATTATGTATTCAGCCTTGACTACCAGGAAAGTTCTTATTATTTTAGCCCTTTCTACGACTTTGTCTGAATTTGTATTCATTTGGTCCCAGTGACAGGTCAAGATGAACAATAGCAACTGAAATGAACATGATATAGGAACTATAATGTATAATTTGGATCACTGCCACAATTTTATTGAACTCATAAAAGTGAAACTATCTCAAATAAGTGTTCATAAACAAAGTTTATACCTAAAAACTGGAATTTGGAAGCAAAGTAATATAAGGACTATTATTGTCAAAACGAATAGATGGTTTTTTTGAAATGAGCAAAAGAAAATGGGAAAATAGAGCAGCAATATTATGCTATGCTAAAAGTTTTTGTAATTTACTGTTTTTGTCTTGATTTAGGAGAAATAGAGGAGCCGCCCTCGAAAAAAAAAGGTTAGTTTTTCTGCCCTTGAAAAAAATTCCTTTTCTCTTATGGTAATGTTGACTTTTAGCATGACTCAAATATATCTTACTTGAGTTGTAGCCTTTATTTTTAATGTAGAATTTTTTGCTTAATTTTAAGATTAAGATTTATAGTTAGGAAAAGAAATACTCGATTCTTTCCATTGAAGCTGACCCTGCTATTTTTCAGTTGATTATTCAAGTGAAACCTTCTTCGGTCGATCTTTGAATTCATCTACACACAGATCAATGTGAGTTGGAATTGCAGGAATGAGTGGTGAATGCTGTAGCATTGGAGATAGTCCAAGAAGATGACACTCACGATCTTTATTCTCACCATGGCCAGATTTACTGATTTTAAATTTTACTTCTTATTTTATTGTCAGTATTATTTTTCACTTTTAGGTGATAACTGTGGGACAGGGTGGCTGAGATAGTGTGGAAGATAATAATCTTGAAGGCGCAAGCATAGCCAGTCAGTATATATCATGCATCACCTTGAAGGACTAGAGTTAGCCGGGTGTGCTTGGATGTAGTCGAGAGGGATTCCTGCAGGAATAGCCAAGGTCTTCAGTGACTGAATCAGATGGTCACAAATCCACAAGATGAGAGCAATAAGCCTAGGAAAAAAGGGGTATAGCTTTGGGGCAAGATCCTCAGAGGGGCAGGGATTTTTACAGGAAGGAGTAGGAATTATGTCTGGAAGGAACAATCGGGAGCAAGGGATACCATCCTGAGATAGATTTAGTGCGTGGGAGAGAAACAGCCCATGCTTGAGTCAGGCTTGATAAAATTGCAATGTTCTCGTTATTGCTGCACATGTTAGCAGGAGGCTCTTGGGAGTATCTACTCCAGGGGAGAACTCGCTGGCTTCTGTTGCTCTCTCCCCAGACCTACTGTGAATGCAAACAGTGGGATCTAAATTTGGAGCTTCAGTGTTTGAGCAGATGATGATCATCTCACTATCTAGGGTAAAATCCACTTAGTGTATGTTAATTTGGAAATATGAATTTGTAACTTGTCCAACAAAAGAGAACTAAACTAGTGAAACTCAACTGTGACAAAGCCATCCAGAATTGAAAGTGTTTATGAAGCTAATGAGGGGAGAAAAGATGGCTTTCCTGACTCACAAATCCAGACATACTTCAGCCATGAGATCCTGCTTTAGAGATTCTAAATTAGTTTGTAAACTTCTTGAGGTCAGAGAGTCTTTTTACAGCTGATTTCCAATGGATAGTGCCTAGAACATAGTCAAAGTTTAAGCTAATGAGTTAATAGTCATTATATAGAAATAACAGCTTATGTATATGTCTATTCCAATTGGAAATGGAAGAAGGAAAAACAAATAACGTTTTTTTACTTATACTTATAAACTGAATTCTACAAGAATATTATAAGATCGTATTCTCCATAAATCAATACATAGCATTTAATGAGGAATCTGTTCTTTCCTTTTGATTTGAATCTCCCAATGGGATTATTTTAAAATTGTTTTGTGTAATGATTAGCATAAATTGCAAATCCACACAAAGCTGTTTAATTATTTCTTAAATTATTGCCTTGGCTCATCAAATCAGCAGAAAAACTATTAAGTAGTTGTTTAGGATACTTTTTAAAAAATGTCAGTTAAAACAGGCTAAGGGATGTATGTATGAAAAACCACTAATATCTTGCAGGACTACTAGGAAGCGAATTGACTGAAAACCACCTGAATATATTTTCTTAATAATATTATTCACAAAGTTACAAGAGAAAATGGACATTTAAGGAACGATTTTATACACTGCACCTTCGATACAGAAGTATGTAATAATAAACATAAATTGAAGTAGACTGAAGGAAATATGTTTCATTACAATGATTATTATTTTTTATTTTTAAGCTTTCCTTTGGTAGAGTCACAGAGGCAATGACAGTTTTTAAGCAATATGTAACATATTACAAAACACTTCAAATCCATATTCTCATTTAAAAGCATATTTTTAATATTATTATCAGGAAAGAGAAGATATGAGTTTATCCATATCTTATGATGAATTATTTCATACATTTCCATATTTAAAATTGGAGCTTAAGAATTACTTTTTTCTGTAATCTAGAATGATGATAGTCTCTTAAAACATTTGATTTTCATTCATCTAACTGACTCTTTATTAATCTCTTCATTAATACTCTTTCCCATTCAGATATATTCAATAATATTTAGTCATTTTATATCACCTAAATTACCAGTCAGTGGCACATTTCAACAGCCCTGTGTCTATATAAAGCATTTTATTTAAATGCACTTAAAATTTCCATTTCGTTTGTCCAGTTATTGCTATTTTTACCAAAATAAAATTTCAACCACCTTGTTGTTCATGGCTGGAGTCTGCAGTTCTAATCTGATGTGGAATAATGGTCCAGTCAAATAATCTTAGGGTTGTAGGATTGATTATTAAAGAGATTATTAATATGAAGGAAAGTTTTGAATCTACTATTCTGTGATGTATTTGTTATATATACATATAGCTTTAAGGTATTAGGTGTAGTACGTAGTGTCTTTATATTCTTTATTCATATTTATTTTTCAGCCTGTCAAAACTTTAGAATATTAAATTCTATTAGCAAACACTCCATGATGAGGGTCCAAGGCACTGAATCATGATAAAATATTAGATTTTTGATATATATTTTCTTAAAACTTATAACTATCAAAACCAAATACCAGCGTAAATCACATTTCCCGGAACAATTACTTGCTGTGTATGAGGGGTGTGGTTTGCTTATCTGGAACTGTTCTATTTGGATGGCATTCTTCACATGAGGGTACACATCATGGCTGTGTTAACACCTCACTTTCTAAGGGGTACACAAGTGCAGATAGCTTTAAAGAAATCAAATTACATTTGCATGCTTTCCTAAAATTGATCCGCCTGAGAACATATCCAAGTTTATAACAGTACTACTTCTACTTTACAAGATAAAGAAATACACTTGACCCATCCCTAAACTGCTAGAATACCAACCAAAAGACCAATAGGCCTTGCTGCCTGTCCTGCAAGCGTCTGCTGTGCAGGTGTGTATACGGTGATGGGATGTTCTTTGTTCTGAAGTCAGAGAGATGGTGGAGTGGGGTGATTGGAGTAATGACAAGTTTCATTCAATGACTTTGCTTTTTATTTACCTGATTCATGTAAAACAGGGCATTGCTTTTGAGAGAGAGATCCATGAGAGCAAAGCAAAAATAGTATCAATAGGAAATACGGAGAGCTAAAAATGGCTTTTAAAAATTTAAATGTAAGCCATTCTTTTCAGTTATCCTCAATACTTGTTCCTAGGAAGTGTCACTGGCTTGAAAGAAAGCGCCTTGAAACAACCAAACAGTGTAGGTTAGTGACACTGATTCTTTTAAATATAACTGGAATATTTTCTGAGAAAACCAAACTTTTAAAGATGCATTGAATAAACCCATGGATGCCACATTTCTATGATTCCTTTCAGATTGTGTACTGTTCAAAAAGAAATTTAAAACCTACTTTATGTAATTATACTATGAAATATTTAATCTAATTGTAGTCAAACCTCATTTCATCTAATATAAAATGTTTACTATTTTATACCTCCTATTGATAAAAAATTAAATTATATACTATTTTCAGAACCAATGCACTATATATATGAATGTGTGTATATACATATATGTGATACAATATGTCTCATTTATTAATTACAAGTTATTTATATTATGTATATTTTCTACCTCCTATCAATAAAAAAATAAAACTATATGCCAGCTGCTGGTTCTATATATATATTTAATATTTAAATGTATATATTTAATATATTTCTGTTGCACTTAATACATTTAAAAATTTTATCATGATAGCTAACAAAATTATTAGACTTATTTGTTTTATATTTGGAATTTATTTATTTATTCCCCAAAGTAAAACATCAGAATTTGATATCCCCCTCACACCTGTATTGCAGGAATTTAAAACTTTTTACATACTCCTAGTTTCATAAGCAACTTAAAATTTTACCTATATATTAGATAGCATTAGAATAAATAAAATAATGTGCAATAAAATATTGCTCTGTCTTCTCTTTATAACATTTAAAAAATAAATTTATTTTAAATCCACATCATTTTAATCTTTTTATCTACTTTTAATAACATATTTTTTAAACATGTTGCAGAATTTATTTTTTCTTAATAATTTCCACAATGCTTTATATTTTATTGGCAGAAAATAAATTTGATTTGAGTAAGCAGTTTGAAAACAAAGGCTGGTTTTGCCCATTTTCTAATGGGGCAAACATTTTCCATAAATGAAGTGAGCAGCTGCTCCAAGGTTTAGGTGAAATATACCTAAAAGAAAAAACACATTTAAAGTCATGCAAAAAAATATCATTTTACCCAGAGTCATTAGAATTTACAATAGTTTGAGAGTAGTAGAAATGTCTAGAAGTCATTTGGAAAGTTTGATGAAGCCATTTTGCTTCCAAGAAATTCAGAAAGTGAATGACCCTCAGGATACAGTAACAAATCTTTTGCAAATCGTTCATTTTTAAAATCTTCATTTCCAATGAAATTGAAGGTGGCATTAATCAACTACTTATCAGAGAGATTGTTGAAAATAAATTTCTTGTTGATTCCCTATATCATTTTAACATTACTTGGAAGTAGATAAAAAAAATTGAATAACATTACCATAATAAAATTGTCATCTGTGTGTGTGTAGATCTACCTACATGCATATACTTATGTATGTATGCGTATATGTTCATAAGGCTTCTCAACATTTGTATCTTTAAAAGTAAACAATAGGATTAGATTTGTTGCTAAATTCTATATAATTCCAGTTGTGAATCACATTTATCCACAGATACGAGAACTTTTTAAAGCTCTATGCATCTCATAAAGAGATGCTTTTCTAATAAAATTTTATTTTTCAGATTTAAAAACTATGTATGAAAATTTATAAGACATTAACCTTTAGGTTCTTATGAGTACAGGATATGAAATAAATTTTAAATTCAATATATACATATTTTTTTCTAGAAAAGCATGATGGTGTAATCAAGAAAAACAATTTCCAAGGATAAAAATATATTACTCTTGAATAAAATTTTGTGAGAGAAGTGGAATGAAAATAGCTTGTTGGTATATATTTTAAATTGATAGTGAAGAATCTCAAAATATTACAGTATTTAGACTCCATCCACCTGATATTATAAAGGGATGTAACAATTTTTACTTTTTTTTTCTGGTGAGGAAGATTGGCCCTGAACTAGCATCTGTTGCCAACCTTCCTATTTTTGCTTGTGGATGATTGTCCCTGAGCTAACATCTGTGCTAATCTTCCTCTATTTTGTACGTGGGACGCTGCCACAGCATGGCTTGATGAGTGGTGTGTAGGTCCGCGCCTGGGATCCCAACTGGCTAACCCTGAGCCACCGAAGTGGAGCATGTGAACTTAGCCACTACACTACCAGGCTGGCCCTGCAATTCTACTTTTAAATGTCAAAATTTACAATAATCTGAAAATTATTTGTGACTTTTTAACTTATGATGAACAATTTTAGATGTTATCTTCAAAATATGGAAAGATACACAGAGTTTTCCAAAATATTCTATGGGAATGTCAAAGAAAAAAAATGGAAGTCACTGTAATAGAAAATGAAGATTTCTTTTGCTAGATAACCCTAGGATTCTGAGTGAGAATAAAGCATGGAGGTCCAAGATTCCACCATGGTCAACAATGTGTATCCTTAGATGATCACTATTTTTGAACACTGACATATTTTGTCCCTTCAAGAAATTTATTTTTTGATAAATCTTTTTCAATTGCTTTCTATGTGCCAAGCAATGCACTAGGTGGAGAAGAACACATAAGTCTTTGCTTACAGTCCCAAAGGCTGATAATGTAAGTTTGTTAAATATGATAGTAATTAAATTACTGTAATGGAGCTTTTATGTGTTATTGCTAATAAAGTTAATTATTCCTTGCTAGTATCAGGATCAATGTAACATGGTATTCTATAGCCAAAGTAATTGTAAATGAGTAAAAGATCATCTTATTTAGGATAATGTAGTGAAAAGACCATAATGAAGATGAAATGAGATAAAATAGTTCAGGCGTTGCACATTCGATAATGATGAGGGTAAGTCTTTACATGAGGTGATCATATGCAAACTGAACTGAAAGAAGATGAAAATATAAATAACAGTAATGACACTGCAAATAAGTAAACTATTTTTTAGACAAAATTATTTTTAATTCTCTTAATTATTCATAAATACTCCAAGTCGAAGTTAAAACCAGGCTCATCAACCCAAACAGGCAGAGAGAGAGAGAGAGAGAGAGAAAAAGAGAGAGAGAAAATCCAGTATTCTTCAAACAAAGTTAAAAATATGTCTATTCAGCATAAGCATCTTAATTTTTTTCTATTTCTTTTTCAAGAATAAGGTACTGGTTTCTCACAAAGCTAATATGATTTTGCTTTTATGTTTCTGTATTAATATTTATGTGATGCTGACTTTTCAGAATAGGTAAACATTCACAGAAAGTGTAATTCTTTAGTGAATATATAGCTTTTTAATATTTTTATGCTAACATTTCCCATAATGGATATACTTATCTCCTTTTTACAGTTTATCCTTATTTAATCCTCAGTCTATAATGTCTGTCTATAAGAATAATCATTACAGCATTTATGTCCTTTGAAGTATGTAATTTTAGCAGACAATAATAGTCTCCTAACAAGAAATTGCATTTTATAATGTCGTTTCCTGACACCTAGCTTTAAAGCCAAGAAAGAGTAGTTTCAGTCGTTCAGTGCTATGCATACTCAGTTTTTTGGGAAGGAAAAACTGGTCTTCAGTTTTAGGGACATGGTGGCCTTATGTGCTAAATCATCTCTTGCCTTAGAGGAAAGAACCAGAAGCCCCTCTGCATTATGCTGAATTTCCTCGCTTCCTAACTACTTGCTCTTCGGAATAAGGAACTGTCCTTAAGTTTGAACAGCACCCAAAACCGAAGGCTGATGTTCTGTGAGATTGTACCTGAGGCACGCCAACAGCGGAGGAGAGTCTTCTCTACTTAGAGCAAAACAAATTACATTCTCCTTATAGTCGCATTTTTAAATTGCCCTCAAGACTCTCGGGTCAAAAGGAACCCAGTAAATTTTAGCTCAGTTCTTTCATTGTATATTTTTCTCACTTTATTGAAATCCACCACAGCTCTTTGCAGTCAGGGTGAGAATGAGGAAGAGCCAGGAAATTTGAGCATCATAAATATTCAGGACTTTAGGATTAGGCCATTCAGAAGGTTGTATCATGTCATCGGGAGTGAGATAGATGGACAAGTTTCCGTGCCAGAGATTTCATTGCATCCATCTTTGCTGGCGGCTTCAGGGGCTCACACCAGGCTGAACATTAAGTGTCTGCAAAATATGGTGAGTGAGGAAAGGAGGGAGAATGGAACGGTGAATAAACTTGTTAAAATTCATAGCCTCAGAATATTGGTTACTAGGTAGGCCCTAGTAACATTTTTAAGCAGATACATTTATCTTTGGACCTCTCTTCTAAATAAGTCTAGATCAAAACCCAACTCCCTTACTGCACTGCTGTCTATTGCCCTCAGGCTGCACAAGGAACTCAGTGCTTTATCTTCTGCCTGTCTTTCCCAATATTGACCAGACATATGACGACAGGGGGCAAAGCCCAAAGAGGACAGACTGTGGGCTTGGAGGTGGACTCAGAATGGAAAAAGCTGAGGAGGCTGGGGTAAAGGCAGATCTGGTGAGTGATCCAGAGATTCACTTCTCCAAATAGTTGCAGCTATAGTGGACGCTCCTTCCATGCGGTCAGGCACCTTTAGTTTCTCGTGCTGCCCTGAAGAGCTCGTCTCCATCAAGGCAAGCAAGCTAGAACCACGGTCTCTGAAATAATAGCAGGTAAACCCAGCGCCGGAAGGAACAGGCCAAAGAAAGCAAGAGATCAGATTTTGGTGCCAGCATCCTGCGGAATAAAAAGGCTCTCTGAGACGATTCAACTCTGGCTCAACTGTTTTAAGCAGTTTTTGTTGGGGCAAGAATAATCTCAGCATCACTACATTTCTACCTGTAAGTAAGATTGGATAAGGAATTGAGAAGCGTACGAGCGGGAAGTTGTTAGGTCTAATGTATTCCAGACTCTTTTTCTTTCCAGCTCTATACATTTCCTTTCTCAAAATCATGAGAAACTAAGGTGCTGGTTGGGTACAGATGGCCTAATTATTACAGATTATTACAGAATCTGTAATAATTTCATTTAGAAAAGTTTGTTGAAGAATAAAACAAGTCAAAAAAAAAAAAAAGCAAAACAGAAAACTTACCAGTAGTTCTCAACTTTGTGCATCAGATTCAAACGATGGCTTAGAATTGTTTTGTTGACAAGAGACCAAAATCTATTTCACATTGGCTTAATGAAAAAGATACTTTATTGGTTCAAGTGATTGAAAGATCCAAGAGTGGAGCTGGCCTCAGCGATGACTTGATACAGGTTTTTATATACTGTAGTCATGTGTGACTTAACAAGAATCATTTTGAGAAATGCGTCTTTAGGCGATTTTGTAGTTGTGAACATCATAGAGTGGACTTACACAAACCTAGACAGTACAGCCTGCTACACGCCTAAGCTATATGGTACTAATCTTGTGGGACCACTGTTGTATATGTGGTCTGTTGTTGACCAAAACATCCTTATGCAATGCATGACTATAACGATATTAGTAAATCCTCTCTCTTTGCTCCTGACCCTGCTTTCCTTTGTCTGCTTCGTTTGCTTATTTCTCAGGCAGGCTGTCATCTCCTATTGGTAATTATAATCATCAGAAGCTTGAGGCCTAAATTATTTTACTTTAGCAACTCAGGAGAGGAGCCTGTGCTCTTTCCCAAGAATTTCAGCAAAAACCTTGTAATTGCCTCTCGTTGATCTGTATTGAGTAACATACCCTTCTTAGAACAAATCCGTTGGCCAGGGACATGCAACATACACTTTGTCAAGACCTAGGAAATAGACCCAGCCTTGGAACTACAGAGTGAGGTCAGCATCATCTGAACTATTTGTACTGAGTTTGGAAAAGGATTGGTTCCTTAAACTAAGAAAGGGATGCTGTTACAATAGTGATTTCTAGCAGGAAAGCTTCAGATGTCTTTTTAAATTGGAATCCCAGATCACTTCCCACTTCAGATTTACTAAATCAGAATCTCCAGAGGTTGAGCCTTAAGCAGTTATATTTTTAAAATCTCTGCAATGTCCTTCTAACTCACAACCAGGGTAAGAACCATTGCAACTCAAATGATTAATTCTAAAAGTAAGTGATTTTATGTGTTGTGACACCAGTAAAGGATAGAGTTGAGGCTAAGTGGATAACTGCATGCTTTGTTTACACATAGCGACTGCTCTTCAATATAAATTTGCTTTAAGAAAATACCAGACTATGAATGATAAAATGCAAACTAAGTTAATATCACTGTTACACTGACCTAGACCATTGGAATAACTATTGACAGCTGATGCTCATCAGCAGAACACACCAAAGTTTTGAACATGACTGAGATAGACTCAAATGAACGTGAGGAGGAGATATTTGTGTTGGGTCCCCTTCTTCTCTTAACCAACCTCCTTTGGTTAAGTCATGTAACCTCTGTGGCTCTCAGTTCTCACATCCATAAAACAAAGATGCTTGATTTACTGATGTCCAGGTCCTTTCCAGCTATATTTTGTGATTCTATGATTGAATCATGATGTCATATATTAATAATTTTACCAAGAATTTCATTGGGACTAGAGTTTGCAACTCAAAGTATGCACCATGCAACAGCAACATTAACATCATCTGGGAGTGATTTAGAAATGCAGAACCCACCTCCCTCTGGATCAAATGAATCAGAATCTGCATTTTAAGAAGAACCCCAGGTGATTCATATGCACATTGAAATTTTGAGACACATCGGTCTAGACAGTAGTTCCTGCTTCAGACTGTGCTCCTGAAACCACCTGAGAGCTTGTCTAAATTAGAGATCTCTAAAAGGTTCCTCACCATGAGAGACTAATTGATTAAGTTTGGGCTGCAGCTCAGGAATAGATTTTAAAGTCTCCTCAGATGATTCTGATGTATAGCCACATCGATCTTGTCTAGTATATCATCAAATACGAAACACATCCTAACACAGCCAAAACCTCATCCAATCTGTAAACTCCACCTATGATTATCTTATAAAAGATATTTGTAATCATTTCCACCTCTGTCTGGTGTATGAACACATGGGAAATATCATCTCATTTATAAATGGAGAAAATGAAATTTAAAGAGGAAAATGGATTAACCTGAGATTAGGGAGTTAATGGCAAAAAATGTGATTGGCTAGATCCCATCTTACTATATTTATTTTGGAATTTTCTGTAGGGGTCAGTAGTATACAGTGTTGAGAAGAATATTTTTCTTGAAAAAGTTTAGCTTATTTTTATGAAATTTTACCAAGTAATCAAACCTAAGAAAATAAAGGTTCAAAGCATTTTTATGTTTATGGGATTCAACATCCCTGAAGGAAACTGTCCTCAATATTTGCCCATCACTGTATCTGGAGTGCGTGGCCACCTCATCACAAACATCAGGTTCTTTGAGGGGGAGAATATTCCTCTTTATGCTCTTCGTGAATGGTCAGTAGTGTACTTCCCTCAAAATTTTTCTTTAGCAATATAACAGAAAAATTGTCAGAAAATCATAGAAAAGACAATTACCTACATCATTTGGTGTGCTTATCTAAAATATTGAGAATTCAATAAAATATTTCCCCTTAGCATTCCTTAATTAACCACTAAATAGATAACTAGATTTGCTTGGCTATTTATCGTAATTAAACTTTTGTGTCCTAGTCACAATTGACAAAATCTTACAAATAGAGATTCTATGTTCAAATGAATAAATAATTTGAATTTTTAATATTAAAATGAGAAAATTGAAAGAAGGCATTCTGTATTGTGTAGTGCTTGTGAGATATATAGAGAAAACACAATGACAAAAGGCAGTCTTTGAACGCCACAACCCTCATAATAATTTAATAAACTGGGTTGTCACCTAAAAGAATCATGATGGTTGCCTTGGTGACCCAGATTATCCTTTTAAATTGTTGAATCTCTCATTTTAAAATCTTGAAATGATAATATTTTTAATTTATTAACAGTGTGTCATATTGATAGAGAAAAATTGTGTGCTTTAAACTGGCCACATAAGTTTTAAACAAATTATAAACTATCTATTCAATAAACTTTGTTATGATTGTAAGTAGAAAAAAACTATCACAAGCAAAATACATGTAATATAACAAAATAACTCAGGAAGACTTCACTACAAAATAAGCTCATTCTTAGAAATCATTTAGCACCATCTATTTTCACTAATTTTGGTCCTGTTGATTACTCCTACTAGCGATCTCCCCATTTTTAGTACACATGGCCTCTCTTCCCTGGTCACAAGTGAAAGCTGAGCTCAGAGAGTCTTGGCAAAATCTGTTGGCCCATGATTTCCATTGGCACCATGAGAGATTTAGAGCTTAGGGGAAAACACTTTGGTAGAATTAAACAGCCTAAACATGAAGAAAGAGAACCAAGCCAATGAAACAAATCTTCACTTCTAATTTGGAGAAGTTTTAAATATTTTGTCTACTAACAATTGTATGTTCCTGTGGGACATGCAACACACACTATGAGACCCAGAAAATTTCCCATTACACCTAAAAGTTCCAATGCGGGCCACTGAGGGGGTCGCTAAAATCTATACTTATCCTCTCAGATGTCCAGCATAAATACATATAATAAATGCCATAATTTCATATTTCTATATATAAAATACCATAAATATATAAGAAAGTGATATTAGACAAAAGAATGTAGATTATCATCGAAATACCATAATCATCAATAGGAAATGCTAGAGAACTGTGATAGTACCTAACATGCAGGACAAACAGAATTGAAATTTTGGATTCCTTCTTTTAAGCTAGGTTAAGTAACATCTTCCATTTTTAAATCTTTCTCCCAATTTTTTCTGTTGAAAGAGACACGATATTTGATTGTCAACATTTTATTACAGGTATAATATATTCAATTCATATTATTTTTAATATAAAGATGGATGAATGTTTTGAAATAAGACAAAATATTTTAAAAAGTACTCAATGTCCTTAATTTGATTATTATTTGGCTTTTCAGTGTCCCAGAAAAACAATATGAAAAACATCTGTCTTTTGTACGAGTTTTGCAATTTACAAATACCTTTCACATACATTATTTATTTCCACAAATAGTAAAATTCTGCACCTTTCCCCAGCATTTCTAATAGAAGATAAAAAAATTTGAAATATGACATTTTACTTTCTCAAAATTTTCAACTCTAAAATTTCATTTTAAAATTTTCATTTTAGTACTTCAGTTGTTTGAGAGTTGTGTCATAAAGAACAGGTGAGATATAATCCGTTACTGCTATCTATATTGTGCAAGAGTTTATAACTTATAATCATGCCTAAACATTTATTTTTTATTGTTTAGAAAGACATTTTGGTGAGGAAGACTGGCCCTGAGCTAACCTCTGTTGCCAATCTTCCTTTACTTTTTATTCTCCCCAGAGCCCCAGTGCATAGTTGTACATCCTAGTTGTAGGTCACTGTAGCTCTTCCCTGTGGGATGCTGCCACAGCATGGCTTGAAGAGCGGTGCATAGGTCCGTGCCCAGGATCCGAACTGGTGAACCTCAGGCGGCTGAAGCAGAGTGCGAAAACTTAACCACTTGGCCGCAGGGCTGGCCCCAACATTTATTTTTTAATTTAGTATATATTTATCAAGTGGTTAGTATATGCTAACCATTGTGTTGGGCATGGAAAATTTAATGTAGAACAAGATAGACATGATTCTTGCTCTCATCAAGTTTAGAATTTAGTGAGAGATCGCTAATAACAGTGATGATAGTAGCCAATATTTACATGATGCTCATTCGATATCAGTTGCTCCTCTAAATCCTTTACATTATAATATATTTTAATTCCTGCATAAATCTATGTGTTAGGTCTTATTATTAACTTCATTTTATAGATGTGGAAATAAAGTTCACACAGCTAGTAAGTATGGGAATCAGATTTGAATTGTGCAGATTGACTTTCGCATTAATTGTCTTGAACACTAAGGTGTATCTCAATACATGTCAGAGATGACAATATTTTTGTATAGATTTTTAATAGCTATTCTATGCCTAGATTTTCCTAACAAAATAAGTAGTGTTTTAATTACAGTATAATTTTATAGATTTATGCCATCTTTCATATGACAATTATTAAAATAATCATTTAATGATCACTGCAACCCCAAAATAAGGAAGAGTCTTACTAATTTTTATTTATTCTCAGCAACATCATAAATTATTATATCCGCTCCTCTTGTTTCTGAGCACTTCATCAGCCTGGTGCTGAGATTTGGGATCTCTTCAGCGACATTGAACTCTGACCTAATTATTCCTCGGGCATTGGACTTTAGAAAAACAGCCTAACTGAGGAAGATGTATTTCCTGTTATCTCTATTGAATTATAAAGCATGAAAGCCAGAGTTCAAATTCTTCGAGTTCCTTAAATGAAATAGATTTATAAATGCATTGAAAGTCCAGCTTGATGGTTTTCTGGTGACTTCAAATGATTTATTTTTAGAGTGGGAGATGAATAACAATAGGAAGCTAAAAGGAGACATCTACTCGTTTGTCCACTTCTCTTATTCACTAACACTTCCCCACAGGTTGTGAGAAAAGTGGTGGGAGAAAACCAGGAGTAGTGAAATAAATCAGAATGTACTTCCTACATTCTAGGGAAGTAACTTGCCTTCCTGTCAATCTTTGAGCTTCCCTATACCGTTATGCACACAGCAAACACCAGTGGAGAATAGGTTCATTCATACTAGGCAAGGTTATCAACGACTCAGTGGAACAAAGGGGCTCCCTTCACTGCCTCATGACACATTGAAATAATTGTCACTCTTTTTCCATGTTATTTTTCCCTTCTCCAACTGTCAAAATTCAAATGGAAACTTGTACCTTTAAGGACCTATGGGCAGCCTCACACCTGGATTGACATACTTTGACCTCTGTACCTTCTAAGCCACAGAACAATCTTTAAGATTTGCTGTTACCAAAATGGCTTCTGATTCTAACTTGCATCTGGGGCTGAGAGATATCATGTCTTCAGAAACATTGGACTCTAACCTTCCTGCAAAGAACATATATTTGGAGCTAGATAGTGACTGCTTTGACCTTCTTCTTTGTCCCTTGTATCCAGGATTGGTCCAAGTGTAAGTGAACTGTTCTTAAAGAGTGCCATGGTGTTAAATACAATTTGATGCTTTTATACATTGTTGTCGTGTTACACAAAGTGGAGGTATTCACCTATCTATGGAAATTATTAAATACTTAGAAGAGGGGCTGGCTCTGTGGCCGAGTGGTTAAGTTCGCGCGCTCCGCTGCAGCGGCCCAGGGTTCGGATCCTGGGTGCGGACATGGCACCGCTCGTCAGGCAACGTTGAGGCGGCGTCCCACATGCCACAACTAGAAGGACCTGCAACTAAGATATACACTGTGTACAGGGGGGCTTTGGGGAGATACAGCAGAAAAACAAATACTTACAAGCTAGTATTAATATAATATAGGAAATTTTATTTTCTTTTTGAAGTTTGCTGAAAATCATAGGGCAATAAATTTCTACTTTACTGACTTGAATTTTTAAATTTAATTTTCCATTCTTATACAAATGGTTCTTAGCAGGCAAGAACAATTGCGAGTAAGAAATCAGATATAATTTGCTTATGAGAAAAATATCCTTCTGAAGTCTAAGTTGGTAGCATGTTGTTACTGAGTTGGACAGCAGCCTAAATGGTCATCATTTCCTGGCTAATGTGTAAGGAGATGGAACTGGCACACTGTGTAGAGGCTTCATTGGATTCTTCAGACATCTGATAGCCGGAGACAGTGTCACTAGTGATGGAATCCAATCCCCAAAGAAAATGCAGTGTTGCAATAAAGCATGCAGAGAGACCTTTAATTTATCCTTATGTTTGAATCCTCAGACATAAATTTCTTTTGTCTTCTGTGAGAAAATAAATGTAGGTGTATGTATGCTTTTACAAGATTAGCTGTGCTTGTCCACACTTGCCTCTATAGAAATGCTAGTAGTTTTCAAATGATCATCAGTTAAAAAATCAGGTGATGATGTTCCTGCAAAAAAATGCTCATGTAAGTCATCATATTTCTAATTGTGAGCTATAGAGATTTTAGTGTGTGCATATGTGTGTGTGTTTAATCCATAACTGCTACTTACAAAAAATCTGAGTAGATCTGCCCAGAGCAGTGGGGTTGTCTTAGTTTGTATAAGGCTGAAGTGCAGAATCAGGAAAACTAAAAATTGAGGCTTCACCCTTGAGACTGATCTGTGTTACAGAACTGGGTTTTGTCTACTCCATTTACTATAGAGTAAAAAGTAAATACTCTGAAATATATTGCCATTTTTTCAGTCTAATTCTCCTTTAGTTTCATTTAGTAAAACTTACGATGAAGTGGATCTAACATGCCAGAACTTACCTTCCACTTTAAGGTTACCTTCCTTCCATGTATTTGCGAAATGGTGGAGGGAATGCCTTTCCTCCTGCCTTTTCCTGAGTGGTGTTCTTGATCCCAATCTTTTTGAGATTTGTCTTCTTTCATTTTATTTTTTTCCCTCCAGAGTGGACCCCTGCTCATTTTGGTTCTGGTTACAATCTAGAACTCATTCCGTTTTGATGGGATGCTGCTACAAACACAAGACGCAGAGCTAAGGAGCGCAAGGACTGTCCAGTCCCACAAACCATCACCCTGTTCAAACAAGCTACTTCCCCAAATTAAGTTAGGCTGGGAGGCTCTGACAGGATTACCCAGGCAAGGTGGACTTCTGCACCTAATTCTGCAGAAGATGCTAACTCAGCTCTGATGCTTTTGCATGAGTTCCAGAATCTCCCTTTTATCTTTCTGAGCCGGCAACAAATATCTTTGGAGTACAAGCACACACACACACGCACATCCCACACACAATCTACCTCCAAAAGAGAAATATTATTCTAAATGACAAATTTATGGCCTTCTCATCTCACAATAAATGTAGCATTTCATAAACTTTTTTAATGTAGAAAATTTCATCCCCTTTCTGTATTCAGATTAATCCCTACTAGGAATAAGAAATCATCTCTTAAAGGTGACTCTCTTAGCATTTGCAAAGACCACTTTAAATCTTGTCATTTTACTTGCTTTGTCAGCTTGAGTTATACAAGACACCATTCCTCTCCATAGCCTTTGCTGGTTTGAATGGGAGAGAGGAAGCAGAACAGTACTGGCAGGGGAAAATTTCTGGAGTTTGTTTTCCAATTCACTTCCAAAACTTCAAACTTTTATTTTAACCCTGTGGATGAACTAAGATTTTTAAAATGTTATTTACCTCCCCTAGGACAAGACCAGCACTGTCCAATAATAATATAATGTGAGCCACACATGTAATTTAAAATTTTGGGGTAGCCACATTAAAAAAAGTAAAAATAATATGAAATCAATTTTAATGACATGTCTTATTTAACCCAATCTGAGTATCAGTCTGGGCTCAACCAGAGAAGCAGAACCAGTAGAGGATTATGCAGACATATTTATACATTGAGAAATGTATTACAAGGATTTGGCCTTTGTGGGGACTGTCTCATCAAGTTGGAGCCTGTAGGACAGACAGACAGGAAGGGAAGCTCCTGGCCAGGGAACAAACTCTCGTCCACAAACAAAATTTCTTCCCCTTTCCTGAGAAACCTCAGGCTTATTTTTAAGGCCTTCCAATGGAAACAGACAAGCCCACCCATATGATCCAGAATCATCTTCCTACTTAAAGTCAATGGATTAGGGTTTTTAATTACATCTGCAAACAACCTTCATAGCAACTCCCAGATTAGCGTTTTCATTTGAGTGAATTGGGATAAGAGTCTATGCAAGTTGACATAAATGAACCCAACGCACTCAAGATGTCCAAAATAATATCATTCCAATATGTAATTAATAGAAAATCATTAAAGAGGTATTTTACATTGTTTTTTTTTTTTTTTTTTTTTTTTTTAAAGATTTTATTTTTTCCTTTTTCTCCCCAAAGCCCCCCCGGTACATAGTTGTATATTCTTCGTTGTGGGTCCTTCTAGTTGTGGTATGTGGGACGCCGCCTCAGCGTGGTTTGATGAGCAGTGCCATGTCCGCGCCCAGGATTCGAACCAACGAAACACTGGGCCGCCTGCAGCGGAGCGCGCAAACTTAACCACTCGGCCACGGGGCCAGCCCCTACATTGTTTTTTATACTGTCTTCATAATCTAGTGTGTACTTACAGTATATTTCAATTTAGACTAACCACATATTATATCCTTAATAAGCACATTTCTAATGGCTGTTGCACTGGACAGTGTAGGTCTGGATAGCAAAAAAGAGTGATTAGGCTGGTTATCTTGCATCTTTAGAGCAGTTCTAAAGGTATAAATTCTTTTTGTGTGTGTGAGGGTGTGTCAAATAAGGTACATTGTTAGCTTTATTGCCTATAGTCTATAAGATGCAACTTTAATGTGCCTTTGAAAACTGGGTACATTTCTTTAAAAACTGATGAAAATTTTCCAAGCTCTATATGATACATTACAGTGCAACACTATTTTTGTTACATAATTATAGAAATACTATAGCATCCAAGAGCACAGGGTAAGCAAAGAAATACAGTTCTGAGCCATCTGAACCACTTCTTGTGGGGTAATTTTGCCCTACAGGGGACATTTGGCCGTGTATAAAGACATTTTTCATAGTTATCACTGGGGATGGGGCCACGGACATCTAATAGGTAGAGGCTAAGTTTCCTGCTGAGGACTGTAGAGTGCACAGGGCAGCCCACTCCACCTCCAAATAATGACTCCTCCAATCCAAAAACTCAGTAATGCTGAGATGAGAAACCCTGCTTTGGAGTAGGATTTGGAGACATATAGGGAAGAGATAAATGGTAAGAGAGGCAAAAGATGGAAGCTTCCTATGCCCTTTGGAGATCTTTCCTTACACCTTGGAGAACTTTTTCAGAGATGGGATTGAGTATCTTAACTCTTTCGTATGTCCAATTCATGTTGAAAGTCAGGGGTGGAATAAAGGTAGAGGAGTGGCCTTGTAAGTAGTATGATGATGGGTTAATGGAGAAAATTAAGGGAGGACCTCTTCACAGTGGCGGTTACCTCCCTAACAGCTGAATGAAAGTCAATAACTGTCTTTTCTTAAGATATTTAGATTTTCCTATGGTTGGTCTTGTTTTTAGACTTGTAGAAAAATTACCAATATGCAAATGCAAATTTACGAACGGAGAATTTAAAATGTGTACAGTAATTAGCACCATCTCAGACCATCTGTGGAGTAAAGTTGTAATAAATAAATAAGTAAACCTCATTAGCATTTTTCTAAGAAAAACCATGGTATTTAAGATTAAGGCACTTTTCAAAGGTAGTAATCATATTTATAAACTCTAATCGCAAATTTACTTCTATCCAAATTAACTGCAAATTCAGAATTGACTTCATTTTCTAAGCCTAGGCAATGTATACTGAAGATAGCAGCAAACTGAATATATTTGTTAAAACCTGATATTTAGAAAAAAATGTAACAACTAACTTATTCTATGAAATGTGTCATATCTTCATGCAGTAATTATTGGTTAAATGCCATACCAAATTCTGATTATAAACATAGCTTAAAGTCAATACTTCTGAGATATGTTTCCTATTAGATAATTGTTACAGTTCATTTGACAAATTCTTAACTTAATATATCAAAACTAAATCTTCCTTAATCTCAATGACATTATTACTAAGGATTCTTAATTTGTATTGAGAGTAATTGAAATAAAACATAATTATAGTTTGCAATTTTAGCACTGAAAGCAGTGGCAACATATCTCCATGATGTAAGTTTTAAGCTTTTCCAAAAACTCTAATTTTGAGATAACTCCAAATTTTTCCTTATTCCAATAAATGAGTGATTTATATAGCAATATGTTACTAAGACTTTTTCCTTTTAGACACATATACATTTGTTACATGTAATAATTTAGATGTCATGGTAGAATTATGAAGATTAGGTCCTAGTTATAGTTTATAGTTTGTACATTTCAAAAAGTTTTTAAATTATAAATTCTATTTTTTCCCTAGAAATACACAAAGATAAGATTGAAAAGCAGGAAAAACCTGAAAGGAAAATACAAACTAAAGGTAAACGTTTAATTTGTGTTTATTCTTCTTTTTATTTGGGATTTTTTTTTTTTACATATTCATATGACAGAAAGGAAAGTTTTCGTGTTTAGTGTTCTTTTGTTTTAACTTTTCGTAGTGTTGAAATAAGTACCTTTATTTCTCAGTTAACTTCAGGTATAAAAACATAAATAACATTTAATGATTGGAGTCAAAGTAACTTTAAAATGTGTGACTATCTTTAGGTTACAAGTGGTTTTTACTTACTATGATCGTACCACAAACAGATTTTTAGACTTACTAGCAAACATTTTTTCTTCTTTTAATAAGTTACTATAATAAATCAGAGTTCAATTTTTTTTAACCTTGAATTTTTTATGCCATGCAATACCTTTAAAATATTGGGCATAGGTGCAGAGTCATTGTATTGCCTCACTGCCGACTGCTATGGCCCCAGAGCTTTCTTTATACAGCCTTAGGGGCTAGATGGGCAGTGACAACAGGATGATTAATATCCCTTTCAACTGAATTGAATCCAGTAACTGCAGTCTTGCATTAAAGGCATATTAATAATGGCCAGCATTGTCTTGCTCCTCTTACAATCATCACTTTTCTAGAAGTGGCCCACGTAGTTATAAAATTTTAAAGAAACTTATAGGAAGCAAAAACATTCGAAAGGATATATTTCTAAATAAGCTATGGCAAAAGTTAAAATCTCATAATTGTTATATTGGTATGATACAGACAGGAAATGAAAGAAGTTTCCTGGGATAAAAACTGAATGCCTACTATTTATTATGTCAAAAACTGGCTGATGCAAAATTACTTGCAGTAAATATCACAGCAGCAAATCCATAGTAAAGTTTCAAATAATAGTTTCAATTAACCTTAAATTATACCAATATGTGAATCTATATTAAAATGCCGTTCTTCAATCTACTTCATATACTTCCGTTTTGTGAAGAGCTCCAATCACTCTGTAGATATTACGTCTTTAATCCTAAAGTTTGCATTTGTTCCAGATTGGTCAGCCAATCCTTACACAATCAGGGCTAATGAAGCTTGCTCAACTGAAACCTATTTATATTTGTACTTTGGGAACTAATGTCTTCTTACTGGTCCCTTTCCTTTTTTGGTTCTTAATTCCTTTGGTCAGGGAAATTGGACACAGCTCTTGGACTGACTGAACCAGCCATGACTGAACTGGCTATGTGTTTCTATCTGCTGAAGGTTAAACAGAAACTCAACTGGTTCCACATCACTGGGGTCTCTGCTGTTTTATCTTGCAGACTGTACTGTTAATTTAATAGCTGTGCTGCTGGAGTGGAAGTGGGGATGCAGATGGCACCATTTGCATTTTGGACCTGACTATTAGAGCCCTGCTGGTAAAGACTTTGAGCAGTGGGCTGTAGAGTGGGTTTATTAAACTAGGGAGTCTTGCATAGTTAAAACAGTGAATTTGGCTGAAGTTTAAAATAAATTTCTCAAAGGCTGGGCTGGAGACTAGAACCTGAATATATTTCCTGAATAGAACACATGTATTTTGGGAAAAATGAATATTTTTCAAGAAAGAGAAAATGGAGCTTCAGCTGTTCTACACTGAAATGGCCTTCAGAGATAATTTCTTTTTTCCATAATTTTTCTGTGTGAATATGAGCAAAAAATTTCATTTACTACTTAGTTTCCTCATCTGGGTAAAATAATGTCTGCTTTTTATTCCCAAGTAGTTCGGTGAAAATAAATGTGATTTGATAACTGTTCATGTATGTGGATAAATATATGTTTTCTGTATGCCATATAATTCCATACTAGTTATGGTTATAATATGATGGATAGTTAGGACTTTAATTGTTATCAAAGCATTTTGAACTTTTATAAGAACAGATACAATATATCCAAGGTAATAGTGGTCTTTGATGGTTATAGACAAGTCAGCTAATAACTGAGTCTAGAAAGATCCATTATGTTGAAGCTGGCGTATTTTGTGGGGAGATAACAAATTTGGTGATGATAGAAGCTAGATCACGTTCTATTGTCTCTATTTTTTTTTTTCTCCTTCAAGGGATTCATATGATATTCTAAAAGGTTTTAATTGTGTGAGGTCATTGAGAAACGCCTGGAAGTCTATACATAGGTGACTTACACATCACCTGGAATATAGAAAACCCAAGAATATGTAACCCCAGAGAACATACATTTCTGAAATAATTCCATATAAATATGCCAACTAATTCATTTTTAAAGTGCAAAGAATCAATCGATTTCAATTCTGGCTCTTTTTTCATAGAAAATTAGGTACCTTTTATGGTCATCCACATTACCTAAGTGATTTTAATTCATGAGGCCAAAATAACTTTTTCTTTTTAATTTTATTTTTCTTTGTTTCTCTCCAAAGCCCCCTGGAACATAGCTGTGTATTTTTAGTTGTGGGTCCCTCTAGTTGTGGCACGTGGGACGCCGCCTCAGCATGGCCATGAGAGGTGCCACATCCATGCCCAGGATTCGAACTGGCAAAATCCTGGGCTGCCCAAGCGGAGCACACAGACTTAACCACTCAGCCATGGGGCTGGCCCCCCAAAATAACTTTTGTTCTTATTTTGCCCCTCTGTTTATTTTGTTTGGTGTTTTCCATTAGGGAAAAATGCAACAGTTTCATGGAACTGAAGAGTAAACCCTTTATTTCTTAACACGGCAATGAGTATAAACTCTGAACTGTTAGTTAATATTTACCTTTGAATTAACCTTGTTTTTTCCCAAATAAAGGGGTAGTGATTTATTTTATAAATATGATCAGAGTAATGTATATACTTGTGATCTTGTACTGAATTAGTATAGTAAGACAGTGGAACATTACGTTGGCTTAGAAGAAATTTACAACCATAATTTAACTTTTCCTGGATTACCAAGATGCCATTCACCAAATTGTTGCTGATATAAATGGTCCCTGGTGAGCAGGCAGAATGAGTTCACCACACTGGAGGGGTTTTTGGCACTGAACAATATGCTGTGACAGAAGTTAGCTTGAAGAATGCTGATTCCATTCCAGGGTAATGATTCCTGATGGAAGATTTTACAGGTTAAAATGACCTTGCAGAATACACTTGTATTTAAAGCCAAATATTTCAGAATATATTCCTGTCTAAACTATAAGAACTAATCATTGTCCAGATGGAAATGAATAAGGCAGGCTAGAGATCCCAGCTCATGAGTATTTCAGATGAATGGATGCCCATTGTGGAACGTAGAGCCACATGTTAAATGATAAGAAATGTTGGACAATCTCTTCCAGCAGTCAACAGTCTGGGCATCCTTCATTGTAAGAAATTATGGAGACTGGTGATATTGGTCATAAATAAAAGGTCCCAGTCATGATTGTTAAAGACCATTTCCCTTGTCCATGGTAAACACTCAGACATTCCTATTCAATAAATAAGCTAAGAGCACAGGGTATGTTTTGACAAAAAAGGATGTCATTATCATTTTTTCCTACTTTTAGAGAGGTCTTGAATTAACCAATCTGGGTTAAAATCCACATATTGTAACTACTGCCTGGGTGACCTTGGGCAAGTTAATCAATCTTTTGTTGCCCCCACCGCCTCATCTGTAAAACGGGGAGAATAGAGTTGTTGTAAAGATTAAATGATTATAAAATGTATATAGGAAATTCTTAAAGGAATTCTTGGAAAATTTTAAACAGTAACTATCAACTAATTAGTCTTCTTAATGACTCCTCATAAGAAAAGTGACTGTCCCTTGCAGGTTTCTTATCTGCATTACTTCTCTCCCTATATCTGGTCCCACTTTATATCTATCTGATCACAGGCTGGGGGAATTTAAGATCTGTCATCCCAAGATTCTGTAACACAACACTAAACTACCTTTGTCATCACTTCATCCCTATATGTATGTTTCCTTTCTTAAAAAATTGACTTACGTAAGTGTTTATATACTATGAACCAATACTATAGCTAATCCACTATATCTAATATTTTGTTTAATCCTCATAGGACAATCCAACATGCTAGGTATAATCCCATTTAAAACGGAAAACACTGATGTTTCCCTGAGCTCAATGACTTAATGTCTCACATTTAGCGAGCTGTAGAGCCAATGTTTAGCCTCAGTTTTCTCTTACTTAAGAACATGTGGCTTTCTCACGATGCCTTACATCCTATTTTCTTCCTATTTTCTTCCTTTTGTTTGCTCGATTATATCTAAGTCTCTAGTACTAGGTGAAGGATCTGGAATTTGTCTCTGAACCTCCCTGGTTAAGACCTTGCAAGCTGCTGGCCAACTTCACTGATCTGCTTGCATTTCCAGCTTCTGGGCTGCCTCATTTCTTGGTTTGTGGACACATCACTTCAATCTTCACCTCTGTGATCACAGTGCCTTCTCGACTCCTGACTTTAAATCCTCCTCTTCCTCTCTTCTATAAGGATACTGGGAATCGCATTTAGAACCTACCTAATCTAGGATAATCTCCTAGTCTCAAAATCCTTGATTTAATCACATTGCAAAGTCCTTTTTTTTGCCATATATGGTAACATTCACAGGTTCCAGGAGTTAGGACATGGTTATATTTTGGGTGGCCATTATTTAGCCTACACCACTTAGCTACTCTTTAACTAGAATATAAGCCTGTCAGATTTCAGAAACACTGATTGCTAAATACAAAATTCAAGTATTTAAAGGTAGGAACCACAGAATGGCAAAGTTTACCAAATTTACTATAGCAACCTTGTCATAAGAATTTCTATAAATCTTCAACATCAGCATAGCCAAAGCAAGATGTAAAATTACTATTATTAAGGAATTCAGGTTTAGGGGAAATATTCAAGGTTTCATCATGTGGAGGACCGGAACTGGTCAGAACAATTCCATTATTTTTGGTTTATCTTAGGAAGCAAGGTATTTGTTTGGTTTTCGTTTTTTCCTGACTAAGGTATATGAGGAATTTAGTCATATTGGAAATAGGACAAAGTTTATGAGTGGTTGGTTTGCTTAGGATACTACAATACAAATTCCTCATTAAAAATTCATGCTTAATGTACATATATCTTAAATAAAAAATTTGAGAATGTCCTGAATAGCTCGAATATTTTCTTAATTGGATAATCTCTTCACATTTCACTTAAGACACTGATTAGTTTAGGAGCCCAGGTGGTTAATTAATTTTGATATTTGAAAAGACTGAAGAAGTGGAATGTGAAAAGTCTCTGGACCCTCCTACACAAATTTCATCTGACTTAACACAAATAACCAACAGACTTCTTTCACTCAATGTATTTAAAACCCATATTAACATCTATTGTACAAAATGTCTTCATCTCTCCGTATTATTTGTCTTAATGATTGACATCACCATTCACTCAAGCTATTCAATCTGAAAAACTAGGAGTCATTGTGCTAGTGGTGATATTCACCTTGTTAGACTTTAGAATCATCTGGATAGTTTTTAAAAATTATGTCCATGTGTGAACTCCATCCTAGGACCATAAATGTTTGGGAGGTGAGGCCAAAGTTGGAGTCAAGCATTTCTAATGATTCTAATGTGTAGCTTGCGTTAGAATCACTCATAGCCTAGACCTCAAGTGCATCTCTTAGAAGTTTCCATTGACCAGGCAGTATTGTAAAATAATGTACAACCAGACATCATCAGGTGAGGCCTACCTACGCCCACTTTGTACCACGTCCTCCACCACTCTCTCCCATCACTACTGGAGCAGACCTTTAATCTGCCTCACTCAGAGGGCATCTGAGTTACAATCACTGCCATAGACTTCTTGGTCTCTTTCAATCTCAAAGACCAATCCTGCTTGGCCCCGAGTCATACTATAATTGAATCTATTCTCACCTCTTCTCTCCCACTGCTATCTTCTCCACAATCATTGCTCTACAAGATTAAGTCACTTAACTGATTTCACTGAATTACCCCTCAAATGCATGCTAATCATGCCACTTACAGGCTTAAATCCATCTATTGCCATCACAGTGCCTTGGAGATAAATGTCACATTTTCTACCACGGCATATAAGGCCCTCTTTATATGATCGCTGATAGCCCTACAAATTTCAGGCTTCATACACTTTACCAGATGCCTTCCTTATTCTGCAATCTCCTCACCAACACCCCTCAACCCCCAACTCTCTGCCTGCTTCCCCTGCCAAAGCACCCCAGACCCCACCAATACCCCATATGCCATGGGCAGGCTGAGCTGTTGGACAGTCCTTAAGCAGGCACTGCTGCTCTCTTGTAACTCTGTGCTTCTGTGTACACCATTCTCTCTGGCCAGCAGGCCCTTCCTGTGTAGTCATTTGGCGGCTTCTGTCCATTTCTTTGAATCTCAGATGGATTGTCAGTCCCTTTAATCGGCCTCTCTTGCTGCCCCTCACTTTGGGGGCACTTAGGAACTTTCTCCATGCTACTGTTACACCCCTGTCTTTACCCTTTAAAGCATTTTCACCAAATTTTAATTGTGGGCATATTGATCCAACACACTGAGGACAGGAACTATGCTTGTCTTCATTTATGTTCTATGTCATCCTTGATGTGTACTCTTATGATTCTGGTTTCCTTATCCATGAACAAAGAGATTTAGGCTCAATAGTCTCTCAGGTTCCTACCAGTTCTGAATTTGTGTGCTTATATCAAATTAAAAATTATTCCAGCATCTAGCAAAGTACCTAACACAGGAAACACACTCAATAAATGTTGAAATAAGGAATTAATTAATTAATGAAGCATTCATTTTCCCTGTTTTGTCAACCTTTATGTGATTCCTATGGGCACTTTTTTCCTTTGACATTTCCATGTTTATTTTCAAATATACATAATTAGTCAGCTTTAATTGGGCCATTGTAATGTCAAATTTATTTGGTGAGCAGCAATTGAAGAATTTGGTAGTGAACTCCATATTAAAACAAAAACAATCTGTAACATGTAATTGGGAAACATTCACAATAAAATTTATAATATAATAATACAGATTAAAGTAATACAGATTAATTTGGACAATTTGAAATATGCAAAGAAAAACAACTACAACCCAATTATCCAGAGTTAAATAGCAATTTATTTTTTACTTTCCTCTAATTTTTTCCTACATTTAGTTTTTTTTAATTGTATATTGCTTTATTTCTTTGCAATTGCAAATTTCTCTGTTGTTTTCAGGTAACATTTAGGCTTCTATTTAACTATTAAATGTGTCAATTTAGTCACAGAACAGAATAAACCAAAAAAGACTAGAACCCAGTGGCAAACATATAACTAGGTGAGAGAACTTCATCCAAGATGGCTCCTAGACAAAAGGAGGGCCTTTTAGGCATGCGGTGTCTGGTACATCCACTTGGGCTGTCAGGTGTTCAGGCAAAGAGCTGACCTCAGAAAGGGGGAGGAAGTTCACATGGCAGAAGTGTGTGCTGATGGACGGCATCAGATCAACATCAGAGTGGACCAGACAGTGGGAACGGGGGTATCGCGGCAGGCAGATACTATAAATGGAAAAACTAGCTGTAGCCATTAGGCGATGATGAACATCAATTTATTCACAGCACTTACTTTGTGCCAAACACCCTACTGGGCACTAAAAGTTCAGTGAAGAATAAGACCCAGTCCAACGAGAGATCTAAGAAAGCAAATACACAAAGTATCTTGTGGTGAGTACTCCACAAAGACGTCCCGGAGGAGAAATGCTGTTTGAGGAGGTAACTGGCTGCTTCGGTAGCCGAGTAGGTCTGCCTGCAGTTTTATGGTAAAGCCTTAGAGGAATGGGCGGCTTGGGATTAGGTGTGCATTCTGGAACCTAAAAGGGAAGACATAAGACCTAGGTCAGTCCTCCAGGAACCAGGTGGAAACTTGGTCAAAGGAGCACAATTGCAGCCAATGATTAGTATTAGTATTACGTTCCTAGGGCTACTGTAACAAAGTATCAAACACTGGGTGGCTTTAAATAACAGAAATTTATTGTCTCCCAGTTCTAGAGTCTAATTCAGTTTATTTGCTAACCATCGATTGAAGAATATTGTAGCCTATATATTGTCTCCAAAGTCAAAGTTTCAGCAGGATTGATTGGCTCAGACAGCTGTGAGGGAGAATCATTGCATGCTTCTCCTGGCTCCTGGGGGTTTGCTGGCAATCTTTGGCTTGTGGATGAATCATTCCAATCTCTGCCTTCATCTTCAAATGGCCTTCTCCCTGGGGCTCTTTCTTTTCCCTCTGCGCATATCTTTTTCTGTGCCCAATTTCCCCTATTCATAAGGACACCAGTCATATTGAATTAGGGCCCACTGTAGTGACTTCATTTGAACTTGATTCCCTCTGGAAAGACCCTATTTCCAAATAAGGGAACAGTCTGCGATACTGAGGGTTAGGACTTCAACACACCTTTTTGAGGTTACACAATTCAACCCATAACAGTATCACATGCACAAAGTCAGAGGAACATTTTAAAAAGCATAATTTAGAAGAATAATCCTGATTGACTGGTTTAGGATTGTTTCTGGGAAACAATGACAGGACTGGAATCGTAGGCTAGCAAGCGATTTTGCTGAACATGAGGCTTAAAAGCCGAAGAGGACAGGACATTAAAGTATATCTAAGTATCCTGGAGCCCTTAATAAAAGTGCTGTCAAAGCCCTCAAATTCATTTAGTCAGCCTGTATTGGATAAACTTTTAGTTTTGCCTTCTCCTCTCAGCTGTGCTTAATTGACTCCAGAAAGTACAAACTATATTTTCTTTTCCTCCCTGGCAGCTGTGAAAGATAAACCTGGAAAATGACAACAAAGGCTCTACAGAGCGCTCTGCATCACCTCCTCTGCAGTGATGGTCACTTGTGAGGAAGTGATCAGGGTTCTGTGGCCCCGTAGCCCCAGGTGAAGGGAAATTACCCATACACTTAAATGAGATTTGATGATAAAACTCATACTTTTGAATTAAAAATCTATTTTGTGATTTAAAGCATGTATATTGGATGAACTTTGCAACTTTAGATAATTTGCCTAATCTTCACTTTCAGACATCAATGAAGGTAACTTTATTATGAAAAAGAAGTATGCACATTATTGAAGGCTAAATTGTAGATAACATGCTTTTAGAGAATCTAATTAGCAGACTTTCGTTCATAAGAACAAGTTTACAGTCTGCACAGCACCTGGCATGGACAACGTAGTACAGTTTTGGGGGAAGAATACTAGTTTAGCAATCTGATAACCATATTCTTATTCTATTTCACCATGGGCTCTCATGGGGCTGTTTTTTCCTGTCCATGGACAAAGAAGTTCAGGCCAGTTGACCTCTTAGCTTCCCAGGAGCTCTGAAATTGTGTGCTTATACTAAATTAAAAATGATAAATTCTTCTTTTATAAATAATGAATTATACAGTCTTTGAGAAGTTTCTCTTCCCAAAATTCCTTTTCAAGCCAGCCCTGATGGCCTAGTGGTTAATGTTTGGCATGCTCCACTGTGGTGGCCTGGGTTCGGTTCCCAGGTGTGGAAGCACACCACTGGTTTCTCAGTAGCCATACTGTGCATCGGCTCACATAGAAGAACTAGAAGGCCCCACAGCTAGAATACACAACTATGTGCTGAGGCTTTGGAGAGGAAAAAGGAAACAAAAGAGAGGAAGATTGTCAACAGATGTTAGCTCAGGGGGATTCTTTCCTAGCAAAAAAAAAAAAAAAAAAGCTTTCTATTGAGTTCATCATTGTCTCTTAAAGTGTATAGATCATTTTGCTTTAGTACAGAATGGAAATTCTGCAAACAACTTGCAAAAAAATAAAGCACTCACACAGAGACATGCACAGTAACCAAGAGTACCTCTGGCATTTTTGTTTAGTGGTGGCTAAAGCTGAATTTTTTTAAGGGTTTAAAATGAACATGTATCTTGTTCTTTCCTAAAAAAGGATGAATTCAAACATGAACGTATATGAATTTTATGAAGCTGTTTGAAATGTTGACCTGCTTAACATTCATAGACCACTTCGGTGCTAATTCCTCCTGCAGCAAAAGCACCAGAAAACTGAAAAGTAGAGGAATTAATTAAAAGGAAAATCTGCAAAATCCATTAGAGCTAACCATGCTCCCCAAAGGCATTGATAACACAGAGACGTGATGGTTACTTGCTTATCCGTCTGATTTCGGTTGGTTTGGGCACACAAGGTTAGTCCTGTGTAGTAGTTCTGAAGTCAAGTATGAGTTCTAGAGTTCCGGTTAATTAAATTTGTTTACTAACCATCAATTGAAGAATATAGTAGACAACACAAATCAGTGCTCTAAAAACTCTAATGTCAATACTTTTGATTTTTGAACTAAGAGCAGAGAGAGAAGCAAAGAGCTCTGAAACCTGGCCCTGAATGCCTACTGCTTGGTTCCTCAGGGGGTTTTTGCCCAATAAGAACCGCAGGGTCAGGCACACTGTGAGCTCTGATGCACTTCAGAAAAGGACACAGAGCCTGCCTGGCAGGTTCCCAGGGCCAAGTGCTGTGAAAGCACGGAGCACAGCTTGCAGAGTGCTGGAGATGGACCATATGCAGAGGGCCAGAGAGAAGCGCTTCAGAGTTGAGTTGAGCTGAATGTTCTGGTCAGGGAAAGGTCAGAGTCTGGGCAAGTGCAGGAACAGCAGGGCCTTGCCAACTCAGATGCCAAACATCAGGGCCATTCCAACTGGTAGCTTCCATTTGTTTTTAATTATCAGCCTACCAAAGGGACTTTTGTTTCTTGTAAATAAGGATGACAAACAAATTAAGCTCTAGCAGGTGCAACAAGCTTATTTTGTCCTGAGCTAAAACTGTCCTAGCTAAGATGTAACTTGACAAAGAGAGCTGGTGACAAGGAAGTTATTTTTTTCTTCTTCCACATGAAAACTTTTCGTTGCAGTTTCTAAGCAAAAAGATGCACAGGCAAATGCAGTTGTTGTAGCAAATTATCTTTATTTTAGAGTGATTATTAAGGCAGTTACTGACGGCTGCATTGTTTTGATAAAAAAAATATTCAGAAGTTGGTATTTGAGCTCAGTCTTGCCAAAGTTTGAAGTTTCCATCCAAGAAGCTTTAATGGCTGGCTGCCATTGTGAAAGCTCCCTAGAGCACATGGGTCCAGCTGCTTCACTAAGCGGTATTATGGTGCCATTTCTGAGGGGGATAATGAAATTCCAGCGAACAGGACTGTGTCTGTAAATCAAAACTTTGACTGCGAGGAACCCGATTTTCCCCCAGGGTAACAGGAACAAGGCATTAATATGGTAATTTGAGACTGAATTCAGCTCCCGTGATTTTGTATTAATTCTCCCATTTATGCCCGTGCACACGTCAATCGGAAAATCCTTTAGTGGAGTGGACAACCAGCTGTCCAAGGTGGGCGAGGTCTGGTCCTTCACAGAGGCAGAGACACAGATTAGGTGTTCTCTTGGGGCTCTCCCCAATCAGGGCTCTGAATGCTCAGCTTATCTCATGCAAACTTGGTTTCCCCTAGAGAGTTTTTCAACAGCGCTTTGCTTTTGCCAAGATTTTCTTTTGGTTTAGCTTAATTAATAGTGATCCAGAGAAACCAAATAAGCTATTTGTGGTCCTGCGTGAATACTGACGCTCTTCCCTGTTTTACGAGATATTTATATTGGACTTAATAACTCAGAAATACCTGAAAGAATCATTGAATATGGAAAGAAAAAACAATGTCTAGATGTTCTATCTTGTTTTCTTCTTCTGTTCTCATGGAGTTTTAATTATTTAAGATATTTTAACACATTGTAAAAATTTTAAGCGATTGGAAGCAGTGCCTGTTATATCTATACCACATCATCAATAAACAGAATTGTACTAGAAGATGAAAATAGCTCTCCTTATAATATTTTAGAATTTTGCTTATTCAAAAGTATCTATAAGAGTCCACTATGTGACAGACACCACGTGAGGAGCCGTGAATGCAAAAATAAAATAATATGGCATAGTCCTGAAAGAGAGTTCACTTACTGAGGAGTCAAATATGTGAACAAGTTCAGTGTTATTATATAATTGCTGAAATAGAATTATGCACATGGTGCAGTTGGTGTATGGAATAAGTAGAGATCAAAGAACACTTTACAGAGGATGAGGCATTTGAGCCAGGATTGAAAGGATGCATGGAAGAGAAGAAATGTGGATGTGGGAATTGTAGGTGGAAGGCACAAGCAGGCAGAGATGCAAAGGAATTAACAGGGCACGTGGTGTACTTGTGGAGGCACAAGCATGTTGATATAACTGGAATGGAAAGTTCAAAGGGAAATTCCTGGTAATAAGATTGGATTGATAAGAACATGTCAGATCACGAGAGCAATAACATATTTTTATATTTGATAGAGTGCTTATTATGCGACAGATGCCATGCTAAGGAATTAGAGAGACACTATTTGTAACAGGTTAATGGTATAATCAGATTGTCACGTTAGAGAGGTTATTCTGAGAGACAAAAACCTAAATCTAAAGTTTCAAGAGGCTAGTCAGGATGTTATTGTAATAACATGTGTAATAATACTGCACTCAAGAAGGATATCCTACTCCAGCTTTTGAAATGATCTCTTTCCTGTTTCTCCTTCCCACTCGCTGACTAGGTTAATTTCTTCTTCTCATCTTTCACATGGTTCACCCCAAGGGGCCTTGGCAAACACACAGACTAGGTTAGGTCTCATTTTATACATGGACATCCCACTCTGAATATTTTCTTTATTGCCAATTGTACTAACTGCAATTAACTATCTTTCTAATTATTTGTTTAGCATCCATCATCCATTAGCTTGTTGACATCATGACGACAGTGGTGGAATCTGTCTTGCCTAGTAGAATCTTTAGCAAATGACAGGTGCTCTTTCTATATTTTTGTGTAAATAAATGATAGGGAATGTAATTTTGGATAAAAGAAGTTGAGTAAGAGGAATGTTAAAAAGGTAGGAATGAAAGAGCTTGGCAAAAGAACAAAAGTAGACTATAAAAGACGAATCCTGGATGAGTACCAAGTTTCTAGCCTGAATAACTTTAGGTGCCATTATTAAGAGTTATGACTAAATTGTGGGGAAAGGAGACTTTGAGCTTTGCTATATTAATCCATTGGATCACAGCTCATATTAAATTAAATTTTGTTGTCTTTTAAAGGATTTGGTGTCATCCTAGTCTCACCCCAGTAGATTTTCAAAGATTTTTAACGTAGAATGTTTCTGTGGAAGATTAACACATACTATTTAGGTTGCTTATTCTTTGCTTCAGGTTCAGAAGATTATCTCTCTGTATTTTTGTCCTCATATTTCTAGCATTCCTCCTTTATTGAGCTGGGCTCCTTTGGCATATGGCGTGATAACTTTTAAAAATTTTCCAATTCATTAAGTTGAAGTTAAAGATTGTTATCTTTGCAATCAGACCCAGTTTTGGTATGAGTTTGTGCTTAAATATGAAATTAAAAAATCTATGATTATCTTAATGTTTAAACCTCTAATTGTGTAAAACCCGATGCCAGTTAAAGAAAGATTTCCAAAAGCAGCAGGTAAGTCTTTAACATCAAAAACTGCCATGCAATCATCTCATTGTTGATTGTCTTTTTATTTAAATGAAAAATATTGTCTGTTTCTTTCCAGTTACACCCAGAGAAAAAGAAAAAGTAAAAGAAAAAGAAAAACCTGAAAAGAAAGGTATGGAGTTATTGTTATTGCTATTTTCAACACACTGGTCCCTCCCTCCTTTGGCTTCTTTCTTTACGTCAGATTTTAAATGACCATGAATTTATTTTTTTAATTATATTATGACAATTTCCTTAGAATTGAATCTGAAAAGAGTAATTTCTGGGTTGAAGGAAATAAAATACTTAAGACTCTTGAACTCTGTTACTAAATTACCTTTCAGAAGTGTATCCGTTTTTCCCCTGGCAGTTTCAAGACTTCCTTAGGCAGTAACGATAATATTATTTCAGAAAATATTAGCCAATTTGATAGATAAGAAAGCATATCTCATTATTTTAACTTGCATCCTTTGATTACCTATTAGACTGGACTTTTTACATATTTTTTCATATTTATTTATTTATTTAGAATAGGCAATACAGTGTCATTGTTCAAAAATTAAAAATCCGTTGTGAAAATCATCCTCCTGCCTTACGCCCAGCCTCCATAAACTACTTTTATGAGCTTTATGTGCATCTTTTCAGAGCTTCATGGTGCATTTATAAGATAATACATATTTTTATTTTTCCTATTTTTTACACAAAATTTATCGTGTCCTATATTCTAGCTTTTGTAATTTAACAATATATCCTAGAGATCTTTCCATATTAGTAAATAGATATTTTCCTCATTCTTTTTAAAAAGCTGCATAGTATTTAAATAGAGATATTTCCTTCCACTGTATTTTTAACTGTTTCTTATTTATAGATTGAGAGATTTAATTATGATTTCTAGTGATGTATATTTCTTGTGTAATTGTTGGCACTCATTGCCCATTTCTCCTGATGATATGTGTGTGGGTCATTTGTGTATACATCCCTGGTGTATCACTTTTCAAGTATTGTTCTCAGTTAGCTTTGTAGTTAATGTTAGGGTTTCTGTTTGTGTGAGTGGACATGTGTGATTCATATATGTGTGTATGCATGTCTGTGTGTGTCTTTAGATTCTTGAATTCGTATATGACTAGACATGTTGATATTTTCTTTTGGTATTTCTGCTTTTGAATCTTCATCCAAAGATTGATTCAATAGCTACTAATATTTTCCTCAAGCTTTTAAAATTAGTTTCATGTTTTACATTTAACTTTAATTCATCAAAAGTCCATTTTAATAGATGATGTGAAATAGAATTTTAATTTAACTTTTTGCTGTTGTTTTAGAGCAGATCATGACTGGGATATTTGGGCTAGATTTCAGCTGATTTGTGTGTCCGTAATATGTATAGCCTGCTGAATTATCTTATTTTGTGAAACATTCCACCTAGGTCGAATGTTTTACAATATTTAGCAATCAGATCAGTTGATACATGCTTCAATCTTCTTTATTCTATATTCTCACTTGAAAATTTAAATTAAATAGTTGCTATTTTATTAATGTTTACTTAGTGATAATATCCGTGAATTTCAACACAGCCTTCTTTTTTGCTCTAGTAACAGGTGTCTGTTTCTCATCCGCTATTGAGTTACACAGAATATTAGCATCAGGTTCCGTGTACTCTGACTAAATGGAATCACCTGATATTTCTTGTTTTTTCAACCTTCACAGTGTCCATTTTTTGCTAAAAAGTAGTTGAGAATTTGTTACCCTTAAACTGTAAATGTTGCAGGAAATTTTTGCAAATTGAAAAGCGGAGACATAGTGCTGCATTGTAAGTGCCCTTTTACTTACTGTATACCACTAAAGGAGTTTGTTTTTTATGAGATGAGTTATTATACTGTAGCCCCATGACCTTGTGTGAACTGTGTCCTGCTTAGTCTGGTGTCATGCTCCTTCAACTGACATTGTCCAAGCTATTGCCCATGACCCCAAATGATAGCGCAGAGGACTGTGGGGGCAGGCTGAGAGGTGGAGAGGCTGAAACCCTGGAGGGGAGGAGTCTGCTTTCTAGGTAGCTCTGAGCTGCCAGGGTCCCTTGGTCTTCAACTGGATGTTATGCTTTAAGCTTTCTGTGAGGCTTGCGTCATTTCTCCAAGATTCTGGGGAAACTATTCATAGACTGTATTTTAAAAGAATAGTTTTTTAAATACCTACTTTGAGCACATCCTTTCTTTTCATAATACAAGTAAAGCTGATGGACATTACTATTCTCGTTATATAGTTGGAAATAGTGGAAATGGGGCGCCAATGTTTTACTTTAATGATTTGGCTCTTTCCTTAACTGTTTCCAACTGTTTAATTAAATCCTTTTTTATCATTTAATTTCCTATAGTTTCTTTAATTCCCATTATTATTCTCCCTTAAATAGTATGTGAATGTTGAAAAACATATGGTGCTTTAGGAAATACCAGAGCACACAGTTTAATATATTTGAAATATAGGAATAAGCTGCACATGCTTTTGTGTTTCTCAGAAGTCCTTTACCTAAACTCTTGACAGACACAAGATTTTACCAGTCTATGTAAATAAAAGTTAATAAAATATATCCGTATTAATTTATTGCATAAAAAATGAGAAGGTATAATTTGTCAGGAATCATGTCAAGTACTGTTCAATTAAGAAGCTGCACTCAATCAGTAATCTTTATGATTATTTTATCTTCTATTGATGGTTCTCAACCAAAGGTGCTATCCATTAGGGAGTATTTGAAAAAATTCTTGGATGTCAAATTGGCATTGGAGTGGCGAGCTTTTGGTAAGCAGGGACCAGAGAAGTAAGCATTTTGTCAATGCATAAGACAGTCCCTTACAGGGAGACCTACCACTCAGTTGTGTCCTTGTGGACAAACTCTGTGCATCATCAAAGCTCTAGTCCTGACTTTAATATTTTTCGTCATTAATCCTAAAGAGAGTACTTCTTCCTGAAAAAATGATGTATTTTTTGACAAATTCTTGTGAAATTGCTCTCTCAGTTTATTTTTCCTGAAAACTTTATCTACTTGAAATAGTAACTTTAAAAAAGAGGGTAAGACTAGTTTCCAAAATGCTTTCTAAGTCTTAATACCAAGCCTTTCAAACTGGGTTCCATACAGTTATTGTTACTTCGATAACCCTTTATTCCTGAGTTAGGCTCAGTAATGTCATCATCCTTCAAATCGTTCTTGATTTTGGTGGCTATAAAACTGAGGTAAAGAGAAATATTGGTCTTGAAGTCTATTAAAGTGTACTAATATAAAATTTTCTGTTTAAGCAACTCACAAGGAAAAAATTGAAAGAAAAGAAAAACCAGAAACAAAGACAGTGACAAAAGGTAACTTTTCCCTTTATTATTTCCATAACAATTTTATTTTTTTTACTTTATGAGATTACATTTTGAGTAACAGATAACTGGAAGATTGTAAGCACTCATTTACATAAAAATTAACTTGGTCTTACATTTAAAATTTACTATCTAAAGAATAATAAAACTGAACATTTGAAATAATAGAACATCTCAAAATGTGAGAGGAAAATGAAGAGCTTCCTCATATGTGATAGGCAGAATTTTGGCCCCCATGTCTTTTACCCCTTGGTGTCATCCCTGTGGCTATGTTCCATTACATGGCAAAAAGGAGTTTGCAGAGGTTGTTAAGGTTGATCTAAAATAGGAAGAGTACTCTGAATTAGAGTACTCTGGTTCGGTGTAATCTCTTGAACCTTTAAAAGCAAAGAGATGTGGCAGAAGAGAGATTTGAAGTGTGAGAACCACTTGCCTCCCATTGCTGGCTTGAAATTGAGGGGAGCCCATGGAAACCATGAGAAGGATGTAAATTCTGCCAACAAATTGAATAAGAGTGGAAGCCAACTCTTCCCAGAGCCGCCAGTAAAAAATGCAGCCCTGTTGATAACTTCCTTTTAGCCTCCTGGGCCCTAAAGAGAGAACTTGGCTGAGCCACATTGTGCCAAGACTTTTAGACCATGTAAACCAGGAGATAAATGGATGTTGTTTTAAACAGCTAGGTTTGTGGTAATTTGTTACTATAGCAATAAGAACCTAACACAACATATTTGGTTTATAGCTTTTGACCAGTATTATACTTTGAGTTTGATTTTAGAAAATTCAAATTCAGGATTTCTTTTTTTCAAGAAGAAAGGGTAATGAATACAGCTTGATCAATATTTTAAACCATTGAGAACCAAAAGTGTCTTAATAATAGCCAAAGAAAAAAATCAATTAAAATATCTATGTAATGTTCTATATTTTGGAAGATTGCATAAACCAGCTTTTGCTGTTCTAGATTTGTTTACCAATTATTTAATGTTAGAAAAATATGGATTCTAACTGATAGTTCAATCTTATCTCCTAAATTTTAATTTCCTCCTTATATTTAAAATGTAAGTTTTATGTGATCAGTATATTTTAGAAATCCCAATCCAATATTTTGCAGAGACTAATCATTTAGATAAATATTAGAATCTATTTTCAAAATTTAATGTGTTTATCTACACAGTTAGATATAATAATAAGATATTGGTGGCAGATATATTTTTTACTAAATATTTCTATGAGACAATTAAATCTAATTTTATGAAAGTTAAGCTAGACGAATTGTAAATTGAGACTTTGTTTCCTAGAGAGTAGCATGAATTTAATTTCAAGATGGAATTTGTAATTAAATACATGTTATTTTACTCTATTTGATTCTCTTCTGTTTGATAGATGTGAGTGAAAATAAATTCACATATATATGAAATCTTAAAGCTAATAGGGATGTTAGAGATCATCCCAGTTAATTACCTAGTTTAGCAGATAAAGAAACTTACCTTCAGGGAGAGAAAACAATTTGGCCAGGTCATATAAATAGTAAGACAAAACCCCAAGTGAACTGAATATAAATCAAGTGTTCTTTCCAAAGATAATTAAAGTTCTTCAAGCATAAGTTATTCCTTCAACAAATATTTATTTAATACTGCATTAATTATTTATTGCTATTCAAAAAATTACCACAAATTTAGAGGCATAAGTCAACACATTTATTATCTCACAGTTTCTGTGGGTCAACAGTCTGGGCATGGCTTGGCTCAGTTCTCTGCCTACTGTCTCTCACAAGACTTTAATCAATGTGTTAGACAGGGCTGCAGTCCCATCTGAAGTCTCAGCTGGGGAAGGATCATTTCCAAGTTTACTTACATGCTTGTTGACAAGATTCAATTCCTCAGGGCTTTTGACTGAGGCCTCAATTCTTTCTGGCTGTGGGCTGGAGGCCATTGTCAGATTCTTGACACGTGAGTGTCACTACTATGATAACTGGCTTCACCAAACCTATTAAGAGAGAGAGTCAGCTAACAAGACAGAAATAACAATCTTATGTAGACTAATCATGGAAGTCACATATTCTTGAGTAGCAGCAAATTCTCAGGCTAGCCCATATACGAAGGGAGAGGTTTACACAAGGGTATGAATATCAGAAGATGGGGAATCCAAGGGGCCAACATTGAGTTGACCTGGCCTGCCACAAATCACAAATACTTTATCTATACACTTATATTCTTCTGGGGGAGATCATATAGATATAGATATAGATGTAGATATAGATACAGAATTATGCACTGCATAACGATGTTTCAGTCAATGATGGACAACATAGACACCATCCAGGTTTGTGTAAGTACACTCTATAGTGTTTGCACAATGATAAAATCATGTAATGACACATTTCTCAGAACATATTCCCACTGTTAATCAATGCATGACTGTAGATATATATATGATATATATCATATATTTAGATACACAAACACTTGCCTATCTCCAATTTTTCTTTTTTATTTTATATATCTATATATACATTATGTTAGGAATGTAGGAAGTGCATAAAAAATTCTCTTTGTCTAATAAGTAATTTCAGGGAAAACAGAATAAGATTTAAAAGGCATATACATCATAGTAGTATGTAACATTTAAGTTAGAAACAAAGAGAACCTGTTACATTTGGAAGGTATGGCCGGAATTAAAGCAGAATCTCCCTCGGAAGAGCTTTGATTCCCAGAGGCACTGCTGTGGAACACAGCGCATTTCTTTCTCTGTTTCAAGCACAGCCTGCCCAAGGGCAGCAGCTGGCTGAACCACCTCAGGATGTCCTCTTGGGAAAGACTGGACTTTTCAGTGTCTACCCTGGGAAACACATGTAGGACCCCCTATCCTCTTTGAAAACTAGTCTATTTCTATAGTGAATTAAAAATAACAAAGACAAAGAAGAAGAAGAGAATGGTGGAAAGAGAAGTGACTGGAGTAAGCCAAGTTTGGGCCAGGCTGTCTAACTGTCCCAGAAGTAAAAGTTTTCAACTATCTGTGTTTGATGAAGTAGAGGAGGTTACTACTGTTTTGATTATTTTCAAAAGATTTTCTGTTGCTTTCACTGGGTCTGTGTATATTTACACCTCTCCTCATATGTCTTAAAATACATTTTTGATAATATCAGCATAGTTTAATATTAATAACATGATGCAATTTAGTGTAATGGGGAGATGGGTTAGGCATTCTGTTCTATTGCTTCTGCTCCTGACTCATTAGTTGTGCTATCTTTGGCAAATGGCTTTTTTATTTGGATTTCTCATGTTTAAAATGAGTGTAATAAAGCAATTCCTGCTAAACAGCATATTCTGTGTAAGTTCTAGGGAATTTCCAAACAGCTCTAGGAATGCAAGACATGTGGATTTAATATTAGAAATTTCTATGAACTTACTTTTCAGGGTCCAAATTCTTTTGCTCACATTATTTTACTTATCTCCATAGCTTCCTTAAAGGAAGAGATAGCTACCGTGGTGATTTTGTTTTTCAAGATCAGAGAAACTGAGGCACAGAGAAGTTAAGCAGTTGGTAGTTCTTGAATGAATGAGAGTTGAAATTAGTTATTTTCTGACACCAAAAACGTAGAGTTTGTAAAATGTTTATTGAGTAATGTGGTTTCCTTACTTTGGCATAAAACATTTTGGTTCTGGTACAGTTCCTAATAGGTAATGCTAATCCCAAATTGGATCAAATTTGCTGATGTCGTTCTTTTGAATCGGCCATTTTGTTTTCCATTTGAAAAAAAGTCATGAATTAAATGTCTTCGTAAATAGAGCTGGGTGATTTGAATATAACCTGACATGCTCTTTGCTTTTTTGTTCCCTAATGAACTCTTAAGTGCAAATGTCACTTAAATTCTTTTTGAGAAAAACCAGGAAAAGTATTTTGCACAAAGTTTAAGAATATTTACCCAGTCTGATAAAAATAAAGTTCTGGGTGTTGCTTTAGCTTCATGGTGTCTTCCTCATTATATCGACATCATTGGTGCATTCTCACACAGTTTTGTTTTTAATATGAAACAAAGTTGTCTGTTTCAAAGATGAAAGTCATTGACAAATGTCTAAAATAGGGAAAATTTTGTTATTTTTATACTTAAGACCATTGATAAAAATTGGTTTTTAGATATGGTTCTGTCTTTAAGAAAATTATCTTTGCCCATTTATAAATTATAATAACATTAAAGTAGATCTAAATTTCACATATCTTTAATTCCGTAGTATGAAGCTAAGGTTAAATTAACTGCTACCCACAAAGAGTGGGTAGGTGTCATTTAGGGTAACCAAAATGACAATTTAACATGCAAAGAAAGTATAAACAAAAAACTAGTTGGCAAATTTTCCAAGTTTTGTCAAGTTCATTTCTAAACACATGTTTACGTATGCAATCTATATATCACTATATTATACACATGATCTGAACATAGTGAAACATTTACTATTTTCTCTCCTGGATCAAAATTGCGAATTCAGTAAACATTTATTCTCTGTTTTCTGGTAGGGAAGACAGATAAGTGAGCAACCATCTGTAATACAAGGTATATGATAGGGAATAGCTTGTGTGTGTTAGTAAAAGTTGAGGCAAATCAAAGCCCAGGTGAAAGAATGATTAATTCTCATGGCAGAGCCATTTGTTCCATGTGAATTTCAGAACGCAAAATTTATATAGGTGGAAAACATGGAAGATATAGACAATGCAGCCTGGCAATGTTTGACATGGAAAATACACAAGACATTCAAGAAACAGAAAGTAGCCTTGTGGAGGAAGATGCTATGAGAGGAGAGATAGGATGGAGCCAGACTTCGCAGGGTTTTAAATGCCATGCTAAACTTTCCTCGGTTAGGAATATTACCTTGCTGATCTTTAGAGCTCCAGCAACTAGCTCAGAGCCCAGGCCATGGCTTTCTGGAAGGGTTTGTTAGGGGAAGCTATACAAGTTGTATTCGTCTGAGGTGCTGTTGGCTATCTCAGTGGCACTTTCTCTCTAGACAGAAACTAATAAATATTTTGGTGTGAGGTTCTGGAATGAGCTTGAGTTAAAGTCATTTTCAGAGAGCTGGTGGTTTTCTGTGATAGAAATGTATGAGTCTGCCGTAGAAAAGAGCAGAACTCAGCAAAGGAGATTTAGAAATGGTTTAAAGGAAGTAGAAGAAATTCCTGATTGAATATAGTCACGGAAGCCACAGCGATGTTGGAGTTTGTGGAATAACTGGGTGATTTCTGTTTGAGAGTTTTATGGTCAGGTAACTTGGGGAAACAGTGCATGGTGTAATCCTCCTCCTTGAAGATCCTCAATACACTTCAGCTTTGAGAGATTCCATAGTAATCAAACCAATTTGACTTAGTATTTTCAAATTTATTTGATTATAGGAATTTCCTCCTACCCCTAACACAGTATCAACATCTCCTTGCAAAGTCTCCAAGGAACAGTGCTTTGGAGGGTGTTGGTCCCGTCAGTTAAATGCAGCGGCACAGATGATTTTGGTTTTGCAAGCATCAGGCATTATCATTTTCATTCTCTTCTTCATGGGACCTCACAATACTATCTCGTCTTTGTCTCAAATTCTTGCTTAGTGTACTAAAGTCAAGAAAATTGATTATAGTTTTCATCAAGTTCTTCAACATGAGAGACAATAAACGCTATCCATTACATTGGCAAATGAGGTGAGAGAATCCAACACTATAGTAGACTTACTGTGATATCCGGTGATTATGTGTGATCCCGTAGAATAAATAATGTCTAGGGGCCGGCCCCGTGGCCGAGTGGTTAAGTTCATGCGCTCTGCTTCAGCGGCCCAGGATTTCGCCAGTTCAGATCCTTGGCGTGGACATGGCGCCACTCATCAGGCCATGTTGAGGTGGCATCCCACATGCCACAACTAGAAGGACCCACAACTAAAAATATACAACTATGTACTGGGGGGATTTGGGGAGGAAAAAGCAAAAGAAGGAAAGAAGACTGTGTTGATGTTTCTATTTCTAGAATGACTTTTTAAGATATTCCAGTTGTGAAACAAAATGATCACATGCTTTTAAAAGGTCTCTTTTATTGGGTTCTTTGGTGTGGGCATTACCTTTCACTGAACATGCCTGGATATACGTCCCCAATACCTCCTTGTTGATATGCTAAGGTCCAGACTACCTAAAATATGATGTTTTCAAGTACAAGTTTAAGAAGAGCCCAACTAGCAAGTGAGCTGCATTTCTTTCTTTTTTTTAAATACTCTAACATGACACTTCATGAACTATATACAAGTCAGATAATAGTCACAAGTGTTTATGTCAGCGACACTATTTCTCTATTGTTTTTTCTTTTCTCTTTCTTTTTAAATTGTTCTTAACAACCAAAGAGAGATGAAATGCTGTGTTGGTAAATAAACAAAAATAATCCAACTTTTCTCTAACTCTATACAGAAGACAAGAAAGCTAAGACTAAAGAGAAGACTGAAGAAAAGACTCAAAAGGAAGTGAAAGCTGGAAAACAGGAGAAAGTGAAGCCAACAGCTGCAAAAGGAAAAGAAATTCAGAAAACTTCGCCGAAACCCAAAGAGAAGGACAAGAAAGAACCGGCAGCTGTGTCTAAGCACGAACAGAAAGGTAAACACTCAGAGGAGGCGGCCAGAGGTTCTAAGAGAATATTGGGCAAGAAGCAGATGCAGTGAAATTAAAAACTGAAAAAGACCAAGATCAGACTCCAAATGGGAATAAAAGACTTGTATAAGTAAATATGCCTGGAAAGAAATACAATAATTTGGGAATGAAAATTTATTTATAGAAATCCTAAAATGTGTCCACATATCTAAAGATGCATTTTGAATAATTTTTAAAAGAGGATTTGAATTAGTATTTGAAGGTTGAGCATAAATGTTGAATTCTTGAGATAAGAGATTTCTATGAAGAAGTGGAACAAAAATTGTATGTATCCTCCTCCTTGGAGAAGAGCAGTCCAAGAAAAATAGCAACAACTCTCAAGGAGTTTTTAAAGGGGTGTATGTTCAAATCATGTAGAATAAGTATCATAAAATCTATCCATACATTCCTGTTGTCTCTGCAAGAGCACATAATTTAGAATATACATCGAATTATTAAATTCAGTTAATTTAGTAGGCAGGAAATTATAGGGGAAAGAACTCTCAAGTTTCTCTGCCAGCTGCCATAGACTAAATTTATGACTTTAGAAAGCTCAATACCTGACATATTGTGCTTCCTTTCAATAAGAACGATGTCAAACTTACATCCCTACTTCACAGAAATAGAACATTTAAATGGAGGTGGAATATGAATTGAAATTCTTTATGGAAAGATGCTATGTAAACATTATAGGGTGGACTTTTAAGAGGGCAGCTGAGAGCCTTATTGTCCCACATGCTGCCCCTGGTTGAATCTTTCCTAAGTCCATTCCTGGCTCCAGGCTGCTACACAGTCCTGACACTCGTACAGAAGATGGGATCTATTCTGTACGGACTATTCCCATAAATGTTTCTTAGGGGTGTTGAAAAGTAAAATTTTCCTTTACTCTGATAGTTTTGAATAATTTTAAAGAGTAAAATTAAGGAATGATTTCTATGAGATTTCACTGAAAAGTTTTAAAACTTTATTACTGAGTAAGCTATTTAGACAGTGGAACTGAAAATAATTTTTCCCCATTATAAGGCACAAGAGATGAATTGCAATCCACACTTTGGTTTTTTCGATTCTACATATAAATGAGATTATATGACAGTTGTCTTTCCAATCCACTCTTGTATTTTATCTTTGAATCACTTTTCCCCCCAAATTCACAAGTAATATCTATACACTTTGATTTATATGACAAAAGATGTATATTTTTTGAAAAAATGTTTTTAAAAGGAAAGGAAGGAAGGAGAGAAGAAAGGAAAAACTCTTTTCTTCATTTTGTTTTTTCAGGGATCCATAAAATTTTTAACTTAGGTAATTTTCATTTATTTCAAAGTAATTTTTAAAGATAGGAATGAAATTAAAACTTTGAAGCCCTAAAATCTTTTTCAATTTTAAAGATGATTGTATTGCTGTGGGAAATTTTTAAATATTTATTATTGCCTCTCTTAACCCTATATGTTGGGCCAACCCAGTTGCGTAGTGGTTAGTTTCACACACTCCGCTTCTGCAGCCTGGGGTTTATAGGTTTGGATCCCAGGAGCAGACCTAGCACCATTTTTCAAGCCATGCTGTGGTGGCATCCCACATAAAAACAAAGGAAGATTAGCACAGATGTTACCTCAGTGACAATCTTCCTCAGGCAAAAAGAGGAAGCTTGGCAACAGATGTCAGCTCAAGGCCAATCTTCCTCACAAAGGAAACATAAAAACAAAAAAATCTATGTTATTTATAAAATATTTTGGGTAGAAAATAAAAATATAGTAAATAAAGAGAAATTTCTTTTCCTAAGGAAGATTCGCCCTGAGCTAACTTCTTCTTTTTCTTTTTTGCTTGAGGAAGATTGACCCTGAGCTAACATGCAAGCCAGTGTTCCTCTACTTTATATGTGGGTTGCTGCCTCAGCATGGCTGAAAAGTGGTGTAGGTCCACGCCTGGGATCTGAAGCTATGAACTTGGGCCACCAAAGTGGAGCCTGCTGAACTTAACCACTAGGCCATGGGGCAAACCCTAAGAGAAAGTATTTTGAAGGACTATTTTACTGTGATAGAAGACAGAAAAATTAATCTTCTGATTCACTGATATGTTTATTTAAAACTATTATGAAGATCCTAAAGTACTTTACATTCTAGATTGCCCTTTAAAACAGAAAATAATCACATGAAAACAGCTGAAACACATCAAGTATAATTTTATTTTTTGTCCATCAATACAGTATGTAAAAATTCATACCAGTTATATATGGGAGCAGCAAAATACTTATCTAGCAACCAGCAACATGAACACACCTTTTGATGTTTATTTTCAGTATCGTTGGGTTTGGGTGAGCCATATTTTATTGATAGAGATACATCACTAGAACCTTTTCAAGTAATATTTATTTTCTAAGTCACATATATATTGTATTTTATTCCTATCAGTAATAAGAATTATTAAAGATCACGTTATATTACCTTTTCCATTTTCAATCTACTGTTTTCATTTCCACACAAAGAGTTACTTATCTATTAAAAAGCCGTTCAAATATCTCAGAGTTAGAAATAAAAGCACAAATGTGATTTTATCCACTAAACAAATACATTAGCCAAAGTAAGGCTCCCTATTGAGAACAGTTACCATCAATTAAATAAATGTATCTTTAGGTAAATAATCAAAACTTCCCCTCTAATAGCTGGTCAGACACATAAATATGTTTTTTTTTTAATTAAGCAAAGATTTAAGAGCATTTGCTTATAAAAAACCTAATCACATTATGGTTTTAACTGAACGTGAGAAAACCAAGACATAGTTTTTTAAATAATCTATTTGTGAGGTGGCTTTGATTTTGAGACTCTTGTATTGATGATTTAGTAAAACTGTTGAGTTCTCCTTTGGGCAAGGGATTATTTATTTGCTTAGCTTAAGTTAGACCTAATGAATTCGAGTCATTCTTTTCTTATAGGTTTCTAAACAGTTCTTTTTAAATAAATAAGGCCTACGGGTCTTTTACTGATTGGAAACAGATTTTTACATGGAGAACATACACTGGCAATTAATTATTTAGTATACATGCAAATATATTCATATGTGGTTACTCAATATTGTATATATAAACAATATATTTCTTCCCAAAGCATTGGGAATAATATGCCTATGTACATACATGCCTACCTACCATAAACTTATGCACACACTTATAGATCACATAATCGCTTTTTTTGTGGACCAATCTTAAACTGTTTAAAGTAGGTGAAGAAGAGTCAGCATTGCCCCCTGATTCTCTGGTGGTCTGTGGCAAATCTATGGGGAAAGAAAAATCAAACCTCCCACAGCTACGCTCCTTCTTTCTTATTAATTTATTTTCTAACAACTATCTAAATATTTGTGGCAGGCAGAGAAAGTATACTAAGGTGAATCTGCCATAGAACACTGCTGGACCACATATGCCCCTTCTTCATTAGAAGTTTTCAAAATTTCCTTTCTGTTGACATACTGCACCCAGAATGCATTTTCTCTCAGCTGCCACTCCACAGGGAACATCAACAGGACAGCAGCTGAATGACGTCCATCATTGCTCCCTGAGGACCAAGAAGGGGAGAAATGGACTGCATGTATTATTTCTAGAAGGATGTTCACTTGACAAAAAGTACTTAGGGAGTGGTGACCAAATATTAAATGACCTTATGTGAATTATTATCACATAACCCTGAAAGTTAGGATGACAGAACAATTACAGGTTTCTTTAGGAAACATTTTCTATTTTAATATTTGAGTTGCATTTAAAGAAACATCTCTGTAAAATGAATCTTCCAGAATCAAGAAGGCTTGGTTTTGCTTTTCTTTAGACAGTTGCAGCAGAAACACTGGGGATTGCCCAACATAGACTTACCTAGAATTCTTACACATTGTTAAGGTCAACATCCAAGATAGGTGGAAATGAACATCCTAATTTAAAATATTTCAAAATACCTAAAACATTGTAAAAATACTCTCTCATCTTCCTATTGATGTGTTGGTGTCATTAGAATGCAACATCACAGTATCATTTAAATATAACAGAAACCTCCTAAGTGTTGTAACTAAAATAATTTTCCGGGTTAAAAAGGTATTCTTTGAACTCATAAGAGATTTCCTCTTTTAAATTTGGAGCTCATAGAACTACTGGTGCATTAATTCAATGAATGATTTTTGTATTCAGAAAACATTGGTATAATAAATATAAGGATTTTACATTGCTAGTAATATAACATATAGACTAAGTTTCATTACACTTTCAACATTTAAAGAAGAAACTCTGAAGCGTGAAGATTTTAGTTAATTCAATATACTATTCCACATGTTATGTACATAAACATCCTATCACAACTTGGGGTAGAGAACAATATTGCATTTTGGGGGATTGTCCCAACTCTCCAAATTCCAAGTAGCCCCTGCATTGTAAACTTCTGACGCACGTGCATTCTTCGTTCCTGTTGCTGAAGGCTATAGCGCCACTAGGAATCATTGTGAAAAAAAAAATTGAGGGATGTTAGATCAGTGATTCTGGAAACATGGTCTAATTAGACTTTCCTGAGGAGTTTGTTAAACTCCTTTCCAGACTCATGGAACTATAGTTTTTTGGGCGATGGGGCCTGGAAATCTGCATTTTAACACATTCGCTATCTTTTTGATATTTAAGTTGCCCTTTGAGAGCTATTTCTTAATTGTAGGAAGGACACATCTAGAAAGAGTAGAGTCACTTAAGCTACTGAAACAAAGGGGAAAGATTCACAGTTTTGGGAAGTCCACCCTTGCCCAACCTCAAATTTACCATTCAAGGGAAATATACATTTTCATTTTGCTTTATCTTGCAACCAAATTGCCCATTCTACAGCTTTGCTCAGGAAAACGATTATGTCCTTAATCTTACTTCTCTCCTGTACCATAGGGTTCCTAGGGCCTGGTATCAGAAACCCCAGCTATTACTGCCAGTACGTCCAGGAGCAAATAGATTCCCGACTGATCTGAGAGCTAACCTCCTTCCTACTCCCCAACTCACCTGTGGGAAAAGGTGCTCTAATTCAAGAACCAAAATACATGCAAACTTTTGAAACTTTATAAGTTTTAGCCTACCCATATTTAAGTACTAATGAAAGGATTACATTTTTACATCTACCGCAATAAGTGCATTTATTTTTTTCAAAGACCTGGTAGAGTTTCCTAATAAAATGGATTACTCGAAGTGTTAATACTCTAAAACAAATGAGGTTTACAAAAATCCTTAGATGTGTATTTATATACTAACAAGTTTTATTATTTCATGTGTTTGGTATACATAATTTGGAGCATGTTGTATAAATTCAATAAACTCTCTTGGTCCTAAAGCTGCCTTTGGATTTGTTGGATTAATAAGATGCCTATTGGGAAATAATAAGATGTAAATCATCTTGAACAACATTCACTTCATTATAAGCATTCTTTAAAGACGATATGGTAATATTTATAGAATGATCCATCAACTGAAATTTGGGTTGGAATGACCTCAACAGACTCTAAACTTATGTGAGAATTTAAAGTTCACTGCAATGTCTTTAATTTAGAGGAAAAAGAAAAAAACAACTTCTGAAATCACCTTTGGCCAAGTCTGCCCCAAATGCTCAAATTCTATGCTTTTTTTAAAACTTTTTCCATAGACCAAGGACTAGTCAAGATCATAAGATGATCTTCTAGTAAAGATCACCCAATTAATTAACTTAACATGGATTTCATTTGAGGCTGAAAAGTCTGTTCTCCTGGATTTATTCCTCTAATTGAACAGCATTTCCATGCGGAGGAGCCCTAACAGGTTGCAAAGGGGTTAGCCCTCCTCTCACTTGCCTTTTCAAGAAAACATTATGCAGCTCTGTTTAGACAATTAGCAGAAAGGCTGGGAGTGAGCATTTGGTAAAACACTTCAAGTTGGAAACAATTTCCTCTTGTAAAACTTCTGTTTCGTTATTGGCAGTATATATATATGGACAATAAAAAAACTGCCTTAATATGATGACTTTTGTAATAAATTTGATGAAAAAGATTTTGATTCTTAAAAATAATCACTATTATATTACCCTGAAGTAGTCTGTTTCGATTTTTTAAGGTTACTTTCTTTGCATGGAATAAATGGAATTTCATGTTTATGATGTCTTTTTTTCCCTGTGTTCACATGAGTGCAAATGATTTCTTCACAGAAAATATTGTAGTAACTAAAATAGACTTGTGTTTTTTTGTTTGTTTTGTTAAACTATTTCTCTGTAGAAAAAGAAGAGTGTCAATAACACTTTTTCATTGTTCTTTTTCTTTCTACTCTGTCAGATCAGTATGCATTCTGTCGATATATGATTGACATATTTGTCCATGGGGATTTAAAACCAGGTATTCCAAACAATTCTTATACTTATCTGTTCTAATAGTCTTTGTTTCTAAGATTGTCGGCTTTTTTACGTACTAAACTGTATTTTCATTTTTAAAAAATTGCATACTGCATGTGTAGATCTAGAATAAAACCAATAAAAAGCAGGAGTAATAACTGACATTAGGGCCTTTAATTTTACTTTCTCTTACTGCATGGCCTATTGCAAATGAAGGCAGCTGAAAGCTAAAAAAGTGCTAATATCTTTATATACAAAAAATGCTAATATCTTTAATATCTTGGAGTGAAGAGGTGAATCATCTATTTTATTTGTGGTAAACTTAGAAGAAAAGACCTATGATAATGAAAGTATTCCTTTTTTAGTAGTGAATAAAATTCATATTAAAGTCCATCGCATTTCACATATTTAATTTTTTTCAAAACTTCTTGATTTTCTCACTTACAAATGAACTTGGGTTAGCCACTCCAGAGAACTACCATTAATGGAGACAGTCAATTTTGGAATTACTAGTCAACACAATGGCCAAGTGTTTTTACCTAAAGAAGTTTATCTATCGTCTCTCCTATCTTTGATTGCTACCCAGAGTGTAGCAAGGGCACCCTCACTACCATCCTAATTAAGAATGAGTAACTTGATTGCTTGTACTGTGCCTTTTGCAGATTTAAAAACTGATGGTACTATGTTCAAGTTTGAGGAAATATTTGTAAGAAGATGGTGTTGTGAAGGAAGGAGCTAATTTACGTTAGAATAATTGAAGCTGATTGTTTAAAGCAAACTATATTTTGTTTTAACTGTTTTTGTGGAAACCTTTGTAAAATGCGTATTATAATTCACGCATGTGTTGGCAAATGGGCATGTCATATTTGAAACAAAACATAACACATCTGGGTCCTAGAAAATTAGAAGATCATGAGAACTTTGACTCTCAGGAAAACTCAGTTAATTCTAGTATCTTATTCAAGTTAATTTCCTCCCCCACCTCCTCCTCCTCTTCTCTGTTTTCTTCTTTATTTCCTTTCTTAGTGAGTTAGAAACTGAAATGAGGGGGAAAACCTTGAAAAATATGATCACTCACTTGATAAAAATGATTAATGTTAACACATGTGTATAGTATCATAGTAAAATTAGATGGAAACACTCAGGGAGGTTGTTTAATATAGTGGAAAGAGAGGGCTTTGGACACAAACACAGATATAATGTTTTTTTTTTTAAGATTTTATTTTTTCCTTTTTCTCCCCAAAGCCCCCCAGTACAGAGTTGTATATTCTTCGTTGTGGGTCCTTCTAGTTGTGGCATGTGGGATGGTACCTCAGTGTGGTTTGATGAGCAGTGCCATGTCTGCACCCAGGATTCGAACCAAAGAAACACTGGGCCGCCTGCAGCAGAGCGCGCCAACTTAACCACTCAGCGATGGGGCCAGCCCCAATGGATATAATTTTTTACTCCATCCTTTTCTAGTATTGGACTTTGACCAAATCTGTGAACTTCACCTGATCTTCAGTGTTCATACATTTAAAATTGGGATCACATTAACAACCTTACAAAATTTTTGACAAAGTATCTAGTAGATGCACAGCAAAATGCTATTACAACTTTATTCTTGAATTCGTTCACTTCAACACAGCTTGTCTGGGTAGCGCCCCACATAAGGGGAACTTCTTAACATTGACAAGTCCTGGTCTACGTACATCATTCATTCAATTTTAGGTAGCAGGTTTGTTGCCCATTGTGTTTAGCTGTGATGGTTTAAGAAAGTTATATCCCACACATATTTTGCTTTTGTAAGACCAATTGTCTACTTATACACAAGATGAATCTATGTATATTGTTGATGAGCATGAGTTTTTAAATTCAATTATCTGAGGAAAATAATGTGTTCTTTGTGCCACCTAAATTATTCATAGTAGCTATTAATTGATAAAAAAATACAACTTCTAAGAAAATGACAGGACAGAGAACCACCCATTGTCAAACTCAGTGAGGGATGCTAACAGTTTAATAGTCACAAAGTCAATCATTTGTTTCCAAAAATTCAACAACAGATTAAGTCAGAAGGAACATTAAGACCAATTCTGCGTAAGTTAAGGAGAATTTTGCTATGAACCATACAGGAGAGCCCTTCTAAAGTCACGTATGAACATTCTCTAAATGGCCCTGAGTCCACATATACAGCACCATGTAATATTCTAACTCCTGAAAATAATTCCCAAGTACTATAGGATTAGGTATTTTAATACCGTTTCTTGACTTTCTAACTGCCTTCTTAATTTATTTCATCTACCTACGTTCATGATTTTGAAGCTTTGTTGCTATAATGTATAAGAAATTAAAGAATATGTAGATCAGCATTTCTTGTCCAGAGGTGGAAGAGAGGAGGCTGGAGAAGGGAACCTGTATGGTATGCCTGTTGTTTCATGAAACAAATCAGATAAAGTTTCGCAAGTGTACAGAAGGAAAATTAATAATATTATCTTTGTTGGTGAGACAATACACGTGATGGAGCGAGAAAGCACTAAATATGTCTTGCAATTTGAAAAATAAAGAATGAGAAACAAGATTTCATCTGGGCATATTAATTTAGAGAAAATGCAAGTGCAAGTGATAAGACTTTGACTCTGACTGACAATTAGAGAATAAGACAATTCCTGCCAAGTTTATTGCTCTGCATGTATCCAGTATTTATACAACATTTGTGCTGCCATCTGTTTCTGTTTGGGATTAGTGGAACACCTGTTATTGTTTAGCTAGAGTTCATTATTAATTATTGGTAATGAGTTTTTAAAATTATAATTCAATTTTTCCCTCTGGGATAAATTATTTCCTTTGTATAATATTGTCACACCCTCAAAAGTAGCCCAAATTACAGTTCAAATTTGAAAAATCTTATTAATGGAATGTGCTGACACCATGATATAAGTCCCAAGTTTTGCCTTTTTATCTCATCAAATGAATACTTCTAACTAAGACATCCTTAACATTTTTTAGCTAAGATTTTGTCTATATACCCGAAGATGAACTGGATTTCTAATGTTCTATAGTGAATATGCACTATTCTATGATCAGTAACAATCCTCGCCTCAATTACAGGAACCGTCTTAATAAGCTGGCATAAAGTATAAGGATCAGGCCATTTTGTTGCATCTAATTAAAATTCTCTTGTACTGACACACTCTATATTAAGTTGAAAAATTAAGAAAATTTTATTTAAACCTGCATAGTGAGTGTATGTTACTAAGGCTGGCTCTCTGGGCAATTGGTGTAGACATATATCAACAATGTTTAATTTTAGGGGTATTATTGACTCTGATGAGCTCCTCTCTCCAGAAATACTTTCTCTGCTGACCTTCAATGATCTAACAACACCACCATTAGATCTCTTGATAGTGTAGATAGTCAATGTTATGGGATATGTTTTACATAGCCTCTAACCTGTTTTAGGGAGGAGAAGAAGAGAGAGAGAGAAAAGAGAGAGAGAGAGAGAAAGATTCTGTCCTTCCATGGTGGCTGTCCTGAAGCTGACGACTCCTATGTTTTCCCCAGGGCTAAAGAAGCCTAGTCTTTTTCTTATGAGAGAACTATTAAAACTGGTCAACGCAGACATTATGTTGCAGCTAATTTTTGCTGAAACTCAATTTATAGTGTTTTGTTGTTTTTTTCTCTTTTAGATATTGATAGTACAGATGGTCAAGATAAATTCTTTTAGATTTATCTTTATCACCTTCCAGTAACTCCGATTTCCTTTTCAACATTTCGTGGCTTAGCATATTTTTCTTAAGAGACAGCCATACAGATAATTTCATTTGTTTAGGTAGACTCTTTAAAAGAAACATCACTATCTTGCTAGGCATTTTCGCATTCCCTCTTCATCAACTTCCACCTGGGCCAAATGAATTGCATGCATCGCTGGGCAAAGTCAACAGAGTTAAACAAAAGACAAATTTCTATAAGAAATCATGTGACTCAAAGACCTCTTTACATTCACTATAGATAAAGAAATCAATTTAAATGTCCAGTAGAAGGACCAGGGCTAGTGTGTTTTGCTTAGTAATTTTAACACTTTTATTTTTTTAGCTTTTCGTCTCTGTAGCCACATGATTCAATACAAGTTAAAGTTTATCCCTTAGAAGTTATCCCATCATTGAAATTCCAGCTAGTGTCTGACTTTTACTTGAGCCAAAAATTTATGTCAAGGTAATTTATTCCACTTTCTGTGTCATTTATTCTCTTAAAATTGAAGGTATTCACCTATCAAAATCTTCTCTGACTATAATAAAGTATTCTTTGGCAGCCTATACTCCAATTCTATGGGTTTTAGGTTCACAGCTAGAAAGAGCCTCAAGGAATAAGTTAGTACTCTCATTTTATTAAGATCCTTTTCTTGAACGGCAGTAGTGCTTAACTGCACTTTTGGTTTGATCCTGCTGAGAAGAGGTCAAATGTAATTGCATTTATAGTCACTGTTATTTAATAGTTTAATCTAATGCATTTCAGAGCTCAATTCACTGTATTAGAGAAGAACTAGGTAAGATTCAGCCTTGCTTTACTCTTCTCCACAGAATACTGCTCCATAAAAATATACTCACTTTAGTTCCAAACATCTAATTATTTTCACAGAACAAAAGCTTTGGGAGTTTTGATGTTTACTTAATAAATATCTGTTGAATGCCCTCAGCAATCTGACAGTCCAGAAAAGAGATAAGACATGGTATAAATAATTTTATAATTAAAAATGACTTGATAAGTATGCAATAGAGGCTCAGAAAATGTGATGTTAATTTCAGTGTACTGGAATAAATAGTTATCTCCACTTACCACTCAGATCTCTTAATTTTTTTATATATTTTAAATTGTTTAAAATATTGTTTACAGAAGTAAAAATAAAGGGATAGTGAAAATCGTGATAAGAAGTTAAACATAGCAAAGCTAAATTTTATTTTATCAATTGCCTGATTTTGAAGGTGTTTATACTTCAAATTGAAAACATCTTCAGAAAGGAACTAACTGCTCATCAACTATTGTGCATAAACCTTTGAAGTATCCATCTTGTAGTTATCAATTTCAGATTTCAAACATAACTTCAATAGATTCTAGCAGGATATTATTTGTGGTTTGTTTAGAATGTGCATCATCAAAGTGCAACAGTTGAATTTTTGAAATCTTTTGGTGGCTCATAATTTTGCTGAAAAGACAATGTTCTCTTCATTCTATAATTGCAAAGAATTTTTATTCTTATATTTATAAACATTAATTAGGATGACAAATCCAATGATTTTTCATTTATACACTCTCAATTTCTTTCTGATACCTGCATTCACCTTTCTTCAGCATTTTTGCACTTAAAAACCATAAATTTTCATATACAGTCTTTATAAGAGATGAAAGAGTACTGTTACATATCCTTCAACAAAACGAGATGATTCAGGTTCTTGTCACAAAATATTGCATGATAAAGTCCTTCTAGTTGAAAGACTGACTGGATGAGAATACCGTATTTCCTTTTTGTCCTTTGAAATGTATTGTTCATTCATTGATTCTTCAGTTTGAGAAAATTCATTGTCATCTAAAGATTCATAGTGTGAGATTTCACTTGAACCATCACTTTCAATTTCACCCTAAGCATTAAAGTTTAGCATACTGCTATCTGTCTTTTTGCATTCATTTTCTGATTCATCTAATAACTGCAATATCTTCCTCTGTCAATTTTCTTCTCTTTGCAGTTTGGGATGGAAAATAAAAACTCTAAATTCTCAATTATGTTCAGTGAAACTAAAAGTAGACCATAAAAATGTCTCCAATTTCTTTTATACCTTCTTGAATGATGATGTAATACTTTAGTCAACACAATATGAAGATTGAATGATGATGGGATAATGATGATGATTTATTTTACGATTGCATCATCCTTCTAGGCAATTCCATCATTATTCTACTTTCTTATTATTTCAGACTTTTTAGTTTGTTGAGAATAATTGATGAGTAACAAAAGATAATTCCTAAGTTAATGAGATAGAAAATTTTCATTATATAGGAAAAATAAGATCATGAAAATTCCATAATGTGTCCTGGATTTTTAAAACTGTTGAATGATGACACATGGTAATTTCAAAATAGAATGAGTTTTATTGTGTTTAAAAAAATATAAGTAAATCTGTTTTTTCTTCCTTGGAAGACCTATAAGAAAAAATAAGACAAGACACATCAGTCTCTATACATAAATACAATTGCTTAAAAAGAAACTCAAAAGCAAAGATTGGCTCCAGGGGACCCTGAAAGTACACTGAGAACCAATGGAGAGAACACAAATGTGGGGGTCACACAAGCCAGGATTTAAATATTTTGTTTCATTTTTGTATTTTTTTTGAGTCTAAGTTTCTATAAAATTTATTTCTTAAGGTTGTTAAAATGATAAAATAAAATAATATATACACACGTCCTCCACCTGCATTTTTTTGCTTTTTCTTTTATTATGGAAGTTTACTGCAAAAAGATAGTGCTTCTAGTGTGAAAGTTCAGAGAAGATCTTACGGAAGAAGTCAAAATTGAAAGGAGTCTTGAGCATTGGTAGGATAGGTTCTATGAAATTAAGGATAAAAGCCTACGAGGCTGAAGGGATAATAATTAAGGCACAGAATCACAATATCTTGAAATGGTTTTTTTTGACTACCACTTGTTGAGTATTTACTCTGTGCTAGGCTTTTAAAATAGTCTTATTTAATCCTTATAAAACTTCAAGAGGAATGCATTACCATGCCCGTTTTATACAAGAGAGAATTGAGGTACAGGGAGTTTAAGTGTCTTATCCAGGTCACACACAGTGCAGACAGGGGATTCAAACCCAGGCGTGCCTAACTATAAAGCTCTCAGGATTAAGACCAAATCTCCATGCTTCCCAGACATAGACGGGGAAATGCAAGTGATTCACTTTGGTTGGCACACAGGGAACCTATAAAGAGAAAAAAAAAAAAAAAATGGAAACATTATGCAAGATCATTTGTGAAGAATGGAATTGGAAAGACCAGTTAGGATAAGTCCAAGGAGAGGAACTAAATCTTGATCTTGGGAGATGGGATGGATAGAATAAAGATGATTTTAGAGCTCTCACAGAGGTAGAATCACGGGATTTATGATTACAGATACCAAATGAGAGGAAAGGAAAGATTATTCAAAGATTGTTGACCAATCCCAAAAAACCAAAGTGATACTCTAAATAGGGGGTAAAGGAAGAGAGTGGGTCCAAACTCAGTGGAGTAGGCCAGGCTGGAGGAGTAGGAGGCTGAACACATCACCCAGTCTTAAAGCCGCAGATGGTATTCAGTTGCAAGAGGGGAATATGTGAAGATTCCCATCCAAACATCATTTGTTAATCACCTGATAAATACCAAGCTTCATACTGGGGACTTTCACACACTTTGCTCATTTAATTCTCACAGCAAACTCTGAAGTAGGCAGTTAGATAACCACGTGTGAAGTTTCAGGGAGAGGTCAGCCGTGCAGATGGGGTTGCCGGGGAGTGAGCAAAATAAGTCAGCGTACAAGTACTGAGTACCTTCTGTGTGCTCAGCAGTCCCAGGCTGAGCACAGTAGAGGATATAAGAATACTAAAAGATGATCTCTAACTTTAACAAGCGGCATAGATGGTTATTTGAAAGAGAAAAAGGAACTAACAATTAATAAAAAAAGTTTAAACTTGAGAGTCAGATTGCATAATACAGACACTAAATGTTACAAGTTTCAGAGAGACGTCTGTGATTCCTGGTGTCAGGGAAGACAATGTGCATCTAGAACTTGAAAGATGAACAATATTTTACCACGTGCTGAGGAGTACAAAGGGCTTGCTTTGTACATGAATGAAAGAGAAAATGAATGGGGATGTGGCCATGCATGCGACACTGATGTGTTTGTACAACAATGAGGATATCAGACTGGCAAAAGGATAAATTAAGATTAGAAAACACTGAGGATTAACAAGTGATAAGTTTGTAGTGACAAATTACTGACACTTGGTCAGTAAGGCAGAATTAATATTTGGTGTAAAAGAGAGTCTTTAAAAGATTTTTAGTAGAAGAATAACATTAAACTAGCATTTCAGAGAGTGTGATTAGGCAGGATCCTGCTTAAGGGATTGGAAATGCAAGGAAATTTGTGGACTAATGCTAAAGCTGTTGAGTCTAAAATATGATTTTGAAGGAAAGAAGAGCAGATTTTACTAAGCCATTTTCCACGGAGGTGGTGATGAGAATTGTGTGTAAGTGACTTAAGAAATTACTGTTGCAACTCAAAATGCTACAAACTATCCTGACAATTTAAGTTCACACAAGTGGTAGAAACTTAAATGAGGTCTGGATGTAAATGGAAACAGTGAAATATCTGTGACTATTTGCTAAAAGCATAGTGTAGTAAGGAAAGTGCTAGAACCAGATCTGTTCATAACCTAAAATGGAGCAATAGCTTCTTTTCCTTCTTTGGTTAATTTCTCTTGTTGTTTTGCATTGTTTTATTTTTGTTTTTCAGAGGTAGCCATCCAAGCATGGACATTACAGGCAATGAGAACAGGTGGTTAGGCTCACAGATTCCAGAGCCAGCCTGCATGGCTTCAAATGTAGGCTCTGCCATTTGCCTGGAATATGACTTGGGTAGGGTTCATCAATCTCTTCAGGCCTCCATTTCCTCGTCTGTTGAATGAGGCTGATAATGGGATTGCTGCAGAATACATGAGCAGATGGTCAAAGCGCACTTAGGGTCCGTAGCTCTCCGAGTGTTGGCCCTTCTTTACTAATTGAACATTCATATAAGGCTTGTTACAATCAGAATTTTGATGGGGAGAGGAAGGAAGTTTTTCAGAACCACTTGAACAAATAACATACAGACCAATTTTGCCCCTTCTAGCCATCTGATGTTATCTAGCCTTGATTCTACTATCTATGTAATGTGGGTAATAATACATCATTTATAGTGTCATATGAAGAAATCCTGCATTACATGCATTGATGAGTTTGGTTTAAGCGTCTTCTAGATGAGTTCTAGGAACTATGCTAGATTCTGTAGATACAGCAGTGAACACACATGCACGATACATATTTCTCCTTTAAAATGAGATAACAAGCTTTACTTTATAGAATTAATGTATGGATTAATTCATGCACACACACACATACATTTAGAGCACTACCTGACTACAAAAAGTATTATTTAAGTGTATAATGGTAGCAGTGGTGCCCAGATATTGTAAAATACAGCTTTCTACTAAGCACTTCTTATATCTTCCTGACTTAATTATCATATATCATTATCGTTCTCTCTCTAGCAAGTCTTTCTTTACTGCCTTATATACACCTTCAAGAAACATTTGCCTTCAAATCCCTATTGCCTCATACCTTGCCAGATACATGATATGTTTACTGAACTGAATTCATGATGTATAATATTTATCTCAATGAAAAAAATTATTGATGATCATCCCAGAGCAGCCCTCTTTATTCATTCCTAGAAATAATCTTGTTGTTTAAAAAGATGACAGGTTTCTAAGCATTGCAAATCGGCCCTGCTTAAAGATTCTTACAGGAGTTATTGGTTGTATCTCTAGAGACGGAGGCTCAGAATGAACAAAGCTGGTTTTGCTGTGCACATCCATAAACTGCAGGCAGCATACAGAATTAGACAGAAGTAACAGAAAAAAAGGAGCTGGAGACTACACTTAATTACGGGCGTGCATAGTTCCTGGACTTGGCAGGCCCCCAGGAGAGTTGCCTTCTGATTACGTGAAGTCTGTGGAAGCTGTTCAAGATTAATGTATCAGATTTTCATATTTGTCTCAATCAATCCATTAACAGTCTAGTCACTATAAATAGGTGGAATGTACACAGAAATAGATCCAGGCACTTCTGAGCGGCCGCGATTCCACTGATGTTGCTCTCTCAGCCAGTTTCATTGTGGTAAAGGGCGTTAGGTTTGGGTAGAAGTCTAGCAAATAAGAAGACTTCTCTCCTTGTAATACGATGTTCATCCGACTTTACTTTCTCTGAGTCTTTTTAAAGAGAACAAAACGAAGGCATAAGGTTTCATTTTTTTCATATTCTCAGAATTTTGTCTCCTACCCTTTTGAAAGTGGTGTCAGATTCTAGAGGAACATCTTTGCTGTGGGGGAATTTTCATTAAAGTGTCACTTGGATCTAGCCTTGTCACTGTTAATGGCATGGATCTGCTGTCAGACAAGAATAAATTCCTTCTCAGGTAACCTACTGGGACTATTCAAAGCATGTTCTAAGATAGCCTGAAAAGGAACAAATAATACAGAGTAATTTGAATTGCTGCATGAGAAGCAAGGAAAATTAAGGCTTAATCAAAAAATTATCAAACTAATTAGGTGTTATTTATTAATGTATCATGTCTTATAATAATCTTATCTGTCAGTTGATATGCAAGGGCAAGAATTAAAAAAGCATTCTAGTAATTATGTGAATATATTCCCCTATTGCTATTTTATGGTTCTTTTGGGTGGTCCAGTGAATAAAGAGTAGAGAATCTAGGACTTTCTAACCATTCAAATAAATGCATAGTTCTTATGCCTTTTCTTAAGCAGGCTTTATTTTAAACATGGTAGTAAGTATGCCCCATACCTACTTTGATATAACTATCTGTAAACTAAGTAGTTTGATGTAACTACCTTCAGAGACACCTAGTTGGTAAATGAATATGCCTCATCCATAGCTGTTTTTCCTGTATGAGATGTTTGTGCAAGACGAAGACAATAATGAATTTTGCAATCTTGACATTAATGTTACCAATTGTGGACTGCTCCACCAGTGGCTCAGCACTTTTCGACAGGTCTGTGACTGCTATTCCAGCTCAATATAGTTTACATTTTGTTTTTCTAGAATATTCTATGTTGAGGCAATATTACTGTTATTCCCACGTCACAGTAATAACCACATTCGAAGACAATGTTTTATGGTTATTTATATCCTCAGCATCCAAGCTGATATGCTCGAAGTCATTCTATTAATCCTTCTGCCAGCAGTTACTGACCCCTAGTGTGTGTTCAGTGCTAGTGGTCACAACATGAGTTTCCATGCAGAAGAAGGTCACAATCTAGTCAGAGGTGATTACGTAGAAAACAGTAAATAGTGTGGAGCAGCTGGGGGAGGAAAACGGGGAAAGGCACTGATTAAATACTTAATCATATTCTGCAGGTTATACTCACTCTAAATGTCTAGAGAGGAGAGGGTCACAGAGGCTAGAACAGTCTTCGTCAAGGTGGAGTCCTGGTATTTTTTCAATGTTTATCTTCAGCTTTATGATGATTGTCATTATTAATTGCTTGCAAAAAGTTTAGTGTTTATTCCTCTTTAGGTTGTCTGTTTTTCCACCCCAAGAGGAAAAAAAAAGTTAATGATGTAATTAGATGCACTTTTTTATTAACAATACCAAGTGGGAAATCAATACAGGGTAAAAACTGCACAAAGTAACCTCTCACCACGTAGATGTTCTCCACACCACCGCATGTCCTTGCAAATCAGATCCTGTTATACTTTAGTGTCTGTCTTATGTCATTCACATTTCATTATTTATATTATATCACGCAAATCCCCCCTACTCTATTTTATTCAATATTTCTGCTGTGTGATGATATGGTGCTTTCCTAAGGGAGAAACTGCCATCTACAAATCACTTTCTATTGTAACCATCCAGGGTAGTAGGTAATGAGCATGTGTTTTGTATACAAGACTTGTTTGTAACAATTGGCATCTCTTATAGAAAGTGAGGGAAAACAGACATAGAAAAAGGACCAATATTGTCATATTGGAATATCCCGTGAAAAATAAATTGATGATTTCATGTTCTCTTGTTTGACAGTTGCATAAGATGTAAACCTTTTCCATTTTCTCTTATTCATGACTATGATTACATTAATAATGATTTTCTCTAAGAGGAATATTATTTTTTTATATAATTTTAAATAGCCTCCTGGCAGACACTGGATAAACAGTGCGTATTGTTTTAAATGACAAAATAGTATCAATTATACGCAATTTAAAACAGGAAGAGAAGTTGGATGACTTCCAAGTGTGTCATTCAGGTGAGAATATATTTGTAAATTTAATTGTGATGTTAAGCCTATTAAAAAGTAGTTATTAATATGTTCCCATTTTATCCTTTGTCTATTAAGTGCAAGCATTGAAATATTAAATTTATGTTATACCCCGGTAGTTGAAAAAATGTGGAGTTTGATCATCTTTATTAATGCGTCCAATAGGAAATTCTCCCCTACAACAAAACATCAAGTCTTTTCTCTCCTCCTGAGATAAGTTCCCAAATTAAAAGGCACCTTTTAAATTGGCTTTAGAGTTCTTCCTTAGGCTTTTCATGTCTCTTTGAATTGCTTGTGAACGTGGAATATTTGCATGTGTCAGAGACAATTAGGGAAAAAAAAAGGAAAGAAATTTTCGCACAGGTGGAGACAAAGGGTAGGACAGTTGCAACATCCCCCCTTTGCCAAATCCTGTGTGGTGTGGAAATAGCTGAACGGGCGATTAAAAAGTCCCGAATCAATTCTAAGTCATATGAATGAGATTTCTGTGTAGAGGAGAAGCAACACTGTTTTTCAAGTGCCACCCCATAGCTTAAAAATGCATCTCTTTGCATTTGAGGATAGGGAGGAAGGAAACTCCCGAAGAACCTTGATTAACATGGCTTACCTAGAGCTGGAGATAAACTCAGCTAGCCATCCACACACTGTTCTGCATCTACCCTTTAAGCATTTTTGAGGACTATCAGAGAGATGGTGATAGCATTGATGATGATGATGAAAAGGTTTATCAGCACTGATAGTATGAGCACTAATAGTATGCCAGGCACTGTGCTAAGCTCTGTATGTGGATCATCTCATTGAATTCCCACCAAACTCTGCGAGGTGGGTTGTAACCTCTCCACCTCGTAGATGAAGAAATTGAACCTAGGGGAAGTTGTGTAATTTGCTCACATGGCTGGATATTGCTTCCAGCACTGTAGGAAGAATTACAAATATGTTTTAAAAGGGGGGTAACTGCCTCTTAGGTTTTCTTTTTTCCTTCTTTTTCTTCACTTTGCCTTCTAAGTGGTATAATTTCTGTTTCCCTTGTAATGTAAATTTGACATGTACGCCTAAATCTTGCCAATACAACTACCAAAGAAAGCAGGCAATCGGCTGATAACTTTTAGCTGTCTTTGTTGGGTGGTCAGTGGAAGGAATCTGGAATCTGGCATAGAAACTACAAGCAGAGTGGACGGTGATTCCATACTCAAGAGCACAAATGGCTTGTCACCAAAATTATTGAAGGAATCTTGAATATGGTTTACTTTTAAATTTCCTAGGTGTCTGTTAAGCTGGCCATAAGACCTGATAAAATGTCACCCAGTTCTATCATTAGGTGTTTAAGTATGTTTTATTCTTAATGCTTAGAGTGACAGCAAATTGAGATGAACGAGAGCATAGAGTAAATTTATCTCTAAGGTTGTAGCTGGGTCATGAAGTTAATGAGAACGAAAACAACAGATTCTAGCAGTTTGGGAATTGATTTAGCAATCGACTGTGCCAGCTGCTCTCTGTCAATAGCCTCTTTGGTAGAATCCTAAAGGCAAACAACCGGAAAAGATATGAGACAGAAGGAGGCATTATTTATTCTCCATGTTTAGATAGTTTACAAAAATGTCAAGCCTCCCACCTCTCAAGAAGTGAATATGTTATTCTACTTGTAAATTCTTTTAATACATTTTGTAAATGTGATGATTTGTGTCTTGGGAACCGTACTTTCTCTTATTCACTCGCTTTTCTGTTGCTGCTTACATTGCCAATGATCAGTAATTTGGTATGACTTGATTTTCAGTCTGTGAGTAAATCACTGAAGAGTGTTGGATCTCTGAAAATTAATATTGACTATAAAACCTACTCCTACCACTCAACACCTTAGATAGTAGGCATCCCCATTTTGTTAAAGAATTTTAGATATTTTTGACTATGGAAAACAGTATTTCAAAGACCTAATTTGAATTCCTTGTAACTTTGAATGTTGAATTAACATAACTGATGGTTGAAAACACATTATTTGTATTTTAAATCATCTTCAAGTGAAACAAGGGTTAAAATGTCTATTAATAATATCATTTCAGTATAATATAGAGTACTGTATTGAAGATCTGTTTTCTTTTAATTATCATAAAATATCATTGACTATAGAATTCTAGAGCATACTATAACAACATAATGTTTGTAACTAATTGAAATTGTTTAGCACCATTCCAGATTTCATCATATGCTTTGTTCATTCCTTGTCCCTTTATGTCATTTCTAAAATCAATGCACACATGAGGACAACACGCGGCTGTGCAAAGAGCCCTGCAGACATGGGTCCTACTTATAAGTCACTTGGGTGAATTTAGCAAGTTGTTCAGCTTCTTTGGGATTCAGTGTCCTCAGTGGACTCTAAAGTGTCTTCTGGCAGTAAATTACTATTCAAGTTACATCAGTAAGCGCAGAATTCTTTAGGCTGAACCACACTCCACTGGATAATTTACAGAATCTTTCCACCGGAGGGAACCTGTGGATACTCAGAATATATTGCAAGTGTGAGATCTTGATTGAGCTGTTTAGCTAATGAAGCTACCTTTCTTTATCTTTCAGCTTTAGTTCAGTTTTTCCCACTAACCATGGATAAATGCATTAATGTTCCAATGTCACGGAAAGCGTGTTGTTCCACTCAAAAACAAATTGTAAAGATTCTCATCAAAAGAAAATGAATTCTTTGGTCTGGAACTATAAAAGAATGAAAGAAAGGGAGACAAAAAAAAAATCAAATTTCATTATGTATTTTGTTGGGAGTATTTTGTACTCCACCAAGAACTAAAAATACTATAATTCAGTCTGTTCATGTTCAAACACTCTAGAAACAGCATAAGAAGTTAACATTTGGCAACACTCGTTTATTCACTCATTCATATAATCATTCATTATCCCCTTTAATTATTCATTTTCCTCTATTAAATATGTATTGATGTTCCAGATTTTGTCCTCAGTTGCTCATAGTCTTGTAAGGATTAAAACAACAGCAACAAAAAAGCCCAGACTTGTAAATAAAGAAATGCATTAAGAACCAGAGGACAAAGTGTACATTGGGTACTCTGGGAGCATAAGGAGATGTGACGGGAGTGGGTAGAAGGGAATCAAGGAAGAGATAAAATGGCTAAGCTTTGAGGAATTACCAAAATAGGCTATGTTCTAGGGAGTTTTATCACTGAGAATTTGAAATGTCACAGATATTTAACACTTCATTGGATGACTCCATGGCAAGTAGAATACTTCCATTCTAAGTAGATGGGAGAATTTTTTTTTTTTTAAATTGAGACCATAGTCCATCTAATTTGCCACATTAGTCTCTTTTCCTACCAGCTTTGGCCTTGGTACTAAAAGAGAAACATACAATTCATATTACCTATTTGTCTGTTTCTTCCATCTTTACTGTCTGCCTTTTGCCTCACCTTATGTGTAAATATGATTTGCTGCGGGGTTGAAAGATATATTGATCACATAACTAGAAGAAACTATTTAAGAAAAGTAAAGAAATAGTAATTCTGAAAGTTTTGAAAACCTCCCTGGTGCCAGTCTTTCTAGAATCGTGGAAATGAGATCATCTGACAAAAGATTGGTCTTTGAAGCGCTACTTGAGGTCAGTTCAGGATCTAATTAAGGTTAAACAGAACATGGCCACTGAGGAAAACTATGAAAGTTTTTATCTAAAGAAGTGAATATTTACAGACCATCCAAGTGTTATGAGTCACTTAGAACAATAGGTAGAATAATTGACATTTATCTTATTCTTTCAAATAGATATTAAGTAAATGGAAAAATAAAATGAAGCGAAAATCCTTTATCTTAAATTAAGTCTGCTCTCCATACGTGACCTTGGTTAAGTCTCTTCTCCTTCCAAAGACCTTTTTTTTTTTCCATCTGAAAAACTAGGGTGTCGGAATAGCTGATTTCAAAGGTCCCTTCCATATCCCCAAATCCTGTGATTATTATTCTATGCATCAATTTTTGTTTAAGTCCTAAACGTCAAGTATTCTGTCACAATCAAGGTACAAGGATAAATGAAACAATGATATGATCTTGAATCAATCTTATTTCCTTTCTTTAGTTGGCTGTTCCATGGAAAATTATTTCTACTTCATAAATTGGGCATGAAAAGGAAAAAACACTAATATTACCTTTATCATTTTTAATCAAAAGAAGGCATGAAATATGTATTTGGCTACTATTCCTTGCTTTCCATCAAAGTGAATATGCAAATGTATAATAACACATGGAAATATTAGGGAAGCTTTTTATCAGGATGCAAAGAAACCTTTCCAGTAGAAACATTTTGGCCTGGAGGATGCTGTTTGATCTAGGAAGTTGAAGCTTTGGGTGTTTTAAATACCTTATAGTAGAGTCACATAACCAATTTATACTAAATAATCCATTGCTTAAAACTTTTCTAAAAGTCACGAAAAAAATCTTGAGAGTTAATTACCAATAAGATACATTATTGGAATAAGCCAATAAAGTAACTATGTTTTCTTCTTTAGTGTTCTCTAAATAAGACTTTTGGCAAAATTGAAAACTATTGCAATTGAAGTGACAACACCGATTAAGCAATTATTGCATATTCCGTATCTAGCTGGGAAAATTTACCCTTATTTGAGTATTATACTTCTCATTTGTTCCCAGATGCTCAAGTCAAATTGTCAATCATTCTTGATTTCTTTTTCTCACTTCCCAGATCAAATTCATTAAAAAATCCTATTAGGTTGATGCCAAAATGTACTCTGAATCCATACACTTATCTACAACTTAAATGTTTTTCATTGACCGTATATTCAAAATCAACACCTATTACTCTAAATAGTATTTCTTATTACCCTTCCTTGATACATTTTTTAATAGGAGATTTATTTCCATTTTACTTATTTAGTTGTTATTTTTTTTTGTCTCTGCCCCCTAGAATCTCAGCTCCATGAAATAGGTGATATTTGTCTGTTTTGTTCCCTGCTGTAACTCCATATCCTAGCAAGGTGCCTGGTGTGCAGTAGGTACTTAATAAATGTTTGTTGCCTGAATGACCAAATCTTCACTGCACTCTACCTAGTCCAAGCCTGCATCACATCTACCCTGGGTTATCTCAATGGCCTCCAACTGTTCTCCTGCTGCCTCTCACATCCTTTCCTCCACAAACCATGCTTTTGTTCACATAGCAGCAAGTGACCTTTTAAAAACCTACACGTCATACTGAAACCCTTCAAAGCTTACCATTGCCCTAGGGACAAATCCAAACTCACGGGAACAGCCTAGAAGGCTCTGAGAGCTTGTCTCTGCTCTCCAGCCCCACTGACCTTCAAGCAAGCCAGGCTGGTTCCTAGCGTAGGCTTTTTGACTTGTTTTTCCCTGTCAGGAATTCTTTTTTCAGAGGTCTTCCTGAGGGTTGCTCCTTTGAATTTAAGTCAGAACTCAACTGTCTCCCTTTCGGAGAGAGGACGCTTCATACATTATTCTCTCGTCTTGCAGTTTGTGTGCTTATACAATGGCCCTCCACTCTGCAACCCTTCCCAAGATTGCATGCCTTGGATGGGGGCCGCAACGGCCGAGGAGAAAACCTCCCTCTTAATTTTGCACTAAGCGGGTCCTCCTGGCCAAATCTTGCCATCATGGACTCCACGCACACAGAGAAGACACATTTTTCTAATTTGCACAAAGCTCCCTATAGGTTAGTGGAGTCCTCCTTAGCGGTGGCCCTGCTCTTCCTTCACTACCCAGTTTAGTATGATCTCTTTCCCCTAGTCATTCTCTGCCTCACCACTCTGTTTTGCTGTCCCTACATTTCTGAGATCTGAAATTATCTGTCCTGCTTGCTTATTGCTGGTCTCCTCCATCTCTCATGTAAACTACATAACAACAGGGTCCTTCTTTATTTTCATCCTGGTCCCTGGGTGATTTCATTTGTACAGTTATCTCCATGAACATTTGCAACAACCCAGCTGGAGCAAATATTATTGTTCTCATTCTACCTTGAAACAACTGACACCTCATTTAAGTGATAATTACTTGTTCACTACTGTCTATCTCCTCCATAAGACTGAATACAAGGCGTGCAAAGTACCTGGGTAGAATTTAGCAGTACATAAGTGGGAAGAACAAAGATGCCTATGATTGGAGTAAAAACCTGCTCGATCCACCCATCTCATACACGCTCCTGAACTTCTTCAGGTGATTCTTTATTGGCGAGGTCCCTGTTTCACAGTCAAATTTGCAAATTTGGGTTATTGTATGATAGGTCTCTCAAATGTTTGTTTGTTTTTAATAGATGAGGTGGGAAAGGGAGGAGTGGTTGACACCCCAAATCCCTCTGGTCCCTTCCTCCATTTGTAAGTGGTCCAAATGGATAAGGCAAGAGGAAGAGGCACTCAGTAAGGAAACTTGAAAGTCGAGGTGTCCTTATTTTATTTTAATAAAGGACAATAGCACAATCACGTCTCAGCCTAAAATATCAAATCATGTTTTCATTTAGTTTAGCATTTGTTCAATTCTAAACTTTAAAAATATTATTTTACATGTTACAAAAATAGTCTAGGAAACTTGTACCAATGTATAAAAGTAATATTATTGTTTTAACAAACTTGCCTATCATTTCTTTTCTAAATGCTGGTCTTCCCACTTTACGTTTAGTCGTAAATTTACAAATGCCTTTTAGAAACTGAAAGAAGGAACTGGGATAGAAATTTGTAATGATTTCACACTTTGTCTTTTTTAAAAATGTAAATGAATTTTAACTCAGTGATCACTTACTAGAGTGACACCTTCTCCGTCCCAGCATCTATTGCTATTCATGTTTACAGCGCAGGAGGCCTTTCAAAAAGTTTATGGTCTTCTGGGTGTGCTCAGTACCTCCAGGAAGATGCCAGGCAGGCCTAAGGAATAAGATATCTATCAGGCATTAGAGAAAAAAATATCCTCAACATATGTTTCAAGATTTAGAGGGTAGATTCAGTTGTCTAGGAATTGTTTTCAACCAGGGAATCTCTTTTGATAAAGAAACTACATAAATTAAGCCTTAGTGTAGTGAATTGTTTTTTACTTCATGTAATCTGACTTCAGCTCATTGCCTCCTCCTTGACTTGAGACTCTTAGTAATTCCATTCATCATTTCTAGCAAGGAAAACATCAGTAACTTAATCATTAGCAGGAACACATACTGTATACTCTCCGCAGTGGAATCTGACCAAACCAAAAACAATCAAACTGACTTGCATGAGAAAAAACTCATAACAATAAAATATTGGCATCTTACAAACATGCCATTCAGGTATTATGGAAATAAGCCAGCCAAAATCACTCAAGGAACAAAGATAAAGCCATTTCCCTATATTTGAATGTCAGGGAGATTTTCAGGTAATAGCTTGTAAAATGAAGGACACCTTTAGAGTTCCAATGTAAATTTCACCAACCTAATCTTTCCTTCTGAGAGTAACAATTCTCAGGAATTCCAGAGGAATGTTTCCTAATCATAAGCTTCTTTCCGGTAAATGAGTCCTGCTGTTTCTGTCATGTTTAATTTTATCTGTTGTTATGTCTTTGTTTTCTTACTTCAAAAATCTGTTTCAAGTCCTCTTGTGTAATTAGATGGGATATAAATTGTAAATGCATTATTGGCAAAAGAATTAATATTTTGAGTATTTACTATGTGTTGAATTCTTCATCACTTAATTCTCATAACAGCCCTAAAATCCATCCTCATTTTATGCAGGCCTTAACTGTGGCTTGGAGACTTGGTGGGATTTTCAAGATCACACAGATTATAAGGGATGGAGCTGAAACTCTCACTTATATCCATTTGACTCCCAAGCATGAAGACTGTATACTAAACAACATTGCTTTCATTACAAATTCTATTATTAATATAATATTAATAATTAATAATATTAATATATGATACATAAGGTATATAATATATCCATTCATATAGCAAAATGCTCTCTAATTTCAATAGGATTCTCTGACATTATTTGAACATAAAAGAAGACCTGTCCATAAGTCAGTACTAAAGTCATGAGTGATGCTGAAGTATGCTGCACCGAATTTGTTTTGGTGCCCCTAGCACAACAAAAACTTGTCCTGAGCTAATAATCACCTGCAAGGGCTAGCTCTCTCTGTCACTGTAAAGGCAGGCAGCCATCTGGCCTTTTCTTTCTCTTTTTCTTGTGGTCTTACTTCCCCACTGCATCCACCACCTCAAAATGACGCACTCAGCGATTTTAGAGAACGTAATATAGTTCATTACAGCGGTAGATAATTTCTGATATAAATTGGATATTGTACTTTTGGCGCAGAAGCACTAGTTTGTGTGTTTTAATAGTTCTACATATTTTGGCATCAAGGGCTTTCTTTCACCAGATACTCTCTGCCCGGAATCCCTTCCTCCCCACTCCTGCCTAGGCCTTTAAATGCAGATTACAATTGATCTCCTCGTGGAGTCTTTTTCCAACATTCCCTCTGTGTATATTATTTCCCATCATCACACTGTATTATAATGATCTGTCTATAAGTAGGTTTTAGCCAGTATATTGGGAACTTCTTGAAGGTAGGGCTGGTGTTTAATTATTCTTCAGTGCTTGTACATAATAAGTGCTCATTAGATTTTTTAAAAATAAAATAATGACTTTATAGTTCCTCTAGGTAAATCTAAGAATACTTTATTGTGTAAATTATGTATAATTCCCCATGGGAAGAATTTTATATATTTTAAAATAAATTCCTAAAGACCTTATCAAAACCATAAAAGATGATTATATACTTACTACTGTTCGCAGGAGTATATGACAGGGAAGAAAGCAGCTTAGACTGGACAGGCACCATCCTATGAAGATATTTTTGAAAGCCTTAGTATTTAGAAACAATTTATTTATATTCATGACTACTTGTGTTTTAAGCTTTAGTCATTTTGTTGACTCCTTCCTAAATCTAGATTATCCCTAGATTTTAAAAACTATAAAATACCATCTTACCTTAGAAATATGTTTTCAAGAACAGCTCCCAAGAAAGACTTGGGGAGGGATCTTTCCAGGTATATATCTCTTTGATTGACGAAGGAAACTCAGAGTGAAAGCTTCGCTCCTCTGTCCCTTCCCAGCTGCAGTCCTGGACCCACCTATATAAGATGATGCTTTGCTGGCCTTAGGCAGTCTGAGATCTGGAGCCCACATGGAAATCCAGCTCCAATTCTTAGGAGCTGAAAGGTCTGAACCCCTGCTCACCTCACTTTTCAAACCGTAAAATGAAAATTATGCCTACACCCTAAGGATCTTAGGAAGATTGAATGACATTACATCAAAACTGTTTGGGAATGTTTCAGGCATGTAGTAAGCACTATAATAAATGTTAGCTGGGGAAAAATAATGTGGATCACACTTATTTTTAGTGTGCCCCAACTTACCTTTCTTTGCTCACTGAAAAAGGAACTTTCATGTTGCATGATGTTTCCATCAAATCTTTGCTGCCATGAGGAAAAAGTTTATAATAATATGGATTGATATTTTTCTAAGTATACGACCTGCATGTTATGAAATGATATGCTTTGTTTTTATGCATCCTTGAACATGCTCAAGAATCAACCTGGATGGGTGTAACAACTAGAAGAAAATCCTGCACTGAGTGGAAGCTAACCTCTGCTTGGGCTGAGGGCCTGGGCCTGGCATTGTCCTCTTCTCACTGCTGCAGAACGCAATGTGTGCAACTCCCATCGCTCCGCTTGCTAATCCACAATTTGCCACAGCGAACTAATTTTGACGAATTCTAAAAAAGGAAAACTTCCAGTAAGCAGGCAGGTCTGCTGACATTTGATAATATCTAGTTGTCAGTGAGATTTTAGAAGGTGCGTATGCCCACGTTGATTCCTGGATTAAAAAGAAGCACATGGCAGGAGTTTATGGAATGCAAATGAACGATAAAACATTTTGCAAGCATTTCATATGGGATCATATGTTAGTTAATGTTTACAGTTCATGGCCCGGATGATTTTGGTTAATTAAAGAAATCGCATATGATAAGGAAGCACTTGGAAACAATTGCGGGCTTTTATACAGATCGTAATAAGCCTAGAGACTTGAGGGAGCCTTTCAAGGTTCTATAAAACTGAATATATTTTCCCTTTGGCTCATTATTTACTTAACTGCAGGTCATTTATTTTGGCAGGAGAAAATGTACCTGTTTAATATCAAAAGGCCTATGAATTTTAACCTTCTTTTATTGCACTATTGTATCATTTGAGAATTGCTAGTTAAATGAAAAAAATGGTGATTTTTCTATATATCTTAGGATTCCTCTCAGCTCCTGTGATTTTGGTTTCCATAATTTAAGTGCACATTGAAAATGAATTGCTTTATTTGATTGCATGTAGATTTTCCATTAATGAAGTTCAGTAGATATATTTAACATTGTATATATATCTATGAAAAGTAATATGTTCAGAAATGGCTGGGAAGATAACTGAGTGTATGTATCCACTTAAAGATCTCGCCTAATAACAATTTCCTATTGCATAATAATATGAATTTGTACTTCAGATTATGAATTATGCATGTTGGGGACACATCTAGCTATCTTAGTTGTGTATATTAAATTTGCTGATACTTTTTATTCAATACTTACTCCTGCATTGTGTGTACAGGACAAAGCCCAGCCATACCACCTCCATTGCCAACACAACAAGCTTCCAGACCTACTCCGGCATCACCTACTCTTGAAGGCAAGTATTTTATTTTATTTTTTCCAAAGATCTTCTCTATTATAGATAAAATAGAATGTAGAGAAACAAAACAAAATAATAACAGCAACAACAACAAAATCCATATTTTTTCAAATAGTGTCAGTGTGTCTAAACTCACTTTACTTCTCCTGAAATTATAGTTGGCCCCTTTTTAGAAAACCAAGAATTTCCTCTTAAGATTCTATTTTGGTGACCATGAGCTTCCTGAAGGATGACCAGCTTCATCCCCCGGAAATCAAGCCAGAAAGTGTAGAGACAAATGGACAAAGATATGCCTTAGAATTCTTGCAGTTTTACCACAACTTGATCAATTTAGTGTCTTAAGAGTCTGGTCCCAGAGTTTCTGGGTTTGAGTCTCAGTTCTACCTCTTACTAGCTGTGTAAATTTGGGAAGTTACTTAAATTCACTGCCCATGAGTTTTTTCATCTCTCAGATGGGACAAGAACAGTACTGATCTCACAGAGTATCGTGAGGATGAAATGGTATGTGTATATATATATATACATCTGTGTGTGTGTGTATGTATATATGGCAACTTATAAGCGGTGTAAATAAAAATAATACTACTACCAACAAATTCTTCAAAATATGATGTTTCAAGATCAGCAAAATTAGAGGAAGGGTTACCATAATCAATTTTGCTAGAAGTTTAAAGTCATTTCTTTAAGTCTTCACTCATTCATTCCTTCAACTGCTGCTGATTAAATCTCAACCGTGGGATCAGGCCAGATACGTCCAAAGTACCAGGGATTCAGAGATTAATAGAAAATAGTTCCTGCCCTACCAAGACTCAGTATACAGACATAAAATTAAAAGTCATTAAAGAGGAGCCTGCTATAAAACACAAGTCATTAAAACCAAGAACATCTCTAACGTTTTGCAAAGGTGAAAATGTAGGTGTCCCCCAGATCATCACAGGAACGTTTCCACCCCCCAGCTCTGACCCTCTCTAACAGAGACCTTCTGTGTACACATGTGGACACCAGCCTGCTTGTCCAAGTTCTATCCACTCTGTCCAACAGACATCTGTTGGCTTTGGCCACCCCTTCAGACTAGGGGTGACCACACTTATGAGGATTTATTCAGGAAGAGGCCCATGTGGCCACTGTCTTCAGAGTAAGGGCTGATTGGGAAAATGTATTCCAGGTCCCAGGATCTGGAGTGTCCAAGAGAAAAGATTCCAGGTGATGACACCCTGTTGGCCCCACAGACTCCTAGACCCAGGACAGGGTGTAGCCACAGGAGGTCCCGGAAGAGCCCTGTAAAGCAGAGCCTCCAAGAGGGGCCCTGGTTGCTGGGTTCCAAGAGGTGTGCTGATTACCACGATGCGATAAGAACTGCAAATAAGTCAGTACAGAGTAGTGTGAAAGCCTAGGTAAGGGACAGCATAGCTCTGTTTGGAATAGATGAGGAGAACCCGGGAAAGGCCTCTCTGCAGAGGTGACTGAGAAGCTTAAGTCCCAAGAATAGGTGTTCAACAAGCAGGTAAGGAAGGCAAGGGCATTACTGATAAAAGGATTGGCATATGCAAAGTCATGGAGATGGAAAGAAAGGAGTTTAGACCAGAGAAGTAGTTTAGCATGGAGAAAAGAAAGAAGGGGTGGAGAGAGCTTGGGATAGCTGATAGAAAGGCATACAGAGTGCAGAGCATGAAGGACCTTGTAGACTAAGCTTGGGATTTATTTTTGTCTTTAAAGTTTAACTATAAAACATTGAATAGTGAAATAAACCCATAATATACTCAGCCTGCAGATACATTTATTAATATTTTCTGTTCTTACTCATCTAACCCTTATCTTCTTTTCTTCCTTCCTTCCTTTTTTTTTCTGATTGTATTTTTGTTTGTTTTACAAATCTTTGACGTCATGCTATTTCACCCAGCTCAGGAATTTTTTTCTTTTAAAATTTTGATGAATTTACATGGTTCAAAATTTAAAAGTTACAAAAATGATGTAGGGAAAAAAGTCTCCCTCCTGGGCCTCTCTCCCAACCACCCAATTCTCCTCCTTCCAGGCTACCAATGTTAGTTACTGCGTAAACTTTCAGAGATATTTTGCACATATGCAAGCACAGATATTTCTGTCTCTGCTATGCAATATTTATTTTTTTTCTACAGAAGATGGAGAATTTCTGATTGATGGAATAGACATGTTCATTTATAAAGATTAACTTGACTGTCATCCTGCTAAGCTAGACTGGCAGTATGAAATTGTTTGCAGGCACTTGGGAAAGGAATAGTCCAAAGAAGTTGCAAAGCCTGAACTAAACAGTGGTATAGTGGATGGAGAAAAGCAGATGGATCAGAAAGATATTTGGAAAGAGAATCAATTGGTCTAAGTATGTGATTGGGTATAGGTGCAGAGGTTGCACAAGGAATTAGAATGACTCCAGGCTTTCTGAATTAGGTATCCAGGTGGACAGGGATGCCATGAACTAAGATGGGAAACCATTGAAATAGGACAAGTTTGGTGAGGAGGAGCAGGAAGGTAATGGGCTCAGACTGGGACCTGAGAGTTTCCCATGGGACATCCAGGTAGAATTACTAAGCGGACCACTCTAAATTGGCACATGGAACTCAAGGAAGTATTATACAGCTCTTATCAGGAATGATGCATTCATATAACCTGTTCCCTCCTCTACACCTTAGCTTCTCTCTCCCAAGCTCCATTCCCAGATGAATCTCCAACAATGAGGAAGAAATGTCTGAGGATTTCTGTTCACTTGTTGTATCCTCCAAACCTCTCCTATGAAGGTGACCCAGGCCCTCTTGATCATTTCTTATTACAGAGTTGGTGGGTACCCTGTGCCTTGGAATGTAGGATAGTGATTAGCAGCCTGTGCTCTAGAATCACACAGATCTGGGTCCAAATTCTGGTTCTGCCATTTTCTATCTGGGTGACATTAAATATGATACCTAAACTTTCAGGTTCTTTATTAGTAAAATATTGATACTCATATTACCTACCACAGAGAAGTGTCCTAAAGATAGAATAAAACTGTAATAATTGCAGTTTTTGTTGTTGTATTTGATATTGGTGAACTTAGGAAGTTTGCCTTTGACTACATTTTGTTGGCTTAACACAATTTTTCGGAAGAATTGGTTATAGATCATCAGCATCAAAGTCAACTGCAAAGCTTTTAAAAAATGCATATTCCTGCCACATCTTAGACCTAGTGAATCAGATTCTCTGACAATTCAGACAAGAAAAATCTATGTTTTTAACAAGCGCCTCAGTTGACTCTTGTGCTCATTAAATTTTGAGAATCATTGGTTTATATCTATGTGTAATAAATCTTACAAATCCTGCCAACTGTTTTACATTAAACATCTGAAATTGGTAGCCTACTTCAAATAGTCTTTCACTTACTTTTTGTATTTTAATTAAATCTGATTGTCTTGAGAGAGATGCATTGTCCAATTGACCACAGACCGCAACAATCCTTTTGGCCATACATTTATGTTTCACATAGTCAATAGCTGAAGAAGGACTTGACTAGCTGGGCATGTGAAGTTTTCCTAAGGTTGTGTTCTGACACCAGCATATATGTGTTTGTATGTGGGTACGACAGCTTATAAGTTCTTTATAAAACTAGTATGCACTTGTTTGTACAGATCCTGACCAAGTCATGCCTGTGGCTATGCTCTCTTCAACTCACATTTATTTAGAATATTACGTCTGTTTTACCTATATGCATTTTACATTTGATATCCCAAAACTCTGTAAAGTAAACATTACTATCGTCGATGAATAAATACAGACTTCGAGTTTATGTATTTCTGTGAAATTAGTAAATAGCAGGACTGGGATTCTAGCCCTGGATTTCTAATTCTGTGCTCAGGGTTCTTTCTACTAAAATACTTTGCTGACACTGGAGTTTGAGGACCCTCTGCTCAGTTTTCTGAGATGTCAGCAAGTTTTGGAAAATGAAGACGTGAGGTTTTGTCATTTAGATCTCACGCAGTTCTGTGATGGAAACATCATGTGATGTCAGTCAGGAGTACCCTTGTGATGCTTCTCAAAATTTAATATGCACACAAATCACCTGGGGATCTTGTGAAAATGCAGATTATGATAAAGTAGGTTTGAGGAAGGGCCTGAGGTTCTGCATTTTTACCAAGCTCTCAAGTATTGCTGATGTCGCTGCTCCAGGATCACATTTGAGCAGCAAATCCCCAGATGATTCAGAAGGCAGGTGAAGAGCAATTGGATGTTGCTAAAAATGCTTTTAATTTCATATTAGTCACCTGAATGACTTGTAAATGGCCAAAGGTCCTTCAGAATGACTGGAATGCCACTCATGGAGAAACTTTGACTGCTAATTGTTTGGGAAAAAGCAAAAAGTTTCAAGCCAAGTACCTAAGCATTCTAGAAAGGCTCACAAAACAGCAAGGGAAATGCCATTGGGAATGGGGGGAAAGGTTACATTATACTTGTAAATTGTAACAACCTATTATATAGTATGCAAAATATTTTGATTTGGCCAGCTACACAAATTGAATGAATTAGCAGTTGCAAATTTTAAATAAAAATACCACACAATTTGTAAGTCAGTACCGTATTAATTCCAATCTAAAGAAACTAATTTGTTTGGTCTTTAGATGACAACGTAAAGTTCGCATAAAGTCTCTCTCCAAGACTCCAAACCAACAATTCTTCTTGACTATTTAGAGAACAGTTCATAATCTAGTCCAGGATTTTAAGCTTTCGTCTCCCACCCAATTCAGCTACAAACATTATATTTGGCCTGCACAGGTTTTTTATTTATTGATTTTTGAATGTGGTCGTCTTGGATTTGGGGAGCTTCTTACTATTTCCATCAACTTCCACATCTCTGCTTCACCCATTCACTTACTTGGCACCAGACATCGTTTATGTGTGTGACAATTATGTGAAGAAAATTTCCTCTTGGTATAATAATTTCTTAAATTCCTGATCCACCTGAGTGTCTTAGTTGGCTCAGGTTACCAAAATGTTTTGCTCCATGACAAAATATCACAGACCAGGTGGCTTAAACAACATAAATTTATTTCCTCCCAGTTCTGGAATATAGGAGTCTGAGTTCAGGGTGCCAACATGGTCAGGTTCTGGTGAGAGCCCACTTTCTGGCTTGCATATGGCCACCTTCTTGCTATGTCCTCATATGTCAGAGAGAAAGCTCTGGTGTCCCTTCCTCATCTTAGAAGGGCACCAGTTGTATGAGATTAGGGCATCACAATTATGATCTCATTTAAGCTTAATCACCTCCCAAAGGCCCTGTCTGCAGTAGAGTCACATGGGGGTTCGGACTTCAACACATGGGTTTGGAGGGGGCACAATTCAATCAATAGCACTCGGTAGCCTCTAAGCTTCACTAACATATTAGTAAAGAAGCTTAAATGTTTAACTCATACAATTGTTTAAATATTTCTTTTTAAGTAATCAATGACTTTGCCTTTTTCCTTTCTATTAGATACAATTTCTCTAACAGTATAAATTCCCAACTTGCATCATATTCTCTGTACATGCTTATAATTGATAGGAGTTAAATATTTAAACAATTTTCTTAACTGAACTCAAATATAACTGAGTTCCTACTGAAGGTAAGAAACAAACAAAAACCCTGAGTAATCTCATCGCAGTCTACTCTTTTGTATCATTTACCTGGCTAGTAAGCAAATGATTTAGAAAAAATTTATAGGACCCAGATCGAAAAAAGAGAGAGAGAGATCAAAGGTCTATTTCTTTTGGCATTTGGACTGTAATAGCTTATGTGACTTGAGATAATTTGACACAAAACTGACAAGTGACTATCTCACTGCCCAAATGTTCGCAGGACAAATGATAGCCTATAAATAATAGTGTCACCTGAAGTTTCACCAGATTCTAATTCTGTTGTTGCAAGGTGGACATAAATCAAGGGACTCCAATTCCCCAAATTGAGGCAGATTTGGATAGTCAGAGTATTGAAGTGTTTGACTCCGACTTATCTCCTAGCAGAGGTTCATAAAACACCAAGTAGCAAATGTTTTGCCTATCAGTATGTCACTTGGAAAAGGATGTGTCATTTAAGTGAGACACTTAGGATCTGTTGTCATATTTGGAGAGCTATTTAATTTGACATTTCATCCTGGAACCCAGTACAGTGTTTAAGAGAATACATAATGTTGCAGGATGACGAGGCTTTTGTGAGTACCACTCTTACTTTGCAGAGAGGCAGCATCTTTGCACTGAGGATGCTGCACTGAGGAGGCTGCACTGAGGAGGCTGGCACTCAAGATGCTGGCACTGAGCAGCTTCCCAAGGAGCTCGGGTTATCAGGCGATGCTGAGATCAGGGGCTTTGTCAGGGTTACAGATGTGCTGCCTGTGACTTCATTAACATAATTGATTAGAAACTAGGACATATTTAGTATTAATCAAGCTTTCTTTAGTGAGGCTGATTATGCACCATCCTCTTGATGCACTATTTTAGTCTAGAACTTCCTTAGGACCAAGTTGCAAGAAAATGGCATTTTGTAAAAAGGGACTTACATGGGGCATTAAAGTGTGCTATTTGATTTGAGGAACACAGTTATAAAAAGTCAAAATGAGGGGCTTAAATGTATTTTGCATTTTAGAAAAAGTAGAGCTTATATAAAGACTGGATTATTAACTTTACTCCTAGGAGATTGGAGACAATTCAGGATTTTTATCTGTAGAAATCTAAAAAAATCGTGGACCTTGTTCTGGGTGAAAGCACTCTGCAGGTCTGTGAAGCCCTTAAAAGCTTCATCTGTGCTTCAAAGCACTTGACAAAAGTGACTTTCTCCCAGCACTCACTTGGTTCTGCGAAGTATTGGTACACTTCATATCTCAGACCACTATCTAATGCCTTGAAGTCACGTCTTGCCTTTCTAGAATTTCACTCCTCTCCCCACAGCACACTCTTTGTACATCATAATAAAAATCTCTGTCGCTTTGAATCTTTGGATATAAAGAGACTAATTGTACATTTAATCAATTATTTCCTTTGACTATATTTTTTAGAATATGATTGGCCAGAGAAAACTGGCTACAAGAGCATTAGAAGATCTTATATAACAACTACCTCATGTCATCATTCTGATCACTTGTTGTCAACTTGCATTTAATTATGAACATAGCTAATTGGAACTAACTTAAATATGGACCTAACTTAACTATAATATTAATTCTCATGATCTTTCAAAAAAGTGTTAAATTTTGTGACAGAATTAATTTCCTCGTCTATTGGGAACTCTCACTGGGGCTGGAAGACCTGCACATGCAAAGACAAAGAGCCACTGTCGCTACCCATTCACACCCCAAATGGAGCAGATTTGTGAGAGCTCACATCTATGTGAGCTCCCGCCCCCAATGCTACCTTATTATAGTAACATTACAGTTGGTTTTACCCCTTAACATGAGAGCTCTTTTAGCATCAACAGTTTGTCAGAGCTCTATTTCTCGGGAGGGATTAGTCCCTTATTGCTCTCAGACAGAATCCTCAGTGATTAAACAACACAACGTTGGGTAACATTTTCCATCCCCTCCCCAATCACCAAAAAGAGTTGCTTCATAAAATCTTTGAATAAGGGGCCAGCCCCATGGCTGAGTGGTTAAGTTCGAGTGCTCCACTGCAGGCCCAGTGTTTCGTCAGTTCGAATCCTGGGTGCAGACATGGCAGAGCTCATCGAGCCATGCTGAGGAGGCATCCCACATGCCACAACTAGAAGGACCTACAACTAAAAATACACAAATATGTGCCAGGGGTCTTTGAGAGAAAAAAAGGAAAAATAAAATCTTAAAAAACAAATCTTTGAATAAGTAGAATTACTATATATGATTCCATTATTTTTTAGTCAATAATGCCAGAAGATTTTTTTCTTTCTCCCACTCAACACAGACATCCCACTAAACACCATGTTTTTTATTGCCATTCATCTCTGAAGGATTGAAACTTCTACTCACATCTAATTGCTCCATTAAGTGTAAAATTGCCACAACTTGTCTATTGTAGCAAAGATGTGGAAGGAAGAAGTTAAGTAACCCCTAATTAAGTCTATATCTTACACTTAAATTACTTTTAATATTTTGTTACAAACACAATTTGCATGAATGAAGCCAGATATAGTGAGGTGAATAAATACTGTATAACTAATATCTTCTTGAATAAATATAGAATTGGTACTAACTGTATTGCAGTTGTAAATAATATAAATGCCGTTACCTATATGTAGGCAAGAGAACTCTAGAGAGAAGACCAAGGACTCAGCTTCCCATCTCAGCTTTGACACTTATCAGTTGTATAATTTTTGACAAATCAATTGACTTCTTGGGCCTCCATTTCTTTACCTGTAAACAGTGGGGCCTGAACTCGAATGGTCTCTTAAGTCCCTCTCTGCTTTCACCCAGAGATTTCAAGCTTGTTTTTTTCAGGCTGGTAGGTTGGTGATAAGCTGTTTTAAGAGCAGAGTGAAGATTCTATGGCTTTACATAGTGGTTACATAGCTACTGTAGATATGTAAGCTATGGTCATAGCCTAGATAGAGATGTCAAACTTGTTGGGCAACCAGGCATGCCCCTCTGTAATGGATAATGCTATGAAGCATTATTTACTGAAGTACAAAAATGAGTTGTACAGATCATAAAGGCTGTAAAAGTTAGGAGGGAGATGAGATATGAGTGAGGAAAGGCTATGCAATGAAATCACAAGACTCGCATTGGGCCATAAAGAGTCAGTTGGTAGGATTTGTATAGAGGAGAAATGAGTATTATGAGAAACTTATTATAAGATAATTTCTTACCATGGGATGCATCAGAGGACAATGTTCTACAGGAGCTAGTAATGTTTTATTTACAATTCTATTAAACTGAGAACTTTATCACCTTAGCTCTTCAGTGAGATATATCCTGAGAAAAGAGCGTAAAATAATAAAATAGAAATTTGGCCCCAGTTCTTATTCCATTAACTCTGTGACACAATAAATTTTATTGAACTTCAGGCCAATATAATATTTTCCTTTGTATTGTGTGAAATAAACTCATATCTTTCAGAGATTTTTAATGGGATTGACCTGTAGTTATAAATTTTGGTAAAATATATAAACCAAACTACTTTTCGTACCTATTTCACTTAGAAAGCTGCTAAGATGACTGAATGAGATAATGTATATAAAAACTTAGCACATTTTCTATCACAATTAGGTACTCAACCCTTAGTCGCTAATGTCATCATTATCATTTTTCTATCAGGAAATTTCTTTTATATGTATAGTAAACCATTAATTTTTATGATAGTTTTTTATTTGTATCTATAGAAGATAAAAAGGTAATTGCATAAAAGACATTAGTCAGTATATGGGGAAACTATAATTTCTTAATACAGGACTGGGGTGATATCCTGAAGGGTTTTATGTGCACAACTAAAGCTTTTACTCCTCCTCACAGACTGCAGGAGCCTGCTAAAGCAATTGAGAAGAGGAGTGGAATGATTAGATTTGCATCTTAGATTGTCATGTCAGCTATAGAAAGAATGGATGGGTGAGAGGTGGGGCTTGGGGGTTTGGAGACAAGACAAATAAGAAGCCTCCTATTAGGCTACTGCTCACGGGGAAGAATTCTGCTACTTTTCTTTTAAACAATCACATTTAACCCTCCAAACAACTCCAAGCAATGAATATGATTTACATCATTGTATAGAGACGATCAGACAAATCAAGTAAATTGCCTACAATAACACAGCTCTAACAGTGGTATAATTGAAACTGGAAGCCAGGTGTCTCATACCCAGGCTCAGTCTATTTCCATTGTCTTAGACTAGCAATTAGGCGTTAGGGCTGAGCATAATTGCTAAAGTCTTATCTGACCTGGGTAAATGAATGGCATTACAAATAAGAACTTGATTTTGGAAGATGACAATGAGTTCGGTTTTGGGCTTGCTGAGAGTATCAGGGTCCCTGGCACACTCAAATGAGTGATTAATGAATGTAGTATTTATAAAGGCTTGAGCAGAGTTATGGTAAAGCACCCCAGAGCTAGCAAAACAGGAAATATTTATCAGCCCTAGGCCTGAAGGGGCAGGAGAATGGAGTGGTTTATAACCCAGAAGCATTGTAATTCTAGGAGAGAGACACCCAATCAGAGCTATGTCCTTCAGTAGGGGAAAACACCATAGACACTACAAATGATGTGTATAACATTCTCAGTGAACCAGGAAGGGACTTGGAGAATAAATGCCCATCTCTCTCTTTTTTTTCTGCTCTATTATCTCTTGATGTTGCTCCCATGAGCCAAAATAACCCACATCTGGAAGGCAGAGGCTTGGTTAACACAATCCATAAAGATCAGGGTGGAGACTGGGCCTGGAGAGAAAATGACGACTGCCACATGTTGGGCAGCATGCTGAGCTCAATTCACTCTAGTGGTCAGCCCCACTTGACAACCAAATATAGGAGTCTGCAGTTTACAAAAAAAACCCAAATATAGGAGTCTGGAGTTTATAAATGAGGGAGATACAGATATTGGAGTCATAAGTTTAACCTTAGCACAGCATTTCCTGAAGTTTGTTATGGGGAACTCTAGTTCTGTGATATTCTTTGCGGAAAAAAAATTTCATGACAAAATATTTTTGGTTAGCATAATATGTTACATTTCCTTCCTGGACATCACAATGTACACTAGTATGCTATGAGATCCAAGAAATTTTCTTCTTCAAAAAAATCTGTTTAATTTTTTGAACTCAGTGATTCCCTTATTTTTTTGATCACAGAAACTTTTGTGTTCCCAGTAACACTTATCAAGCTCCCAAGGAATAAGTGATCTTACAACACCCTGTGTCATAGTAAAGCTTAGGTGTGAACATAACTGAAGTGCAAATAACCATGGCTGTGAGTGAGATTGTCTAGTGCATAGAGTTCGCCCTGGAAGAGAAATGTGGGGAACAACATTGTTTTAGTCAGGGTTCTCCAGAGAAACAGAACCAACAGGATGCATGTGTGTGTGTGCACGCATGCGCGCGCACACACATACACACACACACACACACACACACACACTGGGCTGAGGGCTTAAGGATCATGTGACTGTAGGGGCTGACAGGTCAGAAACATGCAGGGAGTGTTGGCAGATTGGAGATCCAGGGAACAGCTGATGCTGTATTCTCAAGTCCAAAGGCAGCCTGAGGGCAGAATTCCTTCTTCCTTGGGGGCCTTGGCCTTTTCTCTTAAGGCCTTCAACTGGTTGGATGAGACTTGCTTGCATAGGGAGGGTAACTGCTTTACTCAAATTCTACTGATTTAAATGCTAATCTCATCTAGAAAATACCTTCCCTGCAACAACTAGACTGGTCTTTGACCAAACAACTGTAACCACAGCCTAGCCAAGTTGACACATAAAATTAACCATCAAAAACACCATCCAAAAACAGACTGGAAGCCAAAGATGAGAGGATATGAAGGAAGAAAGGGCACAACAGGACCAAGAGCTCCAGAGAGATGGATAGCACAAAGACTGACCACGGACCTTCAGATTTGTCAGTTGGAAGATCATGGTCTCCTGTTCCTGCCTCTAAATTATCTCTCTGCCACATATAAATGAGGGTATAGGAGTCAGGAGTCTGAACGAGAGGTCCAATTGTGAGATTTATATTAGTTTCTTAACCTGTCAGAGACTCAGTTTCCTCACCTGCAAAGTGATATTTTTGAAACAGATGATCTCAAACGTCTGTTCTATCTTCAAAATTTTATCATGCTCAAGGCCCTTATTTCATTTATTCTTTTTCCCTCCACGCGTTTATTTCATTTCCTTTGTGTTACCCAGTGGGCTGATCAATACTTCCAAGGGAAAATGAGTCCTCTATTTCAGAGTCCTAATCCTTCCAATATTCTGTTGTCATTTTAAACTTCTCATTTTGAAAAGATTTTAGATCCACAGAAGAGTTGTAAAGAAAATGCAGAAAGTTCTTTTACACTCTTCTAGAAGCTTCCTCTAATGGTAACAGTTCACATAACCATGGTTCACCTAACCAAGACTAAGAAATTAACTTTGGTACGGTACTATAAAGTACAGACGTTATTCATCTTTCACTTTTCAATGGTTTGTAAAAGACTTTTAAAAAATTATTACTTACAAGTGTGATGGGGAAACATATTAATATAGGTATTCACAGCTTTTCTCCCCCACCTTAAATTCTGAGGAATATTCTAGATTTACCTCGTCCGTTCCTGAATGTTTGTGTTCCGCTCAGGATATACTGGGTGAGCAGAAGGATTGGAAGGAACCCATGGAATTAAATTAATTCATGTTCTAACAGAAAGGGTTACTCCCCAGAAGAAAATATCAGATCTGGATAGGGAGAGAAGAGGTCAAGAGAAGGGAATAGGAGAGCCAACATGGGCTGGAGTGTTTTTAGTCTGCTTTTGGGAGCGTGAAGGGTTTTGGGGAGCAGCTGTGATAAGAGTGGGCTGAGAAGCTTGGGTAAAGGAGAGAATCTTTAGAATGTTTTGCTTTGGGGTGTACAACATTAGCTATTTGAGAGACTTCAGTAAAGATTTAAATTTATCTTCAAATCTTCTTGGATTCTTGTTTCTTTTACCTGCAGCACTGTGCTAGGTCTGGGCATGCGGTAACACAGTTATATCTGAGTTAATATGTTAAGTGTGATTCAGCTTAGTATCATGGAAAAGTAGATAAGTCTTAACAACTGACAAGTAAACGTTTAAAAAAAGAAACCCAACAACAAATAAGCGGAAATGTCAGGAAAAGGGAAAAGAAAAATGGAAAGAAATGAGAGTTTCCTATGGATTGTGAAATATAAATACATTTTAGTAGACATTGAATATATTTCAGGAAAGCTGACATCTCTGAACTTAGAACTTTTCTCTCGTTATTTGGTTTTGATTTCCCATTGTTGATTATTAAAAAGACTTCTTGTGACAATCATTAACTTTTACCCATTGACCTATATACGAGGGAAAGAAGTTTTGTTTTTCTTCCCCTACACATCTGGCAATATAGCTAGGGGCGTCCATCTGATTCAACTGTCCAGGAGCAGTAAGTTTTACTCTGGAGATCCCAAGAAGCAGGGAGCAGTGAAGAAAACACCTGTTGCTGAGGACCAGCTTCCTGGGTCAGAGCTCGCTCATAACTTTTATGCTGGTATCAAGAAGTAGTTTCTTCCCTGCATTTAGACCAACGACGAAGTTAGGGGTGAGAAGGTTTGTGAATCTGAGTGAACATGATCTATTAATAGCTTTCTCATTGTGGAATTCTGATTGGAACGCTCTTGTGCCAGCAAATTTTTCTCATAAAGCAATTTATAAGAAAAAAATGGGTCCCTCTAAAGCTCTAGTTTACAAGTACCAATTTTTCTTTATAAAACATTTATTTGCTACTTGTGTCAGCTTGACCTAAATGTTTCTTTCTATTATACAAGCTTATTACAATTCTAAATGGTATTATTCTGCCTCTCTAGAACTGATGAGAAAAGTGACTACATCTTTAAAGCCAGGTCTGTTTTAGCCAAATGGAGGAAAGAGTTTGGCATTCGTTCATATAGTAAAGGGTGAGGGAACGCTTGCTTCAATTAGGTGAGGACTTTGTGTAAAAACTTTTTAGTCTCCTAGAATAGACTTATTTTAGGAAGAAGATCAAAACTTTGTTACTAGTTTGATGTAATCCATGAAAGATGATGAAATTCGTATAGTCTATTAGTTAAAACAAACCTAAATTCAATATATTAAAACTATTACAGCTTAAAAAGTTGTACTCTTTCAATGGGCACTATTTCCTTTCTAAATGTTGATATCCTTCAGGCATATTTTTAAAAATTGAAAGGCTTCAATTGAGAATCAGACATATAAATGTGCTCAATATACCAATAACTTTTGGTAATTTTGAAGTCAAATTATATTTTAAAATAACTATTGAGTCTAATTTAATTAGTAAGTCAAGCTATAAATTCTCAAGGATCTGTTATAAAAATAGCAGTTTCTTTGAAATGGTACTTTAATTTATATTTTTATTTTGACTGAAAACTAACTTTTTCTCTAAGTATCAATAAGTCAGTCACAGAAGGGAAAGGCTCAATTTTATGATGTTTCTAGCCATTCTTGACATCTTAAATGCAATGAAGTGATTTTGCAATCCATTTCCAACTGCAATCCATTTCTACAAATGTAGAAAAAGCATATAGATAAAAATATGGAAAAAGTAATCTTATGCAAATAATGTGATATTGAAAATGAAAAGCTATTAGAAAAGAATCTTATATTTATGTTTTCCTTGCCCTTGCAGAAAGACACATTAGAAAAGTATACAATAAGAGATCTTAAGCCAGCAATGATTCTGCATTAAAAATAAACTTTAAAAGTGTTAGAAGAGTTTTCAAAAAAATCTCCAAATGGCAGCAGCATCAAAAAAATAAAACAAACAAAACAAAATAAACCCCTAGGAAAACAAAAAGGAAAATGCTATTGTGCTACATGGAGCCACCCAGAGACGAGTGTGTGTGGATGGAGAGAGTCTCACTTGAATAAACGTCAATAAACTTTAATTGAGCATTTGCTTTCCGAAATGTAAAAGCACTGAGAGGAAAAATAAACATCAGTGTGCCTCTCTCTCTTTTACACTCACACATTCACACTGAGGTTGCCTATGCTGTTTCCCACCTATACAGAAAAGTGAAAAAGAATAGATGTGGCAACCTTCCTCTGTATAAATGTAACCCATTCAAAAGTAATGCAATCACTTATCTGAGAAACTTTTATCATTTTTAGAGGCTTGGGAGAAATCTACCTCATCCATATTAAATATTAAGTTTAATTAGCATAAAAAACTTTTTGCTGTTTGAAATGTATCAAATAATCTTTCTCTTTGCAATCCCCTTTGCATACTAAATTCAGAAACAGAAAAAAATTGTCACCACTTCAGAGGACTGTGGCTGTGAGAGAGCTGAAAGATGAGTTTCACAACAGTGACATAGCAGTCGGCACTCCTTTCTGTCCATACCTCAGCAAGTTCCCGAGTTTTTGGTAGAATAAGTCTACCTCGTGCTACATTTTCCAGGTTGCAGGGGAAAGAACAGGGTTTGTGGTCATCTTTAGTTTCGAATCCTTGTTCTGTCATCTGTGTGTTTGTGAAGTTGGGCAAGTGACTCATCTTTCAGGAGCCCATGTTCTCACAGGTTATAGGATGTGTAGACTTTTACCTGAGGACCAAGTAGATGTTACTGCATGGAAGGTCACATGCTTTATTCTATTTCCCACCACCTTGAAATTAGTGTGGTTCCAACCAAAGCTAAATACATTTTATTGCCTTGCTCTGACCATATAAAGTAATTCCTGAGATCACTTCTCCACAGTCTTTTGAAGCTTAAAGGAGCACTGTCTGTAGTAGAGTCCTGAAAAAGTTTGAATTTACACTGATAAGATCCGGAGTGGGACCTTTGCTTCCTGAATCGTGCCTCATCGCTAAGAGTTCTCACCCTGTATCCACAGGACATGAGCGGGCACTCTGTGCCTCAGGTCCTTCAGCTGGCATTCATAGTAACACTTCCACACTCAGTTCAGAATCAGGCCCCACATACCATTTCCCCCAGGAGGAGCTTTCACGCCTTTACTTGGCGCTCTTGAGTTTAGGCCTCTCTGCTGGCTCCCTTAGATTCCATCCTTAATGTCCCTAAATCCTTATTGGAATTGTAATCTTTCTCACTTCTTATTCCCATACCCAGAGTTCCTGGAAGAAGTCTTTTACAACCCTACGCTCTGACAGGGGGGTTGTCATTAAGGCTAAATAAACATTTGTTTATTTAAGTGAACAAAAGTTATAGATGTAAAATTCTCTGGGGAGTCACTGAAAGATGCTATGGAATTGCTGGTTGTGAATTTGTTGTTGTCTTTTTATATGTCACCCGTTCAGAAAGGTTTACTCTTCTTTCACTTTTTAAAAAGCAGTGTCACCTCCCATCCTCTCATATTCTAATCCTTTAGACCAAGATCTATTTCTTTTCTGATCCTTATTTAGACCTGACATTACGTGCACATATATACGTATTTATATATACATGAATATATATATATACATATATACATATTAATTTTTAAACCTTAAAAGTGGACTTTCCTTGCTTTGAAATTTTTTAAGCTATAGCCAAGTCAGAGGACGTGCAATAGCTATTTACAACTCTACAACTTTTTAAGTTGTCTGTTCCTGGCAAAATTAGGAAATAAATGCAAGATGATGCTTACTTCATTTGGAGAATGAAGGAATAAATGAGTGAGGAGGAGCTTAAGTACACTCTACTCCTTCCTCTCCTGTTATGTTGAAACAGAGGATTTACTCACAGTTGCATAAGGCAGCGGCTACTAATTACAGCAAAACTCAGACTGGAATCCACTTCTCCTTCATTCCAGTACAGGGCCCCTTCACAACATGTTAATTCCTCATATGTACTTTTTTCCTAAAGTTTCTCAATACAAAGTATTCCAGACATAGCCTCCCTCAGTACAGAAAAATAAGAATTAATGTGCATTTACTCAAATAGTTCAATGAATGCCACACCTAGAAAAATTGTTGAAGAGTATCTGTGGTCAGATTTTTATTCTTTCTAAAATCTAGTAATAGTCAGTCGTTGCTGTCATTATTTTTTGAACATCCACTCTGGTCCAGGCACTTTAGCTGTTTCTCCATTCCTCATAACAAGCCAGCAGGGTACATTTTATTAATCTCATTTTTCAACTGAGGAAAATGAAATTCAGTGTGTCACAGCACATTGCCTAATGTCACACAACCAGAAAGGGTCAGAGACAGTATTCAGACCAAGGTCACCACAGCTAGCACCCATGCTTCCTCTCTTGCATCATGCTCCTCTGGAGATAATGACAGAGAACTCGAATAACCACTGGCGTAATGGAACTTATCTGCTTATGTGAAATTTTCCATGATCGTGGGTAGGGAGTGGGGTTCCAAGCCAACTTCTGTCACTCTAGAGAAACAAGGTGACAGTGATGAGGTATGTCGAATGCATTGTTATAAAAGAAACACATCACACATCCTTATTTACTTCCCTGGGACCGAGAATGCATCAATCCTGACCATAGAAGGTAGAAGAAAAGCATCCATTGGACATGTAAAATCTGGATAATCTCTGCACTAGGAGGGCAAAGAGGGAAGGAAGAAAACATAAGATAAAAATGAAACATTTGCATTTGTTTTGCTAGGAACAGACGTCTTAGAAAGCTTTTACCATTATAATTAACTATTGTGCATTCTCTGGCTTTGAGATGACATAAGAACGTTTAAAAGCAAGAGAAAAGCCCATTGTAAGGGCTTAGAAAGTAGAAAGTAAGTCATTTAATTTTTCTTTCATCTGATGTTAATTTATGCAGAAGCTAATAACATATTTGTGGCTCAGAGCTGCTCATTGTGGAGAGGATTTCTCTCTCAACCATCCTTTCCTGTGATCCAGATAAAGACATCATTTCAGGGCTTGTGATACTTTCCTGAGAAAGGCAATATGCTGATAAATTCACGTTCCATAGACGCACTTAATTGTGAACCCCTGAAAGCTAGTGGTACTAAATCTTCTATCTCTTCTTTAGCTGTTACAAACAAAATAGCAAACAAATCAGAAGAGAGGAAAGCGGATATGTGGGTGCAGAGTGGGGTGGAAAGGGAGGTGTATTATAGACTGTTGAGAGACAAAAGTCAGGGGGAGGAGAGTTTTTGTAGAAGAAACATGGGTTACTTTTACATCCAAGTAGGATATCATTAAATTGTTGTGTCTTTTATAAATGAAAACCCTCATTCCACTGCTGCCATATCACCTATTGAATTGAGACAATGGTGCTTGAAGAAATGCAGACTCTTCAAAAGTTGATGTTTTAAATGATTTCACCATGAATAAAGTCAGTCCCATAATGACAGCTTAAAGGTCTAATTCATAAAAATGCTATTAAAGTACATTATTTATACCTGCTTTTTGTGGACTTCTGCTCTTATTCATGACTCTCTCAGCGTATGGCCATAATCACAGGCAGAGTGTGTAATGGAAGCATTAATTCAATCTGAACTCAGGCAAGAATACTGTATCACCACAATAAAATCCTAGCTATATTAATTTAAAGGGTAGAATTTATCACACAAGAGCATTCTCTTTAAAAAAAAATGAAAAGAATGTCTTCTATTCTATGGTGTCAAATATCTTTCTTTCTGAAGTTCAGTATAAGGTTGACTAATTGGCATGAACTTTTAAGTGAAATATTTATTCACCTACATTATAAGACTCAGAGACTTAGATAGAGTTGTGATCTTATCATGACTATGGCACTGATTTTTGATATGGGCTAAGAAATCTTTACAAGTAATCTGTATTTTAATTAAGTCCTTTTCTGGTGCATGACATCAGAAGGCGATGTTTAGCAAATGCCATTCAATTGTCTGACATATGCCTTTATTTAGATAGGATGGAAAATGTTCTGCTACATAAAATTTCTCCCAGAGAAGCTGAAATTAATGGTACTTAAATCAAAAGTATCTCTATTCAGAATTTTAAATACGATTTGCATATTTAATATGTATAAACCTGTAGGAAAAGGCAAAGTGAAATTCAGTTGGCTTATTTCTAACTCTGAAACTATCAAAATTTGACTTCTTGACTTTCTACTTCTGATTGGATGTGCTGTAATGGTACACTGTAGACACATTTAGACAGAGTGTGAATGTATTTCTCCCTAAGACACTAACTCTTCTCTAGGACTCATGAAAAGGGGTTCTTTAGAAATCATACTTCTAACACTGAAAGAAAGTGTTGTCTTTGATCTTGTAGGTAAAAAATTCCTATACCTAAGGGGATGAATTAATTCCTATATTTAATAAGATGCAGTTATTAGTAGCCAACGTAAGCATTCTTACTAGAACTACACGTTGAATTTCTTCAGCAAAGTAACAATCTCATAATAGTTCTGGCCAATGAAAATCTTTGTGTGCTTGGCATCCATACATGAGACCAGAGACAAATGACAAAGAGAAAGGTATTTCAAATATAAGATAATAACACTACTAACTGAAGATAAAACTCAGTCAATTTCTAACGTTAACCGTACTTTTAACTGCCTCAAACTAAAAGCACTGAAAATTCCATTTCAACAACTCTGGACTGTTACATGACTTTGCTATTTGAAATGAATACACTTACCAGAAAAACATCCCGGAATGTCCAAGTGTTTCGTGGCTATGGCTGGACAGTACTTGGGGTTCCCTCTGCTCCTTAGACCACAGCTTTCTCAGATCTCTGAAACAGAAATCTTCCATGAAGAAGATTTCTACAGGCACCACAAAGTCTTCTATGTGGCATCCAGACTTACCGCAACCTCTGGGTGCAAAGATAGTCTGAGCACCCTAAATGATACAACCACTCAGAAAGGGCAGTGGCAGTTATGTCCCCAGTACACTGCCAGACAAATGTCACCAGGCTCCAATTGCCTGTTGACAAGAGGCAGATTTGAAAAACAGTCAAGTCAAAATAGATGTCGTTAATGACCTACTGCATTATTTGTGATGAAACTGAACATATAAAAAGAAAATAAAAAATAATTCTTTTAGCTTACCTGTAGTATCTTTCCTCAGAAATTATATTTTAATTTCACATATTAACATCTTACTCTAGGCACTGGGCAAACAATTGTTTGGTTCAGAAAGCTCAAACTTGTTCGTTATTAGTAAACAATGTTAGCAATCTACAATTTTATGCGTTTACTGTGAGCCAGGCACTGTGTACAGTGCTTTGTAAACATTATCTAACTTTGAGAGAAGTACTATTATTTTACAAATGAGGAAAATAAGGCTTAGTGAGATTAAATCACTTGCTCAAGGTCACAAAACTATCTGGAGGCAGAATCGACTCAACGATAATCCCTCATTTTAATCTTGGCTTTCCTTTTGTACTAACTTTTCCTAAAGAAAGAGTTTTAAATTTCTTCTTTAGAAAAAGAAGAGGAAAAGAAGAAAGATGAGAAGAATGTGACCTCTGAAACCAAAAAGAAAGGTAAGGAATTTAAAAACATAGATCAGTTGTTACCCATTTATAACGTTACTGGTAAAGCTATTGTTTTCTAGAAAAGAAATTCCCTTAATAATTTTATTGTTATTCTTATTATCACTCTTGGGATTTATAAATATTCCAAATAAAGTGGATATTTATAAATTTCTAAAAAGAAAATTCAAGGCTGAAAAAGTTTAAAAAATTGTTACTGATTATTTTTTCCTTTCTTAAGACTGGTGCTTAATTCTCTCTAAGGCAGTCCTTTACTGACTCTGTATGTGAATATGATGATTGCTGTTCAATTCATTCAGTTTAATAAAAAACGTCTATCAAAAGAGCAAATTATTTAATGTATACAAAAAAACCCCTAGTTGATTGGTTGCTATTTTTTGTTCTTTATGGTGGGTTGGTTCCAAACAGTGCATCTGAAGTTCCAAGTGAGCCTCAGAAATTTCTAGCTTCTGACATGATTGCAGAGGCCTGATAGCCTAGGAAACATTCAATATATTCCTTTTAAGATACCTTAGAAAAACTATGGAATTCTACCATAATTAATAAAGCCATTCAATGTTTTCACTGTCATGAAAGATTTTTTTGGACCTTAGCAAAAATTTGCTCCCATCCTGAAGAGAAAGCACACCAAAGCCACTATTCTGTTACAAAGGTGCTGGTACACTCATATTTGACATGGCTTATGGCTCTGATTCATGATTATTCTATACAAGGTGAACGGCATGTCTTAACGGCAGTTATGTGTGCCCTGAAATATATAAGAATTAAACAGAGAGGCTTCTAATTCTCTCATTTTACTACCAGAAAAAGAAGATGTCAAAAAGCAAACTGAGAAGGAAACTGCCATTGACGTGAAAAAAAAAGGTATTATACTTACTTTCTTTCCTTAGATTATGTTCAGAATGTTTCTTTCATGAACGAATCTTGGGGCAATGTACACAAATTAGATATAGGTACTTAAATCTGTCCATGTACAGACTGCCAAAGCAAAAATTGTGTTGGACAAAGTTAAATAGGCAAGAAAGACTTTATTCAAGGTTACTGCCAATAGGAGAGAGAGATTTGAACTCATTCTGAATTCAATTCCACTGACACAAAAAGCAGGAGGGTTTTTAAGAGCTGGAATGGGGTGGAGGGATTGTAAGCCATCTGTGTTTGCTAGTTGGCCTTACTCAAAAGAAAAGTACACTTTCTCCTATCTTCGTGATAAGAGGGTAGTTTTATAATTTGGAGCAAGGTAGCCAAGGGAGTTAGGCTCCCACTCTCCCATAGAGACTGGGAGATAAAAGTACTATATTTCTTGATGATTGCATTTCGAAGGATGGCTCCTAGATAGATCCTTGAGAAAGACTTTCCTGGATTGTAAAACTGGAAAGAGGTTTTTAAAAAGATTTATATCTCAGGGCCTGCCTGGCGGTTTAGCGGTTAAGTTCACGTGCTCTCCTTGGGCTCAGAGTTTGCTGGTGCAGATCCTGGGTGTGGATCTACACACATCTCATCAAGCCATGCTCTGGTGGCATCCCACATACGAAGAGGAAGATTGGCACAGATGTTAGGTCAGCAGCAATCCTCCTCACCAAAAAAAAAGACTTATATCTCAAAGGAGCAGAGAAAGAATTTACAATTCAATTTATAAGACTTGTAAACTTAGAATTTCTGTAAATTGTAGAATTTACAAGTTTTCTAAAGTGAGTGCCCTAAGAAAAAGGAGACCAGGAGTCTAAAGCCAGGAAGAAGTCTACCTAAAGTTTCACAAAGTTGAGGGGAGCCTTAACGCAGTCTTGGTGAAGACATAATGAACTTGAGAGGAGCCACATATTGTAAGAACATCACCCTGCAAAGGGAAGACGCTGAGAGCAAATAATGCAGCCCATTAAGAAATGGCATTGTTCAACAGCTTAGAGTTTTGCTTTAAATTTAGTTCTGCTTTTAATCTTGCTCAAACCTGAATGTTGGCTTCTATTCAGATTAAGCTTAACTCTAGGTGACAAAGGTGGTCATCTCAAGTGTTATGGTTTGATGATAAGTGTTTTCACCCTATGTGTCTCCTCCACTGGTATCAGTGACGCTTGAAATTCCACCACTAAAGATATTTCATTTCTTTGAGGTATGATGGAATTGTCCTCTATTAAAATGCAAATCTCCTAGGGCCTGTGTGTTTGGGGTAACGAACGTATTCTTCTCAGCTATTAACACTTAAAATGAATGAGATTTGCAGGTCTTCCCTGTGTAATATTAAGCTGGAAATAATGCCCTAGAAAATGAGTCAGTCAGTGAGCTTACACGAAGCAGAGGTTCAAGAGAAAGCTTCAAGGTAGGCCATTGCCTGTCAAGAGCAGGCTAGCTGGACAGCATTGCTGAAAACCCTTCTCTTCCTAGGAAGTAATAGCATATGTGGGGAAAAAAGGTGGTGGAGAAGGACCCTGAAAAAGGAGACCAGAGGATACCAAACTAGATATTGGATAGATATTAGGAAGTAGCAGATAGGAATTACAGGAAGTCCCTGACATCTGGGGCAAAAAAAAAAAAAACAAGTAAAATATTCAGAGTTGCATGATTGTATGGCTCATGAAATGTCCAGGAAGAGAGATCTAGATATTCCGTGGATCTGGGTGTTGATGCCAATTACTTTGCATTTGAATTTTTATTACTAAGGGTGTACTGTTATAGTTTTTTGTATTATTGAAACTACTTTCATTTTTCTATATTTAAAACTTTCTGTATTTCTCTGGTGAAATATCTATCTTATCATAAGAAAGGGAAAACTCAATTCTGACCATAGAATGATACTGGGAAACTGGTTGCTTGGGTCACTGTATCTGACCATTACGTGATCGGGCGCTAAAGAGTAACAAGGTTCTCCTTCCTGGGCCATCAGTTTTACCAAAGTATTTGCAGAATAAAATTTTGAATTGTAACCTTCAAAGTATTTGTCATAAGTGTGCAAATGCGAAATCAGAAAAAAATACTTTTGGCGAAACTCAGTGGTGCATGCACAGTTGTTGTTTTGTTTCAATTTTAGTTTTTGAGGGGAAAAGCAAAAATGTGTTTACGTGCAGTGAGTGATGGGAAAATCTGATATTTCTCTGCTACTGGGAGACCTGTGTTATTAGCCCAGCAGTCATGTCAAAGTGAGGTTGTGCAGCACTGGCGAGAAAACTGATTATGCCCATATCTCTTCCTGCGAGGTCAGCGCTTGTCCATTGAAGCAGAGACCAAAAACCTGGCTGATTGCTGGGCACACCCAGGAAGGGATGCTCACCCACGGTTGACAGCCAGTTTGTCCTTCTTGGAACCAATTTTCTGTTTGTTTGTCTGTCATTTTTACTTTTGATTACACAAAACCATTGGTTCTTACAAATCAGTTCAACTTCCTGATGGAAAGATGCACAAATTATTTGTTTACAAGCATTTACCCCCCAAACTGTGTGTATGTGTATATGAGACAGACAGACAGACAGAAATCTAATTAGTGCTGGTTTTTAACTCATGTCTCTTTGTAGAGTTTAATAATTCCCCAAATATATTTTCATGTGAGAGCAATATAGTTTAAAAACAGCCAGTTTGAAGCATTATAAAGTAGTAAAAATTTCTAGAGATCATGAAAGAAATTGAGAATAACCTGAAAACTTGAGGTGCCTACAACAAAGATACTTTCAGAAATGTTTTAAAAGATAAAATTCATATAATAAGAGCTGGTTTTTGAAGGCCTGAATTTTACAGTGACAAAACCTATATTTGAATCCCCCCAAAAGGTGAAAAAGATGACTCAATCAAGCAACATGATAAAATTTGGCAATTTAAAGGGGCATACAGTGTAATTTACATTGTTCTTTACTAAACTGTAGCAACATGATTTTTTTCAAGAATTATCTGAATAGAAGTATAAACTATAAGAAGGATCCTGAAAAAACTAGACTATCTTTTCTGAAATAAGCTGCCAAAACGGGACAAATTCATTCTTTCATTCTTGCAGGAAATATTCACGAAATGTCTACTGTGTACCAAGCATTGTATAGGTACTGAGGACACAGAGGTGGATAGACAGACATAAGCCCTGCCCTAATGGAGCTGACAATTTGATAAGGGAGGCACACAGTGAATAAGGGGATGTAACGTCCATAAGTACAACTTGAGTAAGAGACATGGAGGAATTCGGGGCAATGGCAGAAAACAACGGGTGGGGATCAGGATCTATTTAGATAAGCTTATTAGAGCAGGAGTGTCTCAGAGACAATATTTAAATTGGAATCTGAGGTATTGGAAGGATCCAGCCATTGATGGGTGCATCTTTGTTATCTTTGTGTGATGTGTGAATGTGGGGGGGGGGGGGGGGGGGGTGTGTGTGTGTATGTGTGTGTGTGTGATTTTGTATGATAGGAAATACAAGTGGTCAGAATATGTGGGGACATGTGTAGGTGTTTGGATTTATTAAAAGCGTAGTGGGAAACTCTTGAAGGGTGTTAGCAGTGGAGAAAATATTCTGATTGATGTTTAATACAAGTATAATCTCATTTGGATAATGGCTTGGAGGACGGAGAAGAGGTAAGCCAATCAAAAATGGTCTCATTTATTGGGAAGAGGAAGCCTGTACGGGGAACAGCTGTGATGAAAACAATCTGGAGTTTACTTTTTTTTTTTTTTTTTTTGATTTTATTTTTTCCTTTTTCTCCCCAAAGCCCCCCGGTACATAGTTGTGTATTCTTCGTTGTGGGTTCCTCTAGTTGTGGCATGTGGGACGCTGCCTCAGCGTGGCCTGATGAGCAGTGCCATGTCCGCGCCCAGGATTCGAACCGACGAAACACTGGGCCGCCTGCAGCGGAGTGCGCGAACTTAACCACTCGGCCACGGGGCCAGCCCCTGGAGTTTACTTTTGAGTTTACTTTTCCAGGTGTTTGTGACTCACATTTAAATTTGTATCAGAAACTATTTTAAGCCCTTTACAAATACTAACTCACTCAATCTTTATAATAAATCAAGAAATAAAATATTATAATCCTCATGATAAAATTGAGGAACCTAAAACACAGAGAGGTTAAATGACTTGCCCAAGGTCACACAGATAATAAATGACAGGGCCAGGATTTTAACCCAGGAGTGTGGCTCCACAGCCCATATACTCTGTACAGTCAATTAGACATGTGGATCTGGAACTCAGAGGAGATTCTGAAATGAAGCTATAAGTACAGTAATCCATACAGATCATAGTTATTGCCCTGGGAACAGATGAGATTACGCAGAGAGATTGTGTCAAAAGAAAAAGAATAGAATACAGAATCAAGACCTGGGGAATTCCAGTATCTAGAGATTAGATAATGGAAAATAAAGCAATAGAGGCTGAAAGAAATTGCCAGAGAGGTTAAAGGAAAAGCAAAAGACGTTGGTATTAGAGACATTTCAGAAATGGATGTTTCAAGATGCAAGAAGTTAACAACTTTGTGAATGTTACTTAGAAGTTGCAACATGGTGGAAGAAAAAGCAACAGTTTCTGGAGTGAAGGGATAAAATCAGCCTGGAATGGAGGTCCAAAAATGGAGAAGAAAGTAGTGATTTTTTTTTTTTTGAATGGTGGCTGCATGAGGAGTAAAGAGTCTTTTTCGCTTTGTTTAGTTTTTCTTTGGAAGGTGAATTTAGAGCTGGTTGGATGTAAAGAGAATGTGAGAGATTGATGCTCAAAGGGATGAGGTATAAATGGAAATCTAAGAGATAATTTAGAATTCATTGTTTGATGAGCACACAGGTGAAAAAATTATCTGCTCTTTTTGGCGCTAACACCACAGACACTCCAATACCAAAACACTGGTGTTTTCAAGTTAAAAGAGGAATTCATCTAGATTGACTTACAAAGAGAGGTATACATTTGCAAGGTATACAGTATAAAATTAGGCAGCTGTTGTGATAAAGCTAAAACTCCAATAGTAAATACATTCTGAGTTGAAAGGCTCAGTTGTAGAAAAAGATATTTCCAAACCATCCTTGATGCTCACTGAGTGACAAAAGGTGAGTCTATGAAATGTAATTATCAATATTTTTAAAGAATCATTTATTCTGTTAAAATATCCTACTAGAACTTTGCATTAAAATATCTTTGTGGGGATAAATTAACCAGAAAAGATTAATCCAGTATAAAGCTCTTAAGGCTTGTGCTGTTTTGAAGGACACAATTATATTTATTTCCATAGAATACTTTCAATTACTGAATGGGGAAATGGTATTAAATTCTGTGGAAACTAAAACCTTTAGCTGTTTGATTATTATATAAGAACTGCTTTTGTCATTGAGAAATTGCGAAGAATTCTTCACAGAGGCTTATAGCTTTTGATGTATCATTAAGTTTTAAGCCTACCAGACATAGAATATCATCTGTTTTACTTTATGAATATTTTGTAACAGGTTGTTCTAGCTATGAGAGCTCAAAATAATTTACATGGAAGATTACAGACCACAAAATTATTTGTGGTAATTAAAATAATTATTTTATATGTAATGCATATAAATTACATATTTTATATGTAACAATTATATGTAATTTTTTTGTAATTGAAAGTAACTTCTTTGAAGTATTTCTTTACACAGATATAATTGCCGAGATAATATATAATGGCTTTACATGTGTTCACAATTGAGTTTCGGTCTAAAAGAGCAAACTTCTAGGGCCAGTCTCAGTGGCCTAGTGGTTAAGTTTGGCATGCTCTGCTTCAGCTGCCCGGGTTTGGTTTCCAGGGGCGGACCTACACCACTTGTCTGTCAGGTGCCATACTGTGGTGGCAACCCACATACATGAAAAGGAAGATTAGTACTGGATGTTAGCTCAGGGCTAATCTTCCTCAGCAAAATAAAGAGAGCAATCTTCTCTTTTCCAGACTTGTATTTTGAGAAGATTAAAGCTTTTTATGCTCATCCCATCTCTTTCTCTGTTTGAAAAGCACTTGATTATAGAAAGTTATCTTATATACAAATTTTGTATTTTGCACATACATATTTTGGCAATATTTAACAAATGGCTCAGCTTAATATTATTTGTTAGACACTTCAAAATCTAGATTAATTTTTTCAAGATTCTACATATTTTGTAGTCATATACCAGTTAATATCATTAGAAAATACAGATACTTCACACATTTTTGGGTGATACTGAGGCAATTATATTAATGTACATTTTAGATGAAATTATTAAAAAATTTGTTCAGACAGGTAAATAATTAGAAATCTAGCACAAGTAAGGGTTGATCTAATCCCCAGCCTTGACTTAAGGGTGCTCTGTAATTACAGGGCCACAGTAGATTGCTTTCAAGTCAGATTTTCGTTTCCAGATAGGTCAGGTTGCAAGTCTGGGATCAGCTGATGACAGCTTGACTGTATTAAAAACATTTACAATGCTTGACGTGCTTTGAAGGCAAGAGAATATATTTTCAAGAGTTTTTAATCATAGAAATCATGTAAGATAATAGTTGCTTCTTCTCTTGAGGGTGGGGATTCGGTAATGGAATGATTCGGGAAAGTCAGCTGACTTGTTGCTTAATATGAGGTCTTCGATGACCTCATATATCACATGTGGGTTAGCCAGATAGAAGCCAGACTGCTTCAGAGGAGGTGAGAGGGAATTAACGTCACGACATGCAGTGGCATCTTGGAGATGTAGGGGAGGAAGACATTTCCTCTACCCTTTCTGCGTTCTTTTGGCCAGAGAATGAATTAAATTCACATGACACAGAATAGCAGGAGAAAATTAAACAAAGCTTTATAACATGTATACATGGGAGAGGGTCAGGCAAGCTGAGCAACTCGCCAAAATGGCTGAAGCCCCCACCTTAAATATCATCTTCAGTTGAAGACAAAAGAGGATGTTAGGGGTTGGGGGAGTCAGTTACAGGAGATTACCAGACAAGCACAATAAACAGGAATAAGATTATTATGAAGATTTAAGTCCTCAAATTCTGTATTGATAGGAGCTTCTAGAGATAAGGTATCCCCCTTCTTCCTGGTACAGTGAGGGAGACACCTTTACAGATGGAGATTTCCTTTACAATGTAAATGTCTCTCACAAAGGGTAAGTAAACTCTACTTTTCAGTTGCTTTCCTGTCTGCAGTTTTTTAAAAGTAATCAGCCCCAAATAATCCTCATGCCAAAGAGACATATCTTGGGGTGGCCAATTCCAGGCCCCATAGAGATAATCCTCCATATTCTAGTTTTTGGTTTGACCAATACAAAAGTGTGTTTGGGTCAATTGCAAAAATGAAATAAAGGCATTTTGGTTGAAAAAATAATTTAAAATACATTTTAAAGCTCAGAAAGGGAAAAAGTTCATATTAAAAACTATTTAGGCCTGGAAGAAAAGAATGAGTACACAAGAGACTATTTTTAATCTTTTCAATGCTTCTTATGGAGAATCAGGACTACCCTCCCACTGAACACAGAAACAAAATCAGCCCTAAACTTGAGTATGAGAGAGTTGTGTTATAATTTGTGAAGGACTTACAACAGAGAGGATTGAAATACACATGAAGAAGGATCAGTAAATAGACTGTAAACACTTCTCCTCAGTATGCACTGACATATCCAAATTTTAAGTATTTCCTGCACTCATACTACAGAAATTTTTTTTTTTTTTTTTTTTTTTTTAAGATTTTACTTTTCCTTTACCCCTCCAATCCTCCCCCCGGTACATAGCTGTATACTCTTTTTCAGTTGTAGGTCCTTCTAGTTGTGTAATGTGGGATGCCACCTCAGCATGGCCTGATGGGAGGTGCCATGTTTGAGCCCAGGATCCGAACAGGGGAAACCCTGGGCCGCCAAAGCGGAGCATGCAAACTTAACCACTCCGCTCGGGACCGGTGCCCAGAAATTGTTTTTAATTGCACTTTATATTCAGAGTGAATTATTTTCTGGAAAAAACAAAACAAAACAGTTTAACTTAACCTTAAAACAAAGTAGTTTCTTGCAAGGATCATAAATTAAATTTTATGGGACGACTGTGCAGTGGTACAGGAAGTGAGCTGTCAGTAAGAAACAAGGAAATGTGGTAAGATTTTGACCAATTTATTGGGAAATAATGTACCCCGAGTTTTCCTTGTGATCGGAGATACACATTTAAGTCTATAGATGTAAAATGTCTGGTAAAATATTTTTAATTATATATCCTAAAAGTCTACAGGACTTTTCTTTCAGTGGAAGTAAAGCTTAAAAAACATAAAAATGGTATTTCTCTCAATTCCAGACTCTCTAGGGATACCAAAAGCAGATTCTCAAAATAACTTAGCAAATTGTGCCAGTGTATATTGTTTTTATCAAGAATAGTTTAAAGTAATAATAATAATAGTTAAATTGATTTCCTCTTTTCACATTCAATCCTTACAACAACTGTTGAGGTAGGTATCTTAATGCCCATCGTGTAGAAAGGGAAACCCAGGATTGAAGCAGCTAAGTCACTTGGCCGTGGTCCCCAGTTAGTAATGGAGCAAAGGCAGGAGGAAGGCCATCCGATAAAGCTTCACTGTCTTTTGCAACCTGCAAACATTTTTTTCCAACTCTAGGAAATGCCGATCGTAGATTGCTTTACCGCCTTTTTCTTTTATTTCTCTTTTTTTCCAATCCCCTTGAGATCATATTACAGAAATACTTAAAATTGGAAGAAAGAAATAAAGATATAACGAATCTCATTCTTTTTTTTTCTTGTAGAAATTATGCTTTCCTTCATTCATTCGCTTAACATATATTTAATCAGTGCATGATATCTGCAAGGAAATCTGCTAAATATTGGAGATAGGTCAATGTAAAAGACATGCTACTTGTTCTCAAAGGCCTTAGAAAACAGGCAAAGAAACAGACATTGACAATGGTCTGTGAGAAGTACCACAATAGGGTAGATAGAAGAGCCCGAGCCCAGATCAAGGTATGAGTTTAGAAATTCTTTTTCCTGATGGTGCCCATTAGAAATTTGAAACAAGAATGCCACAGACTTATGGAAGAAGGCATTTGACCTGGGTGATCTAACTTATTTTTAAGCAGGATAGAGAATGCAACACGTAAAATTTTAAGTGGTTTATCACTGAAGATACTTACTCTTACAAGTGGCAGACCATCTAAAGTAGGGAATTTATTGGTTTATCCAAATACAGTTCCAGAGTAAACTGTCTTCAAGTTCAGCTTGACCTCAGAGTCAAAGGATATCACCAGGATGAGGTTTATCTCTTGGTTTTTAGACTCTGCTCTCTTGGTACTGGCCCACCTGGTTGCAAATTGATCATATCAGGTGCTGCCTGCCGTACATCCTCTCTTAGTGTTCTATGAGAAAAAAAATGTCGGCTTCCTGAGAGCTCAAACAGAAAACCTGAAGTGATTCATATTGGTCCTTATGGGCCCATTCCTGAAATAACCTTTGTGTAGAGAGAGAAGGAATAATCTGATTGTTTTAGCTTAGGCCATAGGTCCTGTCTCTTGAGCAGAATTAAATGTACCTTGTTCAAGGTATTTGGAATGAAATTGGAAGAGGGGGAGGTTTGATTCCCTCGAAACTAAATTAGGATAATAAAACCACAATAAAATGGAGTAGTTACTACATGGGGAAAAAACTCAAAACCTAAGAATTTTCTCCAGGAAGTTATTTCTAGGTGGCAGAAATACAAGTGATTTAAATTTTTTAAATTTATTTACAGGATACAGTAAGGGAGAAGTTTTCCAGCTGCCATCTATGAAGAGAATACTTAAATATTTTAGAAAAGCAACTTAACATAGGATAACATAGTGTGACCAACAAAAGTAAATGCACTTGCAGATTTCATTAATTAAAATATTGTGCCGAGAGTAAAGAGTGGAATCCTTCCACTGTACTTTGTAGTATTAGAATCTCGCTTGGATACGAGTCTTCCATTTTAGAAAAGATCTTTTGAAATAAACCAGATTATGTGCAGAAGAGGATACTTTGGAGATGTGCATGTTTAATACGGAAGGGAGAAACCAGGGAGAACATCAAAGCCACGTTCATGACTTTGATGTGCTCTCCTATTTAAGTGTAGATTACTCTTTATTACCTCTGAGAATTAGGACTCTGTGGTCAAAGTTAGAGGAAGACAATGTGTTCAAGATTATATAGAGAATCTTCAGTCAGTGTAGTCTACCATTCAAAGTGTTTCAACAAGAGAGTGGGTATGCCTCTGGGATTTCTGGAGATAAATCCTATAAGAAGAATGATATTAAATTTAAGGAGACTCATATGATTGCATTTTTCCAAAATTAGACATTAGGCTAAATGAAACTGATGTCTAAATTATTTAACTTTTGAAATACAGTATTTTGTTATCATGATTTTAAATTTGGCCTTTGTCAAATTCTCCTAGCTGATTAATTTAAAAAAAAAAAAAAAAAACGCCTTGTCAAAAGCTGATTCCAGGAAGTCAGGTCATAGCAAATGCTCACTGTATGTAACCTGAGTTCACACTCTCTCGCCTGACTGTCTACCACAGCATAAAACATTATTCAGAACCTAATCAGAGCATGTTTTATTGATGTCGACATAAACCCAGGACACTATGAAAAAAGTAAATAAAATATATTACGCTCATGGAATAATAATTAATTGCCCTGAGGGTAAAGAAATATCTTGAGACATCTCAGTAAGAAAACCCCGATGACAATAAGCTTAAAGTAGGAGAGACAGTACAATAACTACTTATGATACAAAAGACAGGGAAAAAACTTTCAGACAAGAAAGGTTTTCGGGCTGGAAAATAAGAATTGTGACTAGGTTTTAGGAAGTCTGCCTATGATAAGTAACTAAAGGAGACAAGAATAAGTACATAGAATACTTCTCTAATTAAAAGAAGTGTTCTTTTTCAAAAATGATTTCAGTCTCAGGAAAAAAAAGGTCGCATTTATGTTAGTCACTGCCCATATCCTGTTAGCTATATTAATATTAGGATACAAGGTCAAAAAGAAACAATGAAAAGGCTAATGTTAAAACACATCAGAAGCAGAAGGAGATAAAAATAATTGTCCTGAGGTGTCAGCTTGGTAGCATAGTGGTTAAGTTCATGTGCTCTGCTTCAGCGGCCCGTGGTTCACTGGTTCAGATCCCAGTCTCACACCTACACTCTGCTCATTAAGCCATACTGTGGCGGCATCCCACATAGAAAACAGAGGAAGATTGACACAGATGCTAGCTCAGGGCCAACCATTCTCACCCCCCAAAATAAAGAAATTGTCCTGAAAGACATTATGCTGACATAGAAGTTGGTCTATTCTCAAGTTATATAAATCAGAGGACATATTAAAAAAAAAAACACCACAGCATCAAACGTGAAACAAGTGTATCAATAGAATATGATGAAATACTTGGGACTTCTCCTGAAAAATCTGTATATTCACTAAGGTTCTTAGGAATTTATCCTACTTCGTATTATTGTTTGACTAAACCTCCCTTGCTGCATGAGCTCAGTGGACATTTGTTGAATAAATGCTCTTTTAAAATGATGCTGTCCCATGATTCTATTATCTATCGAATTGAAGTCCTAATCGTTCATTCTCCCCTTTCTGAGACTACTGTTTCCACACCATTCCCCTTTTGTCAGTCCTCCTTCACATTTCACCTTTCTTCTCTATCAGCTGAACACTTTGTTTTCCAGTTCCCTGAGAAAATAAAACTTAGAAGAGAACTCTCAGGAGCTCTGCCCATGGAATCCACTGACAGACCGCGTCTGTCCCCTTTATCCTATGCCTTCGTGGCTGAATACAACACAATTCAATAGTCAAAATGTTCACACTTACAGGAACAACGTTTGCACTTGCTCACAACCTGCCATCCCCTCTACTAACTCAGGTACGTTGCTCCAGCAATTCTCTCCTCTGCAAATTCAGTTTGACTTCTTCTACTGGTCACTCCCAGCAGCATACAATGTGTATAACATCTCTTATGTGCATATAACTGTCCTGTTGATGGCGTGTCCCTCTCGGGTTACTGTCCCATTTCTCAGATCCCTTTTAGAGCTAAACTCTTCATGAGCTTTCTACACTCTTCTTCCAGTCTCTCATGTACCCATGGTACTCAGGCCTTCATCCTCACACAATTCTTTTTTTTTTCCCATGAGGAAGATTGTCCCTGAGCTAACATCTGTGCCAATCTTCCTCTACTTTATGTGGGATGCCTCCACAGCCTGGCTTGATGAGCAGTGCTAAGTCTTTGCCCAGGATCTAAAACTGCAAACACCAGGCTACCAAAGTGGAGTACCCAAACTTAACCAGTATGCCACCTGGCTGACCCTATGCCCAACCAATTCTTGTCGAGGTCACTACTGACATCCACATTACCGCATCAAAATGTGAATTCTTGGTTCTCAGAGCATTTGACCGCTGAACCCTCTTTCTTCATTCAGCCTCTTGAACAATAATTTTTCCTTTTAACCTGTCTGGTCACTCTTTCTTGGTCTTTTTTTTGCTGGCTTCCTCTCTTTCTTTTTGGTCTCTAAAAGTGGAAGCACCCCAGGGCTGAATTCTATGTCTCTTCTCTTTATCTGTACTCACTTCCTGTGTGAGCTTGTACAGCCCCATAGTTTTAATACCATCTTCATGGTAATGAGTCCCAAATGTATGTCTCCATCTCTGATGTTTCCCTAAACTGCACACTTGTATATCCACTTACCAGCTCCACATCTCCATTTAAACATCTATTAGACGTATCCAGTTGATAGGGTTTCCAAAAACAAACTGAAATCTTTACACACACACACCCTGGAATATGTTTCCTATCTTCAGCTCTTTTCCTCTGCTCAATAAATTATCACTTCATTCCTTTTTTGTGCTTAGACGCAAATCTCCATTGTCATCCTTAACTCCTTTATTTCTCCTCCTCAACCTATTGTTAAATTCTGCCACCTTCACCTTTGAAATATGTTTTGTAACTGATCTTTTCTCACTATCTTTAAGAACTACCCCACTTTGGGTACCATCATCTCTTACTTCTATAGTTATGGATATACAGCAACAACGATAACAATAGAAAAAACCCTAAAAATTTCATCAGCTTTGACAAAGTTTATTTCTTGTTCAAGCTGCATCTGGGGAAAAGGGCTCTACTTATCATAGCTGCTCAAACACCCAGGTTGGTGGAGACCTCACCTCCATCTGTTTCCACCTCTACAGAGGCTTCCATCTCACTCAGAGTAAAATCTAAGGTGTCCCTCATGCTGTAAAAGGCACTCTGTGAACTGATGGCTGAAGATAACTCCAGGGCAGCATTTCTCATGCAGGAAGGTCATTATGTGAGTCTCTAACCATTCATCCTTGCCATTTCTAATCATTTGCTTTTTGAACAAATTCCTTCCATTTCCCATAGTTTCAGCATTTGGGTTTCACAAGTATGCGCAAATTTTAATTTGCTGTTTCAACTGAATTTTAGCTTCACTCAAATTTTATCAAAATGACAGCTATAATCGATGTGTGAGATCTTTAGCTGGCAAGTGGTTTTAATAAAACCACAGGCAGAAAGCTAATTAATGTATGAGTTATTCTTCCTTGTGTGTAGAGAGACTGTAAAAATATAATGCATATGAAAAAAGCCATACTTTCAACTTTGTTATAAAATGGTTGCTGTGAAAGGATTTAGCCTTGGTAAGAAGGCAGGGATGTGCGAAAGTCAGCACAAAAGAAGTAGGCCAGAATAACCAATTAGGAATGGGAAGGGGAGGTAAAGCAGGAAGGACTGCAGACTGGGAGACAGTTTTCTTCCAGTTTGATGCATTGGTAATACTAGGCATTAAGTACCCTTGTGTGCCATTGAATCTAGTTAGGTAGAGTATATAAATATGATAAATTAAAACTCTTATATTCTTGCCCGAGGAAGACTGTATTGACAAAAACTGGCAGTAAACAGTTAAATCTTTTCCCTCTGGTACTTCTCTTGCCTTCTCCTCCTGCTTATTTAGTGTATGGTTCTCTTGAACTCCAATCGCATGGCTCCACTGGGGCTTCAAGTCGTCCTCGCTGATCTACCTGCCACACGACCCAAGTTGGGAGTCTGTGGACTTTTTAAAAAGGACAAAAGGAAGATGGTCACTTCTTCTAAGGTGGTGAAATTAGGTAATGTGAGTCCAGGAAATGTTATTGGTCACGTTTACGTCTTTGTTGTGATAACCAATCTTGAAAATAATGCTGACACGTAGAAGCAGAGAAAGAGATGAAGCGAGGATTTTCGTGGTATTTCAAGGCTAGCATCCAGGTATCCCTGGAAAACAACCATCCCTATGACCTCCTGTCATTAGGTTTCATTTTCTAATTAATTCCTCTGTTTGTGCAAGTCAGTTTATGCTGGGATCCTGTCATTTACAACCTAAATGCTCATTACCAAATGAAACCTCCGTACAGGTTGAGAATACTGATAGTAATTTAAAAACTATTAAGTTATGGGGGTAGATAAATTTTTATCAAGGATCTCACCTTGCTGCATAAATTCTTATGAGAGAAAAAGAATTTTTCTCTGATATTTATACACAGATGCTTGTTATATGCTAGCCTGCTTTAGAGAGTGAATATATATATTTATTTAATCAGACTTAGAAAGGGAACTATATTTGTCAATTCAGCACTTTCTTGCTAGAAAACTGTTAATGTAATTAAATTATTTTTATGTCTATGAACAAGGGTGACTCTCATTTGTTTTATTTTGTAAATAAAATAGAAGACAAAACCCAAATGCTTCTTTTAATTTTATTTGGAGTTGAAACTTGCCTTTGACTTTTAATTTGAAAAGATGGCATTTTATAGCTGGGGTATAAAATTAACAACATGTTTATCTCTCCAAACTATTAATAAACACAGTGAGTCAGCCTAAGACAAATTAGAGATAACACAACATCCCATACTGCTGTTACACTTATTCGCTTCTCTAGTAATTGCAGTTAGAAAGAGCCCGCTATCCTTTCTGTTACATGGTGATCCATAATTTATTCATGTCATACCTTTTTGCTATTGCTTTCCCGAACAGCCCCTTGAAAACACATATCCTTTCTATTATAATCTGCAGTATCTTTTATAGATCCAGGAGGTTTAAAATGCTGAAAGGTTTAAAATCTCCTAGGAGGTCTAAAAATGTAAAAAATGCTAATTGTCACTTTTGAGAGAAACAGAGGATAATTAGAGAGACTTTTAATCTAGAATTTAGCCTTAGCTAGTAAGTACTAAAAGTGTTATATGCTTCTTTTGTTAGGTCTAAGTCTTGCACAATTTTATTCAACTGTTTTATCTTAAATGACTCCTTGTGTAAATTGTGAGCAATAATGATTTGCCATTACATTCTTTATGTGAAGAGCATGGGGACTTCAGCAATATTTTAAAAATATTTGGAGTCCTTACTATTTTGTGGGGAACATTTTAGATCTTTGATTCATCATGGTCAGTTCAATTCAAGCTAATTTTAAAAAAAGAAAGATTTATTGGATTACTTTCTTTAGGAGTACAAGGGGAAAAATAAAGGATATTACCATAGTTTTTTCACTTAATCTATCTTTACCATCTCTCGTCAGTTTACTGCTTACCTACAGTCTCATGTAATTTCTCTACACTTTGTAGAAAGATTTGTTTTGTAAGCTTCAAGCTTACATAGCCTATAAATACTGAATGCCAAGGAAAAACATGTAACTTTCCCAGGGAATATTCTGATTGCTCAAATTTGGGTCAAATGCTAGATGTGTGGGCAGAACTGAGTAATGTTCATCCCTGTGGCTGAGCTCTCCTGAGAGGGACAACATAGATTAGGGGGAAAGAGGATGAAGAAAAGTCCAGGTAAAGCATGGAGAGAGAGAGCAGCATGGGAAGAGTGAGGAATGAGACTGGGAAGCTAGGTCCTGTCTGGACAGATAGCTGGTAGTGATTAGCTTCAGAGGCACTCCTAGGTGATTTACATTTCATTTGGCTGATAGGGGGAGCCACTGAAGGTGTAAAAGCAAGGGATTGGCATGATCCCATATACTCAAAAGTATCAACCTGCCAATATTTTGTCAGAGGAGAGAGACTGAGAGAAATACTAGTTAGAAAGCTATTTTGGTCAATACTATAGAGTTCAAATCTATTAAAATGGTGGCTGATGAGTGGTAAGCAGGACCTGATCCAACATGGTGTATTGGGAGGAGACAGCCTTTCAAAACATTGTAGGGGAAAGTGTATGGCACATTGCATTCAAAACATTGTAGGGGACAGTGTATGGCAACTGAGGCTCAGAGCAAGGGAAAGAAACATATCAGTATTTATTTAAATGGGGTTTTAACAGATAAAGTTCCCCAGAAAATGTTGAGATCTCTGCTGTTTCCTCACTTTTAAGTAGAAGAAGAATGTTATTAGTCAATGACTATAAAAGCATCAGAGGGAATGGATTCCTTCCTGTCATGATGACTTTTAGAACACACTTATTTTCATGTCAGCATTTAAGTTGGCCAGTTAAGTTGAATATTTTCTTATTCCCATTTATTAACAACAATTAAAATTCTCTTTTATTAATTTCAATGTGGTTTCTTTGTTAATCAGGTTGTCTCTAGGGTAAAAAAAAAAAGAGTAAGAGAGTTCATATCTGTTTTGTTTAACACTGAATGTCTAGCACCTAGAATAATGCCAGTATAAAGCAGATGCTGAATACACTCATTGAATAAATAAAGGAAGCATCTTCCATCAAAGGAGAAGTATTTTCAGTTTTACTTCCTTTAAAAAGGATTTGCCTCCTGTCAGTGAAATTTTCACATTTACTTTGTCTTTCTCTATCCAAATTGCTCACTGTGGTCGTGTAGAGAAAAACCAAATATTGAATTCCCAGTCTCCTCTGGTGTATGTGGAGTCTTAATTGGCTTTTCAAACACATTGCAGATAAAACCTATTAATCCTCTGACCTTCACTGAATTCAAAAGTTTTTGTGTTAATTGTTTTGAGAGAATAATAGACAGTTTTGCTGTTAGAAAAGTTGTGGGATCTCTTCCAGGAAAACAGTCGAACCAGAAAGAGGACTTGAAAAGATGCTTGTGTCTGAGCTGCCATCCTTTGCCATTATTATATGGCAGAAGGAGAGCCACTTCTAAACTTTATGGACACCATTTGTTTTCTTATAACTATAATAAAGCCTTAAAAATTATTTTTAGCCAAAAGCATCACAGATAGAAATTGGGTTGTTGGACATAGTTGTTATTTTATCTATTAAAACCATAAGGGCAGAGGTACTAACACGTATTTCCACCTATTATATTCCAATCACTTTGCTTGTATTATCTCCTTAAAACTTCAGGGTTCCCCTTTAAATGAGCTTTGCCCATTTATGTCAACATTCATTTCTACTTATAAAATTTCAACCGCTCAGGTACTACAGATAAACTGATGACAACTACCACCCACACTGCACAGATGAGCAAACAGGATCACTTATTCATTTGCTTTTGAGAGTGAAATTTCCTAGTGCTTATATAAGAAGAAATTATTACTGGAACCCTGTTCTCTCTGATTCCAAAGTCAGGGTCAAAACTTCAGTGATCATCAGCAGCTGGGAAGTGGCAGGTGCTTCAGGATCACCCAAGGTCAGGGTGACTTACATATCAGTTTGCATCTGTTGTATTGGTATAATTATAATCATGTTCCCTTTCGTTCTCAAAGGTATCCAGTATAGACAATTGTATACCCCATCGAGGCAGCTTTTAAAATTACGTTTTCCCAGAAATGAGGTATGTTGAGCATCAAATTCTGCCATTTCTTCAGAGATTACAATTCATTTTTCTTGGTAGGGGGCCTACGGGTCTGCATTTTAAAAATGGTCCTTTAAGGATTATGTGCTGCCAGGTGTATCAGTCCGCTTGGGCTACCATAACAAAATACCATAGAATGGAAGGCTTTAACAACAGTAATTTATTTCTCACAGTTATGAAGGCTATCAGGTGCCAGATGGAGGTGCCCAGCAAGGTATGTTTCCTTCTGAGGCTTCTCTTGGCTTGTAGGTGGCCACCATCTCACTTTGTGCTCACAAGGCCTTTCCTTAGTGCATGCCCATGGAGAGAGAAAGCTCTCTGATGTCTCTTCTTGTAAGAGCACTAATCCTATCAGACGGGGGCCTCATCTTCATGACCTGTTCTAACCCTAATTACCTCACAAAGGCCCCATCTCTTAATACCAACACATTGGGGGTTAGGGCTTCAGTATATGCATTTTGGGGGGACACATACATTCGGTCCACAACACTCAGTAAGGAAAACACTCATTAAGCCTATAAAGGAGGTAGCTATGAGCAGTAAAACAGAATACTCTACTGGGATTTAGAAACCTGAATGCGATGTCTAATCCTGCCATGAGCTTCATGATCTTAAGCAAGTCCGTCATCCATCATTCCAGGCTTCTGCATTTTCTGTATAAATCAAGGAGTTGGAATAGCATCTGTGGTTCTCTGTTGAGGTTGAGGTCAAGCCTGGGGGAAGGAGTACCTTGGGAGAAAAGACTTGGTCAAACCAAATGCGATTCCAATAAGTACCACAGTGGGAGCTGGACTTGTGTGAAGAGGTGCTCTCTTTGATGATGACTGCTTTTAGAGTGCCAGAGTTGGGGATGGAAGAATGTTGTCATCATTGCTTATGTTGGAGCATGGAGAAAGGAAGGTTGAAAACTTGGGTAGATGATCCTTAATTTCTCTCTCTAAATCTAAACATTTAAAAAAAAACTTTGTGATTGGATTTAGCAACTTCTTGATTAAATAACGTCTGTCAGCTGCTTAGTTTAACCACCCACACACAAACACACACAATATGTGAAACAACAGCTGAAGACATATTTGATGATGTGAGCACAAACCGATTTTTTTAGTCTCTTTCCTACTGAGTTGCTGGAGGACAATAGAGTGAACATCCACCCTTCCTTGCCAGCTGGCTCGTATTCCTAAACCAGGGAAATAGCTGTCACACTTACCCTACCCATTATGACAAGCTGCCTCTGGTCGAAATTATTACAGCATGTCCTTATTAAGCGTCGGAATCCTGCTTCCATTTGTGCATTACACCTACCCAGTCCTGGATGAGTAATTTTACGTGTGAGAGCCAAATAAGCAAAATGTAGAATTAGCCTTGGACAAAAATAGCTGCTGCTAGAAACGTGATTTAAGAGCTGAAATGGTTCAGATCATCATCTCTGGTGTCTTTGCTTAACAAGGATGGGGTTATTGGTCTCGGAGGTGGAATTTGCTGTTGCTCTGTTGGTAGAAAAGTGCTCCTTCGGCTACTCCTTTGTCCACGGGGCAAATACTGTGATATGAGAAACCGGAGAGGTGGTATGTGCAATAGGCAGTTTGATGTTGAAAGTGTTAGGGTATTATTTTTCTTTCTGCCCCTTGCTGGCTGTCTTTTAGCATAGGTTGAATGGGAGTGCTTTGCCTTTGACATTGTGTATTTAAATGCCAGCCCGTGCAGTTTACAGTACAAAAGGGCAAAGATACGTGGGGGAATGAGGAAAAAAACCTTCCCTCTTCTCATTGGTTGACCTTTTTGGTTCTGCTTTATATAGACATTAAAAGAGCCCCTATGACCATATTTCTGATCTTCAAAACAATCACAGAAATAACTCCTGATACAATGTTATTTATATACATTGTTCCTAGCCTTCTTGCATTAGAATATAAAGAATAACACATCCCTGGGCCTGAATATCAAAAGCCATTCTTATCTCAGTTAGCTGAAAGTAAAATCAAATTGCACGCTGTGACTTTGATGCTAGGGGTCAGAAAAAATTAATATCTAAAGAAATATGTAAAAATAAAATCACGACTTGATATATAGGAGTTTAGGCCAATAATACTTGAACCTGAAAGGTATACTTACCTCAAGTTAGAGCATTTCAAATGTTGAGATTGTGATGTAATAATCTTTTGAAACAGGTATAAAAGGAAATGCAAAATGGAGAAAGACATGGATGTTGTGCACATCTGCATTCTTGAAAAATGGTTTATAGTGATTGAATGATTCTCTAATTCTCCCTAGAGGTTGATTCTTTCATGCATTCATTCATCCTTTTGTTCTCATATTGTCTTACCAGGAGAGTCACTCTCCTACGTGCTAAGGAATAATGGTGAAAAGACAAGCACTTGCTGTAATGGAACATCACGGTCTAGTGGAGAAAACAGACTACAGAGGGTCTGTAATATCATATCTAAGAGTGGCCAGTGCTGTGAAGCATTGCGAGGGTGAGGGAACAGAGAATAAGGAGGACGGCATTTTCCGCTGGGTGGTCTCGGAAGCCTCTCTGAGGAGTTGCTACCTGAGCAGAGATTTGAATGAAATGAGGGAGAAAGCTGTGTGCACCATGCAAAGGAAAGAGGAGATGCAAATGTTTCAGAGATCGAGGGACCGTAAAAGAAGCAGAGTGGCTGGAATGGCATGAGAAAGGAAGGAGTAGTCAGAGGTGAGGTCACGGAGGTGTGGTGATCTGGATCCCAAAGGGTTTTATCCCAAGTCAGATGGAGAGCTTTCGAAGGGTCTAAGCACAGATCAGAGGAATCAATTACAAAAGCGAAAAAAAATTAGGAGAAAAGGTAAGAATATTCCTCATGTGTTCTGTTGGCTAGAAAAGTTGTTCAATTTGCCTCTTGCCCTGTCCCCTTAAATCTAGTGACACTGTAGTCACTGTGTTTTGCATATAAAATTCTTCTCTTCAGAAAAGGAAAAGGCTAGTGCCATCTGATGGCCACACTTGTGAACATCATTCTCCATCTCAGAGTGCAAAAATGAAAGTGTTTAGGCCTAACGGTAAAGAAGCTTTCAATAATACTCATTGCCGTAGGTAAATGTATCTATTGAGGACACATAAAACTAGAATGCGTTTAGAAACTGCTAAAATACTGGCAGATGCTATTCTGTGCTTTGAGAAATCTTTTAGTTTAGTCCAACGAATAGTTATTTTTGTCTATATATGTAATTCTACTCATATGGTGGGTATTAGATAAATTCTTGTTCAGTTGAAATGAATCTAATAAATACTGATCACTGAGGTACCATCTACCTTTCTTAAGTATATGACTGTAATCCCCTTGAATCCAGAGAGAGGCCGCATGATATTCCCTCGGTTGTGGTAGTTATCGCTGTAGTGGGATTATTTGGCTAGCAAACTGCCGTTTTTTACATAGTGTTCACCTAATAAATAGAAATGAATTTATAGGAAATAAGTATATTTTAACATTACATAGAAGTTTATCTCAAGGGCTGCAGACTCAGGCTGCCTGGCTTTGAGTCTTGGCTCAGTCACTCATTGCTTGTGGATGGATAAACCTTAATTTCCTCATCTGGAGAGATACAGTTCTCGCCTCATAATACTGTTGTGAAGATTAAATGAGAATATGTAGGTAAGATGCCTTGCACAGTATCTGGCATATTATAAAGAGTTAATACATGGTCACTATTTTTATCATTATTATGAGTTTTGTCCATACCCCTTAATATGCTGAAGTTTACATTATTTCTTATGGAAGTAGTGCCCTAGGATGGTTTATTCTGATCATTCAATAAACATTTGTTTGAACACCTTTGTAGTAAGCACTGTTGTGGCATATTCCACACACATGTACATTACTAAGAAGTATTGGAAACTCCATGAAGGCAAGCTCTGATTGTTGAATCATTGTGTTTCCAGAGCTTAGAGTGGCATCTAGCACAGAGTAGATGATCAGTTAATACCTGCTGAATGAGTTAATAGAAAAGGACTCCTTAAGTATTGAAATCGTCTGGTTTTACCTCTTGTCTGTGTAACTATTTTAAAAAAGGAACTTGATATAAATTAAAGTTTCTCTATGTAGATGTATACAAAACTGGAATGATATTCAAAATTATATTATTGTCATTATATTTCTCCCTAGGGGAATGACATCAGTAGTAATGCTGTCCTGGGGTACTCGTTTTTCAGCAATAATCAAAAGATTCTTGCATTACTAATTGTGAGGAGATCCTTAAAAGAGGAATTTTTGGCACAAGAAACTAAATTTGTGTTATGTTGCCTTTTTCCTTAATGAGGACATGCATTTCTTTTTTTTTTTTTTAAAGATTTTATTTTTTCCTTTTTCTCCCCAAAGTCCCCCGGTACATAGTTGTGTATTCTTCGTTGTGGGTTCTTCTAGTTGTGGCATGTGGGACGCTGCCTCAGCGTGGTCTGATGAGCAGTGCCATGTCCGCTCCCAGGATTCGAACTAACGAAACACTGGGCCGCCTGCTGCAAAGTGCGCGAACTTAACCACTCGGCCACGGGGCCAGCCCCAAGGACATGCATTTTAAAATTGAATTTATATATACTTCCTTGTGTCGTTTTCAGCCAACTCACTAACTTTAACTCACATATTTTTCCGAGTATTCCTATAGATCCTGTATAGTTATTTCTTATATACTCATTCTGTGTTTTAATCGTGTTTTAGTGGTCTCTAGAATTTTTAAAACTTTGATTTGCACCACTACTGCCTATTTCTTTATTTGTAGGAAGTCCATTCATGATTCGGCAGTGGTTTGTGACACATTTGCTCTCACGCTAGGCAGGCACATCTTCAAAGTCAATAATAGCTATAATAATCTTATGTAGAAGAACACAGTCAAGAATGCTTGCTGGGACCTACATTCACTTGCCAGCTGGCTACAGCAAACGTCGCTCTCAGTGCTGAGTGCTTTCCATACAGCACCCTTAGTTGTTCTTACAGAATTTACTTTCATCAGCTGTGAGGTCATCAATTCAATCTCAGCTGAAAGCATTAATGCTTCTCCCTGAGTGCTTTAGTTACTCCTAAGTAATTTCAAGTCTCAGTACTATACTAAAAAAAACCCCAAATTTCCTGGTTTTTTTACTATTCAATATTGTCTGGTGCTTCACTAAGTTATTATTTCAGATATAGTCCCAAATTAAGTGGTGTCCTTAATTTGATGTCAGAAAGGACAGACATATATAGATGTCTCTCTATGTATACTTGAAGCATTTTGGGAATCGCTTTAGCCACAAATCTAGGAAGGTGTGTACAAGCTTTGGCTCAGCATCCTGCTCCCTCTCTCAACCAACAGTTCTTACTCCCAAAACCCCAGTTAGGACTCTGAGATTGCCATCACTTCCACCATGGCCCTGCACACTGAGGAGGTGCGTGGTAAAACCCTTTAAACGACGATGTTTTCGCAAAGTCTCATTGCAAAGGTTTTAAACTTTCTAAAGATTTTTATTTTTTAAATCAAGTTCCACTGTGAAATACTACTTGTTATCTGATTTCTTATATTGCCTTTTTAAACTCTTTTTTTCCTGTGCTATTTTCTATGTAATATGACTTTTCATTTTCCATCCACCCCATTAAGTAAGTATATATAGTGCTGTGTTTAAACTGAGAGAATTGTTGAACATTCTAGATGTGTTTTTGCATTCCAACCTACAGGAAGCTGTCAAGTTTTAAATAACCTGGTTAACATTGTCCCAATCATTTTCTTTCTTTATTTCTTCCTATGATTTTTCACATCATATGAATGCTTTTCTTATTTTTCTGATTTATCATTATTATTATTATTTTATTTTATTGTGGTCATAACAGTTTATAACATTGTGAAATTTCAGGTGTACATTATTATTTACCCGTTTCTGTATATACTGCATTGTACTCACCACCGATAGTCTAATTTTTATTTATCACCATATACATGTGCCTCCTTACCGCTTTTGCCCATCTTCCAACAGCTTTCCCCCCTGGTAACCACTAATCTGTTCTCTCTGACCATGTGTTTGTGGATCTTCCACGTGTGAGTGAAATCATGTGGTGATTGTCTTTCTCTCTCTGCCTTATTTTGCTTAACATCTTACCCTCAAGCTTCATCTGTGTTGTTGCAAATGTGATGATTTTGTCTTTTTTTATGACTGAGTAGTATTCCAGTGTGTGTGTGTGCACGCGTGCGCGTGTGTGTGTCTGTATACCACATCTTCTTTATCCGTTCATCAGTTGATGGGCACTTGGATTGCTTCCACGTCTTGGCTATTGTGAGTAATGCTGCAATGGATGTAGGGGTGCATAAATCTCTGGAGTGCTGATGATTTCAAGTTCTTTTGGACAGCTGGATCGTGTAGTATTTCTATTTTTAACTTTTGGAGAAATCTCCATACTGTTTTTCCATAGTGGCTGTACCACTTTGAGGGTTCCCTTTTCTCCACATCCTCTCCAATATTTGCTATTTTTTGTCTTGGTAATTATAGCCAACCTGATCAGTGTAAGGTGATATCTCATTGTAGTTTTGATTTGCATTTCCCTGATGATTAGTGATGTTGAACATCTTTTCATGTGTCTGTTGGCCATCTGTATATCTTCTTTGGAAAAATGTCTGTTCATATCCTCTGCCCATTTTTTGATCAGGTTGTTTGTTTTTTGTGGTTGAGTTGTATGAATTCTTTATATATTTTGGATATTAACCCCTTATCAGATATATGATTTGCAAACATTTTCTCCCATTTGGTGGGTTGTCTTTTTGTTTTGTTCAGAATTTCCTTTGCCTTGAACAAATTTTTTTTTCATCTGGTGTAGTCCCATTTGTTTATTTGTTCTTTTGTTTCCGTTGCCTGAGTAGACATGGTATTTGAAAAGATACTGCTATGACCAATGTCAAGGAGTGTACTGCTTATAGTTCCTTCTAGTAGTTTTATGGTTTCAGGTCTTACCTTCAATATTGAATACATTTTGAGGTAATTTTTGTGTCTGGTGCAAGATAATGGTCTACTTTCATTCTTTTGCGCGTGGCTGTCCAGTTTATCATTCTATACTGCCCCTCTATGTATCTCCTTACCTGTTTTATCTTGATGACTACTTTTCTGATATAAGTATGGCAATCCCTGCTTTCTTTTGTTTGCCATTAGCTTGGAGTACCATCTTCCATCTCTTCACTCTGAGCCTATGTTTGTCTTTAGAGCTGAGATATATTTCCAGAAGGCAGCATATGGCTGATCTTGTTTTTTAATCCATCCAGCTACCATGTGTCTTTTGATTAGAGAATTCAATCCATTTACATTTAGAGTGATTATTGACATATGAGGGCTTAATACTGCCATTTGATCTCTTGTTTTCTGGTGGTCTATGTTTCCATTGTTTCTCTTCCTTTCTATTTCTGACTGTCATTTCATTTAGAAGGTTTTCTGTGGAGGTTTTTCCAGTTTTCTGTTTTATCATTAATTTTGGTCCTGCTCTGATTTTTTATTTAGTAGTTACCTTGAGGTTTGTATAAAAGATCTCATAGGTGAGACAGTCCACTTGCTGATAGCCTCTTATCTTCATTAACCTAAACAAGTTCCATCCCTTTCCTTTTCCCCTTCTGAGTTTATTGGCGTTACAAATTATTCTGTTTTGTGCTGTGAGTTTGTGACTAAGTTGAAGTATTTATAGTTGCTTTTTATGCTTTCCTTTCCTTTATCTTTTAAGTTATAATTATTTGCTTCCCTGTTCAGAATGAGAGCTACAATTTTCTGATTTTGTCTATCTATTACTCTCTTTGCTCAAGGCTTTGTAGATCTTTGCCTTTTTGTGTTGGGTATGAGGGCATCCTTGATCATTTCTGGCAGGGGAGGTCCAGTGGTGATGAACTCCCTCAATTTTTGTTTATCTTGGAAAACTTTTATTTCTCTGTCAGATCTAAAGGAGAGTTTCTCTGGACAGAGTATTCTTGGCTGAAAGTTTTTGTCTTTCAATATTTTAAATATATTATTCCATTCTCTCCTAGCTTGTGAGGTTTCTGCTGAGAAATCCGCTAAAAGTCCAATAGGGGTTCCCTTGTAAGATATTTTCTTCTGGTTTTGCTGCCCTTAATATTTTTTTCTTGGTCAGTGACTTTTGCCAGTTTTATATGTCTTGGGGGATGTCTTTTAGTGTTGATATAATTAGGAGACAATTTGGCTTCACGTATTTGTGAGTCTGGTTCTTTCTCCAGGTTTGGGAAATTCTCAGCGATTATTTCTTTGAACAAGCTCTCTGCTCCTTTCTCTTTCTCTTCTCCCTCTGGAATACCTATAATCCTTATGTTGCTTTTCCTAATTGAGCCAGATATTTCTTGAACAATTCCTTGAGTTTTTAAAAATCTTACTTCTCTCTCCTCCTCCACTTGAAGCAATTCTCCATTTCTGTCCTCTAATTCATTAATATTTCCTCCATAACATCAGCTCTATTTTTTAAAGATTCTAGATTATTTTTTATTTCATTAATTCTGTTCTTGATATGCAGAATTTATGCTTTTTTTTAATAGTTTCAATCTCTTTGGTGAAGTATTTCTTCTTCTCATTAATTTTATTCCTGAGCTCATTGAACTGCCTTTCTGAATTTTCTTGTAACTCATTGAGTTTCTTTATGACAGCTATTTTGAATTCTCTATCATTTAGATTGTAAATTTCTCTGACTTCAGGTAGGTTTCTGGAGAGTTGTCCTTCTCCTTCTCCTCTGAATTGTTGCTGTAGTTTCTCATGGTATTTGATGAACTATTTTGCCAAGCCTTTTGTGGTAGTATCAGTTTGCAGATTCCACCTGCTACCGCTGAGGGGAAGCAGGTGCTGTGTTTCTGGTCCCACCTTGACTGCTGGAAGTTGTGGGGTGTTCTGTGTGCTTGCACCAGCCAGGAGAACATTCACCTTGGCCCAGAGATCTGCTTCTGCCTCTTCTTAGGGTCGCACCAGCTGCTGTGCTTTGTGGACAGGGCTTCCTCACAGGGCCCAAGCCTGGGCCACTCTTTGGGACCACAGCAGCACTGTGAGCTCTCCCACTGGTTGGGAAAGTGATGATATGAGGGGTCAGGGCTACTGCCAACTGCTTCCACAGTTGTACTGAAGTGTGATCCCAATTTCTGGGCCACAGAAGTATTATGAGCATTCACGCCAGCCAGGAAATCATTCACCCATGAGTGCAGATCCACCACTCCCTCTTCCTAAGGTGGCACCGGCCACTGTGCTTGATGGGCTGTGCCTCGCCATGGGGTCCTGAGCCTGCGCCACTCCCTGGGACTGCGGCAGCAATGTGGGCTCTCCCACCAGATGAGAAAGTGATTGTGCAGGAGCTTAGGGCTGCTATGACCTGTTCCTAAAGTTGCACTGAGGCATGCTGCAACTCTCAGGGCTGCAGTGGTACTATGGGTGCTCACATCAGCTGGGAGAGTGGTTGCACGGGTGCACAGGGCTGCTGAGGGGCTGGAGAGTGAGACCTATCTCCACCACCTTCCCAGGGGTAGTCCACCCACCTTCAGATGTATAGCTGCATGGGTCTCTCAATTGTCCTGTTGTACTGTGTGGGTATCCTCCATTGATCAATGAATGTCCATTTAGTTGTAGTTCAAAGGAGGAGCGGTAAAGGGAACAGCTCACTCCATCATGTTGCTGACATCACCTGATTTATCATTATTATTTGAATTTTTTAAAACTGATATCATTTTGTTTAAACCTTTAAAATATTTGCTAAAAAATATTCATTCATGGAAGTTACTAAAAGATGAATGTTAGAGTTTTGTAAGTTTCTGACTGAACCCTCCTAAAAACTGCACACAATCTGTTGGCAAGGAGATGTAATCAGTAATGACCAGGTATCTTGTTTTAAGAATATTGAGAACAAGAAAGATGTTATGAAGACACCCATACTGGAAGGACTGGGGAATTTAGAAACCTAGAAAGAAAAATCTGACATTTCTCAATTCATATGGTCTATTAGCATTGCCCAATTAAACTTTCTGTGTTGAAAGAAATGTCCCATATCTGTAATGTTAAAAATGGTAGCTACTAGCCACATGTATTTTTTTAAATCTTGGAATATGACTAGTGCTATTGAGAAGATGAATTTTTAATTTTATTTGATTTTGTATTTGAATAGCCAGATGTGACCTGTGAGTACCATATTGGCTAGCACAGCCTACTCTTTAAATTCACTATGCTCTCCTTCTGCTCCCACCCAACTCCCATGTATGTCTGAGAGCAGAGTCACGGAAAATAGATTGGAGCTTTAGTTAGCACAGAGATAACTTTGGGTTCTTGTACTCCCTGAGAGCTGGGTAAGTTTCTTGGCATTCTGGTAATCTGGCTCTTGGGGAGAAAAACATAGAACTGAGTTGTAGCATTTGTTCATTTCCGTGGTGTAAATAATCCCACCACAGCCAATTTGAAGCTAACAATGTTGAATTGATCAGGTGGAGAAATTTCTGAAAATTTTACTAAGCTGGTGTGTACTAGCTTTAGTGGACCTATGCCCTGTGAAAGTCCAAAGCCCTCCCACGTTTTCTTCAAAGTTCCAGAGCTTTATATGCTCGAGATCACTTCTGGGTGCGAACTCTGCTCTTTGCACAACAATGGTAACTAATACCACTTGTTAAATATTGACACTCTGCTATTTAACGTCTTTTGTATACTCTCCATTGCCCTTTCCCAGATAGCCTCCTGCAGTACGTCATCTCTCTGACTCCTCTTCCCCCTCCTCTCCCCTCACCTTTCCTCATCTGCTCATTTCTGGATTGCCTCCAGGGACTCCAAAAGTTTTCACTGTTGTTAAAAACAGTCCAGTTCTTTCCAGTCTCTACTCCCAGAATCTCTCTTTAATATCCAAACTCGTCACATTGCTTGAAGGGCCCTTTATTTACCAGAATCAGCTTTCCTTATAAAGCAGTTATTCATAAATTCAACAATATTTATTGAATACCAATTACATGCAGGCACTCTTCTGGTTGTAAATACCAAATTTGGCCCTCTACTTCATTAGTATTAGTGTAATAATTGTCAAAATGCCTAGCACATTGCTGAAATATGTTGGCAGTCAATAGATGTCATTTTATTACATATTTTTTAAACAAAATTTAGAAACATTAAGGGAAAGATATAAAGGATATGATCTTCAGAAATATTAAGCTTTTCATTTTATTTCATCTAGTCTTCTTAATCACACATCCTGTTCCACTCCCAGAGCTACACTTCAATCATGATATTTATGATCCTCAGATATGTATAAACAATGATGTAATCCACTATCATTTTAGCAAAATTGCCCATAAATAACTATACTTTTAACTAATACAAGCATATCTTTCCATCGACCTATATTTACTTGTTGTTTTGTTGCTGTTATAAATTCCCTAGCTATATATTGTGGGTCCAGGGTAAATACATACTGAAAACACTTTTGGTTTCAATGAATGAGAAACTACAATAAGTGAAAAATACAGTAAGTTTTGTAATTATGCTTAATAATATATTTTGGCCCATTTTGTTTCTTTGTCAATCATTCTTTCAATTTTTACTGTAAAATTATTTGGTAACTTTTGCTAGTACATTGAGCAATAATTTATTACCCTGATCTAGGTACTTGCTGTAGAGAAGAGAATGCACGTGTTCTGTGTTACTTCGTACACTTGGGCTTAGAGACATGGCTTACCAAGTCTCTCTCTCATACCTACCCACTGCTCTTCGTCTCCAGTGCTTCTGTTTCAGTCCAGGCTAGGTTACCTCTAGCCTGGAATGCTTCTGTACCCTTCTTAGCTGGTCCTCCACAATCTTTAATTTGCACGACCTGGTTTTGAAGACTGTGTATCTGATTATTTCACTCTCCACTTAAACGTACTGAAGCTTTACTTTGTCCGGAGGATAGAGTCCAAATGTAAGGATCTCAATGCCTTTTCTTTTCCTATTTTTTTGCCTGAGGAAGACTCACCTTGAGCTAACATCTGTGCCAATCTTCCTCTATTTTTTATGTGAGTCGCTGCCACAACATGGCCGCTGACAAGTGGTATAGGTCTGCCCTGGGGAACTGAAGCTGGACCCCTGAAGCAGAATGCACCAAACTTAATCACTAGGCCACAGTGAATCCCTGAATGCCTTTCCTGATCTCTCTCTTGCTTCATCTCTTGAAAATTTCTTCCCCACACAAAATTCTAACTAATCATTTAAAGTCATCTCATTCTCTCTTACACTCTCAACTCTTTCAGAGGCTTCTTTCTTTGTTTGCACCCTTATCCTCACCTCTCCATCTCTTCTTTTTAAAATAACTTTTATTCATATTAAAATATCCAATATTTATTCCTGTAAAATCTCATCTTTTCCTACCCCTCTGGATAGAGAGTTGTCTTGTTCCATGAGTTCCCATAATGAAATATCCATCCCCTACGGTGGAACATAACACACAATACTGGGTATTTAATTGTCTCTCACTAGATCTGAGTCTTGTTTTTTTAAAAACCACTCTCTGGGTTTTTTTGTTTGTTTGTTTGTTTTTTTAAAGATTGGCACTTGGGCTAACAACTGATGTCAATCTTTTTTTTTTTTTTTCTGCCCTATCTCCCCAAACCCCCCCTGTACACAGTTGTATATCTTAGTTGCAGGTCCTTCTAGTTGTGGGATGTGGGACGCTGCCTCAACGTGGCCTGATGAGCGGTGCCATGTCTGCGCCCAGGATCTGAACCCTGGGCTGCCACAGCGGAGTGCGCGAACTTAACCACTCAGCCGTGGAGCCGGTCCCTCACTCTCTGCTTTAATTGACAGAGCTAGGCACAATGCAAGTGAATATCATGCCTCTGTTCAAAATTAATGTGAGGTAATAAATGCTGTCCATACCTGGAAGAATTTGTATCTCTGCTGGCATTCAAAAGTGACTGGAAAGAAAGCAGACATTTGCAAGTGCCTATTATGTTCAAAGCATTGTGCTCATACTTTACATATGTCACCTCATTTAATTCTCACAGCAATTGAGCTTTTGAAAACCTAAGCATGCTCAAGGATATAAAATAGTAAATGGCAAAGCTGAGATTCAAAGCTTGACCTTTTTGAGTACAATATTTATGCTCTTTTCACCAATCCACATTGCTTTTGAGGGTCTATGAAAGCAGAATTGCTGACTACTATCCATCTTGTTGGCTGAATTGGAGAATATATATTAGAGAGCCTTGTAAACTGTAAATATTCTACAGAGGTACAGTGAACTAAGGTACTCAATACATATCTATTGCATGAACACCTAAGTGAGTGTAGAGTAGTATTATTGTAGTTAGTCTTAGAGAGAAGCAAGGAATATTTATCCTTTTCGTTCCTTGCAGTAACATCATTCAATGTATGCTCCACATTAATGGGTAATGGGTGTTGTATTAAAGAAGAGTTCTATCATCAAATATGTTTAGGAATCGAGTTAACTGAGATTAGTTTCTCTACTGTAGAATTTCAGTCTGGAATATGTTAAGCCATTGTAAAATCCCAGAAAGGTAACATCGTGCATACAGCGCTTCCCAGAGTTCTTTGACCCTTGAGCTCTTTTTGTAGAGAAGAACATCTGTCAGGACTAGTATTCTGTGGATTCCACTTTATATCATTATAAATCACTTGTAAAATTATTTTACCCATCAGAGAATATTACTCTTAAAAATGTGTTCTGCCATGTAAATTCAAACAAGGAGTGTGGATGGCTATTTCTGAGATTGTAATGTATGGAAATTAATGTATATATGTGGGCTGAAAAGTAACTCATTTTCAATATTTTGCAAAATAACTCCAAGACATAAATATGGGCATTTCCCACTTTATATTTGAGGCTATAAAATGACTTCTTACTCACATGCTTAATTAGTATTATGTGTACTGAGATGCTTCAATTAAATTCAGAGACTTTGATGATTGAATACTGTACATGCCATGTTGTGATGAACAAGATGAATGGCACTGAGTGCATGGGGATCAAGTACTAGCTATCTGCCAGGACCACTTCTAAGCATTTTCAAGGCGTTAACTCATGCATTAACAACGTGAAAACAGGTATCATTGTTAGTACATTTTAAAGATGAGAAAACTGAGCTGTTGAATTATTTGCCAATGTTGTACAACTAGAAATTGTTTGGGATGGGATTTGAACCCAGGCCGTGTGCCTCTAGGGCTTATGTTCTTAACTCATACATGATGTGATATTGCCACTTCCTGATCGGTTTCTGGTGGTGAAGTCTTTGTGGAAAAAATAATTTCTTATCACAAAAGTGATTCTGGTATTGCTATATTTTCAAGTTTTACAGCAATTTTGAATGAAACAATTACAAAAAGCAGCAGTCTTACTTTTACCTTCCATAAGATTAATTTTTACCAAAAAAAAAATATTTTGCCATGCGTCTCCCCATGTTCGTTCATCCTTTAAAATAACAAACATTTTTATTCAACAGACATAGTTTTAGTTCATCATTTTGATTGGGGGGGATGTATTGTGTATGTCCATAGAGGTGGGTAGCATGAGGGAAGAAAAATGATGCATATGGAAATTCTATGCTCATGGCATGTGTGGATTAGGGGGAGAGACAGAGACATATGTGAATAGCAGAAGCAATCAGAGATGTCTTAAGAACAGTCCTGGTGAAGTGCCGTGCAGACTCAAAGGAGGGAGAGAGGACTTGCACTTTAGGGATCAGGGAAATTTCCAGGAAATGATGGTATTTGGGGTTGGATAGGAAAGAGCAGTTGGATGGCAAGATAAAGAGAAAAGTAGACAAGAACAGATAGGGCATGGAGGAAAGCCCAGCTCTGTTTTGATATGTCAGGAGTTACCAAAACAGGCCTATTCAGTTGGGGGTAGGCAGAAGGCAACTTTGTTCTTTAGATGACAACCACTGCAAACAATCTCTAGGCTTGCTTTTCCCCATCGTTTGGATGAAATCAGGAAAAGACCCTACAGCTTTCTTGGCTATGCTCAGATAAGATAACAAGAGTCTCTTTTTCAAAGAATTTAGAACATCCAAACCTAGTACAACATCAAAGCTCCCATCTTTCATCCCAATTAAAATTTCCCTCATTGCTCAGCTTGAGCTTGTCCTGAGCTTGGAAGACCGCAAGTGGGAAGGGTGCTGTGGGCTTTCTGTCCCTTGTCCTCACTCTGTTCCCCTGCAACTGATTGCTTTTCCCTGCACTCCTCCAAGGAAAGAGAAAAGGGAGGGAGCAGGGACAAGGGACACAATCTTACTTGACGGGCTCATGTATAACAGGAGTTCGGTGCTGTCAGATGTCCAAAATTGGTTGATTCCGTCTTTCCTGTGGCACTATTTTGGATTCTTTGGAATCCCTCTACTGGAGCAACTAGACCGTTGTTCCATGTTTGGGGGAGGCCTCTTGTTAGCTAGCCGCTTAAGAAGCACTCGTTTTCCTCAACCTGCTCCCATTACTACCACTGTACTTTGCTTCTATGGACCACTCAGGGAACAACTTCTCACCTTAGACTTTTGCAGGTATGAGACAGATATCAATGTGTGAACCTCTGTCCCTCCAGCTCCCATTTTAGGGGCTATATACCAAGTTTTCTGAAGTTCTCCAACTTGATTTAAGGTAAAAGAGAAATAATCACCATTCTCTTTCTCTCTCTTTCTGAGTATGCAGAAAATGTAGGCCAGTGACAACTCCAAACAAGTGTTTTCATCTTCCCAGTGAAGGATTCATTTGTAATATTGAACTGACTTTTTTAATGTTTGTATAGTAGAAAATATGGTTTTTCAGAACTTGAATACAATGCCCGGGAGTTTCTTAAGTCCACTTATAATATGGCATGGGTCATAGTGTCCTCCCATACTATAAAATACAGTATCTCTTTTGATTGGGTGAGCCATTTTTGAAGATTAACCTGTCTGCTGTAACTACCTAATGTCTATATTTAGTTTCTCATGTAAATCAGTGTTTAAAAATGTATCTCTGGTATCTCATTCATTGACATACAAATATAAATTATATATTACTTATATAGAAGTTTGATCCTGTTTATGGGACATCTAATAATATGAGTTCATCAAGGAAAAGAATAATGTCTAAATATTGATTAAAATAATGACTGTCATCTTAATTGATGACTAAAATCTATAAATTGATAAATCTATAAATCACCTCTTGTCCACTAGATTAAAATGATGAAAGTGTGAAAGTCTATTTATTGTAGAACTTATAATACATCAGTTTTGATATTATTAGCTATCTTCTTTAATTAAAAATGTATTATATTTTGTGATTTAACTTGATTATTATTTCACTATATATAAAACCTTATATGCCATTAATTTAACACTTATTTCTGTAGTGAAAGAACACTTTACCCTTCTCTCTAAATATGACGCACATCATCTTTCAAATATATCAATAAATTCGAAAATGTACTGTTATCTGTAAATTTAGAAAATTTAGAAATTCCTCAGTGGGATTATAAAAATAGATCATTCATTGTTTTCAGTTTTGTTTATTTAAATTTTTGTTATTAGATCATTGAAAAAATTTTATCTGTCCCCAATACTCTTTAGATTATTAATCTTATAATTAAAAATTTTGCCATTTTGAGAAAAGCAAAGCTCATCTCCGTTCCCAATGAGATAAAGAAACCAGAAAAAGAAATAAAAAAGAATTATTTTATATAAGTATATTTGAGCTTCTTCTCAGTAAACAAGACTGTATGTTTCTCCCCAGAGTCTTGGAAGAAACTTACCCTAGGATTAACAGTGACATACCACTGTCCATTTTTTAGTGTGTCAAAGTAAGACAACAAGAGTATGTGCACCCAGAGCAGGAGAACATGCAGTATTGGTAATAATAGTAATATTTGGAGTAGTATTAACAGATTTTGACCCCAGGTTCTAATTTCTTTGATTCAGAATTGAGACATATTCACTGTTTTCAATCATTAGTCTCAAATATCTTTGTTTGGACCATTTTGCCTTTTTTCAAAATACTGTCAGTTATATTACATATTCATATATAAAATATTTAAATGTTAGGTTTGCACACCAAAGATGAGCTATATAGTTGATAATTTATCGAGCTAACTAAATAGCTCTAACACTGAAAGTCTTGGTATAAAATTTTCATGTAGTTGAAACAAATGCATGTTATTTTTAGAATTGTGCATTTTTCATTTTATTTTTTGTGTATAAAGGAATATTCAGATTTTTAACTTTAGGAGTTGTCAAGGACATAGGTGTTAATTACCATCCCAAACCATAGTATCATTTAATTTTTAGAAAAGTATGCCAATGTCTGCTCAAATGGGATTGGGCATACCCACAGTTTAAATTCTTCAAACATCAAATATATGTATTACTGCCTTTAGATCTGTTTCATATATAACTGTATGCTTCTTTAAGATCTTAATTTAAAATCAACTATTTTAACTATCATCAATTGTGTGGTATCAGTTGTAGGACAACTTGTGGACATTTATGTGCATAGCATGCTGTGTTCTTCATGCATTTCTTTATTTGCCATTTATTGAATTTTAAGATACCATTGCTCTTATCAATACACAAGAGAAACTCACACTCTGTTTTCGGATATTTCTTAAGTGTTAGATGTCAGAAGAGCCTCTGAAAGCTTGTGTTCCTGTGTTTGAGCCTGGCAAGTTCCTTTTAACTGAGAAAGTGGTTTATAATACTGAATGTAAATCACATGAAATGATTTTCTTAGAGCAAATTAATTTGTTTGACTAGTTCGACAATATTCTAACGTACAGGAAGACCTAGATTATTTTAAGAAAATTTCTTTAAATGATCCAATTCCAAAATTACTAAAATACATTATAGACTTTAAATGACCAAAAAAATTTCTGGGAATGATTCAGAGATCAAATTCATATAAAGGCAACCAAACTCAATAAAAGTGAATAAATTATAAATCCTTAGTTAACTAAAAATAGAGTAGAACTAGATCTTTTTTTTTTAATTTTTGGTTAATATACTTGTCATTTGAATACTTTATAAGGGTTGATATTTAAAATATTTAAAGTATTTTTAAAGGGTAACTATATTATTGTTATCAATGTTATTGTTTTTATTTATAATTAATATTATTTTAATACAATACACTAATTTCCCGTGATATTATTATATTAATACTACTTCTATCCCCAATGAGACAACTAATTAAAGGGCAGTCTGGGACCCTTCTATTCTGGACTTCTTGTTGTGTGAAATAATGTATTTCCTTCTTGTTTAAGTCAAACAATATGGGATTTTCTATAAATCTGCTCTATAAAAATTATCTGTTAGTATTGCAATTATTGTTATATTTTAAGAAAGCCAGAACTTTTTGTTAAAAAGTTTGCCTATGTTTATACATAGATATGAAAATGACTTATAGCAAGCCTTTAGAAACTATATCTGCTCTTCATTATATATGCATATAATATAAAATAAGATATACAATAACATATTATATATAATGTTTTAAATTTTATATTAAAATTTATAATTTAAAACTAAAAGAAAAAAATGACATTATTTTGAAAAGAGGTGATAAATCCTGCTATATTGGAAACATGCCTAACTAGGAATCAGAATATTTGTGGTTTAGCACAGGCCTGGCTGCTATCCGACAGGGTTATGATACAGATCAAGCGAAAATAATTTATGTGAAGGACTTAGGAAATTCTATTGATGCATACTCTAAAAGTTTATTCAAAGTCGGAATAGTTTAGAGTAAACTTTTCAGTATATTGGGGAGTGCTTTCTAGAACTTAATGTGTTATATAATCTTGATGTCTGTGGAATATGTTTTGTCGAATATTAATATGCAGAGCATCTAGAGGTTTTGATCTTTTTTGGTCCTTTGTTATTATGTTTTGGCTTTTTACTTGGTTTAAAAAATAATTCTGACTAAATTTTAACTGTACATTTCTGTTTATCTGATGTTCTAGAGAATTCAATGAATAAAGGATGAGGAACCAAGAACTTTTTACAAATTTGAGTAGACATACATTCCAGATATTGATGTAGAGACTCAAATATAGTCTCAAGATAAATCAACATTTAAAAAATTTTGGCACCAAAAACTGAGAGCCTATCATTAAGTTTCTGCTTATTTTTCAAGAGATAGAACATTCCTCTTGGTATTAGTCATCTAATGATTGTTCTCTGGTTGTAGTGCCTGAAATTGTGGGTGAGATACATATGAAGGTTGCAATTAACATGAGACCATTGGCGACATGTGTTCCCCCCTTTGACGGAGAGTGTTTTCAGTTGTCTGCCATGGATATCAGTTTGTTTTTGAAATTAAATTGACTTTTACAATTTTACATCATCATGTGAGCCTGGTTGAGAGATATCTGATGATTTACTGAGACTTTGGTCTGAATATTTAACATGGTAACCTCTACCACATCCTGCTTTTGGTTTCCTCCCTCCAGACCCATCATAAAGTACAGAAACCCATTCTGTTTGCATTTGAGATTTCTTTTCAATGTTAAAGTCCTCAAAAATGTTCCACACTTCACAGAGTAATTTTATTCTTATCATAGATTTTCCAAACTCTTCTTTGGTTTCTGAACTCAGATATGTAGTTCACATTTATAAAATTTCCTCTGCCTTCAAATGGGTTGTTTGGAATCCAGATCATATGTGGGATGCTGGGGATGGGGTCAGTTGGAAGCCTTGTGACTCTGAGAGTAGATTTCAGTTGAACCGTTTGTTAGAAGAAGACTAACACCTTGCCTTTTACCAAGGCATGTGGGAATTCGTTTTCATGTACTAGCACTTACTCACCTGCCCTCAAATGCTTCTGTGCACATTGCTCCAGTGATTGAATATTAACTCCCTTATTTGTGCATATCAGCGTGGATGTTGAATATTCAAAGATAGACACCGGCTGCTAAAGTAACCCTTTACGTTTCATTGGATGGTCCTCCAGGGAAAGTGGTACATTTGCTGCAATATGTGAAAATGTGGCCTCCAGAAGCAATGTCAACCTTCAGCAACCTCAGATTGTCATTTGGCTGTTAAAGAGAACCACTAGGCTTCCTGTTAAATGCTAGTTTAAGTTTAAATCCGCATGCCTGACATTGGGGACTACTGTTCCCAAGAGGGTACATAACTCCCTTAAACATTGATGGAAAGGAGAGAATGAATAGGCGAAATATCCTTATTGGGAGGCCAACATTGTGAAACCCATGTATTTCTTTAGATCATTAGTGTGTGATCTGACAGTTAAAGCATTTGAACTGTTAAAGCTATGATACAAAAGTGTGCTAAAGAACAGTTTATCACGCGTTAAAAACAAGTCCACAATTTGTAAAATTAGAAATAAATACGGCTGTTCTCTATGACTCAGTCATTCAGTGACTTTTCATCTTAAACGTACACGTTTCCCCACACATCTCAGAGACAACAAACAGCAAGTAAAATCACCTCCACGTTTAAATAAACAATTAATTGCATACTTTATGTATTAGGTCAGGGGAAGAACCTCAAATATGTAGCATCTGTCATAGTGTATAGCTTCAAAAATTAGTTGTCATTTTATCCCAATATTTTGTTCTCATAAATATTGACAAAGGCCCAAGGTGGAGATTAAGATCTTCGAATCAGAAAGAAAATAATCAAATATTGCTTTTCTGTATTCATTAAAGATCTGTTAACTGTTTGCCAAATGGTCCTCTTTAGTTTGGGAAAGAAAGTTCGCCCCATAATCTTGACATATTAGGATACTCACATAACACTTAATAACACAATGTTATGCAGTAGAAAAACTGTCATTTAAATAATTTGAATATCAAACGTCTTTTCCCATTTTTTCCCCTCAATTGTCATCCTTTATCTCACTACTTTCTGCATGTATTACCTACATTTTTTCAACTCTTCTCTCTAGTATTTTTTTCTCTTTTTCCCTTTCTCTGACTCTCACATTTTTCTTTTATTTAATAAAATTCTATTTTCAGTTAAATCAAATGTATTTTGAATTTGGACCTTCTCCTTGTGCTCTGTAAATTATGTCATCGTTGATGAAGATACTGTCCTTACAGAAAATAGTTGTGCATTCTTGACATTTCAATAGCGTAATTTTGATTTCCAGAGGAAGAGATGCCCTTCCTCTCCAGGCAAATACCACCACCTGTGCTTTTTACTATTCCTTCCCACACATTCTTGGATCTTGTTACCTTAACAGTCTTCCGACTTCCCAGCCTTTTCAATATTTTCCCCTCCATTAGGTATTTCTCTAATCTCCTCAAACAAAACAGGAGACTCTTGTTTTAAAAAATAGCTTCTGCTTGACCCTCCTGCTTTCCTCAAGCCATTTTGTATTCTCTTTTTTTCCTAGGGCCCTCTGCCACACTTGTCAAGTAAGTTACACAAGACTTGCACTTTCTACCTCAATTTTGTCACCACCCGCCTTAAACCCCTAAAGACAGATGTAGTGTAAGCCCTGACAGTTGGCTTTCTTTTTGTGATGCAAGGGTCTGACTTAAGCTTTGATTGTGGAGTCATCCGCTTCAAAGAGGCATCCACTTCAAAGATGGCTTTCTCGAATAAATACATTGTCAGCCAAACAACTAGAAAAAGAGTCAGGCCACACACTCAGGTGCCTTCACCCTACCTCCAGACTCCTTTGCTTTAGAGATCTTGGTTGATTTTGATAACTGACCATTTGGGCCACTTGTTTTTTCTCTTCCCACACTTTATTATTTATTTATTTATTTTGCTTGAGGAAGATTCACCCTGAGCTAACATCTGTGCCAGTCTTTCTCTATTTTGCATGTGGCCCACCACCACAGCATGGCCACTGAGGAGTGGTGTAGCTCTGCGCCTGGGAGCTGAACCTGGGCCGCCAAAGCAGAACACGTGGAACTTAACCACTAGGCCATGGGGCCTGCCCCTCTCTTCCTGCAGTTTAAATTCCTGCTCTTATATTTTAAATTCACCAATAAATGTGAGCCCACAAATCCCAAAGCCCCCACCCTCAACTCCAATAAAAGCAGACCCCCAGGCTTGTGCTCTCTCTCTCTTTGTCTCTCTCCGATCCACCTTGCTATGTGACCCCAGGTGTGCCATATAATTTCCGAGACCTGAAAGTAACAAATCTGCTTTTTCAAAGTTTCCAGATGGTTATTGGTGATGGCATTTTGCAACCTTAAGAAGAACCACAAGGGCCAGTTCAGCCACAACATTGGTTGTTGATAGTCTGAGATCAGCACAAAACAGTAGGCTTCCTTCTGTTTGCATCCCGATTCCAAATCATCTTCACAGAGGTTGCCAGAAACTCTCTAGATATCAAAACAAATTCTCTTTTTATATGACCTTGAGGCATATTCCCTCATTTTTAAAACATCTTCTTTCCTTGACCTTGTTAAAACCAACATTATGGGGTTGTTCTCACATCTTAATAACCAATATTTTTCTTGTTAGGATGGAAACTTGAGGCCTTTTGTTTGTCTCTTGAGAAAATTGTTCAGTCTTACTCTCATAATTCCATGTGAATGACTAGAATCTCCATATCTCTTCAGGGGCCATATTTTTCTGCCAATGTCTCCTCAATAATTTAACTTGAAGTTTCACCATTGTGTCAAGTTATCACCTATTATAAATTTTAATTCGATTATGTTAAAATCAATTCTGTTCATTAGGTCCCAAAGCTTTCATATTTGAATAAATAACCTTCTTCTTCCTCCTCTGCACATGTCAAACAAACCTAAAAGTTCTATGAATATGTTCTTTTAAATGTCTGACTTATTATCTGTCCGTTTCCATGAACAGTTGCCTAGTCTCAGATATTATCATCTTACAACTAGACTATTTCAGTGACAATTTACCTGGCTTCTATGCTACTGGGATAAACCCTCTCTCCCAACAATTATAAAAAGTTTTATCTCTTTGAAACATTGCTGTGTAATTCCCTTGTTCAAAAATACAGTGGTTTTAATATTCTAAGAGAAAAGTGTATCTCATTTGCTGAGATTTCAAGGTTAATTATTTTGACCATAATTCACTTTTAAACAATTTTATTTTTACTTCTCATTAACACCAATAACACTCTTCTGCTCCAGCCAGATTGATCCAAAATCCACGAGAATACTTAATCATTCACTTACTCTGCAGCTTTCTTTCCTCACCCCTTTACAGCTCTATACTCAATCTTTCCTGATTCAAGCCTTATCTACATCCCGCCTCCTTAAAAGTTGCCAATCTCTAAAACTCAGATTACTATACCCTTTACTCTGCATTTTTCGTGTAGAGCCCCTAACCAGACTGTGGGTGGAACTAGTTCTTATGTTCTGGTAATATGGTGTGTTGCTCCCAGCAATCGTGAGTGCAAAAAATACTGAAGAGAATGAATGATGGACCTCAGTAATTGTTTGGAGAAGTATTTTCTCATTTAAAATAAAACTGGGTATTGTTCAATGCCTGAACTCTGTTCAACCTCAGGACAAAATTAGCAGAAAGTGTTTGCTTAAAAATACACCTTGGGGGAGGAGAGCCAAGATGGCGCCGTGAGTAGTCCTCTTTGTCTCTCGCCCTTCGAGTCTACAATTATTTGGACACTTATCGCTTGACAAAGGATATCCAGACAGCATCTCAGGACGTCTGAGACACCCACGTGACTATACATCGGAAGGCGGATGGACTTTCCTCCGGGAGGATGTGGAAATAGGTGAAAACTCTCCGACCCCGACGGGCAGCCTAGTACCTGCAAGCGGCTTTCTTCCAACGGACGCCCCCAGAGGATCCACACACATCTAGGGCAGGAGCGAGAACACAACAGAGGAGCGACGGTGGAAACAGGTGACCAGAACCCTACCTAAACCCCCCGCAATTACTCCTAAACGCAGAGGGAAACTTTGGAGTTGCACACCTGAGCCCGCGGGGAGAGTCTCTCCCCGCCATTGGCGGGGAGACCCAGCCTGGTGCTCGGGGTGCCCGGAGGGTCCCAGAGAGAGACACGGAGGGCACGGAGGTCTCCCAGCTGCCGTTGCCCGCCCCGTGGGACTAGGGATTGCCGGAGATCTCGGAGAGGACCGGGGCTGGGGGAACTTTCAAAGGCCGGTTCGGCGACCCGGAGGGGAAGTGCCGGAGCTCCGCCCGGGCAGCAGACAAAACTCTCTGTCTGCCGTTAGCAGAGGGGCCACGCTGAGCATTCACAGCTCCGGGAGAGGCCCGGAGAGAATCCCAGAGGGCGGGGCGACCCCCAGCTGCCGTTGCCCGCCCCGTGGGGCTAGGGATTGCCAGAGATCTCGGAGAGGACCGGGGCGGGGGAACTTTCAAAGGCCAGTTCTGCGACCCGGAGGGGAAGCACCGGAGCTCCGCCAGGCAGCAGACAAAACTCTCAGTCTGCCATTAGCAGAGGGGCCACGCCCAGCATTCAGGGCTCCCGGCAGAGGCCCGGAGAGAAGCCCAGAGGGCGGGGCGACCCCCAGCTGCCGTTGCCCACCCCGTGAGGCTAGGGATTGCCAGAGATCTCGGAGAGGACTGGGGCTGGAGAGAGTTCCAGAGACCCAGCTTAGTAGCCTAGGGGGAAACCCTACAGGCTCACAGCAGCCTTAGGGAAAGCCTCTGCACAGCACCAGTAAAAGGCACCCAGCCGCCAGCCACAAGGCTGGAAGACCCCAGGGCAAAGGCAGCATAGCTAGGTGTACTAACCACAGACTGTAGAAGATGCCAATAGTTCTCCTGCGACCCATAGAGGACAAGTGAGATTTGGTGGGTGCCGACAGCAATGGAGCGACAAATATAAGTGATCCCACCCCTGGCCACTGGAAAAGCCCATAACACCGTTGCAGACCCCAAGGAGAGAGCGCATCTAGGTGGGCAACAACAGTAGGCACCTGCAGCCTGAAGCCCCCCTGTGACGGCCCCCACGGCAGAGGAGGGAATCCAAAGGGCCACTGTCGCTACGAAGAGGGGCCCAGGCCCAGTTAGCAACTACGGACAGGGTTCCTGGTTGGTGAAGTATAAACAGCTGCTCCCCTCACCGCAGCAGCTGAAACAAGTGAAAGGAGCAACTAAACTCTATCTCCATGCGGAGGCACAAATCAACAACATCAAGCAATATGAAAAAATACATTAAATCTCCAGAACAGAAAGAAAGTAACAAATACACAGAAAACAATCCCAAAGAAAATGAGATATATAACCTAAATGATGATGACTTCAAAACAGCTATCATTAAGATTCTCAATGAGTTAAGAGAGAATTCTGACCGACAACTCAACGAGTTCAGGAGCTATGTCACAAAAGAGTTTGATACGATAAAGAAGAACCAAACAGAAATATTGGAAATGAAGAACACAATAGAGGAGATTAAGAAAAATCTAGATGCTCTGAACAGTAGGGCCGATAATATGGAGGAAAGAATTAGCAATTTGGAAGATGGCAATATAGAATTGTTGCAGGCAGAGGAGGAGAGAGAATCAAGACTTAAAAGAAATGAAGAAACTCTCCGAGAATTATCAGACACAATTAGGAGATGCAACGTAAGGATTATAGGTATACCAGAGGGAGAAGAGAAGGAGAAAGGGGCAGAAAACCTATTCAAAGAAATAATGGCTGAGAACTTCCCAAATCTGGTGAGGGAGATGGATCTTCAGGTGACAGAAGCCAATAGATCTCCAAACTTTATCAATGCAAGAAGACCAACTCCACGGCATATAGTAGTGAAGCTAGCAAAAGTCAACGACAAGGAGAAAATATTAAGGACAGCCAGGCAAAAGAAACTAACCTACAAAGGAACCCCCATCAGGCTATCAGCAGATTTCTCAGCAGAAACTTTACAGGCTAGAAGAGAGTGGAATGATATATTCAAAAATCTGAAGGACAAAAATCTACAGCCGAGAATTCTCTACCCAGCGAAAATATCCTTCAAATACGATGGAGAAATAAAAACTTTCCCAGATAAACAAAAATTAAGGGAGTTCATTGCCACAAAAGCTCCTCTTCAGGAAATCCTCAGGAAAACCCTCATTCCTGAAAAATCCAAAAAAGGAAAGGGGCTACAAAACCAAGAGCAGAGGAGATAAGTAGAAGGACAACAACAGAGAGTAGCAGCTCTACATCAGAACAGATTAAACCATGGGACGAGAAACAAAGGAAACTGAAGAAAACCGGAAAACAAGACACAAAATGGTAGTGGTAGGCCCCCACATCTCAATAATCACTCTAAATGTAAATGGATTGAACTCCCCAATCAAAGGACACAGAGTGGCAGGATGGATCAAAGAACAAGATCCAACAATATGCTGCCTCCAGGAAACACACCTCAGCCCCAAAGACAAACACAGACTCAGAGTGAAGGGATGGAGAACAATACTCCAAGCTAATAATGAACAAAAGAAAGCAGGTGTCGCTATACTAATATCAGACAAGGTAGATTTCAAAGCAAAACAGATAAAGAAAGATAAAGAGGGACAGTATATAATGATAAAAGGGGCTCTCCACCAAGAAGACATAACACTTATAAATATATACGCACCCAACACAGGAGCACCAAAATTTGTAAAGAAACTCTTAATAGAACTAAAATAAGACATCAACAACAACACAATAATAGTAGGGGACCTCAACACACCATTAACACCAATGGACAGAACATCCAGACAGAAAATCAACAAGGAAATAATAGAATTAAATGAAAAATTAGACCAGATGGACTTAATAGATATATATAGAACACTTCATCCAAAAACAGCAGGTTACACATTCTTCTCAAGTGCACATGGAACATTCTCAAGGATTGACCATATTTTGGGAACCAAAGCAAACATCAATAAATACAAGAGAGTTGAAATAATATCAAGCATCTTTTCTGATCATAACGCTATTAAACTAGAAATCAACTACAAGAAAAAAGCAGAGAAAGGTGCAAAAATGTGGAGACTAAACAACACGCTTCTCAACAAACAATGGATCATTGAAGAAGTTAAAGAAGAAATCAAATATTATCTGGAGACAAATGAAAATGAGAACACGACATACCAAATCATTTGGGATGCAGCAAAAGCAGTCCTAAGAGGGAAATTCATCGCAATACAGGCTCACCTCACTAAACAAGAAAAAGCTCACGTAAGCAACCTCAAATGACACCTAACAGAACTAGAAAAAGAAGAACAAACAAAGCCCAGAGTCAGTAGAAGGAGGGAAATAATAAAAATAAGAGCAGAAATAAACGATATTGAAACAAAAAAGACAATAGAAAGGATCAATGAAACAAAGAGTTGGTTCTTCGAAAGAATTAACAAAATTGACAAACCCCTAGCCAGACTCACCAAGAAAAGAAGAGAGAAATCGCAAATTAATAAAATCAGGAATGACAGAGGAGAAATCACAACAGATACCAATGAAATACAAGAGATCATAAGAGAATACTATGAAAAACTATATGCCAACAAATTGAACAACCTGGAAGAAATGGACAAATTCCTAGACTCCTACAATCTCCCCAAACTGAATCAGGAAGAAATGGAGAATCTGAATAGACCAATCACAAGTAAGGAAATAGAAACGGTAATCAAAAACCTCCCCAAAAACAAGAGTCCAGGACCAGACAGCTTCTCTGGAGAATTCTACCAAACATTCAAAGAAGACTTAATACCTATTCTCCTCAAACTGTTCCAGAAAATTGAGAAAGATGGAGAACTCCCTAATACATTCTATGAAGCCAACATCACTCTGATCCCCAAACCTGACAAGGACAACACAAAGAAGGAGAACTACAGGCCGATATCACTGATGAACATAGATGCAAAAATCCTCAACAAAATTTTGGCAAACCGATTACAGCAATACATCAAAAAGATTATACACCATGATCAAGTGGGATTTATACCAGGGACACAGGGATGGTTCAACATCCGCAAGTCAATCAACGTGATACACTACATCAACAAAATGAAAAACAAAAACCACATGATCATCTCAATAGATGCAGAGAAAGCATTCGACAAGATCCAACACCCATTTATGATAAAAACCCTCAGTAAAATGGGTATAGAAGGAAAGTACCTCAACATAATAAAGGCCATATATGATAGACCCACAGCCAACATCATACTCAATGGACAAAAGCTGAAAGCCATCCCTCTGAGGACAGGAACAAGACAAGGATGCCCACTTTCACCACTCCTATTCAACATAGTACTGGAGGTGCTGGCCAGAGCAATTCGGCAGGAAAAAGAAATAAAAGGAATCCAAATAGGTAACGAAGAAGTAAAACTCTCGTTGTTTGCAGACGACATGATCTTATACATAGAAAACCCCAAAGAATCCACAGAAAAACTATTAGAAATAATCAACAACTACAGCAAAGTAGCAGGGTATAAAATTAACGTGCATAAATCAGTAGCATTTCTATACACTAACAATAAACTAACAGAAAAAGAACTCAAGAACTCTATCCCATTCACAATCACAATGAAAAGAATAAAATACCTTGGGATAAACTTAACCAAGGAAGTGAAGGATCTATACAATGAAAACTACAAGACTTTCTTGAAAGAAATAGGCGATGACATAAAGAGATGGAAAAACATTCCTTGTACATGGATTGGAAGAATAAACATAGTTAAAATGTCCATACTACCTAAAGCAATATACAGATTCAATGCTATCCCAATCAGAATCCCAAGAACATTCTTCACAGAAATTGAACAAACAATCCTAAAATTCATATGGGGGAACAAAAGACCGCGAATTGCTAAAGCAATCCTGAGCAAGAAAAACAAAGCCGGCGGAATCACAATCCCCGATTTCAAAACATACTACAAAGCTACAGTGATCAAAACAGCATGGTACTGGTACAAAAACAGGTCCACAGATCAATGGAACAGAATTGAAAGCCCAGAGATAAAACCACACATCTATGGACAGCTAATCTTCGACAAAGGAGCAGAGGGCCTACAATGGAGAAAAGAAAGTCTCTTCAACAAATGGTGCTGGGAAAACTGGACAGCCACATGCAAAAGATTGAAAATTGACCATTCTTTTTCACCACACACCAAAATAAACTCAAAATGGATCAAAGACCTAAAGATTAGGCCTGAGACAATAAGTCTTTTGGAAGAGAATATAGGCAGTACACTCTTTGACATCAGTTTCAAAAGAATCTTTTCGGACACTGTAACTCCTCAGTTGAGGGAAACAATAGAAAGAATAAACAAATGGGACTTCATCAGACTAAAGAGCTTCTTCAAGGCAAGGGAAAACAGAATTGAAACAAAAAAACAGCTCACTAATTGGGAAAAAATATTTACAAGCCACTTATCCGACAAAGGGTTAATCTCCATAATATACAAAGAACTCACACTGCTTAACAACAAAAAAACAAACAACCCAATCAAAAAATGGGCAGAGGACATGAACAGACATTTCTCAAAAGAAGATATGAATATGGCCAATAGACACATGAAAAGATGTTCATCATCGCTAATCATCAGGGAAATGCAAATCAAAACTACACTAAGATATCACCTTACCCCCGTTAGATTGGCAAAAACATCCAAAACCAAGAACGACAAATGTTGGAGAGGTTGTGGAGAAAGAGGAACCCTCATACACTGTTGGTGGGAATGCAAACTGGTACAGCCACTATGGAAAACAGTATGGAGATTTCTCAAAAAGTTAAAAATAGAAATACCCTGTGACCCAGCCATCCCATTACTGGGTATCTATCCTAAGAACCTGATAACAGATATCTCAAGAGTCCGTTGCACCCCTATGTTCATCGCAGCATTATTTACAATAGCCAAGACGTGGAACCAGCCTACATGCCCAGAAACTGATGATTGGATAAAGAAGATGTGGTATATATACACAATGGAATACTACTCAGCCATAAAAAAAGACGAAATTGGCCCATTCACAACAACGTGGATGGACCTCGAGGGCATTATGTTAAGCGAAATAAGTCAGTCAGAGAAAGACGATCTCTATATGACTCCCCTCATAGGTGGAAATTAGTATATTGAGAAGGAGATCTGATCGGTGGTTACCAGGGAAAAGGGGGGGTGGGGGGAGGGTACGGAGGGGGAAGTGGTGTACCCACAACATGACTAACAAAAATGTACAACTGAAATCTCACAAGCTTGTAATCTATCATAACATTAATAAAAAAAATAAATAAAATAAAAAAATAAAATAAAAAAAAAATAAAAATACACCTTGGAATTCTTCCTTGGATTCCTTGATTTAGGACTCTCTGTTAAGGATCCCTTCATTTTGGAAATCTTTTTAATTTATCAGTGTAATAAACCTGCATTTTATAAACTTTGCCATTTTTACAAGAAACTGAGATTCTTTTTGAAGTTCATTATAACCTCTTCAGGTTTTGACATCTGCAGTGCTATAGAGGAAAAACACTGTGAGTCTGGGCAATTTTATTAGGATAATTGTTATCCATTTGGTTTAGAATTTTCAGGCATATAACGATGATTTTTAAAACACCTTGTATCCTAATTTTTATTCATTTATTCACACAAAAACATTTGCTGGATACCTTCTCAGAGCCAAGAACGGTATTAAAGACTGAGGATGCAAACAAGGATTAAACCACATTGCTTTCAATTTTTTCTTCCACTCTCCTTATTATGTTATCTTTTCACAAGGCTACATTTACACTTACAACTTTGTTTCTTTATAACATTCCAAAATTGGGTAATGAGATAAAGGAGTGTATGTGTTTTTTGTTTTCTGGAAAAATGAAAAACAGAATGGTAATATTCAGACACTATTTACTAATGTTAGAGCAATCGGGGCTGGTGTTTCTTATTGTTCGTAGGCACTGATTTTAGAAAGATGCTATAGAAGGTGAAAAGAGGCCTGCAGTGACTAGCTGGTGCTGTCTCTTTGCTTAAGGCAGATACATCTAGGACCTCTCTAAGATGTCTCTCTCTCTCTATCTGGCGTCTCCAGGAATGCGGCTTCATATCTTCCCGTGGTACTGCAGTCCATTGTTTTACTAGCTGTATAGCAGGAGGTTTCTCTTAATTAAAATGGACTCGACCCTCCCCTTCATGTGTCAAATATTTTTTAGTGTAAAAGGCCAAATGATCTGTGTCTCTTTCATAACTTCCCTTTTTATTAAAAAAAAGCTTCCTTCTTTAAATCATTTAAATCAATTGATACCTTGATCTTCAACTCTAAATTCTAAATGGTTCAATGCTTAAGAAATCTGTCATTCTTACACATTCTATCCAGACAGCTAGATGATACCCCAAGGGGGAAATATATTACTCTAATTGTGAGTATTCTGACTGATACTTCCCAGTCAGCTTTTTTTTTTTCAGTGCTATAGTTTTCCAAATAATATAGGAAAAAGCTGATGCCACGTGTGGAGACTATAGCTAGATTTGCTTACATTTAATTAGAAGATCGAAATTATTTTTTCAAAGTAAGAAATACTTAGAATGGTTTTAACAGAAAAGATAGTCTGTGTTCTTAAAGATTTAAGAAAAAATCAGGAGAGTATTTTAACAAATATTAAATAATCATTTTTTTTCTGAATTTAAGTCCATAATGTTAAGATATTAAGGTAAAGGCTATTTAGATTCTAAAACAAAACACGTTACTTGAGAAGAAGATTTTCTGGGGAAAAAAAAGTCTAGGTAAATCATGCCACCTATTGTAGATGATGCCGCCAGTTTATTTAGGTTTTTAACCTCTAGCAATAACAGATTATTATGATAAATTATTCATATTTCTGCATTGTGCACCTTGTGCAATTTGCATATCTGGCAGCAAATAGGCCCTCCTTTCAGGCTTCAGGCCCCTTGGTCAGACAGGATGGCCGAAGGCTGCTTCATGATTAATTTCATGTCAACAGAGTCATTATCATACTGAAATGAAGCGAGGCCCCTGAAATATGCTTTCCTGGAGCTACAAGTACAAGAGTCTTAGCTTAAGAGCTTTTAAGCATATAGTAACTTTTAGCTTAAATGTTAACCTTTCTCTATTTTGGGGGTATCCACATCTAAAAATAATACTGGATTTTATAAGAGTAGAATATAATAATTAAGAGCTTGATTTAGCAGTTCAGTGGAGGGCAGGATAATTTGTCATTAGTTTCTAGCATCTTATCCGAAAAAGGATGTATAAATTTTGAGGGATAAAGGAAGTTTTATATTACTGGTTCAAAGTTTAGCGCTGAATCAATAAGTAATTTCTCTCCTGGTTTGTGGAAAAGTCATTCAATCTTTCTATATTTAGTTTTCTCACCTAAGAACAGTCTAAATGCCCTGTACTATTGCAGAATTATTAAGAGATGGCTTTTAAGAAATGTTTCTGTTTCCTTTTTGGAATATTATTAAAAGAGGATTGATTTGTAATTTAAGTCCTAAAGAAATGTTTAGTTGATGTCATACCCTTAAAACAGACCTATATTTCCTAATCTATGCAAATTAATTGGGATTTTGTTTGAAATAGTGAAATTCTGCAAAATTCCCAAATGTGGTCAGTCACAGTACATTCTAGTGAAAATCAAGTTCTGAAACTTAAAGCACTTTCTGCATAATACATGATCAATGATCAAAGTGGAAAAGAGAGTTTGAATTTGTTTTGTATAATCTTAAAAATGAAACAGATTCCTAAATTTAATGTCCCATTTCAAACTGATCAGTTGGATTTTCTGTCACTTATAATTAGGTTTTTATGCAATCGATTCCTTACGTGTTTATTAGAGAGAATTTTTCCAGCATTTTGCTAGGTGCTAGTGTTATGAAGTTGAATAAATAATAGTCAGTGATCTCAGGGAGTTTATAGATTAGTAAGAAGGTATAATTGCATGAAGTAAATAATTAAAATACGAGTACACATCGAAATAGAAATCTGTACCGCTGAGTCCAGAGGGCTGGGTATTGAGAGGTGACCTGGCTGAACACTGTGTCATCGCAAGTCAGTACCTACTTAAACACTTGCTAGTACTCATTCTCCTGGCTCAGTAAGATTTTCCTCTCTCTAATGGACACTTTTCTTTAGCTGGGAGGCATCGTTCTTATTTATTTTGCTGTTATTTGCTGAAGTGAAGGGACTTATATGTAATAGGGGAATTATATATATATATATATAAATTATATATCATAAATATATAATTGAGGGATTGTTCATTATTACTTTTGAAAGAGCAAACGATCTTTCCCAACTTATTTAAAAAATAAAAACGTTTTAAATGCAGTGATTTAGTTTTGGGGGGGCTGGGGGATTGCTTAGAAAATATTTAAAATGTAAGTACGATTCTCTACAATGCTATTAATCTTTATCTTCTATCCATTAACCAAAGAGCAATACTGAACTCACTGTTTTTTGCTTTTTTTGCTATTCAAGTTATATGAAACCTACATTTGAAAACTCAATCGATTTACACTCTGTGTTAAAAGAAGTCAGAGAATAGACAGAGTCCTATACGTGAAAAGTTCATGATATTAAATTGACATTTAAACCTGTATGCAAAAACTGATTCCTTAACAAAATATTTGCACTCACGATATTTTTTCAATGAGACTGTTGCAGGCCTATGGAATCAGAAGAGATTGAAGCATTTGGCTTATCTGATTCATGACAATGTGTATATATAAATACAACATGTTTCAGGAACCTAGGAATGCTGAAGAGTCAAGGGCATGATGCACCCTGAGCGCTGGGGGAGAAAGGAACTGACAGAGAAACTGAACGATCAATGAGAGAAGCAATAAGAACCTAAGAAAAGCTCTCTGTAATTCACCAGTGGGTGTACTGGGTGATCCAATGGAAATTTAGAGGTGGAGAGATGGTTGAGAATCAGTAATCTAAGACAACATAAAGAAAAAAGAGAAGGTGGGAGAAAATCAGCCATAAAAATTCTAAGGTACTTGACTGACAGCAATTTTAAAGTCTTTTCCTTTTTTGATCAGGAACTCCTCCACAGTTCTTTGTACACTGAGATCTTAAGGACTAAAACACCTGAGCAGTCTAGATACTTTTGGTGATCTTTTTGACGTGTTCTTTCACTCTTTCATCCACTTTTTCATTCACCAATTATTTATTAAATGCCTACTAAAGGCTAGTCATATAGATGTAGGGTTAGAGTAGTACTTAGAAATATATTATTTAAGAATTCACTGTCTCTGTATAAATCTTGACTAACTTTTCATTGAGACCACCTATTCTGGGTATGACTAAGGGTATAACTAAGTACTGGCATGATAATTGGCATGGAGTTTTCCTCCAGAAAAACATGAAAATTAATAATAAAGAGATCATATGTATGCTGAATGGACTCTGAATTTAATTTTGGCAAAAGATATTTTGGCTTAAGAAATAAACATAGGAATAATGAAAACCATATGTGTGACTCAAACGATATTTCCTTTATATAAAAAGAATGAAAAATCAGCATTTTCATAATCATGGTTATCATGTAAGTGAATAATTACCTCACCAACAAGAGATAAAGCGTGAATTAGAAATTGAATCTCATTAGTTTGGCCAAAAAAAACACAAAATCTTTGCTTATGGTTCTTTGCCAAGTTATTCTGATGCAATTTTGCAATTTCATAGCTCTAGAATTGTAATATTAAAGAAGTTGTAATCAACATTTGATGATAATTAAATGAAATATTGACTATATATGTGTATCAACTACTACATTTACACCTAGCTTAGTGTATACACATAATAGGTCTTAAATAAATATGCAATGAATGAAAGAACAAACATTAATATCTAAAACAAACGACCAAATCTTCCTTCCCATATTGTTAAATGATGATTCAATTATCAAAAACTTAGTAAAGCATATGATGAACAATTATTTAGTAAAATGTGAAATGAGCCATTGCTTTTTTAAAATCTTTATTTTCCCTTTATTTTTCATGCAAATTAATTAAATAATATATTTAAATGCTTATCGCATAAATTATTTTTGTATCCTGTTTCTTTAAAGGGAACATTCTGAACAACAACACACACAAAAAACAAAACTCAATCAAAAAGAAAACTAAGAGGGAAGAAAGATTTAATATGAAACTTACTCATTTTCTCAAAACACATATTGTCACCCAGGCCACACTAACCAGATGGACACTACCGCAGTGTAGGGATGGCATCTTACGTCAAAGACTGGAGGTGGAAATTGATTGTTCTGAGCTTTATTCTCATATTAGTCACTCAGTGGCCTTCAATGAGACACTTTGTTTATGTCTAAACGTCCCATCCATTTCAAAGGGCTGACCATACAGAAATAATTTACCAAGAATTCTGAGACTCAAATTCAGGTGCTAAACAAATGTGAAGTGTTCCATGGTCAGTTAACAGTGAAGGAAAACAGTTTCGGGAAACTTTATTTTACGCTTTTATTTGGTTCAGTCATTTTATTTTTGTCTCGGTAAGCCTAATTCTCAGCGATTCTTCTAATAATTGTGTTCATTTCTTAACAAAAATTCGGAATGCCAAGAGCAATGTTTTTTGTTTGTTTTTGTTTTTGTAATTTTTCCTTTTTTCATTGTTATATATCTTTTTGAAATAGTACTTCATGGTAATTTATTTATCTTTCTTCTTTATAAGAAGCAGGCAAAGCCCCTGAAACCAAGCCAGGGACTATAAAAGTTGCAGCACAAGGTAAGCAATAAAACATTTAAAAAATTCTATTACATTTTTTTTCTAACGCACATAGCACTTTATTGACAAAAGCAAGAGCTGTTTATTGCAGAATAGCACCATCTGCTGGGTTATTACAGAAAACATTATGTTGTTGCATGAAGACACACATTTCAAGTATTTCTTTAGTAACTGGAGGAAGCACGACTGAGAGTAATGCCAGATTTGCAGGGGAGCCACTGAAGGACCCAAGATTTAGCATCTTGGTGCCAGGTTTCAGTCACTGAGCATTTACTTAGAGTTCCAAAAATAAACCATAGATTGATTAATAGATAGATGGATAGATGCATACATGGAGATATACCAGTAATATACAAGTTTTCCAATATTTTCAGCTATACCTTATAATTTGTGTCACATTATAAAAATCAGTCAGTATGTCATTAAATTAGTATTACTTCATCTATATACCAAGACTGAAAAAATCGGAATCCAGCTATGACTACACCTTAGTTTTTATGAGCCATCTGAGAAAAGCTGTTTCATCACTTACTTTGGGGCATCAAAAGTGGGTTTCTTAGGCCGGCCCAGTGGTGCAGCGGCTAAGTGCGCACGTTCCGCTTCCACGGCCCGGGGTTCACCAATTTGGATCCTGGGTGCGGACATGGCACCGCTTGGTAAGCCATGCTGTGGTAGGCGTCCCACATATAAATTAGAGGAAGATGGGCACAGATGTTAGCTCAGGGCCAGTCTTCCTCAGCAAAAAGAGGAGAATTGGCAGCATATGTTGGCTCAGGGCTAATCTTCCTCAAAAAAGAAAGTCGTTTTCTTTAAGAGACCTTCAGAAAAAATATTGATTCCTAAGGTTAGTTGGGAAAAATACTTCTTTAAAATAATTTTCCTATAAAGTTATTTTTTAACGATCACCTGAAATCACACCCTTTGAGAAAGCCATTCTCAAAGTGTCCTTAAGGCAACAGAATGGAATACAATGAGTTATGTAAACTTCATTCTCAAATCATGAGTAATTTGATGAAAGCATAAGGAAAGAGTACAAGTGTTCTGCCTTTATCATCTATGAAAACCTTACACAACATACTCATGGGGAAAAAAAGGTAAAATACTTACTGGAGAAAATCTTTGTTTTCTCTCCCATGCTACACTATACAATATTGACTAATAAAAGAGATGTATTTAGGTGTTGGGACATTTGTTTCTGGGCAGAAGGTCCTTATAGCAGACTCCTCAGCATGTGACATGATTGCATCTGAACAGTTTTTCTGTTATATTTAATCCTAGACCCAACTATATGCAGAATCAGCTTAGTAAATGTGGGTAAAATGGGTTGACTGAATGCCATTTGAACCCAATGATGTTGTTTATAAGCAATATATGCTAGAATGGCTAAGAACCATGATACAAGTTTTTAGTTTTCATTTGATCATCCGTTTGTTTGAGAAAACAGATTCTTCTTTAAAAGAATTCTGATAGGGAATATAACAAATGTTATGGAAGGTAGAAAGGGCAAATATTACTTCGTGTTTTCTATTCATGAAAATGCAGGTCAGAGTGAATTCCTCATGTGAGTGACTACTAGTTCAAGGAATCATTACGGTTAATGTATATATGTTCTCATAAAAAACACAATCACCCTAAGACACTTTTGTTTCCACTGGGGCTTCTGAGGGTCATGGTGGGTGTGGAACTCGAGGCGGGAATTTAGTTTTACTTCAGCTTCATATTAGAGCAGTTCAAGGAGAGGAAATTGAAGAGATATGTGGAAATTTGCTTCAAATTTGAGCTTGGGGCCATGGGCTCTTCACTTTTATATTCCAATTACATCGGACAAGGCAGCCTCAGCACTTAGTCCTTCAGACTAAAGGATTTCTTATTGAGTGAATGGTAACCTAGAATTTCAAAGGCTTGTTATAACTATCCTATTAAGGAAATTTGATGAAACTGTTGATTAAGCACAGTGTACAAGGCAAGAGTTAAACACAATCGGCAATATTGTTGTAGCAGAGACTGATATTTTTGAGGTATAAAGTGACAAAATTGATAATGATGTTTGTAGTGTGGCAAAAGGTTAGAGTAAATCTGTTGATTTATTTTTTACTTTTATAACAAGGAAATATGTAAAGTCTAGTTGTAGATAAATTCTTTATATATATGTACATATTTAATTATAATTAAGATTTAGCATGCTTTTTTTGGAAGGACATTTAAAAAATTTTTAACAGAGTTTTGAGGCACTGAGAAGACTATGAAATAACTGTCTCTATACTACAGGAGATTACAATTTGAAGATAAAAGAAATTTAAGTAATAACAAGTAGAATATCATGTAGTACTGAATTGAATCGTGGAGATAATAAATGCCATATGAGTTAAGACAAAGTGACTTTCAGTAAGAGCTCGGGGATGAAGGATTCCTCATGGATGACTTAGGCTTGGAGCATGACTGAAAAATGAATTGGCAGAGGAAAAAAGCATTGCTAGTGGGTAGATAGCTTAAGTAAATATAAAGAGTTAGTGATAATTATGAAAGGTTGTTGTCATTATCAAGACATGAGATAATGACCTCAACTAGGATGGTGCCAGTGATATTAGAAATAAACCAAAATAAAATGAACACTTTGAAGAAATAATATTTGACAGAATATACAGAATAAAACCAAGAAAAGAGCAAAAATGGTGCTGAGCTTTTGAGCCTGGGTGAATAGGAAGATTATAATTGTCAGAAATAATAAGTGCCAGGGGAAAGGACTAGCTTAAGGGAAGAGAGGAAGGTTCCCTTTGGGGCAGGTTTACACTGAGCAGATGGAGGGTCATCCAGGCAGTGATTTTTCTGTAGCCAGTTAGAACTTAGATGGGACATCAATCTAGTTTATAGACATTACATCAGAAATTGCATTGCAGAAATGGAATATAGACCGAAATGGGAAAAGAAGGAGAGAAATAAGGAATTATCTTTTAATCAGTTGGGTGCAATGGCTGGGCAGACACCTACTGAGAAAGAAATGCCTGAGGAAAGACAGAAACCATCATGGAACTCACTTTAAAAGATAGGTCTCTATGCATCCGTGTTCATATGTCTACAGTGGTCTTTTTTCTTTTGGACTCCTAAAGCAAACATTGAAAGTCTCCCATTTATTATAGAAAGAAGTTAGACATAGAACAAAATAACTAAAATATTAGCCATTGCAGTCTCATTAGAAGGTGAAAACCAACAGCCCAGTAATTAAGAATCATGTCTACCCAGTCAATTCAGGAGTCATCCAGCCACAAAATCCAGTTTAATAGATTAGAGTCAGGTGAGCTGAAATGAGGGCCTGCAGTGGGTCTCATGAGCAAAAGTTACAAAACCATTCTGAAAACAGACCCCCAAACCCTGGTTTTGATTAACTTCTAGGCATGAAATCCAGCTTGACAGATCACATGGCTTTCCAGAGGGCAGTGAATAAAAGCCACTCACCTTCAAGGGACAAAGGGCAAGAAGCAGAGGTAGTGTCAGTTATGAAAGAATAAGTCAAACTCCTTCTTTCAGCTCTTCTCTGCGTTACTGTAAAGTTGAGAGTTGAAACTATCAAAGAATATAAGAATGGGAAAGAGGAAAATGCATGTATGTATCCACAAGCCTGCATGTGCCCATGCATGCATGGACATTGGACATTGTTCTTCTTGCCTTATTTTAGAAATCAAAAAAATTCAGTCTAGCTGCAAAAGATTTTGCCAATGTTTAGAGAGCTTCTAGTTTCAGAGGTTTTTTTCTATAGAATTCACAACAGATTTTCAAAACTATATTTAGGTTTTCAGTCCTCTTTCTGGCACTGGTTGCTCTTCAGAAGCAATGCATTTATTGCTAAACTGATGAAATTTAGGTGTCAGGGCCACTCCCCTGCCAGAGTTTCTCCCAGGACCCTGGGAGGGACCACAGCAATTTTCAATTTGTGATTTTGTGTTTTTTTTTTTTTTTTTTTGTCTTTAAAGAGCCCTCTCCCCTCACCCTTGATCCAACTTGCCTGAGAGAGGTTATGAATTAAATTATAGGACATATTGTGGAGATAATTACAGGAGAAAAACAAACTAAGCAAAAACCCTCTTTTGCAATGGACAACACCATTTCACTTCTTTTTCTTATTGTACAAACTCCAGGCAAAATGCAAAGTTCAACTGAATTCTAGAATCAAAATGTATACACGTTGTATGATTTGAAAATTATGATGCTTCTGGAAGGGAATTTTTGTTTGTAAAGAATTAACTACAAATAAGTCTACTGAGTCAAACCTGAAAGGCTTGCTGAAATTATGCCTCCTGGCTTTGAAATCTATCAGGCAGTGTCATATCCTTTAATTCATTTTAGTTGATATTTATTTATTTTTTTGCTGAGTAAGTTTCCCCCGAACTAATATCTGTGCCAATTTTTGTCTGTTTTTTATATGGGTCTCTGCCACAGCACTGCCACTAACAAGTAGTATAGGTCTGTGTCTGGGAACCAAACCTGGGTCACCAAGGGGGAGTACACCAAACAACCACTAGGCCATGGGGCTGGCCCTGGTTATTGTCTTTATTACTCTCCTCATTATATCATTGGAAAGACAAATTTCTTGACTTAAACACATTGTAAACATAGATCTTCCACATTTTGTGTGTTATTAGTTAAAATTCCATTAAAAAGAAACAGATGTCTCAAAGTAGAATTTGTTTATAAATTTACTTTTTACTACAAATGTAACTATATATTAATAACATTTAGAAGATAAAGAAAAAAATCACCTGTAATAAATTAAAATAATGAATTTAAATATATTTCCTTTTGGGGCTGGCCCGGTGGTGTAGCAAGTAGGTTCTCGTGCTCCACTTCAGTGGCCTGGGGTTCACCAGTTCGGATCCCAGGCTTGGACGTATACACCATTTATCAAGCTATGCTGTGGTAGGTATCCAATATATAAAGTAGAGGAAGATGGGCACATATGTTAGCTCAGGGCCAATCTTCCTCAGCAAAAAAAAACAAGAAGAGGTTTGGCAGCAGATGTTAGCTCAGGACTAATCTTCCTCAAAAGTATATATATATATATATATATATATATTCCCTTTCAATCTTTTACTGCTGGTGTTTAGACCCAGTTTTGCTCCTTGCTCTCTATGTGAGCATGTGCAAATCATTTAATGTCTCTAAGGCTTAGTTTCTTGCTCTGAGCTGCCTTCCTTAACAGGCTGTTGTGAAAACAAAATGAGAGGGTGTATATGAAAGTGTGTTGGTAATTATAACACAGAGTAAACACTCAAAATATTCCCAGATGTTGGTTCTTGGTGGTCCCCCAAATTCTAATCCATTTACGTGGGATTGCCGTAGGGGAAGTACGCAATTTCTGGTTCAACCAATGTGGCTTCCCTGGATGGGTTTGGCTCCTGAATGAACTTTAGGCAGCATCAAAGGTCATCTTGCCTGGAACCATCCCAAGATGACTGAATACTTCCCCCAAATGCCTCCAGTAACACCTATAGGCTACAACCTCAATCCAGATGGAGTCATGATGCAGAATTAGATGAAAGCTACCACAGAGGAAGTCAGAATTCAAAGTGATTAAAGCATTCTGTGTAAAAGATAGCATATATTTGCTAAAAAGGGGTGAGATTTTCATTGCCCCTTCCTGAAATGTGAGATTTTATACTCTGTTACTGTAAATATAAATGCAGACTTCCACACTGGAGTGTAATTCCTCGGTAGCGAAGCACAGATAATTCATGGAATGTCACATCCATTTTTTTCATAGATCTTGTCATATTCTTCTAGAAGTGATTGTGGTTCTCAGATATAACAATTTAAAACCTCGAGTGAACTTATACTAAACACATACTTATTGATTTGACTTCTTGCCTATGTAACATTTTTTTACTCATTATTTTTGGTATATGCTTATATCTGAGTTTTAAAGAAATTTTTGTATGAAATAATATTTTTAGGTTATTCTCATTGCAGATAAATTAAAGCATTGGTGACTATGACTATATAGAACACATTCTCTTATTCTGAGTAATGGTCATTCAATATGTTTTAAGACTATTTTCTTTCCCTCATTTCAGCAGCTGCTAAAAAAGATGATAAGAAGGAAGGTATGTTTTATGAAAAATCCCACTATGCTTTTTTGTGTGAATAATTTACCAATATTCAGAGTTGAGTTTTGACTGCCATCTTGCCTATATTCTCTTTGGCTAACTGGATCCACTATGTGCATATATTTTGCATAAATATGTTTTTTCTACCTCACCTCACACAAGAGGGTGCATGACATTTTTTTAAAGTAATTTTAATCTAGTCTTTCTCAAGATATAGAAGATATAGCATAACCTCTCCAAATCTGGGCTTCCTATTCCATTAGCAGTTTTATCAAATTTCAAAAATATGCAAAATACAGACCTCGTTCTTTTATATTAACTCCTTATATCTCTGACACTGACAAGCAACTGATGTTACTTTGTTCTATTAAGCTGCAAATAAGTTGTAATCCATCCCCTGCACACCAGCTCCCTTTGTCGGGATGTCATGATATGGAGTAAAATTTTCACTGCTGTCAAAGAAAAATTGCACTTGATGGAATTAAATAGGCAAGGAAGATTTTATTCAAGATTATTGCAGTCAGGCTCAAGGCTATTGCAAAAGGAGAAATGGAACTCTCCACTGCACTGAAACAAAAGGCCTGAGAGTTTTAAACTCTGAGATGAACTAATGGAAAAGTACTGCAGGAGTTTGGCGGGGGTGGGAGAATGAAGGGGAGCACGGGCAATGTGATTGGGCCATCTGTCTTTGCTAGTTGTTGCTTGTGGAAGTTAGGCTCCTGCATTCCCACAGGGACTGGGTATAAGAGCGCTATTTCCTTTAATGATTACATTTCAAAGAGATATCTGATAGGTGTGGAGAAAGATATTTCTTGTTGTAGAAGATTTGTATTTCAAAGCAACAGAGAAAGAACTTACAGTTGCAAGTTTTCCAAAGTAAATATTCTAATAAAATGGAGGTCAAGGCCTATAGTCAAGAAGAGACCTATCTAAAGTTCAGTCAAACTGAGGTGAATGTTACAGCCATTTCGGTCACTGTCATTCTATTTAAAGGGTTTCTAATGCACCCTGACAACACTTGGACAGAGTCTCTAGATGTCACCACTGTTTATGAATCTAGGCTTATTTTCTCAGTAAAAATAGCATGTAGATATAAGCAATCACTTCCAACTTTGAAAAATGACAATTATAATTTAATTAGTGTTCATATCCCATGAGAAAAAATAAGAAAGCAAGTGTTATACTTTATAGTTAGTACCGTCAGAGTTTTACATAATAATTACAGCTGGGGAGTCATGTTCTCTTCTGTTAAACAGGAATCTAAGGCTCAACACACTTGAGAGGGAAAAAATATTTCAGTTGGTCATTATTTGTTCAGAGGAAGCAAAAACATAGTATCCTATTAAAGCCGACTGACACATTAGTGTGTTTATTGACAGGAGATTGGAGTCAGTGCTAATTTCCCATATAGGCAAAGCAAATCCTTCAGTCTATTTTGGAAATTACATCATTTCTATGATTAATGCTGTGGTGAGTAGACCCAGACATTACAGAAAAGAAGATGCAGTAAGTTCCTGGCAGTTTCTGACAGACAGCAAGTCCACCATCCTTCTTAGGAGTAAAGGACAACCTACCCTTTGACTTAGGTAAAGGAGTCGTATGAATGGATATTTTCCCACTCATTGGCATTCAAACAAAAGCATTTGGAGACTTTTGGGTATACGAAACAGTGGCCAAACTACAGTTGCACAGCTTTACGCTTTATATCTGTTTTCTTTTTCTTCCTTATTGTTATCCTTCTGAAGTTTTTTCTTCTATTTTTCCTGGATTACATGCCTCGTTCATTTTTCTTTTTTGAGAAACTGTCTGTAATCAATACGCAATATTTGGAAGAGCTCGGGGAGCTCGGGCAGAGCGTTGCCCATGAAGGGTCAAGTGCTCCAGTGTTCCCCACCAGCTGTAAAACATATAAAACACACCTCTGACTGTTAATATATTTGTTATTATTAAATTATTGTTTCTGAAGAGTATCATAGATTATTTCTATCTTTTTTGAAAAAGTTTTAAAATTTCTAAAATTATGATATTTAAGAAAAAAGATAGCTGTCTACAATGATTGCCTTTGTTCCCAACATAAAATAGGAGAATAGGCTTACTGTCCAGCTATTTTGGGCAGTCATTTGATTTTATGTTCATGAGTTCCTACTTCCCTTTCTGCATCTCCTGTTAAGCAGGACAGAGAGGTGACATAAGCTTCTCAGCTCTTGTTTCTTACTTTCTACGATTTCAAGAAAGATCATACAAATCATTTCCATAGGGACAGGAAGCACATGTGTCTTCAAATGAGACAAGTTTAAGACAAATCACCAAGGGGCATACAATTTGGATTTTCAACATTTTATTTCACAGAAAGCTTATTTCTACTCCCATTCAAACTTTCTGAGTATGGTTCAAAGGTATTAATGGCTGACAAATTTCCTGGAGAAAAGAGAATCAGGAGGGTTTTAGGAATTTAATTAGAATGCTCTTGAGAAGTTCTTTTGCTGGTAACTTTCAAAATGCAGAAACAAAAGCGGGTACCAACTTCTTTATTATGAAAGATGATCCATGCATCAGGCCACAAAGGGCTTCATGCAATAGTGGACTCTGAAGATTTGCTGTTCACATTAAGATCTTATCCCAGCATGTCCCATCAAATCAAATCTCTTCCTGAAAACTTAAGAGGAGAGACTCTTGGCTCCATTGAGCTATGCCCATCAATTTTATTGTTCTTAGGAGTCTGGGCATCAGAGCAACCATATTTTAGCCTAAGCGGAGTGACATTTTTGAATAAATGTTCAACTCAGGTTCTTCGTTGACAAGCCTTTTTCTGCTGAAGTTTCTCCTCCACATCACTCTTTCTCCCCCTACAGACACGTTCCACATGATCTATTAACACATGTTCTTTCTTACTTCCCATGAAGTTCTCAAAGTCCCAAATAAATTGTATTTTTTTCTATAAAAATGTCCTTACTCCTTTATTTCTTCTCATGTATTCTCCCACTCTCCTTGTAGACACCAAGGCTCAAATTCAGGCATAAGCTTCAACCTCTGTTTTTCCTCTGCTCCTGATGTATAGTACTCCAGAGTTTTTGACTGAACTTCTCTTTTGTTTAACCCTTCCTAAAATAATTAGAACAACTTATCTTCATTCACAGTCTCCAGTCCTTTAGTTGCCACCTCACACTGCTGTTTGTGACCTCCTATTGGTCTTACTAACTTCTCATGTGAATCAGGGCAGTGGTCTCCAAAGTCACAGGTTCCTGGGGTCGCTACGACTCCTTCAGTGGTTCTGCAAGGTCAAAACTATTTTTATAAAAACGTGAAGTCATCATTTGCCTTTTTCACTCTTGTTCTCCCATGAGTGTGCACCTTTCCAGAGGCTACATAATGTATGATATTGCAACAGATTGAATATTTAAGCAGAAATGCAAATCCAACTGTCTTCTCAATAAGCCAGACAGTAGAAGAGTCACAAAAGTGTAAAACAAAGTCACCCATCTCACCGCTTTTTTTGTATTGGAAGATGTATTCATCAAAAAAAATGTATGTTATTTATGTTAACATGTGACAGGTTTATTATTTTTTAATAAATGAAGAAATATATATTTTAAAATTTTCTCAGCTTTAATTTTTTAAATTATAAACATCAATAGATAGACTCTACTTAAATGAAAGCTGTTTGGGGTCCTTTATAATTGTTAAGAATTTAAAGGTGTCCTGACTTGTAAAAGGTTGAGACTCTCTTACCAAAATAATTATCCTGCCAATAATATTTTCGCTAAATATTTTTTCCAAAATATTGAATTGGCTTATTAAGTTTTTCATGTTATTAGCTATTTAAAATATTCAACGACTCCACACCAACCACAGAATGCAGCTTACAGGCCTTGACCTGCAATTCGAGCCCCTACAGTCTGCTCCCTGACCTCCTGTCACTCACACATCAAGGCAAAGTCAAAGCCAAGGCCTGAGTAATTCCACCAGAAAAGATAACAATGAGTCCTTTTGCAATTGAGACGATTTATTACTTTTCATTGTCAGCAAAAGTGAGAGTATCTAAAGGTACCTTGTTCCACACACCAAAGAGGATACATCCAAAGAAAGAGGCCAGATAATACAGCACAAGCTAGGGACACTTCACTGCAGAGGAGCCAATTCTAGGCTACGGCCAAACGATTTTATGGTCTGCAGCTCTATTCCAAAGGGCTCTAAGCAGGAGAACCCAGGAGGTAATGAGAAGTTGTCTCATGACAGCCTTCCAGGAGAGACAGGGGGGCACGTGGGAGAAGGCCTCATAACAGCTCCTCACAGGCATCCTATTCTCATATGTTCTGGAAGGATCACAAGGCATTCTGCCAAGACTCATATTAGCTGTGGTTCAAACTTTTGCCTGCATGGATTATATGGTATGGGAAGGCCAGCAGGCTCTGTGGTAGAGCCTTACCCTATACTGCCACCCTCTTTCTTCCTCTATATATTATATATCTCATCTATACTAAGCTGCCATCAATTTTACATATACAATGTGCTGTCTTGCCTTTGTTCCTGCTACTATCGTAACAAAGCTTACATTCTCCTTTTACTTCTATGAATATTCAATATTTTTAGGACTCAGAATAAATTTTCCTTTCTCTAGGACATCTGTCTGACCCTCCCAAATAAATATCCTTTCTCTTTCCTTTATGATCTCCCATCACAGTTTATCTGTATCTCCCTACTATTGCTTATTTTTCACCACCTTGTACTTCATATTACTTGTATTCATTTCCCTTCGACTTTAATTGGCGTTAAGACTTTTCACTTATGGGACCATGTCTAATTCACTTTTATCCCCTATCGGGACTGACACATTTCCTCATTTTGCACATTGTTCAACAAATATTTGTTATGTGAATGAATCAGTAATATCTAGGACTCTTCAATATAAGAGCTACAAGATATATGAGTAGGCAACCAATTTTTCACATCTCAGACAAGGAAGGATTTTTTTATTATTGGGAGTTACATTCCAATGAGCTTTTTGAGTCTGGGAAATCATAGCCAGTTATTGACAGCTTCATCTTAGGTGTCTGTGGTCACTAGTGCTACTTGTGTTGCACTAGCAGATCCAGGGAGATCTCATTCATCTAATCTTGGCTTCACTGATTAATTCCTAGGGACTGGAAAACCTGTGCGTTTTCCAACACAGGGTATTATCTGAAGGATACATTTCCATCAAGAACTAGCCAGATGAGATGCACTGTTTACTGTAAGGAGAGCAAGAGCAAGTTGAGTTGAATGCATATAAGAGTGAGTCCAAAGTTCTAGGCCTCGAGAATTGACATCTGAAAAGGAATCATAGTGAAAAACAAAGCAAAATGTCTGTTATTGTCATTGAATAAGGTGTCAATCAGGCAAGTTTCACAAATGAGATGGGTTACTTCATTACCTACATGTTTAGACTACCAGAGAGTTATTTTTTTTGCTTCAATATCAATTGATGTTTCATTTTCCTCTAGCATCACTTATGTATGTAATAGACCATACCTGATACATTGCTAAAGATGAGTGAGTGATGAATTGAACAGATTGCAAACACATCATTGCTTTTAAATCACAGCTGCTGTGGGCTTTAATGCTCTTAATAAAAGACTGTTGTTCAGATTATTGGGCAGATGGTCTTGAGGGAAGTATATTCACCAAGTAAGCTTTTATAATGGTTTTGAGCCATTTCAGCAGAGTGCTGAGAAGGCATAATGAAGTTTAATAGCATGAGTATTAACAGCTGGTTCTAATAGCTTTTCACGGTCAGTATGTGATCATTCAAGTCCAAGGATTATATTTTTTGACTGCTCAGATACTTTCCTTGTGTAAGTCTGCTGCTCTGTTGACTCCTAACCCAAAGACACAATTTATGACATTTTAAGTAAATTTCAGTATAGCTGCCAGTTGCTATAGCAAATATATTGAAACTTTTAAAGGCATACTTGGTTAGATCACAGTTTGTTATTTTTAACATTTCTACCTCATGAAATATTTTATTTTATTTCAGTAAGTGGTATAATTTATCTGATTCTGGGCTTCATATTGCTTTTTATTCTTTCATTTCAGTACAATTAATACCTAATACATTGTGTTATCGATGCTTATTACTAGGGAGAAGGAAAGCATATTAAAAACAACAGATATTCCACAGATATATACACTGTGTTTAGTTTTCCATGACGACCTCATGTGAGCATTTAGTTGGAGAATAGAGGCTTGCAAATAATCTTGTCCTAATCTGCTACATTTTATCCTCTGTCTGTTCCACCTTTCTTCCAAAAGCTTTATCTTCAATTGCATTTCTGAATGACCATGTTCTTCTCATAATCTTCCTGTGTTTTCTATATTGGCTGTATTCTGGGCTTAAGATTGCTCAGTAAGGATCACATGACCTCCTGGGCAGGCAGAAATCTTATTCCATTATACTGAAGGCAAACTAGTTGATAACTCACGATGGCCATTGAACTATCTACTTCATACTTTCAGCTGCTGTACAGTAAGAATCCATGTTTTCAAGTAGAAGCAGCCTCTGCATATTATTAATATATAGTTTGGTATATGTGAGATGATATTTATCATGGTTTTATATAAAATTGTTTTATATAATGTTTTCTATATATTTGAATTACTTGCTTACCTGATTAGAATAATTACTCCTGAAGGAAATGAATGAGAAATTTCTTGAAAAACATATATGTTTTAGATAGCAAATTTAGCCTACTCAGTTGTATTTCCTGACGAGAAACTGAATAGCAAGAAAATGATTGTTTTGGGGGGGCAGGGGTGTGGGTATTAAGAAAAACCTAGTCTAAAATTCTTTATACTATGCTGTGCAGGACACAATAGTGTTTAATAAATGTTTACTGAATAAATAAATGTGTTCCAAGGACATATTATTTTTTTACAATGGTTTGTTTTTCCCTTATACATGAAAGATATGCTTATTATGGAAAAATCAGAAATTCAGAAAGAAAGGATTGCAAAAACATTACATAATGACTGTGGGGCCGGCTCCGTGGCCGAGTGGTTAAGTTCGCGTGCTCCGCTGCGGCAGCCCAGGGTTCAGATCCCGGGCGCGGACATGGAACCGCTTGTCAGGCTAAGGCTACCTTGAGGCGGCGTCCCACATCCCACAACTAGAAGGACCTGCAACTAAGACATACAGCTATGTATGGGGGGGGGGGGGGCGGGGGGTTGGGGAGATAAAGCAGGAAAAAAAAAAAAAAAGATTGGCAACAGTTGTTAGCTCAGGTGCCAATCTTTAAAAGAAAAAAGATTGTGTATTTTTTTATTATGTGGATATCCTATGAGTTATTAAATAGTTCCCCTACCATTCAGAGAGTCCTGTGCAATATTCCCATTATTAAGATGTGTAAACGTCATGAAAAAAGCATTTTCCTACATATATTTTTTTTTAAATTTTTTTTTTTAAAGATTTTTTTATTTTTTCCTTTTTCTCCCCAAAGCCCCCCAGCACATAGTTGTACATTCTTCGTTGTGGGCCCTTCCAGTTGTAGCATGTGGGACGCTGCCTCAGCGTGGTTTGATGAGCAGTGCCATGTCCGTGCCCAGGATTCGAACCAACGAAACACTGGGCCGCCTGCAGCGGAGCGCACAGACTTAACCACTCGGCCACGGGGCCAGCCCCTCCTACATATATTTTTATAATAATTTCACATTCTTCTCTTCAGATATCTAGAAGTGGATTTACTACATCAAAATCATGCTCATTTTTATGACTTTCTAGATTCTTTCCCAAGTTGCTTTCCTATAACGTGTTTTTAGCTTATACGTCTATGGAAGTGGGTTCTTACTTCCACCACCCTGTTCCTGTCATTAGTTATCATTTTTTCATAATACAGCTTAGTTGGTCATCTGACTACTTTTTGTGAATAGACTCCCACTCGTTGTCATCTTCAAACATTTTAGGTCCATTATTTCTTTGTGGAAGCAAAATCATGACACTACCACTACCACATCACTATAAGGCACACGAATCCATTAATTTGAAAATTGTTAGTGACTGTCTGTTTTTAGGTTCCAAGCCAGATTATTGTCAACCAGAAAACAATTTATCTACCTTTCACAGGATCAATTCATAGTTCATTATTATGATTCTAATTTTGGTATATTCAGAGAATTTCAAAATTAACCTATGGAAGGAGTACAGGAAAAAACACAGAAGAAATAAATTATTCTAAGCAAAAATTTAAGTTAAAATGCCTTCATCCTCAAATAAATGAGGTCAAAACCTCTTTTTTTATTTTCAAGTGATATTAACTGGTAGTTTTATGGCCTAAATATCAGAAAATAATAATTTTTCAGATCTAGGCTGAAAACCCAAAAGCCTAAAAATAAAATAGATGTTTGTTGACCACTGAATACACGTTACCACGTAGCAGTTACTAAATATAATGATGTGTCATCAGTAACTCATGAGTCAACATCAATCTGTTTCTTTTCCATTACAGGAGGTATAATTGCATGTTTGTACTGGAAATGTAGTGATTATTCAAAGAGAGTGCAATGCAGTTCACCTGAGCTGCTTTAGATTGAACAAATGCAGAAAGTGCAAAGGAAATTCACTGACTCCAAACCTTCTTTATGGACCAAGCTATATACTTGCTCAGTTTGACTTTCTATTGAAAGAACATTAGCTTCAATAGGCACAATGTAATCTCTGCGCAAATTGTATGTGGATATTTTCTTTCATATTTTTATTTTTCATATTCTTTATGCTTCCAAAAAATGTTCTCACTTCCTCCCTCACACTAATACTCATCCTCTCAAAAATAGGATGACTTATTTTTAAGGCCCATATTCTAGAAATGTATCATATAATCAATCCTTTTTGTTGAAAATTATTTCAGAATGTTTGGACATTTTGTTGTAAGCTGAAGTTGTTGATTTATCCTCTTTGTTTGTAAATAATTTATCTTTGTGTTTTCAGATTCCAAGAAAACAAAAACATCTGCAGAAGGTATTGGAAATATTTCCTTTTTCCATTTTCTATTTGATGAACCCCAAAATAGCATTCTTTGTTAAATGATTAACATAAGAGAAAAAACTATACATAGCATAGAGGAGAGACAGAGAGAGAGGAAGAAAGAGGGAATGAGAGAAAGTTGAATCTTTTCTAGCAATACTACTATAGAAATATTTGGCAGTAATAAAAAATAATACTGTGTACACTTACCTTTCATAGTAATTGTTTTCAAAGAAATGTTTGTTTGATAAGACATTGAACAATATTCAGTATCAAGCATTTATTTTACTAGAAAGCACAAATTCAATTACTCTTGGATACACCAGCATCAATTAGGAACTGAATCTTTCCTTTAAGTCTTGAATATGAATCATAACTCATCTAGAAAGTAAATCTGTTTCTTCTGTATTTGCTCATGTGCATTTATGTGTACAATATGTTGATGTGTTAGCTTGTGTTTAAAAAGACTGCAGGGTATAAATCACTAAAAATAGTTAAACAGTATAGTCTAGGCTAATTCCTTGTCAAACAATGTTTTACATTCAAATTATGGAAACATCTATCATAATCGATAATACCTCAGAGCACCATTCACTGTGAAATTTAAGGGGAGAGAATGAGGAGGGTTAGAAAAGTTACAGTCTAATCAATATGTTGAGGTAGTAAATTTTATCTATAAAGGCTTTAAGAACAATTGTTTTCTGTTTATTTCTTTCAACAGAACAACCCAAGGGAAAAAGTAAGAAAATGCATGAAAAGTATATTTGTGTATATGTTTTTTCTCTTTACTATTATTGGCGTGCTGGTACACTGAGACTTGCAGTCGTGAATCTCTCTTTTCTACGTTTTATGCATGTGAACTCTGTTGTTTTTTTGTCAGAATGAAAGAATATACAACCTGGGGGTCGGAGTGGACTAAAATGCATGGCAATCATTCTTAGTTTCCTTTTAAAAATTCATGCAATCATCTAACAATATTATCAGCAGCTTCATAACCAAAAATACAACTGCATATCATTATACCATTAATCCACATTTAGTCCCTGTAATCTAGTTAGTTCTCAGTCCTTAGAAAAGATTGAATAGAAATTCTTTTGTAGGCTAGTTTATCACCTTTTTCTGCTTATCTTTCTTCTTGTAATCCATAAATATTTTGGCGTGTTCCTAGGATATATGACATTTTGTCCATGACATGATTCTCCCCCATGAGCACTATGAGCTCTGGGTAATGGCATTGCTTGGGATCTGTATCTCAGACATCATTCACTGTCGCTTTAACACACAGTATTAAAGCTGTTTGCCTTGAGGTTGTGTCTTTTGCAAATATATACTCTCCTCTGAAGAAAATAGGATATGCTGAACAAATGAAAACAAAGAAGGAACTTAAGCCTACTTAGTCATTTAAAAAAATCACATTTCCAGGAATGTAGAGCTTTTAAAGATCGTAGTACTATTAAAAAACGTCTGCTTTAATATATACACCAATTTTTAAAAATATTGTGTATGCTTTGGTCCTGCAAAAGATTAGGACACTGAGACGTTCTATGTCATAAAAATGCTTTAAAATGCCCTGTGAAGAAAATCATGAAATTATAGTACAAGTCAACCAGGAGGAGCAATCTATCCATAGAGAAAGAAGTATGAGTTCCTTCAGTCCTAGATTTATGAGTGTGCACAACCGCTGATGAGCATGGACACTCTGATACAGAAACCACTCTATAAACCATCGCACCAGCAGGAAAAGGGAGGACAACTGGAGATTTGAAAAATAGTGTTAAATAATATATATGTGTAACCGTAAGGCCCTCACGTTACTACAGTCTATGTGATTTAAAAGTTCCTGTAGACACACTGTGGCTCCTTGGCAATCTTCAGGGCATGGATGTATTTGATAAATAGACATGGCTTCTCAGATGTTCTCTTACATCTCAACTGCTCTTCTTGTCGGGAAGATCTGTGCATTGTGACTTGAGCAGTAACAGGGAGAAGAAAAAGTATTTTCTTCAAAGCAATTATTAATTCTTTTCAGATTAACTTACTTTCTCTGATTTATTGTCTAGACTTGTTTTTACTGTTATTATTGCATCTTTGAATTTGTTTGACTTAGTTTTTTTGTCTTTAAGATTACTTCATTCAATTATACATCTCCAACCCTACATTCTTATTTTGCTTCTGATTTTCTAGTTACCACAACTTAAGAGGTTGTTCTTTTTTTAGATGAAAAATAAGTCATGGTAGGAGAAACCAGGTGAAGAGAATATCAGACTTTCTTGTACATATTTTTGCAAATTCTTGTGATTATAATTTTTTCAAAATAAAAGGTGAAAAAATGATGACAAAATAATCAATCGTGGGCATGATTTGGCAGTCCTGTAGAATATAAGAGATAAATTTCTTTATATTTATTAAGAGTAATTCATAATTATTTCCTGAATTATCCCATATAAGGAATGCTCTTGACAGCCTTTTCTTGCATTTTGTTCCAAAGTAACACAGGTATTTTTCTGCTTATATGATTGCTTCTGATGTGATTGAAAGCCCTTATTTTAACTTTGAAATCTCACGTATAGCTGGTGTTTGGTTTTGATGCATACCCAAATCTACTTCCAGTATTTTTTTTTTGACTGTCTTCACTTTACAAATTTCTTAGAAATATTTTATAATTGGCACTTCAGTTTAATTTAATTTAATCCAAATTTTATAATACATTTAACTGCTCTGCGTTTTCCAGACAACTTTTGGTAATGTGCTTATTGTGTTTAGTTTAGTTAACTCACCTAAGCTTCTCATTTTTCACTTGTAACACTTGGTCAAGCCATTTGTGTTATTTGTTTTATGGCCTGTATGCAGTGTCGGGAGTGGATAGATTTCTCCTTATACCTTCCTAACTACAAGGCTGATAAACAAAATTGTACATTTGAGAGATTGATGAAATGACCACAGAAGATTCAGTGACGCTCTTTCTAAAATATAGTTCTTAGAATTCTTTCAGCATAAACATCTTCTAGTCTTCAAAATATATTCCTTACACGAAACTTGAAGAAATCTTGCTATTCTTTTCTTTAAAAAATTGAATAATAATGTCTCTATGTCAAAGAATTTCTTGAAAATCTTCTTTTAAATTAATTTGACAAGCTTGTCAAGGCAAAATAAATAAGAATAGGAATGTAGATAATAGCACTTCACATAAAATTAGTACTTGCACTTCATGTAAAATTAGTGCTTATTATAATATAAATGTCAACCTAATCTTTAGGGCAGAATATTGCTTTGTCTCATACCATATTGACAAAAGTGAGTTCTTAAAAAGAAGCATTATCTAAAAAGGACTCTTTAAGGAGCATTTGTCCTAAAAACAAGGGAAGTGTGTTTTGCTTCCCCCTGAAAATTCTTAGTCTGTTTTAGTGTCTTAAATCTGCTTCAGCAAAAATCCTTTCTCTTAGCTAAACAAATATCTCTTCAGTATAAGATGAAGATTTCAGCTTGGAAGAGGAAGTCCATATGAAATCTGTCCATCTTCATCTGAGAATTATTTTGAAAAGCTGTAATCATTATTCTTTGTGCTTGTTTTTATGTTTTCATGTTGACCTAATGTGACAGTAAATTTAAATTTTTCCATCCTTTATAGACTCTATTTTATTTTTCTGGTTTATTATCCATGAAAAATTTTAATTCCTCTTATATTTAGTATATTTTCAGGCTATTGTGTGAGGAAACTCTATGAGGGGAAATAGAAGGAAAAACTTGTTTTAAGTATATAGTCTAAATCTTTTCATAGCAGTTGCTATTAGTTGCTGCAATCAGCATTAGCATGTACATGTTTCTTTGTGTTAAAAAAATTAACTTATGACATACAAAATTGGAATAATAATGATATTGATAATAATAATAACAATAACAATATGTTTCAGAACAGGAAAAGAAAGAAAAACATGTGGAACCAGGTAACTGTTTTTAAATCCCTCTCTCCTGTTAATTTCACAATGTTATTAAATTTGCAATTGAATGCTGACTTGCAATAAAGGCAGAGAATATTAAGTTGTTTCTTTCTTTGTTTGATACAGCAAAGTCACCAAAGAAGGAATATTCAGGTGAGTCAGACAGATGTTGCTTGGTTCTTTCTACCTGACATCCAAAGCTTATTAATGCTGCTGCCTCAGACAGGCAAAGAGCCATGACAGAAAAGGGCAGGAAGTCCTTCCATCTCACAGTCTTTTTTCCAAGTTCTTGACATAGAGTTGACACCAACGCAGTTTTAGAAAATGGAAGCCAAATGAGATATAACACTTTTGCTACTCAATGTGTGTTCTGTGAACCAGCAGCATCAAGATCACCTGAGAGGTGGTGAGAATGCAGAATCTCTGGTCCCACCTCAAACCTACGGAACCAGAACCCGCAACTGCCTAAAATCCCCCGTGGATTCATCTCTGCAATGTTTGAGAAGGACTGTTTCACATTTAGTGTAAAAAAAATTAAAAAATAAAGACAAAACAAGAAGGAAACACACTCTGTAAATTCATCTGATATTGCTTTGCTTTTAAAAAGTGGAATATTCAATTGGGGCAAATATTCTCTCCATATTCCTAATGTTGCATTTCTTGAGTACTCAGGGGAGTTGCAATGAGAGTAGAAGCAGATTTTGTCCTCAATATATTTACATTATACTGGGAAAAAACTGAACTGAGAATCAGACAACCAGAAAAGCAAACATCCAAACAAACCAACCAAAAATGAAGTTGGTATAGATACCAAATGGTTTTCTTAAATGTTTCTAGCATTTACCCTGCCCTATGAGTTGTTTCAAATGAAAATAAATGCAAGTTTCTGAAACTTGTTTTTATTGGCCTCATTTAAAAATATCTTCTGTTGATTTTTCCTGCCAAACTTTTACTCAAGGTACTTCACTCACTTTTTGTGCGTGTGTCTGTATGTATATGTGTGTAGGCGGTCATAGCTTCATTTAATGTCCGTTAGCCGCTCTTCCCAGTTTATCGTATTTAAATGGAAATAGGATTTACTCAATGTCATGTTAATAACCATGCAAATATAGCTCAACTCTGCTCCCACTCCTGCCATAGACCACAGCAGACCACAGGTTCGAAGCCACATTTCTTATTCTTTTTCAAAATTTGTAAACCTTCCTCAGACAACTCAAATCTATTTAGCTCTTTCTCCAACTAGTTCCCATAGCATCATTTTCTATCCTTTATAATAGCACTTAATGTACTTTTATATATTTTTCCAATTTAAATAGTTAGAAATTAGAGGATAAACATAATTTTTATTTCTTGATCCCCACAGTGCCTGTTATAATGCCCAGGCATACAGTGGGCACTTGATAACAGTTTATTGGGTGAAAGGAGAAACATCAAGGTAGAATAATCTCATTTAAAAAAATTTTTAAACATGAATGACTTTCAAATAATTTACAAGATGAAATAATTATCCATTTCACCATTCACATTCACATTGATATTACTTATCTTTTGGAGGGAATGTTTTTGTCCACCTTACAGAGGACAGACTCTTTGTTCAGGGGTAACGTTCCCACAGTGGGCTATAACACTATTCTCATGTATGCACATATGCAGACAGCTAAAATGAGCACACACCATAGCAACATATAAACATGGAGAGACATACAGAATGACTATTGGTGAAATCCGTTTTAAGTTTTAATAGCTAAACGTTGTCTAATATTGAACCTGACAAAATACAATAATTTAAATTGCTTGAAATCATTATCTGTTCATTTCAGGGTATGATTATAGTGTAGCAAATTAGCAGTAATTAGCTGTACTTTTAAAATTGAAATCATTGGATAATTTATCAATTCACTTCATTCTTTTCATACCACTTTATAGTCTTTAAGGAAAATGCATTGGATCAGATTCTTAGATAATTTAAAACAGAAAATAAAAAGATTGAGTTGTGAATAAGCATTCTGTGTCAGTAGAAATTATAGAAATATCAAACAGAAAAAATCTATGGTTCATGGCACGTATTTAAAGCATAGCAAAGAAAATGACTTGTATTCTCGCTTTCTCACATCTATTTTTCCTTTAGTCTTCAAGGTTATAACACAGTCTTTTAAACAAAATGACCTCAAAATGGTTTTAGAGAGAAACAAGTCGATGTAATTAACTTAGACTTTATTATTTCTTGTCCTTAACAGCTCCAAGTGAAAAACAAGTAAAAGCAAGTATGTTAAATAAAATTTTAAAAAAATGAATGAGTGTTTTTCAGCAGCTTACTCACTTCAGTTTTTTGCTATGGACAAAGCTAATGCTAATTTTTGAGGCTGGCTTACCAAATGTTTCTTTCTATGATTATTTGTTGTGTTGAAATAATATGTATAATCACTCATCCTTGTCTTTTCTGTGAATTCATTCTTATTAAAATTTATCTATAGAGCTTTCATTTGTAAATGTTAATTTGTCCAGACCCTAACCCCTTTTTGAGTTGTTTATATTTTTGTTTTCCATTTTGCAGAATGACAAGTGATCTCCTCAGTTTCTTACACCCATCAGACTTAATTTTCCTATTGATTGATTGATCAAATAGTAGGCAACATAATTTGTCTACCAGTGAAAGTCACTGTGTCTTTAATGAAATGAAGCTCCCAACAATTTTATTAACTACTGCTCTTGTAATGTCATAATTTTCTTTTAAGGTTTATATCCTCAGATTATGAAATATTGACTGATACTCCAATATACCACAGCATTTGCATTAATGGTAGCTTTGACAGTATGCTTAGGGAGAAATCTGATTTCTTTATTTATATTTCTCAATTCGATGAAGCACCTAGCAGATTGCCATTAATAAAAATTATTTGGGCAATATTGCCTGTATTTGATTTTAGAAAAATATGCTTTTAGCTTCTCTAAGCTTTGTATATAGGATTTATGGTTAAACCTCAGTTCTATGTACAATGAAATATGTTTATATGTTTCTTTTGGGTTAGAGCTGCATGAGTATTAAAGACGGTACTAATACATAAAACAGATTCATGTTTTATTTAGTGCTGGGTTTTTGAGACAGAGTGTATCATTGCTGGTTATATCAGAGAAAAACTGGAAAATATAATATTGAGTAGCTTGATGGGAATGTCTTTTCAAAAAAAAAATTACACTTGGAAATATTCACATAGATGTAGACTTTGAAAGAGAGGTTTAACATAAATCTAAAATTTCATTTATATTTCCATTAAAATTCCTAGTTGAATGTAAAGCTGATTGGAACTCTGTTTTATGGAGTCTTTAGTATGCTACTACTTAGTCTGTAGAAATGCACAATCAAGAAAATGTACAAAACAAAACTGATAATTTTGGAGCACTGGTAGAGAACTTTAGATTGAAGATTACTCTGAAAATGAACGTTTTATTCCTAGAAAAATGTGACATATAGATAAAAATATTCATTTGAAGTAAAAAAAAAAAAAAAACCCTGTAAGTTCTGCTATCTGTGAAACACACTATCCAATCAAGTTTAGAAGAGATCAGCATCTTTTGCAGGAAATTAGCAAATTACATTGCCAGATCATCTTAGATCCAATATAAAAGTTTCAAAAGAATTAATATTCAAGACTCTCCGTGGTTGAGAGATTTGGACTTGACATGGGCATTGTCCTGAAATACAGAAATTAATTAGAGATAATTCATAAATTGTTTAAATTCTCTGCTAACAGTGTGACCATCCATTTCACCAACTAAGAACTGTTTTTTTGGTCTTGAAACCATACTACAGGAGAATTTTTACATAGCTGCTATATACAATGGGTTATTTGTAGAGATAATGCCTAAGGTGAAAATTGCATATCATTACAAATACTCTTGAAAATTCCCTAAATTATTCATATAGTATGGTGCACATTGTTTTGTGTATACAGCCTGAACATTCAGGATAAGATTTTACATTATCTTAAATTATGAGAGGAAATGAGAGAGTGAGATGTATAGTTAAATTAGCATAAATGAAATATTTGTGTGATACAACTCCATAGCATTGAATTAAAAAGAACAGTTGAGATTGACAGGGTTAGGGCAAGTCCATGGAAAAAGCAAAAGTTAATTTGTCATTAGCACTCAATTAAAGGAAATAACTAGCATGAGAATTGAATTTGTGGTGTGGAAATGTTTCCTCTAGGTTCTGAGGAAACCAGAATGACTGCGGAAAAAATACTAGAGGACTCAGACAAGCTTGGAAGCTGTATCATTCCAGAGTGGAGGTTCTCATGGTACCGTCAACTTGAATAGTGAACCTTTTCTGGTTCAATGATGTAGCATTACAGAGGGGCGCTTAATGCCTCCAAGTCTAAAGTTATGCGTCAGGGGTTATGTGGATGGAGGAAGAGTGCCTTGGACCAAGCACCGATGCCAAACCTAGATTTGCACTTTCTGCAAGTCAACAGAGATTCCTTTATCATAGTGCAAACAAAAATGCCTCAACACCCCCAATTCCCTCCCTGCAGTTCACTGCACCTGCATCCCCACACATTGGATAGTGACATGAAGGTTGACAGTAGGATTGGTCATTTCCCTACAGGAAGAGGGCCAAACAGGTAGATTTTTAGACTCTAAGGGATTTCAGATCTTTAACACTCTCCTTGGTGAATCTTCAAGAAGGAATGTAGCAGACAATGCTTAGCAAATATATTTGACAACATCGCCGCTCAGTTTTCAAATACTTCAAGGACCAGTGCTCCTCAAGACCCTGGGAAGCACTGCTGTACGTCACTTCGTTCCTCATATCAAGGACCTGGGGGCTCTGATCATGTATTTCATCTGCATGTTTAACCAGCCTGCGGCCAGTTTGAATTTTGAGCAAAAAAGGCACCAGACCAAGGCAGGGCCAGAGTCTAGTCATCTTTAATTGTGGGTCTAAATGTTTATAAAATAGCAGTATTCAGGCATTTTTCATCCCTTGATTTTAGCACTGGACTAGATTTTGTGTTACTCTTAGCCACCAAACCTGACTGTGTTTATCACCTTAACCACATTTCAATACCTAAATGTGCGAGTCAGATATCTATCACTTGATTTACAAATACAGGTCAGGATCATTCAGGAGAAGCCAGTATGCAGAATTTTAAAAATAAAGTCCCTTTGAATTTATTCAGTTATATAATATTAGAAGAATATTTGAGGACAATTCATATTAGTTAGAAAAGTGGCATGGTTTTTTTTTTTTTTTTTTTTTTTTTGGACTCAATTTAAATACTCTGTAATGGAAATTACTAGGAAAAAAGATTTATGGGCCTGAACCAATAGATCTGATGTCAATGGGGTGTGTCTAGACCACAGATTGCATGACATGTATGACCATGTATCTCAGTCGTTTAGGACAATCTTCATATCCATATTTATATTACTCCAGAATACTTATTACTAGCTTCTTCTTTCACTTACTCAGTTTGGGTAATAAATTATAAGAGCACTACCCAAATCACAGATGATGCTGACTGAATGAACTCAAAATTGTACTGATACAGTGTCAGGATAATGGTTTAGGGAGGCTTACGTACCAGGGAAACTAGAACGTGAGAGATCTTGGACTGACTTTTGTGGTAGAGCAACATGTGCTTTTTGTTTAGTCCTATTTGTAAAGCCAAGGTTGGTGTCCTGGGTGTTGGTCTGAAATTGGAGAATGCCACGGTTCAGAGCTCAGGAATGTTCATCAAGTTTGGTTCAAAGAGATCTAAACTAGATAGATGATTACTAGCAGAAGTAGAATCTGAGTTCGATTTAGACATGAGGAAGTAGGAAGGACAAGAAGAGGATTTCAAATGGGAAATCAGGAATAAATTTTAGTATTAGGAAAGCATAATGATGAACATAGCACAGTAGCGCTGTGAAGAATGACTATTGAGACCAGTACTATGTGACTCGAGTCCTATTAGTAAAACAGTCTCCTGATACTGTGTTTTAAAGGGTAGCATGGTATTGATGCTGATCTAAATGAGTTTTCCAATAGGACAAGAAACAAGAGACCTAAAACAGATTCCACTTGAGCAAATATCTGATATAAGAAAGAGCAGCCATTTCAGACAGTTAGAGAAGAGATAGATTATTTTTAAATGTTGCTGATGTAATTTGTATTCATTACAAAAAAACCGGAAATTACCCTCACTTCATAAAATTCCAAAATGTCAATTCCAGATGGTTCAAAGACTTAAATGGTAACGATGAATCAAGCCACTGAGTTAAAAAAAAGTATAAGAAGATATATTTATATATCTTCTTGAAGTATGGGAAAATTTAAAAAACCATATATGCAAATTCAAGCCATCAATAAAAAGTGTGATACGTTTTATTATATTAAAATTATGAACTTTAGTTAACTACCAGCCACCATACAGAGAGATAAAAGACAAGCTACAAACTTGGAAAAGGCATTTGTAGTACTTATAAGTAATAAGAGACTAGTTGCAAAAAATAAATAACTCCAAAAATAAAAAACAGTAAGATAAAGAACTTGATGGAACAATGGGCAGAAAAAAATGGGTAAAACATATAAGTAAGCACCAAAAACAAAACAAAGCAAAACACAAATGGCCTATAAACATATCAGAAGATGTTCAACCTCTTAGTTATAATAAAATTTTACTTAAAACCACAACAAGGTACTATTTTACACATACCAGATTGACCAAAAATGAGAGAAAATCGTCGTGCTGGTGATGGTGACCATATGAAGCAATAGAAACTCTACGTATTATTGGTGTGAATGTAAAATTTGGGGGCAAAAAATGTAGCTTTCATCTGGAAAATTTAAACGTGAGCAAATGCTGTGATCCAGTAATTTCACTTCCAGCTACTCACATCAACATAGCTTCTGTAAAAAGTTAAACTAAGTTTATTTAAGTAATGATTTGAATCAGGCAGTGCCAAAATCAAAAAATGGTTAGGGGTGCTGCATAGGCTGAGGCTAGGGAAGAAGTTTTTATAGAGAAGAGGCAGAAGCAAAGCAGATAAATAATTTTATTTACTATAACTTAAATGTTTGCCTTATTTGGGTAAATTTAACTATTTGGGCATTATCGTTCTTTTTCTTTTATTTATTTATTTATTGTTGAGGAAGATTAGCCCTGAGCTAACTACTGCCAGTTCTCCTCTTTTTTTTTTGCTGAGGAAGCCTGGCCCTGAGCTAACATCCATGCCCATCTTCCTCTACTTTATATGTGGGACGCCTACTACAGCATGGCTTGCCAAGCGGTACCATGTCCGCACCCGGGATCCAAACCGGCGAACCCTGTGCTGCCGAGAAGCGGAACGTGCGAACTTAACCACTGCGCCTCTGGGCCAGCCCCAAGCATTATGGTTCCTGAGTTTCATTTTTTCAGATTCCAGAAAAATCTAGTTGACTTTGTCTTTGGTTTGTTTACATAAGCTAACAAAGGCACTAGAGCTACCTTAGTCTAGTGGCCTCTGTCTTTAGTTGTTTTAACATTGCATCTCAACACGATGTTTTGAAAGAAGCAAATCATAAGAATTAAACAGTATAATTTAATTTATATAAAGTTATCTTACTAAACAATATAATTCAATCTATATAGTCTTGCCTTTGTCTAGAGATAAATACATGTGATAAAAGAACTGTATAGAAAAATAAGGAAATGATTAATACAAAATTTAGGAACAATGATAATTCTGAGATGACGGAAGAGGCATTCAATGGTAGTAGGATAAGTAAGAGATTTCAAAGCCTTTGATGATATTTTATTTCTTACGCTTGCACGTGTTAGAAAGACATGCATTTTTTAATTTCCATTAATTAAAATGTGCATATATCCTATTTGCCTTTATACTTTTCATTTGTGTTATATATTTCATAATTAAACAAATAAAAAAATAGAGAATAGGAAGACAGAAGCGGTGACATTGAGTGCAGCAGCTCTCTGGATGCTGTCATGGACCACAGAGAGATGAGGTGGTTGGGGTGAGGAGCATAGCGAAGTGAAGAATGTGGTTGTCTGTGGTTATAAAGAGTGACATATTACATTTCTGAGCTGATATGAAAGCATCAGTGAAATGGAAACTGATGAGGTGGCACATAGAAGCAATAATTGAAGAACAAAAGTCTTGGCTAGGCAAAGGAGATGGGCTGCAGGGCAAAAATGGATGGATTGATATTATATAGGAGCAGGGACTGGTCATCTTTTGGAACTGGAGAGAAGACAAATGGTGTAGGTATGTGCTGGTGAGGTGGTGAAAAGATTAGGTAGTGTGGTCTGCTTCTGTTTTCTCTATGAACTTCTCAACAGCAGCTTGCCTCTACCTTGCATAATACTGGAAGTTTGAGAAGTGAAGAGAATGCATGAACCAGTTATCTAGGAGAATGAGAATGCAACTTCACTAGGTCTGTGGTAGTCTTGCTGGTCAGTGCTGACCACTCTTTTAAATATTGTGATTAGACATTTCAAGTGAGATCTGCAGCAGAGTGGGGGCCTTCCTCTAGTTTGGCTGGCTGCTCAAGTGGCAGGCAAAAAGTAGGCTTGGTGTTTTGGGGGTGTAGTGGGTTGAATTGTGTCCCCCCAAAAGATATGTTGAAGTCCTAACTCAGTAGCTGTGAATGTGAGCTTATTTAAAAATAGGGTCTTTACAGATGTAACCAAGTTAAAAGGAAGTCGTCCTGGATTAGAGTGGGCCCTGAAGCCGATAACTGTGCCCTTATACAAAGAGAGAGATTTGGAAACACAAAGACACATACAGAGGAAAGACAGCCACACGAGCATAAAAGGGGAAATTGGAGTGATAAGCTATAAGCCAAGGAATGCCAAGGATCGCCAGGAATCGCCAGAAGCTAGGAAAAGTCAAAGAAGGATTCTTCCCAAGAGTCTTCAGAGTGAGCCTCAGAAGGCCCTGACAACACCCTAATCTTGGGCTTCCAGCCTCCAGTACTGTGAAAGAATAAATTTCTCATGTTTTTTAGACACCCAACAGCTTAAATGCAGCCCTAGGAAACTATTACAGCAGTTGACTATGAAAACAGACAATAAGAGAGTGATTTAACCACAGCTCATTTAAATATAAGCTTGGCAAAAGGAAAAGTGAGAAAGATCTGGAGCATTAAGAAAGTGGTAAGAACAAAGGAATGAAAGTATTGGTGGAGTCAGATACTATTTAGAGAAGGTTCGGGAGTAGGTGAGCTATAAAGGGAAGAAATGGTACTAGAGATTAGGATTTTTTGGTGCAAAATTTTTGCAGCAAAAGAAAAGTCCAAAAGTATGTTGGTGGTAGTGATCAGAGAAGTGGAGTCTCTAGTTTTTGGAAGTGAGGAGGTCAGAGAAATGAGAGATCGTGTAGTTGCATGGACTGTGTTTATAAGTGACTCCCAATCCTGGTTAAATATTAGAATATCTTGGGAAGCTTATAAATATACAGATACCTAGGCCTTATCTCATTAACTCAGAATCTCAAAGCTCTCAAAATTCTAGAGTCCTCCCCAGATCTACTACATCTGAACTCATAGACACATAAAACCTCCCCAGCTTATTCTAATGTGCAGCTATGGTTGAGAGTGGTTGTTGATGCAATCTCACAGTAGTAGTAGTGGAGAGGATGGTAACAATCTGCAAAAATGTTAAATGCTGTAATGAAAATAAAGGTGCATAAATCTTTTTTGAGTTATTGATTTCACGTTCTTTGGATAAATATCCACTAGTGGGATAGCTGGATCTTATGGTATTTCTATTTTTAATTTTTTTGAGAAATCTCCGTACTGTTTTCCATAGTGGCTACACCAGTTTGCATTCCCACCAGCAGTGTGTGAGGGTTCTCCTTTCTTTACATCCTCTCCAACATTTGGTGTTTCTTGTCTTGTTAATTGTAGCCATTCTTACGGGCATGAGGTGATATTTCTGTGGTTTTGATTTGCGTTTCCCTAATAATTAGTGATGTTGAACATCTTTTCATATGCCTGTTGGTCATCTGTATATCTTCTTTGGGAAAATGTCTGTTCATATCCTCTGCCCATTTTTGGATCAGGTTGTTCATTTTTTTCTTGTTAAGTTATACGAGTTCTTTATTTATTTTGGAAATTAACCACTTATCTGATATATGATTTGCAAATATTTTCTCCCAGTTGGTGGGTTGTCTTTTCAGTTTGTTGATGGTTTCCTTTGCGATGCAGAAGCTTTTAGTCTGATGTAGTCCCATTTGTTTATTCTTTCTTTTGTTTCCCTTACCTGAGTAGACATGGCATTTACAAAGACACTGCTAAAACTGATGTCACAAAGCTTACCTCCTATATTTTCTTCTAGGAGTTTTGGTTTCAGGTCTTACATTCAAGTCTTTAACCCATTTTGAGTTAATTTTTCTGTGTGGTGTAAGATAATGGTCTACTTTCATTTTTTTTGCACATGGCTGTCCAATTTTCCCAACACCATTTGTTGAGGAGACTTTCCTTTCTTAATTGTATGTTCTTGGCTCCTTTGTTGAAAATTAGCTGTCCATAGATGTATGGTTTTACTTCTGGGTTCTTGATTCTGTCTATTGATCTGTGTGTGTGTTTTTCTGCCAGTACCATGCTGTTTTGATTAGTATAGCTTTATAACATATTTTTGGATTCAGGGAGTGTGATACCTCCAGCTTTGTCTTTTTTCCATCAGGAATGTTTTGGCTATTCAGGGTCTTTTGTTGTTCCATATAAACCTTTAGGATTCTTTGTTCTATTTCCATGAAGAATGTCATTGGGATTCTGATAGGGGTTACATTGAATCTGTAGATTGCTTTAGGAAGTATGGACATTTTAGTTATGTTATTTCTTCCAATTCATGAGCATGGAACATCTTTCATTTCTTTGCGTCTTCTTCGATTTCTTTTAACAATGTTTTATAGTTTTTAGTGTACAGGTCTTTCACCTCTTTAGTTAAACTTATTCCTAGATATTTTATTCTTTTTGTTGCAATTGTAAATGGGATTATATTCTTGATTTCTCTTTTTGCTAGTTTATTATCAGTTTATAGAAATACAACTGATTTTTGTATGTTGGTTTTATACCCTTCAACTTTACTATATGTTTTTATTATTTCTAACAGTTTTTTGGTGGATTCTTTAGGGTATTCTATATACAGAATCATGTCATCTGCAAATAGTGACAGGTTTTCTTCTTCCTTTCCAGTTTGATCCCTTTTATTTCTTTTTCTTGCCTAATTGCTCTGGCTAAAACTTGCAGTACTATGTTGAATAAGAGTGTTGAGAATGGGCCTCCTTGTCTTGTTCCTGTTCTCAGAGAAATAGCTTTCAATTTTTCATCATTGAGTATGATGTTGGTTGTGGGTTTGTCATATGTGGCCTTTATTATTTTGAGGTACTTTCCTTCTATATCCATTTTATTCAGAATTTTTGTCATAAATGAATGTTGGATCTTGTCTTATGCTTTCTCTGCATCTATTGAGATGATCATGTGATTTTTATACTTCATTTTGTTAATGTGATGTATCACATTGATTGATTTGTGGATGTTGAACCATTTCTGCATCACATTAAAATTCGCTTGGCAATGCTAAGCTTGGTGTAGACTGAGGTATCAGAATCACATTTTTTTAACTGAAGAGCAATCCGATTTGGTAAACATTTTTGAAGATAATGTTTGAGTAGCATTTTAGCTAATATTTTGGCATTCTTAACAAAGGAAACTTAAAACTTCTGAGGAAAAACAGAGATTAGTTTGTAGGCATTATTGTTATGCAATAGAAGTCCTGGGACCATTTGATCTAGCTACTAAGTATACGCTCTCAACTTTGTTGCAACTTTTGAACAAACATTGTGCCTGCTTTGGCAGCATGTATTCTAAAACTGGAACATACATAGAAAATTTGCATGACCCCTGTGCAACAATGACAGGCAAATTCATGAAGCTTTCCTTATTTTTAAAACAAAATGAAACATTGTTATTAAAGGCATTTACAAGAAAAAACAGATTCAGTGACTGATGAGGCACGACCACAATGTTAATTAATGACAACAAAAAAGATAGAGAGCCTGGTGCAACCTGATAGCGTGTAGTTCAAAAGAACAGGGATTTGGAGGAAGCAAGGAGCTAACAGTCGTTGAGAATTAATCAGAAGAGGTATACATCACTTCCAGACACCTTGGTATGGAGCGGATGGAAAAACATTCTCTGTTTTAGAAGATTGCTTGTAGGGGATGTGGTGTCCTTGGGGAGCTAGGGTTTGGTTAAAAGGAGAAAGCCAAGTGTGCATTCTGAGAAAAGACTGAGGCTACGGGGGCATGTGCTATGATAGAGAGATGACAGTGGATGGACTTTGAAAAGGGGTCTGTTTTTAGGAGAAATATGAAGCCATGTATCTCTGTCTTCTGCTGGAAGCCTAGACTCGTGGTAGTAACTGAAGCAAATAAGGATGGGGATCACAGGGGGATTGTCCCTATTGTCTCTTAGGGGAAGTTTGGTAATCAGTTTCCGATATGGTCCAGAGCAGCAGCATGAGCATCATTTGGGAAGTGGTTAGAAATGCAAATTCTCAGGATGTGCCCCAGACCCACTGAGTCAAGCCCAGTGTTAGTGTTTTAACAGCTTCCCTGGGTGACTCTGATGCATGCTTAAGTTTGAGAAGCACTGGCAAGTGTAAAGTCTTTCCTGGAAGGCATATAACAGTCAGAGTTCTGCTTAGTCCTGGAGCTCAGGGTCTTGAGACAGCCTGGAGAAGAGCATATTTACATAACCTCTGCCTGGGCTCAAATTGTGATGCTTGCGGTATCCAACGTTGTGGAATGAAAACCTGAAAGCAATGTGGAGGCCTCCTTCTGACAGCTTATCCCTCTCACAGCGCAAGGTCTACCGCACTGGGAGTCCAAGGGGGCAGGAAGACCCCTGCTGTTTGGTTGTCCCCAGAGCGTCAGCTGCTGAGTGTGTATGAATGAGAGGGAAATATACGCATACTAATAAGAATAAAAATAAAAATATGGATGACCAAGGAGAACAGCCTCAAAAAATGTAAGGTTAATAAAATAAGTAAAGAGAGCTTTGTAAAAATTCACTAGCTCATTGTTATTTTTCTTATTTTCCTATGGACTAGAGAAAATGTCAACTTTAATTAGCCTTGATTTGAGGTCCAACATTTTGTGCAAGGACCAGCACTTCAGATTATGTCTTCATGGTAGCTCTCTCACCTTCCACACTGGGTATCCAGAGAAACTCTGAGCAGACATTTGGGCCTTTCTTATTGTTTAGTTTTCTCTCTCTTTCAAAGCAGTGTTTAAATGGAATTTTCTATAATATCATGGCTAATCTTTTATGATATAATGCTAATTGATTGAGGTTAAATACTATTTTCCATCCCCATAACTAAAGGCTAAACAAAGAAGGCCTTTCAAAGGCTATTCCCCACAACTCAAACATCATTTAGATCTGACTGTAAACTAATAAATTAGTATTCCAGTGTATTTTGTGGAATAAGCCACATTCTTTCATGGTCCCTAATTTTAGAAGCATAACATTTTAATAGCACAGAGTCATATCTTGGAAGAGAGTTTCCATATTGTTATTTAAGAAAGTTTGTGAGTTAAAAAAAAAAAAAAAACAAGCACTTTATAGTGTGGCTTTTGCCATTGCTTGCTTTGCTGTCAGGAGCTGCACACCTTTCATCTTTGGGGCAGCTTTGGTCTTGTCTGAGTTATAATACTATAAGATATCGACCTGGCATCTCTGATATCCATTTCTCATTCTTTAATATCTGAATTTGCAGAAACTGAACGCGCCAAAGAAGAGATTGGTGCTGCCTCAACTAAAAAAGGTAAATGGAGCTTAAGGAAAAAGACGTCATGAGAATGTCTTATTTCTGCTAAGGTTTCTACCTTAATTTATTGGTTAGTGCTTATAGAGAGCTCTATTGATTTTGCTATTTCATTGATATGGAAACAAATCCACTTCGCACAAGATTTATAGTATCTATATGAACAAGGTTTTGTCTTCACTGTTCTCACGTGAAGTTTTATTCCTTTAAGGCCATAAACTAAAACTAGTAATTATAGTCCAAATGCAAGTTAGTTTTTGAAAAATTGAAGAAATGCAGCTATTTAAACTCAATAGGATCCCAATCATCTGGAGAGCATTCAAATTCAATATACTGCCTTAGGAAGTTAGGGCTCGAACAGATGAAACTTTGACTAGTAGAACTGACTTGAGCAATGTTCACTTTGCGCATGAATAATACCAAATTAGAAAACGTGTTTCTTGGAACGCTCACTTGGGGACATTTTGCTTTAAGAAACATATTGGGAAGTTTGGAACCTAAGTTTTCAAAGCTACTTCTCTTGTCTTGTCTACTCAGAAGCAACTAATTATGTGAATATTGACTTCCTTTAGGAGACATTTTTAAGAATATATTTAAGAACATTAATATACATTAAAAATAATCATCATGATGAAAATTTTTACATATTCTCAATTCAAAATAAACTGGAACAATTCTGAAATTTGTAATTCTGTCTGTTTTACAAATAGAAATGAAATCAGTAATGTATCCAACGTCTTTGGAACTGTCTCAAGAGACAGTTTAACAATCCTTTACTTAAGATCCACTCACAAACCTACTCATACAGCCTTGCACACATACTCCACTAAAGCAGTATAACATTTTTCTCCTAAAAAACTCTTTTATTGCGGGGCTGGCCCCGTGGCCGAGTGGTTAAGTTCGCGCGCTCCGCTGCAGGCGGCCCAGTGTTTCATCAGTTGGAATCCTGGGCGCGGACATGGCACTGCTCATTAGACCACGCTGAGGCAGCGTCCCACATGCCACAACTAGAAAAACCCACAACGAAGAATACACAACTATGTACCGGGGGGCTTTGGGGAGAAAAAGGAAAAAATAAAAATCTTTAAAAAAAAAAAAACTCTTTTATTGCGTATAGTCTATAAAGAAAACATATATTAGGACTGCAAGGAGATGTAAAATATATATGACACATATCCACATGCAATTTATGTATACGAATATAAAGGAATACATGGGTATAAACTCATACAATATAAGTGTATATATTAGTTAATAAAGTATAATATAAATTACTATATATATTAGTTAATATATAAATTAGTATATACATGTATGTATCTAAAGGAAGACAAAAATTGGATAAAGAATATTTAAAGGAAAATATAAACTATATTGTAAGGTAATAATTAGAAGATAGAGTTACTGAGATTAATGGATGCCCTCTTTCAAATACAGCTCTCTATATTATTCCGAATTTACAGTAGATAGGAATAAAATCTGGTTCCTAATCAGTTCTTTTGCTAATAACCTATTATTTGCGATGTCATCATTGTGTGACATCTTTTGCTGGCTATCAATGTGCTGTAAGAGGCAGAGTGGTAAATTCACCAAAAGTTCAAATTAATGCATCTCATTCTTTTGTGATGTCTTATTTTTAAATCAGTTTTTCTTGTTGGCATTAAGCGGAATGTGGGTAAAACCTGATTGCTTCAGAATGAATAATGCCTGGTATCATGCAAAGGCTAAAGGTCTAAATACAGATTCAGAGACAGTCATTGATCTAGAGATGGATACAAGTGTACAAGGGCCCAGTAAGTGAATGTAAGGCCAGGATATTGATACATGTTAAAAGCAAGAACAAACGTGAGGCAAAGTTGTGTTCAAAATCTGTAGCTAAGAGTCAGGCAAGTGGAATATCCAAATAGTAGTATATGGCTTTCATCTGGAATTAGATTTCAGATACGGGGCCTTAAGGAATCCCTGATTGTGGAGGACAGTCTGCGGACAGAGTTAAGAAGGAAAGATTCAAGCACTGCTAACTAAGCCATGCACAGACTTGGAATCACTTGGAGCTAGGTTATTTAGGTAGAAACACAAACACACATAGTCTGGAGTCCACTCTGGTCAAATTGGAGTGAGCAGAGTTACTGAATTGAGATTGAACCCTCAATTAGTGAACTCATTGGAATCTTCAAACAAAAATGTTCCCTGAGTTTAGAGTAAGGCCAAACATGTTGGTTTAGGTTAAGTAGACTGATTGCTAGGCTTAACATGAAATGAAAGAAGAGAAATAATATGTTTATGAAAATAAACTATTGGCACCAACTCTTTGCCTTTAATCTTATATTTCATACCTGAATTCTTAATATAAATGTGATTCTGCATATGGGCATGAACAGAAACAAGTATGCCTTCCAAAGCTTTTTAAACTCAGTAGGGCTTTACCAATTTGACAAGTTACAAATAAAAGTCAAAGGAGACTTTCTTATTTGTCAAGTAGCTTTTCTGTCTCTTACCTCCTCACTGACAATCAATCACACCATCATGGTGATAATTTCATATCGAATCACTATCACATATAACTGAAACTAATAGATGTTGCATGTCAATTATACTTCAATAAAAAAAAGCAAAGAAAATACATATTATTTCATCATGTACTTAGTAGCCAGCCTCTAATCTCTATAACACTTAGTATACTTTGCAAGGTGTCCATTTCTTATTCTTTCATAGATAAGTAGAGTAGAAAGTGATTTGGGGGTTATTTTTGTTTTTAAGACAGTGGAAATTGTTCTTCTATGTTAAGGCTTGAACTAGGAACTGTGTGTGCAATGTTACTGATTTTATGATTGCTTTAAAATTTTCAAAATTAAAAAATAATATTTCAAATTAATTGCAATGTGCCAATTTATGTCTAGTATAAATCGCTCACTAGTAAGCCTACTTTTAAGTCATATTTGCTTTGGAAATATATAGTATTTAATCATCCATATGATAATCGTCTTACTGATTTGTATCTGTTTTGCAGCTTTCAAATCATTTTAACTTTCATTCAACATATATTTATGGATCACATACTGAGTGAAAACTTAAAGAAAAATTTAGATGTTAATATTGTTCTTGAACAATTTTAAATCCTGAAAAATATGAATCTTTATTGAGTCACTGAGCTGTTTGCTATCAGCTAAAAGTTTTCGATTTAATCATGTTTCCAGGTTGAAAGCCAACAGGGTAAAGAGATAAATATAGATAAAGTTCCATAAGAGTTTAAGAATTATTCTCACCTGGGGCAAAGCAAATGGTTTACTTTACAAGTTGACTTTAGAGTTAAGCCTTAAATAACAGATATGATTTTGTTATGTAATAATTACATACATAATTGTATGTAAGGATATCTTACATTTATTGGAAGGGTTTTGTGGGCATAGGTAACAGAGCAAGGCAAAGTGGTGGAAAATTGCAGGATGTGTATGAGGAACAGCAATAGTGTCAAGAACATGGTATGAATTAATAAAACCTGGGATAATAATGCTGAAAAGGGGTGGGATTCAAAAATTGGACTCTATTCCATGGGCAATAAGGAGTCAATGAAAAATTGTAAATATAAGAATAACATTCAGACATTTGCTTCGGGAAGAGGCAAGCTAATTGGGAAGCTTTTGCAATAAAGTAGTCAACACTTACTAGGGCATGGTATTGGGTATGAGATTGGAGTCGATGGATATTATGTGATCGCTATTATAGGAGCAGATTCAAAGGAATTTGACAAGTGACCCACTATGGGAAGGAAAAAAGAGAAAATATTTAATGATAATAATAAGTTTTCAGACTGGGTGCTAGAAGAGTACTGTTGATATTAATAAAATTAAGAAGAAAGATGAAAAGCAGTTTGGGGAGGGAATGCAAAATTAAGATAAGACATATTTAAGTTAAAGTGCTGTGGTACATGCAACTAACTTCACACAGATTACTCTAAATGCCAGACAGTGACAAGACTGGTTATATACACGTGAGCGCCCTCTGTGTGGGGTTAAGGGTGGAAAAAGTAAGAGTATATGAGTTAGTCATGAAGAGATGGCTTAGAGAGAGAACAGGGCTGGGGTCAAATTCTAGAGAAATTATGTTTGGAAGAAGAAGATCAAAGACAGTCAAAGAGAAAAAGCAGAAAAAAGTGTCTGAAAAGGTCAGAGATTAAAAAAAATAGATGGAATTGTTTGTAATGTTATAGTAACCACAGGAAAGGAAACCATTTCAAGATGGTGGTCACTGAGTCATTGGATTTGTCAACTAGATAATTATTAATGATTATCAGAAGTGAATTTTCAGGGAAGGGGCACAAGTGAAAACTAAGGATGAGAAACTGATTGAGGGAAGAGGAAATGAAAGATTTAAGCAATGATGCTGAAGAAAGATGGCTAGGAATGAAAGGAGAAATAGGATAGAAGCAGCTTGGTGTTCCTGTTTAATCTATAGCCGTCTCTCTTAATCTCAGAGGTAAAGTGTTTATCTTGCTCTGCAAGACCAGCTTCTCCAGTTGTGTCCTCCTCAATCAGTCATCTACGCTGTTTTGTGGCATCCTCTTTTTTCTTGTTGTTGCTTCTCCTCTCATTTTGGAAATATTATTCTCAGCTTCAGAACTACTTTTTCTTGATTGCCATCTCTCTCTCTCTGCCATTTCTCTCCTCCACATCTTAGCCATTCTTCGGGATGCTTCTCATTTCCCACAAAGGTGTAACTCCTGTCTCTACAGTGTCACTGATGCTCTGGCTGCTGTTGATGACATTATCATTTCTAAACCAATGGAACCTTTCCAGTCCTCACATTACTGGACTTCTCACTTGCATTTACCACTTTGTTTCTTCTCTAAGCTTCTCTCCTATTGGGGTATCATGACAGCATAGCCTCCTGGTTCTCCCCATATTCTCTGACCTATATTTCTGACTTTTTTTGTGGTTTTTCTTTTCTGCTCCTTAATTATTGGTCTTCCCCAGATTCCATTATTAGTCCTTTGAACTATTAGTCCTCTGAAATTCTCATTCTATACAATCTCTTTGTGAGATACGTCTGCTCTCAAAGTTGAAACTCTGCCCTATATCCTGAAGATTCCCAATTCTATGTCATCATTTCAGGGCTTCATGAAAAGGCTTTTCGCTGAAAACGTCAGGCTTGTCTGTCCAAATGTCCAATAAACACCTTCAAATTCAATGTGTCTTAAGCTAAACTACTCGTTCCCTCTTCCCAACTTGGTTTTCAGTGTCATTGGTGAAACAAAATCCACCCTCCAGCTCACTAGAAATCTGGGGGTGATCTTTGATTTTTCTCTTTCTCTCCTTCACCTGATTATTCAAAAAGGCTTGAAGATCTGCTGATTTTACCCCCTAAACATTCTTGAGTATACTTCTTTCTATTCATAACCATGACTTCCATCTTAATTCAAGCCTTCATTATCTTATCCTTGAACCACTGTAATGATCTCACTGCTGCTCTCATGTCTTTACTTTTATTTCACTAACATTCGTCTTGCCAGAACTCCCCAACAGACATAGTAAATTATCAAGTCACAAAACTGGGTTAGCCACTCTTAGTCTAAAACTCTCTTCTTCCCAGTTGCCCATAAAATAAAGTCCAAGTTGTTAAAATGACATGAGTCCCGGGGGGCCGGCCCTGTGGAATAGTGGTTAAGTTCATGCTCTCTGATGGATGGCCCAGGGTTTGTGGGTTAGGATCCTGGGTTTGGACCTACATACACCATTCATCAAGTCATGCTGAGGCAGCGTCCCACACACAAAATAGAGGAAGATTAGCACAGATGTTAGCTCAAAGACAATCTTCCTCACCAAAAACAAACAAAAGACATGAATACCCCAAGATCTGACTCCTATTTCCCTTTCCAGCTTCATCTTCAGATATGACAGGATTTGAATACCACAACAATACCATATTGCTAATAATTCCAAAAATACCAGTAAGATTAGGAAAGGTGCTAGCAGGAGGGGGTGATCTTGTGAATAGATTGAGTAGTTAGCATCGTTTGAGAAGTGGTAAGAAGGCTCTCCTCCACAAGATATATACAAAGATCCTTATATCCAAAATGTAAGACTTTATTCCTCAATTAATGATTTATTCATTGTTTCAGTCATTGACATCTCCAAGCGGTACCTTTAAAATCTGAATAAACCTTGGTCTTATTAACATTATATTCTTATATCCTTGGAAATAATAGTTTGTCATGCTAAGGCTGTGGGCTACATCCCAGAAGTAATGTATAAATGTCATATGAGGGACATTTCAAACTGAAAAATACTTCCCTGCCACCCCTCACTTCTTTACCAGGATTCTAACATACCCCATCTCCCGGTAAGCCTCACTGCCCAGGTACCAGTCCCACTCCTTGTAGGCAGACATCACAGGCTTTGTGGGTGATGAGGGACAGGAAAGGAGAAAGGTAATTGAATTGTACTGTAGAATTGGGTCCCTAAAGAAAATTGAAGGGTAAATAATAAAATAAAAGCCTGGAACTACAGAAAACCAACTTCTCCATCTCACAGTTTAGCTCAGGACTATCCCTAATCCAGTCATTGCTGTCTAAGAGTGTTGGTTACTTTGTATGAGTTGGGATCTCTGAAAAAGTGCAATACAAATGTATATTTTTTTTCCTCCCTAAAGTGGACTCCTCTAAATGCAAAGCAAAGAGAATTTCTGTAGGCACCAAAGGAGGCTTCAGGTACCCTGGAGTATAGAAAGAGAAATTGATTATGGTCTTCTTTTGATTCTAGGCAGTTAGAAAATCCACTTGCTTAGATGAGCTGTTTATTCCTAAAGTGCGTTCCCCATAGAATTAGGTTTGATGAATTCTACTTCAGAACCAGAAATGAAAGGATCATCGTTTTATGCAAAAGGTGTTCATTTCCGTATAGAGAATCAGCATTTTCAGTGATCTTTTCTGAGTTACAAAGCCCAGTACCTTAGGGGACTATGCTACTCTACTTAATATGAGTGCAAAGAATTATGAACCCTCCTTTGAAAAGAAAACTTGATCTTTATGTGTAAGTCATTTTACAGTTGTTTTCTGAGAGACATTTATTCTTCAGAGGATTAAAATAAAATAATTGAAAGTTACATATTTCCTACACAATAAAGGAATTATGAATAAGACTATATACCCATGGGGCTCTATTATAATTGCAAATTATCAGTGTTTTATTTCTCCACTGATTTGAGAGAGAACATTCATAGAGGAGACTAATATATCACACACCTTACTAGCTCCTTAAAACATACATAATAAAGTCTAACTCTTTTTTCTTTTTTTGAGGAAGATTATCCCTGAGCTAACTACTGCCAGTCCTCCTCTTTTTGCTGAGGAAGCCCAGCCCTGAACTAACATCCATGCCCGTCTTCCTCCACTTTATACGTGGGACGTCTACCACAGCATGGCGTGCCATGCTGTGCCATGTCCGTGCCATGTCCGTGCCCAAGATCCCAACCTGCAAACTCTGGGCCACCAAAGCTGAGCACACGAACTTAACCACTATGTCACCAGACCAGCCCCTCATCTTCCATTTTTAGAGTATCTTATATCTCCTCTGTGAGAACCTCTGCTCCATCTAAACTTATTCACTTTCCTCTAGGTACACCTAAGGCTTTCCTGCTTCTTTGCTTTTCTTTGCATCTTATTGGCTACACCTAAAATCCTTCCTCTTCTAGGAAAACCGCTAACAACACTGATCTCTTTCCTTTCTCAAATATGTCTCATTTGTCAATTAATACATTTAATCACCAATTAAATATATATCAGCAGCTTACTACGTCTTAAACAATGCTTGGTTCTGTGAGAAATGTTAGCAATACATTTTTAAATATCCCATGAATCAAAGAAAAAAGGACAGTGGAATTGTGGAAATATATGAACTAATGTATGATGTAAACATTGCATTGAAACTTGGGATACAGCTAAACAATGTTTAGAGTGAAATCTACTCTAAAAATATTCATTAGTGAAGAATAAAGGCTGAAAATCAAAATATCTAGGAAGCAAATATATTTTTTAATTTAAATTAAATTTTAAATGAAGCTCAAAGAAAGTAGAAGGAAGTGAAATAGAAAATGTAAGACCAGAAGCCAGTGAAATAGACATTAAATAGTACAATAAGGAAAGCTACAAAGTCAAAATTAGATTCTTTATAAAAATTGATAGAGTCTAGCCTGGTGGCATAGTGGTTAAGTTTACATGCTCCACTTCAGCAGCCCAGGGTTTGCAGTTTTAGATCCCAGGCACGGACCTAGCACCACTCATCAAGCCACACTGTGGCGGCATCTCACATAAAATCTGTGCCAATATTCCTCACAAAAAACTGACAAAATCGATAGACCCTTATGAAAACTTATCAAGAAAAAAGAGAGAAAGCATAACACAGAAATACAAGACAATAAAAAGGGAGCATCATTACAAATCCTACAGATAACAAAAAACAGAAACATTTTCCAAAAAAATTGAAATTTTAATAGAATTTATATTTTGGATCCATAATTATAACTTTTCCCCAGAAAACATTCTAGTCAGTTGGCTTCCCAAGTGAATTCTTTCAAACATTTAAGGAAAAATTAACACCAATCTTGCATCAAAACTTCCAGGAATGGAAAAAGAGAAACATTCACTCATTTTGTGGAGCTAGAATAACTTTGATTACAAAACCTAACAAGACCCAAAAATGAAAGGAAACAACAGGCTAAGTTCTCTTGTGAATGTAGAGTCATAGACCTAAACAAAATAGCAGTAGATCAAGTCTAATAATATTTGCGAAAGACGAAATGCAACCAAGTTGATTTTATTTCAAGAATGCAGCTTCAAAAATATTAATCAATGTAATTAACCAGAATAATAGAATAAAGGGAAATTATATTCATCATAGTAGATGCATTTGATATAATTCATCATTAGAGTAGAAAGACACTTCCTTAATTTGAAAGATATATACAAATCATTAGCAAATTTCATACTCAATAGAGAAAACTGGAAAGATTTTTCAGAGAATTGGAACAAGACAAGGATGTCTGCTATCACCACTTCTATTACACATTGTACTGGATATCCTGGCAACTGCACTAAGGTGAGAAGAAGAAATAATAAGTACAAGAATAGAAAAGTAAGAAATAAAACATGATTCACAGGTAAAATTATCTACTTGAAAAATTAAAAAGAATCAACAATGAACTATTATAACCAATGAGTGAATTTAGCAAGTTTTCTGTAAAAAAGTTGCTCTTTCCTCTCTCTCACTCTCTGATTTGCGACATTAACTTTCTGAAAAGATCATAGTCAGTTACACTGTAGGCATTTTTGATTGCTCTAATTGTTTCTTCAGAATATTATTTATTATGTTCTTTATATTCTGTTTTTCTTTAAACCAAAAGCTAAATCTTTGACTTAACCGGATTCCAGTATGATACTTTGGCAAGAATACTTCAGAGATGATACTGTAGACATCATCACACTGCATGTCATTGGGAAGCACAGAATGTCTGGAAGTCCTGTTAAGAATGAATGGTTCTAGGTTTCATCAATGGGTTAAGTTGGGGACAACCACATTTCTTCATTTCAAAGTTGCATTTTTCCTCCTTGCAACTCTTGTGGGTGATGCTTGGGTGTGATCACAATATTCAATCCCCCATTCATCCTTCATCTAATAGATGCTAGTGTCCTCTGAAGATCCTTACTCTAATCAGTTATTTCCGTGGGCTACAGTGATTTTGTGTGAATCATTTCTACTGCCTTGATGTATAAACGGGTAACAGTGAATACTCCACTGACAGAAATAAATCTCAGAGACAGCGTAGTTCAGGGGAAACAGAACCTGAACAATAGTCTCATTTCTCTTTTGGTTTCTTGTGATTTGAGATGACTTCATTTAAGATTTACATGAATCTCAAGTGTGACTACACTGTCCTTTCAGTTGATTAAGCTATATTAAGCTTGAATTTAAAGGAGCATCTAGTTGACATTTTCAAGACACTAAATGACTCCAGCAATAACCTGGAATGTAAGTCGATTAATCACATCCTGTCAAGTGCAATTCTCTGTGGAGCTTGTTTATCAGGGTGGAGTATAAAGGAATAAAGTAGAAAAGAGTGTGGAAAAGCTAGTAAGAAAAAGGCAAGGGATTATTTCTCTTTTCTCTAATTCTTTAAGATTAGATAGGTTTCAATTGAATTATAGACAAATGAGAAAAGTTGAAAAAGCTTTAAAATAGCTTGTTTAGAAGAAATATTTGTCATTGAGTGAGTCACAAAATGCTTTTGTGAGCAGAAGCAGCACTTCCATCTGGAACTTTTATTTAAACCTTATCTCTGCTTTGCAGCTGCACCTGGAAAGAAGGAAGAGAAAACAACCAAGACAGTGGAGCAAGGTAAAAAATAATGAAGGAGGTTGACATTATCTTCTTTAGAAAGACAACAACATGAGGAGAAAGCACTGGATTCAGACAGGCGGAAGATAAGAACCTTTCAATCTGTTGCTCTCTATCGCTGTCCTGGCTTTTTTTTTGGTGCCAGGGAGAATGTGAGGCAGCAATCTGGGCTTTTTTTCTTTTGTTTAACTAAACTTTGAGTATAAATTCAGAGCAGGAAAACTCCACAGACTGCTTAATTATATCAGGAGAAATGCTGAAGATTGTTGGGAGTAAGGAAATGACCCGGGGCAACTGGCAGACATTTTTCCTGTTTGATTTGCGGTTTTAACACCACCTGACTGATCATAGTTTAAAGAATAAAGATGATGCAATTCTATTTATCCAAAATCAGCTTCTATTGCCTGAACAGTAACACATGAAAGTTAAAACAAAGGCGAAAAAACAACAGTGCAAGTAAGTTTTTGAGTTTCTCTTATGACTTCAGCAAATGATTCTCCCAAGTGGCCTGAAATTTCAATGTTATAAATCATAATGCTATAGATAATGCATTTTATTTTGACTTATGTAGCTATATAATATATCACTCCAGAATATGCTTGAGAACAGTGCTACAGCACAATAGAGTTAAAATATTAACTTCTGTTAGAGCTCAGAGTGCTAATGATTTTAATTGTTGTCCCTGCATTGGCTTTTTATATATTATAATGTTATAATATTTATTACTTACAATAAATAGGTAAAATCAGAACTAGCAATAATTTTGTCAAGAATGAAGTCAAAATAATTTCCCCTCTTAAATTTGAGATGCAATTTAATTCTTAATGTCAGAAATTTAGAATTTTTGATATAAATATATCAAGAAAATCCTTCAATCCTTCACATTTCAGATAAGTAAACTAAGGTTAAGGATTCCATTATATTAAAAAATTAGTCAAGGATTTGTTTCCTTGGGCTTTTCAAAATAAAAATCAGATTGAAAAAGTTTTCAAGTTTATTTTGGCTTCTGTGGACTACTACCTGGAATTTTAGAATTCAGTAGAATGTTTCTGTCAACTTCTTTTTGAAATGGGTACTTAGTCTCTGAAATGTAAAGTAGGTGCGTAGGAGCACTGGATCCCAATTTCAAGTTGTTCACTTAGGCAAGGTTCTGAGCCTAAATTTCTTCTTCGAAAAATGGAGTTCATTGTATCTGATTTGCCTATTTGACAAGATGCGGAGCTCAAACGAGAAAATATACATGAAAGGATATAGAGAATTATAAATTCCTCGATAAGTGTATAGTATTTACTAAGGCATTTTTCCTTATAAAATCAGCTTCGATATAGGTGAGATAAACTGTAAAGCACTTTGACTTCACTAGGCTTCATAATTTTTCTCCCCCCCAGTGTAAAGGAGTTGATTACTCATCTTATGGCATTGTAGATTGCTTTTGCAGCCACAGGGTATTAAGAGAAGATTGACTAGAATATAAAATGCCCACACTAATAGCAGTACCTAACAGATAACTGACTTAAGCAAAGGTTGTTTATTTCTTCTCACCTGCATGTTAGTGTCAGTTTCATTAATTCTGTAACGTTTCCTCTAGTACATAGGAGACTGGAAATGGCTCTTAGTGACACGAACTTACTCCTTCACATGATTTTATAATTCTCTTTTTTTATTAAAAATACTTCTTATGGGGCCGGCCCAGTGGTGCAGTGGTTAAGTTCTCTCTTTCTACTTTGGCAGCCCAGGGTTTGCCAGTTCGGATCCTGGGCGTGGACATGGCACCGCTTGGCAAGCCATGCTGTGGTAGGCGTCCCACATATAAAGTAGAGGAAGATGGGCAGGGATGTTAGCTCAGGGCCAGTCTTCCTCAGCAAAAAGAGGAGGATTAGCAGCAGATGTTAGCTCAAGGCTAATCTTCCTCAAAAAAAAAAAAATCTTTTATGTTTTGAAATCTTCAGCTCTTGTCTTATGTAAAAAATGAGGTTCTTTCAATGGCTTTATTATATTGACTTAGTAAATCATTTCAGTTTTAAATATTGTAAAGCAATGGCCTCATATTTTTCAACTATAAAAATCAAGAAAAATAGTGTATTTTGATAACTGGCGTGTTTTTTGTGATGGTACATCTATGACTGATAATTGATATGAAAAATATTGTGATTTTAATAAAGCAAGGAGTTTATGTGAGAATAAATCAATGACATTCTACAGATTTTATCATAGTATTCTAGTATTTATTCATAAGATGATGCTTTAAGACTACAGTATATTTCTCTTATGTAGTTTTCAGTTATCTTCCGAAGTACAAATAATCTAAAACTAGTTCATAATGCATTGAAGTACAATTAAATAGTTTATAAAGACATTTTCATTCATTTACGTTTGAACTTGTAGACTGTACTAGGGAGAAATTATGATTTTCATAATTCTTAATAGATTTCAAATACACTTCATGATCTATGTAAAATTGTATATATTGAACCTCTGGACTTAGTCTGCATTATAATTATACCTGGGATACATGGCTTACACTAAACTTTACATTATGGGAAATTCATATAGTGAAGGGTGGAATGAATTTTATGTTAACGTAATTTTAGTAAACTAGATCTCATATCATAAAAGAGGCAGAAATTTAGTGAATCTAACTTCTGCCAAAGTCCAAAAATGTAACTCCATTTTACCTCTAATTCATGATGAATCATGTGTTTTTCAGTTATTCTCATGAAGCAAAGATCTTACATTGGCTAGACTAGAATTTTTTGTATTCTAGTCTTTACAAATTCCTACACACACACGTGCACACACACACACACATACCCCATTAACTATTCCTCCTTGTTTAGAACGAAATTTCCTACAAGCATGGAGACATACAAATGTCTCCACAATAAACGTTGCTATCCTTATAGCGACAGCCAAGGAATGCCAAAGAGAAAACACTACGACACATGCTACAGTAAGAGAATTCATCTTTAAATATTTTTATATTATATCTGGAAAGAGTAGAATGCATTTCATTAAGCTTAATTTCTTCATTTGTTGATATTTAATTTCTCATATTTACTGTAATTTTCTTTCTCTACCGAGAAAGAAAATTCGTTTTCAAAATCGACCTGCCCTCCCAAATCCCATTTCCCTCTCTCTTTTTCAATCATGCTTTCTCTCAGAAGAAAATATTTAGTAATATTTGCTTGTTACTAACCAGAGGAGAAAAACAGTCACTCTATGGAAGCATCCAGTGGCTTGTTACTTACCGAGGCAGGGAAGGAGACGAGTCAAGACAATCAACTTTAAAAGTCTGATGTAGATTGGAGTCCCAGCATCTCCCTGCTTTTAATTTCCTTCCTTTAAAGTGGCTTACATCCATCAGCGAAAAGGTGAAGAAAACAGTGACAAAGTAATTCACTCACAAATCATCTTCCCTTTTCTTTCATTCACACGTGTGCATGACACCACTTGAAACTTTCTTTAAGAGTCTGTTCTAAGAGCCTGTAACAGTGCTGGCATACAGTAAATGTTCAATAAACATTTGTGGGGTGAATGAAAACATAGAAGAATTATTGCAGAAAGGAATATTAGGTGATCCAGACTTTAACAAACTGTGCCTCTAAATACTGTGCAATTAAGAGAATATTTTAGTAAATCAAATGTGATGTTCAATAGTGAAGCTTGCCAAATATTTCAGACTTACAAGGATAAATGATTAAATTCTTCAGTTACCTCCATTTTAAAGTGGAAATAGTAAAGGAAAAGTAATAAATATCTGTTATTCATTAATTACATCATTATTGTTATGATCTTTGTAGATAATGTTCTTTACATAGACGAAACTACACGTGCAGTCATCATCTGGGTAAAGATATTGAAAATATGAAATTTTAGTAATTGCAACTACTATATTGTGAATTATTAAAAAAACTTAAAATGGAAGAGAAAGTAAAACAATTGCCCATACAGAAAGCTTAGGCCTTATCCTAGCTTTTCTTAGTTTTATAATTATGGAGATGAATTAGATGATTTCCTACTCGTTCCAAAGGTAAAAATTTTCTCTTCAACCAAGTTTTTAAGTAGTGTGTACCTTATATCAGAAATACATCAGGGCTATTTCTTCTTTAAAGGAAGGCTAGTCTAGAAAGACTTTCATTTCTAAGATTCTGAGATTCAAATGCTAAATATAAACAAATTTTATAAACTTGAATCCTTACGGATACTTCAGTATCCCAAAGTTAAACTGAAAGTTTCATTATGGAAATATTAAGTATAGTTTCCCATCCTCTTGACAATTAAAAATCACTTCAAAATCCAGTTAAGTAAAAACATGACAGAAAAATATTCATGAAAAATGATTAAATAGAATTTGAGTGCCTATTAACCAGCAAGAATAAATTTGAACGCAATTAGTAATAATTTTATTAAGGGTAAAATTGGAGCATGTGGATCATAAATATATCAAATGCAGTTCATTTCCTGTAATAAAAAATTCAATATTGCCTTAAATTAAAAAATGTTTCTAAATTCATAAGCATGCTAAGTTGTGTCCATCTGCAGAGTTTCTGTCTTTCTTTGCCTTTGGTGCTACTTTGTAAACAATGGTACCCTACATAATTGTATTAGTGTTTTAAATTGTGACAACAGCTGTTGAAACTCAAATGCTATTATGTGCTTTGTATATTTGTCACTGTCCTCATCCTCCTTTGCAGATTCTTCTATTCTTTGTACCTGCACTGACCTATTTAGAATCTGTTATGTGTACTTACTGCAGATTTATCCAATACTTTCACGTGAATGTTAACAACACCTAAGAGTAATGATTTTTCCCTGAGAGAAACTTATTTATTTTTTAAAAAATGAATGTTTATATTCCGTGGTGTGTCACATTACAAAAGAAAGAGAAACAATTTTACACTTAAGGTCAATGGAGTAAAACTGAAAGTTTAGTTAATACAAATTGTATTTAATTATTTGCTTGATATGTGATTATAAAATAACCTACTTGGCCTTGTGGACTAAGTCATGCTGTTGACCCTCAATAAATGTTAAATGATAATAACAATACTATTGATTCCTGTGAATTCCAAACTTTTTGATAATAGCTTGTGTTTTGGTTGTTTAATATTTATTGAGCGCCCACAACAGACTAGGCGCTGGGGAAAGGGTGTGAGGAGCATGGAGAGAGCGTCTGAGAGGAGATGGTCTACATATGCAGCCCATGCAACATGCGAAAAAGGGGGCACTCTGATTATTTATACATTTTATTTATTTTCAAGAGAACTTTTAGCAATTCTCCACTATGTCACTTGCTTGCATAACACATTCACTTCTTCTTCCTCTTCTTTTATTTAATACTCTTAGAATGTTCTCACAATTATTTTATCTCCTTTTTATGGGGAATTCCTTTTTAGTTCTTCCTTTCCCATCATATTCCTTTCCGTTCCCCTCATCCCTTTAATAAACAGACAGTTCTAAATTTTACCTGTGACTGCAGAACAACACATTCAAAAGAAGTTTGTATTGTTACATTGATCTCTTGCAGGGTGCCTCCTCCTGCCATGAAAAGTTTGGTTCATGTATTCAGAATCATGTATTCAAACATTTATTGGTAAGAATGCCATTCAATGCTAAAGACCATTCCCAATGAGGGAGCAATGTGTGCCAATGATGCTGATGAGATTTGGAGGTGATGCTATGAGATCTGCGATCATACTGTAACTTTCTCTCAAAAGTTAATGGCTCTTTGTTATTAATGATCGATTTTCTTCAATAAGTGAACGTGTGACTGGGTCACTCATTTTATGCAGGATGTACTATAGGCAAGTAGAGGTCATACAGTTAATTTTAATGCCCCAATTCCTCTTCCCATGCAAATATTCTGCCTTTCAATTATGAAAATGAACCACCCCTCTGCCTAATGTGGCCTCTGTGCATATCTTTTTCCTTCCTTTTCTTAGAGACTTTGAATATTTCATGGAGAAACACACTAAAACTGTAAGATTACCCCAGGAACCTCCCCCTATGTGTCACTCCTACTCTTCCTGCATTCTACTCCTTCCATGATTCAACAAAGGAGTTTCTCATTGGAAATTTTATTGATCTTTTAGGTTCTTAAAAACGACAAACTTTTTACATCAAATCTGTGCTCTTACTTCATCTCTTATAATTCTTAAACTTTGTCTTAATTTAATGTCCAACAATCTTCATGTAAAATTAGCAGAATGCAATTATAAACCATTTCTTAGAGGCCAGTCACATCTAATTGTCAATATGAAGAAATGTGTCATATGATCTATGGATTTAGTGACAACACTCTTCAGATTTCTTTTGGCAGTACTTTATATAATTTAATAATTCTAAAGCAATGTAAAGTGTGTGTGTTCGATCATTATTTACATCTTAATTCCAGGTTGATGGTTCTTTAAGACATTCTTAAATTTGTAATAGGCCATTTTCATTCTCTTCAAAATGAAAATTCTCTTACAAATCTTATTTTTGCTCATATAGAATTTTGATCACCATCACCAGGATTTGGCATGTAAAAACATTTTTTAATTATTTAATATAGATAGATGAAGACTAAAATTTTGTTCCTCAGAGAGAAAAAATCAACTTTCTTTGTTCCTGTGACATTTTACACTCCATTATATAAAAGACTGCAGAAATGCATTGGAGTGTTTACCATATAACACACCAAGAAAGCATCTTCTTACAAGCACAGGAACATTAAGCTGCTGATTATTTCTTTTTTCTATTAATATTTACTTCCACTCCTGTTATTATCCTGAAGCCACATATGGGTTTGTTCTTGTTTCCCTTAGGAATTTTTAACAGAAAGTATATTACAGCTACTATGTTACAGAACTGAGTGACCAGAACAATGGTTGTTTTCTGAGAAATCTTTTTCCTTTTGATTGACTTTTTTCTTTCATTTACAAATTGATTTTCTACTAAGGACCTGTTTAGGAAAAAAAGAGAATTGGCATACGTTATCTTGATTACAATTGCTTAAAATTAATTGTTATCATATCCTGGAACAAATTAATGGAGTTTAAGCTTCATTCTCTAGAAGTCAAATTATAGAAATCACCTGAAATCATCAGCCCTACATAAAAATGCATTGTTACTTTCCTCTCATTGTAAATGAAATTGCACATTTTAGGCAAATAATTTTGGGAATGAACATGAAAATTATGTCAACATTCTACATAAAATTTACTTGCAACTTAATATTACTGTCCAAATTTTTCATAGAATGAGGATGATAAGCTAATTGAGAATCAGCTCTTAAAAAACTGAAAATTCAATTCAGATCTTCTTGTGTGTTATGCAATGGCAAAACATAAGTTTAAAAAGTTTCTTCATCAGAAACAAAAGAGGAGAAATTACAGTGGATACCATAGAAATACAAATTATTATAAGAGAATACTATGAAAAGCTATATGCCATCAAATTGGAGAATCTAGAAGAAATAGATAAATTCTTAAAATTATCCAAAACTGAATCAAGAAGAGATAGAGAATCTGAATAGACTGAGGAGATTGAAGCAGTAATAAAAAAAAACTCCCCCAAAACAAAAGTCCAGGACCAGATGGCTTCCCCAGTGAATTCTACCAAACATTCAAAGAAGATTTAATACCTAGCCTTCCCAACTCTTCCAAAAAAATTGAAGATGATGGAACAGTTCCTCACTCATTTTAAAAGGCCAACATAATTCCGATACCAAAACCAGACAAGGAGAACATAAAAAAAGAAAATTATGGGCCAATATCACTGAAGAACATCGATGCAAAAAATCTTCAACAAAATATCAGCAAATTGGATATAACAATACATTAAAAGAATCATACACCATGATCAAATGAGATTTATTCCAAGGATACAAGAATGGTTCAACATCTGCAAATCAATCAATGTGAGACATCACATTACAAAATGAAGAATGAAAATCACACGATTATCTCAGTAGATGCAGAGAAAGTATTCAACAAGATACAGCATCCATTTATGATAAAAAGAAAAACCTCTCAATAAAATGGGTATAGAAGGAAAGTAACTCAACAAAATGAAGGCAATATATGTCAAACCCAGAGCTGACATCATACTCAATGGTGAAAAACTGAAAGCTATTCCTCTGGGAACAGGAACAAGACAAGGATGCCCACTTCCACCATTCTTACTTAATGTAGCATTGGAAGTTTTAGCCAGGGCAATTAGGCAAGAAAAAGAAATAAAAGGGGTCCAAATTGGAAAGGAAGAAGTAAAACGGTCACTATTTGCAGATGACATGATTTTACATATAGAAAACCATAAAGAATCCACCAAAAAACTATTCGAAATAACAAGCAGATACAGTGAAGGTGCAGGGTAGAAAATTGACAAACAAAAATCATTAATGTTTCTATACACTAACAGTGAAATAGCAGAAAGAGAAATCAAGAATATAATTCCATTTACAATCACAACAAAAAGATTAAATTATCCAGGAATAAACTTAACCAAGCAGGTGAAAAACCTGTACACTGAAAACTATAAAACATTGTTGAAAGAAATCAAAGAAGACACAAAGAAATGAAATGACAGTCTGTGCTAATGGATTGGAAGAATTAACATAGCCCAAATGTCCATACTTCCTAAAGAAATTTGCAGATTAAAGCAATCCCTATCAAAGTCCCAAGAACATTTTTCATGGAAATAAAACACAGACCTAGAATTTATATGGGACAAGAAAAGACAGCAAATAGCCAAAACAAAAAAGGAAACAAAAAAAAAAAGGAGGCTGGAAGTATCACAATCCCAGAATTCAAAATATACTTCAAAGCTATAATAATCAAAACAGCAAGATACTGGCATAAAAACAGACACACAAATCAGTGGAAGAGAACTGAGAGAGCAAAAATAAACCCACACATCTATGACAGCTAATTTTTGACAAAGGAGCCAAGAACATACAATGAATAAAGGCTTTTCAACAAGTAGTGTTGACAAAACTGAACAGCCACATGCAAAAAAGTGAAAGTAGACCATTATCTTACACCCTCCACAAAAATCAACTCAAAGTGGATTAAAGACTTTAATGTAACACCTGAAAGCATAAAACTCCTAGAAGAAAACATAGGTAGTATGCTTTTCAACATTGGTCTTAGCAGTATCTTTTGAATATCATTTCTTCGCAGGCAAGGGAAAGAAGAGAAAAAAATAAACAAATAGGACTATGTCAAACTAAAAATATTCTGCACAGCAAAGAAAACCATCAACAAAATGAAAAGGCAACCTAACAATTTAGAGAAGATATTTACAAATCCTATATCTGATAAGGGGTTATTATCCGAAATACATAAATAACTCATTCAAATCAACAACAAAAAAGAAACAACTCAATTTTAAAAAGTTTCTGAACAGATATTTTTCCAAAGAAGATATACAGATGGCCAACAGACACATTAAAACATGTTCAACATCACTAATTATTAGGGAAATGCAAATCAAAACTACAATGAGATATCACTACACACCTGTCATAATGGCTGTTATTAAAATGACAAGAAATAACAAGTTTTGGAGAGGATGTAGAGAATACGGAACCTTCATACATTGCTGGTAGGAATGTAAACTGGTGCAGTCACTACGGAAAACAGCATGGAGATTTCTCAAAAAATTAACAATAGAACTGTCGTATGTTCCAGCTGTTCCACTTCTGGGTATTTATCCAAAGAAAATAAAAACACTAATTCTAAAAGATATTTAAACCCCTATGTTCATTGTAAGATTATTCACAATAACCAAGACTTAGTAACAACCTACATACTCATCAATAGATGAATGCATAAAGCAGAAGTGATATATGTATATACAATGAAATACGACTCAGCCATAAAAAAAGATGAACTCTTGCCATTTGTGACAGCTGGATGGATCTTGAGGGCATTATGCTAAGCAAAAAATATCAGACAGAGAAAACCAAATACCATATGATTTCACTCATATGAGGAAGATAAAGCAACAACAACAATAAATACATAGATCCAGAGACTAGATTGGTGGATACCAGAGGGGAAGGGGCAAGGGAGAAGGCAAAAGAGGTAAAAGGGTACATGTGTCTGGTGACAGGTCGTAATTAGACTTTGGGTGGTGAATATGATGTGGTCTGCACAGGAATTGAAATATAGTCATGCACACTTGAAATTTATATAGTAAACCAATGTCACCCAGTAAAATAAGTAAATAAATAAAATAAGGAAAAAAGAAAGAAAACCAAGAGAGAAGCACATCAGGAAATATGCTAGGTAGGAAAACACTCAAAGACGATGCAAATTTTGTTCTAATTTCACCATTAGAACTGCTAATTAAACTAGGAATAAAAATACCTTCATTATTATGACTTGCGAAGATTTGGTTTCATTTCACTTGATTTTTATATAAGAAACGAGAGATCTTAGGTCAGAAACCCATACAAAGCATCTATATTCTCATCAAAAGTCTTGGCAATAAAAATCATGGTGAACAATTCTTGAAGTTAGCACTTGTATTATTGATTTTTGAAAAAGAAACAACTGATGAAAGCCAACGATGATTGGAAATATTAACCTTCTTGAACAATACAGTACAGAGCTATCTCAAAATAAAACTTAGGGCTTAGTCTAGCCCTTCCGGGTATTTATTCTGTGATATTAGGCTAGTTACTCGCCTTATAAAGCCTCTTTTATAAGCCAATATTATTTTATTATGTAATCTCTAGGGGACTTTCAAGTCCTAACATTGTCTAATTCTCCTTTGTAAGAAAAGTCTCCCATGTCTGAGACATTTTCTCTTTGCCTCATATGCTGAAGAATAGATATAATTTTCTGATTGCAAGTAAAGTATGTGCAGAATATAAATGGGAAAGTCACATTAAGATTCTAAATTGAAAATATTTTGGAATATTATATAAATCTACAAAATGTAATTATAATAATTGAAGTACTTACTTCACTTAAATATCAAAATATACACATAAATTACAAAAAGTATATTTCTGGAGTAAAGTATGCTATTGAGTGTCCAATTATATAACAGGAAGATTTTCTAAATATTAATTTAGCCATAAGAATCAGTAATAATAAAACACATGATGTAGAAATTATGCCCATGACACACACACACACACAAAGAAACTATAGAAAATGAAACAGAAGAAGATATTGTCTCTGGAGAGAGGAAAATGTGGATAACACAACTGAGGCTGACTTGTGGTTTCAGTTTGGGACTATGTCCAAACAAAATGATAATGACATTCTAGGTATTGTCAGTTAGTTTGGTATGCATCATATTCTCTTAGGAGCAAAACTTCGTTAGTTACATTGACACAATGACAGAAAAAATGTTCATATTTAGGATCTTTAAACACTCCTCATCACAGGAAGGATATCAATTTAAATTCTTTAGTAGGGTACTACAGGATCCTTCACCACCAGTCCTCAATGTGACTTTCCAGCCTTCGCTCACTGCTTCTACCCTATTTTGTTTATCCAGAGATCCAGCCACATGAATTTTTACACTCTGGGTTTGTTTGTGTTGTTCCTGATCTTGGAGAAGTCTTTGCAATTCTTCTCTTATGGCAAACTTTATACCCAATTTCAGAATCCACCACAAATGCCAATGCTTCTGTGAGGTCTTATCTCACTCTATCAGGTAGAGTCTGTCAATTTTATGCTACGGGCCCAGAGCCCTGTCTATGTGTCTCTATCATTGTACTTAATCTGTCTATGTGGATGCATTCCAGCAGAGACTGGACTCCATACAGCCATCTTACTTTTTCAAGTTCTGAGTGCAAAAGAGACACTGAATAAATACTTATTGAATAGATCAAGTTTATCTTTTTAAAATACAAAAATGTATCCTTCTTTTAAATATCTTTCTCAAGTGAAGGAACTTAGACCTGGGTGATCTTGTTTTGCAGGGGGATCACTTTGTCACACTGGTAAGCACTGTAAGAAGAACAATTTCTAGTTTGTTGAAATGACATTAGCTTTTGTTTTACTCCAACAAAACCCTTTTTGAGAGTCTTAGACCTCAACTTTCTTCTACATGCTCAAAACCGTCACAAACCTTAAAGTACTATTAGAGTGAAGATTTTTAAAAACTTTCAGGGAAATTGAAAATATTAGCAAATCAAATCAAAGAACATATAAAAAATTATACACTCTGACCAAGTAAGATTTATTTTAGATATGCAAGCCTGGTTCAACATTGGAAAATAAGTTAATGTAATCTCTCACATCAACAAGCTAAAGAAGTAACAAGTCATATCAACAGATGCAGAAAATCCTTTGACGAAATCTAACACCCATTCATAATAAAAACTCTCAGCAAGTTAGGAATAGAGAGGAACTTCCTCAACTTGATAAACAATATCTACAAAGAAATCTACAGCTAACATCATAGTTAATGATGAGAAACTAGAGACTTTCCCACTAAGATAAGGAACACAGCAAGGATGTCTCCCCTCATCACACTGATTCAACGTTGTACTGTGAGTACTAGTTAATGCAATAAGACAAGAAAAGGAAATGAAAGGTATACCAATTGGGAAGGAAGAAATAAAACTGCCTTTCTCCATGTATGATGTGATCGTCTACGCAGAAAATCCCAAAGAATCAAGAAAATCCTCCTAAACTAATCAGTGATTATAGCAAGGTTGCAAGATACAAAGTTAATATGCAAACGTCAATTGCTCTCCTATATACCAGCAATGAAAAATTTGAATGAACAAAATTAAAAATGTGATATCGTTTACATTAGCACTAAAAAAAGGGAAATAAGTATATATAAATCTAACAAAATATGTATAAGACCTATATGAGGAAAACCACAAAAATCTAGTGAAAGAAATAACAGAGCTAAATAATTGAGAGATATTCCATGTTCATGAGAAGGCAGACTCAAAATTGTTAAGATGTCAGTTCTTCCAAAATATTGACAAAATGATATTGTGGATATTGACAAACTGATTCTAAAGTTTATATAAAAGAAGAAAAGACCCAGAATAGCCAAGACAATATTAAAGGAGAAGAACAAAGTTGGAGGACTGACACTACTGGACTTCAAGATTTACTGTAAAGCTACAGTAATCAACACAGTATGATACTGGTGAAAGAATAGACAAACAGATTGATGGAACAGAATAAAGAGGCCAGAAATATACCCACAAAAATGTTGCCAACTGATCTTTGACAGAGGAGTAAAAGCTATTAATGGAGAAAGGATAGTCTTCTCGACAAGTACTATCAAGACAAAAGACAACTGGTACTAAAACAACTGGACATCCACAAACAAGAATATATATATATATATATATGGATATAGTGTCTGCACCCTTCTCAAAAATTTAACTTAAAGTGGATCATAGACTTAAATGTGCAACATAAAGCTATAGAACTCTTAAAAGATAACTTAAGAGAAAATCTAGGGGTCTTGGGTTTGGTGGTGACTTTTAGATACAACACCAAAAGCACAATCCATGAATATAAAATTGAGAAGTTGGACTTCATTAAAATTAAAATCTTCTGCTCTGCAAAATACTAAGAATATTTGAAGACAACACAGAATGGGAGAAAATATTTGTAAAATACATATCTGGTAAAGGACTGTTATCCAAAATACATGAAGAACACTTAAAACTCAGCAATAGGAAAATGAACAACCCATTTTACAAATTAGCAAAAGAACTGAACAGATACCTCACCAAAGAAGATATAGACATGGAAAAGAAGCATATGAAAAGATGCTCAAAATCATACATCATTAGGAAATTGCAAATTAAAACAATGAGATACCACTACACACCTACTAGAATGGCTAAAATCCAATCCATTGACAACATCAAATGTTGGGGAGGGTGTAGAGCAACAGGAACTCTCATGCAGTGCTGGAGGGAACGCAAAATGGTACATCCACTTTGGAAGACAGTTTGGTGGTTTCTTACAAAACTAAATATACTCTTACCATACGATCTAGCAATCATGCTCCTTGGTATTTACCCAAATGAGTTGAAAACTTATATCTACTCGTGTTCTGCACACAAGTGTTTATGCCAGCTTTATTCACAGTTGCTAAAACTTGGAACCAACAAATACATTCTTCAATAGGTAAATAGATAAAGAAACTGGTACACTCAAGCAATGGAATTTTTATTTGGTGCAAAAAATGCATGAACTATCAAGCCACAAAAAGACATAGAAGAAACTTAAATTCTAAGTGAAAGAAGCCAATCTGAAAAGTCTACATATTATATAACTCCAGCTACATGGCATTCTGGTGCAGACAAAATCATGGAGATAGTGAAAAGTTCAGTGCTTGCCAGGGATTTGGGGGGAGGGAGGGGTGAATAGGTGGAGCACAGGGCATTTTTTTGGGCAGTGAAACTATTCTGTATCATACTGTAATGGTAGATGTATGTCATTATACATTTGTCAAAATCCATAGAATGAACAAAACCAAGACTGAACCCTAATATAAACTGTGGACTTTGATAATAATGTACCAATATTGGTTCATCAGTTGTAACTAATGTACCACATTAGTGAGGGATGTTTATGATGGGGGAGGCTGTGTGTGTTAGGGGAGGATATATGTGAGAACTCTCTGTACTTTTCATTCGGTTTTGCTGTAAAGCTTAATCTGCTCTAAAAATTATTAAAAGTTCATAAATTTTAAAAAAATGTGTGAAAATCTCAAAGAATGAGTCCACTAGGTGAATTTCAAAGTACTATATTTTGAGATTCCGTACCAAGAATAACATAAGGATTTATAAAAAACTCTATTTACTTTTTACTATATTAATAATTTTTGAGTTAATCTTTTTCTTATATTCAATTATATTCCCTCAAATTTTCTACATGTATCATCCCGTAAAATGTTTTACATAGGACACTTAGACTATAATGAGACTAATCCCAAGATCCCACATAAATGTGTTTGTAGAAGAGGATTTCAATTTGAGAGAAATTCGAAAGACAATAAAGAATATGTATAATGAATATGATCATAGTAAAAAATAGAATGTATTATGTTTAAAATGAATACATGATTAGAGATTATCACAAAAAATTAATTGAAATCAGTATACAAAAATAGATGTGTGAGATTATTCAACATTGGAAATTGACCATCAAAAATTTCTTAGATATGCTAGCTAAATATTAGGTTGAACTATATACATCATTTATTTTTCATCCATGAAAACTGTCAAATATTGGCAATTTCATTTTCACTTTGATACTTTAATCAGGCTGGGGTTGCAAAGTTGGGAAATAACCACAAAGAATGATTATAATGATTATTCAGCTTTTGTGAAAAGATCCCCAAGTAAATTTCCTTATAAAATGGAATCAGCACAAAATGTGGCAAATTTATTAATTTAGTCAACAAATAGTTATTAAGTTCCTAGTATGTGCCAGACTACACGGTCCCTGCTTTGGAAGAAGTATGTGGAAGGCTATAGTAGACTGGCAGTTATGAAGAACATTGATGTGATGTGGGGATGCACACATGCTCACTGATCACTTTAGGGGCCATCCGTGATGCTATCTACTTTATAATCCACTGTGCTTCCAGAGCTTACTATAATAGTTTAGCTCTAACTCTTTAGTTTGATGGTCTGGGTTCAAGTTTGCCAGTACAATTTAGTAGCTGTGACTTTGGGCAAGTTATTTACCTGTCTTGGCTCCTCTTTCACATTGATAAGATCTAGATATACCTACCTCACTGGAATGGACTAGGATTTAAAGAGATCTGCCTTTGTTAGCTCAGGCTGCTGTAACAAAAATATCATGGACTGGGTGGCTTAAACAGTAGAAATGTGTTGCTCAGAGTTTTGGAGGCTGGGATGTCCAAAAGCAAGGTGCCAGCCAATATCATTCTTGGTGAGGGGCCTCTTCTTGGTTTGCAGACAGCTGCCTTCTTACTATATCTTGATAAGGAAGAGAGAGAGAGAGATGGTTTCTCTCATGTCTCTTCTTATAAAGGCTCTAATCTTACCTATGAGGGCTCCACCCTCATGACCTAATCACCTCCCAAAGGCCCCACCTCAAAATACCATCATATTGAGTATTAGGCTTCAACATGTAAATTTCGGGGGAACACAAACATTCAGTTTATAGCCTAATCATACAAAATTACACTTCATTATTATATGTGAATACAAGAATGAACAAGGCCTAGCTTTGCCTGCCCTCAAAGAAATTACAGTCTTGTAATAAAGTTTTATTCTTGAAACAAACATGGGAATTTGGACATTTTAGGTTGAACATGATTACATGAGGAAAATTTCATGGCTAATAAACTTTTTTTGAAAAACAAAATCTTTTGTAGGATATTTAGGGCTTAAAAGCTAACTCTATGCCTAGGATGTCCTAGTTCATCTCAGCTCCCAAATATATAAGGGAGTGCTCATTTTATTTTTTAAATTATTGCATATTGATGATTTTTCTGAAAGAGCTGGGCAGAGTTAAACTAAAATCCACCCCACCAGGGTACACTTCAGAATTCTGATTATTAATGTGTAATGCTATTTAATTAGGCTGTCCAGTTAAAGATAGATAATATAGGTTGCAAAATTATATTCTTTTTTAATAAAAGATAAAGACTAAGGAATAAATACAATGAAGGTTCCCAGGTTATAAAAAACACCAGCAAATAACTAAAATTGAATTGGAAATGTTTTAAATTAAGGATTTTTTAAGCAGATATTTAGACAAAAATATTTACAATATTAGAAATACGTGTGCCAAATTCTTTAGCTCGTAAAATAGGGGATGATGAAATGTATCATCAGGACAAAGAGAAAGTTAAAGATGGCTTCCCAACCAAGTCATGCTTAATTACAACGTTAATGGACAGTGTCCTAAGTAAAATTAAACTCTGACAACATCTTTTGAGGAACATTCAAAATTAATATAACATAAAACGTCAATATATTATATTTTCCCTCGTAAGAATTGCAAGCACAATATTTAAAACCATGTAGACCACTTGAGAATACTTTTCTCTGTATTCATTTGTAATATTTATGTTTTGGAGTTTGAAAAATATATCAAAATGCTATAAAATACCTTTTAAAAATATCCCTAATTATCGAAAATTATGTCCAAATGAACATAAAACAATGACAGTTGCCTTTAGGGCATTCACATATTAAATATTAAAAATTTATGCAATTAATCAAAATAACCGTAGGAACAATGCAGTATCACTTTAAGAAGCAATAGAGATGTTATGAAACAATTTTAATATTTTTGATGCTGTGTGATGTACAGTAATCGTCATTCTCTGGGAAACTTTCAGGTTATCATTGAACTTTTGGATAGGGCTCTCTGTATGGTTCTTTAAAATTATTCTTTCCATCGTAAGAAAAATCCAAAAAGTTTCATACTTTGATTTTACTCATTATGCTCATGAAAAAAATATCTCAAATCAGGAGGCATCTTATATCTACAAAAGAAGTAAGAAAGACAGTTTTTGGAATGATATTTCTGAGCATTTCAGCAGAGCTAGCTGGGTAAGAAAGGTGAAGAATTCTGTTGGGTTTTTTACACAGCCAGGAGGCTGAACTGCCTGATGGTTCTGTTAAGATAGTTTTAAATCTTCCAATTTCAGTTTCTTTTTTGCAATCTAGCTTGACCTTGGCATCAAGACAGGATGCTCCAACAGAAACATTTATGTTGATATCCTAATGTCACTAATAATAAACCAATATTGAACTTAATAATTCAGAATGAGGAGTAATAAAGATCAAGGGTATTATTAATTACTACTATTTCCTTTAATCACGTTGTTTGGGGCTCAAAATATTTATGTTTGTGCCAGGGAAGAACTCTAGTGCCAATTTCCCCTGTTACAACATTGTCCATTATTTCAGTCTTTTGTCTTTCTAAAAAAAGAAATTTTTGTAGAAGGAAACATATCTGCTACACAATGTTAGAAGAAAAAGCAAATGCTATTTTCTATTTATTTTTCTTGGTTAGATATATTCAGGCCCTTAACTTAAAAAAATTCCTGGACTTGTTGAAATTGAATATTTTTCTCTTAAAATGAATAGTTTTTATCCAGATAAATTATTTAAAACTTGACTTGCATAGCTATTTTGATCACAGTCTGTGTGTGTTGCTCAATTTTAAACATCTGGCAATGGCTCATCAAAATTTATAAAATTAGCGTTATTACCGCCAATATTGAATGAGATATCAACATAGGTAAATTATGTGAGATTGATTTTGAAACACACAGGTAAGCATTATCTAGGTTTGCATTATCTAATTTGCATGTATTATTGAGAAAAGAATTTTTAACTTTCTGATTTATTTTGCTTTTGTATACTTAGTTTATTCACTAAATCAAGTCAATCTGTGTGAACAAAGCAAATAAACTTTGTTTGGGGCATTTAAATAATCATGTTATTGGTTGTATTGATCGTTTCCATTTATAAATGAGACCGCACGTTGCTTTGCTTCTGCAGCACTTGCATATAATCTGCACTTCACCTGTTTTTCCAATTGCCTGCTAGATATTTCCTTTTTGAGTGCCTTGTTGAAGTACAAAGCACAATACATTCAAAACAAAGATAACATCTTCCTCCAAGGACCTCTACTCCCTACATTTTATATCTCAATTGATAGCAGATTGTCCTTCTGTAAACTAAGTAAGAATGCCAGGAATTCTTTTTTTTATCTGATCCTCAGCTTTTTAAAAATATGATTTATATCCTACACCTTTTTATACTGTTAAATTGGCATTTCCTGACTAGTGAAATTCTAGTCAACTTAGGAGCCTAAACATAAACGGCATCCTCTCAGTGAAAATCTTCCCAATTTTAAAAGTAGAATTCATCATTTCTCCGTTATCTATACAGCTCTACTGGAGAACGTATATTACATATAGCGCAATATTTTCTGTTTATTAGCTGACTGTGTCACGTACTGTTAATGTGTACACACTACTCCAACACTTAGTGGTATAAAACAACATCTAATTTTACTTTGCTTCTGATTTAGACGGTCAGGAATTCAGGAGGGATCGAATGGGCAGTTTTCACTTGCGTATCTCATGTGATTGCAGTCAGGTGTAGGCTTGGGCTGTAGTCATCTAAAGTAACCTACTCATGGATGTCCAAGATTGCTCACTTAGATGCCGGCAGTTGATGCTAGCTGTTGGCTGGGTGATGAGCTGGGGCTGTTGACTGGACTGCCTTTACATATCCTCACCAGCCTGTGGGTGTCAACTGGAGCATTTACATGGCATCCTGCTTTCCCAGAGCTAGTCTCCCTAGATAAGTTGGTGAAAACTACTTGACCCTTCTTGATGTAGCCTAGGAAGTCACACAGCATCACTTCTACTATATTCTGTTGGCTACTAGTGACTCAGACAGCCAAAATGACAGATTGCCCAGCCCAGGCCTCCTCATTCTCTTTCCTGTCCTTCTAAAATGTGTCTTCCTTTCCACTTCATCTCTGTTGGTCCAATTGCTTTCCGTTTTTCAAGGTCCCCTCAGTACCACCTGCCAAAGACTTTCCTGATCCCATCATTCAGCTGTCAGAGCTAGTACCTGTGTGGTTGAGTTCAGAGAGACATCAGTTCAAATCCCTAGTCTCCTTTTTAAGAGCTACATGACCTCGGGAAAGTTACTTATTCCCTTTGTGTGAAAAGCAGGAGTAATAATGAGACCTACCTTCCTTATAGAATTGTTGTGAAAGTTGCATAACAGCACAGTAGAGAACATTCCCTGGGACACAGAGCAAGTAGACAGTGTAAGCTGTTATTGTTGTCAGATCTTTTCCTCCAAAGCCCATAGCATTTTATTTCTACCTTTTTTTGTGTCTATCATAGCCTGCCCCTTGTGATAATAATTTGTGGGCTTATTCTCTATCTTCTACATATTTAGCTCAATGCCTTATAGGCAACTTACCCCAGTATATATCTGTGTCTTGAATGTCACCTCAAACCCCCTCTGATTCTTTAAGCCTCCGTAAACAAAACACGTGAAGAAACTTGCCATTTTTTTTCTCTATTATTCCTTGTAACCTTTTCTCTCCTTGATTCTTCTTGCAGAAATTAGAAAAGAAAAATCTGAGAAGACTTCTTCAGTTCTGAAGGATAAAGGTAATAGAGTAAATTTAACATAACACTAGAAATTTATTAGCAAAAATATATGAATGGTTCCATAGTACATTAGAGTCACCTCCTTTGCAGATGTTTGGGCCAAAATTGCACACGTCACATTCATATATTTGAAAACTTGTATTTAATTATTTGTACCTCAAATACTTTCTTCCAGTTCGTCATGTGCTAAAAAGTACTCTGATTACAATTTCCAAAAGAAAGAAAAAAAAAAAAGAGAGAGGAAAATGATTTTCCTTAAAGAAAGAAAAGGGTTAGGAAAAAAATTAGGAGGCAAGGAAAGACTATAGAAAGGACTTGCCTCCATGCCTTCTGGTTTTGTCCTTTCTATCTATTCATAAAATATGTATTGAGTGCATAATCCTTCCAAGCACTTGCTAATCATTGGAGAGAGAAAGATGCAAAGCTAGGAATAGGGAGGAAGCCTTGGAAATTGCAGTTCTGAATTCTGGTGTTTTCAAAGACTCTTAGTCATGTTCTGTCTGCTTTAGTCTAGTCAGACTTCTTACTGATATGAAAGGATGGCATTCTTATTTAAATATTGTGATTGCAGTCTCCCGAATGGAGTGACTTTCCCCTCTGTCCCTCCAAATCCCAGGTCTCTTTCTAAGAATAATGTCCATATAAAGCATCAAGTCTTCTTTACCTACTTCCACCTTCACTGAAACCTTCTCTTCTGGATTCCTGTACTTACAATATTGATAATCTAATCTAGCTATCATCTATCATTTTTCTCTCATTGTTTTTAATTAATTAATTGAAATGTCACCTATTTAAGCATCAAGATCTGGTGTTATTCACCTGAAATTTTTATGTAGATTGATCAGTACCACCTTCAATTTTATTTATTATATTATATTTTATTATATTATACTTATATTATATTATATTACATTTTATTATTTATTTATTGTTTTTTGTGCATCTAACATATAGCAATCAGAATATGTACTCACTAGACACTAGGAATACAAGAAAGGCATGGTTTATGCCCTTGCAGAATTTACGGTACTAGCTACATAATTAACTAAAATTATAAGAATCATGGAGGGGATATATAGGGCTCTAAAAGAAAGTGTAATTGGAGGTCGTAATCAAGTCTGGGGAGTCCAAGAAGGCTTTCCTGAAGAAGTTATATTACAATAGAGTAAGAAGGATGAGGAGTTAGTCAGGCAAAGGTGTGAGAGTTGTTTACGAGCAGTACCGGGAGCAGGGCATCTACTCATTACTAGGCACATTGGTAGCTACTTTACACAATTTGTTTCAGCAAGTTGTGCTTGATATCGCAATTTTTATAAATGAGAAAGCTGAGGTATAGATAATGTGAATTACTCAGTGTCATGCTGTGGGTAAGAGGCGAAGGCAAGAATCAAAGTGGAGTCTGTAGGATTTTAAATTTCATCTTTTCACTTTAACACAGATAAATCTTGCCCTGTAAAATAGGGTTCTTCTTGTATTCGTATCTTCAAAGCTCCTTTGCTTTGAGTGTAGAGCTCCTTACATAATTTGAAAAATCTGTTTGACATAGACACATTGGCTATGCAGTATAGAAAAACAGTCTGAATCCTTCTGTTAGTGAGGTGACTCCCCTTAATTCCCACAGAGGAGTTTAGTCGATTTTTTTCCAGTGATTACCTGTACTTTGGGAAACAGTTCTCATCTTCCACTCTCATTTTACTTGATAATTAACAAAACGTTGTCCTTGATTGTGTGAGAACTAAAGGTGTCATTGTAACACACTATGAGGAAAATTCACATATATAATATACGTATCACAGTTTGCAAAATCTAAAGCTTCTCTCCTTCCAATGGAGTATGAAATACACCATCTATTTTGGTCCACACTTATTTCAAAGGAATATTTGGACCATATATTATTGTTCACTATAAAAGCTGCTCAAAAGAAAGGTTGGGGCTTACCTCCAAAACTACCTTTCAGGCAAGGTGATTATCAAACATTTAAACTATGCTACTTAAGGACTTCACTTGTGCCAAAGCCTAAACTAGTTGGAAATGGTAGTTGTAAAAATCTGTCCTGGAGAATATTATCTGTGGATTTAAATAGGCATTGACCACTTCACTAGGTAGGCTCCTGTCATTTCTACTATTGTGTTGCTGTTATTAATCTACAATTGCAGGCAATTTCTTAGTGAACACTTTTGCCTCAATGCTAAATCCTCTACTATTTACAAGATGTCTCCACAGTCATTGGAAAATTATGTCTAAAGATTTATTGCACATGATTATTGATTTAGAACTATTTAAAATGCACCTCTTATTTTATTCAAACTGCATTAATGCCCTCAAGTGTCTTTGTTATATATAAGTTGGATACTATTTTAGAAGAATTCTATTGCCCTCTTTCCTTTGTTTTCTGAATATAATTTACCATTGCAAATTTTTTTTTTAAATACAGTATTACCTGTAAGATTTCAAAAACTTTAGGAATCTCTGCAGTTATTGTTTCTGGAGAGGCTCTTTGAAGCCTGCTGCTGAGCTGTGGCAGAATGAGAATGCAGCCATTCCAGTTACTAATAAGCCACTTACTGCATTGGAGTCATTGTATTTTGTGAATTATTTCTAATAAGCAGCTAAGAAGTTGCCTACATTTGCTGGTCTCTCATAGATTCGACTAGAATATACACGTTAGAAACCATATTAAAACAATGCTACAATTCTAAAATGAGGATGTTACACAGAAATCATTTAGGGCCACATTTATGGAGGATGTGATAAGCATGAGTAAGTTACGCATTTAGAGAAACATCATTAAGCTTGTGTCTTTATTTAAGGAGGTATTGTGGGGTCTAGGGATGATTGCTCCAAAGAAAAAGAACAGAAGAAAGACACGTCTTGCTGGCTTTTGCTGCTCGTTCAGCTACTGACTTTCCTGGACTAGTGGACTCACCTAAGTCCTCTCAACATATTGGAGGGCAGAGCTCTGCTTATGTGGCCATGACCACCCAGAAACCACACAACCCTATTAGTCACTCCTGTTATTGGTGATATTCCTTCTGGCATCTACCCTTATCTTATTTCCCCTTGATTCTTAAGCCCATCTGACTTAACTGAGGATGCAAGTTTCACCTCGGACCAAAGAACTGCAAACCAAACCCAAACAAGACAACAATGAGATTAGTTGCTTTCTCCTGTACTGAGAATGCAAGAGTAGCACACTTGAGTTCCTCTGGTATTGGAGTAGTATGATGGATGTTAGACTTACTGACAAGTTTTGTTACCCAAGCCTGTATATGCCAGAGTATTCTCAGCAGAGTTTATCTTCTTTTATATTCTGATGCTCAGGATGATGCACACGATGTTCTCCCAACTTCTGCTTGTCTTCCACACACTTTTTTGGGCCATTCCCATTCATCAAACAAAAGCTAGAGCTAAGGATAGGGCAAGCTGTCTGAGGACTTTGAAACTGATCTCCAACGATCTATACTTCCTCATGGACACTCACCCTAGTTTATCACTCCCTTTGTCTCTGAAGTCAGTGTAGGGAAATGGAAAACTTAAAACCATCTTCCTATTCCTTTGAAATTTTTTCTCCATCACAACCTCCTTGCCCAGATTATTTTATGAGTTCCAATTTATATCCTAGCAGCTTTAAATACTTTCTAGATCGTGATAATCAAGATTCACAAGTCTTCCTGTAGATTCTTGGACAAATGCAAAGAAACTATCATATTTGTAAAAACAACACGAAAAATGTGTTATCCAATGCTTTGCTTCTGGAAAACAAGACAGATGAGTTGAAACATGCCGTAAGTTGCCTTAAATTGCCTTAAATCAATGATGTATCTATCCTTCTTAAAACTAAAGTACAGAATTTCCATATAACAATGTCTTTCACATTTTTTGTCAGATCTGATATCCCACTCACTTCCTTAGGTAGTTCGAGACTGCTAAGAGCAGACTGAGGACTTCTTAAATCAGGTCAAAACCTCTTGAAGTCCAAAAGGACGTTGAGCAGAAATGAGCTGCAGAAAAGTCAGTGTAGGAGAGGATCCCGCTTTGGAGCAGAGGCATCTTCCCATTAGTAAACTTGGAAATAAAAATCACTTCTATTTTCTGACACCTTTCTCCAAATTTAAGATGATGGGTTTATGACCTTCAAATACCCCATAGACGTATATCTGTTATTCTACTCGTCCTTCTTTCTCCACTCAAATCAAAGTAGTCTTGTGGATCCTTTTTCTAGGTCTTGTATTTTATTACTAGTTTAATCTCACACAAACATATGCACTCACCCTTTTAAATCAACATGCTGAATCTTGAATTCTGAAGTTCCAGGCATTGCACTCTCCCACCCTAGTAGGACTCTGTCTTCACCACCACTTCTCATTTCACAATACATTAATTCTTTTGGGTTAGCCAGGAAATGTAAAAGCAGTAAATTACCCCCATCAGCTTGAAAAAAGTTAATGAAGCTTCTTAGTGTGTTTATTCAATCCATGGCTCTTGATTTCATCTTCACATGCTGAAGTATAGGAAAAAATCAGCTGTATTTATACTTAGCCCAATAAATGGTGATAAAGACATTTCTTTGCCACCAAAGCCATTTTTAAAAGCTCCACAAACATATTTAAGGCTGTAGCTTATATATCAAGAAAATCTTGCTTTGAGGGACACAGTCTTTTCAATAGAACCCCTAAATATATTCTTGACACCATCTAAAGTCACCTGGACTCTGTTAAATCTAAGCTATTGTGTGAGTGGTGCATCCATTTACAAATGTCATCATCATATTCTCCACATCGCCCCCCAAACCATAAGGTGAGAATAGAACAAAGAGCTGGAAGGATAGATTTCTTTCTTTCCTTCCTTTTTCACTGCATTAAAAGTCATTTTTGTCAGTATAATGGGTACTGAAATTTAATGTTTCAGAGGAGGCAGAAAACTGGCTTGTTTTTTACGTGGGCTGATGAGGAAGCATAATGTTGTTCAAGACATTGACCACATATACGTCTGGAACCCATGATATGATCGGAATCATTTTGTATTTGAAGCTGGTAGAATAAATGAAGTTTTACTTGATTTACTTTAACAAGTACTTTTAAGATGTTGAGAGTTAATAGAGAAATTCTCTCTCATATTTTATTTTAGCCTTATTCTTGAAATTTGCTTGACTAGAGTCTGATAACTAAAGCATTTACATGATATATGCAGGGTTTTCCATTTGATTGTTTGTGTTTTGAAAAAACATAGACTGAAAGAAATAAACTAGGTTAGTACTGATTATAAAGTTTGGGGAGACTTTAGATACTGAAGACATGTTTTAAAAAAAATTATAGATAAAATAAGTTCTTATCCATCCAAATGCCCATCCTCTTAAGTGGGCAAATAGACTGTAACTCATTCACAATTTACATTTATTTTAAATGAAAACGATCAGAGGATGGCTTGTGGTACTCTACACTGTTGTTTCTTTGTCTCTGCATGATTAAAATTGTTTTTGAAAGAAAACATCATATCATTTCCACCCAGGTTCACCTTGCTGTTAGCTTACTAATTCCATTATATGTGTTCTCAAATCTTTTTATCTTGGTTTCAAATAAATGCTCCATGTTTCTTTCCAGAGCCTATTAAGGGGAAAGAAGTGAAGGTTCCAGCTTCCCTAAAGGAAAAAGGTAATTTTGTATAATGAAGTGGGAAAACACACTGATGTGCCTATTTCCTATTCAGTTACTTGCGACAAAGTAATATATTATTTCTTTTTCAGGCTCCCAAAACTATAGCTTTCATATGCCCTTGTATGCTTTTGAGAAAAGAAAAAAGAACTTATTTCCTATCATAAAATTCTAAATTGTATTATGAAACAACAAAAAAATGAGTAGCTATGTCAGAAATAGTGAAAACCTTTTAAAAATGCACGTGCTATTTCGATTCCATGAGTCTGTAGTGAAAAGTCTACATTTTAGAAATATCCCAAGGTAAATCTTATTAGGAATAGCCATAGAAACCAAAGATTTAAGATGAAAATAATACCTAAAATCTCTCAGTGATAGCTTACCATTCTGTTGTGTTCAGATATAGTAAATTTCTAAACAAATCTTATAGCTAGGAGGAACTTAGGGATAAACTATAGTCCAACATTCTCATCTTAAAGGTAAATAAAACAGGAATAGTCCAGAAACATTTCAAAGTTATCATAATTTGCAGCACAGCCATACTTAGAACTCTGATCTAAATCAAGCACTGTGCTCTTGCTAATGCATCTTATTGTTCCGGCCTGCCCCTTATACTAGGCTCAGAGCCATGTGGATTCAGATATGTGACTCATCAAATAATATCCCCTAAAACATAAGTTAATATAGTAAGTCCAATGTAATACATCTAGTTTTGAATTAATCCGGTACATTCTATGGACATGATATCTTACTCAAAATTCTCTAATATTTATTGTCAAAATGAACACATTAGTGAACCAGTGAAGGCAGGAAATATGCCTACTATATTGAATGTTAGAAATAGAGCTTATTTCTCCATTTACCCTGAAGAGAAGATCTTCATGAACTGTTGACCAAGGTACAGGGACTTAGTGGTAAAAACTCCAGCTTATTGGCATTATTTTATTAAAAAGAAAAAGACTTTTGGTGAACCTGTATGAACATGTGTGGGAGTCTGAAGAAATATGAGAGAGCGGTGGGAGGGGAAAGCTGACAGAAGAATCACTCAGAGAAATGAAGGAAGCATGGAGAGTCCCCATTAGTCAGTGTAGCAATGTATAACAACCATACCCTTAAGTCATCATTTCCTAACTTTGAAATTAATTTTAAATTAAACAAAATTGTTATTTAATGAAGTTCAAGAGCACAGCATGATTTTTTTCTCAGCTCACATAAGCACTTGATTTTTTAAAAAAGCGACATGGACTCCAAACCCATTAAGGCATTTATGTTTCACTTTAGAAGTGTATTATTGTATCTAAAACTTTATTTTTATCATCATCGATGATGGTAGTTATTTTGGTGCTATACACAATTATATGTTATTCTGGCATAATATGTAAATTAGGATATTTTGCCTTGAATGAAGATTCTTACAAGTTACGTTCAATGTCCAATAGGCAAAGAAATGTTGCTGTATTATTCAAAGGATGAATTAGTTGTGAAGACAATTGACATTCCTGTTGATTTACCTAGACATTAATTTATTTTAAAGAAACTCTAGATTTGTTTAACAGGATCTAGCTGTTGACTGGAATGGATGTTTACACACCAATCTAAATTGAAATGATTTGATGCCATTAAGAAACTTAATCACACAATAATGTTATAATCCCTTTGCCAATATAATACACAAATATCAAAAATGAGGAACACACAGGAATATTATAAATATTCACATTTTTTATTAAGGAAATTCAGTTAAAAAATTTTCCTCCAAAACAAATGCATATGGAATATATACAAAAATTAAAAACAATTCAGGTTTCCACTAAAAGTCTTTGGTGTTCCTTTCAGTCTTCAATCACTGGAAGTATCTGCTTAAGAATTTCCTCCCTTTTCTTCCATCCTTCCAGGTATCCTCTTTCCATCACCCCACATCAGATGGTCAGTCTAGCACCAGCGAGTTCATGGTCACAGATGATGGTGGTGGAAAGGAGTATTTTGGAAAAGATGCATTTTTTAAAAGTTATATTCTCATTTCACTAATACTGACTTTTTACATTATTGCACCATTTTCTTTCTAATTTTTAATGACAAGTATGTGTAGACAAGAGTTTGCATAAGAAGTAAATTAAAAGCAATCACAATAAATATTATTTTAAACATTTTTCTAGCATTTCTTTCTGAAAGTGAGGCTTCAAAGAACTGCATGAGGAAATTTAATTAGTGTTTTATCATTTAAAGTGAAAATGATCACTCTTAGTACTGTGATAGAATACTAATGGTGGTTTGAAATTTTATGAATTTAATTTCATCATTTTTTTTTCCCAAACAACCAACCAAACTTGAGGCCCATGGTAGTGAATATGACTGACAGTAGGTGGACATATTGACAGAAAAGTGTAATCCTGATATGCAGTGACTTTCACTTTGACCTGTAAGAGGTGGTGTCACATCAGGTTTTCTTTCCTCAAAGGAGGTCAGTATCATCTGAGCTATATCAGAACAGTCACAATTCAAACAAATTCTTACTAAAAGAGAAATCAATTTTATTGATTTTTCATTTTTTTCTCCCCAAAGCCCCCCAGTACATAGTTGTATATTCTTTGCTGTGAGTCCTTCTAGTTGTGGCATGTGGGACACTGCCTCAGCGTGGTTTGATGAGCAGTGCCATGTCTGTGCCCAGGATTTGAACCAACGAAACACTGGGCCACCTACAGCGGAGTGCACGAACTTAACCACTCGGTCATGGGGCCAGCCCCAAAAAATCAATTTTAAAAGAAATTTTGTTAGGTTAAAAGTTTAATATGTCTACTTTTATTAAATAGAGAAATTCTTCAAAATTTCATTGAATGTCCACTAAAAAAGCATCAGATGTAGTGATAACATCATGCACACTTAAATGGGAAAGTTCACAAATATGTAGAAACTAAATAACACATTCTTGAAAAAAACAAGTCAAATAAGAAATCAAAAGGTAAGATATAAAATTTCCTTAGACAAATGAAAATAAAAACGCGACATACCAAAACATGGGATGCAGCAAAAGCAGTACTAAGAGGAATGTTATAGAAATAAACACCTACATTAAAAAAGAACAACCTAACTTTACACTTCAAGGAATTAGAAAAAGAAGAAATTAAGCCCGAAGTTAGCAAAGGAAGGAAATAATAAAGATTAGAGCAGAAATAAACGAAATAGAGAATAGAAAAATCAACAAGACTACGAGTTGCTTTTCTTAAAAATCAACAAAATTGACATACCTTTGGCTAGATTAAGAAAAAAAGGAGTGAAGAGTCAAATAAATAAAATCATAATTGGAAGAGGAGACATTACAACTGATGCCACAGAAATAAAACGAACCTTGGGAGACTATTACGAACAATTATATGCCACAGATTGCATAACCTAGAAGAAACAGATAAATTCCTAGAAACATGCAACCTGTTGTACAACTGAACAACGAAGAAATATGAAATCTAAACAGATCAGTGATGGTCAAGGAGATTGAATCAGTAATCAAAAACCTCCCAACAGAGAAAAGTCCAGGACCAGATGGCTTCACTGGTCAATTCTAACAAACATCCAAAGGAGAATTAATGCCAACTCTTCTCAAACTGTTTCAAAAAATTGAAGAAGAGGGAGCACTTCCAAACTCATTTTATGAAGCCATCATTACCCTGATACCAAAACCAAACAAGGAACTTAAAGAAAACTACAGACCAATATCCATGATGATAACTCTCACTGTAATCATGTGCTGAAGTGGTGCTCCCATTCAAGAAAAGAAGCTGAAAAAACTTACTACCAGAAGTTCTCTGGGGCTACAGTTTATGGAAAACTGCAGAGGGAGTTTTCTCCAAGGAGAAATGGAGGATATGGACTCAACCTCTCGTACAGGACCTGAGACAAGTTGACTGCTGGATGGGTGACTTGTTCAGGAATGTCCCTAAGCGACACTGAGGGGTAGGCGTCTCGAATTACCAAAGTAAAAACTGGATGAGAGGCCCAGAATGATAGTGGAGTAAAGGCGAGGAATCACACAGCCACAATCCCAAGGAAAACAATAAAGAAAAACAGTAAAAATCACAATAATACAACTCTCAGTTTGAAATCCAACCCCGAATTCTAAATCATAAGAAAAAAATTAATAAGATAAACACGCAAGTTGGAGTTGGTGTTGATTGGGATTGTGTCATCATTTAGAGAAGCTTTTGCCAACTTCAAGACAGATTCCAAGGCTGCTTGTGTACTGGTGGCATTCTAGTCAGCCCGAAAGAGAAAGGAATGTGTGGCAAGTTGCATGCATTACTTCCATTCCCATACCACCGGCGAGGATGCAGGTTCCTGGCACACATTACTGCAAAGGATTCTGGGTGAAGCAAGAAGGAGAATGGATCATGTTGGGTAGTTAGTACTTAGTGCCATAATATGCATATGTATATGAGTTTGAAGATGATTGTAAGAGCATGGAGAAAATATGTAATGATATAGACTATACTGATAAGATGGTTTATGGGAGAGGTGACAAGAAGAGAGGATCCAAGCATTAAAAGAAACAAATTTTTCTGACTGAATAAAACAACACAAAAGCAATATATATGAATATTCATTACATATGTGCATTTATTTAATATTACACTTGTGTTTATGTATAAAAAAGCTTTAAAATGAAATTTAGACCAGGAATTACATGGAGAAATTGACAAAAATCCCAATAATATTGAGAGATTTTCAGACAACTTAATCAAAAATGATATCTAAGCAGACAAATATTAGTGAGAATTTTTTAAAGGATTAATGAAATCTACAAGCTCTAGCAAGACTGGTCACACAAGAGAAGAAAATGAGAGAAAGAGAAAGAGGAGACAGGAAAGACGAAAGAGAGAGAGAATGATGAGAATGTAGATGAGAAATATTAGATGGAAAAAGGACATGCAGTACTTTACAGATAAAATAAAAATTTTTAAATCATAGGTGGATATTATACTCATCTCCCTGTGAATAAATTTAAAATTTAGATGAAATAGGCAATTTCTAAAAATTTCTAAATGACCAAAATTTACTCAAAACATGGAAAATTTGAATGAACTAGTAATCATTAAGACAATTTAATTCATGGTCAAATACTTTGTCCCTCAAAATGACACAAAGTTGTTTCACAGACAGCTTTTAATATCTTGGGATAATGGCTTCAGAGAACAAATTAAGCATGAAATTTACCTATGATGATAATACAGTGATGATAAAGAAAACAGAAAAGGAAACTTTTTAAAAAGAACATCCCACTTTACAATATAAATGAAAAAATCCTAAATTAAATACTAGTAATTTGAGCATTTCAGAAGACATCATGACTTGATTAATCTCAGCATGCAAGGACTCAAAAAATCTATCGATAATAATCCATCACAAGAAAAGATTACAGGAAAAATTTAAGCCATCTCCATAAATAAAAAGTATGCAGTAAAATGCAGTATTAATTCATTATAAACTTCTTAACGAACAAGATAATAAAGGAATTTTAGAGCTGAAAGCACTATTCTATCATCATAAGCATTTCCATAAAAGTTAGGAACACACTAAAAATGTCATTCACACTTTTAACATTATACTATAGTAACCAATGGGGAAAGAGTATAAGAATTGAAAAGGGAGAGTCAAAACTGTTGTATTTGTAGGTTATTGACTGTCTCCATAAAACTTCCAAGTTTATCTACAAACAAAATGTAACTATGAATAAGAAAGCTTAGCAAGATCAACCTGCGAAAATCAATAGCATTTCTAAACATCAGTGATAACTAATATATTAGTTAAATGGGCCCAATTTACAACAGAAACAAAATCTGTAAGTTACCGAAGAATTAATTTAACTAGAGAGGCACATGATTTTTATGCAGAAATAATAAAACATTTTTAAAATCTATTTTGAAAGACCTGAGTCAATGAAGAGATAAGTCCTCTTTGTAGCTGGAAGATATCATTTCCCTCTAAAGTAATATATAAATTCCAATAGAAAATACCAACAATATTTTAAAGTGGAACATGATAAATTTTCAAAAATTTCTATTGAAATGTAAAAAGCCAAGGATGAGAAAAATGTTTTTTTTTTGTTTTAATGTGAATAGGTGGGGACTTGCCTAATCAGATATAATTATTTATTATAGAATTACTTTAACTAAAATAATATGTAATTATCCCGAGTACAGGAAAACACACTGAAAAAGCATAATAATGATCTCAGAAATGGAGCCCTGCATGTAGAAAAATACACTATATGACAGATGTCTCATTACAATCATTAGGAAAATAAATGGGAAATCATGCTTATTTCCCATGTAGGGAAAACATTTAGATTCCATTCTCATTTTTTCTCAGAATAGAATTTAAGATATCTTTAAAACTCTATGGTAAAAGATAAATTTTAAACATTTAGAAAAATTGAGGAGAATATATGTATACATGATTTTTGGTTACAGCAGGATTGAAGACATCGGGAAAACAAATCCAAAAAGGAAAGATAAGGCACACACTGGGAAAATGTATTGCAATGCATAGAATAAAGTATAATTAGCCAGATTCTATATTTTAAATCTACAGATTAATGTAAATGAAGCAAACACACTTGAAATGTCAAATTTGTCAATTTATATTTAATTTAAACATAGCTAACTGAACAAACAAATAATAAATTTATAACTACTGAAATGTTTGGGTGATAGTTGTAATATTCAATCTGGACTAACGAAATTATTTCCATGCTATAGTGCAAGTCATACAATTGAGTGAGAAACAACAGCTGAAATCTATCTAAACTATAGGGAGGTTTTTCAATAGGATATTTATATAAACTCCATATTTATGTATACAGTATGATGTATATAAAACAATTTTGTGTAACCTTGGAAGGAAGATTATTGTGGTATTCAATATCATGGACTTGATAATATTTTAGAAGGAAGTAATACAATTCAAGATTACTTCGACATATTGGAACCTAGATCCTGTAGAAATGAATGTAAGGAATTTAATTTGGGACAAAATAAAACTATATATTTTTAAGATAAAGTTACTGTGCACAAAAGCAGCATACAATACTTTTGCTTTAAAGAAACTATCAAAGTCAATGTGAATAAAGAATTCACTGCTAGAATTAAAAAAAAATATACTGCTAATAGTGACCATAATGATTTACATTATCATTGCTATTTACTTTTTATTTCAAACAATTTTGATCCTCCAAGCCTTGTCTGGTGTGTAGTCCATGTGATATTGTTTCTATTTTAAAGCATAACTTACCAAAGTTAAGGGGACATATGAGCAAAGTGATTTTTGTCTTGGCTATTTTAGTAGAAAACACCTACTAAAGTGTTTGTGGCATAAGTAAACACGAAAAGTACATTTTTTTCTATATACTCATTAGCCCTTCTGTGTTTTTAATTTTCTAATTTTTCTCCAACCCTTTCAATATCTCTTGTTGTGCATGTTTTGCCAAGCACAAAATGATTATCCTTATTTCAGAAAGTCATATTTGAGTCTCAATACTCTTCTCACATAAGGATTCTTTTTTGTAATTAGATAGCTCCCTGGAGGGATGCATCAATGCTTTCTTAATGGTGGGTTTGTAGTTACAAAGAATGACCACCAGGAAGTGAGAGATCTGTGTGAATCCATTTTTGGACAAATGCAAACTATTTTGTTCAAGCACAGCTTAGAATAGGTATGTAACAATTGTGTTATATCTGGATTAGCTCTTTAGAAGCTCCAAATAAATACTCTAAATAAAATATGTAGCCAGGAGCCATCTGGGCTTAAGGATTCCACTTTCCATTAATCTTTCTGTAAAGACTCTGATTTTGCATCCAGCTAAGATTTATTGCATGTTTTGATCTAAACAAAAGAAAGTAAACAACAAGCACCACCTGGGTTTTTCTCAGGCAAAGTCAGAAAGTTTTAGGTTGTCCATCCATCTCTTTGACTTCAGCTGCCATTTAACACAACATCATTTAACATGACATCATAAAATAGCTGAAAACATTGATTTTCTTTATTTTTACACTAACTTTTTAGATTAGGAATTATAATCTTCAATTTTATATTTGCATGATACAGTTTTCAATGACTTCTGCGTCATACCTTTGGAAGGTAGCTTCATGTGACATCTAAAGATAAGTAACAGTCATTTGATTTGATATGAAAAATTACAAACTTTCCTAGAAATTAAAATTGTTTAAACATCAAATAAAGAGATAAATCAAGATAATCAGCTACTTAATTCTATATTTTTGCCTATAAAATTAACCTGAACTCCCAATTTTGCTGTCATATCTCTAATCATTCTTTTCTTGAAGAAGTTAACAGATCGTATTAAACAACTCAAATATGCAAATTAAATATAATGATATATTTAGTATAATAAATCAGGTTACAGCTATAGTATTTAGAAAACTTAACTTACAATAGTCTATATTTGATTATTTTTATTAATTGAAATAATATTTCTTCAACTAATAGCAAAGTAGACAGTGGAAAGCAGATAAGACCTTTATGGTAAGTCTGTAAGTAATTTTATTCCGCCACAACTTTTATTAAATCATAGAGATCACTACAGAAACAAGAAAATCTTGATGAATTTTCCAAGTCAAAATTTGTGAAGTTCACTTTGATTGCAGTTTTAAAATTGGTGTTTAATATTTTCAAGTCCCTAAAGTAAGTTTAATATTTAATTGTTGTTGCAAACTCTTTCTCAGTAGCAGGTGCAAATTAATACTGAAAAAAAGTAAATTTGAAGAAATGACTCTGGGGTAACCTCCAAGCTAAGACCTCAAACATTTATTTTTTGCTGGTAAACTTTTCATCACTTCTCAGAATAAATAGAAACAGCAGGGGAAATACTTCAGGCAACTTACTTTCATCCGCACATTTCTTTTGTGCTTTTCCTCAACTAAAGACTCCAAAATACTGTTCAAAATATTTCTTGCGTCCCTACCATGTTCAGCAAACTGGTTGAAAGTTTGGTTGGTTGGTAATTTTGTCAGGCACCATGCTTGGTGCTGCAAATTCTAAATGATGCAAGTCTCTAATTTCAGAGTTAACTTAGAGGCAGATATACAAATGAAACATAAAATCCAGATTGGGAAATCCTTTCACAATGTATGGATATATATACATACATCTCAAATCACCACGATGTACACTTTAAATGTCTTCTAATTTTATATGCTAATTATACCTCAATAAAGCTGAAATAAAAATAAATAAAATAAAATCCAGTGGGGATGAGTGAAATAAGACATGTATCTAGCGCTATAAAAGTATGGAGAAAAAGCAACTTTAAAACAAGAATGTACATCTCATATTTAAACAGAAAGACATTGGAATATGAAAGTGTAAAAAGCATAACATGCCTTCATGCATAGCCCTCACCTTCAGGACACTGGCACTTCTGTTTAAGAGTGTCAAAGTACAATATGTGCAAATAGTAATGTATAGTACATAATGGTAAGTAATGAAGGACAACAGTCAACTTAATATCATGTAAAAACTATTCTGTGGTATAAGGATGTCTTAAGATGTAGCCTATAGTTATTTTAGGAAGTCATTAGCACGTCTTATGATACCAAGTAATGATGCCCCATTTCTCGTTAATCAAACTGTCATTATACTCTGTGAATTCTATGAATTTTTAGTTAAATAGGTGAATCTTACGTGTCGGTATGTGTTTCCCTCTTTGGGAACTCAAAAATCTGAGTAAAGTAATTTTAACAAATAAGGAGTTTGTTTTAGGCAACCAGGTGCCCAAGGGGAGGAGGACTAAGGTGTAAAACTGCTTAAGGATGTTGTCAGGCATCCAGGCTCCTCCTCCCTTCCAGCTTTGCCATCGTTGGCTTATGTCTTTAGTTCTAAAGGTGGCAAGTTGGCTGTTGCACTTCCAGGTATCTTGTATGTATTCTTTCCAGGAACAAGATGGAGATTCAAAACCAGCTCCTGACAAGGCTTTGTCTATTTGGAAAGGAAAGCTCATGCCAGGGACTTCTATCCACACCTTTCTTACCGTAACTGTTTCACAGCAGCCAGTCCAACTACAAGAGGATTTGGGAATTCTTATATTTCATTTCCAGCCTGAATGAATCAGCCTACGTTATCAGCCACAACAGGCAATATACAAATACAATGCCCTTTTAAATATATGAAAATTATGATAAAACTAGAGTCCCCTGTGAGTACCTCCAAGACTTTTCTGTAATATTTTTCTCACTTGAGAATATATCTTGATACTTTTTCATATTTGTACACAGAAAATACAATGGCAAGCTAAAAATTGGCTTTCAGCCTTCATTGAAGTCTAATAGGAGATAAAGAAGACTAAGGAAAAAAAGTCACACAAATAAATGAATACCTGTAAGACTGAGAGAAATATGTTGACAGAAAGGAGCACAGTGCTGTGAGTGTATGTGTAGAAGCATATGACCCAGGCTGGGGAATCGAGGAAAGCTTCCTTGAGGAGCAACATTTGGTCTGAGGTCTGAAGTCTGAGAAGTCGGAATTTTAACCAGTGAAGAAACTGCGAATGGGAGAGAGCAGGTTAATAGATGTTTCAGCACATTCAAATTCCTTGCGAAAGTGGGCAGTGTTACAGACGTTTGGAAAGTGTTAGGGAGAATGGTGCCAGGCAAAGATAAGTGGAAGCAAACTCTTGCAGGCCAGGAGCAGACAAACTATGTCCCATGGGCCGAATTTGGAACGTGAGATAAGAATGTTTATACATTTTTAAGTGGTTGAAAATAATCAAAAGAAGAATAATATTTTGGGGCACTTGGAACATATATAAACTTCAAATTTCCATGTCTATAAATAACATTTTATTAGAACACCGACACGTTCATTCAGTTATGTATTGTCTACAGCAGTTACTGTACCACAAAGGCTGGGTTGACTAGTTACAACAGAGGTCAAATGGCCTGCAAAACTGAAATATTTACGATCTGGTGCTTTACGGAAAAAGTTTGACAGCCCCTGCTGTAAGCCATATTAAGGAGTTTGGTATTTAGCCTAAGGGCAACGGACATTCATGAAAGCATTTCATACATGTTTGAGTGTATAGGGGGAGAGGGTGGCATTCTGTAATGGCCCCTATAGCAATGGGTCAGAGAAAGGCAGAGTGGAATTCAAGAACGGTTAAGATGCTACTGATAGTATCTAAGTGAGTCATTATGGTATGTTGGCCGAGGATGGTTGCAGGTGAAATGGAGAGAAGACATAATTGACAAATATGATACTTAATAAGATTTCTGTTTTATACGACTGAATGATTGGTGACACCACTGAGATGGGACACTAGAAAAGGAGAAGCTAAGGATATGAGATCATAAGTCTGGTTTACCACATGCTGAGTTTGAGGTACTTGTAGGACATCCACGTAGAAACATCAAGTGTCAGTTGGCTATCTGGGTGTGAGGTTTAGAAAAGACATTTGGGTTGAAGATATACATGTGGGATATATTGACCTGTGGATGGAATTTGAAGGTTTGGGCGTGCATGGATGAGTTTCTAAAGAGTCAAGGGTGAGAAGATTAAAGTTCTGAGTAAAGTTAGTAAAGAGTAAATTTGTCTGAAACTTGAGGAACCCAGAACATTCTTAGCATAAATGCAACCAGGCATCTCGAGGGCCAATGCTAGCAATCTAACTGCCCTGCTTTTTATTTTCTAGAAGCTGGTATTTTACTCATTTTCAGTTGTCACTGTTTTTTTTCAAATTATTTTATTAAAGTCATATTGGCTTACAACATTGTATCAATTGCAGCGGACATCACTGTATTTCAGTTTCTGTATAGACCGCATTGTGTTTTTGTCTTCTGTGAAGATCACAATGTGTGTTCTATAAGCACTATTTAAATACTGATTTATCCAGACACGAACTTGCAGGGAAAAGCTGAACAGTTTGTTGAAGGAATATGTTTTGGGTAGCCTGCTTTTATAAGAAAGAATCAAACAGTTGGTCTCAGAGATGTATCCCAAAGAGCACCTTTCAGAGTATGTTAACTCAACATACGTCAGTCTGAACGTAACCAATGTTCCCACACTGCTACATCTAGTGATCACAGATATTCTGACGTCCAATGATTGACATAAAAAGAATCAAATTTTCTTCTGAAATTTCAAGTTTTAAAGTTATTTAGCGTTCTAATTGTCTAACTCGATGTTACAATGATATGTTTTGTCCTTTGTAACTGATAATTCTATGAAACAAATCTAATTAACCTATATATTTGATTCTCCATTAGCAATTTTCAAAATTTTTCTAATACTATTGAAGTCACATGTAGCGTCTTTGCTTGTAACACTTTCATCCTCTAAGAAATATTAGGACTTGCTGCAATATTATTCAAAATTAATACTTGATCTAGAATACTTGATTTGATAATCAACATTAGTAGTTCACATTTTGTGTAATTTTTTTCTCCTTTTTTGTGCTCTGTTTCTAATTCAATTATTTGTGGACATGGCTTAATTCTGCTTTGAGGTATTTTATGGAGAAAATATTGTTACTATCATGTTAACGGTGAAGAAATTGATGCACAAAGATTAAATGATTATCCAAGGTTTCTATACTAGATTAGTTACTAGTATCAGACTTAAAAGCACCTAAAAATAATTTTCCTTTCCTTTTGTCTTCAGTATTGGGATGTATTAGCAAAACTTATTTTAACATCAAGGGTTTCTTTCTCATAATAGTTTTGTTGTATTTGGTAGGAATGGAGGAAAGTTATAGATAATTTGTTGATTAAAAAAAGACCAATCAGGATTCAAAAGCATAAAATGTAGTAGGTGCCTTTACCAATCCATGATTACTCATTTCCTGAAGAGTTGTTTAAGTGAAAATTGTACCACTAACAGTAGCACTTTCACTCCAACAGCCTAACACTTTTCTTATTGTGCCCATCACGCCAAAATGCCAGGTTGATAGAATGGAAAGGGATTATGTGTTGGTAAGAACAGTAGTTGATGTTGCCAGAATTTTCTCTATAACCTTTGGCTTTACAAAATTAACGTGCCCAAGCACTGTGAATTATTTCCTTCTTCCAAAAAAATGAATGCGCTATGAAAATATATGTGAAACTATATGAATGTGAAATTTATGGACAACTATGAATGTAGAGCCCCAATATTCCTTTCCCGGTATTCCTTCCATTTAAGCCCTCATTAAAAGGGGCAGAGTAGAATGAGAGAATGTCACTGTCACTCTGCATGTCCACTTTCCTTGTCACTCCATGCCACCTTATGCAAATGTTCTAATATGCTTCTCTCCTTGATGGAAAAATTTTTTAAATGTCATAATAAACTTTTTCATTTTTCCTGGTCACTTTAAAATAACTTTACATGTATTATTTTCATATAAGGTTGTCTATTGTTTCTATATATTTGAACCAGATATAGGATGATCTATGCCTACAGCTTATAAGCTTTTATTAACTTGATTGATTATGCTCACTTCAAGTTAAAGAAAATGAATGCTGGTGCCCAGGGAAACAAATGAGAGTCTAGTTAAAGAGTGACTTTCTCTTGATAAGGCAAAACTAAAGAATGTCTTATTTACCATCACAAGTGATGGTTGTACAACTTTCTGAACTCATTGAACGGTTTAAAGTCAACTGACTCATTACCTGAAATATGTCCAGCCAGCTATCCTGCCACCTTGAGATAACAGCACAGGGCCTTGTTCTGACTGACTAATCTTTGTGCAACCTACGATACCTGCAGCCTCCTCCAATTATTTCTTACTTATTTCGATGTGAACACTTCATGTTGGGAAGCTTCAGGAAAGGAAGAAATCATGAGGCACATATAGCGAGGCATAAAAGATAAAGGCAGAGTGACGATCTCAGAAATGTGGTACATTGTGTTTAGCATATACAAAGGACAAAGGATCACGAGAATTAAATCATGACAGAACGAGGCAGGAAAAATGTATGCATTTATTCTATGCTGCAAAGAGAGAATGTCCTCTGGCTCATTCTGTGTTTTTAGTGTCCACTCAGCAAACTTTCTCTGTGAGCGTTAAACTCCTATGGGAATCTTGCCAAGGAAGGATTGCGGAATCAGGACTTGGGCATAAAGCACTGATCCATGAATTAAGGGCTTGCATTAAAAACTAGAGTCGTTTTAGAACTATACCTGTAGAAGCTTACAAAGCATAATTGTTTTTTCTTTGTTGACCTAATGGGGATGAGAAGTAGGAGAGAGACAGACAGAGACATAGAGAGAGAACATGTGTGTGGGGGTGGGTTTGTGTGTGTGCATATGTGTTATGGATAAAACCACTGTGCTCAGTAGCTTCGGACTCTATCTTAGCTTTGAAATAACCAGCTATAAACTAGTTAGTTCACTAGCTACTCTGGATAGTTATAACTGACTGGGACAAACGAGAAACAAAAACCTGAAGATAACGTACTGCAGTGTCGACTGTTGGCTATGTCAGTTCTAAATGGGCTTTCCCATCTCTGTCAGGCTTTACTTAACAGGGTAAGGATTCCACTTCGTATTTCAGCCTAAACCACCTAAAAGTGAAGCTTATAAATTTGATTTTCCTGGCATTTTTGAAACCACATTTTAAATTGTCTTGTATCAATAACAATTTTTGAGTGCTGGTGTAATATTCTGGGGACAGTTTAGTCACTGAGGCTCCAAAGATGAACAGAATAAAATTCCTGTCCTGGAAAATCTCCCAATTCTTGAAAAAGAACCGGGAAAGGGGACAAGTGAGGTGGCCTCCCTCACAGCCTGAGACAACACACATCAGATTATTTTATCCAATCAAGAGATATCTATTATTTAGATTTTAGTACATGAGTGTTCAGGAAGTATTTGTTAAATTATCCAATCTAATCTTAGCCACAGATACATCAGCTAATTATCATTGTTCCCATCTTATAAGGTGAGAAAATTGAAATTTAGAGAGTTTCAGATGGCTCACATTAGATCATTTGGTTAAGAAATAAAGGAAATAAATTTCAAACTGAGGGTTTTTTTGTTTGCTTGATTTGTGTCTGTTTTTCTCCAAATGCAGTCAAAGAATGACCTCTGTAACTCCTTGATGGGGTGAGGCTGACAGCTACCGGAGTACGCCCTCACCTTGCCCCTTTATTATGCATAGAGGGATGCCTCAGTTCATGAACAAAGAGGGTACTGATTTAGAAACTCAAGGGAAAAATGAGAGCGTTGAGAATGCATGAAGTCTCAAAGCCATATGGACATGGTTAAATAAGAGGAAGGAAAATATTATACAGTCCATAGAATATTGGAGGAAAGAAGTGTAGACACAGCTAAGATGAAGAGTTATAGAGTAGGGGATGTCAGGTTGTGGTTCTCTATGTGGCCTTAAATTTAGGACAGTTTCTTCTTTTGGAAGTCTGAACTGAGGAAGTTGCAAATCAAGTGAAAGACAGACAGATCTTGTCTTTCTCACATTAGATTTAGACTACTTGCAAAACCAATTTTTCTTAAAGTATATTCAAGAAAAAAACATGAGCTCAGTGAGGATTCTCTCAAATTCCAAATCTTGAAGCCAAGCTACTTGGAATGACAGGAGTTCTCCATCTCATCCATGAGAGCTTCATGCAGAAAGCAAAATGTGGAAGTCTGTGTCTGTAATTGTGTGTGTGTGTGTTTTGCATCCCATTTGTTTTTAAATAATATAATTAAGACCACAGTAAACTGTGTAAACGTATATGTGTGTCTGTGTGGTAGTAGTAGCAGATTTTCAGCAAAAGATCCAAATGATTACTCAAATAATGTAAAAGTCATGGATTCAGAATAAATTTATGATACTTTTAAAATAAATATAACTTTAATTGTTTCCTTTAAAAATATATATTTTATTTAAAATATGATTTCTTTAACATTATGGTGGAAAAATTAAGAAAATTAATTTAAAATATCAATAAAGAGACTAACATATACTGTTTGCTTTGTATCTGACACTGTTCTCAGTGCTTCACATGTAGTGTTCCATTTAATTCTCATCGTAATCCTTTTTTTATTAATGTGGAAATCGAAACACTAACTTGTCCAGATCACACAGCCACCTGAGGGGGATTTGGGACTCACGTACGGCAGTTTGACCGGCTTCCTTAGCTATCCTGCTTTCCAGACTCTCTCAGATCAGAACTCACATACAATTGACTAGGGATAACATTATTAAAATTCCTTTGTATATGGCACAAAAATATTTGGTGACCTGCTTTTAAATGTAAAATCTTCCCAGGTCATTAAATATTGAATACTACTCCAGGAGTGTGTGAGATAGCTGTCAATTTTCGATCAATGCTTAGTCTATTTATTTAGTTTAACCAGCTTAATTTAGGAAACTAATTCATATGGTTCATGATTTAACAACTGGCTGAAAAAAATAGAAAGCTCAGTGGCTATTATTCATGTCCATTACAATCTTAATGACTTCATTAGTAATTTGTCTTCGTAATATAACCTAGATAAATACAACCTACCTGTAAAATTTAGAATGCGGCTTACTATATAGTTTTCATGTATGAGATGCTTAAAAGCTTTTCACTCTATTTGTAGCAACGGTAGTTAGAGAGGTGTGTTAGGAGTGCTTAAGGCTTTGGATTTGGAGAAAGATTAGAAGTCAAATACCAGTTTTGCCACTTACTAGGAGAATGTACTTAGACAAATTATTAAGCTTCAGTACTGTTATCTGTAAATTGGGTGTAATAAAATGTTTACCTCATAGGAGTAGTATGTGAGGATTATATAAGATTACTTGTCCATTTGTTCGACAAATACTTATTGATCCCTATTCTGTGCATATCACTGATCTGGGCCTTATCATTCAGCAGAGAAAATAAAAATTTGTCCACCACTCGTGAAGTTTATACTCTACTGGGGTTAGACAGCTAATAAACACATGAGTATTTAATATTTTATAAATAAAATATAGATAAGGCATATAATACACTTACTAATGTGTACCATGTAGCAAATACAAAATATCATTGGCATCACAAGCAATAATTATTGTTAGTATATTTTCTTAGACATATAAGACCTCTATGTGCTGAAAAAGAAAATGTGATAATTATAACAAAATATGGTAGGAAAGGAAAAATCAGTGATATTCTACTTCTACCTTGCAAAGTATTTAAAATAGAGACATTCTTAAAAGAATACACATTCTTTGGATTTATATATTGTGTATATTTCTTACTTTTTGTTATATGCAGACAAAGCAGAGACTTCTAAACAGAGTTGCTCTGCACGGCAGCCCATCTCTGAGTCAAGCACACACCACACTGAAGTTTTGGTCAGCCTGGTTTACTTAAGAATATCATGTTAATGACACGGAAAAATCATTAATGAAACTCCCCTCCCCAGACCTATCATCAGTTCACCTTTTATACGTGAAATCAACAGCTTGGAAAAGTCAGTGCTGCATATGGAACGGCAGGCTGTCAGCCGCAACAACTCCGCGTGGGGATTTCTTGATTCCATGTTTTCGCAATGCTTGTATGTGGAGCCCAAAAGGAAGGGCTCTGGTGACAAATGTTTATGGAAACCAGAAATTTTATTATTATACAATAATAATCAATGATAAAAAAATGTAAACAGTAAAGATGGGGTGAAAATAAAAGTTCCCATTCTCTCTCTCTGGCTCCTTATATGACTCGAAAATGAAAGATTTAACCTTCAATAGAAATGCCATCTACAAAATGAAAGCTCTGAGTTATTAATGACCAAGTAGCCTAGTAAAAGACATGCTCACCTTAGAAATCTGTTGGCAATTTCTGACATCAATTCCTGCTTTGTGTGTTCAAGGGTAAAGTCCCAATTTTATAAGAGAAAAAGAAAATTACCTTGACAGATTATGTAATTTAAGTTTTTATGAGCATAATTTAAAAATAACTAAGTTCTTTCCATACATCGCTTATAAATCTCATATCAATTTTACAACATGATTTTCTCCACTTAGCAGTGACAAAATTAAGACTTGAGGTTTTAAGTAACGCCCAATGTCATAAAACTTACCAAGTGCGATTGATTTTAAAGCCACATTACATCATCCAAAAACTTCCTTTTCACACTTCCCAAGAACTCATCACTTGTGAGGTCATCTTATTAGCAGTATTTACACAGCACCAAAAGTCAATAGTTCTATCACGTGGGTAGTGAATGTTCATTCATCAGAGTGCTTATAAGATTCTGTATACATGACCAAAGCTGGTTCTGTTGTATTATATTCATAGCTGATAAAAATATTTTCCACGATTTTATTTTTTTCAGAAGATCTTTTGACAAACGTAAAGGCTAAATGATTTCATTTCATGATTACAATGACAATGTGATTGACAGGGAAGAGAGCCACGTGTGAAGGGAGAAGCAAGGCTCTTTTAAATAGACAGCTCCACTTGATGAGCAATTGCCTATGAGCCCCATCCTAGGACATCAAATTTTTATCTCTAGTTCTAGAGGCACAAGATAGGTCAATTTCTTCTAGGACTGCAGATAAACAAGAAGGAGCATTTGATCTTTCTATATTCACCATTTTGTTCACTCATCCATTTATTGAACCGTATTTATTGGTCATATACCACGTATCGGATATTGTCCAAATGCTGACATTTGAGTAGTAAAGAACACATAGTTCTTGCCTGTATGGAACTTAAAATCTAAAGAGAGGATACAGACAATAGACAAAAATTAAATTAAAAATTATATAACAAAATTTTATATAACATTATAGCTCTTAGAAAACACTAAAATAGCATTAATCCCACCCAGTTAAGTGAATGCGTGAACTGAAAAGAGAAGAATATGTGACAGGGAGTGTCAAAGTGCAGTAATAACACTGATATCACTTTTTACAGGATGTGCATTCAAGTATTACAAGAAGTAGGGTATGAATGGCTATGTAATTCTCTATTATATGAAATTTTGCACTTAATTTTTTTTGTTGTAACTCCAGAAAATGAGACTCTATTAGTCTAAAACATGAATAAAGCTGGCTACAGCAATCCCTGACCCACAGTCTGTACTCAATAATTATCCCAACTATGAGATCAGGTTTTCTTCTGTTTGAAGGGAGGAAAACTGTAATGTATCAGAACCCTTTGATTAATCAAAACAAGACTTTTTCCCAAGAGAGGAGAACTAAGGCCTAGGCAAAGTTGTTTAAATAAGAGAAGGACTGGGAAACAGGTAAGTGTAGTCAACTATCACATTAGTTGAGATGGTGCCACGAGTATTACTTGGATAGCTTATAAAACTACGTATTTATCCTATACTGATTTTAAGTTATAATGCAGAATTTCTAGACAAAAGCCATTGTCCTAGGACAATAAGAGAGCAAAATAGTTTATCTATTAGTTCTTTATATTCTTATACTAAATTTAAGCCATTTTAATTCATTTTACAAAATTAATAACAAATCCTGATAAAAACAACTGTAACACTTTGAAATTATTAAATTAACCACCAGGTGGAGCTCCATGAATTGAGTGTATGTAATCAAAAATAGAAAATTCCTTAAATTGGTCAAATTAGGGAAGATTACAACACTTTTCTCCTGAGCAGTTTTTATTAATTTCCTTATTTTCAGTCCTTAGGTAACTTATGAATCATAAGACATGGGCTGTTATTAAAGACAACATGCCAGATTACTTGATTAGCATGAAATGTTTTAGCAAACTGGATTTAAAATCAGTCCTTTAGCTTAAGTAACTTTATAATTTACTAAGAATACATGTTCTATTATATGTAGATAAAATTATGTAACTATAATTGAAATTGAGAACAAATAAGACAATCTATTAAATCTGCCTATTAATCCATTTAGTACTAATTTTTTTCCAATGCTTATTTTTTCCCTATTTGTTTGTATGTGTGTATGTATATGTTTTGCCCCAGATCTGGAAATTAAAAAAGATGAAAAGACATCCAAAGCAGGTAAGGACACTTTGTAAGCTTTACAAAATTATAAACAAGGCTGGTTTTACAATCAGAGCTGGGTAAAGGCTTGAGATGTCTAAAACTGAAAAAATATTGGTGCACGCTCCCCATGTATTTTAAATGCAATCAGCAATAAACTGAAATGTATGCTAAAATTAAAGTAGACTCATTTTCTGGTAGCAGACTTTGGATAAGTTCATCAAAGTGCGGGAACCATTAGCGTATACTGCTCCTTATTTACCTACTGGACAGTTGAACCCTTTTACAAAGTACTAAGGAGACAACTTGAATTTCTGAGGCTCCAGCCAGATCATGACAAATCTCTAAAATTTATCCTTATAATTGCTTGAACCTTATCAAATCACCTATATTCAACCATATTTACCTCAAAAACAGTAGTTTCATATGGTTCAACCTAATAGATTCAACAGTTTTCCTTTCTACTAATTAAATATGTAAAATTTTTTGTAGAGGTAATCCATTGGCTTATTGGCCATTAATTTGAAAGTTGGAATATTTTATAATAGACTTCTTAAAACAGGTTTTGTAAGGAAGAAATTCAAGACATTAGGTGGGTACTCAAGACACGCGTTGAAAGTTAGAAAAAGGAACATCATAGAATAGAGGAAAGTGCCGGAAAAAAAGCTAAAAATCTCAAGGAAAATTCCAATTAATTACAATATTTCTAGGGCTAATCTTATTCCAAATATTTTATATCTATATAAAGATATTTATATTTTTATATCTATATATGCACGAAAGAAGGTTAGATCTATATCTATATCCGTCTGTAAATCTCCGTACAGTGAAAATGATATTACGTACATTAGACATTCATATCATTGGTCTTAAACTATTTGCATATACTCATTTTCACAAATTTTAACCTATATTTAAGTAATTCTTGTTTCACCTTTCTATATATGTGTTAAATATTAACCCACATTATGAAGTCACTTCTCTTGAAAGTACTGCCAACACAGCAAAAGGAATTATCTGTGTTCTCTTATTTTTAATGAAAGAATATAACCATTTTAAGTGACTTTATGTAATCTGAAAGCATGCATTCTCAGGAAGCTAAGTAGAAAAATGAGCAATTTTAAACTGTAAGAAAAAATCATCTAAAAGATAAAATGATATATTGAATCTTCACAACAAAAGTTATAATTGAGTTTTAGATATATCTCAGAAAAGAAAAAACTACTTATAGAAATTGCTCTCTTGTTGTTAGCGCTCTTACTCATGTCTGTGAAAGCTTGCTGATCAGATAAAATGTACATGGTGTCGCCCCTTCCTGTAGGCATAACATTGTATTTTACGCTTTATTTTACTATTTACTATTGGAATATAATAGAAAAAGTAAGATATACATTTTAAGTTTCTTATTATTAGTTTACATTAAATATTTATGTATATTTTTCTCATAATTATTTTTAACTTCCTTAAAGGAAAGGTAAATCAGCATTAATGTCATATTTTATTTAAAAATATAATTAATCAACAATTTATTGAAAACACATGTTATGCTAATATTATTGTCTTGTGTCCAGAATTGTGCTTGGTGATACAAAATTTACAAAGAAGTGAAGAGATTGTTTCCATCCCAAGAGAGTGTAACCAAGGACATAGACATGAACTATTGAAAGATAGCTAAAGACAATTCATTGTACTAGTGAAGAGTGCTCTAGGAGTCCAGAGAGAGAAGCCACCCCTGCAGCCTGTGGCAATCAGTGAAAACTTCAGGGAGATGGTGGGTTGAAGCTGGGGTTTTAGGAATGTGTAACAGCAGCTGAGACAGGGAGATGATATAAAGCATGGTGGAAGCAGTGCTAGCTCTATAGTGGTAAGACATGAATTTGACTCTCTTTGCCACTTGCTAGGTGTGTGATTTATATTACTCAAAGTTTCTGAACTTCAATTTCCTCATCTATTGAATGAATACCGTCATACTCACTTGGCAGTGTTGTTAAAAGAAATGGAGTTGTTGCTTGCTATTTGGTTCAGGCTCAGTAAATGGTAGCTCTATTTAGCAGTTAACCAGAAGCGGGGATGAGCATAACATAAGCAGGAGACAGTGAGGAGAGGACCAAGGACTAAAGGAGATTCCAGGAACCACATAAGGAACAGAAGCTGGCAAGAATGCTGCAGTGGCCACACGAGAGTGGTTCTGGAAATCCAGGAAAGGGAGCCTAGGAGGCCAAAGTAAAAAGTTTGGATGTTTAGCACGTGAATGAAAAGAAAGTGGTATTATGTCTTATAATAGCATGGAGGGTGAAATCCTATAGAAGAATTTTCAATCAAGGATTTGAACCAAGAGCCTTTTATAGTAATCTGAGTATCATAAAACAGAAGTGGGAGAAATTGGTACAGAGACAGAGCAATGAGGAAGTCAATGTTGTTTACTTTCAAGATTATTTATAGCCATGATTAATATTCAGTGTGGAATTATTAGGACTTAAGTTTTTAAAAGTCAGAGAACCTAACAACCCATTGAAAACTACTATCATCTTGTTAACATATATTCTTTCATTTATATAAATACATACATTCTAAAAACACAGTCATACCCTCTGTACTGTATCACTCCTTTTGTAATTGTCGAGCTGTTTCACAGGAAAAGAATAGACATTGATGACACTAGTTACATGTAACTCCAAAGTCTCAAGCATGAAAGGATGGAGAAGATGCTCAGATGTGGAAGTTGCGAAGGAAATGCAGATGGGGTGGATGCTGGTGAGCCATCCTAGAGACACTTGGAAATTGGGAACATTCACTTTGAACCCTCAGACCAGGTTTCATACCCATGAGTTTAGAGGTTTAGGGAAGAAGCCAAAGGAGAACAGAAGTTCTTCAAGAAAAAGGAGCATGGAGAAAGAAGAGGAAAGAATGAAGGGCAGCTTCTTGGAAAAGTAAAAGAACTGATAAACATTAGCCTTACCTGGAAGATCAGGAAATACAGCACATTAGCATCCCAAAGCAGCAACGCTTTCAAGAAAAAGTGGAAACGTCAGCAGTGTTACTGTCTCAGAAAGGTCAAGGGACATGATGACTGAGAAAAAGCCATTATAATTGTCAAAAGGCTGTCATTTTGTGACCTTTTGGAGAGGACTGCAGTAGAGTGGTGGAAGTAGAAACCAGTTTATAGGAATTAACGAGGGAATTTATAAATGATAAGTGGAGGCAGAGCACAAACTACCTTTTCAGGAGTTTGTTGTTAAAGGGAGGCAAAATCTTATATTCCAGCAGGGAGAATCAGTGAAGCACATTTCCTGTTTTCATGTTTGGGAGTGGGAGCAGTATTCCAGGGGGAGGAGGAGCAAGAAATCCAGAGGGAGATGTTAATTAGGAGGGAACTGTTCCACACATGGGAAGCACTGGGAGGCACACGATAGGTGGAGAGAATTAGCTTAATTATGAGGAAGAAAAAATGTTCCCTGAGCTTTGAGGGAATAATGAAAGGATAGATTAAATTAAAGCTGAGTGCATATGAGGGCGCTACTGCTGCCTGATCTTTTCTCCTAAAATCTCTTCTGATAAGGTGACCACTAACATGTTTGCTGCCAAATCCAGGGGATGATTTTCTTGCTTTATGTTATGCTGACCCCTAGACAATATTTGACCATGTTCACCATCTCTTAACTCTAAAAAAAAAATCCTTTCTTTGGCAAAAACTAAACCATTTAACCCACACTGTTAAAAATAAAACAACTAAAGATGACTATGTCTTTAAATACTGGAGCAACATGATAACGATTACTTATTCTTGACATACCATATTATTAGCCACTAAATTTCTACGTTTTTTACTGCCCAATGAAAACTGCAAACAGAATATGCATTTCATTAGGTAATTGGGGAAGAGCTAAGTGTTCTTTGTGGGAAGCAATTGATATTAATTATAAAGGGTAATATAATTAAAAACAAAAAAGACTTGCATAAGGAATAAGCAATAATTTATTTTTCTTATTTATCAAGGAAATTAATATTCATGAACAAAATCTTCACAGTTCTATAAGTGCATTTCTAACTGCATCTAATCAACGTCCTCACATGGCTGTTCTGCTTGCACTTCATTTGGTTTAAAATTGAACTCAATGTCTCTTCCATCATCTTTCTCTTTTGTTCCTTATCTAAAGAAATGGGACTCATGAATCACCATTCAGTTACATTGACTTAAACTTCTGAGTCATTTACAGTTTCTCCTTCTCTTTCAGAACCCAGCATCATAGTAGTTGCCAAGTTATGTGTCTTCCAAATTTATTTTCTCCTCTTTTTTCTCTCCTGGTAAGACCTTAGTTCTAGTTCTCATCATCTCTTGCCTGAACAAATATGCAAATCCATGACTTAATCACCTTGTTTCCATCTCCTCTTCAAAGATCTACCATAAGCTTACCCTAGTCATCTTTTCTAAATGCCTATCTGTAGGGAACAGGGCTGAATTTATTGCCACTACATTGCACTGTCCCCAGTGTATTTCCTCACGTGGTTTCCATTGGTCTAATCCACCACCATCACCCCTCCCACACACATACAGACATTTTAAAAAGATCATCAGTTCTATGTATTTTTGTCTATTCACTGTCTTTTGGATATTTTCCTTTTCCTTCAGGCCTATATCAAAAACATCTTACCTTTTACCTTGCCTCCAATCGTGGCAACTTACTTTCCCACCCACCCCCTGTTTTTTGCCTATAAACACACACCATGAGTGCTCCAGTCCTGGTCTGTTTGCACATGTTTTCCTCTAGTGGATCATATGGTATCATGTTTGTTGAATGGATTTCTCCTACCTTTGCATCTAAGCCCCCGTATTATCTCTGCTGTGAGCTGTGTAGTCTTTAATTTCTGAGACAGAGAATCACTCAAAAGCCACCACAGCCACAACAGGTCGACAAAATTATCCTTATAGAAAAGAAGACATTGGCTGACAATTTTGTTAAAAACTCTGTTTTTGACATGTGTCTTGGCTTTGTGATATAAAACTTGCAGAGGCAGGTTTTTAAATGTGAAAGTTCAGCGGAGGCAGGATGATGTATAGGGAGGAGCTCTAGGACAATGGATATGGAGTGATTTGCAACAACTCACTTAAGTCCTGAGTCTCTCTTTCTTTACTTATAAAATAGGCTTACCACCAACGATGCATTCCATGCCAATCTAACAGACTTATGGTGAGAATCATGTGATATAATGTATGTGAAAGTGCTTTCAAGAGCTATGAAAATAGAAAATTATAAAAGGTTCTCATCTATAACTTTGCTCTTCTAAGTGTGGTCCACAAAACAGCATCACCTCGTTGCTTGTTAGAAATGTAGAATCTTAGGTCCCATTGATAACTACCGAAGAAGACTTTGGACTGTAACAAGATCCTCAAGTCAACAATAGGATGCACGTTAAAATTTGAGAAGTACTATTAGAGATCATAGACATCTATTATTGTTCTTATCTCCAGGAAACAGAAACATCAAGCTTCGCTCTTATGACAAACTTGGCTAATTTAAAGTGGACCTATGTTTTTGAATGGTTGCTAACTAGCAGTGAGGTCCTCACACTTGCTAAGCACTGGTTGACATTTCCATCCACTGGCTCACTTGATGGTGATTTCTGGACTCTGGTCATCCAAGAAATGACTGAAGAAACAAGCATTCCTTTCTACTGAAATAGCATAGGCAAACAGGCACTGGGTGTACCTGTGCCTTCATTTGAGCTTAAAAAGAATAAATAAACCCACATTTTGCTAGATGAATATATACATCAAGGGTAAGCTGTCTTTATATTTGACTAGCTGGCTAACGTATTGACACAACGATGAAGGACTTAGCCAAAGAAAAGCAGTGTACACTCACGCTTATCAGTCATCAAAGATCTTTGGCCCATATTACTTAAAGAAGTTACTTCTAATTGTTTACTCTATTCAATTTTTGTCTGTCATTATGTAAAACAAATACATTGTGATATCCTGCAAGAGAAATATATATAAACTTTATTAACTGGATCTTTTGACAGAATAGATAGATAGAAGAGAAAAAATATATACTCTCTCTCTCTCACAGACACACACACCATTTAAATACAATATATACCTTTAAATTAACCAGCAAGCATTAGATATGCAGAGCTCCTATAAATTGTATAAATAATTAAACCTCAATTTCATTAACTAAACCAAGTTATGGTGAGATCAATGGCTAAGTTTAGCTCACTAAGTATTTATTGAATTCCTACAACATATTAAATACTTTGCTAGATTTTAGGGATATAAAGATAAATAACACGCTCTCAAGAAACATATTGTATCAAGGCAAAGATCATTAAATAAAGAGCTAATATTAACAGAAAAGAAATAAGTAATTAAAATCAATCAAACAAACAAGAAAACGTTGTACAAAGCATGCTTTGTGAACACAGGAAAGTTCTATTTCTCCGGCCTATTGGTTCAGGGAGAAATTCTCAAAGGAGAGGATACAGGAGTAGTCTCAAAGGATAAGCAAAGGTTAGCCAGGTGAGGAAAGCCTGGGCAGGGGGGGTGCAGACAGAGAGATTAGCACAAGCCACAGCACAGGTGGGAACCAGTGAGGAACACCGAGGATTTATTTCACCTTCCTTCAGCATCAAATGTGGGTGGAACATAGAAGTAGGTGGGGCTTGAGAGGAACAGCACAGAAAGCATGGCTTCCCCAGTAAGGGTTAGGTCCTTTTTCCTGAAGGAAATTGGGAACATGTGAAAGCAAAATGAGATACAACTAAATTAGACATTAGAGTTACTCATTCTGGCTAATCACAGAGATTGAAGATAAAGAGGATGCCAGCAGTTTCCAGAAATCAGTTTTCTGGAGGATGAGACTATCACACTGATACCTCTAGAGTTATTTGAAGACCTTTCTAGAGCATTAGTAGGAAGGGAAAGAAAAGAGTTGCTAGAGAAGTATTTAGGAAGTAAAATTACCACATTTTGGGGGTGGAGTGGGCTGAGAAAAGTTCAGCATGATTTCCAGGTCTGTCTTGGAATAATATGTGGACAGTAATATCATTTACTGTGATTAGAATTTGCAAAAGTGGAGATTTAGAAAAAGGAAGCTATATCTATTATGTAAATTTCTGACATATTTACCATACAAATTTTTGTTGAGCAGTTATTTTATGCTAGGTGAAATGGTCAACGCAAACATACATTCGTAAACACAGTCAGGTTCCTGTCCTCCTAGAACTTATAAACTAATTGGGGTAGCGGCAGGGGAGAGACATGTTGAATTAGAGGTACCTATCTGTGGGATGTGCCTTTGGGTATGTGTATCAGGCACCTGGTGAGATAACACAGCAGTAGATTTCAAAGTTCCCAGCAAAGACATGCTGACTTAGAAGATGAGAGTTACTGATGTCTACCAAGGGGAGTGGGATGAGGCAGAAGGACCAAGGAGTGAGCAAGCAAACCAAAAAGAACACGAATGTTTAAGGAGTGGATAGAGGAGAAGGAGACCCCGAAGGAGTTAAAAAAAAATGAAAAAGTGAAGGGTAATTGTCTTAGAAGCTAAAGCTGTTGTCTCGGAAACCGAAGAGGAAAGAATTTCAAGGAGGAGGAAGCTGTCAAAGTGTCAAATGTAGCAGAAATTTTCAGTAAGATGGAGCCTGAAAAGTACTCATTGAAATGTGTAATAGTGAGTCATCGATGATCTTAGGAGCAGTTTCAGTGGAGCCAAAGGGGAGGAAAACCAAATTACTATAGTTTGAAGCATTTCACTGGAGGTCAGCAATTGGGGCCAGAAAATATACATTGTTTACTTTATGTACATTGTAGGCTATTATTTTAAAATCTTGTCTGAGAAAGGCAAAAGAGAATGTATTTGGTTAGGAAAACAGCATGGCAGAGTGAAAAGAGAGGGAGATGTGACAGAGAAACTGTAGTTTAAAGGGTTCTATCAAACAGAGATATAACAGCGATCGTCTTTACAATTTTACAGGGTTACGGTACCTATAAAAGGCAATAATGCATGGAAAAATGCTGAAAACTAAAGCACACGCTAATTTCATTGGGAAAGACCTGAGAGATACAGGGTTTATGTTTATAACACCATGAGAATTTCATTTTTTTAATTACCAGCGAGATCAAACCATTTCCTTTCCAACATAGATCTCCTCCTTTGCTACTTAAGTTTACTTATGTAATATTTCCCCAGGTTCATATGATACCACTTTTAATTTTTCTCTTGAAATAAGTTTTTCTTCCTTTAAAAAAACCATATAATTTTTTAATTATATGGTCAATAATATTGCTGTAGAGTTTTTCTTTTTAATTGTAGAGGGGGAATGATGTCGTGCAGTATAAATAAGCTATTTCTGCACTTGTATTTTGCAAAGCGTTTTGCATAGAAGACTAGTTATAATTATTGGAACATGAAAGAGTTTTGAGGTTAAACAAGTCTGGAAAAAGCTCTTGGAATTCATCATACATATGAACACGTTAGGGAAGTCTGACAGTAAAGAAACCAGCTGAACTTTTTTTCACTCTCTGTTTCTCAGTTTGTTCAACCATGATATCTTTTCTGTAATATAATAGCAACGTTTAGCTGAACACATTGTGAAAAATGATGTTTTACACCTGGTTACCTAAAAGATTTGGAGAAGCAGGTGAGCAAAGATAATAGAATTTTTAAAAAACTAGTGACAACTTATATTAAAAAAAAGAAAAACTAAATGAGAAAGACTAGAAACAATGTTCAAGTGTGTTGCAATTAGAACAATAAAGATATGCTAACATGTATAATAAATTGATACCCAGACATTGCTATCTCAAAATTTTATTTTACTTTTTCCCATAAACAAGAAGACGGAAAATTCTACTGTAAATTCTTTGGGAGGGGGCACCTTTTCTTTCAGGATAGAAAATGTATTAAAATTATGCTGAAGTGGAAAATTGAGTAAGTGCCAGTGGTGATAAATACTTCATAAGTATCCCTACAGACAGCCATGTAAATCTTTGAGGCAGCAGGTCAACCACCATTTGTATCATAGACTAACGTTTGTTGAGTAGCTACTAGGTATATGTCATTATAATATGGCACGTTTACCACCACAAAGAAACTTACAATGCATCAAGAAAATTGAAACAATTTTTAATATGTTAGTTGAATGCCTACTAATCCAAATCCTGGCAAATGAAAAAACAACTAATATTGTGGAGCAATTAATCAGTTAATCAAGAGGATTTATTCACATATATACAGAAGATAATTTGACCTCATACTGATCTTGTGATTTAGGTTCCATTATCTTGCCCAAGTTACAAGTGCTAACATAAAGATCAAATGCATCCCCAGGTTACAAAATTCATAGACAGGATGACTTGGCTTTTTTCAACATATCAGTGACTCCTTTCACATACTCAATTTGATTTCTAAGGCAGTGAGTGACAGACTTACAATATCACATGTTGTCCTTTTCCACTTCAAGATAACCTAAAATATAGCGTACCTCCCTCCTGCCAACATATCCTGGATATAGTTTACTGCCAAATTCAGAATCTCCAATATACTGTTACCATTTTATTCTCAGAATATTATAGAGATGATGGGGGGTGAGGGTGGGTGGAGAACAAAAAAGAAGTTGGAGTGGTGGTATGCCTATTTTGAATTGGAAGCCTAAAGTAATCCTTAGATAACAGATCTAACTGATATTACTAAGAAAGCAGGGCAGTAGACTATATGTTCCTTAGGGCAGGGATATTTGTTGGTTTATTTCATGCATTTCCTGTGCCTAAAACAGTTCCTGACACATAGTAAGAGCTCAGTAAATGTTTTTGAGTGAACAAATGTAGGAAGAGGTTAGTTATGTAGTCACACGGGTCTGGAAGCCTATTTCCTAATTTGTTAAATGGAGAAATTGATCACAGGAGGGTTACTGTAAATGTTACAATATTTCATTTAAAAGGCTTAGCATGGTTCTGGGCACAAAATAAACATTTAATATGTTAGCTATAAATCATACTAATAAGTCCATGAGAAAACAACTTTCCAGAATTAAAATTTGGTACAGTAATTCAAATCTGAAAGACACAATCATTGGCCATTTGGCTTACAGAAATGAAAGCAATTTTTGTTTTATGGAAAAAAGATACAACCCTTTTCATGCTTAATCTTTGAATGTTAACCAGTATGTGCTAAAATCTCTAATTTTTAACGGTGACTTCACTACTGTAGTCTTGAAAATTTTTCTTATTAAATTTATCTTCTAGAGATCGAGAGACAATATTTCTTAGTCAATTCAATCAGTCAAGCCCAGTCCCATTAGTAGCTTTTGAATCAGTCTATGACATGTGCAATTTTTCTTAGCTGGTTGAAAGAAGAGACCCATGCTTTGCAGATCCTAGGAAAGTTCTCTCTATTAAGAGAAAAAGGAAGAATAAAGATGGCTTCGTTTAAAATTATTAACCTCTACTTATACATTGGTGTAAACAAGGAGTTTTTAGCCACTATTTAGATATTTCTTCAATAGTATACGTTTCAGAAAGTCGTAATTTTTAATTTTCTGGCTTTCCTCAGAATGGCTTTCTTCCTTCTGTGGCTTATGGGAATCAAAAATGTTCCTTTTTGTCCTTTTAGTAAAATTTTCACTGAAAGTCCTCCTTCCCAATTTCAATCCAATCTGAAAACTAGTTGAGGAAAGTGGTAGCAATGAGATTTGAATTGAATTTCAGATGGCAAAAGTAATTCATTAGAGAAGGCTTTGTTACTTGCCACAGAGGAAGTTGACAGTCTGCCTCCTTTAAATTAAAAGAAAAACTCAGAAGCTTTTTAGACATTTGCTTTTTAAGAAGTCAACTCTATTAAAAACATTTCTGTTTCCAGGCTAATTTGTGTTACTCTGATAGGATATTATGAAATTTACAAGAACCCAGTTTTCCCCCATGTTAACGTATTGCTTAGTTTATATCATCTTTGGTATTTTAAAACATGCTAGTTTTATTCATTATTTGAATCTATTCTCCTTCTCCTTTTTTTTCTTTTTCCTGTGACTAAACATGCTTTCATACTATTGTAACACTCAATATATCATCCAGTTTTTAAAACAGTGTTCTTAGCTCAAAGGCTCATTTCTGCTTTTCAATTCTGTAGTTAAACATAACAATACTTGTATATGGAAATAATTCTGAAGCCTGTGATGAAGCTTTTCACACTTGTGAGAAGCTTAAAAGAGGATTGCTAATCAATAATTTAATCACATTCCTGAGCAAAATGTTTCAGATGCCTCTTGTGGACAAACATAAGGAATCTTTCCTTTTCTTTCATGTGTTGTTCAAATTTAGCTCTCAATATCACAAAATATCTTAAGAATGAAAATGGGACTATTGATTTGGGTGTAGCAGAAAAGAAAAGAAATAACATTAACTACCGTCTCTTCTAATTCTCACATCTCTGGTTTCAGAACGGAATTTTCTCAAGCTCAGGAACTCAGATTGTTGTGACCGACAACAAACATGGTGGAAATAGTGGTTCCTTTGGGGCCATGCCTGACTGCTTTAGACAAGCCCATCAAAGTTCAGACATTTTACTGTGCCTTCTCCTCACAGATCCTCCATCCCCACCCCATGCCCTTTCCAATGCCCTAACCTTTAAAATAAGGATTGAATCTCACTGGGCTTACATCATAGTGGGGGCTCATTTCTTATTGTTTCATTTTTGCCTAAGACCCATCTAAAGGATCAGGATGTGATGCAGAGGTGTGTAAGGTAATATAGTTTAGTAAATCTTAATGATTAAAACATGCTTGTGCAGGTGGTGCTAATCAATTGAAAATGATTTCCAATGCATTTTATATTTTCAGCCAAAACTACTCAGTAGTCACGCCTGAATATGGAAAAATTTTCTCCTTTTCTTAGGTGAAATAACCATAATAAAAATTAATAAGAACTCCCTCATACACAATCTTTCACAAGTCTTATTTTCACATATCCCAAAGCAAGGTGATCACAACACAATTTTGAAGAATCTCTTATGTAGAGAAAAAAATGGAAGATTTCTGTTAACGATCTGTTTTAGTGAAGGACCAGAAAGTTAAAAGAACTCTCTCTTTTTTGCTACTTCTTCCCAAATATTTTATTGGTATCTTTGATGAGTCATTAGTAGGAGTGTATTTAGAGTGTGTGTCTCAATAGAGCAACTCTCTATATATAGAGTTGTCACTTGTTCATTAAAGACAATTATTGTTAGGTATGTCTAAGACAACGTACAAGTACTAAGAATACAAAGATAGTAGTCTCCATCTCTGCCTAGTGAATTTCACAATTTATTTGAGGAAGACAAATGAGTAAATAATTACCAAGTATTGCAAATAATTACAATATACAGGGACAATGGCTTATATAGGATGCTAAGTGCAGATTAGGGGCCTCTAACCCATGCTGGAAAGAGGTCAAGAAAAGCTTCCTGAGAGAAAACAGCTGAGCTGAGTCTTAACGAATCAGCATGGTATGCTTGAAGGTGGCAAGAAGGGAGAAAGGACATCAGGTGAGAAAGGAAATGGGGGAATGATATTGATACATTTGAGGTCATAATGGAGGCAGAAACTGCAGAGGAAAAGAACAAGTGGAAGTACACTAAAGATGTATTTAGGAAATGTAATCAACAGGACTCTGGACAACTGAGTAGGGAGGGCAAAGCATGGAGAAGAACGTTGGATGACTTCCAGTCTCCTGGTTGGAATTGTAGGTGGAATGTCATATCATTTACCAATTCATGGAATATATTTGCAAGAGAGAATAACAGATGATGAGTTCAATTTTGGATTTATTAAGCTTGAATTTCCTGTGGTATATTCATTTTTGTTTAGAAAGATATGTGGGTTAGTAGTTGAGTAAGCCTGTTTATCCCTTCATAGTTTATTCTTCCCCTACTTTTCAAATAATATGTGTGATGTCTGGAATTGATATTCTTTTCCATTGCCTTTGAAAGAGATGTTCCTAGCATGGCACTTCAACCAAATCTAATTTCTACAACTGTCACCAGAATTAAATTCATCAATAAGAGTTCAGTTTCAATTAGTAGGTAAGCCTAATAGGCTAAATATTTTTGGCAGACTAAAGTACTTAGCGTGTACTAAATCCTGAGTCAATGCCTGCTGAATGAATGATTGAATAGTTGAATAATCATGGTGTGATGTCAGTACTATATTAAGTTCCATACAAAAAAAAAGACTACAAAGTAATGATTCTAACTAATCTCCTCTATTTTTCTGTTGGTTCTATATTAACTTCCTCTAACTTCTCATACCTGATCATGGTGCAAAGAAACATTTGCTGCTAAACAGTTCATCAATATCATTTTAAACACCTTTGAACATCAAGGATTTGCACTCAAATCGAAGTAAAATACAACTGCCTAAGAGGGATCGTGAGAAGAGAATGGTCAAAGGTAGCATACTGGAATAACTAAAAAGATTCCATAGAAATTTACTGAAGTAAGTCTCAAGAAATTTAACAAAATAATCCGTGCCTAGAAAATTTAGCACAATATAAAGCCAATGAAGATGAAAAAGTCATTTCTGTATGCAGATTTCACTAGGTTCATGTATCTAGGAGGCCACATAACCACAGACCCTAATACAGTAAACCTGAAAAAATTTTCTAAATATTTTCTCAATATACTGCCAAGTATTACTGCTTATAAAATTATGGGACACCTATCTATCCTAAAATAAAATAAAAGTTTTCCCAGAAATTTAGTTCCAATTGTCAGACGCAATTCTTGCTTACCAAATGGCTTTTAGAAGACTAGTGGGCACGCTGGCCCTGTGGCCCAGTGGTTAAGCTCTGTGCTCAGCTTCAGCAGTGCAGGTTGGGTTCCTGGCATGGACCTACACCACTTGTCGGCAGCCACACAATTTTCAAAGCTTTAATTGTAATTTCTTTCCCTGATTTTCAGGACTACATAAGTAGTGCTAATCCTCATATAATTCTCCATTAAATCTCTAAAAATATGTTTGTGAATATTAGGTAAATAATAATATATTTTTGTTTCAACCAAGTACTTTATACCACACATTTGATAAATGAGACTATGTCTGTATGTGAATATCTCTCTAGGAAAAAGAACATTTGTTTACTCAAATTCATATACAAATCAGAAAGCATTTCCTTTTGGAGTTTTATAATGTATTTTATATGTTTAACGTTTACAGTTCTTCCATTTTAATTTTGATAATTAAAAGATGAGAAAACCTCATAAAACATATAGCTGAGTAACAATGGCTTCTAGTAAAATGTAATAAGATTTCCGAACTGACTCAGGCAACCCATAAAAGTCCTTATGATATTTTCTTGTCTCCCTCAAATGGCTTGCTTATTCAATATATAAGGTACAAATTTTAGATATTAATCTTCAAGTCAATTTAAAAGGTAAAATGCCTGTTAGATAGCTCTTTCTGGCTGAAATGTATATCCACAGCAGAGTCAACTTCTGCTCTGTACTAAAAAGCTGTGTAAATAGATATATTATATCTAGAACAGACTCACTCATCTTAAAAACAAGGTTTGTTAATCTGCCCTTAGATTTAAACATTCTTCCTTAGCAGAAAATCTATCAGGAATTGAGTAAACAGACTTCTTAAAGAACAATAAACTCAAGAGGAATTAATGCTGCAACATTTTTAAATGATTTATTATTTAGACTTAAATTAATATTTAACATAAATATATCATTTTAGACCTGGATGAGATCTTGGAAATCATGTAATCTAACTTTCTCCATTTCTTTTCTTTTTGGAAAAGAAGAACCAAACAAGTTAAATGGCCATGCATGGTTCCACAGCAAATGAGTGTCCAAGTGAGAACCAGACCCAACCCTTAAGATCTCTTATCTATTGCTTATCCCAACATACTACACAATAAGTAGTTTCTGCCTATATTGGGTCAAGATTTTCTTTTGTTTTTAAAAATTGTTTGTTAGTGTTATTATAATTATTATCATTATTTTGGTGAGGATGATTGTCCCTGAGCTAACATCTGTGCCAATCTTCCTCTATTTTCTATGCGGGATACTGCCACAGCATGGCTTGAAAGTTGTGCATAGGTCTGCACCCAGGATCCGAACCTGTGAACCCTGGGCCACCAAAGCAGAGTGTGTGAACTTAGCCACTATGTCACGAAGCCAGCTCAAAGATTTTATTATTTTTTGTCAGATGTTACTTTCAAAATTTCTTTAGTATATATAGATGTAGACAGGCTATTTGTTCTTTCATATACTTAATTTTAAACTGCTATGATTTTTGTCTTTTGTGTGTCCAATATTTTAGAATATTTTTTACTGTCAACTTTTTTACTTCTTTTTTTAATTCATTGAATATGACCATTTAATTTTTTAACAGTCTATGCAAGGTAGGGGTAGAAATGGCAAATATTACATTGATATTTTATTTGTTTTTAATACAATTCAAGAAACTTAGGAAGTATAAAAGCTATAATAAAAATGTAAAAAACTAAAATCTCTATAAATAAAATAAACAAATATATGTATGTACATATGTATGTAGATACTTGTTATATTGCTATTTACTATTCAAAACATTTTGTGATATGGAGCCGATTACTATCTCCATGAGAACATCAAAGTTACAATGATTTGGTTTCCTTCGTAAAAATAATTCTTGTGTGATATGAATTTGATTTCACATCACATACTTTAGGGATCTCAATCACAAACATCTGAATAGAATATTCAGAATATTACTGTCATCTATATTGAAAAGTTGACACAGTATAATCAACACAACCATGTTCTGTTTTTAGCTTTATCCATTTATGTCTCAGTAGATTGAAAGCTTTCTCTCTGATTCTAATTAAGCCTTATTTGCTGAAATATGACATACACAATTAGCTGGAACTCAGAACTGTGAAAAATAACCATAGCTTTTTGTTAGTGAATGCTGCTAACAAATGCAGCCATGGTTATCAAACAGTGGATCTGGAAATTCAAATGTGTCAGATACACCTGGAGGGCTGGGTCCACCCCTAGAGTTTGTGATTCTGGAGGTCAGGGGTGGGGCTAAGAATTTACATTTCTAGTAAGTTCCCTGGTGATGCTGTTGCTGGAGAACCACTGCCTTACAGAATTCTCCTCCAACAAAGAATCCAGATTTGTCCTTACATGTATTGCTGCCTAAATGTGGACTTTAGACCATGTATAGACAGATATACGCATGCACTTTATTCATTCAAATATCTGTAGTTGTGTTTGCCTGTGAAGTTTCATCAGATTTTAAACTGGTACAAAGTCCTCTCATAATTGAATATGTGAGATCATGGAACTGGGAATGTAAAAGAGCTAAAGAATACTTAGCAACAGTGCCAGAATTTCTAGTGTCTGTCCTCTCAGAGACATCAATCTGAACAGTTATCTCTGCACAAAAATACCTTCATAAGGGCTAAAGATTCCAGGCAAGGGGTTACAGCACCTTGTGAAGCACGAAATAAGAAAAGACACGCCGAGGAGCAGAGAAAGATAGATTCACATCTATCTTTGCAGCCCAATGCAGAAAGAAACACCCTCCCTGTGGGAGAAGAGAGAAGTGAGCACCCTACTTCAGTGCAGACCCCAGTGCTGGCTGTCCCAGCACCAGGCTGACTCCTGAGGCCCTAGGTGCCTCCCATGGTACCAGGGTCCTGGAGAGTTCTTATGAATCCAGGCCCCCAGCCCACGCTGGCACCAGCGGGCTCCCACAGCCTCAAGGCAGCAACTGTGACATCAAATTTTCAGTAAATTCCCATGAACTCAGGCTTGTGGCTCATCCTAACACCAGCCAGCTCCCACAGACTCCTGGCACCTACACCAGACTCCTGGCACCTGCCCCAGCATCAGGCCGGCACCCATAGCCCCAGGCTCTAGGCAGGCTTCCACAGCCCAAGACCCTCAGCCTGATCCAGAGCTGGGCTAGACCCAATGGCCCCAGGCTCCACATGGGTTCCTGTGAACGCAAGTTCCTGATCTGCATCAGCACTGGTTGAACCTGGTCGCCTTCTGATTTCTGTCTTTCAGGCTGGCTCCCACAAACCCAGGCTCCCAGCCTGCCCCAGCACCAGGCTGGTCCCCACAGACCAACCTCTAGGCCACCCCCTGGGAGCCCCAGCCTATACTCGTTCCCACAGACCCAGGCTGTTGGCCTGCCACAGCACCAGGTCGGCTCCATGGCCCCAGCCTCTAGGCTGGCTTCTGTGAAACCAGACTCTTGGATGATCCTACCACTAAGCCAGGCCCTAGGACTCAGATTCCAGGCTCACCCTGTGGTCCCTGGCACCCAGTCAGCCCCCATGGACCTGGGCTCCAGGCCCAGCCTGTGAACCCAGGCATCAGGCTATTCCCAGGGACCCAAGCACAAGGTCTGCCTGCCTGCTGACCCAAGCAGCAGATCTGCCTGCCCAAGGACTCCAGTAGCAAGTCCACCCACAGACACCACCAGATGGCACACCCAGAATCCCTGGATGCGCTGACTGTTGAAAAGCTTTGCCTTCTGATGCTGGTCTGTAAAGACTGGAAGAAGTGTCTACTTGCTCAAATATGCAGATACCAATGTAGAAAAACAAGGATCATGAATAATCAAAGAAATATGACACCACCAAAGAAAACTAATAAAGCTCCATTGACTAACCTTAAAGAAATGGAGATCTATAAACTGTCTGACAAAGAATTCAGAATAATCTTATTAAAGAAATTCAGTGAACTGAAAGAAATACAGAGAGACAACTAAATGAAAGTAGGAAAACAATGCATAAACAAAATGAGAAGTTCAAGAAAGAAATAGGAATCACTAAAAAAATAAACACAAGTTCTAGAGTTGAAGAATACCGTGACAAAACTGAAGAATTCAATACAGAGCTTCAATAACAAACTTGATCAAACAGAAGAAAGACTTGGTCAATTAGAAAACAGGTCATTTGTAATCATCTGGTCAGGGGAGCAAAAAGAAAAAACAACGAAAAAGAGTGAAGAAAGTCTATGTGAATTATGGAATACTGTTAAAAGAAACAATCTACACCTTACTGGAGTCCCAGAAGGAGAAGAGAGGTAGAAAGAAGCTGAAAGCTTATTTAAGGAAATAATGGGTTAGAACATTTCAAATCGGAGGAGAGATTTAGACATCCAAGTTCATGAAGCTAATAGGTTACCCCAAAATCTCAATGAAAAATGAGATTCTCCAGGACACATTATAATAAAACTGTCTAAACTCAGACAAAGAGAATTTTAAAAGCAGAAAAAGAAGAACAGATTTCTTACCTATAAGAGAACCCCCATAAGTCTATCAGCAGATTGCTCAGCAGAAACCTTGTAGGCCAAGAGAAAGTAGGATAATATACTCAGAGTGCTGAAAGAAAAAAATTGCCACCCAAGAATACTTTATCTGGCAAAGTTGTCTTTCAGAAATGAAGAGAAGATAAAAACTTTCTCAAACAAACTGAAGGAGCTCATCACCACAGTACCTGTCTTACAAGAAATGCTAAATGTAACTTTCCAAGCTGAAGTTAAAGGCTTCTAATTAGTAACATGAAAACATATGAAAATATAAAACATGCTGGTAAAGGTAAGTATTAGTCAAGTTCAGAATACTCTAATACTGTAAAATAGCGGTGTGCTTATCACTTAATTATAGTATAAAGCTCAAAGGACAAAAGTATTACAATAACTATAGCTGCAATAAGTTTCTAATAGATAAACAATATAAAAAGAGCTAAACTATGACAACAAAAACATAAAATATGAAAGTGGGGGAATAAAAGAGTAGAGTTTTTATAGGCAATCACAGTTAGGATGTTATCACTTTTAAAAAGACTGTCATATTTATAAGATATTTTATGTAAGCCTCATGGCAACCACAAAGCAAAACACTACAGTAAATATCCAAAAGATAAGAAGAAGGCAATCAAAGCATACCACTATGGAAAACCACAATTCACAAAGAAAGACAGCAAGAGAGAAAGAAGGGAACAAGGAAACTATAAAAAAGACAGAAAACAACAATATGGCATTAGTAAGTCCCTACATATCAATAATTGCTTTAAATCGATTAAATTCTACATTCAAAATGCATAGAGTAGGCCAGCCAGGTGGCACAGCAGTTGTGTACATGTTCCACTTCAGCGGCCCGAGGTTCACCTATGCACCACTTATCAAGCCATGCTGTGGCAGGCATGCCATATATAAAAAAAGAGAGGAAGATGGGCATAGATGTTAGTTCAGGGCCAATCTTCATCAGCAAAAAGAGGAGGATTGGCAGCAGATGTTAGCTCAGGGTTAATCTTCCTAAAAAAGAAAAAAGAAAGCAAAATATATCTTGAAACAAATGAATATGGAAGCACACATACCAAAACTTATGGGATGCAGCAGTTCTAAGAAGGAAGTTTATAGCAATAAATGCCTACATTAAGACAAAAGAGAGATCACAAATAAACAATCTAACTTTAAACTCAAGAAATTAGAAAAAGAGGAACAAACTAACCCCAAATCTAGCAGAAGGAAAGAAATAATAAAGATTAGAGCAGAAATAAACAAAATAGAGAATAGGAAAACAATAGAAAAGATTAATAAGACTAAGAGTTGATTCTTTGATAAGATAAACAAAACTGACAAAACCTTAGCTGGACTAACCAAGAAAAAAAGAAAGAGGACCTACATAAGTAAAATTATAAATGAAAGAGCAGACCTTGCTCTAATACCCCAGAAATACAAAGGATCTTATGAGACTATTATGAATAATTATACATCAACAAATTGGACAACCTAGGAGAACTGGATAAACACATAGAAACGTACAACAAACAAGACTGAATCATGAGGAAATAGGAAATCTGAACAGACCAATAACAAGTAAGAAGATTGAATCAGTAATCAAAAACCTCTCAACAGGGGCTGGCCCCATGGTGTAGTGATTAAGTTCGGCACACTCTGCTTCAGTGACCCTGGATCACAGGTTTGTATCCTGGGCGTGGACCTACATCATTCATCAGCCATGCTGTGGTGGTGACCCACATACAAAATAGAGGAAGATTGGCACAGATGTTAACTCAGGGCTAATTTTCCTCAGCAAAAATAAATAAATAAATAAAATTCAAAAATTAAAAAAAATATATTAAAAACCTCCCAACAAAGAGAAGCTCAGGACCAGATGCTTTTACTAGTGAACTCTACCAAACATTTAAAGAAGACTTAATGACAGTCCTTCTCAAACTCTTCAGAAATTTGAGAGGAGGAAAAACTTCCAAACTCACCTTACAGGGTCAGCATTACTCTGATACCAAAATCAGATAAGAGCACTACAAGAAAGAAAACTATAGGCCAATATCACAGATGAATATAGATACAGATATTCTCAACAAAAACTAGCAAACTGAATTCAATAGCATATTAAAAAGCTTATACACTATGATCAAATGGGATTTATCCCTTGGATGCAGAATAGTTCAACATACACAAATAAATAAATGTGATACACCATATTAATTGAATGAAAAATAAAAATTGTGGGATTATATTAATAGATGCAGAAAAAACATTTGACAAAATTCAACATCTTTTCATGATAAAAACTCTCAACAAATTGGGTATAGAAGGAATTTAACCCAACATAATAAAAGTCATATTTGAAAAACCCACAGTTCACATCATACTCACTGGTAAAAGGTGGAAAGCTTTCTTGCTAAGATCTGGAACAAGACAAGGATGCCCACACTCATTACTTTATTCAAAGTAGTGATGGAAGTCCTAACTAAAGCAATTAGTGAACAAAAAGAAATAAAAGTCATCCAAATCATAAATGAAGAACTAAAATTGTCTCTGTTAGTAAATGATATGATCTAATATATAGAAAAATGCTGAAGGCTCCACCGAAAAACTGTGAAAATTAATAAATGAATTCTGTAAAGTTACAGGATAAAAATCATCGTGCAAAAATTCGTTGCATTTCTATACACTAATAATGAACTGTATGAAAAAGAAATAATGAAAACAATTCCGTTTGCAATAACATCAAAAATAAAATTCTTAGGAATGATTTTAAACAAGGAGGTGAAAGATTTATACACTGAAAATTACAAGACATGGGTGAAAGAAATTAAAGTCACAGATACATGGACAGGTATCCCATATGCATGAATTGGAAGAATTAATATTGTAAAATGTACATACTACCCAAAGTCATTTACAGGTTCAATGCAATCCCTATCAAAATTTCAATGGAAGTTTTTACAGAAATAGAACAAATTATCCTAAATTCATGTGGAATCACAAAAGACTCCAAATAGCCAGAGCAATCCTGATAAAGACCAAAGCTGGAGGCATTATACATCCTAATTTCAAACTTTATAACAAAGCTATAGTAATCAAAACAGTATGGTACTGGCATAAAAACAGACACAGAGACTAATGGAACAGAATTGAGAGGTCAGAAATAAACCCATGCATGTACAGTCCACTAATATTTGACAAAGAAGTCAAGAACTCCCAATGGAAAAGAATAGTCTCTTCAATTAATGGTGTTGGGAAAACTGGATATTCACATGCAAAATAATTAAATTGGACTTCTATCTTACACTACTCATAAAAATTAACTACAAATGCATTAAAGACTTAAATGTAAGATCTGAAACCGTAAAACTCCTAGAAGAAAACATAGGAAAAAAGCTCCTTAAAATTGGTCTTGGCAATGATTTTTTGGATATGATATCAATAGCACAAATAACAAAAGCAAAAATAGATAAGTGGGATTACATCAAACTAAAAAACTTCTGAACATCAAAGGAAATAATCAGTGAATGAAAAGACATCATATGGAATGGGAGAAAATATTTGCAAATCATCTATCTGATAAGGGGTTACTATCCAAAATATATAAAGAACTCATATAACTCTATAGTGAAAACCAAATCATCTAATTAAATGTGAAGAAAAAATAAACAGACATTTTTACAAAGAAGATATACAAATGGGCAACTGGTATATGAAAAGATGCTCATCATCACTAATCATCAGGGAAATGCACATCACAAGCACTATAAGATATCACCCATTAGAATGGCTGTTTTCAAAAACACAGGATATGTGTTGGTGAGGATGTGGAGAAAAGGAAATTCTTGTGCCCTGTTGGTAGGAATGTAAATTGGAACATACACTATGGAATATAGTATGGAGGTTACTTAACAATTAAAATAGAACTACTATATAATCCAGCAATCCCACTTCTGGGTATATACCTGAAGGGAAGGAAATCACTATTATCTCAAAGAGATGTTTGCACCCCATATTTATTGCAACATTATTCACAATAGCCAAAACATGTAAACAACTGACATGTCCATCAGTTGATGAGTGGATAAAGAAAATGTTGTATACATATACAATGGAATATTCATCCACAAGAAAGACGGAAAGCCTGCCTTTTGTGACTATGTGGATGGATCTTGAGGGCATTATACTGAGTGAAATAAATTGGAGAGAGCAAGGCAAACGCTGTATGTTCTCACTTAAATGTGGAATCTGAAAAGCCAAACTCATAGAAGTAGAGCATTACATGGTGGTTGCTAGGGATTTGGGCATGTGGAAATTGGGGTGATATTGGGTCAAAGGGTACAAACTTCCAACTATGAGATGAATAATTTCTGGGGATCTTGTGTACAGCATGGTGAGTATAGTTAATAATACTATATTATAAATTTCAAAGTTGCTAAGAAAGTAAATCTTAGATGTTATCACCACATACAAAAAAGATAAAATATGTGAGGTGATGGATGTGTTAGCTAACCTTAGTGTGGTAATCATTTCGAATAGATGTGTGTATGAAATCAAGTTGTATACCTTAAGCTTACATATATCTCAATTATATCTCAATAAAGCTGGAAAAACAGGGATATTTAGATTTTAGTGGTGAGATTTCACTATCAGAAGCTCTTAGCACTCCTCTTTCTGTGCTTCTTATCCAGATTATCAAGTCGTTAAAAAATCAGCCTTATATGCAGTGTATCTTGGCAGGTGTTGACTTTATCCCTCTAGACAATAGTTCTCACTCTTAAGAGTCATCAGAATCACCTGAGAAAGCTGTTGAAAGACAAATTGCTAGGCCCCACCCCCAAAGTTTCTGATCTGGTAGGTCTGGGGTGAAGCCCAAGAATGTGTTTCCAACAACTTCCCAGAGGTTGCTGCTGCTGCTGCTGTTCCAGAAACCACAGTTTGAGAACCACTGCTCTAGACCCTGGACTGATGCAGATATCTCAGAGAGGAAACACACAGAAATATAATGGACACATAGACTCTGGATAGTTCGTGAAGCCTGGTGTGTTTACTTTGGAAAAGAAGAAAGCATACCAGATCATTTCCGAGATCCTTCCAGTTTTAAAATTCTCTCATTATGTGTTGTAAAATTTGTAAAGTTCTACTGCTCTTATATCAGATTCTTCTTTTAAAATTCAGTGGAGTTATTTAATGATAATCTCTATTACATCATCTAAGTAAAAATTTTTTCAAGGTCTTCATATGTGTCATATGTCCAAAATAATGTTACATTTGTGAAATTTACAAAATTCAAATTTTATGATAATCACCTGAATTGTTTTGACAAAATTAAAGTAAAATAAATCTTTATAGAGGAAACTAGTTTGCTCATTAGATTCAGACATGAGGCAGTTTCTGTGATATTAACCAAATTATGAATTTTTTGAATAAATTCATGAAAGTTGTTTCCTACTTCTACTTGTGAATTTTACTTTTCCTAGCTCTAAAATTCAAAGCCTAAATAACCTCATAATGAGAAGGCTTTAGGGCACTGTTGATTGGTTTCCGGCATATATCTACCATATAGTAGAGGTGGTTAGAAAGTTTAAGATAAATATACCCAGATAGAGTTAATGAAATAATGAATTAATATAGTAATTTGACATATATATATTTAAAATATGTTAAAGCTATTTGTGGACATGTGAATCATAAAGATCACAAAATAAAGTTATTCCACTATTGGCCAATGTTAAGCAATCAATTAAGGGAGAAATTTATTATGAAGTAGATTATTTAAAAGCTTTTATTGACAGTATTCATTTTAATGATACCTGAGCCAGAGTTGTTACTAGGTTATGCTATGTTGATCATTCACTACAGACCTCTGGCTATTAATACATGCATAAAATCTGAAACTTAATATTGCTTTGAGAGTCAAAAATCCATATAAATAATTCATTAGTAGATTAGATAATAATTTATTACTGTATCAAAAATAATTTATTAGAAGATCATATAATAATTGGAAACATCAGGCAATAAAATATCCAGTGGCATAACACAAGGATGTGTACTGCTCTCTTTTCTTTGTTTTTATTTTTACTTTTTGCCTGTGGCTTAAAGAATTGATACCAGTTGAGTAAGGCCTGCTTGTCCCTCAGTGTAGAAAACATATTTTACTAATGAAGATGACATAGTTCCAGGGTCATTAACTAGAACTGGATATCCGAGGTAATTGGAACTGTTGCCTAACTATTGCAGGAATGATTTAAGATTTATTATTCTAATCCAGTTCAATATTTAATAGGATTACAGTAAACAGCCTTTATTGCAATCACCTCAATTATTTAAAAGTAACAAGTTGATCTTGAAGAGAATATCAGAATGATGTGTTACTTAAAGTTAGCAATTCAGCTTATTAGGACTTTATAGACTGAACATTAGGTTATATCCACTTACTGTTTGCTTTCAAGATTAAGGTGTCATTGCTATGACTTATAACTCTGTTCCCTTAGCTATTAATTTGCCTATGTATTGGAGCAGAATACTGGTCCTTTCTTAGGTCAACCTGGGACCTGTCAGCAAGGGTCTCCTGGCATGACCCCCGCAGGTTCTAGTGAGAAGCTTCCAGTCCCAATTTGCACTCAACTGCTGGCATACAATATTTGCATAGTAGTTACCCATTTAATTCAGTCAACATGTATTTATTGGTAAATTCCAATATGCCAGGAACCAGGCTAAGCTTTGGAAGCACTACAATCCCTGCTTATATGGAAGGTACAGAAAATTGGAGGAGATAATCAAGTAAATAGACTTTTCAATACAGTATTTTTAGTACTAAGGTAAAGATAAGAAGAGAATAATATTGGAATATGAAAGGTGCACCTAACTCAGACTAAGGGATTAAGGGAAAGCTATCTAGAGCAGCTTATTTCGGGGGTATATCCAAATAATAAATGGGATTTAGCAGATGAAGAAGAAGAAAGAAAGTTCTAGACAGAGAGATCAACAAAAAGACAGCCCAGAGGAAAAAAAAAAAGACCTTGAATTGGTTTTTATAAATACAACACTTCAGTATGACTTGAGCATAGGGTACAAAATGGTGAAGAGAGAGACGAGATACGCAGCAATTAGATTAATCAATAACCTCATAGACCAGGGAGAGGCAGTTGGAGTTAATAAAGACGGTCCATGCTGTAGGCTGACATGTGATATTTGAAATAACCAGACATGCATTCTAGAAAATCTCTCTGGCTACAGAATTGAAAGAAGAGTGATGGGAGAAGGCCTGTACTTTCATGACCAGTTTGGATGTTCTTGGTAATTATGGAGAGAAGCAGTGTTGGATTGGATTAAAGTCCTGGCATAGTGTATTGGTTTCCTAGCGGTGTGGTAGCAAATGTCACAAACTGGGTGACTTAAAACAACAGAAATTTATTCTCTCACAGTTCTGAAGACCAGGAGTCCAAAATCAAGGTGTAGGCAGGGCCATGCTCTCTGTGACAGTCCGGGAGGAGAATCTGTTCCATGCCTTTCTCTTAGCTTCTGGTATTGCCGGCAATCCTTGGTGTTCCTTGGCTTGTAGACAGATCATTCAAATCTCTATCTCGGTCATCGCATGATATTCTCCCTGGGTGTCTTCACATCATCTTCCCTCTACGCATGTCCACTTCTGTATCTCATCCCGTCCTCTTATAAGGACATCAGTCATATTAGAATAGGGCTCATGCTAATGACCTCATGTTAACTTAATTTTACCTGCAAAGACTCTGTTTCCAAATAAGGTCACATTCACAAGGTACTGAGTGTTAGGACTTCAGCATATCTTTTAGGGGGAACACAATAAAATCCATAACACAAAATATAAAGAAAATAGCAGTGGAATAATTAAAGAGATGTTATGGGACTGCAATTGAAATTGAACTTGGGAAAAGGTATATATGGGAGACAGCATGTGAAGAACCAACTTTGAACCCCACATTTCTTAATTAAACAGGTTTCTGGTATAGTTGTCCAGTATTTATCACAACCTAACTGTAGGAATGAGTAGAACCTTCAAGTCAAGATTTTCTTAATCTGGCTGGGCTTCAAGAGCATAATTGAACAACCTTATATTTACAAGCAATTTGTGTGTGTGTGTTTATGTGTCTTTGGGCATGTTTCTTAGGATTATGTCAATAGACTTATTAGATTCTCGAAGAGAAACATGACTGTTCAATACTTCAAATATCACTGTATAGGGTCTCTATAACTTTGATTTTATCCTTACATTTAGGCAGAGTATATAGCTGTATATTTGATCCACATTGATTGGGCCCAAAGTAGCATTTCTCTTACTGAACTGTGCTTGGTATAGTGTAATTGGTCCATGTGGAGAGCAGTAGGCGGAGTCCTATAAAAACTGTTACATATTTAGGGTGGGGATATTGTTGAAGATGTTATTTACTACATTGTACTACACTATACCTTTTTTCTTTTTGAGAACCCATAAAATGCAGTTATCTCAGTTACACTGTCAGGAATTGCTGTGCTTCTCTGAAACTTAGTTGTTTATATCTTAAGACATTGTGAATTGTATAACTGATTGCACTTTTTAGCTTTGCCTGAGCAGCAGAAAGCTCAGGGGTGGGCGAATTATCAAACCGAGTCAAAGAAAGTATGGAGTAACTTTAACGTGCATTTTGTGTTCTAATGTTATTCCCAAATTCACGTATTTTTTTACCTTCATTTTTTTGGTTCAATTTCTCCATTTATTTACCCTCTCTTGTTTTCATTAAATATTTCATTTATTTATCTAATGAACAAACAATAATTGAGCACCTACCATAACCATGTATTAGGTATTGCACCAGTTCTCTGGATTCAGTGGTAGATAAATATGATCTCTGTTCTCAAATATCTCACAGTCAAGAAGGGAAGGTAGTCACAGGTTAATATTTACAGTAGATTGTGATTAACAATGATGGCACTGAGAAGGGAAAGCAGTGCAACCACATCAGACAAGGCTGTCTGAGGAAGAGATAGCTGAGCTGAGCACTAAGTAGAAGTTAGTCAAATAAAAACTGAAAGGAGCAAACTCTGATAAAAAAAATTTTAAAAATCAAAATCTCTACATAAATGGTGAGATATTCCCTGTTTGTGAGGTAGAAGATTTAATATTGTTAAGATGTCAGTTCTTCTCAACTTGATCAGTAGATTCAATGCATCTCCATCAAAATCCCAGCAAGTTATTTTGAGGATGCGCACAAACTGATTCTAAAGTTTACATAGAAAGGAAAAAGACCCAGAATAGCCAACACAACAATGAAGAAAAAGAACAAAGTTGGGGGACTTCAGCCCTTAATGTAAAGAGCTACAGCATTGTTCCCATTGTTTCTTTCTCTGGCCTCAAGTAGTTTCCTTCTGTGCATATGCTGGTCTGAAGACTTAAGGGGGCCTTCCACAAATCCCCAGAATTTTCTGTCTTTTTCTCTGCAGCTCTCTTATCACTCTGATCTTTGTTCTTTAGATGTCTTGGTCTTCCCAGACCCCCAGCTCCATCTCATCAGTTCAGCTCCATTTCTGCACTAGGGCCCTGCTTCTCTCTCAAGGCATTAAGCTGGGACAATCATAGGGCACATCTCATTTGTTTCCCACCGCTTAAGGATCACTGTCCTTTTTTGACTGACGTGTAATATCTTTAAGACCATTGTTTTATACATTTTGTCTGTTTTCCATAGTTTCAAGTGTGAGGACTAATTAGATTCCCTGTGATTTTATCTTAGTTAGAAGTAGAAGTCACTAGGACACTTTTGAGAATAAAAAAGACAGTATTAATATTTATCCCATTACAGTAAAGAACGTTATGTGAAGCCCTCCAAGAACCCAAGTGAACAAGGATTTAAAAAGGAGAAAGTGATAACATAGTTGGATATATCCTTTGATCTTGGCAAGTAAGAGGAACTAGTGACCAGAGAGGCCTGATAAATAGAATGGAGGAACAGAAGTAGATTATAGTGAACTAATGCTTAAGTGGGAGTTAAGAAGTGGAAAAAGCAAGTCAAGATGACATTCTTAAGAAGCTGAGTTAAGCAGTGATGGAAAGGTGTTGGATGGCCTTATAAAGCAAGACAGAATCAAGGAAGGTGTTTTTGTTTACCGCCAAAATCTTTGTTGAGATAAAAAAAGAAAGAAAATTAAAACTGACTATGGATAGGGCAGAGGTTTGTAAGTAATGGCCTATGGACTGGCCACCAGTTTGTGTAAATAAAGTTTTATTGGAACAAAGCCATTCCTATTCACTTACATGTTGTCTATGGCTGCTTCTGTGCTACAACAGCAGAGCTGAATAGTTGTAACAGAGATCATATGGCCCAAAAGTCAAAAATATATACTATCTGAATTTTCACAATTTTCCAACCCCCACACTAGAGATCCAACATGCTATCAAAGCATGTAATATATTTCTAGTCATCAAGAGTTCCAAATTCAGCAGCATTCATTTTTCAATGCAGTATACTTGGACAGATAATATATTAATAATGTTAATGGAAATGAAAACAGTCTTGGATTTTTCATCTTGGATAATGAAGGGATAAAAATAATTTCTAAAAATAAAATTGGATTTTATTTTAATATTAGATTAAAAAGTTAACATTGCACACAACAGTTTGTGAGCAAGTTATTTTTTTAATGGCAGAATGAAATTAAGTGAGAAGTTTTATTACTTAAAATGTTTTTTTCAGTTAGTAACTTGGTGTGGACATTAAATTACACATCCTGCAGAATTTCAATAAAGAATGATAGCTGGGATCTATGTTATTTGATTTTGATTTTCAAATATATGATATCCTATCATATTCAATGTCAATTTAATAACAACTGAGTGATTCAGTCTTTAATAATTTTTGAACTTTTTCTAGGCAAAGAAGTGAAGCCTACACCTCCACGTATGTTATTTGCATGCCAAAATACATAAATAAAGCAAATCTTAAATGCTTGCTTTTACTTATCCTTTGATTCCATTGTTGAGTATTTTGCTTAAAGTCGAAGGTTTAACTATTTTGTATAGACAATGTGCCTATGATTCTGAGTGTATTTCTGAGAATATGATATGCTGAAATTTTCCTTCATCCTTTGTTCACTGGAGGTACAAATCAATACCTTTCATTAACTTCTCATTAAAAATCTTAGTTCACGTTTACATTTTTTCTGAAAATAATTCTTATCGTGATTGATAATGAGGAACTTTTTTATTTGTGTTAATTTTCTGCAATCATAAGAAGAAGAAAATTAATATGACAGATTACAAAAACAATGAATAATAGGTAAAAGAAATATGCATGAATACAGGAAATAAATATTTATATAATCATCATTACTAATGTTTCCCAATATTTTTAGAGCCACAAGTAAAAAAAGAAGAGAAGCCAGGTATGTATGTTTCATATGTCGATTCATACTTGCATTCCATAGTTATAAAGAATAGCATAATCCTTCTTGCAAATGTTGTGTCCTAGTGCAAATACTATACGAAAATTTTATCCTTGACCAACTTTTTAAAATAAAACATACATAATATGCATTTATCTATACTGTCTGTTCCTAGAAAAAACCCTATTTACTCATGTGAAACCGACGAGAAATTCCTATGTTTCAGAAGAAACAATTGACTAAGTGAGTTGAGTTCTACAAAACCCCTTTTTTTGCTGATTACTATAGGACACAGTGTGTCAGAAAAACAGCTGCTCTCACTCTTCTATTTTTGGGGGCTCCGGAGTCAGATGAACATTTCTGAGGACTTCATTAGGCAGCAGAAACTTTTTTAAAGCAACAAACAGCAATCTGATTCTCAAAACACTTAAAACTGTGGTTCACGTTTCCCGACTGTATTAGCGTTACAGGGCTGCTGTCATCAAATGCCACAAAGTAGGGGGCTTACAACAACAGAAATGTGTTCTCTCACAGTTCTCGATGTTGGAAATCTGAAATCAAAGTGTCAAAGGGGCCGTGTTTCCCTTGAATCCTGTAGGGAAGAATTCTTTCTTGCCTTTTCTGGTGTTTTTGAGCAATCCTTGGTGTTCTTGGCTTGAAGATGTATCGCTGCGATCTCAGCCAGTGCCATCACATGGACATCTTCTCCCTTTCTGTCTTTATCTCTGTATCTTTTCTCCTCTTCTTATAATGACAACAATCATATTGGATTAAAGACCCACCCTACTCCCATATAACCACATCTTAGCTAATTACATTTGCAATGATCTTATTTCCAAATAAGGTCACATTCGGAGGTACTGGTTATTAGGACTTCAGCATATCTTTAGGAGGATACAATTTAGCCCATAAAGGTCTACCCTCTGGCTCTCCAAAATCCATGTCCTTCACATGTAGCAAAATAGATTCACCCCGTTCCAACATTCCTAAATGTCTTAACCATTTTAGCATCAACCAAGTCCAAAATTTCATCAATTCCAAGTCCCAAATCTCATTATCTAAATCAGCTATGGGTGAAACTCAGGGTATGATTTTTGTTTTTAATCTTCCTGGATGTTCTCTTTGCATCTTTATTTATTTATTTATTTATTTATTTTTTTTAGTGAGGAAGATTGGCCCTGAGCTAGTATCTGTTGCCAATATTCCTTTTTTTTTCATTCCTCAAAGTCCCATACATAGTTGTATATCCTAGTTGTAAGTCCTTCCAGTTCTTCTATGTGGGATGCCAGCACAGCATGGTCTGGCAAGAGGTGCTTAGGTCTGTGCTAAAGTTCCAAACAGGTGAACCCCAGGCTGCCAAAGTGGAGCATGTGAACTTAACCACTCAGCCATTCGGCAGGGCTCCCTTGGGGTATGAGTTTTCCTGCAGAAATTCCTCTCTATCTGTGAACCTGTGAGACCAGAAAACAATTTATCTGCTTCCAAAATAAAATAGTGTGACAGACTAGGATAGACGTTCCCATTTCAAAAGGGAGAAATTGGAAGAAAAGAAGTGGCCACGGGTCCCAAGCAAATCCAAAACAAAGCAGGGGAAATTCTATTAGTGTCAAGTCCTGAGAGTATCCTTTTTGACTCAGTGCTGTGTCCTCTGGGCCTGGTAGGATGGTGGTTCTGCAATCTTGGCTCAGCTGGTTGGCAGCCCTGCCCTCTCTACCCAAGGCAGTCCCATCAGCCTAGGCCTTTGAATTCGTGACTCTGCCCTTGGAGTTATTTCTCCATTTTATGCTGTCTCTGTATATTTCTGTTCATGCCAGCTTTATTTTTGCTTGTATAAATTTCTCAAAAACATCACCAGTCTTGCATTCAATTTATGGGGGTCCAAGCCATTGGACAATAGGGTCCTCCACGATCTTTTCTGGATAACTTCATCTCTATTCCTGCTCTGCTGAGATAGTGGATTGGATCCACCAGTTTGTCCAGCCACACCCTTGGTCCTGTCTCCAGGGCACACTATCTAGATAGGCTGAAAATTTTCCAAATCATCAAGTGCTGATTCCTTTTACTTAATAGTTCACTTCTCATTTATCCTCTCTTTCACATTTTATTGTAAGCAGCAAGCAAAAAACAGGCTGCACCTTCCACACTTTACTTGGAAATTTCCTCAGCTGAATATCCATGATCTTCACTTACAAATTCTAACTTCCACCCAACAAAAGAACACAATTCAGCCAAATTCTCTGCCACTTTATAACAAAGATCACCCTTCCTCTAGTATCCAATTACGTGTTCCTTATTTCCTTCTGAAACCTCACCAGAAGCACATTTAACATTCCCACTTCTAGCAATCTTCTGTTCATGATGATATACGTATTTTCTAAGATGACAGCAGCTCACCTTATGTTCCCCTCCTCAATTCTTTCTGAGTCCTCAGTAGCATGGGCTTTTATGTTAATATTCTGCCAATGGTCTTTTCAAGGCAATCTGTGCTTTTTCAATCAATTGCCTCAAAAATCTTCCACCCTCTACCCATTACCCAATTCCAAAGCCACTTCCACATTTATATGCATTTGTTACAGCAGCACTTCACTTTCTGGTACCAAAATCTATTAGTTTCCTTGTGTGACTGGAATAAAGTACCACAAACTGGGTAGCTTAAAATGACAAAATTTATTCTCTCATAGTTCTAGAGGCTAGAAGTCCAAAGTCAAGGTGACAGCAAGTGACACTCCCTTTGAAACCTGTAGAAGAGAGTCTTTCCTTGTCTCTTCTAGATGCTGGTATTTGCCAACAGTCCTTGGTGTTCCTTGGCTTGTAGATACATCACCCCAACCTCTGCCTCCACCATCATATACCCATCTTTTCCCTGTGTATCTCTATCTCTGTATCTCTTTACCTCTTCTTATAAGGACACCAGTCAGATTGGAGTAAGGGCCCACCCTCCTCCAGTATGACCTTAACTTACCTAAACTAATCACATATGAGACAATCCTATTTCCAAATAAGATCACATTCTGAGGTGTGGCAGGTTAGGACTTCAACATATATTTTTGGGACACAGTTCAAGTCATAACATTACTTGTCTAAATTTCTAAATTATGTGAGTACCCAATTAGATATATTTCAAAGACACCCTCCCAACTCTTGTCATCAAATCTTTTATCTTATGTTGACATTGAAACCATTCATCACAACAGTCATCTTGAGAAAACAGAAAATTCAGGTTGAAATCAATTAGCAGTAGCAACAACTTAATAATAGAGCAGTACATGGAATGATTTTAACTACTGTGCGTTTAATAGTCCAGCACTGACAAACCAACAGGAAACTGGAATAGTTTTTAGTAAACTTCTGCTTTTTCAATTATGGTAAATAAAATAAAATGATTTCCAAAAATGAATTTGCGCTCTAGCTTATTTTTTCAAATTTTAAAATTTCTGCCTTTTGTTTTCCCTTCAGAGTCACAAGCTAAAAAGGAAACAAAATCAGGTAACAATATTTTTATTCTTAAATAGATAACACAGCTGTTATTGCCCTCATTTTCCAACTAAAAGAGGCTTACTGCCCACCAGTGGGGATTTACACAGTCTGCCAGATCCTCATTATTTTTGCAGCTCTATTGCTCAATATGGTTTTACAGCACTTCATCAGATGAAAATGGGGATATTCCATAGGCTAAAACATCCAGAATATGGCTTTAAATGGACTTCGGCAGAGATTCCAGGTTTCAGGAGATATTTCACGGGGTTCTTTGAAACCCAGTACGAGCATGTTTAAATTGTGGTTTATTTCCAATAACACGCCAGAGTTATAAAATCACAAGATCATAGAGTACGGGGATTTGAAGGGAAAGAGGACAAGAATTTATTAAGCCCATTCCCTGCTATGAGCTAAGGAATAGCATAGGATTTTTATTTTCATCAATCACCATGAGAGATATGCAACATGGCAATTATTATCCATATTCAATATCTGTGGAAACAGTTCAATAGACCAAGTTCAGAAAGTTAGCTATTTTCCCAAGACTTCCAAGTTAATAAATGATGGAGCTAAGATTCTACCCATATCTGACTTACTCAAAACCCTGGGTGCTCCCACTAAAACGGTCCCAGACTAATGATCATTTTATTAGGAGGTAACATTGACCTAAAATCAGGGTAACTTTTCTAAGTTTGCATTGCCATTTAGTGTTTTATTTCTAGCTCTGGTATCAACTAGCTACTGACCTAAGGCAAGTTAAGAAAAACCCTCAGGCTCTTTGGAAGCTATTTCTTCATTATAAAAAATTACATAGCAAGATTCTTCAATATCAACAGATTCAAGAATCCAAGTCTAGATGTATATTCAATACTATATTATCCCTTTAATTCTCACCAGAGCTTACCTAGCAACTGATAAGCTTGAATCTAGTTTCTCTTGTAAATAGTATGTTTTTAATGTGTCAAAGCTCATAAATGTAACTACTGTCTTATAATTTATTTTCCTGACTATATTTATTTGCTGCAGATGAGTATGTGTCACCAGATACAAACATTTTGCATTCCCCCCCCCTTTTTTTTTAAGCCAGAAGACTAATACCGTTTCAAACTTTCAGTTAGGCCTAGTACAATTTAAAACTTTTATTTATTACTCTTAAATATTATAGTTTTGCAGGTCATTTAATTAAATGTTTTTTTATAAATAAATATTTCTTTTTTAGCTTCATCTGAGAAAGCTCAAATACACAGTATGTATATTAATTTCATCTATAACTCATAGAGAATTTTTTACAAGAATTTTTTAAATATTTCTAACATATATATATTTGCAATCTATGCTTTGGTATTTATGCTTTGTTACAGCCTATGCTTTGGAAATGATAGGTGCTGAAATGTAAATAAGAATTCTTGGTATACTGTTTTTATGCAATTAAAACCTTTAAGTTTTTCATATAACCTAGGATGACATGAAAATTTAAGAATAGTTTTTCTCCACCGGCACATTTGTTGAAATCTGGCAGTTATTTTCTGCTTAACAAATCACTGGCCTACCTCATGGAGAAAATCCACCATATGTTAATTTATAAAGCTTCTAAACATCTGAAAAGATATTCTCTTTACTATTTTCAGAACAAGACATAGTGAAACCAGAAAAGACTGTTCCTCATGGTAAACCAGGTATTTTGCAGGTGGTATTTGTGGTATCAAATTGTCTCAGTGTTCTAATTTTAGCAGGATGAAGAGTTTAGAGCCAAATCTAAAGTTATTAGGGACAATTCATGTCTTAAGTCGTCCAGCTTCTAGAACATCTCCAATTTTAGTCATCTTCACAATGTTTTTTGTACTGAGGATTTGATCTGTCAGATGTAACTAGACAGCTAGTCATTCTTTCCCAACAGACTCAGCTTAGCACAAACACCATCATCGCCGACGCTCAGAGGAATGTGCTCTATATTTTGTTTTATTTTATTCTGTTTGGGCCAAGACATCCTTAGAAAACTTGTAATTCGGATTTAAGATGGCACATTCAAACGTAATCATCTTAGATTCCAAAAATCCCAAGGAAAGGAAATCAGCATCTCTCCTGCTTCCTCTTTCCTCCATCTCTGCCCCCCTCACTTTCTTTTCATTCCTGGTCTTAGATTTTGGAGAAAGTAGAGGTAAGCCAATGCATTTGGATTTCATAAATTTGCAATTTATGGACACACATTTATTAATTAGTTTTTATTTAAGAATAGAAACTGTATTTAAGTTTTAATTTAAGCTAATGGAAGGAGTTTAATTTTGAGGTGGCACCAAGCCTCAGTTATTCTGTAGAATATTGTCCTTCATTCCAGGCTGAATTGTTTGCCCAATGTTGTGTATATGGTTAGGCCAGAGTCTTTAATAAGTTAAAAACATACTTTCTCTAAGCATATTTTATAAAAGTTTTTGTTTACGTTTTTAAAATTTTACTTTAGAAAATCTGTTTGCAGTGGGTTTGAGTCCATTTAATTTTATTTACCTATCCTTTAAAGAATACGAGACACCAGCAACAGAAACTATGGGAATTAAGAAAGCAGAGCTGGACTGAGGAGAGGTGAAGAGAGCTGTGGACATAAGCAAAACCTCAGAAACAATTTTTAGAACCTCCTAATTTAGTAAATAATAAAACCCTATTATTTTCTTCATTGTCCCAAATGTCAGCCATTTTGAGGTGAAATACAGGGAGAGCGAGTTTAGTCTCCAAGTGCACAGCAAATGCATTGTCCTCTAGACACATCTTTCTTTTATTTCAGTGATAACATACACACTCTAAATTCTGTTTCCCAATGAAACTTCCTAGTTAGGATATTTGACCTGCTGATTCACTCCCATTACTGAATACTTGAAAAATTTAATTTTATATAGGATCATTGTAATAATCTCTCTACTTTTACACAAATCCCTTTGATTATGTCTATAAAAACATAGAGGACAGAAGACACCCCATAAATGTACTACTTTGCCCTTCCCTAGCTTAAAACACTTTTAAAAAAATCCAAAACACTTGAGTTCCCAGGCTAATCCTGGGTTCCCAGGTAGGTATCTTGCACAAGAAAGGTCAAAAAGTGTTTCTTCCTATTCTAATTCAATAATGAAAACGGAATATATGTTTTATAAAACAATAGCTCCATGTAGATAAAAACCGTGAAATGCAGCGAAGGCAAAGGACAGGGCATGTAGTAACAGGTTAGAGGATGACTCAAATTAGGAAAACTTTAATGCAAGATGGCTGCAAAGGACGTGTGCAGCTGGACAAATTTTCTTTGCTTCTCCCATCCAATTTGAATAGAAGATATCATATACTGTTTTATTGAAAAACCAGTTAAGTTTTTCTCAGTATTGGTGTTATTTCAAAGAGAACACAAAATATCAAGGCTAAAATATGTCACTGTTTTGTACTGATGAATTTAAAATTTCTACTTGTGTTGACATTTTTTCCTATCACAGATGAAAAAGTTGTCAAGCAGGTAAAAGCTACCACAATAGAAAAAACAGGTAAACAAGATGTTTCAGATTTTTCTTCTATCAGTTTTATGTTATGTGGGCGTGCATACACACACATCTTCACTGAAGTGTGTACACTTTTAGTGCCATAAATTTTAAGATTCTGCATCCTCGTAAATAACTAAAAGATATACTTAATAAAAATTAACAGTGCAAAACTAGAGTGACACAAATTTATTTTTTGAAAGCGTGACTGACCTAAGCTTATATATACTTCATAAGGAAATCCACATAATTCATTGATTATCCTGTACTATTAGGTGTTTAATCTTAATTTCAAGCCATATTTCCTGAAGTTTTAAAATCACAGACATCTAAAACTCTCTGCTGTTTATATATTAGATAGAATAATTCCCTTTCACAAGCGATCCAAAGAGTTATGTGGTTGTATAACTTTTAAATTCTGCCCTAAAGAATGATCAGCAGAATCTGTAATATTAAAGCAGAAATAGTCCATCCGTCATTATTTCGTGTGCAGAAAAAAAAGGAATACACATCCTCTTAAAATTCTGAAGTTCTTTCCTGTAATGATGAACAAAGCTGAGTCTTCAGCCCTACTGACATCTTGAACCACTGAATCTCCTCCATTTGATTCCAAGACGGAAATCCTATCCACCTTGGTCATTAATAGAGTCTCATTTCTCACTAAAAGTCATTCCAAAGGAAAAAGTCTATGAAGTAATTTCTTTCTTTTACTAAGATAATCATGATAATCAGGATTTAAATACAATTTCTCAGAGGAAAATATAATAGAATTCAGGAAAGAACTAATTATTTATAGAAATTATAGACTATTATTACATGAGAAAGAAACCTCATAAGGCCATTTTCACATTACCTTGTATGGTCATTGTACTCTATTACAACCATTTCCTAAACCCATAATTTCAGTTAACGTTCCTCTTATTTGTACCCTAGGGTCTTACTATGATCCCCTGAGAAAGTCATTTAGTTATATGGGTATTTGGGGGATTATGAAGAAACTAGCCCAATGTATTTGTGTCTCAAATATACAGATTGCTTTCAATTTTACATACCTTTCCTGTGTCTTGGCTTTTCCGTAAGCAGTGTGATTAATATATTTGCTGACAGTAAAATAATAGTGCTCAGAGAGAATGGACTAAGCTTAAGATAATAAGAGGAACTAATGCTAAGAGGGTTAACTACAAATAATAAAGAGTCCTTTTTCCATGGTTTGCACTCATCAATATGCCATTTACTTTCCTCCATTCTCCACAGTCAAGCCCAAACCAGCAAGTAAGAGATGAAAATTAAATCTGAAAAATATTGTTTGGCCCTTTCAACTTTAACAATTGCTTGTTTTTTTTTTTCCTAATAATAATTTTTAGTGTTGCCTAAGAGTAAAATATCTATATAGGTGATAAATTAGTGTTATGGCTTTGATTTAACATCCTTGTCTTTCACTAATTAAGAATTCACTACAATTATGCAGAAGAAATCTTGAAATTGTATCACTATACTTAAAAGCCTATTTTATATAGGCTATAAAATAACACTAAGATGTTAAGGTTGATGGGCATCTTCTAAACATGCATAATGTATAACAAAAAACATGAAATGCTATGCAATTGTTGGTATTATGAACCACATATTGTTTTTAATTTGTTTGCTTCAAGCAGCATCAATTATACTGTCGGTACTCTTTGGTATTTAGAAAACCGTAAAATTATGAATATTTTTCCACTTGTTTATTAAAATCTTGGGATTTTCTCATGAGTGTGGACTTTAAAAGTCATCCATTTTATTGTTCAGGACTAATACAGAGGTTACAGTTTCAGAGAGTTTAAAAGGTGACTATTGGGCTCAGGAAGGTGTGAACATTTGCCCATTGTCACACAAGTAGTAAATATGTCCAAACTTGTGTCAAAATTGTGATGTTGGTTCTTGAATGATGTACATTTGTGAAACAGAAGCTTAGATGAAGGCATGAATGGCTGTTGGTCAAATATTCTCTGGCTTCTGTATGAAAAATGGATTGACAGTGTCCAAAGATGAATTTGGCAAGACCAATTAGGAGGCTGTATCAGTGGTTCAGGAGATATGGTGCCAATATATGGAGCCTAAGCAGAACATGTTCACATCCTAGAACCTGTTGCATGTATTTTGAATATGCATTTTATATTATTATTGTTACTATAATTTATTATACTTTGCATGTTATTATTACAACAGCTTAGTAATTTGAATATTATCTTCTTTCTTTTGCATGCCCATTAAATGTTAACATTTATGCAAATTAAGTTTATGGAGGTTCATTCTCGAATGCTGTCAGTTTCTAATTTACAAATATCCGGTTTAGTCTTATGACTATATGGGCCCATCATCCCACCTACTTCACTCTTGCTGCACGATGTTGGGGGAAAATGGTAGTACTTTTAAAGAATCTCCAAATTCACAAGTGAAGGAAGGAAATGATGGGTAATCATCAATAACAGCTCAGGAGGACTAAGCCTTGGAGTGATTAGAAAGAACGAACAGTTGGCAGTGATTTGCTCTATTTGCAAATATTCTCAACTCCATTCAAAATATGCTACCCTAGATGGCTTCCTTTGAAATTCCTCCTTTGATGAAAGAGAGAGATCTCCCCAATTTTTTTTTTTAATTCAAACATTTTTCGGAGGGCTAAGGGGGGTATCAATTACCTGTTTGATTCCGTTTGTCATGTCCTGGACTTGGTTGAGATTCATCTGTGAGATTTCTTCTTCTTGTTGTTTTTTTGTTTGTTTGGTTTGAGGAAGATTAATTCTGAGCTAACTACTGTCAATCCTCCTCTTTTTGCTGAGGAAGACTGGCCCTGAAATAACATCCATGCCTATCATCCTCTACTTTATATGTGGGACGCCTACCCCAGCATGGCATGCCAAGTGGTGCCATGTCCGCACCTGGGATCCGAACCAGCGAACCCCAAGCCACCAAAGCAGAACGTACGCACTTATTCGCTGCGCCGCCAGGCCGGCCCCCATCTGTGAGATTTCTAACTGGACCTCGAAAGAGAGGGTGGTCTAGGAAAACGAAAATACAAAATGTGGTACTTTCAGGAATAGGGCAGATCCAGGTTAAATTTTCAACAAGAAACTAATGCCCAGCAGCAAACTGCTTCTGACTCGGCAAGAAGGGAACGAGAAGGAGTCAGAGAGGTAAAAAGGGAGCTTGTAAAATGCCAAAGGCAAATGTTATCTGCTTTAAAATATCCCCAACGAATGACTCAACCTTTAGCAAAGAAAAGAAAATTTTTTTTTATTATTCTCCTCTTTGTTCATATTCTGTTCTCTTCTTATGCCACATGGCCCCAAAAGGGTTAGTACCTTCACGCTGTCTTACAAGATGCCCTGAGAATGAACCTGACCTTGTTTATAATATGTTTCTATGGCAATGTGCTTTCTGTGTTCCAACTCACATGCAAATGACTTTGGGGCCATGATTCCCATATAAATGAGGATCGCTTGCAAATACATAAATAAGAAATGCTTGCTACACAAACAATCCACAGATTGCCAGTTAATTTTGATTTCTCTTTCTAGAAAAAGCTGAACATCAAGAAAAGGAATCTCCATCTATAAAAACAGGTGTTTTTGCCTTTTTGGTTTACAATCTGTATTAATTCACTATTTTTACTAAATTTGAAAATTAAAGCAAAGCAGATAAGTGCTTTTCATTCTATTTCCTGGTAATGTTTAGTCTTGTGGTTTTGTGGTAAAATTTAGTTTATCTGACATAAGGGCTGTGGTATTGTTGACAAACATTTTGCTAAATATTACAACAAATATATATGGATTGCCAAACATGCTATTATAATATAACGATATTAACAAAATAGTATTTGCTTTCCTGATTCACAAGACCCTTCCAGAATACTCAATATTTCACTGTTGTCAATATTAATATCATTTATCATACTGATGAAGTTGATTTACTATTGATCATATTGTAAAATATTCTATCAAGTTACACATATTACATTTTATTGAAAACTAATCATGAATTCCAACTTGACATATTTTCTTAAAATAGAAGTTATTCCATTATATCATAGTTAGCTTAATTCTTTTAAGGATATTATTCAATTTTTAAAATATGTAACACTTGGCATGGTGCAAACACTAAGGCAGATAGGAGGCTAACTGTGGAAATAAACCTCCCTGTCCTCTCTTTTTTCTTATTCTGCCACTTTACTTATTCCCTTCCCAAAATATCCAATAAGATCCAATAGGTAATCACTGTTATTTCTTAATGTATGCTTCTAGCAATGTATATACTGTCTGATGTGTGTGTATATATATATAAAATATACACATACATGTATACAAACAACATATATTCCCACTTCTCTTTCTTTTAAAAAATCATGACATACTAAAAATAAACCTGTCCCTATATTTTTCTATTTAGGAACGTATTTTGAAGATGTTTTCTGTCAGCACATAAAGGATTTCCTCATTAATAGTATCCTAATGTATAGCTGTACACAGTTGACTTAATTAGTCTTTGACTGACATATGTTTAAGTTGTCTGACAAACTTTCTTTACTGATATACAATAATAAGTACATTTACCTGTTTAGTTTTATGAATTTATCTTTGTGGTAAAATTCCTTAAAGTGAAATTTTTTAGTGAAATCATGTATCTAATGTAATTTTTATAGACATTTCTAACTGTTCTCTAAAAAATGTTATATCAATTTGTATTCCCACTATAATGAATTAGTTGGTTAACCTAATTTTGGATGACTCAAATTCCTCACAATCATGAGCAAATGTTGTATACTTTTTGTGAATAAATAGATCTTTAAGTGTAAGACTGCAGAGTTAACGCTTTTAGTCAACAGCTTCAGAAGACAAGGTATATTGGAGAAAAAGATCATGTATTCAGATGGTGTAGTTTTGTGCTTTTTCATCTATCAGTCATTTATTCTTCCTGAGATTTTATAAAGTCAGCTTCTTCATTCAAAATACAGGATTGTGGAAGTTGAGTTAATATTTATTAATATTAACATGTGTTCTGAAAGGACAGTGGTCATTCAGAAACAGTAAGGAGTTCCAATTATCATGAGCATTCATATTGCATCAAATCAAAGATGAGGTTTTACAGAGATGAAAAAGAGATCCAGAAGATTCTACATGGTGAAGTTTACGACTTCTTCTTTGGGGAATTCACTGAGAATATAACTTCAAAATTATTCAAAATACATTGCCTATTGCTCATTTTGTTATGTTTAGCCTATTCCTATTTTAACTTGAAAATAGAGATAGGAAATATAAAGGGCTGGTAGTTTACTCATACATAGAAAATTATCACCGATTTTCTTTTTTTTCCTTTTATTTTTTAGACAAATCAAAACCAACTTCAAGTAAGTGTACCATTTTAGAATTTTAAGAATTAGCTATTTAATAATTTTAATTTTATAATTTCTTTTAATTGTACTTGCAGTTAGATAAAAAATACAGTACGTTTATTACTGAAATGGCCATTATGCGATTAACTATATGTGATTTTGATTGACAAAGAATATTGTGTGCATTGTATTCATTAATCCTCAAACATGTATTTATCGAGCACTTATTAGATATATTACACTGTACCAGGATATGTGAGGGAATGCCTAAAATGATTTCTGTTGTCATACCTGTGTAATTAACACATTTACCATGATAACTAACATCTGTGTGGAAAAAAATTGTTGCATCTCTCTTTTGTACTTTTAGTTGTTGCTTAGGATGTATTAAGTAAATACAGTATGAAGATTCCACTAATAGTCACTGCTGGGTTAAAATAAATTCAGAACACATAATACCTGTCTTCATTACCTAATTTTAACAGACTAGCTTTTTATCTTTTTTCTTTTTAAAGCCTTAAAGTAAGTTGTTTTTAGTATTTCAGAATCACTGTTTTATTTTATCATTTCAAAAATAATAAAATTGAAACAGTTCATGAAATCTTTGAAAATTTATGACATTTTTTGCAATTTCATAAAAATGAAATTGTTTGCTTAATACTGTTTTAAACTATGATCCAGATTTTACCCTGGGGTGAAAATATGTGCATTTCAATTGAGTGTATCTAGAAGTTGTATCTAAAGTTTTAAATGACAAGGACTAACCTGTTTTTTTTAGCGTTATGACAGGTTCCTTACACATGCAGCTGCAATTTTCTTCTGAATGGATTCAATGCCAATGTTGAAATGTTAAATGTTGTCATTGGGTTGGAGAATTTCTCTAGTATATTTAGTAGGTATTATTGCTACTAATGTAAAGAGTACTACAAAAATTAAGGGCTGAAAGTCGAAACTAGAATGCTAATATGAAATATCACCATAATAATTTTGCAAATATTTTTATGAAATATTATTCATTTCCATCTTCTTTGTTATAAAATATTTTAATCATTTTTCACGAATTTTTAAAATAGATTCCAAAAAGTTGATATAAACTGATAATTAGAGGTATCAGGTTTATAGAAAATGTTATCACTTAAACTGCTTGGTGAAGAAATATGTTTTATGTTTTAAAATATTATTGGGCTATGAATTTATGGAAAGAACAAAAAGAAAGCTGGTTCTGTGTTATCACAGGCTGCGGACAAATAGCTATATGTTTTGTCTCCCTGCTCTGACTGCGGTCGCCGTGAACTGAGTTTATCCCTGTGATGTTTTTAACCTCGTCCCACACCCCACACATTGTACTTAGTGCATCTTATAAAAATAGTGCTTTATAAAAATTCAATGAATGCACAGATACATATATGAAAATCAAGTTATATCAAGTTGTGTAACAGAGTTTTATAATTTGAAATGCGTAATTAAGAAAACCAACCAAAGGACTTAGAATTGATTAATTCTACCATATATGAATAGGCTATTTATATTAGTTTGTCTAGCAGTTCTATTTTCAAAACAGATTTCTAGAAATATTAGTTGTCAGTATATTTCTTTGCCATTTTGAATATATATGTCTATTGCGATTACTACTGGAATTTAATGGGAAATATCTACAGATGAAGTTCAACTGTCTCTTATGGAAATACAAACTAATATTTCCTGTTATTTTTTTTCCATTTCAAAATTATTTTTCCTTTTTCTTCTAAAGAGGAAACATCAGAAGTCACAGAATCAGGTAAATATTTGCATTCCCAGACAAGGTAAAATGGACCTGTGGAAACAGTATGTGAATTTGAGTCAGACAAGGTAAAATGGACCTGTGGAAACAGTATGTGAATTTGAGTCTCTATCTAGCTGTGTAATATTTGGAAAAATCCCTTACTGCTCAGATTCCCTATTTCTTCCTCTATAGAACAGGCATAATGACTTCCCAAAAAGGCTTGTTGTAAGTTGTCAAATGAAATAACATGCTATGCAACATTCCCAGGACATACGTGGTTGTCACTCATTAAATATCGGTTTCCTTCTCACTCTTTCTGATAAATATAGTTGAAGAAAATCATCAATCAACCAAAACTCTGTTTTGAAAAGCAAGTGTCCATATTTTGCTTGGGGATAGTTTGTGACTCACTGTTTTTATTCAATAGTTTATTTGTTGAGCATCCATAGCAGCAGTCACATTTGATTTCCTGAAAAAAATGAAAATTTAAATGTTTTTCCTGTTGTTACTAGTTTAAACTTATTAATAAATGCATGGCTTACTGTAGCTTTACATCAGAGCGTGTAAGAACAAAAACAAAAGCAAAAAGAAAGGAAGTGGGCTCTCCATACATGGGACTGAACATCAGCCGAATAACCAAGGATAACAAAAATATATATGTTCTTATATGTAGGAGGGAGACTCTTCCTTCAGATCTTGAAAAAGCAGAGCCCTGCCCCCTCTCCACTTATGGGATTAAGTCTCATCTCCAAATGTTTATTCTGAGATTGAGTAAGAAAGTCATGTTTCTTAAACTGATTATTTCTTATTGTTATGCTTTCCTCCCTAGTGAAGAAGAAAATTGAAAAATCTGAAAAGGAAAGTAAAGGTAAAGATGACATTTGAAGACATGTCCATCAAATTAGCAATAAAAACACAGGAATAAAAAACATATAATTATACAAATTATATCACTTAAAAGCAATTCGTGAAAATGTGCACACTGATTTTAAAGCATTGGTCAGAATTGCATTTCGTTGTAGCGTTCTCCATGCAGGAGGTGTAGGTTCTGCATAATCACTAGATATTTAAAGGGCATGGGAATTTAGATCCTAAAGCAAACTCTACCTGTCAATGCTAAATTAACACCATAGAGTCTTTTTCATACAACTCCTGAATTGTGAATGTTGACTACACAAAGTGTAATTCCAAACCTTAGTAAGACTTCTGAATAAATACGATACATGACTCTAATTGCCATTTTTTCTCTATAGAAAAAGCAGAAATGAAACATCTTAAAGAAGAAAAAGGTAATTTTTTAGTATTGAAAAGCCTTGAAGCCAAAAATATTTTCAGTCAATATTTATTTATGTCATTTTAAAATAAAACTTTTATTTATGTACATGATGAGTGCTGGTCTATTAAAAGAAGAAATGTGACTAATTGGTGGATAGGTGATAATATCAAAGGAGCAATGGATGGCAGGCTAATACCTGCAAGTATGCATCCATGTGTTGTGCCATTGGTGAGCAACAAGTTAGAAGCTGCATCACAATGTTGCTTTTTTCTTAACTTTGGTTTTATTTATTTAGTAAACTACACCATATAATATGATAATCATTGATTTTCAATGTAGTTATCTGAAAAACTTACAAAGGCCGTAATCATCAAAGAAATATTCTATTAGATTGGGAAGAAAGCATTCTTAGACATATCAAAAAGATTGTTAGTAACAAAAGAAGACACTTTTCCTGGTTAATTCCCAAATTCGGTGAATTGGAATGACGCATTGTCCATGGATTCTAATTAATTTAAATACTTTGTAATTGTTGCATTCATGTTATATCTCTGTTTATACAAACAAAACAATCTCTACTGCTAACATTTATTTTTGTTAGCTGTTAGTAGGAGAGTTTTTTTTTTTAATGACCCTGAGAAAACATCTACGATATTTAAATTATTCCCATGTTGCTAAACTCAGCTTTAGCTGAGTTGTAGATATTTTCTCAGGGTGATTTAAAAAAACTGAGTTGAACTGAGCCAAAATTTTTCTGAAGTTTGCTTGAAAAGTTCATATCTTAATATATATTTTCTTGATAAACAGTCCCAGCAAGAAAAGAAAGGCTTCACTCACACAATGTGACAAAAGGTAATCTTGAGTTTTGTAAATATCCAAATGCTATATTGATATCGAGCTGTCTGAATTATGTTGGCACTTAAATATTAGCAATAATTTTTTTAAAGCAAGGAAGTCTACCAAGGATACACTTCTGCTAATAGCAGAGGAAATGGACAGGTAGCAAATCTAGCAGGAAGCTTACATTTCAGTGGAAAACCAGGAAATGTGGAGAAATCAAAACTATTAACAACATAAACACTCAATAAATATTCCAGTACACTCCAGAAGACAAATTTCTTTATTACAAACACTTTCGTAGCATGAGTTTAGTCAAAAAGGATGTAGTAGTAAAAACCGATAGAACTGAGATTTATTTTGTCTGTCTACATAAAATACAGTTAATATCATAAATTTATGTTTTATTATTTATAAATGGTCCTCTACATTAATTCACCTTAGACACAAAGTAACTGGTAAAGAGGAAATGCCAGCATGCACCTGGTAGGTCAATGTTCTGTACCTAAAATGAGAATGACCTATGTTGGTGATGGTGATTATCACAGAACCATAAGGCTATAAATGAATTATGCAGTCTGGGTGATGTAATTTTAGGCAAACTCAATTAATTCAAAATGTAACAGAATATAAATACTTTAAATTCTAGGGTGCTAAGTAAACATGTCATAATTGAGCAAGTATTTTCATTCATAGTAAATACAAAGATCTGCAGTGTGTGGGGTGGATTCTTGTTTTTCACTGGTTTCCTCTTCCTGCTCATTGTGGTCTGTATAACTGAAATGGCGGAATGTATCTAGACGTATAATTATTAGTAATTTAGACGTATAATTATCTGTAATACTAAGGAGTAATATTTACAACAAGAGAGGAAACCAGATTTGTAGAAAGACATAGGAGCACAGTTTTTATAGTAGAACTTTCTCCAAAATATTGCTTAATATCTTTTAAGATAATCAGCCAGAAGAATGAGAAGAAACCAATTACTTAGAGTAGGTATATCTTTTCTTATTATTAGTTCATTTAATCCTCAGTACAACACTAACTATCATGGTCAGTTTAGGGATGAAGTAATTGGAGTGAAGGGAAGTCTAACATCTCAGAGTCTTTACATGGTAGAGACAGGAATTGGCTCCAAGTCACTATGGCTCCAAAGACTTAGTTAAGCCCACTCAATCAAATTTTACTATCGTATCACACTGCTGCAAATATAAGAGAAAGGTTTCTATCAATCAGAGCAGCCCAAAGATAAAATGTACCCCACTTTGTCCCCAAGTGAGTGGTCTATTAGAGCTATGGCTAGAGGGCTGGACGAGGGATTCAGACATTGGATGGCTGTTCTCGTCTTACCCCATTCTGTGACTTCAGAGTTTCTAAGATCATCATATTATGAATACACAGTAGGGAAAATTTATTCTATATGAAAGCACAAGTCCAACCCTGAGCTAGTTGAGAGTACAGACATATTCATTCCTTCGTTCAACAGGTAGTTTGTTGCATCTCAATAAATGTTTATTCTATTCCTTTCTAAGTTCCCATCTTTTCAGCCAATGCTAGAATTTTTAAAGGAAAAATAATAACACATTAGCCTTACTGAAGTATTTGTCTGAATGATTTTATTTGTTTTGAATTTTTATACATGAGGTGTGTTGCTGTAATATCATTAAAAAATGTGTCCCAAGTGAAAATGTTTAAAAAAAACCTTTCTATTAGCAGTAACCTAATTTTTGCAAATTTGTAATTCGTAGGTTTATATTACAAACTCTACAAGTCTCAAAGTAAATCATGTAATGAAGATTGATTAAACAAATTATGTTTTCAATCCTAACCCTTTTAATTAGACTATTTGGTACAATATAGGTGTTACAAAACCTCTTCCTTTTCAAAAAGTTAGAATGTCTGCTATAGTATTTGAGACAATCATGTCACTTTATATCTTTGTCCTACACACATATAGTTTCATGGAAAAACATATTACTTTGAATTATAACCTCTCATTGAAACTAATAAATAATGACTATGAAAAATTGAGCTGATTTTGCCTGTTGCTTTTTAAGATTGATATTTTACAGTCTAATTGGTTTTTTGTCTTTATTCATCTTTGAAAGGAAAATAATTCTCAATAATATATTTTATGGAATTTGGAAACTTTAAAGCAAATATTTAGATTAATTGCATCATACAATGTAGTTTTTACTCAGGTTGGGTATGATTATAGTTGAACCAAAACAATTTAGCAAAGATCCTGATTTGTGTAAGAGTGTTTAAAACTCATAAATATGTTGTGACACCTGCAATGATTAATAGCTGGTTTTGTTATCCCACATAAAAGCGATTAAGATATTCAAAGACCCTTGTTCTAAGGCAATAGAGAGCTACATTGCTTCATTAACTCTTAAAGAATAAGGAAGAAAGTCAAAAGATAGATACTTTTTTATAGTCCATTGATGTATAATTTCTTTGCATCTTATCTGAGTTAAGCAAAACTTGTTTTCTTTCTTTTAGAAGAAAAACATGCAAGAGTACCAAGTAAGTACCGCTTGTGTTAATGATAAGTTCTCTTTGGCACATAGTATGAATTTCAAGCTAAAATTCATAAAATATTTATATTTTTAATGTGTTTAGAGGTTGAGTTATTTCATACCAAACCCTCTGACAGGAATTTGTTAACTTTTAATCTTGCTTATGTTGAAACTTAAAAAACAAAACTACATCATTTGAAATGATAACTTGTAACAAAAATGCCTTATCATGTTCTCAAGCCTGATGATCAAAGTGATTTGCATTCAAATATGTTTTTTCAGTGATTGAAGTAGAATGAAATAAAATGATCTTGTTTCTGCCTTAAACTCTCAATATTTAAAACTTTCCATAGAGCACATACGGTAGAGTAAAGATGTTTTATTTGCTGTTGTTCTCCACTGTTCGTTAACTTCAATATAATCGTATATCTGAGAAGAATAACATAGTTAGGAATGGATCTAGCCTCGTAAAGCATAAACAGACAAAGGTCTCAGAATACACTCTCTGAAAGGTCAAGCTTTAGGTAGAGATAGAAATTCTAAATATACAGGATACAACTGTACATTTTGCTTAAAGTCCCTAAAATTCTTGGAAACAGCAATTTTCCTTTCCATGTTTCCAGATTTAAAGAAAAACAAATCATTTAAAATCAGTACTGTCTAATGCAATGTCACCTGAGCCACACATGTAATTTTAAATTTTCTAGTAGACACACTAAAAGAGTAAAAAGAATCAAGTGAAAATAATTATAATACTATTATTTAACTCTATACATACAAATATTATTTCAATATATAATTAATATAGAAATGTATTGATGGTTTACATTATTTTTTCAATTGAGGCTTTGAAGTCGTGTGTATATTTTATGCTTAGAGCACATCTCAATTTGTACTAGGCTCATTTCAGTTCCCCAAAGCCCCATGTGGTTAGTGGCTACTGCATTGGACAGAGCCAGTCTCAGTATTTATTGAGTACTTCCACTGTACCCAACACATGACAAGTAATGAAGACAATGAAAGATAATCACTAAATGTGGCACTTGCCACGCATCTCATTCAAAGTTCTTTGACTGCAAGCAATGGAACTCCACATGGATTTGCATTAAGAATTTTTTTAAAAAAGAAATAATTACAAGGGTACAGAGTTTTCTCTCTGATGCAAGGGCAAAACTTAGAGTTGATCTTCAGGAAAGCCCTCTGAAACTAACCCAATCCACACCCTTCTCCTACAGCCAAAGGTAGTCAGGGCAGACTTAGCGAAGGAGGTAATTCCAGAATTTGTACCTTGAAGAATGATTAAGACTGGAAAACTGGAAAAAAATAGAAGTAGGTGTAAAGGAAAAACTCACTTCTTCTGTGTGTTTCTCCTTTATTCTCACACTACTACCTCACTCCCAATACTTCTCACACCAGATGTGTGGGTTTTTGTCCACATGAAGCAATTCTCTGTGACACCATCTGGATGTCCCACAATTCAATTTGATTCTGACACTAACTGGAGTTATGGCAGTTACCTGAGGTTACAGGGCTCAGTCCCACGAGCCTGCCCCCCACCGTAGATGCCAATCACAAGTAGTAGGTCCCCAGCTTACTCATAACTTCTGTCTGACTTGGCTATAAATCAGAGGTTCTCATGAGCCCTTCCCTTGGATTCAATTATTTGTTAGAACAGCTCAAAGAACTCAAGGACACACTTATGTTTAGCAGTTTATTATATGATAAAGAATATGATAAAGGATCCAGAAGAACAGCCAAATGAAAAGACACATAGGGTGAAATCCAGAAGGGCCCCAAGCACAGGGGCTTCTATCCCTGTGGAGTTGGGATGCACCACTCTCCTGGCATGTAGATGCGTTCACCACCCAGAAGTTCCTTGAACTACATACTTTTGGGATTTTTATGGAGGCTTCATCACGTAGGCATGATCAATCATTAACTCAGTCTCCAGCCCCTCTCCCTTTCCTGAAAATTCTGAAGGATCAGAGATGTGGCTGAAAGTGCCAAGCTTCTAATCGTGGCTTGGTCTTTCTGATGACCAACTCCCATCCAGGTGTCTACTAAGTAATGCCTCATTAGAACAAAAGACTCTCCTATCACTTAGGAAATCCCAAGGGATTTAGGAGCTCTGTGCTAGGATTCTGGAATATACTAAAACATATATTCTCTATTATTTCTCACTGGATGACTAAGAAAGCATAGTTTAGAGCCAATCAAAAGAAGAGTTGGCTGGAGTTGAGGGAAGGTGTTAGAAAGCAGTGGGAGGTAAGAACACGTAGGTGAAACTGTGAGGTAGAGAACCTGTAGGCCAAAGGATTTAGACTCAACTGGCCAAGAAAGCTATGGTTTACTTTCTTGAGGGAGTAAAGTGTGAAGTAATTGTTGAGAAGCCTAACCACACAGGAAGAGTAGTAGTAGAAGTGGTAAGAGTAGTAACTGAAAAGAGAAATATATGAGGAAAAAGATATATTTTTTCTTATGGATCATTCAAAATAAATGTCCAGGGACAACATAGAATGATATCTTTTAATAAGTTGGTTTCTGAGTATATGAAGTTTATATTCTCTAAATTACATTTTTTATCATGCTTTTTTAGAGGCAACCATCAAAAATTGCCTCAGATATTTATCCAACAGAACATGCTAAAGATAATTTAAACTAAAGAACCATCGTTCTTTTCCTGAACCCTCTTTTTAACATTATGTACATGTCGTTTTCTTTTGGTCAGACTTCCTATTTATTTTTCACTCACTTATTTGTCTTTTGCTAAAGGAGGTTCATGAAATAGCTCCTGCTTTGAGGTCCTTTCTCCCTTCTACTCATATCCTCTAACTCTGCTCTAGTGCCTGCCTCTCTTGTCCTCCAGAGAGGACCAAGTTCTCAACCTCTGACAGGCCATTATTTCTGCTTTGGTGCCGGATGCACAGAGATTGTCCTTTTTGTTTGATAGGGGGAATGTTAACACATGGAAAAAGACTGATTTAAAAGAGAAGAGTGGTATCACTTCCTGAGTTTTCGCAGCTCACTCTGATTGAGATGATTGAAACCATCCCAGTGAACTGGATTCTCAAATATCTGGGGTTTTATTATAGGGATAAAAAAGATGCTGATAAGAATCAGCAATACACTCACATCTGTCTATTACATTAGTGAAAATAACATTGCAAAATCAAATTTTCCATGACTCACAGACAGCTATAGTTTAATCAGTGCTTGTTTTCGTGAGTGCATTTTTTTAAGGTTTAGATAATTTCTAAATATTCACCTGATTTTCATTGTGTGTATTTTTTCTTTGTAGATATGGTAATATATAATGAATAGTTTGTTTTCTATGAAGTTTGGTGGAAGACAAGGGGTATTAGATTGTATTATATTTAATATCTAGTACCTTAAGAATGAAAAGCAAAATAAACACATTCTTGAGTTTTAAATAGGGCAATCATTTCTTCCTGATATTAGTATTTTAAGACTTCTGAAAAATTTTTCTCTGAAAAAAAAAAAAGCCTGTACATCTTAAAACATCATGGCCAGGAACTTGCCCAAAAGTAAAACATGAAATAAAACAAAGGAAGGAGAAAATACATTATTAAAAAGCAAATGGTGCCAACGGAAGGCTTATACCTAGAGGAGGTGCTGTATTGACATAGCTGAGACACTGACAATATGCTCATGACAATGGCCACTGGGTATCGAGGGAACAGATTTTTATAGGACTTCACAGTTCTTTTGCTTTTATTGTCTGGTAGTCAACATTTAAGTAAAGTTAGGTTGGCTTGCTCCTCAAAATGAATATTTTAAAAAGAGTAATGTAGCAAGAACATCTCTTGAGATAATTCTATTTGGGGACTTAACTTTGGTATCATTTTCTGTAACATTTTTCTCTGATCGTGAATAGTGAGCATTTTGCCATTAGCACCTCATTCAAATTATCTGCATGGAGAAGTTTAAGATCATTATGAAGTCTCTGAGATGTAATTTTGATATAAAAGATAAGGAATTTAACTTTTTAAGTCCATACTGATAAAGTTTAATCTTTTATGGAAGTTAATTACTTTTTAATGAAACTTCAAACAAGTCTAGGAGACGACTAGTGAGGATTTCCATTTTCCAACTTCCTTGATAGCTTACGTTTGTGATTTGTTTTTTAAAGCCTTCTAACTTTTAAAATGCTCATTCATTTTTTGGTTCTGCATTTTTTCTTCTAGTATAAATATGAATTAATAAGTAGTTTGCATCAATATTAAAGTATGATGGATATTTTAGATATCAGAATTAGGCTACCTAATTTGTCTGAATTTTTTGTGTGAAAATTTGTCTGAAAATTTAAATAAGCGTAAGATAAAATTAAATAAGGATTCTATGGATATAAAGGTTCATAGTCTTTTTCTTACTGTACATGTTTGGTATGTCTTAGGTTAAGAACTCTTTTAAAAGAATATAACTAAGCATAACTAAAGTATACTATTTGTCATTAATAGAAGCATATCTATTTTTATTGATTATATATCCCTGCATTGAAAATTTTCAAGAATTTCTGAAAACCAGAATTTCCCAATAAGTATGTAATTTCAATTTGAAAGAATATTTCACTTTTCCAGACAATCTTGGGACTACTAATGAGTCAGTGAATTATGAAATGATAATGTAGTGGCCAAAAAGAACAAATCTTCCTAAGTTCTCAAACACAGAAAGAGTATGCTTTGCTTTAAGTTGATATTATCTATAATCCTCTTTCTGAGACAATTAAATTAATGATCTTTTCTAAAGTAATCAAATCCAATATAATAGTCACCTAAAATTTAATTCATGTCTAAATCAAATTATTTATGTTATCTCAGATTAATCAAGTTGCTAATAAAAAATAATATACAATTAATTAATGGTGCCGTATCAACACCTTAACTTCTAAATAAGTGAATCAATTTTGTTGCTACACAACATATGCCAGTCACATTTCTAGACCGCACAAGAAAACCTCATAGGCTGGTTCAGATGCAGTTATGCAAGAAGTTTTAAAACATTATTTGCTAACTTTAGAGAAAGAGTTTGAACGGTGTTATTCATGCCAGTTATATACTGAATTTATTTGTCTAAAATTTGATAAAAATGTTCCCCCTAAAATAAACTAAATTTCAGAAATTTAAATGACTATTAAATCTCTCCCCAATATCCATTAAAATTGTTTGACCTTTTAAAAACGCCATCTCCATGGCTTTAAATATGTAATTATTTTTATGATTGTCTTTTTCATTGTTTAAACCAGGGAGAGTGATTATATGCTTAAAAACAGAAAGAGAAAAAAACGGACCTTCCAATTTCTAAAATAATTCCTCAGGAAATAAAGATTTAGCAAGAGAGATGATTATTCTTTTCTATGATTTTTCTTTGTATACAAATTAATGTTAGAAATTTGAATTTCTTTTTCTTCTCCACAAACACAAATTATTCCATGTTTTTGTTCTTTAAAAGTACTTTATCATTTGATATCTGATATAAACAAAATAGCATATGAAGTATATGTCTAAAAACTAGATACTAAATAATGAAGTTTCTACATTGAGACTCTCCCCATCCCATCGCTTGATTCCTATCAGTGGTAACTAATACACTGAATTTTACTTTTATAATTCTCTTGATTTTTTTCTAATTTTTTTTTTTTGAGGAAGATTAGCCCTGAGCTAACTACTGTCAGTCCTCCTCTTTTTGCTGGGGAAGCCTGGCCCTGAGCTAACATCTGTGCCCATCTTCCTCCTCTTTATATGTGAGATGCCTACCACAGCACGGTGTGCCAAGCGGTGCAGTGTCCGCACCTGGGATCCGAGCCGGTGAACCCCGGGCCGCCAAGAGGCAGAACTGGGAACTTAACCGCTGCGCCACTGGGCCAGCCCCGATTTTTTTCCTAATCTTACCACATCTTCCTCTTTCAAATATATATGTCATGTTGTAGGACGTATTTTGAGATTTTTCATCTAATGTGTTATGCTTCTCCGATTCATCAGTCCTTTTGTGTAGCTATAGTTCATTCAGTTTCACTGCTGTGTAATATATTAATTTGTGAACATACGTACTTCAATCTATTCTATTGATGGATATTTGCTTTACTTTTGATTTATTTAAGATTTTTCTGCATTCATTTTTACACATCTTAATACGTATGCTTATTTTATTAATCTCTACCCTTTCTACTTTACTAACATATGCATATGGCAATAAATTTTCCTTTAAGTGTTCTTCAACAGCATCCCACTAGCTTTTATGTATAGTATCTTCATTGCCATTCAGTTTTAAGTATTGCTTAATTCCATTATAATTAATTCTTTAACTAGTATATTACATGGAAATTTTAGAACTTGTTTTTAAATTTCCAAACCTATGGTCAGAGAAAATGTTCTAATCTGTGAAATATGTTGTTTATATTTATTTATATTATTTGTTGTAGTAAATATTCCATATTTACTATCATTGAGAATATGTGTATATTCTAACGGTTGAAAGAATGATTCTATATCCACTGAGTGAAGCTTAATTGTGTTTATGCACTTTGAGCCTTCTGTGTCTTCATTAATTTTTTTAATATTTGAAGTATCAATAATTGAATAAACTATATTTAAATCTCCTACTATGATGGAAAATTATCAGCTTATCCTTGTAGTTTTATCAATTTTTATATTAGGTGTTGTTTTATAAGTTCTATACAAGTTTAGATTAATTGCATCTTTCTGGTGAACATTTGAACATTTAAGTTTATATAATAATTTATATATTCCTTAGAATAATTTTTTCAAATGTAGTATGTCTGATATTATTATAATTATCCCAGACTTCTTTTGGCCAGTATTTTATCAGATTTTTTTTATAAACCTGTACTTTATGCCTTTACATGGCATTATGTTTTAGATCTATCTTTAGTAAATAAAGTTAAAATATGTTTTTTACTTTATCCAGTACAATGACCTTTACTTTTAACCTAATGAATTTAGACTACTTACATTTGTTGTGATTATTAATATTTTAGATTTAGTTCTTACCATCTTACTTGTTGCTTTATTTTTCTCATACTCTCTCAATGCTTCTTTAGATTCTTTGTTGTCTTTTATAAATTGAGAGCTTTTCCCTTTTAAGTGTGTTTTTACTATTCTATTTTTGAACGTCTATTGCTCTGGAAAGAGTACACATTGTTTCTGTTACTTTAGTGGTTACCCTTGACATTTTACTATGCACACTTAACAAAGAATAAAATTACCTTAAAATACCATCTTCTAAACAAGAGAAGGATGTTAAAACAGTTAAATTTCCTCAAATCTAATTCTGATTTATATGCTAATTTTGTTCAATATTTTTAGTTCTAACCTTTAACAATAACTGAATGTCAGCTTTTATTAGTATTAGTTTTTTCAATCAATTTGTATCTATCTTTACCTATGTGTTTACCAGTTTCATTGCTTTCCATTTCTTTGGCATGTCTGTTTTGCCATCAGACTTCCAGCAGCACCTTCTTTAGAAGTGCCTTGAGCAAGGACCTATTGAAGGAAAACGTTCTCAGTTTTTATTTATCTGACAATGTCTTTAAATCATCCTCAATCTTGAAAGCCTTTTGCTAGGCACATAACTTAGGTCACCAGTTAAGAACTTTGAGAACTTTCACTGTATTATTCCACTGCATTGTTTTCTATTCCTCCATTGAGGTGGGAAATTCTGTTATCAGTTGAATTGTCATTCTTCCTACATGATCTATCTTTTCTCTCTGGCTTCTTTAAATATTTTCTCTTTGCCTTTGATCTACTGCAGTTTCTCTACAGTTTATTGGAGTAAGAGCTGCTTTTTACCGTGAAATGCTTCCACAAGACAAGGATTCATTTTTTTCCATGACTAGTTTGGGAGATTCATAGCCATTATTTCTTCAAATATTGTCTCTTCTTCATTCTTTTCTTCTGCTGATTAGGAATAGGGTAGATATGCACATTCTTTTTTCTCTCAATGTGTCTTTCAAATTTTTCATCTCCTTGTTTCTCTATGCTGTATTTAGTGTAATTTGATCAGTTTTAACATTGATTCACTAATTATCTCTTCACCTCTATATAATATTTAACTCATCCAATGAGTTTGACGTGATTTATTTGTTATAATAGTTATTTTTCAAATTTTATTGGTTATTTTTATAACCTCCTGTTGCTTGTTCTTATTTATTAATTTATATTTTATTTCTTAAAACATTTCATATATATGTTAGTTTGCGAATGAAAATTTCAATATCTGCAGTACTTTGGTTTTTTTGAGGAAGATTGGCCTGAACTACATCTGTGCCAATCTTTCTCTACTGTGTATATGGGATGCCACCACAGTACGGTTTTGATGAGCAGTGTGTAGGTGCATGCCTGGGATCTGCATCTGCGAATCCCAGGCCAAAAAAGCAGAGCATGCAAACTTAACCACTATGGCCACTGGGCTAAATTTGTTGTTTGTTGTTTCTTCATTCACTCATGATGGCTTTTTTTTTTTTTTCCATGTTTGGAACTTTGAGTGTGAGCTCATATTTTTTTCTTTCCCTCACTTTGATCTGGTCTTATCTTTCTTTGTCTCTGCTGTCCCTGTCCTGCTAAACTTTTATTCCACTCCTAGGGGTCCTGTCCTGGGAGTCAGCCCAGGTTCATCAGTTTCCTGAGGTCATCAGGTACCTGACAGCACCAGCACTCAGACCTCATGGCGAGCCCTATATGCTCACCTGCTATTGGACTGGGCAAAGTCCATCACAGTTTCAGCAGATCATTTCAAGCTATCCTGACTCACTTTCCACAAAATATCTATTGGTTGTTTGGGGTTCTCTATTTCCAGGTCTCTCAGGCTCCCCATTGCTTCCCTCTGCTTCCTCTTTGACAAACAACTGATACATTGTGGGTTTTTTACTATTCGTTTATCTCAACCCACATGCATTTTAAAGTTCATTTCATTTTGTTATAAATATTGTCCATGGGTTTTGCTGGCTATCTGTTTTTATGGGGGGATTTGGAGGAGATTTAAATACTTTGTTGTTGCTATGTTCTCAGAATCCCCTGGGACAGTTATATTTTCATCTCACCATCCCTGACTAACAAGGGATCTCAGTCTCTGCACTCCCACTTGACTGCGTGCACACTTAGTTTTTGAGTTCCAGTTTTAATATAATCACTTGTCCTCAGGGTGACCGCACCTTTCATATATCAGCAGGGTTCTTTTGTTCCCTCCCACGGAATGAGGGAAGATTCTGCTTGGAGATTTCCTTTACCTCCTCTGAACCCAGCACTGCAACAAAAGATGTGATTCCACAGTTGTTGCTGTCTATCATTCAATCAGAAGCATTAGAGTCCAATAGTTGTTGTTAATGTCACTCACAAATCTTGTTTTAACCAAGGTTCATTTCTTACTTTTCTATATTAAAAAGTTCAATATCTGATGTCGCAGTTCTAGGCAATTGCATAAAACTAAATTTGTTAAAAATTTAGACAGTCCTTAATCAGAGAATTCTAAATTTAAGCTGCTTTGGAACAAAACCATCCTCAGTTAATACATACAGGCCCAAACCTTTGAAAGTTGCAATGTGTAGATTAAATCTTGTTTCAGGAGATATCTATCTATATATACAAAATTTGTGATTTTATGAAACAATTGACTTTTTTTTGTTAGAGATACCTTTCTGGAATGGATTTTTGATGGATACTAACAGCAACATAGTTTTTGATAAAAGCAAATTAGCATCAAATTCATAGTAGAAATACAAAAGGCATCATAGGATTTGGCTGATAACAGGGAAACTGGCTTCCAATGGACTGGGTTCCAATCTGACTTAAAAGCTTGGGTAAATTGCTCAACATCTCATTGCTCAGTACCCTTATTTTAAAAATGTGAATTATAATAATAATATTAACTCATTGAAATTTTGGGCAGATTAAGTAAGATAAAATAGTACAGTGTATAAGTTGTTGGTGCACAGCAAGTCGTTATTAATTGGAATCTATGAGGATGATGATGATAATGATGGTGATGATGCTGGCTATGGCATGATAATGAGTTACTTCCCCAGTGAAGGATAGGTTTTGCTTCTTAAGCTTTTGTGTCAAAATGCATAAAACAATGAAATAAAATAAAAAAGAACATCTCACTTGGTTTTGAGTGGATTTAAAATAATCCCATTTTTTTTAGAAAAAGGGTGATTAACTCTTAGAGATTTCGTTTCAGGAGAAAAAAAATGAGCAATTACTTTTGGCTGAAGCCTTCTAAATAGGTACCAGCTGCTGTGCTCATCCCCTCCGATCACTCCCTTTGCTAGATTCCTGAGACAGTCTGTGTGTAAGGCACATTTCGTGACATGTTTGTCACTGTTCATTATTAGTCTTCGGGAACCAGCAATGTGGCCTCATTCATTTATTGGTGATGTTAAGTTGTTCTGACATTGCCCTCAAGACAGTTGTGTCTTATCCTCAGAGTGACAGGACAGATACTCAGAAAGGATTGCACACGTTCATTGAACACCCTTGGCTTCACTGTGTGCAAAATTCCGAATGTGAACTATCTTTGCATACGTTATTACTCCCTGGGGTCAATTGCAAAAATCTGTGGATATCGCTCAGTGTAGCAGTTAATCTTCTTTAAAGCTCATGATCATTTTAAATAATAGTATATACAGAAGGAGCCTTTCCTACTGAGAGCTAAAATAAACTGGCTCTCACCTGTTGCTTTGAACTACCATGGATTCTCAGGATTTCTTGAAAAGAATGTAAACTGTTAGAATGTAATATTCCATCAAACTATTTACCCATAATCCTGCAAATCAGTTGAGAACATAATTTGGAGCTTTTGGTATTTCTGCAAACACAATGTGATGCAGTGAATTAGATAAAGTAAGATGAGTGAGGAAGAATACAAAAATCCATGCTGTTCCTCTCGTATCTGTGCCTAAGGATCCCAGATGTTTACCTATGAGTGTTTTTTTGAAACTGCACAAATCAGAATAGACTGTTAGTAGAAATAAAGCTGCAGTATCTGCTGGCACACACACATGCATTATTTAGGTAGTTTTTATTTATTTATCATGTTTGCTAAGAGTATGTAGAGAAGATTGGGCATTGCACAGAAAAATTTTATCTTTAAAATAAGAAAAATAAAATCAACAGTCTGTGCCATCAGTGTGGATTCTTTAAAATTTTCCTTCTCTCCAAATTACAATCTCTTTTAATCTTTCCCATTATTTTACCCATCACTACCCTCCCATGTTCACGCAAAGAAGCATTGCTTCTCCCAAGATTTCTCACTCCAAGTTCCTCCTTGTCTCCATCCCTTCCTGCCTCCCCTGATCCTTGCTCCCTCAATCACGCATCATTAGTTCTCACTCTAAGAGATCTACCTCCCTCTGGCTACAAATATCTTCAGACTATTCCCTCGTCTAAAATTTCCCTTACCCTTTCTGCTTCCAAAGTTGTTGTACGTTTGCTCTGACTTCATTTACAACCATGTTTCTGAAATGTCTCCCACTAATTCTTCACCACCTCTTCAGGCTTTTGCTCCATGCAACCTGAGTATTACTCCTGATACTCTCCTCAGATAGCTCACTTAAAGCTGAACATAGACCTCCAGATTGCAAAGCTGAATTGTCTTTTCTCACTTCACCTGCTTTCCAACCTCTCTTATGCATTCAATGTTCTTGGTCTCCCATCCTTTTTGAAGTGTTTTCCTCTCTTGGCTTTTATAATATCAGACTTTTATTTTTTCAGTCTGACTCTATTTTCCCAGTATTGAGCTTCTGTTGCTTTTTCCCAAAGGTTGAGTTCTTCCATCCTCAGCTCTCTTTCCTACTCTTCTGCACTCTTCCTCCATGGGGTCATCCAACTTTGCTCTCTACCTCTTTGTGGATAAGACCCCAAATTTGTTCTGAAGCTTAACCTACCTTCTCAGCTCTGGTCCCACATTTTTAACTCCCAACTTCACCTATTGTCTGTATAAGTTTACAGTTGACCTTCTTGTCTTACTCTCTTCTTTCATCTATCCTTCTACCCCCAGCAAATCTCAAAGGGAAGTCCTCTTATTGCCACTGGATGTCCACTCTTTAGTCACTTAGGCATAAAACTTTAAATTCTACTTCAACTAATCACTATTCCTTGTCTCTTGCCCTAATTCAGTTGTCAAGTTGTGTTGGCTTTTGTTATTTCTCTTTTGAACAATTACAGTCACTCTTCATAGGACCCATTCTGATTTCTGTCATTTTTCCTTTTCATTTCTACTAATAAATTGTTCCAAAATTTCAAATTGATTTGGTCATTTATACAACAAATGCTCAATATTTTTCATGACAAATTTAGAATAAAGTCTACGTTTCTTAGCTCGAGGGTCTAGAGCCACTATGATCCAGGCTAGAACTACATTTTATATCTTTTTTCTATAATCATTATCTATACTTATCACAGCTTGCAACCCAATTCAAATCTCCAGGTTCCTAATATTCCTGCATCCTAAACTTTGATCCTGTTGTTCTCTTCTCCTGGAATATTCTTCCCACTTCTGACAATGTGATCCTTCTCCAATACTTTATGATCCTTGAAAGTCCATCTCCAATGGGATAGCTTCCAAAATATTTCTTTGATCTCCATGGGAGGAAGTAGCCATTCCACTCTTGAAAACATCTTGCATTTATTTTGACAATTGTCACATATTACCTTGAGGACCATAGCATCTTATGTCTGGTTGTGTACTTGTCCACTTTCTCTGCTTGACTGCAAATTATTTCCATGTAGCATTGTATTTCCTTTTGATTCTTTCAGTTATGCAAAGTGCCTTGCAAGTAAAGATAATAGTTTAGTTAAAAGCATGTAGGTCTAGAAATTGAGGGAAATTAGCTTTGTACATTCTTCTAGCACTTTCCAAAATGGGTTGCTTGAGGGGAGTTCTTTTTTTAAATCCCCTGAGTCTCATTATTCTCTTGTAAAATACAGATTTTTTTCTACCTATTTCATAAGTGCATTGTAAGGCTTAAATGAAAACACATGTAAAGTACCTAGTAGAGTACCTGACACAGAAAATGAGCTCATTGTAGTTATTATTGTTATTAGTGCTGTAAAGTAGCTGTTTCTTAAATGACAGTAACTATTTCTAAAATTATTTGAAAACTTCAAGGTAATCTTCACTTTGACTGTAAAACTAGACCGAATTTTTTAAAACCATCTGTTTTTATTTGAACATGTTTATATTATAAACACACAGGATACAAATTACACATGATGAATTACACCCTTTATATGAAGAATAAACAGAGATTCCAACCACCTTTGAAAAACAATGTGAATATGTTTCTAATTAATTAATTTGCATATATATGATAGTGGTGTTGAATCTATTCCAGTTATTCAAATTTAGGAGGGATGGTTTTAATATAGTCAAATAAAGAAGAGAGAGACATTGATATCTAACTCTGACACTCGTAATTTCACATTCATGGTATATTTTAATTCAGCTTAAAATTTTTCTCCTAATGCAAAATTAGCATTGCTTAATTGGCAAATGATTGATATCGTATGTAATAATTTTTTGCATAAAATGTATAAGGTCAGGTGGAAATACAGCCAAGCTTTTCCTCTGTAATAATTCTTATTTTGAACAATCCAGTTTTGCTTTTTGTAGTTGCTTATATCTTGCATTGTTTTACTTATGTTTCTATGTCAGAGAAACAAGATAAGTTTCCTTTCAAGTGATAACTTTTACTTTCTTGTTTTCTCAAATATTGTGACTTGCTGTTGTTTTAAATGCCCAGTGAACGTATTTTTTTAATTATTATTCCTTTTGACAAGTTTATGTTCAATTATTTCCTTCTATAATATGTTGGCTATTTCATAGAAATAGAATTCTTCATCTACAATTGCATTTCTCAAAGTATAGTCTGCAAATCTCTGGGTTCTCCAAATTTTCTCAGGAGATCTGAAACACTTTATATAACACTAAGTCACCGTTTCCTTTTTCATTCTCATTTTATTCCTGAGTGTACAGTGGAATCCTCCAGAGCCTAAATAATATGTGAGAACATCATTGCCCTGATGACTAAGGGAAGATATGCTTGAGTATTCTTTTATTTAAAAAATGTCTGTGTTAATTTCTATTACATCAGCTATCAATAGATGTAATCCATATAAATGAAAGTTCTTTGAGATCCTTAATAATTTTTTAAGATTGTAAAGGGTTTCTGTAACCAAGAATTTGAGAACCACCACTATAGAGACCAAGAAACAGAAACAAGATAAGATTGATGTTGAAAATGATAAACCTGTAATTTTAGTGTAAAATGTGCTAATTTATATGTACAGTCCATGTGTTTAAAAATACATGTAATTATACATCATATCTATCACTGGTACTGAGGCTCGACTCCACATTTCCTCTTGTCCCTGGAATTTCTCTCAGCCAAATTTTAATTACAGTCCATATTGATGCTATATATATAGTCTCCTTAATGCCAACATATTGGCTGTTTAAGTTGTATCTGTCTTCAACCACATAGAGCCAAGTCTACTCTTGACTCCGTGCAGACAAAGACTTATCACCCAAACCTTCTTGAAGTCTCATTTTGCTCTGACTTTCTTTTTGATCTATGGCTGGAAATCAGATTCAGAGCTCAGCAAAAGCTTTCAGGCAATAGGCAAAGAGAATTTCTTATTTTTTTCAGGGCATTACACTTTATCACAGAATAATACACACATATATATTTTTAAGTGTTGGAACAGACACTTATGTGAGATGAGGCAGATTGTGGAATTGGGACAAAGGAGAATTTCCCTCAGTTAATGAGAAGATACAAACACTACTTGAAAATATAAAATGTAGGCCTTTCTATAATGATCATCTTATTGTTTTCATAAACTAATAACTATTTAAGAACTTCTGTATCTGTAGCTCCAATTCAATAAGTATAAAAGAGTTATACCAAAGCCAGATCTTGACATCAACAGGTTTAAAAGATCAAAATGATAGCCACACAAACAAGACTTCCCATTGTTCATGACTCTGTTATAGTGGAGACATCTGCTTTAGATGGGAGGATGGATTCACTCATATTTGTGGATCTTTAGAATCTAAGATTCTATGTAAGTGAAGGAGGGAGTCTACAATTTGAAAGTCAGGGTAACACATTTTTACTCTTCATTGTTTGGAATGTGATTGCCTAAATTACTTATAAAGGTTAGGTAAACAGAACAGATATTATGCTTTCCTCTTCATTGTCATCATCATTTTTAAAGATAACTAAGTAACTCTTCTGTTCAACCCCACTGAAGGAGGACAGATTGTTGGAAGAGCAGAGGGACACACTTAGAGAGACACTGCTTCATCTCTGCTCTGCAGGAGCGCGTGGCTCATGCATAACTTGACTCTGTCCGAGCCTGCCTGCAGATACCTGTTAGGCAATATAAGGCATAGGTTCTGGAATCAAAGAGAATTGGGTTTAAAAGGCCATACTCAAGAGGTGGAGTGGCATAGTGGTTAAGAATATAATATTTCCCCACTTACTAGCTCTGCAAACTTGAGTCTCCAGCCTTCAATTGTCCCACCTGTAAAATGGGAATAGTAATGATACACTCTTCACAGATTTACTGAGGAGGTAAAACGTGTTACTATTTGTAAAATGCTTAGAATAGTAGCTGGAATATAACAGACATACTGTTTATGAAATAAATATAAATCCACATTCAGTGGCTCCAATCCAAGCAGGTTGGGATCGATGCTGTAGCCTTGCTACTCATTTGTTCTATGACCCTGGGCAGCACTTGATCCCTCTTTGCTCCATCTGTATAAAAGATTTAAAAATAAGAGCACCTACCTCATAGAGGTGTTGTCAAGATTGAATGTGCTAACACATGAAATAACTTAATAGATCCAAGCAGGTGGTAAGTGCTAAGAAATATTAACTATTGCCATCATTAAAAGTGATCTCTCAACTCACCCAGTTTTGCCTGTTAACTCAATGCATAGCCCTTCCAAACTTTTCCAGACATCTTGCCTTCTCTATCTTGCTTCCTAATACACATTTGCGATTTTATGACCAGCCAACACCACAACTGAACTCATAGAAAACCAAACTTTTCATTATCCCCAGCTAATGAGTGTCTCCTAGGATTTCCTTGGAGCCGGAAATGGCACCACTATCTTCCTCAAAACTCAAATAACACATTGTGCTATCCCTTATTGTATTAATCTCTTGCACTCATGTGTACTCAATTGTATTTATCTCTATGTACAAAGCCTCATTTATACTCAACTCCTCCAGTGACTCCTAGTTGCAGAAATCATTGTTTCTCTGTTGACTATGAAAATGCATTCCCAATTTCTTTTCCTGAATCCATTCTCTCATGTTCTAGTTCTTACTTCTACAAAGTACATCTGAAATATTATTTGTCTCTTGAACAAACTTCACTTGTTGTTCTCCTGCCCTCATCGACATTCCCTGTGCTCCTTGAGTATCCTCAGTCATGTGCTGTATCTAGCCTTTCTTCATATAGTTGCCTTCACTTTAAACTTGCCCTGTCCTTGGGTCAAAATCCTCTCCATATTATAAGGCCCCTGTCAAATTAGACTTCCTTCATAAAACATTTTCCTGACTTCCCCTCCCAAAAAAGCAAGTCACTCCTTAAAATTTCCTTGGCGTATTTTGATACTCCTTTTACGATAACGACTGTACTTTCTCAGAGTCAAGTATTTGTTTTAGCCAAACCACCGCTCACCGGATCAAGGCACACGTTATAAGAGCAAATGGACTGTAGGGTCTTATTCCTTTTATGTGTTCTGAACAGTGAAAATTACAGTGAATTATTCCTAGTTCAGTAAATTTCTGTTACTGTTAAGTTGCTTACACAGAGACTGCATCTCCATAGCAACTGCCGTGGACTTAGAGTTTATCTCCCTGTTCTCTGTTCTCCTGGTTAGCCTGCGCAATTGACATGTGACTCGGTTTCTGCCAGCTTTATCACTTCTACCTGGTTTACTTTGGGTCCGAATACAGAATTGGGGAAAGAGGAGAAGCTGATGTTTTTATTCCACCCATATTTATTCTCCCAGGAGTAAGAAATAAATTTAGAGAATTGGTGTCTTAGTTTTACGTGTGCTATAATCTACAAAAATGAAATGTAAATTCCTGTGTATGAGGACTTTGCATCATTTTCATTTTGCAAACATTTTCCATAGACATTAGCAGATTATTACACAATTAAAATATAGTTATTATTTGATTCATCTAAGAATTCTGATATCATTTCCAAAATATAAGTGTTAAGTTACTCCAAGATATTATGTAACCATATATACCATTCCTTATTTATGGCTGTTGATCAGTCAGTTTAAGACTGTGCTCATTTAATCCAGTGTTTAATTGAGTTAAGCCTATATTTAAATATTTTTTAAACTAATCAGGTTGAAACTTTAATAATTTACCATGAAGAAAAATGCTAGTAATGTGGTCCTTTTTCCCACTTTGTGCTTTTACATAATAACATCTCTTCCTGAAGGTCATGTTTCTTTTCTATTAGAGAAAATTTGCATACTGGCCTATTTTACCCCTTTTCAGTTTATTCATGAACAGCTGGTATGAAAAATCTGAATAAATAATACAAACTGACCCTTGTTCAGATCATTACAAGTGCTAAAAAGTTGGTATGAAAAGTTAAAGATTATTTAATTATACTGTGTTGGAATTATCTCTGACTTAAAATTACTCCCACATTATTCCACTGTGTACCTTTAAGTAGAATGCACAGAAGACCAAGCAACATACATAATCTAACTTGAGTCATTGTTTATATATTTGAGGTTTAGTTTAACTTTTAATGTCTTTTAATTGCATTTACAATTGTCAAATGTCAATCTGCTAATAAATATGTAGTGGATATTTTCTCATGATCTTCCTTGTGTATGTGAATTCATTAACCTCAAATTCCCTAAATTCCAAAAGAGATGGTTGTTTTGAGTAGGAGTTTTAGGAGTCAGAGGAGGAGGAGCATGTTAGAGTGGGAACGCCTTAGCCAGCCTTTGCTCACCTGCTGACCACAATCCTGGCATGACATCCATTCCCTCCCCACTCTCTCTCCAAGTCAGAGAAGTTGCCTTATTTGTCAGAAAGCTCTTTTTCATAGAGACACTAGATGCTGAGTTTACAGATTAAGAGATCCTGTGACTCTTAAAAACCTTTAAATGCAATATTTCCTCTTTGGGTAATCTAGAAAAACAGACCATGAATTGATTTGTCTTTTCTTTACTCTCTAGGAGAAGATTTTGAAGATGTACCAGCTTCAAAGAAAGCTAAAGGTGAGTATATTATCTTCAGTTCACTTAGGAGTTTTCTCCCAAGGCTGCAATATTTTATCTGTTTTATTTAACTACTCTTGATCTAGTCTTCAGCTTTTCCTAAGCAACGTTTAGACGGTAAACTTATTTTTTAAACAAACAGCCTTTTTGCATTATTTGGAAAAATATACACATATTTTCATATTTTGAAGGCACTTGTTGAACATTGAATTATTTGCAAGTAATTATTAGATGCATTTATTTGCCTATCTGCTTACAAGAGCAATATTTCAAAATTATCATTTCATCAAGGATTGGGGGATGTTCTTTGACCCCTGAAGGATCACATAAATGTTCAAATACGAAAGTGATTATTTTTATTAAGAAAAATTGTGATAACTCACCTATACTGGCAGCAATAGCATAGAGAAAAGAAGGAAGAAAGGAAGGAAGGCAGGAAGGACGGAGAAAAGGAAGAAAGGAAGGAAGAAGGAAGGCAGGAAGGGAAGGATAGAAGTAAGGAAGGAAGGAGGGGAGCAAGGAAGGAAGGGAGGGAGGAAGGAGGGGAGGAAGAAAGGACGGACGGAAGAAGGGAGGGAAGGAGCAAGGGAGGGAAGGAAAATCTCAAAGCTCAGAAAAATCTGCTACAACCATATGAATGATCTTGAGTCAGTCTTTCCAGGACTAATTTTCTTCATCTGTATTATAAGGGTTTTAGCTAATTTGATGTTTTTTGGGTTTTGTTTTTGTTTTCTTTAAGAGTTTCCTGGCTTTTTATTTTGGCTAGTCATATAATAGATATTTTTTATTCTACTTCCGAACTTGCCTGTAGACAATAAGAGTTTGCCTATGACTTGTTCTTGCCATCAAAATATAAGTTCCACGGCGGTGCCCAGAATTAATTAACAATGTGGAAAATAGTGCTTTGAGAAAGGCACAAGGGAATGGGTACTTGAGTCTTATGAAATGATTTACACTTGTCTTCGGATACGTTTTTGAACACTGAATTTTTAGATTCTTTTAAAAAATTAGTTATTAAGAGCAACAACTCTTAGTATGTTTTTGATTTCTAGACCATTGCTTCTGAAACTATTTTATACGTGAATCACCTGGCAATCTTGTTAAAATGAAATAAATCTGGGTTGGGGACTAAAAGCTGGGGACATCAATTTCCAAGTGATGCTGAAACTATTGGAACATGGATCACTCTTTGAGAAAGAAGGTTCTTGAACTCATTTAGAAATTGATGAAATCTAAAACCTAACTTTCGATGAAACATACACACACACACACACATGCACTCACATCTTCTTAACATTTCAGGATTTTACAGGAGATCCCCAAAAACTCATCTATAGACACCAGTTAAGAACTTCTAACCTGGAGAAAGGTGTTCAAACAGATAGCTTCAAATTCTCCATCACTATCCATCACGTGGTGAATAACACTACAGCACAAAAGTCCTTGAGTCAGATGAGAGAAGGAACAGATACAGGATACCAGTCTGCTGCAGTTCTCTCACGGCAAGGATGATCACCAAAAGTTTTGTCCCTCACAAATTTAGAATTATTTTGACTAAAATGTTCATCTTGTAGCCAGATTCCACTCTGACCATATTATAACTCTGAGTATCAAAGAAACCCTTCTAAGAAAAGGATGCGTGTTGCTTACCCTCATCCATCAACATCCAAAATACATCAGGCACAGTTTCCCTGTTTGAACAATTGCCTGCAGCATGAACATTCTTTTCTTTCATTGTCTCCTCTTTTCTCACTGGCTCTTGCTTATTAAATTTCATAGTGAAAAGTCAAACACAGTCTGAATACAAACCCACAGTAGATTATAAAGAGGGCAGGTAGTTCCTGTTTCTTTCATATCATGCAACTGTTTAGATATTTTGAGTCCCTGCTCTATTTGCATAATAGCTGTGAATGTACAAGTTATTTACTTTCATACTTTTGTATCTGCTAGAAGCAGCTGAAGAGGTGTCTCCCACAAAGAAGCAAAAGAGTAAGTTTATAATTGTATTAAAACTGTTCAGTCATTCTATGTTAAAGGTGGTACATACAAATTGAAACTTTAGACTCTCGTAAGCAGACCAGTATTAGAAGAAAAAAATTTTTAGCACTGACATGAAGAATAACGTTAAGGTAGGTCATTTATATTTCAAAGAGAAGTTCGTCACTTTTGGTGTCAGGGAAGAGGCACATATTTGGAGGAATTACAAAGTGATGATTGAAGTGGCACTTATGGCAAACCGTTCTAGACAGCTCTGATCCTGAGCACTCTTCCAGAATCTGTGCTTAAATATTTGTTACTCTCTGCTTTATAATAACACAGCTGAAGTGGTAAGCTGAACTTTTTTATATCAAAAAGAAAAACGTAGAAATAGGTGTCGGCAAATCAATTGCTTAAAAACTCACTTCTAAGATTGAAAGTTCTTTTTGATTTCTCTAGATAAATGGCAGACTCTTAAATATTCCATCTTTGGAATCGTTGACTGCAATCAATATTCATATGCAGTCACAAAATTTGATGTCCAAAATTCTCATTATTCCAGTACTTCCAAATTAGACATTTTTTTTCAGATGGTGAAGCTGTACAATTTGGATTCACTTATGCATTAAAGTCGTTGCTGGACAGACTAAAGGAAGCAATTTCTGAAATAGAGATAACCAGAGTTTGTTGCTCATAATGCTTTTAAAGTAAAGAATAGACATTTATCTGAGGAAACGATGCCAATAATGTTCTCTGGGTTCTGCAGTGCTTCTTAAATGTATTTCTGCAGGAAATTACAAAAATGCCCTCTACCATAGCAAATTTCTCCTGCTCTGTATTAACACTTGATTCACTGAACAAATATTAAGTGCCTATTGTGTTCCAAGTCCCCCTTTCGATGCTGTGACTACTGCAGCAGATAAGAGCGGTACTCATTAGGATCCTTCATATAATCAGATTGTGAGAAACATAGGGAAATAAGCAGTCTTAACAATACTCTTAAAGGTTGTTGCAAAATCCACAAAGTCAATCTGGGCATGTTTTTGATTTATACAGCAACACTTTCCCAACTCTTAACCTTCTGGTAACAATTTGTGGCTATATCATATAAACACTTGAAATCTCTTATTTCATAAATAAATATTAAAACAAAATTCAATAAGATAGTTGAATCGTATTAATGTCAATTTTCTAGTTGGGATGTTGTATTACGGTTTTGCAAAGATGTTACCATTGGGGGAAACTGGATAAAGGATGCATGGGATTTCTCTGTATTTTTTCTTACAATTGCATGTGACTACAATGATCTCAAAATAAAAAGTTTAATTGAGTATATAAATAAAACACTTCAATATTTTTAGCAAAAAGGTATCAAATATTTGAAGTTAGATTGGGGGATTTATGATAGTAAAACAATATATCATATGCTCACCTTACTGTAAAGTAGTTCTATAGTCTGATAGTCACAAGCCTTTTAGATGTGCTCTAAAATCTGCAGCTATGAGGATATTTTCATTAATAGCCTATCAACACCAATTAAATAAATGTGTCAGAACAGAGACGCCATCTGATGAGGTTCAGCTGGAAGGTAGCCTGTCTTTGATGGACTCTTCTCCTTTTAGCACTGGTGCTGCCCTTCCGCCTTAATGCAGTCCCAGCTTTATTGCTATCCCTGTTAGTAGCCTGTCCAACCCTCAAGCTCCCACAACCTTGGGGGTGGGGGCGGGTTGTATTACTGCCTCTAAGGCTAGAACCCAGTAGAAAATAATTCTGGATGAAATGCAATGGAAAGGAGACAAACTAAATTCAAGATTTCTCCAAACTACTTTCATCGCAGAAAACCCCGTGACTGCAGTCAGCTGATACCCAGGGTGATGAAATCAGAATAATTCTTTGTTGCTTCCCTCAACTTCTTTCTCCCTAGGCTTTGCTTTATTCTACTTCATAAGCCCTTAGGCTCATATGGGCTTGGCCAGCTGCCCCATATTCCACACACCACTGGCTTCAACTGTCATTCTCTTTCCTGGCCATCTGCAAAGAGCCTGTGGTTGGTTGACAGGACGCAAACAGATAGGATGGAAAACGGTGAAGAGTCAGTGGGTGCCCATGATTGTGAGGAGAGGCTAACCTCGCCTTCTCTTAACAAAGCCGCTCTGTGGGAGCCCAGGGCTCATGATCCGATACACTGTGTACACTGCCTCACTCGGCTTCAACTCCTTTCCTGTGTTGCTTTCTGCTCTGAGAACAGAGCTGCTACCTCAAAGCATTGCCTCAAAGAGTAACTATGCCGTCTCAGGGGAGTGCTTGCCTCCACACATGGAAATCTCACAACTTTAGGAACACAAGGTTCTGTATGGTATTATTAAAACCCTAATTTAAAAAAAAAAGTCAGTTACTTTGCATATTGATAAGCTCATGTTTTGAAACCTGTTACTATATAACAGTTTTTCTGCATGCAGTGCCCATCAGTAGATTCCTATAAACTAAGCACTTTGACTTTCTATGCCAGGCCATTTTTGTTATCATTTATTAAGGGTTTATCATGTGCCAGGAAGGATTTCAAGTGCTTCACATCTATTAACTCATTTAAATTCCACAACATTTCTATGAGGTTTTTGTTGTTGTCTTAATTTTATACATAAAGAATCCAAGACACAGGGAGGTTTAGTAACTTGCCAGTTGTTGCCAAGGCTAGCTGGCTGCAGAACCCATGTCCATCCCCACTGATCCGTACTGCCTCTCTGTGCTTTATCTCTGTTCCTGCTTATACTCTGCCTGTTTTAATAAATCATCATGCTCTCTTCCTTAGGCCCCATCAGTTTCTTCCAGTGTGTCTACTTGGATGGATACAATGGCTACGGATTTCAGTTTCCTGTCACTCCTGCACACTACCCTGGAGAGAGCTCTGGCCAACCAAATTCTCCAGGACAGAAGCAGCAAGGACAGTAGACACAAATGCACGGCCCTTACAAGTGCTTTAAAACTTTGAAAATAGGATCTTCTGTTTGTCCACAGTGGCATAGGCAATTGAAATAGTGTAATTATTTGCAAAGTTTTCAAATATTTTCATTGAAAATATTTTCCTCTTCTGCCTGGTGTAGAGAGAAAGGGTGTGCAAAGGGAGTGAATGATAAGCAGACATGTTGAAGGGCCTACTGCTCAAGAATCTGTTATTTGTGTTTGTTGCTGGGTGCGGGTGTTTCTATTTTTCCATTTCCACTCACTGTAGGGTTGTTCACAAATTAATCTAAAGTTTACTTAATAACAGTCTTTTAAATGTAATTGACACAATTACAAGATAGAATTCCTGGCTTCAATTAGATATTTATTTTTAAATGAAAACACAAACTATGCTTTCAGTTTAAAGGATACAGGAGCTTATATAGAAACTATTTTTTTGCATCATGTGGGTATCTAAACTCAATTTACCCAATAAGTTGATGTTTAATAGTTTTATTTATGTCTATTTCTATTTTAGTTGTTCCTGCGCTCTAAGAATAGGTCACAGTTGCACCAAAGAGTGTTATAAGCTCCTCGTGATGCTCTTTTAGAGCTCAAAATATCTCTGAACTTTAGACATAATAAGACAGAGTAGAAATGTTTGATGAATCTTATCTCCAAGATTTGTCTTGAATTACAATTAAGACATTCACTCCAGTGGAAATACACCATCCAATTAGGCAGGTCTGGTGAATCGTTTGTTTAAAATATAAGCAAATGAGATAAAGAATTTTCAGATTTCTCCAGACTGTGCTCTAATGAAAATGTCACCTGGGTGAAATTTGAGATTAATTACTAAATTTGGGTGACAGATGAAAACGTATTTTCATTTCACTTCAATTGGGTTCTTCTGTGGAGTTAAATAGGTTTTCTTTCTCAAAAAGGAAAATACGAATGTCATCAAAGTTGAAAGAATACATTTCAACCATAAGTGCTTTATGAGGTATCTTACTTGTTTTTTAGGTAATTGGTTATCAGTGCCAACGAAATGGATGACAATCTTTAACTTACTTGACACATCACTGGGAATGACAATTATGGTTTTGTTATCCTTTTGTCTCCAGGTGATATAAATACTTGTATTCTTTACCACATTTTTCTATCAACTCTAAAAGTCACACCACTGTGACCTTTATCATGTTTACAATTGCAACTCAACTTACGACAAATTATCTCAGGAAATAAACTGAGTTATCTTTTCTGGCATTATAATTATCTTCAGCAAGGTCTGAGGTAGCCAGAGCTGATACTAGCCAAGTGATTTATTTTCAAGGACTGCAACTAAGTTCTTTAGGTCCTGTTTTACTGAAAAAAATCATTAGACTAGGGCATCAGTAACTTGTTAATTATTAATAATGGACTTTCAATGACTTTTGTGGAAGAAGTTGGTCTCGGCCATAGACTGGTGGACCTAATTCACACTACAAAAGCCAATGTTACAATGAACCAAGATTAATGACACTCCTAATGGGGAGGGGACTGGAAGTGTGTTCTTCAGGACAGACCAGATGGTGCCATCTAACACAGCCCCTTCATATAGCAATGGAAACGTGGGGAAGACAGCGGAGAAAGTTTATTGCTCCCTACTCCTCCAGCTTGTCCAATTTAATGAGTAGAGGAATAGAGAACAAACATGACAGTTTTTTTCAATTTCATAGAAAAGAATGGTTTGTCCATTAATTTTTTCATTCAATGACTATTTATTGAGCACTTACTCTTTCTAGGGCACTGTGCTAGGCACTGGAGTGTATAAGAAAAATATCAGAGATAAATTATATTCTCAGTGCTATTCTGACACAATGCGTGACCTTGGAAAATTTACTAAACATACTATGCTTGTTTTCCCATATGTAAAAAAGGGATTTCAAAGCAAACAACCCAATACCTTACAGATATACTGTGGGTACTGACAAAATATCTAATATGGATATGACATCAAAATAAAGTTCTGAAATAATACTTTTGGACGTGGCACTAATTTTCCCTTTGAGTGCTTTTCTATATTATACTCTTGTTTCTTTCACTCTCATTATAAAAACTATTTGATAAAAAGTAAAATATGACAATTTATTGTAATAAATTAGATAATCCAATTATGATGTAAACAACATTAATAATAATTGTTAAAGTTTATCTGCTTAAAGTTACAGTGATGATAGCCCTTGAAAAATATTGACTAAATGCTCATCTGTTTGTATAGTTCCAACAAATAAAGTATTTCTAGTCCTTTCAAGTTGACGCTTTACATTTTAAAAGGAAAAGATAAATGGTTGGTTAAAAGTCTTTGTCTTTAATAGTTCGTGCATAATTCACATCATATTGGTCACGAATAGGTAGGCGTTTAATAATTGTTTTTAGTTCTCCATTTTGTCCCATTGGTATGAGCTACCCACCCCAACCCTCTACTCCCGCCCGCACTTCAACTCCTTTTAATAGATGGTCTAGAGAAGATAAATAACTTGATTTAGGGTTTTTGATTTATGTTTACTTTTCATAAAACCTGATAAATCATCATTTAATCAGAGCAAATCTTTTTTGGAATAATTCCCTAAAAAGCACCTGTATAGTGATTCATTCCAGTATATCCCTGTCAAAACTCCTCCCAGAAATATTTTGGAAACTGAAACGGTATATCTGGGGATTCAGATTATTTCCTTGAGTTATTTTACTTGGAAAAAGCAAGGAGAATAATGACTATCATTGCTGATAGAAAACTCAGGAGCCATCTGGCCCAGCTTGCACGTGCAGAAAATGAACCTAATCCCTAGAGAAAAGCATAAGTTTGACCAAAGTCACTAACTGTGTCAAAGCCATGCCTAAAACCTTGGCCAGCTGGCTCCCAAATGCCTTTAGCGACAACTTCAGAGTGTTGTTATAGACCTTGGCTAATTTACCCAGCATCTCAAAACCCATTTTTTGAATTACAATCACTGTGGAAAGACTCACTTTTTTCTACATGAGAGATGAAAAGGACCTTAAGAGTGAGTCTCAGGGCTGGCTTGGTGGTGTAGTGGTTAAGCTTTTGTGCTCCACTTGGGTGGCCACCCGGGGTTCGCCAGTTTGGGTCCTCGGGGAGCACCTGCACACCACTCATCAAGCCATGCTGAGGCAGCATCCCACATAGAAGAACTAGAAGGACTTACAACTAGGATATACAACTATGTACTGGGGCTTTCGGGAGGGGAAAAAGAGAGAAAGATTGGCAACAGATGTTAGGGCCAATTTTCCTCACCAAAAATGCATACCTTAAAAAAAAAAAGTGAGTCTCATTCATTTGCTTTAGATATAAAGAAAATGAATCTCTGAGAGGTTAGGTGACAAGCCCAGGGTCACAGTGCAAGTTAGTAGCAGAACTAGACTGAGAACTCAAATCTTCTGTTTTCTAGTCCAGGGCATCTTCCCCACCCTGTGTGACTCCGTATGATGTCTCCACCCTCATAAGTTCCCTCTGTCACGTGCAAATTCTGTAAGACATGGAAACCCAGCACAACTTTCCAGGAATTGGCCTCCTGACGACACTCTTTGCTCTACGTCTTCTGGACCTCTACTACTGTTGTCCTGTACATTTTCCCCTCGTTAATCATATATGTGCATAAAACATTTAGATATTCCTGTAGATGATTTTCTTTGTGTATAAAAAATAAATAGCTGTATTTTTGTACACTACTTAACTTAAAAAATGTTATGTCACTGACACACACCAAATATTTGCCCCAAATAAAAAGAAAACAAAAAACAACTCTCTCTAAATTAATCACCATTTGTCCAAAGATGTGAGTTAACAAAATAAGTAAGAAAGACAATTGTTTATAAAAACACATTTAAACTCTAAAGGAATGCTTAGAATACATGATGATGTAAATTAGTGCATATTAATATGTGAGTCATACAAATTCCAGTAAGAAGCACGTGTTAGCAAAGTGGGAATAGCAAAGAAGGAAATTCTTGGCCTTACACAGCCATGTTTACCTCCTGACCATGTACCTTCTGCAAGATCATCGGTTCCCATGTCTATGATTTGTGTTGAACTTTTAGCTAGAACTAACTGCTTGCATCAAGTCATTAGTGCTATTCTGCTTTTTTCCCCCACCACATCCAAAGTTCTCGTAAATAATTTAATTGTAGGCCAGGAGTATCTTCTATGCTTCTGGGTAGAGTTGCCAGGCCAGATGCGTTCTCAGAACAAATTCAGAGAGCCCAGTGGAGTAGGGCCCCTCAAACTCAAGGTCAGACTCTAATTCTAGGAGTAACTTTGGTCATTTATCTCTGTCCCTCAGTTCTTCATCTCTAAATGAACATAAAAGTTCCTATGGCACAAAGACGTTCATCTTTGGTGAGGAAAGTTATGGGAAAGTACATTGTAAAGTGATGTTATTGTTAAGACCTTTCAAATTCCCTTCTGATTTTGTTATGAAATGGTCCAGCTATGCCCTGCACTGAAGACCTAGTGCCTAGTGTTGCTAAGAGGCATGAGCCAAAGCAGCAAATGGAAACCAGAACCATATGAACCAAACAAAAAATGGCAACATTGCCATTGGCAAAAACAATCTTGTGTTAAAAAAAATCCACTGCTTTGTGTCATTTTCATGGACTTCCTATAAATCAGTGACAGCAGAATATTTTTCAAACCACTGAATCAGAACACACAGAGATTATAAGAAGCCTGTGGAAAAGTAATACTCTGAATGGAAAGCTGAGCTGGATTACCAACTGACTCATGTACCTCAAGACACTGCCGTAGAACTGAACACCCATTAGAAGATCTGAAGGTATTTTAGCAATGTAAGTTAGTGAAGATAAAGTCAAAATAAATACCAACAGTAGCATCTCAAAACATATAGCATATGTCTTTGCTTAGGGAAAAAGCATCTCTCTCTTCTTCTCTCTTGTTCAGAACTCAATGATAAATCATTTGTACACTTCTGTATATTTGATGCCATCATGGACAGAGTTGGGATGATCTGAATGGAAGGTGCATTCTTTCCAAAGAAGGCAATATTTTATAGAAAAGACAACTGAATTTCAGTGATTTGGAAGAACAATGTATCAAATTATTTTTATCTTTGAAACATTTATGTGTAAAAAATATTTTAAAAATTGGGTCCACTTATAAAATAAATAAGTCATGGGGATGTAATGTAAGGCATGGTGACTATAGTTAGTAATACCGTATTGCATATTTGAAAGCTGCTAAGAGAGTAGATCTTTAAAGTTTTCATCACAAGAAAAAATATTTTGTTAACTATGTATGGTGATGGATGTTAGCTAAACTTACTGTGGTGATCATTTTGCAACATATGCAATTTCAAATCACTATTCTGTACACCTGAAACTAATATAATCTTACATGTCAATTATACATCAATAAAAAAGTAGAAAGAAAATCAAAAGTTATAGAAAATCTGGACAACACTATCCCATAACTTGATCTAATTGATTTGTAAAGAATACTATACTCAAAAGCAGTGGAATACACATTTTTTCCAAGTGCTCAGGAAACATTCACTAAAATAGATTATATAAGAGGCCATAAAACAAGTCTCAACAACTTATAAAAATTGAAACTATAATATAGAGTATATTCACTGAAAACAACAGAATTAAATGAGAAATCAGTAAGAGAACATATCTGGAAAATAAGAAATTTATGGAAATTACACAACACACTTCCAAATAATTCATGGAGAAAGAAGAATTCACAAAGGAAAATAGGAAATATTTTGCATTGAATGATAAAGAAAATACAGCATACACAAAACTGTAGGACGCAGTGAAAGTAGAGATTAGGGGAAATTCATGGCTTTAGGTGGTATATGAGAAAATAAACAAGCTTTAGACACCAATGAGTTTTCTACTAAATATGTAAAGAAGAAATAATTGCAGTTCTACACAACTTCTTTCAGATTAAAAGGGAGGGAATACTTCCCAATTCATTCTATTAAAAAAAAATGGGAATCTATGAACCTTGTTCAAAGTCAAGAGCTATCAAAGATATACATGGAAAGTATCGTCTCACCCCATCCTTGTGGCCTCAGTTTCCCATCCACTCCTCTACTCCCCACTAATCACCTTTATGGATTCTAATATATCCATCCTCTGCAAATACAAATGAAAACAAATATATATTCTCATTTTGTTACTTTTCTTACACAAACATTACATACACAAACATCATTCTGTACCTTCCTTTCTTGACTTAAAAATGCATCCTGGATTACTGGTTTATATGAATACATACAGAGCTTTCCTATGAATGTAGACAGACAACAAAACAAATAGACAGACAGATCAATCTCATGAACACCTGTCAAGTGTAGAGCTAGATGCATCTATGAAATCACCACCTAGGTCAAGATATAGAACGTTAACAGCATCCCAGAAGCCTCATTCATGTCTCACTCAGTCAATACTCCCTGGATCACCACTATTCTGACTTCTACCACCAAAGAATTATTTTGATAGTTTTGTCCTTCATATGAATGAAGTCGTAAATTACATATTTTTGTGTCCAGTTTCTATTATGTCTAATTAACATTACACAGGTGAAACTCATTCACTTTGTTGCATGTAGAAGTAGTTTATCCTTTTTCATTGTCTTATAGATTTATGTATGCATATACCAAAGAATTTATACATTCTATTGTGGGTGGGAATTTGGGCTATCTCCAGTTTCTGTCTATAAAAATAGCACTGCAATAGAAATTCTAGTTAGTTTCTTATAGTGCATACATGTATGCGTGGGTGGTGGGATCTCTATATCTTAGAGGTGAATTGGTGGCTTATAGAGTATGCAATTGTTCATTTTTACTAGGTAATTCCAAATAACTTTCTAACTGGTTGTAGCAATGTGCACTCCAACAATAGAGAACAAAATTTCCAGCTGCTCCAAACATTTGCGAATACTATTGTCAATTTTGTTAATTTTAATTTCTAGTGTATGTAGTCGTACATCATTATTCTTATAAATTGGATTTCTGTGATGACTAATGATTTTGAGAACTTTTAATATATTTATTGATTATTTGGACATCCTGTTTTATGTAAAGCCAGCTTAAGCTTTGTGGACTTCTGTTAGATTTTTGTCTTTTTAAAAAAAATAGGAATATTTTATATAGTTTGATTACAAATCCTTAATTCTATATATGTATTACAAATGTGTTTTACCACTCTGTGGCTTTCAATTTTACTCCCTTAATTGTATCTCTATCAAAAATTTAAATTTTAAAACAGTCCAATTTATTAATGTTTTTCTTTATTGATAACGCTTATTATGTTCAATTTAAGGAATTTTTACTTATGCTAAGACTGTGAAAATATTCTCCTATGAGAATTTATAGATTCTTTATGTTATCTTTCACTTTAGCTTTATAATCCAAATAGGATTCATTTTTTGTGTATGATGTGAGGTAGAAGTTGAAGATTAGTTTTTGCTATATGAATGTATACATAATCTTGAGCCATCTATTGGATAAAACATCCTTTCTCTACTGCATTACAGGGATGTTTTCATTGTAAAGGAGAGAACTGTATATGTGTGGTTCTTTTTTGTGAATTACTTATTCAGTCCCATTGGTCTATTTGCCTATCTGTGTGCCAATACCACCTGGTTTAATTTTAGTAGCATTATAACAAGTGTTGATATACTATAGTGACACATCCCAATTTGTCTTCTTCTTCATAATGATTTTCAATATCCTTCACTTTAAGAAATTTTCTCTATTGGATACTATTTTCTATTTTGTTGTTATCTTTTTCCAGCTCAATGGAGGTATAATTGACAAAATTGTAATATATTTAAAGTGTACAATGCGATGATTTTATATATGTAAGTATTGTGAAAGGATCCTCACCATCAAGTTTATAATTAACACATCCATCACCTCATATATTTACCTTCTTTTTCTTTTCTTCTTCTTCTTTTTTTTTTTGGTGGGAACACAAGTTCTACTCTGTTGGCAGAATTTTGATTACATGATACAGTATTATCAACCATAGTCACCATGCTATCATTAGATCCTTAGACCTTATTCATCTCACAACTGAAAGTTTGTAAGTTTTCCCTATTTCCTGTTTCCAGGAAAGGTACAACGCAGAGGTGGATGTGGCACTCTCCCCAGTGTATTTTTCCTTTTTCTCTAGAATTTTGGGCTCTTGATCTCTACCTGCTGTGCTTGCTTTTTTATTTCTTTAATTTGTTTATTCAACTAGTTTTTATGGTTACTCTCAGCAAGAGAATTAGTTTGATAAAATTACTGCAGCGTGGTGGTTGAAAGCAAAATTTCTCCTTATATTTTCTTTACAACTGTATAGTATTTCAATGGGTGGATGTGCCATCACTTATTGAGTAGTCTCCTATTATATGGTCACTTAGGTCATTTCCAATCGTTTGCTATTATTAATAATGTTGCAGTAAATAACGTTGGACACATTATATTACATATACACATATATATCTGTATGTACGTACACATACATGGGGTAAATTCCTTGCAGAGGGATTTCCAATTCAAAAATATACGCATTTGTAGTTTTGAAAGGGGGTGATTGTTTCCAGATAACCTTGTCCTGAGTTATTGCTCCCTCTGAGGGCTCAGAGTTGTTCACAGCAGTTAACATTCAGGATGAGGCTTTCTCCTTAAGGAAATGAATGTTTGCTGTTTGTTTTTGAGACCTGCCCATGTTAGACTTCTCCACACTCTGTGATTCTGAGCACTGCTTGCAACTGGTCATATGGCTTTTGTTGGGATCACTTGTTTTGACTGCACTTAAACATAGTTGTGAGTTTTCATGGGTTTTATTGTTTCCAAGTTTTACTAGATATACATGATTTTGGATCTTTTTATTTGTTCGTTTGTTTTGTTCTCTTTGTTGTTCCACGTAATTTCCAGGAAGTGTCAAGATTTGGAATTCAACAGCTGCCATGTTTCTATTAGAACCAAAATAATTTTCATTTAAAATAATAAAATTAAAGATTTTTAAAACTAGAAAATAGAGTTAAATTGACAGTTCTAAATGGTAGTACTGCATTGCTAATCGTCTAGTGGTAAGTTTTAGGGTGACTGAAATACAATATATTGCACACATTTTAATAATTAACAGTTATTTGTCTCTTTTCAAATAATATTTCAATGTGGATGAGGAAATTAACCATGCTCCTTTCAGGGATGGGAAAGAAATTTCAATTTGTAGCTCTTGCTTACAGAAGTGTGAGAATATTAGGCAAAGATTTTCTAATTGATCATTTTGAATAACAAAAATCTGATGCCTACATTTCAGATCTCTGGAAATAATGCCAACGTTTAATCTCATTATGAGCCATATAAAGAATATTTTTAAAAAATCAGAAGGGCATGATTCACATCATTAACACCCATAGCTTTACAACTGTGCCTTTGATGTGAAATGGTCTCTGGTCCTTCATAGTTCAAAAGAATCCTCGCCTAAAATCTATGATAAATCACCTCACATTTCACTTTATTCAGTTCTGTTGGAGCTTATAACCCTCTGTCTAGTGGGGTGGGAAATTATCACATGCACTTCTAAAGTGACTTGAGCTGGACTGCTTAGCTCTGCTAAAAGCTGTTCAAAATAAAAAATCTTAAAAGGACTTCACTTTTTTATTGATTTCCATTCTACTGAAATTTGCTACTGTTAAATCCAGTTACAGAATACTTATCTTCACCATTAATTACAAACTTTTAGGTGATTGATTAGGAATTGGTGAATATTGTTAGACTTATTGGTTACTTTCTTTCACTTTTTACTATAACATGATGCTAAAACCAAAGAAAAATAAAGGATATTTAGTGGGATGATTAATTAGAGCACATTCTGAGGAACAACATAGAAATTGTGCTGTACATTTTGTGTAAAGTGGCAAAAAAATAGCACATTTTACATGAAATGGAATATCTACTGCGGAAAAGGAGACCACAACACAGTTTTATTTTCTGTAATTTAATTCCAGTGGTACCATCTTGAGTCAAGAAATGGGCAGTCTTTTGAAATAGAGAAAATAATTTTGAAACAGACTGAAAAATTTTTATTCATTGGTTATGAGCCAAATTTCTAGTTATGTAAAGATATTTTAGAGTACTTAATAGAATAACACTCTATCCAGATAAGAATAAAGATGTCAGAATCTTTCTGCAGTAGATTAACTACTAGACTATATTAGTAATCAAGCTAATAATCAAAAAGATCAAGCTACTAGCTGATTGTTAATGAGAAGGTGGTTTCTTTTATATATGGAACATCAATTTGATGATGACTGGAATAAGTAACTTTGGTTTTCTTTCAGAAATAATTGGTTATGCCATATTTTTAAAAATTTAATGTTTAAGAAATTTTGTCTATTTTATATTTCCTGTGTATAAAATAATATTTATTTGAAAAATACGTAGGAAAGTTGTTATTAACGGGTTTCAGTGCCTAAAGAAAAGCCTATGTCTGTAACATATTGTGATCATAGAATTTTGAACTTGAAGAGATAGTCCTATAATTTGACAAATAGGATAACTGAAACTCGGAGCAGTTTATTGACTTGCCCAAGATCATAAACTTGTTAAAAGCAGAAATGAAATGTGATGTGATTTTTGGATAGTATATTCAGTTAGAAAAATGAATATCAGGTATTCTATCTAATTTTACTTTCCATGACAATATTGATTTAATAACATGAGTATGATTAAAGAACGTTTGCTATGTTTTATGAAATTTGTTCTTTAAACCATATATTTATGCAGTGTTTAAGATGTCCACTGCTTCTTAAAATTTCTTCAGTTTCTTCTGTTAAATTTTCTGTTCACTTCTATTAAACAATTTAAATGATGTGTTCTTCATTTTAATCTTTGAAAAATGATGCCTTGCTTTTCTATTGGCCTCAAATTGTACATTTTTCTTAAATAATCCTTCACATAGGAGACCTCAATGAAACACTGTTTTGCAGTAGACAGAGTATGAGGACAGTACCCATGCTATCTAATAATCCACTTGGGATGAAACTTCAAGTCCCGCTGATCTCATTCAAAAATCAGGAAAGGTTCTCTCAACATTTGGAAGATAAGTGCTGTCTTAAATTGATATTTTCATATTGATTTTACTGTGCAATAAAAGATTTTTTGTGTGATTGGGATCAAAGAAATGGTTAAACTTTACATGTTAGCAATGTTTCTTTGTCCTTTACAATCTGCAGAGGAAGGTATTTAGCTTTTTGGGTCAGTGCTCTGACTCAAACTTAATGATCTGGGAAATTAATATGTCAATGTTTTTACTTTAAAAATTTTTTTTTGCCATTCTAATAGGTATGTAGTTTTATCTCATGATTTTAATCTGAATTTCTCTAATAATTAATGACATTGAATATCTTTTCATATGTTTCATATGTTTATTTGCCATTGATATATCTTTTTTGATTAAGTATCAATTCAAATACATTGTACTTTGTTTTCTTTTCTTTGGTGAGGAAGATTGTCCCTGAGTTAACATCTGTTGCCAATCTTCCACTTTTTGCTTGAGGAAGATTTTCCCTGAGCCAACATCTGCGCCAATCTTCTATTTTATTTGTGGGATGGCACCACAGCATGGCTCGATGAGCAGTGTGTAGGTCTGTGCCTGGATCCAAACTCGCGAACCCTGGGGCCACTGAAGCAGAGCATGTGAACTTAACCACTACGCCACTGGGCTGGCCCCTACATTGTACTTTTTAAAATTGGGTTGTTTCCCTATTATTGATTTCTGAGTGTTCTATATACATTCTGGAGGCAAGTCCTTTACCAGAAAAGTGTTTTTCAAATATTTCCCCTTTGTGTGTCATGTCTTTTCATTCTTTTGGCAGTGCCTTTCAAAGAGCAGATATTCGATTTATCATTATTTTCTTTTATTGATTGTGCATTCGGTTACATCTAAAAAAAGCTTAGCCTTATCCAAAGTCATAAAGAAGATATTCCACTATGTTTTCTTCTGCAAGTTTTACAGTTTTGAGTTTTATGTTTAGGTCTCTGATCCATTTGGAAGGAATTTTTGTATGTGGCACAAGGCATGAATCAGAGTTCATTTTTTTAATATGAATGTGAATTAGTCTATCATTTGGTGAAACACTATCTTTTCCTCATAGAATTGGTTTTGTAACTTTTTCCAAAATCAATCGATCATATTTGTGTGGATCTATTAATGGAATGCTTTCTCTCTTCTGTTGATATCCATATATCTACCATTAAACTAATACTACACTAAATTTGATTGATTAATATTTGGTTAAAAATTTGCCTCTGGGTTAATGAGAGATTACCGATCTTCAGTATTTTTTTTTTCCTGTAATGTCCTTGCTTGATTTTGGCATTGAAGTCATGCTGGCTTTAAAAAATGAGTAGAAGAGTGAATCCTTCTCTTCTGTTTTCTTGAAGGATTTGTGCAGAATTGGCATTATTTCTTTCTTAAATGTCTCATAGAATTCACTAGTGAAGTTATCTGGGCTGTGAGTTTTGATCTTGTTGAAAGGATTTTAACTAAAAATTCTATGTTTCAGATAGATACAGGATTGTTCAGGTTATCAATTTCTTCTTGTATGAGTTTTGGTAGTTTCCATCTTTCTAGGAATTTGTCCATTGTAACTAAGTTGTTGAATTTATGGACATAATGTTGTAATATTATTCCTTCATTGTTCTTTTAATGATGGTACAATTAATGGTGATGATTTATTTTTCATTCCTAATATTGGTAAATTTTATTCTCTCTCTCATCAGTCTGGCTAGGAGTTAATCAATTTTCTGATGTTTCAAAAACAGCTTTTGATTTCATTAATTTTCTATACTGTTTTTCTATTTTCACTTATATCAATTTCCACTATAACCTTTATAATTTCCTTCCTTCTGCTTACTTTTTGTTTAACTTATTCTTTTTTTCTTGTTTATTAATTTGGAAGCTTAAGCCACTGATGTAAGACCTTTCTTCTTTTCTAATATAAGAATTTAATGCTATAAATCCACAACTAAACATTGCCTCAGATGTATCCCACAAATCTTGATGTGTGTTTTCATTTTCATTCAACCCAAAATATTTTCTACTTTTCTTTTGATTTATTCTTGGGCTCATGGACTGTTTAGAAAGTTAATTTCCAAATATATGGGAATTTTCATGTATCTTTCTGTTATGTATTTCTATATTAATTCTGTAACGCTCAGAGAATATAATTTCTATGATTTCAATTTTTTAAAATTTGTTGAGGTTATTTATATGGCTCAGAATATAACTATCTCAGTGAATGTTATGTGTGCACTTGAAGAGGATGCATATTTGGCTGTTTAGTGAAGTGTTTTATAAAATTCAATTAAGACAAGTTTGTTGCTTATGTTGTTCAGATTTTCTTCATCTTTACTAATGTTTTGTCAATATGTCTAATAAGCTACAAGAAGTTTTGAAATATTCAATTATAATTGTGGATTTTTCTATTTCTCCTTTTAGTTCTAACAGTTTCGTTTCATATTTTAAAGCTCTGTTGTTAGATGCATGCACATTTTGGATTGGCATGTCCTCCTGATTGAACTGACCCATTTAATGTTACATAAAGTCTCTATGACTGCTAATTTTCCTAGTCTTCAAATCTATTTTATCGGATATTCATACAGATATAACATCTTTCTTTTGATTAGTCTTTGTGTGTTACATATTTTAAATTTCTTTTTACTTTTAACCTATAAATGTCTTTATATTTAAAGTGAGTTTCTCATAGAAAGCATATCGTTTTGTCTTGCTTTGTTATCCAGGCTGACACTCCTTGTATTTTAATTGGTAGGTTTACACCATTCACATTTAATGTAATCATTGATGTGATTGGATTAAAATCTACCGTTTTCTGTTTATTTCAGCTGTTTTTCATCTCTTTCCTTTTTTCTTTTTTTAATAGTAATTTTATATTTTTATAATTCCAATTTATCTTCACTATTGGCTTATTTATATTTCTTTTTACAAATTATTTTAGTAGTTTTCAATTGGATTACAATAAAGATCTTTGATTAATTACAATCTACCTTCAAAGAATATTTCCCACTTAATGCATAGTGTAAGAACTTAGAATAGTATACTTACAATTCCTCTATCCAACATTTTATACCATTGTTACTTATTTTTCCTTTATATACTCTATAAACCAAAAACTCTTTGGCACTTTTCTTGCTTGAAACAGTTAAGTATTTTTCAAAGCAACTAAAAAATAAAAAAAACCTTATCTAATATATTTAACTCATTTGTGTTAAAAAGCCTTTATTTTTTTCATTGTTAACAACATTTTGCTGGATTGAAAGATTGCATACTTATTGTTCTGTGTTTCATACTTAATGTAAAGAAATCTACCATAATTCTTTTTTCTCCTTGGTGTGTAACACAACTTTTCTCTCTGGGTGCCTTCAAGATTTACTCCTTTTTTTTTTGGTGAGGAAGATTTGCCCTGAGCTAACATCTGTGCCAATCTTCCTCTATTTCATATGAAGGTCACAGCCACAGTATGGCTGCCACCAAGTAGTGCAGATCTGCACCCAGGGACAAAACCTGGGCCACTGAAGTGGAGCACACCAAACTTAACTGCTAGGCCATGGAGCTGACCCTAAAATTTAATCTTTATCTTTGATTTTCAGCAGTTGAATATGATGGGCCCAGGCACATTGATTGCTGTTTATCCCACTTGGAGTTCTCTGAGCTTCTTGAGTTGTGGTTTGATTATCTCATGGTCTTTCATTATTTTTGGTATATTTTCAGCCATTATCTCTCTAATATTTCTTGTTTTTTGTTTTTTTTTTAAAGATTTTACTTTTTTCCTTTTTCTCCCCAAAGCCCCCTGGTACATAGTTGTATATTCTTCGCTATGGTATGTGGGACGCTGCCCCAGCGTGGTGTGACGAGCAGTGCCATGTCTGCGCCCAGGACTCGAAACACTGGGCCACCTGCAGCTGAGCACGCGAACCCAACCACTCTGCCATGGGGCCAGCCCCACTCTCTAATATTTCTTTTATCCTATTTTTTCTCCTTCTTCTTGAGAACTTCCTGTATACTAGACTATTTGATATCGTTTCTAGCCCTTGGACGTTCTGTTCTGGGTTTCATTTTTCCACTCTTTTTTCTTTTTGTATTTCAGTTTGCATAATTTCTATTGCCCTATCTTCAGATTTATTAGTTCTTTCTTCAGCTGTGTGAATCTACTGATGAGACCTTCAAAAGCATTCTTCTTTTCTATTACCTATTGCCTGTTATGCATTTTTTTTTATTTCAAGCATTACCATTTGACGCTTTCTTATAGTTTCTTTGTCTCTGTTGACATTGTGCTTCTCTGTTGTTTATTTGTGTTGTCCACCTTTTTTACTAGAGTCTTTATCATATTAATCAGATTTATTGTAAATCCCTTGTAGGATAGTTCCAAGAACTGCTTCATCTGTGAGTCTGACTCTGTTAATCACTTTGTCTCTTAATAGTGACTTTTTCCCTTACTTTTTGATGTGTCTTCTAATTTTTGATTGCTTGTCAGCATAGTATGTAGAATATTAAACATTTAGATAATAGTTTTGCCTGGAAATGTGCATACTTCTTATTCTGATAGGCTGTCAGCATGGGGAGTTATCCTCATCAACAGAGGAACTGGATTTGGGTTTTGTTGTTGCTCTGGTTACATTTAGTGCACCATCAGCTTCCAATTCCTCTGGTGTGATTTTTGCTTAATGAAGAGATTGGTTTTCCAGAAGGTTTATCTTGATCTTCATGCTACACCTTTGTATTTAGGATCCCCCACGTGCCTGTGCTCTTGCTATGCCCTTGCTCATCCCTCACCAGGAGACAGCTGTTGCTTGTTACTCGGTGTTTGAGGATAAAGGGGACACAGTTTTCTCCTCCTGACTCAGCTGTTTATGTGGGCTTCAGGGTGGGGCTTTCTCAGCAATCTTGCCCCTCTCTCAGAGGTAGAATGATTTTTTCTTTTACATTCCCCCAACCACAATCTGTTGTCACCTTTGCTCTGCAAAAGACAGAATTGTCTGCCCTTCCCGTAGTGTCTTAAAGCTTTTTTCCCTTAGAGGCAAAAGGACCACATAGGACTCCATGCCTTTCCGGCCTTCCTTCCTCCAGGACTGCATCACAGAGAGAGACTTTGTGTAGTCTGCTGTCTTGCTCCAATCTTTCTCAAGAGCAGCAGGTAAGGTCCATGAATAAGAGCCTGTGAGGGGGTGTGAACTCTCCTTGTGTTGTGGCTACTATGTTTTATGTACTCTCATGGTAGCCCATATTCATTCATTCATGGTAGCAATTCATTAGGATTTTAGTGTTAGTTCTGCCTCTGGTATAGAGGCCCTGTTTTCTTCTTACTGCCCAGTGAGTAAGAATATGTATCCCATTTCTACTTGGAGGTACCTTACTGTTTTCCTTAGATTGCACGCTAGTTTTTGCAGGTTAACCACAGCTCTCTAACAAGTTAAAGAGAAGTTATGATCCTGTAGATTTTCTGGCTTTTCTTATTGTTGGGGTGGGAGAAACATTCCCTAGCTTTGTACATTCTAGGAATAAGACAAAAATCCTCATGTTTTCTTTACATTATTGCTAGTCTAGCATGCATTATATCTTAGAAGAAAATAAGTCAATTCCTCTGCAAGCAGATTATGAAGTCTTTAACTTGATGATAAAGTACTGTTGGAATCATTTAGCCATTACTGCATATTGTCAGGACCATTAAGAGTTAAATGGTCCAGAAGTTCTTATTTTTCTAATTAGATAAATACATTTACAAATATCCCTGAAAAAATCAAGAATTCAAGTTTAGATGCTTTTAGTTTTTTAACTTTATATTTCTTCACTTTTTCTAAAAAAAAAAGGTAAGCCAATCAAGCAAGTGAATGAAGTCGTATCTAAACATTAGTTATCACATCTCACAAGAACAGAAATAGTTCATTTTTGTTGTAACTCTTCCAAAATAAGTATAGCCCTTTCTCTAGTCTGGAAATATTCATGTGAGTCTATATGAAAAGAAAGATTCTAGAAAATGAATTTGGGCTTGTTTTTAAAAAACCTCTATACTCAAGTTCACACTCTACATGTTTGACTATCTTCATTGCCTCCTGCAGTTTTCTGTTTTTTAAAATCATTTTCTAAATAGCTATTTTCTTTTCACTTCTAATTAGTTGATAATGGTTCTAATCTAGGAAAAACTTTGCTGTCTCTGATACACTGACACCATAAAACTTAATCCTTTATGTACCTCTTTAACCTAGCCTTTGTCATTGATTATCTGCCATGTGTTATTTTTCCTCCTTTTTTAAAAAATTACAATCCTATACCTGAATTTATGTAGTTGCGTGAATGACCTTTGAAAAAGATGTCTTTAATAACCTTACATTTGGTGGTTACTTGAAGTAGACATTCAATGCTTTGGTGAGGAATAATGCCCTGCTTTTCAGAAACATAAGCATTATACTCCTACACATTTCTAGTCAATATATTATGTCCCTTGCTAGGATTATACAATATAGGTGGAGTCCTAAAAAAATTAATAAAAGGAAGAATTCTGCTTTGTTTCTCTATCCATCTTAGAGGATAACGATCCCAAAGGCTTTATATTATCTGCTGCTAAATATCAGGTCCACATCTCTGTGCTACAACTCAACCCATCTTTGTAAAGAATCAAGTCTTCTGCCATCATTGACAATCCCCCTTGGTCTCAGACTTTTGTCTGTGCTCTCAGGCTGCTCTGACATAACCTCTTTTCCTATTTTGTAGGATGCAGTTGGGAACACAGCTGGTTAGCAGTACATCTCCACTTGAATGCTATGAATTAACTGTGCGATTGAAAGAACCACCATCACAGATGAAGTTTCGTGCCCCTTGTTATTATGACACAGTTTTTAATTCATAATTGAGATTTTCAAACACTCTCTAACACCACTTCACTTTCTTAGGATGAGGAGGTCTTGTGTATAGTGACAAGAATGACCTTGGGGGACCGGCCCCATGGCTGAGTGGTTAAGTTCGCACGCTCTGCTTCAGCGGCCTAGGGTCTCGCCAGTTTGAATCCTGGGCGTGGACATGGCACCACTCATCAGGCCATGCTGAAGCATCATCCCACGTGCTGCAACTAGAAGGACTCACATGGGGGGCTTTGGGAGAAAAAGGAAAAAGAAAAAAAAAAGAATGACCTTGGGATCACCTTACCTAGGTTTAAATCAAATAGCATTTGGTCTCAAACAAGTTATTTAAGCTGACTGTGACTCAATTTCACCATGTAAAAAATAGAGATGGCAATACTAGTGCTTATAACATAGAGTAGTTGTGGAATTTAAATGGCAATCTTATAAAAACATAGTAAGCGCCTAGCACAGAGAAAGTGCTCATAAATACTGCTTTGTTTTGTTATGTTTAGCCTACAGATCCAGCCACAAGATCAAAGTGTCAGTTGACATGTATATGCTACATTTATTGCCAGTCTTAGCTGAACAAATAATTTTAGCCATATTCTGATTAACAATTTCTAATCTTTAGATGAGTTCCATTTGGACTCTGGTAGGACATCCAGTAACTGGTTGGTAAATATGTCACTCTGACTGAGCCTATGAATCTCTGTTTGGTCTTATAAAAAATTTTAAAAGCTTCCTGTTATGAATTTGTCTAATTCCCTCTCCAAAAATGATTGCCTTCATTTTACTTTTACTTCCATCTCTCCTCCTACCTTTCTTAAAGAAAAAATAAGGATCATATATATGTTCTGCATTTCGTATCTGTCATCCTGATTTCTAAACTATCTTTGGCTATTCTGAAAGGAACTGTCTTCCAATAAACATTTTATATACTTTATCAAAGGAATGTCCTTCTGATTCTTTTAAAAATAAGTTTTGAGGGGGCAGCCCTGTGGTGAGTGGTTAAGTTCGGGCACTCAGCTTTGGTGGCCCAGGATTTCACCAGTTTGGATCCAGGACGCAGACATACCACCTCTCATCACTCCATGCTGAGGCGGCGTCCCACATATCACAACTAGAAGGACCCACAACTAAAATATGCAACTATGTACTGGGGGGATTTGGGGAGAAAAAGCAGAAAAAATAAAAGAAGATTGGCAACAGTTGTTAGCACAGGTGCCAATCTTTAAAAAAATAAACTTTGAGATATAATATACACACAGTAAAACACACTCATTTTAAAAGCACAGCTCAAATATATACACCAGTGTAACCACCACCACAATCAAGATAAAGAACATCAACATTACTGAAAGTATCTTTCGAGCCTCTTTGTTGTGAAATCTTTGCCTATCATTGGCTCCTAGCAACATTGTTCTGCTTTCTGTTGCTATAGTCCAGCTTTGCCTTTTCTAGAAATTCATATACATGGAATCATACACTGCATACATCCATACTCTTTTGGTTTTTGTTGTTTTTTCATTTGCCATAGTTTTTTGAGCATGGCTCCAAAACTTTGCTGAGATTCACACAGGGACACTGGAGAATTCGCAGGGGCATCACATATTTTAGATTTTTGAGGGAAATATTGTAACATCTGCCAAAAGCTGTATGGACTACAAGCATGAAGTAATATACAATTTTAACATTAAATTGTGCTACATTCCTTTACATGACACCAAATCTTTATGAAGCTGGATTGTTAGCTGTGATAAAAATTAAGGACTGCATGAAAATTATTGTGGAACAGGAAATGACAGTGGTGGTGTTCATTCCGATTCCATTGGGAGAAGTTATGCAGTGCGCAAAATAATTTTTTTAGAGTGAAATAAAATATTTTTCTTTCAATTAATGTACATTATTTTTCAAACAGCCATTACATTGTTAACACAAAAATAATTATGAATTGTTTAGACCTAAGTATGTAATCAAATCTTTATGTGTTTCTTTTAACTTAAAGGACATGAAAAAAATGACAGACACTACAGGCTCTGTGACACAAGAAAGTTGGGAATGTTTGGGTCTGGGATTTTTTTCAATATATCAAATCAGCAGTCCATTCCTTTTTGTAGTAATATTCCATTGTTAAACTATATTGCAATTTGTTTATCCATTCGCCTTTGAGGCACGTTTGGGTTGTTTAAAGTTTTACACTATTTTGAATGAAAATATTAAGAACATTCATGTGCCAGTGTTTGTGTGGACATGTTTTCGTTTCTCTTGGGTAAACATCTAGAAGTGGAATTTCTGGGTCATATGCAAAGTGTAGTTTATCTTTATAAAAAAAAAAAACAGCCAAAGAGTTTCTATTTCTTATTATTTTCCTATGTCTGAAGATCTTCTTTAAGTCCTGGTCTGCTGGCAACAAATTCTGTCTAGTTTTACTTGTATTAAAAAGCCTATGCTATGCCTTAATTTATAAAAGGTTTAGTCATTGAATATAGCATTCTAGCTTGCCATTTTTTCTTTAAGTATTTTAAGTATGTAATTCCATTGTTTTTCTGGCTTGTGTTATTTCTGATGAGAAACCTTCAGACTTTCTTGTTTTTGCTTTTCATATGCACTGTCTGTTTTCTGTCAGCCTTAAGATTTTCTTGCTACCACTTGTTTCACTAATTTTATTTTCATATATCTTGGTATGGTGGTCCTTGTTTTTATCATGTTTCAGTTTCGTTGAGGACATTTCCCTGTGGCTTTATGGTTTTGATCAATTTTGAAAATTTTAGTCGTTATTTCTTCGCATGTCTTACTGCCTTTCATCCTTCTGGGACTCCAATTACAGGTCTGTTAGACCACTTGATGCCGTCCTACACATCACTGAGGCCCTGCTCATAACTTTTAGGTCTTTTTTCTCACTATGTTTCAGGTTGGAAATTTTCTATTGCTGTGCCTACAAGTTCACTGATCTTTTCTTCTATGATATGTAATCTGCTGATAAGCACACCCAGTGACTGTTTTATTTCAGATAGTTTATATTTCTTCTTTAAGGATTCCTTTTTGCTGTTTCTTATCTTTCACATTTTCTTCCTCATTATGCTTATGACTTTTTAATAAATCCTTTTAGCATATTTACAATACCCATTTTACAGCCCTTTTCTGCTAACTCCATCATCTCTGTCATTTCTGGATCTGTTTCTGTTGACTGATATGGGACACATTTTTCTCTTTCTTTGTGTGTCTACTAGTATTTACTTAATGCTGGATATTTTTTATATTGTTGAATGTAGGTATCATTGTCTTCCTTTAAAGAGTGTTCAAGTTTTTCTGGAAATTAATCAAGTTGCTTACAGATCAACTTTTCTTTTTAAAGCTTATTTTTAACTTTAGAATAATTCATTATCTACTACTTTAGTCCTTGGTCCTTTGTAGTCTCCACTAACTCTCTGGGTGTTCAGTGAGGAGTCTCCACTCTGGCTGGTCAAGAAGCACTGAGAATGCTCAGGGAATTGCTCAGGTGACAACGCTCCACCTGTTATTTGTCTTGATTAGTATTCAGCAACTGATTCCATGCATATTCATTGATATTATTTTTTTTATACTTTCTCCTTTCTGATACTCTAGTTTGCAAAGTCCTGTCATTTCAGTCTGCCTGAACCTGCTTTCTTCTTAATGCAGTAAGCCTGCCATGTTCTGCTTGGGTTCCCCCTCCAGAATCCATTGTTTGAAAAATCCTTCCAGACAGATCATTATTCTTACATTATTTGCTTCCTTTTTCTCATCAACCAGTGTTCTGCTCAGCTAGTTCTCCAATTTTCAAATACAGTTATGTCATATATTTTTATAGTTTTCTAGTTGTTATGGTGAGAGAGCAAGCACGATATCAATTCCTCCACTATCTTTGGAACTGAAAATCCCAAAAATCCACTCGCGTTTTTTGTAGAATGCCTATCAGCACCACCAGACTTTTTAGGCCTAAATTTCTTTTGTCATAACCCTATGAAACCATCTCAGGAGAGAAATTGTTAACAGGGTCACAAAAAAAAAGTGGTATGAGGATTGGGTATAAGAAGGTATGAGGGCCAAGGAAGAAGCCAAAGTATGCTGTTTTTTAGGCTGAACTTACGCAAATCATTAAAGTGTAAGAGTGAAATAAGAGGTAAAAATTGATTGCCATTCATACAACACTGCAAAGTTTTAGCATGGCGTATAGGTGGGGCTAGAAGCAAAACTCAAAGTAAATGTATAAAAATATGTTTCAGGGGGAAAAATGAAATTTAGGGATGTAGTCACTTAGGGATAACTATCTGTACCCTGATAGGGATTTACTGTTCATTAGTAGCGTATTCACTTAATGGGAATAGCCTAATTAGCAAGAGTTTATAGGAATTAGAATGATGAAGAAAAGTATAATGGATTTTATTATAATTTAACGTGTAATAGAAATTAAAAGTAATTGGTTTGAATATAAAATTTTGTGGAAAAACTTTCTTAGTGGTGCTATTTTTTCAATACATTGGCTGTAATTTTAACTCTGGGATAATAAATTAAGCAATAAAACACTTTTATGGTTGCACACTAGACAGAAAATACCCAGGGGGAACAATGATTTGATCAACTATCCAGAAGTGTTTGTTGGATCAGAATCCAAGCATGACAATCGGCCAGCATCTCCAGGCCAAGGATGGCTGTGTGTCTAAGTACACAGGCCTTCTGGGGTATATTTAGTGAAGAAAACAGCTAACACCACACTGGCTTATGGTGCAACACCAGCCTGGGTTTCCTGAGGAAAAATATGGAGGAGCAGTTCCTAGGCAATAGGAGAGCAACTAAGGGTCCCTGCACCTTGAGCTTTCCAGACGCTATCACTGTCTGTTTGTGTGTTTTGGTTTCAACTATCTACCAATTAACACTGAACAAAGTCTTTCTTTATTAGTTTATTCTGCCAGAAGTTACAGAACACATTTTTTTTCTAAAAGTATCCCTAATTTATTTTATTAAGTATAAAAAGCATAGCTTCTCAATACCTTCTCATATTTATATTTCAACAAATTTATCTCTGTTTCCATATCTGGAATAAGGCTGTAGTCAATCCTAATTTTTCAATCAATTTTTGGGAAAATGCGCAGTTTACTTCAAGGTAGCTTCCGTGTGTGTGTGTGTGTGTATGTGTGTGTGTGTGTGTGTGTGTGTGTACAGGTGAGTTTGTTTCACATCTTCTTCATCTGACTTGGTCAATGTCTTCATGCTTTTCTATCCCCTTCCGCAAATAACCTGATGTATCATTTATTCATATTGAGGGCATAATTGTTACATCTACCCTTACTCCTTTCTTTTCCTTTAGTAGGTTGGACCCATTTGATCTTACAGGCCTGAGATGGGCCATGCCCCATCACTGTTTGGTTTTTTTTTTCCATTTGGAAATATATATCTCAATTACTTCACAAAATCTTATAATAAAAATCACTTGGCTTTGGGGCCAGCCCCGTGGCCGAGTGGTTAAGTTCACATGCTCTGCTTCAGCAGCTCAGGGTTTTGCCAGCCCAGGGTTTCATTGGTTTGGATACTGGGCGCGGACATGGCACCACTCATCATGCCACGGTGAGGTGGTGTCCCACATGCCACAACTGGAAGGACCCACAACTAAAAAAATATATATATATATACAACTATATACTAGGGGGATCTGGGGAGTAAAAAAGCAGAAAAAAAAAGATTGGCAACAGTTGTTAGCTCAGGTGTCAATCTTAAAAAAAAAATCACTTGGCTTTGAAGTCAGGCTAGTCTTCAAAGTTTGAATCTTGGTTCTGAATCTTATGAGCCTTTTGACTTTGAGAAAGTTACTTAATCTCTTTGAAAAAGAGCTTCTTTATATAAAACAGGTATGTCAATAATATTTACACCCCATTGAGTTAATGGGAAAGATTAAATGAGAAAACACATGAATGGCACATTATAGGTATTCTATAAAGGCTAGTTTCCTTTATCCCTACCCTTTATTTCTTTTTCTTGGTGCTAATTCCCTGCCCACTCTGTCTTGCTTTTCACTTGCTATTTGATCCACTGACATTCTTTATTAGCCAAGTGATTCTTATGAGCATTCTGACTTTAGCTGCTTATGAGATTCCCAACATCCAGCATCACCTTCCAGGTTTTCTTGGGGACTGGCCAAAGCTTGTACCTGCCCACATGTCTGCTATCACAGCCTCGTCTTCATGCTCCCAAGCCCACCTTCCTATTCTGCCTCTGCCCTCCACAATTATTTTGACTTCCAGGGACTTGAAAGAGGAAAATACTAAGGACATTTGCTCTCAGAGATTGATTATTTGTATTTTTTTTTCCCCCTAGAGCTAAGGAATTAAGAATCCTGCCAGGAATCAAACCCTAGAAGAACGGATTATTTTAAGGAAGGCAACTTACATTGTTCTAGAGATAATGTTACCTAGGCAGTCGCTGCTCAGCTTCGTCCTGAAGTGGCCTTGTCACAAGGAAGGAGCTCATAGAATTTAGCAACCCTCCCCAAAACAATGCTTAAAAAAGTTAAAGCTTTGGCAGCAGATAGAGCCTACTGATGTGAAAAACCAAAGGGGTGTGGAAAGGGAGCAGCAAAAACACATTCTCGTTTGGTCTTATAGATTGCTTTCCAAAAGATTCAGTAGTCCAAAGTGTCTTCTTCTAATGCCTTCCACTTGCACTTGAACTTGTATAACAATAATTGGAATCAACTTTAGGTTTAGGTTAGAGACAATACTCCCGGTCTGTTCAAGAATTCCGAGGGAATCACTCCATTCCCATCCATCTAGCCTTTCAATCTTAAAGACCCTCCATTGTACCTTAAGTTTCTTTTTCTTTCAACTTCTGGAGATGCTACGTTGTCTTGTCTGTGCTGCCCTTTCTAAGAAGCAGGCGCCACTGTGAAACATTTTCCTACAGAAGTTTTTTAAAGAAAAGATAATTTAATCAGCGTATGTAATTTTCTGCTCTCTTGCAATTCATTGCCTCCAATGCCATCTCCTAAAAACACCTTTTTCTCCTCATTTAGTTCAATTTCTACAAAGCTGTGGGGAAACTCTATTATGCTAATGATGAGGCAGATAAGTGGTTTACTTAAATTAAATTACCAAACACATCCAATTGCTCTGCAACCATTCTGAACTTAACAAGAAAAATCATTACCAGCACAGAAGAGATAAGGCCTGGTTTTTTTTTTTTTTCTGTCCTTTAAAGAAAATTTCATCTGAGCCAAAAAGTTCCCATTGAAAGGATTAATGGTTGACTGGTTAAAGTCAGCTTTTCCAAATTGAAAGCTGGCACAGTAAGAGTTTGTGATTCAACCTGTCTCTTGATTAAAGGGCTATAAAATTATAACTCTGGTTGGTGGCTTTAACTATGAGAATTTTGTCCCCAAATAGCTATGCTGTGGCATTTTTCTGTAAAAACCAAGTATTGTCTCTCTTTTTAAAGATACTATTATACAATTCCTATATTATCTTTAAATGGCCCAGAGAATAAAATTCAGAGATCAAACATTATAATGTTGATCTTCCAATAAGACTCCTAGGCAACAATCTCACATCAACTTATTTTACAATATTTGATGAACATAAGTTGTATGGCAGATCCAAAGCATGTTTGCTAAGAGCTGAGGATGCCCCAAGGAGTAAGCTGTAGCTCCTGTCCTCAAGCATCTGAAGTCAAGGAGGAGAGACAGATCTGTAAACAAAAGTAAAACAGTGATGTGAGGCGTATAACATGGTCACACACACTCTGTGGTGTGGGGTCCCAGAGGAGGATGTGCTAAATTCTGACCCGTGTGGCATAAGAGGAAGGATGGGGAACTTTCAAAGGGAGACCTGATGGTGGTAAGGTGGAAGGCAAGGTAGTAGAAGGCAATTCCAGAAAAAGGAAAAAGCATCAGCAAAGGCCCAAGATAGTGAAAATGCATAACTTGATGACTTTTTTAAGTGAGTGGTAAGGAAATCAGGAGCATGAAGTAGTCAGTCAAAGATGGTACCAAAGTGTCTGTTTTGGTGACTGTGTGAAATTCATGATAGAGAAAATATTGTCATCCAAATTTCAGAAAAAGACTACATAGCATCATTCAGACTGTTTAACCAAGGAACCAGTGATATCTATTGCCTGATTACCCAAACTCAGAACTTAAATTTATAAAATGAGAGCCAACACCACACTTTGATGTATTGAAACAGACATAATTTAGTTGCTTTTGATTCTAGATGATGTTTCATCTATAATTCTTGATTGTTGCAGACAACTAAGTCTTCATTTATTTCTTGCAAATGATGTCTCATAGAATTGTTCCTGGGAATGCAAACATTCTCCTATCTCCCCAACCAGAGCTGAACTGACTTGGAAGAATGACTAAAAGCAAGCCCACTAAGTTTTAATTTATGCAAATGCTACATTCTCAAACATATTTATGGACTATATTAATTTGGCAATGCTGTTATCTTACACTGTTGGGCTATTTACAATTTTTAGCTGAATAGCTCAAAACCTTGAGATTTCCATTACCTGTTTAAATAGTTCTAACTAAGTCTTAAGAAGAAAACTGTTTACACGGATATTGACTCTCAAGCTAGGAATCTGTCTTTGTCCACGCACTCTTCCTTATCACCTTCCCTTTCCTCCTGAGTCACGACTTCCCACACCAAATTCTGGCAGTTCTATCTTCCCAGAGTCCATCCACTTCTCTCCACCTCCACTTCTGTTTAGTTAGCTCAAATTACCTACATTCATCGCCTGCTAACCATAGCAGTATTCTAAGTGATCTCTCTGCCTCCAGTCTTGTGTCTTCAATCCATTTCCTACACTGTCATCAAAGTTAGGTCTTTCACTTGGAAGTCTAATTACGTAATTCTCTGGCTGTTTCCCATTGGTGGCTGCCCATTGCCGCCAGAACGTAGTTTAAACTCATCATGGAATACACTACCCTTCACTGTCTTGTTCAGTTTTTCTCTCCAGACTCATCTGTTACAGCTCTCTGTAGCCACTTCCTCTTACTCTGTGTTTTTGCACAGCTGGAGCACTGATAGCACCGCATGCTTCCACCAGCATGCCCTGACCTCTCAGCCTATAGTATCTTCCCTAGACCTTCGCTTGCTCAGCTCCTATTTATCCTTTGGGAATCAGTTTCATACTTAAATACTCAAAGAAACCTTCCCTTATCCCCAAGAATGAGGAAATTGACTCCCCAGTATGGTCAGTTCTCTAGTAACCTATGGCACTCAGCTCTCTGGATATGCTGCTCTCACTGCTCCTTTGGAGAACTGAGACTCTCTTATTCACAAAATTGTATCCCCAGTGTCAACCACAGTGATTGATACATAGCCTCCAAAAATACGTGTATCAATCATGAAATAATTGATTGTTAATTTTAAATAGGGGATTTGGGCATACTCATCCTTTACACACAAGACACAACCCCAGAATTCTTCCTTATGGCTTTTGTCTCTTATTCAAACCAGGTTTTCCAGTGTACCCTGACTTGGGGGGTAAAGTTAAAGAAACATTTTTGGACATCTTGGAAACCAATGAAATACCAGGCATGGCAGTTTTCAAAATTGTTTTAACTCCCAAATATATAAACCTTTGGCAAAGTCATCACAACATTTGAATTACCTTGAATTCCCCTCGTAGCTCTCTCATGCTGTCTAAGCAAGTAGCCCTTATCTCTTCTCAGTATCACTGGTATCCTTATAAAACGGGAAATTCGGACACAGAGACAGACATACACAGAGGGGAGACAATGTGAAGAGACATGCACACACACAGGACAAGATGGACATCTACAAGCAAGGAGAGAGGCCTGGAGTACATCTTTCCCTCAAGCCCTCAGAAGGAGTCAACCCTGCTGGCACCTTGATTTCAGACTTCTAGCCTCCAGAACTGTGAAACAATAAATTTCTGTTGTTACAGCCACCCAATCTGTAATATTTTGTCATGAAAGCCTTAGCAAACTAATACAGATGCCTAGCCTAAATTTCAAAAGAAACCATCTGCTTCAGTATGGTTTTGAATAATGCAGGCCCTGGTGGAACTGAGCCTACAGAGAAACAGCATCTCACCTTTAAAAGGTCATCTTATTTTTAGATATCGTGTATTATAAAGAAATCATTTACCTGCCAAATTTTCTTATTCTGAGGCATTCTCTACATTATTTAAGCACACGATTATTTTGATGATTAATGATTCTTCATCAGAATCAGTGTTCACTTTACTCTTGTTTGTGATGTGATATTCAGCATCTTCCATTATTCTGGTTTATTTTTATCAGGTTTTTACTCTTCACGGAAGTTATCAGCATTCAGCTTATGTTTGTTTCCTCTTCACGTGGTTATGAACTTCATGACAACAAGGTATTTTTTCTTTCCTGTCTAGTATTAGAACAAGGCTGAGCATATGGTAGGCACTCAATACATACGTGTTAAACAAATAAATACATTTGTAATGCACCATTAATCTGTGAAGGTATTGGTCCATTAATATTAAGTCAGACTCATACCAAAGCATATCAACCTACTGCTGTCTTCTTTTACTGTTGTTAGAGAGATGATGAGACTGATTGTAAAGGCAATAAATAAACAAGCGATTAAAATTCTCTTAGAAAGCAAGCAATGCTAAAAGTAACAATAACAACAAATCAAATAAGACGGATTTTAAAATAGCTTTTTGTGGAGAGAGGGGGAGCTATAGATTTTTCAAGCCTTGTCATCCTTTTGGCTATCCCTTTGCCATCTCTCCAATAAATATTTTTTTGTGTAGTCATTATTCAGTGTCTACATTGTTATCTCTGTGAAAATGTTATTGGTGATTGAATATTATGTTTTCCTATAACTATATAACATTGCTTACTTTTATTTCCTGCTTAGTTTTGTTTGTATCAGTTACTAATTCTTCCCATACCTACCAGTAGCCTCTTAGTACAACTTTCAATAACGTCAATTACATCAGGCCATCGGTAAGTTGCCACATTTTCTTGCGTATGTCTTGCCTGGAAACCTCTACTCTTCTTCTATCTGCTGCCCAGTTGCCAGCATTGAATGTCTTTAGCTTTACCCTTGTAATTCTTTTTGTGTTTCCCCTTGGTTGGATTCTCTGGTTCCTACCTCTCGTCTTCTTCTTTCTTCATTTATTTTTCCAATTCTGCTGGATCATATACCCCAACGATATCATCAGATTGTAAAATGACATAACAGCAAAAGGCCTAGTAATGATAGCCTTCGACATATGTGTCTTGGTTAGTAGACTGGTTGTCCTCCATGTCTGGTACATAGGTTAGCATCCTGGGCTTTCCATTATTTTTGTTATTCTGGAAATACCATTTGCTACTCTACTCCATTGGATCTCCTGTTTCTTTATTTCATAACCCACTATCTCTTAGTTTATCACCTTATTTTGTTGAAAAATATCTTCTGGTACCTTATAGGCAAAGGGTAGAGAGAGATGTATTTCTTGAAACTTGCACATCTGAAAATATTTGCAGGGAGGTGTCTAGGGCCAGTATCTTTAAGTATTTCCTCTGAGGCTATCAATTTTTCTGGACACTATTCTTTCATCTCTTGCCTGGAGGGTAAAGCTCTGGCTTCCAGCACTCTGGGAGTTGAAAAGAGGGAGAGGAGCCAAGATACAGCAATGAATATGTATAATGGAACTTAATGATCCTATTTTCAATAGGAAACCCATGGCTTTAAATATTTCCATAGATTACCAAATTTTATATTCTCTTCTATTTAGAGAATAACATTCCATGGGTCTGCTAGCATTGGAGGAAAGCAATCATCCTAAGGCAGGAGTCTGGGAGGGATTTAGAGCTCTAACACTTAAACAGCTTTCAACCAAATCTGCCTTATATTAGCGCCCCTCATACTCCGATTTCTGGAGGTATTTGGGGCTGGAATTTTCTGAGTCTTTCAAAAATTTTTCAGAAAAAAATAGTTTCATTGACTTTGAGCTTTCCCCTCTGCTTACTTAGGATTTGTCTTCTCAATTTTTTTAATTCCTTTTTTCTCCTTCATTTTCTTTCTAGCTTCCAAAATTCAGTTATTGTTTCTCCTCATCTCTACTTGCGGCTTAATACATTAAACAAAAAATCTTTAAAGGATTTGTTATAGTTTAATGGGGATTTGGGACTTAAATTAGATGTATATAATTAATGTGCTCCTAGCCTACAAATATAACATTACCTTTATCTTAATACCATTTCCATATTTTTAAAACTTGAATTAATAACACTGACATGTTCCAGCTTCCTGTGGAAAAGATTATTGTATTTATGGCTATGATTATGCACTGACAAACATCTAGAAGAAAAACTAAGCACTTATTATTTTTCCATACTCCTATATGGCCTTTGTGATTGTTATGTTGACAAAATAACTAGATGACGGATTGAACATTTCACTTTCATCTGGATATTTTGGTCTAAGTTAAATGCAGGCTTTGTTTTGAGAGCTCTTTGACCTTCATGAAAATAAGGGAGATGTTATCAGCTTCTGATGCTTCTCTTTGCCCACCGCCCAGGAAGTTGATGCTTTCGTCTCTTTACTATTAAACTCCTAATTCTTTATTTATAGAAATAGATGACTGATAAGAGATAAAAGTGGTACCTCAGTCATTTAGATTTGTATTTAAAATAAACCCAGCACAAAAGCTTCAAAAAAATCCAATATGGATGAGGACAGACAGTGGTATTGTATGCACAGTTTTCTCTCTGCCTCTGTAATCATGTCACATATGTCAGTCTTGATAACTAAATATCTCTCTGTAAATATTACAAACCATTTATGTCATGGGATAAATCTTCCCTTGGAGTGGTAATGCTGCTGTTCTGGACTTTCAAAAAAATGTAGATGGTTTTGAGGAGTTCCCAATGCAGAAACTCCCAAGAAAGCCGAGGAGTCTGGGACTAAGGCTTTACTTTAATCAAGAAGAGCTGAGTTCCACATATAATAAGGCTCTACTTTTTAGCCATCTAAATAAAAAAAACTTGTGTAAACTTACTTTGTTTATAGATTAGTGAGTTTATCTTTGAATAGTCCGTGAGACATTGCCCATAAGTAGAAAATAATTTAAGACAATTTGAAACCGTTGGTGTTACCTTCTACTTTCACCTGGCACACCTAGGATGCTGGGGATGCTAACATTCCAACAACCAGGTTTTGCTCTTGTTCCATCGCTCACCTATAACCCTTTTACATTGTCTTTCAGCCTCTCTAAGCTAATATATAAAATCTAACTTTAGATTTTATAGGTTTGGTAGTCTTCACCTTCTGTTTATAATCATTTTTTGTCCTATAATCTAATTATAGTTATTTTTGTCTTGCATTCCTTATTTCAATTATTAACTCCTTTTGAAGTTACTTAGAACTTACTGAAATATGTTGGTTTTGCATCATCTAGCAAGCTGTAAGCATATACTTAGTACAAATACTAGCAAATACAGTGAAAATGAATAAAATTGTGGGTAAAGTTTTCAAAATTCAAGGCATGTATTTCATGTTGCCTCTTATAGGTTAATTATGGAATTCCATCTGCAATAGTTCTGAATAAGTCATGTAGTTTATTTTACTAGTTTTAGAGAAATTCTTTTCTATTAACATTGACCTCTGCCCCATTTGTCATCTGTTTTGTAATCCCTTTAACTCTGAATATATCAAAGGTATTTGAGGCTTAATAAAGAAGACACAGGGAGCTTTTCATCTCTCAGAAGAAAAAAAAGTCATGCCCTCAGTACAGCAGTAATGTTCAAACATCACAGAAACTTAATATTGCCAATGAAAAATATTTTCTCACAAGGCATGAGAGGTGAATGAAATGCAAATATTTCATGTACTCTTTCTTCTCGTTCTCCAGATTTGTAGTTTTAACACTCTTTTATGTGAAAGAAAATTACCATGGGTCTTAAAGATCTTAGAAACATCACTTCATAAACAGTAGCTTTATAATATAATAGCAACTGTTTAATTTTCTACACTTCCTCCCAAAAAAAATAAAAAAAGAAAACCCAAACACATTAACAAGGAGAACAAATAAAACCAAGCTTAATCTTCACACTGGAATAACCAGGAGAGGGAAAATGGCACAAAGTCAAATTATGTGGAAGTTTAGAAGTAAATTTCAGAAAATGGTAGAGTCAATTTCACAACCACATCGAAGTAGAGAGTCAGGATCATATTGCGGAGAAAACAAAAGAGCAGAAGGCCATAGAGCTGATGGAGAACAGATCAATCACCCAGAAAGAGAAAGCCCCACGCTAATGGTGTATCTATTGAGAACATGTCTGATACTTGGTAGACCAGAGAGTACCAGCTACCAGAGAATTGAAAAGAACTGAATAAAAATATGTGGGTCTAGACAAGGCACTGCTCAAGAAGGCACTGCTTTTGGGGGAAAGAGTTTTGAGTTAGAAAACAAAGGTGTCACTTAGCAGCTTGACAGTGAAAGGCTAGAGAAGCAAGGAGTAGAATTTAAGAGACAAAACCAGAATCACAATATCAGAAAACACACCAAATCTTCACTCTGCAAACAAACATATAAGCAATCCATGTATACAGACCAAATGTGTACTCATGAACTAGTGCACCTGGTAAGCCAACCAAACACTTCTCTTCTGTATACATCATTTATTATAGGTAGCAAAGGAAGATATGACATTACAAATTGGCCAGAAAATGACATAATATAAAGTCCACTCATAGTTACTATAAGGAGAAAACAGACAATAAATTAAAACATATCAGTTGCCAAGAATTGTTTTCTCCAAAATAATTATAAAGTAGATGAAAACTATAATACCACACTCCAGTTTGAATTAAGTACTGTTAAGCAAGCATTGGAAAATACAGAAAACCAATTTAAATCAAAAGTTTAAATATCAGAATAAAATTTTTTTTAAAGTGGAACATATGGAGTAAGACCTGCGTGAACTGGTAAAAGAAATTGAAGGGCAATAAAAAATTATTTTAAATATAAAGACTAAATTATAAGATGCCCAAGGGAAAAATGATAAAATAAAAAATCTATTAATGGTCTTTGATTCAAAAAAATAAAAGAAAGAAAAACCCCAAGGAAAAAAAATCTAAGAGGCAAAATTATCGAGGAGAAAGTGATATATATAGAAGCAAGCAAAGAAGATCTAATTTACATGTAATTAGAGTTTTGAAAATGTAAAACAAAACAATGGAATACAACTATTCTCACATTTACAGATTAAGAAAATTTTCTAGAAATAAAAGAAAACCACAATCTACACATTGAAAGGCTTGCCACATACTTTAGTTAATTGATTCAGAACAGTCAGCTCCAAGACTTAGCCTAATAAAACCGCTTGACTTAAGAAAAGAAAACAGTCCTCTGGGCCTCTAAACAAAAACACAAACTCAGTTACAAGTTCAGAAAATTAGACGGGTTTGTATGAGACTTAACAACACGGCAAGAAAATAACATAACATCTCAAAGAAACTCAAGGAAAACAACACGGGCAAAACTTTTGTATCTAGAAAAACTGTTTTTGAGGAAGAAAGATGACAGAAAAAATAGTTAATTCAGGGAATACAGTAATCGTGAGTACTTTCTAAATAATATACAAAAAGATAAGCTCTGTTAAGCAGTTAAAGGTAGAACAATAGCTAAACCAAAAATGAAGCGTGGGCAGAAGAATAATATAGAAACGTTATGTGTTCTGATAAGTAAAAGCAATGCAAGTCCAATAACAGTAGGAAAACGGAGAGAGAAGAAAAATACTATAATCACTTTGATTATTACATAAATAATAGGTGGATGTCTAACAATATAATTTAAAATTATAGTATGGAAAAAGAATAATAAATGGATTGTAACCATATTTAAAATAATAGTAACTATTAGAATAAAAATTACAAATGTTCTTAATTTACAAACAAACAAAAAGTAAGGAAGGACCATATGGAGAAAAAGACACTAAATATAACGTAATGTGGTAAATATAACGAGATAATATGAGAATTGACACCTGCCATCACTAAGTCAATAAATGTATATTAGCATAACTCACTATTCACAGAAACATTTTCAGACTGGCTTACAAAGTAAACCTGAACTCAATTCTGTATACCTGAGACCTACCTAAAACAAAGTGATTCAGAAAGGTTAAAAATAGAGATGGGCACGGATATGCTAGTTAAATTATGGGAAAGCCAGAATAGCAATCCTTTAAAAATATCCCTAACAGAACAAAGGTAGAATTCAGGATTAAAATTATTAAACAGGGCAGAGAAAGACACTGTATAATTCACAATAAAGGCATATTGATTATGAATACTTATGTACAAAGTAACATAGCAACCATCTTCATAAAGCAGGGATTCAGGAAGCACAAGAACTAGACATGTGTCCATGGAAAACAAGAGACGTCAGCACACAACTCTCAGTTCAAGACAGGTCATATAGGAACAGAGAAGAATAACGATATGAAAGACGGAAAAACTAAGCAACATAATAATTAAGATAGATCTTATATATCAAACTGTTACAATAAAAATAGAAATGCCCTTTATTCTCAGGTGCACATGGGACATTCACAAAATTGGCCACATATTAGATTGACAAAGAAAACCTCTATCAGTTTGATTAAGCAGAAATAATAGCATTCTCTAATCACAATACAATAAAACTAGAAACTAACTAAAGTATTTGGAAAGTCTCATCCTAAATAAACAAAAACTCTTAGAATTTTTAATTAAAGAGAAAATATAAATTGGAGAATTTCTCCCCCAAAATGATAATAAGAAAAACTACGTGTCTACTTGTGGGATTCAGCAGAGCAATGATCAAAGGAAAGGTTTTGCCCTCAAACATTTCTATCAATTAAAAACAAGAGATTTAAAATAATCATTTAAATTTGGGACTCAAAACTCTAGGAAGAAAACAATAAAATAAACTAAAAGAAAGCAGAACAAAAGAAATAGTAAAGTTAAAAACAGAAATCAATGAAGTCAAAAACAGAAACTCAGAGAACTAATAAATAAATCAAAATGCTATTTTAATAAATCACCAGAGACAAGCCAATAGTGACTTATCAAGGGAGAAGGAAAGGAGACAGCATAGGCATAAAAAACAAGAAATGACAATGGGCTAATAATCATAGGAAAAATTTTTAAAAAATCGTTGGAGACTGTGTTGAACAATTATATGTAAATAAATTTGAACACCTCTGGAAAATGGAAAATTTCCTGAGGAAAATACAGTTTACTGTAATTGAACACAGGAATTATAAAAGCTTAACCAGATCAATTTCCAAAAAAGAAACAGAGAAACATATCAATGATACCCCATGTGAAAGCACAAATATCAGATGATTTCACAGAGGAATTCTAACATCCTTTTAAAGATCAGGAAATCCCAATGCTGCATAAATTGTTTAAATTGTTTCAGATCATAGAAAACAATAGGAACTGCCAATTTTAAAAATTATTCAAATGTAATGTTGAAAAAAGTCTGTTAAAGATAGCATCATTGAGGGGCCGGCCCCATGGCTGAGTGGTTAAGTTCGCGGGCTCTGCTTTTGAGGCCCAGGGTTTCCCCAGTTCGGATCCTGGGCGCGGACATGGCACCGCTTATCAAGCCATGCTGAAGCGGCATCCCACATGCCACTAGAAGGACCCACAACTAAAATACACAACTATGTACCGGGGGACTTTGGGGAGAAAAAGGAAAAATAAAAATATCTTAAAAAAAAAAGATAGTCTCATTGACACCAAAGAATTAACGGATCATTAAATAATTGAATATCATCAATATAACTAACCATATTAAGGGATCCAAGAAGAAAAATAATATGATTATTTCTATAGATGCTAAAAAGGCTTTTGAAACAATTTAGCACCAATTTCTGGTAAAAATACTTTTAAAAATAGGACTCAATAGATATTTAACATGATTGTATAAATGTATTTAAGACTATAGCTGGCATCCTCCTAAGTGGGGGGACACTACAGTAATTCTCATTACCAAGGCAAGGATGTTCATTATCGCCACCACTATCACTATTTGCAGGTTATATAACTGGAAAACTAAAAATAATCTATTTTAAAATCAATACAAACAATAAAATAATGCAAACAATATCAGAAAATAATAGTAACATACAAAAGTCGATAGTCTTTATAGATTGAAAACTATAAATCTCATTTGCAAAATTAACCACAAAGGTTGAATATTTAGGAATAAATGTGAAAACCCCCAGTGAGGAAAACTTTAAACTATTCTGAAAGACACAAAAATAGACTTGAATAAATGGAAGGACATCTCTTGTTTAGGGATGCACATATTAAAAGGATGTTCATTCTCCCCAGGCTAATACATCAATTTAACGTGGTTCCAATAAAATTACACATTATTTTTTTTCCTGGAGCTAAACAATTGATTCTAATTTCATGTGGAAAACAAACATACTCGAATACTCAGGAAAGCCCTTGAAGTGGTAGGAGAAACAGCAATAAAAGGAGACAAGCCCTACCACGTACTAAAGCATACCACAAAGCCTCGATAATAAATCACTGTGGCCCTAGCACATGAGTAAACAGACCAGTGAAATGAAATTAAAAGTCCAGAAGCACATAGACTAAGTGCATGTGGATAACATATGGTAAAGATGGCATTTGAAAATACTGAGTAAACGAGGAATATTTTTAATGATTTGGGACAACTGGACAGCCCTTTAGAAATGATGAAACTGGTTCTATATCTCATACCACACGTAAGAATAAACTTCCAAAGTGTCAGTGATCTAAAAGTAAAAAATGAAATCATGAAAGTACTAGGAAAATAAATGGGTGAATTTCTTTTTATCCTGGTATTATAACCTTTCAAAGAATACTCAATACCTGGATGTGATAAAAAGATCAATAAATTGGACTATATAAAAGTTGAAAGTATAGTATTTTGCACAGGAAATTACCTTAGAAAGTCAAAAATTTTGGAGAAAATATTGACAACACATATCACTGCTAAAGGGCTCATCTCACTAGTATATAAAAATGTAAGAATTATTTTTAAAATGTGAAAGACTGATAGAAAATGGGCAAAAAACTGCACAAAAATTCAAAGTAAAATATGTACAAATGACATTTAAACATAGAAAGCTTGCTCAAGTTCTCTCATAATATAAAGACAAACACCTGGAGGCTCTGTAGTGATACCATGAATTATATTCCTGATTTTGGTAGTTTGTGACTTATCTGTTTTTCTTTCTGGTGGGTCTCTCTAGCGGTTTATCCATTTTATTGATATTTTCAAACATTCAGGTTTCGGTTTTATTGATTTTCTCAATTGAATTTCTGTTTTCAATTTCATTGATTTCTGCTTAGTTTTTAATTTCCATCCTTCTGCTTGCCATGTTTTTACTGTGATCTTTTTCTCCCATCAAGATAAGATTGAACTTTAGATTATTGATTTGAGCCTTTTTTCCTTTTAACGCAATCATTTAAGACTATATATTTTCCTTCAATCACTGTTCTAGGTGTATCCCCAATTTTTTGATAGGTTGTCTTTTTATTTTCATTCAGTTGCAAATATTTTCTAATTTCCTTTCAGGTTTCCTATTGTACCTATAGATTACTTAAAAATATGATGTTAATCCTTTACATGTTTTGGGAATTTTCTAGGTATCTTTATTTTTTTAAATTTCTATTTTAATCTCATGATGGTCTGAGACCATACTTTCTGTGTTTTCAGGTCTTTTAAAGTTAAAATGTGTTTCATGGCATGGAATATGGTCTATCTTGGTGAATGTTCTGTGACATCAGGAAAAGAGCGTGCATCCTGCTGTTTTGGGTTAGAGTGTTAGGTAAATATCAATTAGGTCAAGTAGGTTGATAGCATTGTTCAAGAATTACATACCCTTGCTAATTTTCTATCTACTTGTTCTATCAATTACTGAGAGTGGAGAGTTGTGTTTTTCAACTACAATTGTGGATTTGCATATTTCTCTTTTTAATTTGATCGTGTTTTGCTTCATCTATTTTGGAACTCTGTTGTTAGATGCATATACATTTAGGATTGCTATATCTTCTTGGTGGATTGACTCTTTTATCATCATGTAGTGTTTCTCTTTATCCCTGGAAACTTTTCTTGTTCTGAAGTCCATTCTGTTTGATAGTAATCTGGTCACCCCATGTTGATTTTGGTTAGTGTTTGTATGATATAACTTTTCCCATCCTTTTACTTTAATCTATCTATATTATTATATTTAAAATGTTTCTTATATAAAGTATATAATTGTGTTTTTAAGTCAAATATGAAAATCTCCATATTTAAATTTGTGTTTAGACCATTTATATTTAAAGTAGTTATCAACATGATTGCAATTGAATTCATAATTTTATTATTTTTCTATTTGTCTCCTCTTTTGTGTTTCTCTGTTCCTCTTTTCTTGCTTTATTTTGGATTACTTAAATATCGTTTATTATTATATTTTAATTTGTCTACTGTCATTTGGGCTATACTGTTTGTATTTCCAGAGAGGGTATAATCTATTACTTAACTTTTCAAAGGTTACCTAGAGTAAATATTTACCACTTCAAGGATATACAGGAGCCTTACAAACACAGAAATCCCTTTACTTTCCCTCATTTTTGTTATACTTGTCATAGGTATACATATGTATTACATTACATTTAAATGACCCCAGATAATTTTGTGAGTTTTGCTTTTAACCATCATAAGTATTTTAAAGAATTCATGAGAAAAAATTCCCTGTTACATTTACACAGATATTTACCAATCCTCTTTCTCTCTCTTCATTTCTAAAGTTCCAAGTTTCCCCCTGGGAATAGCTCCCATCATCATAAAAATTTCCTTTAGTATTTCTTTTAAAGCCAGTATACTAATGACAACTTCTTAGTTTTCCTTAATCCAAGAAAAAATTTATTTCTCCTTTCTTCCTGAAGGATATTTTCAGTGGATATAGAATGTGAATTGAGAGCCATCCCGGTGGCACAGCAGTTAAGTGCGCACGTTCCACTTGGGTGGCCCAGGGTTCGCTGGTTGGGATGTCGAGTGTGGACATGGCACCAAATGGCAAGCTATGCTGTGGCAGGCATCCCACATGTAAAATAGAGGAAGATGGGCACAGGTCTTAGCTCAGGATCGGTCTTCCTCAGCAAAAAGAGGAGGAATGGCAGCAGTTAGCTTAGGACTAATCTTCCTCAGAAAAAAAAAAAATAATAAAAGAATGTGAATTGAAAATTCTTTTTTTCTCCAGCATTTTAACTATATTTTTCCATTAGCTTTTGATTTTCATGGCTTCCGATGAAAAATACGCTTCAATTCTAGTTCTTGTTCCCTGATACATAATGTGTCATTTTTCTCTCGCTATTCTTAAGGTTTTTTATTTTGGTTTTCTAAAGTTTGATTATCATGTGTTTGGATATGATTTTATTTAAGTTTATCCTGTTTTGCATTCACTGAGCTTTTTAGATCTGTAAATGTTATTCCTTTAACTAAATGCAGAGTGTTTCTTGATATTCTTTCTTCAAACAATTTTTTCTGCATCTACCTCTCTATCTTGTTCTTCAGAGAATCAAAAGAGACAAATGTTAAATATTTTCAAATATTTAACAAATGTTAACATTTTACTCAGGTCCCTAAGGCTCTATTCATTATTTTTTTTCTTTCTAGTCTTCAAATTTGATAAACTCTTTATTATCTTCAAGGTGACTGACTTTTTCCTCATTCAACTCCTTTCTGCTATTGAGCCTAAAAAGTAAACTTTTTATTTCAGACTTTTTTAAGTTCTAAAATTTCCATTTAATTCTTTTTTATCGTTTTCTATTTCTTAACTGAGACTTCCTGTATTTCCATTAGTGTAGAAACTGTTTACCTTTACCTCATGGAGCAAGGGTATAATAGCTGCTTTAAAGTATTTATCTGATCACTTGAACATCCAATCATTTTTTCTTTCTGGGAATTGTTTATTTTTCCTTTTCCTCCCAAAGCCCCCCTGTACATAGGTGTGTATTTTTAGTTATGGGTCCTTCCATTTGTGGCATGTGTGATGCCACCTCAGTGTGGCTTGATGAGTGGTGCCGTGTCCTCACCCAGGATCCGAACTGTTGAAACCCTGGCTGCCAAAGCAGAGCACGATAACTTAACCACCTGGCAGCGGGGCCAGCCCCCATCTGATCATTTTGAGGTTAGAATATTTTGGTTGTCTGTTCCCTTGAGAATTTGTCATATTTTCATACTTTTGTGTATATTGAGAAATTTTGGATTTTATCCTAAATATTTTGAATATACTAATGAGACTTTGGGTCCCTCTGAAACATCTGTAGAATGTTTATTATTAGGCCATCAGCCCAGTGAGATGTAGATCCAAAATTCCTTCTCACCTTGTAAGGGCAGCGGTTCCAGCATCAGAGCAGTGTTCAAAACGTTTGCTATGCTGTTCGAATCTGCCTTTCACAGGTGCAACTCTGGTCTTGTCTGGACTTTGGATAGTAGTTTACACTTTAGTTCAGTTCCAAAGTTTGTATTATGATTCTCTGAGTGTGTTCCACGCACGCACAGCTTGGAAGCGAGCTCAGGACTTGTATCAGTTCATACATTTCCCCTACACTCTCTGGCTCCTGGTCATTCCTTGCTGAATAGATAGATCAGTTCTAAAATTGAAAGCTCATCGGACCCTAGTTTGAACCTCAAATCATTGAACTTATTTTTTCTAAATTACATATTCTAAAAGCTATTATACTCAAGTCAAATGAAAAGCCAAATCTAAATTTACATGAAAATAACATCACCAGAAAGAACATAGTCCAGTCCAGTTGTGGTTGAGTCTTGGTTTTGGAGATAGATTTAGCAGATTACTTTCATACAATAGCATTAAACAATTTAAATGTACAATTTATTTTTCTCTTGATTCTGTTTCTTTGCTCACTAAAGAGACTTTTGTTATAACTTGTCTTTCCTTGTGTAACTCCTACATTTATACACTAGGTTTTTATGGATGTATTTATTCTCCAGAGGTAATTAAGGTTCTGGGGAGGATATAAATACCTTCAAGCATCTTATAAAAAGACTAAACTCTACATCTGTTATTTCTCACATATTTGTACTCTATCCTAATGGGAAATCAATACATTGATTTTTATTCCTTGAATTGATATTTTTATTGCCCAAGAGGACAAAGCTAACACCCTTTCTGGATTGAATTATTAAGAAATAAAAATTCCTTCTAGAAGATATTTCCTGGATGGACCATAGAATTTTATAGTATGTTGAAGGTAGTAGTTGGATTATAATAGATTCCAGAGATGCTGAGAGCCTCTTAAAAGATAGTTGAATAATTTAATTAAATAAGATAATATATGTAAAATATTTGACAATTCCTGAAGTGCCATAGCAACCTTAGTTATTATTTTTATCTACTGGATTTATAATTAAGCATCTACTTTAAAGCCCATGCTCCTTCTGTTTCATCACGCTCCATTTCTTCATTTGCTTGTTGTCTGAATTTACTTCCTCCAAAATTGATCCTTCTAATTGCCCTACACCTTACCACCAATCAAAAACACAAATATAATTATGTCAATACTGCGCTTTAAGCATTTAATCACCCTCCATTATTAACAAACCAAAATTGCAGGTCAGTAATATGTAAATGATGCGCCATCGTTTGCAATCACACATATGCCTCTCGTTCTCTAGACACTGAAAATACTTGCAGTTCCCAGCACATCATGAGCTCTTTCAAACCTCTTGAGTTATGATATCCTGTTTCTTCTTCCATCTGATTTTTTTGGTGAGCCATTATTTATCTTTGAAGATGCATCTGTCATGTCTTCCTTGATGGCCCCAGAAAAAAAACTAGAAAATCCCACTTTCCATCCTTTCACAAAATATAATTATCTTTAGGTCATAACACATGCTATTGTAATTGCTTACTCCTAAAGACTTACTTGGCACAAGCTAAGCATTCGAATCATGTTAACTGAATGATGCAGGGAGGAAGAATGGAAGAAAAGAAGGAAGGAAGGAAATAAGGAAGTAAACGGGAGAGAGGATGACCAATAAGCAATAGGAGTACCTGCAACCAGGCAGGCTTTATGTTTAAAATACTAGACAGTCTGCTCCTTCATTTTATTCTACCATAAAACAAAAAAATAGTGAAACTGCTGTGTTCAAAAAATTCTGTTTAGTCTAAATTTGATGCACTGGGTTCTGTCCCCACTTAAGAGGACTGAAAAAGGCATTTCACCAGCAGTGATTGTCACTGTTAGGAAATTTTATTTTCATAATAAAATCAAGAGCCTGTGCTGACTTTGCCGCACTCATCACAGAGCTGCGATATCTGTCTCAGCTGTGAAATTTCAGGGTTTTAATGGTCACATTTTTCACAATCACCTTGTATTTGCTCTCATGATAAATGTTTGAAGTTGCTTCTAGTAACCTAAGTATCTTTGAAGCAGGCCGAGGAAAGACCTTACTTCATACAATTTCTACCTTCCTTAACTTGAAAGGTGAAGAGAGTTTTTCGACATATATGCTGCTGATAAAGACAATATTAAGGTTTTTATGTTAGCTTATATAGTGCCTTTTCTATGGTGATTCCTACGAGAAACGTCTCTGGATATCGTAGAAGGGATAGCTGTACTTCTCTGAAGCAACAGGACAGTTTTTATCTTTTTGTCACCATGCATTGCATAGCTGATAATATTCCTCTCCTCACTTTCACTGCTGGAAAACTTGTAATAAAATTTGGGGACTCTCCTTCACAAGAATATAGACTCCTGTTGTCTGTATAACTGTGCTCCTGTTTGCATAATTCAGTCCTAGCTTTGCTTTACCTTTCCTGTCATTTTTCCATTTATTTATTTTTGTTTGTTCAGAAACTGAGACAAAAAGTTCTTACCAACTGGGTCAGTGGAACATAAAGCAAGCAGATTCTGCCTTTCTTTTTGCTTATCATTCCTGCTGTGCATGTTGAATGGTGAATTAGAATGCAGTTATTGCATGGAAAGAAAGTAATTGGAGGGCTTAAAGTACTCAAAATTTATCAGCATGAAGACTAGCATCTTTTATGGCCATTTTTATTACTTGGTGTCCTGTTTTCTGGGTTATTTCTGTATTGTATTTGTAAGCCTAAGATAAATGGATTAGAATTTTTAGGAGTTCCTGATGGTGATCGTTTCCTTCTGGTTAATTTCATTTGTGGAGCAGAAATAATCAATAAGTATCTTCTTTCATAGTCTTTTCTTCTAAGACATTTTGAAAGTTTTATTTTTATATCACTGTGTATTCCTCAAGTTTTCAATGATTATAAAATTGTTGTGCTGGAAATTTAAATCATCATTGTGTTAATGCGAAATATGTAGGTGAAAAAGACATCGTAGTAAGTTAAGGCACTGACCTCAAGGCCTTGAGTCCTGTCATGGTTTCTGTGCCATGAAGTGAAAGGGCTTTTCCTGTCTGGTTCCCAGATAACATCTCCATGGTTCTGTGGCCTTGAGTGTGGTCACCATCATCTATTAAGAATTTTCACTCTCTGTAGGTCACTAGAAATTTTGTTCTTATTTTTAATATGTTTCATGTTGTCTTGTTAATCAAACTGACATATATTTGTTATGTTGTTACTGAATGTGATTTTTGCCTCACAGTGAATTCTTTGTTTTTATATTATTCTGACTTATTTGCGGCATACACTCTTTGGTAGGTGACAACATAGCAATGTGGAAATGCAGCTTTGACAGCAGATGCAATATTTCCCTAGATCCTATTTGGATTAAGGTTTCTCTGTGTCTCTCTTTATCTTTCTCTTTCTTTCTCTAGATGGGTAGATGGATATGATATATATCATAGGTATAGATATGATACATACATATATATATATCAAAAGTCTGTACTGTCATTGTTACAGTCATCACAGTGCTGTGACATCTGTCTTAGCTGAGAAATTTCAGGATTACAAGTTCACATGTTTCATAATCACCATATATTTTTAATAGATAGATAGATAGATCAATAGATAGATGCTTATAAATTTTGAGTACTTTATTCCCTCAAACTTCTTTTTTCCATGCAAAAGCTCCATTCTAATTCAACATGCAATCATTCTATATGTATATGTGTATGTAAATATACATATATATATATTTAGAGAGAGAGAGGGAGAGAGACGGAAAGACAGAGAGAGATCTATCTATATGTGTGCACTTTCACATTATTCAAACGAGATTTTGGCTTATTAGTATGCTTATGGAATTATTTGGTAGGGAAGAAACAAAGTAAGAAGAGAGAATAAAACTGCAAAAGCAATGTCTTTACATGAGTGAGAGAGGATGGGATCTGGGGCCAAGTGGAGGAGTGGGTGTAGAAAGGCACAAAAAGAGTTTATCCCTTGAAATAGGGGAAAAGCAGAGAATATAGGCCAGACTTATGTGGGCAAGAGGATTTGGGAATAAGGTGATGACATTTGTCTCTTGTCATTGCTTCTATTTTCCTTTGGAGATCGGGTGAGATCACTGACTACATGTAAAGAGGGAGAACAAGGTGTGGGAGGTTAGAGGAGAAAGGGTGAAATTATTTTCTCAGAAAGTAGAGAAATGAAATAACTAGCAAAATGTAGGATTTCAGTGACCACTTGAAATCTGTAGTTATACATTTAAATTGGAAGTGGTCAACTAGGGTTTTTTTTTTTGTTCTTTCTAATTATGGTCAGCTGCTCCAGCAAATAATTGAATAAAACCATGGTTGGGATTTTGCCAGAAGAGTGTGATGGAGAGAGAAAGGAATGAGTCAAGAAAGGTGAGTGATTCCAGTGATGGACAATTATTACTAAAACATGGCTTCAGGAGGTCACGGATTTTACCTTGGATATTCACTGATGGGCTGTTTCAGACACATATTAGGTACTCCTTACATACTTGTTGAATTACTAAGTGAATAGAATCTAAACCTAAGAAGTGGGGGGAAAAGATGATAAAAGTGGGGTAATGGAGAGTTAGCAATGAATGGGAAGTCGTGATGAAAATGAAGGGTTGTCAGAGTGGGCACTGAAATAAGGTAATTGAAAAGCTCATTGGAAGTCTGAATGTAGGATGCTTCAAATCACAAGTTTGGATGTGGCACAGCAGTTACTGGTGATGACCATGAGAGAAGAAAGCTGAAATGGATGCCAGGGTACATGTGTGCATACACACACACACATGTACATATGTACATACTTACATACGTATATGATATCTATATCTTATTTATAGAATATAATATTATATAATATATGTACTATTCTCCATGTTTTTTAATTCATCAAGAATGATGACAGGAGAAACGATGGGGGAAAAAGACAGTGAGCCAGATGCCCAAATCTTCGTTTAATGAGGGGGGATGTCAGGGAGGTTGGTGGAAGAGTGGTAGCAGATAATGTCTCCTGGTAGCTTATACATCAAAATATATGAGGGCTTTGAGGGAGCAAGGATAATTAAGAGGGGCATTTATTTCACTCTTAGGATCTGTGGTACACAGAATGTGGAAGAACAAATTGACATTCTTGAGAGGCTTCTGAACAATCCATGTTGTTAGTAGACGTGGAGTAGATGGGTCTCAGGAAAAGTCTGTGAAGAAATGAGGATAATTTATTTGGAATACTTGGAGGGCTGATGAGACTTCTAGAGGATCACAAATCACACACATAAGAGACCAGGAAGAAGGAGATTAAAAAATGCACAGGAGTTTATGTGATGGTGGTAATAGATGATGGAGCCTGTGGTTGCAAGACGTGTAAGGCAAGGCGGCATTTTTCCTGATGGCCTCTTGGGGAAAGGCAGATAATGACTTTAATTACATCCACCCTGTTAAGACTGGTCTTTTATTCCATTTGGTGTAATGATGTTGGCAATGTCCAGGCTGTCAGAATGGCAGTCTTACCAGAAACATACAACTTCTAGGTTCCCTCAACCATTTAAAATCATTTGTCATGACACTGATTATGGCTCTCTAAAGTCAACTAAAAAGGGAGAGTTGGTGGAAGCCAAAAGTTTGTTGTTAATAAGATGTGAGACCAGCACTCATCCAAAATCAGTGCTTTCACTAAAACTAGTTCTTTGATTTCTTGCTGAGTAAAAGTCTTGACAAATCTCAATTATAACCAAGGTCGTAAGGGGCTGATTATTATTAAGTATGCAATGCCTATGCATTCACTTGTCCACCTGTCTGAAAAAGAAATACTGAATTCAGATTTCCTGAGCCTTTTATTCCTGCAGATCCTAGACATTTTATTGTTTAAAAGCTTCCAAGATAGATTTTTCACAAACTGATAGAATCACTGAAAATCATGGGACCACAAATTGTCCAGTGTTTTCAACTGGATGTGCAGGAGGAATCCAGAGGAGAAACTATCTGAAGAATTTAAGGACAATAGCCATCAGTATGAGCTATCTCTGAAGAAAGAATATATTTCGCGGAAAACATGCCATTAATCCAAATGTTAGTTGTCTTTATTATCTTGTTCATGCTCCATACAGCATACATACGAATCACTTATATAAAAATAAAGTTTTTTCAAAATTGAATCTAGTGAACTATATTGGAATCTGACTTTGGAAAATACTACACAGAAGTGTGTAGCGCATTCTAGATATCTCCGTTTCATGGTATATAGGCTCTTGGCCAGGGAATCCCCATTAATTTGCATGATAATTCTAGGAGAACTAAGTAATTTTTAAGTTTCTTGAAAATGGCTATTATAATGCTCTTTGTTATACCTCAAACTTCTATCATGATAAAAAACCTGATCTTTTTGTTGATTATTTATAGGTTGTTAATTGACAGGAGCTAGAATAACTGGCAGTGAGTCTATATTTACCATAGGAATTTGTGCATGGAAATCTTACAGTAACACTCAACCTAACTCCCCATTGCCCTCAAGCAAACAGGACAGGCCACTAATGATCCCTGATGTAGAGGATCTTGGCCAAGGAGATGCTATTAAGTTCTACTCTTTCATACCTATCTTACAAGGTTATCATGGAGTTTAGAAATAATGAATGTAGAGTGCACAACACAATCCGTATCACATAGGTACTCAGTGAGTGATGCCTATTGTTAACATCGATGAACACATAAAAGAGTCATACTTTTCAGCCTCCAAATTTTTGCCTATGTTACGGTTACATATAAGGGTACGCCCATCTTTGCTTCTCTAAGTCTAATCCATGATTAAACGTGAATTAAAATGCCCTCTTTCCTCATCAAATCATCTCTAACACCATCCTATGAAAGTAATCTCTTCATCTCCTAAAATCCTACAGCGTTTTATTCATACTTCCCTGTTACACCCTTTTTCTAAACTGTTTTGTGTTTGTGCTGTCTGCATTATTAGACTGAAAGGGTCTGCAGGGCTGATGTAGCTCTAGCTCATCTTTTACCTTATATTTCCATACACATAAAAGGTACTCAGTAAAGGTTTCTTGAATGAAAACATAACTGAGTCATTCATTCCAAATGTAGGGAAAAAAATTTCCACAAAGAAGCTATGCTGAATGCTGCCCTTCAGTCACCTCAGCTACAGGAAAGTGGACATATATTAGAGACATGACACAAATCAGATTCAAATTTCACTTTTAAAAATCATGTCAAACATCTAAAAAATATAACAGGATTAAATACACATGAAGAAATTTCCTACCATTTGAGATGATCCATATGATAACTGATACAGCAATTTGGCAGTGGTTAGGGCCTACCTTCAGGAGCCAGGTTACTCCAATGACCAGCTGCGACCAAGAGGAAGATGCTAAACTTCATTTTCTATTTCCTCATCTGAGCATATGGATAATGATAGAAAGCATCTTAAGACGTTGTTGTTGGGATTAAATTAGAAAATGCATTTAAAGTGCTTAGCACAGTACTGGCAGAGAGTAAATAATCAGTAAAGTTTACATTTATTGTTTTATTACAACAAAGGTTAATTCATTAAAAAAATTGTAGTTCCTCACGTTGTTGAGGACACTATTGCAGTGTACTGGAGCCACCATCATCTAAATACCAGGCGAGAATCAGAGCCACCTGCTCAGCATATTTTTGATCATGGCCCATCTTGTGAAAACATGTACTATGCTACTACAGGATGATGTCAAAGTAAATAGTTTTATTTCTTACTGCATATCTTGAGTGCTTCTTGAATGGCACTTTTAAATTTGGTACTGAACACAAGTAGGCATTAATATTACTAAAGTTTGAAACAAATATTTGCTAATATTCATTTTTAAAGTTTCTGGATCACTTTTAGAGAAAAGTATCCTAAAGCAGCAGAGTAAACGACTACAAAATAATTATCATTTTTTACTACATACCTGGCTGATTCAGGATTTTCTTAGTACTAAGAAATTACCTTGTGGCTGGGACTAATGAAAATACAACTATTATTCATAACAATATTTCCTATTTTCATGTATACAAGCTGCTTCATTCATTCCCCTCTCCCAGAATGTAATTTAGAGTACACACATGGTACACATATATACTGTGTATGTGTTTATATACAGTTTGCAAAACACAGCCTTAAACTTCATTATGATAGAACCAAGGAGCTGAGCTGGACCATAGATTTATACATTCCAGCCACTGCAACTGAAGTCATGGGGCCTGTGTCATACACGTAGAACAGATGGGTTTATGGAATCTCGGTAACTATCTCCTTTGAATTGTTTCTCCTTGGAACAATTCAATGATTAGGAGCATCTCTGCTAGGAACCATCTGGTGTTGACTTTTTTTTCAGTCTGCCTGCTGAGTGCTTACCAGGGCCACAGAGTGAAGGAAGCACTGGTTCCTCCTAGGCTGTAACCACCGTAGCAATGGGGCAGTCTGATTTTCCATATTCAGCGGTATTGCACAGAGGCATCCCAGAAAACATTCTTCAATTAAAGCGGCAGCTTATCACATGTCTCAGTGTCCCTATAATTCAACAACTGAGTTAATTTTTTCCTTTAAATTTTAACAGTAATTTTATTGTTTTTTTTTTTTTTTTTTTTTTTTCTTACTGGAGGTCTGTTCATTCCATGCTGACTCGTTTACTTTATCAAGGCATTGGTGATGCATTACCTGGGGCTACGTGGCTGTGGAGCATTAGCGCCTCCCCATGTAGAAGGAAGCTTCTCTCTCCTACTCCACACCACACAAATCCCTTTGGTCATCCTGTCAAGTTTGCATGCACCTGATGTCAGAAAACCAGTTCATATGTCGGTGTAAGAGGGCTAAGATATGGGAGCATGGCTATGTTTGTGTTGCCTTGAGCAAGTTATTTGTCCTCTTTATACTTTGGAAGTAGTTAACATCTTCTAGGAATTCTGGAAAATATAAGAGGAAAATGTGATGGGGAAGAAACCAAAAGAGTGGTAAATGGAGGAGGGCTTTCAACATTACATAGACAGTGAGAAATTTCCAGGCAGATAAAGAGAAATTTCCAGAGAGAAAAAAGAAAAAGATACCATATCATTAGTGTCCATATGATAACATGCACCCCCAGCCAAAAAGAAACCTGGCTGATTTTACTGAATAACCGAAACCCAAACAAATTGCTGGTATCGTTTATTGTCCTCCTTATCCTCCTGGAATGTAATATCCCTGACGGTAGGAACCTTCTCCGCATGTTCCTTGCTGCATCCTCAGTACCTCAAGGACCTCCTGGCAGAGAGCTAATGTTTCCTGAGTATCTGATCAATCTGTTGACTGAACGCAGTTGGCCCAGCAGAACACCACCCGTGAGAGAAGTCCTGATACGTGTATTGTTATCAACTATATCCACGAAAGCGCTCATAGCATTTTTTCTTTTTCATCTTAACAGAAGATATATGTAATCTCAGTATGAATAGAATCATAAATGCAATTTCATAATTTATATGACATGATTCCATATATTTTTGAAGAATTCATAAGTTTCAAAAGCTATAATTGTGTTATTTATTAGTTTTATTATGATTGTTATTATTGCTGATAACAAGAGATCAGGATATGAGATTTAAAGGTGTAGAACTTTGATTTTTAGTACTATGCATAGACTAAATTTGGTACAGCTAGGTAGTTCAAATTCCACATAAATTATGAAGAAAAAGGAAATTAATTGTGAAATATATTAGCAACCATCAATGAAGCCAAACTTTTTAATATCAAAAAAAATTCCAGGGCCTGTGACATAGTAAACAATTAACAAGTAGTCTTTGAATAATGAGAGAATAGCTCCAAGTTTTAGTCAAGACACTTTTTTGTGACATTCTTAGATGCTGTACATGAATTTCTTTGAGATAGAAAAACTAGTTTTTGTCATCTTCAATTTATGGGTGTAAAAACAAGTTTTAGTGGGGCTGGCTCCGTGGCCGAGTGGTTAAGTTCGCCCACTCTGCTGCTGCGGCCCAGGGTTCAGATCCTGGGCGCGAACATGGCACCGCTTGTCAGGCTACGTTGAGGCGGTGTCCCACATCCCACAACTAGAAGGACCTGCAACTGAGATATACAACTGTGTACAGGGGGGCTTTGGGGAGATAAAGCAGGAAAAAAAAAAAAAGATTGGCAACAGTTGTTAGCCCAGGTGCCAATCTTTAAAAAAAAAAAAAAAGTTTTAGAAATGCCATAGTATATTTTTAAGCCCCCAAAGGTTGTGTTTGTTAGAGCTACAGTAAGAGCTGAGTTTTAATCATGTAATAAAACTGATCTTTGACTAGTTATTAGTGTCCTTCTCCGTACAGAATCTAATGGTCATTAGCAAGTTCGAATTTATTTGCTGTAATTATGAGTAGGAAAAACCCCTCTAGTTCTTTACAAACTACAAAACATGCAGGTATTTGATGGAATTTTATAAAATTTCAAATGGGACGAGAAAGTATATTAAAGATTAAAGGCTAGCTTTCCGCTTGTAAATTTAGATACTCGTCTAGAATCCAACATCCAATTCATATACGTGTTAGAGCAATGAAAGAACTAGAAATATATTATCATTCCCCATCACAGATACTCACCCTAAATATACTAACAATTAGCATTTATGTAGTCATTTACTGCCTCATGTTTTCATACATTTATCTCATTAGATCATGTGAGGTAGGAAAGTTATTTTCATTGTACAGCTGACCACACTGAAGCTCAGAGTGTGCACGTCACTTTTCCAGGGTCATGAGGCCGGTAAGGCAGGAGAATTAGGTTTGAATGCATGTCTTCCAGTGCTGGATCCCCTGCTTGTTGAGACACCAAGGTGGTCCCTCCCTAAAGAGAAATCCGCTATTTGCTGTTGCCTATATGATCTAGCCATGTCACAGGAGAGACAACCTAAATTTAATTATTTTGTCTGCAAGGTGCTCTGCTGTCACGTCTGCAAAAAAAAAGCCTGCATGTTAAAAGCAGTAGTTCTTCCCTGGGCTCCGCAATCTGACCCCCCTTCCCCACAACAAACTTAGTCACCTTTCCCAAAGGGGAGGATCACAACTCTTTCTTTTGCTGTACACTGTTGTTGTTTTCTCTTCTATTCCAACAAGAATTGATCAAAGACGCAGCGCTCTCTTCAAATAAATGTATTTAACAATCTTGGCATATCCCTTGGTCCCTATGACAGTGCCAAGCACTGAGATTTATGGTGACATTCAGCAGGTTCTGTTTGCCTAAAGATCCATTCGGAATTGCATCTGAGCTGCAAATAGTTTACCCGAGAATGACCAAGCAGCGAAGGTTCTAGAAATAATGAATGTATTATATATGACTCCCAGGCTTCAGGAAAATCTATTAAAGAAGGTTATTTTTTAAAATGTCCAAACAGCCTAAGTCCTTAGAGATAAAACCAAGAATTAATCCACCCAGGAGTTCTCAACTATAATATCAGAGAAATTAATAATTATGTAAGCATTTTTCTGTTATAATAGAAACACAAAATGTATATAACCAAGTCTTAGGTTGTCTTTTTCTTAAGGGAGTTTAGACTGTTGCTTGTTATAATATAGTCATTAAGAACCACAGGATGATAGGGTATAGTTCATAGGAAGCACACACCATTGAGGTCTCAAATCTGTTTCTTATCAGTTGGATGGCAATGGGCAAGTAATTTCATCATTATAAATGTCAATTTCCTCAAGAATAAGTTATTATTATCATCTGCCTCATTGTGCTGTAATAAGAATTGTATAAAATAATGTAAATGAATCACTTAGCATAAAGATTAGTACATATTCTATTCATATATGTGTGTGTATATATATATGAAAATATTTACTCCTGAGAAAAATGTCAAAGTACTTACATATGCCTTTTGAGGGGAATGTTTCAAAGTATTTTTACCAATTTTCAAAGGTCTTCATAAATCATAAAGTTATAGATATCTGGTACAGTTTTGAATATTCCTCTGAAAATATATAAACTGTGAAACATTTTACATTTTGAAGATGGGATTTCAGAAACTTCAGTGAAATTTTAACTAATCTAAATATTTAAGCAGGGATATGGCAGAGTGACTAGTTCATTTTATTCTTGTCAACTAAATCTTGGAGTATATCTTATTTTTATTAAATTTTACCAAAATATCTACAACACATTAGTAACTCGAGCAGTATTTTTCAAAGAGTACATAGGTCATGAAATTAGTTCAGTGGATCTACACTAGCATCTTTTAGTGGAAAAGAATAAAGTAGAATATAATAAAGATATTGTTTTCATGGAAACTGTGTTTCTGTTTTATATGTACATGTATGTTGTGGTTGTCTTTGTGCTAATTTGTTATTTCGAATTAATTTCTTATTTGGGGCACAAATAAAATAGCTCAAGAATACTAATGATGGGGTAACTCATTGAAAAGGAAGAGAATTAAAGTAACTTCAGGATGTTTAGTTTACAGGTAAATAAAAAATTAATCAAAGGCTAAAAAAAGACTCCAACCATTTGAGCTGAAAGTCTTTTGGATTTTATGAAAATATTTTCTAGAAACTATTAAAAGATTGATTTTGACTTAATTTATATTCTCTTTATGGCAGAATTAAATTTCTCATAATTTTCTCTTTGTTTCTACTGTTTTGGGTCTTACAGGGTTTTTTAAGGTTTTCTAAACTTTAGCTGCTATAGGAAATGGTTTGTATTTCTTGTATTCCATGCAATGACTAAAAAGAAAATAAATATACTCTCTATTCATATTCTCTACAATTATATCACTCAAACATATTTTTCTCTAAGAAATGAATTTTATTAGTCTTACTTTATTCATATGTCAGTGCTTTCTAGTGTTTTAATATTTTGCCCATCTTACTATAGCTGAATTTTACAGATAAACAACGGCAGGTATGAACAATTAAATGTCAGCTAGGACATCATATGGGTTCTTGTACTAGAAAATGAGACATAGGCATTACATCAGCAAAAATGATGGAGTAAGAATATTTGAAAATTCTTCCCTCCATAAAAGTAATGAGAAAAGTAGCAAAAATGGTCAGAATTAACATTTTCAGAACTCTGGAAATGAACCAAAGGCTTTCTGCAATCCAGGGAGTATTTATTCAAGGCAAACAGCTGCAGTAAGAACAAGAAGCTTTGTGGTATTTTAATATGACCTGTTCCATTCCCAACCCTAGCTACACAGTCACCTTGAAAATCAGCAGTTGATAGTCACAGTGAAAACAAACAGTCTGACAGTCACCAAAGGGGACAGAGTCAAGCAGCAGCTCCTTCAAAGCCCCATGCCCAGAGAAGTGCCTTCTATTTGGCCTGTGTACTGGTTCCTGAATGACCTCACTCGTAAGGCTTTTTATTTGACCTAACTTGGGGCTTGTCACTGTGAAAGGCCTTTTCTCCAGGGTGTTTGTAGAAAACAATTAGAAGCAACTGTTAAACATTGTGGCTGTCTAAGGTAGTGAATAATGGTTGAGGTCGAGAATAGGCTGACCAAAAACTTGAAAAGAAAAACTGGAGAATGAGATATTCATAGAGGGTTTGAAAAGTTCTATCATATTCTTGAGAATCTAGAGGCCACTATGAATTTCTTTTTTATGTGTCAACTTGGCTATGCTATAGTCCGCAGTCATTCAAACAAATGCTGATCTAGGTATTGCTGTGTAGGTATTTTGTAGACCTGATTAATGTCCATAAACAGATGATTATTGTTTATGTCATTATCCTAGATAGTCTTGGTAGGCCTGATTCACTTGGATCAAAGACCTTAAGAGCAGAGATGAAGCTTTTCTTAAGAAGAAAAATCTCCATCTGCGGAAAGCAGCTTCAGCCTGTGCCCAAAAGTTCCATTCTGCCTTTCCTGATGGCTTGCCCTATAGATTTCAGACTTGCTTAGCCAACCCTCACAATTGCATAAGCCAATTTTTGCAATATTTTGCATATATTAACTTATAGTTATGTTTCTGTGATTAAACCCTTACTGCCACACACATGTGTGGGGCTGTGCACATGCCAAGGGTTGTGAGCATCCTCAGGGAATGAGAAAGCCCTAAACTCTCACTACTCTGTGCAAGTAAGAAGTGGGTTTCGACAGATGTATACCTATCTGAAGCTATGCCCACCACTACAAATAAGATTCAGAACATTCCTATGGCTCCCAGAAGTTTCCTCATGTTCCTTTTGCTCTGGTTTTTAAAGTTAACTTCTACCTTTTTTTCTTGAAATATTTTTTAAAATCCCTAGACGATCTGCTTTCTGATGATTATCTTTGAATGAAGGCAATTCTTGTTAGGCTATCTATTACTAAAATTGTGGGCTAAGAAAGAATCATGCCAGTTTGATTGTGGTGGTTTGTCTGAGAGCCTCCTTAAAAAAATTCTGAATTTCAGGTATATCTCATCTCCAGGGTATCAGAAATTCGGCTAGATTCATAACAGACTTTTGCAGGAATTAATATAAACTCTTCCAATGACAATGGTCAACATCAGCAGAGGCAATTGGCAACCCTGTATACCCTTCATCCTGTTAAAATAACAGCCCACATTTTGCAAAATGGTATTTCCACGTTGCTATTATTCAGGCCTTCCTGACAAGCTACAGGAGCTCAGGTGCTCTTTTATAGCCTACCTTTACCCTAGACCTTGATATTCCAAGTCAATCATCATTGATCTGGCCACCTAGGGCTTGCCTTTTGATTTTGGAGACCTCTACTTGTTGACCAAGATTTGCAGAGATATATTCAGACATATGCAGATTTTAGTGTCCTCAATTTGATCCAAATTTGATTTTTTCTCTTTTTCTGGGCAACTATTCTTCAAAGGTTAGGGTTAGGGTTACGTTAAAGATGGATTTTTAGTCTTTATACTTCATTTTCTTTCTTCTTTCTGTTGGCATCAAAGTTAATAGTTTAAAATCGTTTACTCTCCCATCTTCTACTCCCAAGCTATATCCAGAATTCAGTCTGTAATTTAATCTAAGTATCTCAAATAACATGGTGCCTTTCCTAATCCCCTCAGGAATAATAATTTTTTCCTCTTAAACCCCATAAATTTGGTACATTCAGAATTTGGTGTACACCGGACTTATTTGCTTAAATATTTCTTTCCAAGTGGTTTGTGAGCATTTTCAAGTTACAGAATGTTTTTTATTCAATTTGTGTCTGTGGACCTGAGCACTATACTTGACATAGTACATAGAATTCTCTCAAGTACCATTTTGATAAACTAATTTAATCAATGAGCAAATGATTAAATGAAAACCTTTTCTTTGAACATGATGGTGATGTGTACGTCAAAAGATAGCTTGATTATGTGAAAGCACACCTGAATTCCAACAGTGCTGATTAATAGAAGAGAGGTGTCAACCTAGAAGAGAGGGCTCTAGTGTGTGTCACAAGTCTCTCTGTTTGAATCCGTTCTTTCAATATTTCTTAATTCTGAACTTGATAAATTAAGGATGGTTTGCCTTTAAAGCAAGAGCTGATTATAACACAAAGCTGGGACATAAACATATATAGTACCAAAAAATATTTCAAAATAATTACAATAAAAATAGAAGATAATAAAACTATGTGACCTATTAAGCCAATTGCATGAAAATATGAGCATAAAAACACAGAAAGATGTACAATCGGACAATGTGAGTTTCATCACTGCATTCCAAGAAAATAACTTTTAAAATTTTACTATATTTGTATTTCCCACAAATTTTCCACTACACAAGTATTATTTATACAATCAGAAATATATTTTTGAAAAAATAAACAAATATAAAGAGATCTCCTAAAATGGAACAATGAATTAAAACTAGGAAGAGTAATCATAATAAAAATAAAGATAAATTCCTACATTTATTCCTAATGTGCATTATGGGATCTTGGCTTAAAGGCAGACAACAAAAAAAACTTGGATACAAGCCTAGTGTGAGCCAATGGTGGCTACTACAGCAGTGCTAAGAGAGTGCCTGATGTTGCAGGCATATTTCCAGAAGCATAACATTTGGATGAAGAAAAGTATTAGCTTTTGTGATCCTCACTATTTATGCCACCTAGAGAGGAATTATTGGTTTTAGTTCTCTGTACTATATTTTGAAAGGATATTAACAAATTAGATGCATCCACAGTTAGGTTACAGGAGACTGAATAGTCTAGAAATCAAGTCAAATGGGGAAGATATGGGAGGAACAGGAAACATGACAAGAACGACCTCATGAGAGCATGATGTTTGTCACCAAATATTTAAAGGTCATCATGCCAAAGAGGATCTAGAAATACTAAGCAAATTTACTAATGCTATGATTCTCCACCTTTCATTTTGGCCCAGTATAACTGAGCTATATGACACACTTCCATCAGTAACTGAGACTTCTGCTGCTAGAGATTATCCCCTGAAGGACTAATTTAGAATCTCCACTTTGGGGAGTGATTGGGATGGGGGTTAAGCATTTATAGTTTGAAAAATACAACTAGATTATACACTGACACACACTGTAGTGGTGGTGTAATTTCCACTTCACTCAGTGAGATTATCTGTTTTAAGTGCTTATTCTAGGCCAAGCATTCTGCTAAGCACTTTACATAAATTATCTCATTTAATCCTTATAAAACCCTACAGTCTAAGTATTGTTTTGCTCACTGTGCAAATGGTGAAACTTAGAGATTAAATATCATATAGCCAATATATTCTAGAATTCTAATGAAAACCTAGATCTGACTGAATAAAAACCTTATACTTTTAAACATTATGCTATAGAGGGTACAATTTGTCTGAAGATTATGGATTTCCTAACTGTAAAACCGGGCATAAATTAGATAGAGGTCCTTTGAAAGCAGTCGCAGGAAGAGTTAAGAAAAATCTGCTACACCATCTGACTCTGAGTGAGAAGATTCATTCTGTTTCGGTTAGGATGTCTTTAACTGAAAGTAAAAGAATGCCTGTCTTAAAATGTCTTTAAAAATAAAGACATCTACTTCTCTCATATAAGAAGAGACTCCAGGATTAGTATACCAACCCAGCAATGCTCTAAAACACCCAGTGTTAGGCATTCTACATCTGTATATATTTATTTATCCCAACAGAAACATGAGGGCTCTAGATCAGACAACACACTGCTTACTCACAGTGCATCTTGTATGGGTTCCCCATGTCCCCGTTCCTCATAAGGCAACGCTGTGAGACATGCTGCCACCTGTGCATACAGTGATGGCTTGTGCCACAGGAGAGGAACCCTGAAATTATGAGTCTCAAAGCGGACACAGAACAGCTGGTGCATTTGTCTCTCCTCCTCTCTGGAGAGACAGAGGGGCCTTATCTTTTGCCCTGGAATGTAAACAAATCTTCTCTGGGAAAAGGAGCGGTGGATTCCTAAATTTCATCATCCACAGAATGTAAGCAAATGAATTCAAAGGAGACGAATCTTTGGATCTCTCTGGGGCAATTCGCAATTTCTAGTGTCTTTGCCAATCAATCCTATAGTCCGGCCTATGTAGAAAGGTAAGAAGATTCATGGAGCATCGTCTCCTAACACCCAGCTCCTCTCTCTTGCTGCTCTGTTGTCGTCCTCAGAGTATCAGGGAGCTCTTGCCCTCAGGTTTACCATAGGTCTAAGTTTCACATTTTCACTTGTCATTTCCCCAAGCAGGAAGGAAAGACCAAGTGGAACAAATAGCATTCTATTTGTATGGCAATCTCTTTCATTAGGAAAGAAAATATTTCCCAAAAGAATCCCAGTGGACTCTCCTTCATAATTTACTGACTAGAATAGGGTCATATATTCATTCCTAGAATAATCAATTTCAAAAGAGAAATCTAGGAGCCGGCTCCATGGCCGAGTGGTTAACTTCGCACGCTCCGCTGCGGCGGCCGAGGGTTCGGATCCTGGCGCAGACATGGCACCGCTAGTCAGGCCACGTTGAGGCGGCATCCCACATCCCACAACTAGAAGGACCTGCAACTAAGATATACAACTATGTACGGCGGGATTTGGGGAGATAAAGCAGAAAAAAAAAAGGGAAATATATTGCCATATTTGGTTTAGATCAGGGAAAATTGGCATTCAGAAAAAATTAGGTTCTGATTGCAATGCCTGTTGTGTGGGAAGATATTTAGGATTCCTTCATTCAGTCAACATACATTCATATGGGATCTATGTGCCCAGCACAGCTAGGCAGAAAAAAATACGAAAACGAATGAGATCGTCCCTGAATTCAGGGTGCTCACAATCTGGTGACAGTGACAGATATTTACAAATCTTAGAGTGCAAATGGCTACTGCATAACACAAATAAATATTAAATATTAAGCATTAAGTATTATCTTTTATTTAAATAATTTGTTATCAAATTGATTTCAAATGTGACTATTTTGTGATTGATTGGTTGTCTTTTATTCCTATCTTGATGGCATTTTGAATTTGACTATGCACTGTGTAGTTTCTAGCATAAAAACTACATCATATAAATGTTGATTATATAATGTATGTAGCAAAATCATTGGTATTTGTGTGGAGAGACAAAGCAAATTTGGTTGCTATTATACAAACTTACCAATTTGTTAACAATCACAATTATAAATTCAAGTAAAGAAGACTAAAGTAATCAAGGTAGGCCCTTATATTTTTAATGATCTCAGACTATGAGATAAGTCACATGGGAAGACTGTGGAATGTATATCTGTGGGAATATTTCAAACTAGAAAGCAAACCACCAGTCAGTAAATAAATAACTGTACTTTGAGTATACCCAGGCATTTTTGACCAGAAAGTAGGGAGGGGCTAGATGACCTCACAAAGCTCCTTAGTATTAGCTCTGATATTTTACTATAAATAAATGATGAATTTCTTTTTCTTCCCAGATAAGATTGACCATCAGTTGATAAATCATGCTATTTTTTAAGAGTACTGAAGAAAATGCATAATATATATTACAGCTGTTGATTTGTGATGCTACAAAATACAGTTGAGCCTTATGGCAGGCTTAGGTTTTACATATTCAAGTTTTCCTACCCTCAGGCAAACACATGATTTGGACTTTAATATTTCATCATTTTTTTTCTTGCACTGAATTTCCCTTTATATGCACTTTTTATGAGGACTTTATTAGTAAGTTTGCCTAAATAGGAATTGCAAACTCAGAAAAAGCATCAGGATGAGCCCCCAAAATATGTGGGGTTTGAAAAGCTGGTATCATTTAGCATTTGAAATAGAATACCATTTTCCAAAGTGTTGGGGCTTGGATATAAAGTTGGTAAATAAAAAAATGATTTTCCTTTGTTTACCTTCAACCCCTTATCATACGTGGTGGGCACATCTGCAATTTCAATAGGAGATCGAGGCCCTGCTTGCTTCCTTTCTCTTTTCACATAAGACAACCACATAACTTTCAATAGCACTTTAGAGTTTACAAAGTGTTTTCACTTGATCCCATTTGGTCTCCAGTCAACCTAATCAGTTCAGTAGAACATTATTCTGATCCTTTAAAGATGAAGAAACCCAATCACAAGACCTCTTGAGGGGCATTTAGTAAATATTTGACAGAACTGGGACTAAGTGTAGGGCCTCTAAGCCTCAGACAAGGGCCTTCTCACTACACTACACATTTTCAGATGGACTCACAAGATGCAGGCAATAAAATGGTAAGCTACAAGAGCTCCCTGGCATCACCTTCTACTATAGATGATCTCTAGGCAAATTAGTTTATAATGGTGGTGTTGAATGGCCAGTACGGGTTGAAGGGGAAGGTGTTCAGGTTAGCTTCTATCAGTAAAATGTGGAAGTGAAGTAAGCCAAGAACACATTGGGATTTTAACCAGATTGTGGGAAGGTTTTAGTAAACTTGAAAATGACACATTAGCCTTTCAAGCTTGTACCCTCAATGGGGCCCTCACCTTATCGTAATGCATTTATAATGGGAAAAACACACAAAAATGTAAATAGAAATCAAATGTGGAAAGACTTGTGGTTCATCTAACTCTACTTTGGGGAAAGACTTGGAGCTTGGGAAGAATTTGTACTAAAGACAAAAAGTGACGTCATGAGAAAAAGAGTTAAATAAAAAAGACATTCTGAGACGCAACATTCTTGAGAACCTATGATGTGTTCTGCTGCCTGGTCAAATCTACTTAGAATAAACATATAGATGGGCTCCCACATTACCTTCTCTGTCACTGCCTGAAGTTCACCTTTAAAAAAGGCAGAAAAGAAAAAGAAATTCTGACACATTTTACAACTTGGATGAACCTTGAGCACTTTATGCTAAATGAAATAACCCAGACAAATACTGTGTGATTCCACTTACATGAGGTACTAAGAATCGTCAGAATCACAGAGACAGAAAGTAAAATGGTGGTGGCCAGGGACCCGGGGAAGGGGGAAATGATGGGTTGGTGTTCAAAGGGTATAGAGTTTCAGTTTTGAAAGATAAAAAGAGCTATGGAGATGGGTGTTAGTGTTGCTTGACAAACATTATGAATGTATTTAATATCACTTAACTGTATACTTAAAAATGGTTAAGGTGGTAAATTTTATGTAACATGCATTTTACCACAATAAAATAATTGGAAAAAAGTAAATAGGTGAAAAAATAGAGAGACAAAGGTGTGAAGGACAAGTGCTCCCTTCATTCCCTTCCTACCTACAGATTTTAATAAGTAATAATAATTATTATTACATTTTGCTGAGGAAGGTTAGCCCCGAGCTAACATCCATGCCAATCTTCTTCCACTTTATATGTGGGTCACCGGCACAGTGTGGCTGTCTGCATCCAGGATTTGAACCCACGAACCTAGCCACCAAGGCGGAGCGCACTGAACTTAAGCACTAGGCCAAGGAGCTGGCCCAAATTGCTATTCTTTTAAATGCAGAATGGGGGAAGCTCACTCTTAGTGGGTGGGTGCCCTGCGTAGATTGTCCTGAGAGCAGAGCCTTTGGAGCAGCCTGTTGCGTAGATTATTCTCCATTCCCCTTAATATGTTTCTGAGAAGAGCTGGGATCTCCGAGTAGGAATGAAACATGGAACAAAATTCCTAACTGGACCTCTGTAACATGTTGAAAAGTGGCTATATGAACATAAAAACTGGCATATAGCCTCATTCTATGATTCACTGACTTTAAGCACCATTTCTAACTGGCACAGGGGACTTTTAAAAGGTAAGCTATTTCCACATAATGCTATCTCTAACAGTTCATAGATATGCCTTCCATACAGTCACTTTCTCATTAATAATCCTATTTAAAGTTTATCACCTGGGTATTTATCTAAGTCTGTTTATTTTCCCCTAACACTGGTTTTTATTAATTTACTTCTCCCTAAGCCTGGGAACATTTGGTCCCCCACTTTGAATGAGTTTTACCACCTTTGAGTTTACTCATCACTTTGAAGAATGATACTGCTCATGTTAAGCTTGTTAAAATCAGAGCGTGGACTCATTGTTCCATTACCTCATCTCCTTTTCTCTGCTGAATCCACCCCAGGAAAGATCACAGTGAACTCCTAACTACCAAATCCAATAGATGCTTCCCACTCTTATAGACACCTTTACACTCTTTATCATGATTTCATTGGAAAACTTAAAATTATTAAACATCCTCTGCCTGAAATCTTTTCTCTTTTGACGCCTGCCTTACTTCTCTCTACACATTTTCCATCCAGCTTGAGCGTTTGCTTTTTGTCCATCTTCTTTGTGAGCTCCTCATATTCACCCAGCCCCATAATACTAATAGTTACCTGGGTTTAATCCTCTTTTCTCATTTCATACACTCTTCTAGCTGAGCTCACTCCTAGAGCTTTAATTTGGGATGAAATGTTTTGGTCCAGAAATGGTCACCACTTCCATAATCCCAGCCTGGGCTAAGCACTTGATGTTTCCAATTATATACTGGAAAGACCAAAGGCACACTATTGAACTCACCACAGGTCCTTAATATTGCTTCTCTGTCCATCTTTCCAAATTTTACTAGTAAGTATTGCAACCCTTATTCTGGTAACCTAGAAGATATTACTCTTCAGGTAATCAAATAATACAGTATTTTTGCTTGTTATTTATTTATCATTTGTAAAGTTATAGAATAATTGTAGTTTTAAAGTTTTCACAATATTTAATTTTATTTTCTTCAGATTTTCTCTGTGTGTGTGTTTGCTAATCAACGTTTGGATAATATATATCTGAATATGTGGTAGAACTGAGACTGAGACTTGAATTAATTATAACGTAAGAGTGAGATTTTTGAAGGAGTAGCTAAGCCGTACCCCCCTCAAAAATTTTCAATGGCTATCTTATCTAAAATAAGCAAAAAAGAGCAAAAACAAACAAAAAACGTCAGCACTCTCAAGACCTATTGCCTCAATTTAGTTCTCAGTTATCACTCCCCACTTAGGGCTCTGGAACACAAGCAAAAGGGTTTCAAACTGTAACAGTTTTCCTGGATCACCCAGAAATTTTAGAGCAGAGACTGAGAGGTGGATTTGAGTGTACATGATTTATTGAGGAAGTGTGCTTCAGGACAAACCTGTAAAGAGTCAGGGGGAAGAGCAAAGTCAAGATGTGGTCCCAAGTTGAGGCCAGCCTTGACCTGATGGTGGACAGCAGAGTGACAAGGAAAGGGTTCTGGACTATAAATTGTTCTACAAATTTGTGCCAATTTAAGGAAAGTATTTCTGGCCTTTTCTACCACTTTATCAGGCAATCACCAAATAGATGGGAGGGTCGGGAATCTCCAGGCTTCTCCAGCGAGGTCTCGCCCATCAGTCAAGGGCAGATCTAGGCAAAGATCACATGTGTAAGGCATTAGTCACCACCATTCAATTAGTCATGGAACTTTTGGATCACATGGCAATTCTATTTTTAATATTTTGAGGAACTATCATACTGTTTTCCACAGCTGCTGTATCATTTTACATTCCCACCGACACTGTACCAGAGTTCCAATTTCTCCACATCCTCACCAACACTTGTTATCTTCTGAGGATTTTTTCATAGTGGCCATCCTACGGGTGTGAGGTAGTACCTCACTGTAGTTTTGATTTACATTTGTCTAACTACTAGTGATATTAAGCATGTTTTCATGTGCCTATTGGCCATTTGTATATCTTCTTTGAGGAAGCGGCTACTCAAGTTCATTGCCCATTTTTGAATTGCATTATTCTTTTGTTGTTGAGTTTTGGGAGTTCTCTATGTATTGTGAATATTAAAATATGGAAATATTTTATCCCATTATGTGGGTTGCCTTTTTACTCTGATAGGGTCTCTTGCTGCACAAATTTAAAAAATTTTCACAAAGTCAAATTTGTCTGTTTTTTCTTTTGTTGCTTCTGAGTTTGGTGTATATCTAAGAAATTTTTGTCAAATCCAATGTTGTGAAGCTTTTGTCCTATATTTTCTTGAGTTTTATAGTTTTATGCCTTACATTTAGGTTATGGATACATTCTGAGTTAATTTTTGTAGATAGGGTTAGGTAAGAGTCCAACTTCATTCTTTTGCATGTGGGTATCCAGTTTTCCCAGTACCATTTGTTGAAGACTGTCCTTTTCCCCCTTTGAGTGATCTCGATAGCTTTGTTAAAAATATTTTGACCATAGATGTGAGGGTTTACTTTTGTGCTCTATTCTATTTCATTGTTCTATGTGTTTGTCTTTATGCCAGTACCACAATGTTTTGATATCTATAGCTTTGAAGTGTTTTAAAATAAGGAAGTGTGAGTTCTCTAGGTTTGTTCTTTTTCAGGGCTGTTTTGGCTCTTCAGGGTGCCTTGAGATTGCATATGAATTTCAGGATGGGTTTTTCTATTTCTGCAAAAACCATCACTGGAATTTTGATAGGGATTGTATTATATCTGTAGATTACTTAGGATAGTATCGACATGTTAACAATATTGAGTCTTCCAATCCATCGACATGGGATGTCTTTCTATTTATTCGTCTTCTTTAATTTCTTTCAGAAGTGTTTTGTAATTTTCATGGTAAACTTCACCTCCTTGGTGAAGTTAATTCCAAAGTATTTTATTCATTTTGACGTTATTGTAAGTGGAATTGTTTTTATTTCCTTTTCAGATTGTTCATTGTTAGTATATAGAAATGCAACAGATTTTTGTGTGTTGAATTTGCATCCTGCTACGTTGCTGAATTCCACTATATATTTTAAATTCCTAATTTGAATAAGAATACAATAATCTGTACAAACACTGTTTGCTAATGTGCTTGTGAAAAATTGGATCAGCATCACTGAACTTGATTATAAATTGGGAAGGAATCTAAAACAGTAATTTGAGTGTTATTACATGAATGTACTATGCAATTTTATCATTATTCCTCCTATTAGAAGGCAATTAACACTCTATGTAATTACACTGTTCAATCAGGATGGCAATGGAATGGAAATGTGAATGCAGAGAACTGCTGTCTCTGTTAAAGACTCAAACATTTGTTCTGCAATTTCTACTATTTGATGAGAATCAAGTTTCATAATGGACCACTTACTCAAAAATCAGAAGAGAATGGTTTATGGTTAACAATTCAATTGAGTTTAACAAATAAGATATTGAGAAACCGTTGTATACTCGCACTGGGTTAGAAACAGGGTACACTAAAAATAAGACCAAAACAATATCTGACCTCAAGGGTCATGCAACCTAATAGCATTTGTCAAATTATATAAATTGATGTGTATTACACGAGGCTAAGTAGTAGCAAGAGTGGTACTGGAGCTTATAGAAATTGTGTCTGATCTCTGTAGAAGGTCAAGGAAGGCATCCATGAGGAAATGACATTTATTTAGGCTGAGGTTAAAAATAAGTAGGATTTAGGATGGAGAGTGGTGCCAGGAAAAAGCTTGAAAAGAGCCAAAGACAGAGCGTTTAATAGGAGGTCAGAGATGACCAGGAGAAAACAATACCATGTACATGACTTCAGTGCTCAGTGCTTTGACATTTTCTCTCTATAAACTTGTTTCCTGGGTGGTGATCTTTCTGGTCAAATAACATTGGTATACCGGTGATACTAGGAATTATCTTTCCAGGCTAGATTTTTAAACTTTTAACTCCAGCTTCATAGTCAACTTCCTACTCAACATCTCTTCCGTGATATCTAATAGGTATCTCAGACTTAATCAAAAAGTAGCCAAACTCTCATTTCCTCAGCACTCCCCATCACAATAAATGCAACCTCCATTCACCCAACTGCCCAGAGAGAAAAAGTTAGAGTCATCACTGACTCTTCATTTTCTTTCACACTGCGTATCTAGTCCATTTTGTTGGTTCTAATAACCAAAATATGTTTTAAATCTGACAGCATTTTGCTAGTCCCCCAGTTGCTGCCTTATTCCAAACCACCGTCAAATCTCTTCTGAAGGAATGTTGTAGTCTCCGGAGGTCTTCTGGGTCCTACTCCTGCTCCACTACCATCTATTCTCCACAGCATACAGAATAATTCTTCTAAGTGGAACTCATATGTAACTGCCACAAGACAAGACAACAGTCAAGAGGCAAGGTGTAGGAGAGGTTTTTTTTAATTGCAGCTTCCAAGCAAGGGGAAAGATGGTCAACTAGTGTCCTAAAGATGCACCTTGAAACTACAAAATTTTGAGGCAGTTATAGAGGGGCAAATGGCCTGAAGAGGGGAGTGGTCTCAGAACGTTGACCATCTGGTGTTGTAGTCCTTGAGACTCCACCTCTTGTCAACTGTGATGGACATGAGCAGAAGGGTTTTTCTCGGAGGTTGTTACATCCCTGGGAAGACTTAGAAAACAAAGTTATTCCTTTATCAAAATAGGGAGGTCTACGTATAAGCCAAGCCTACAAAAATAGCAGAGCGTGCATATTCCTTACAAGGAAGTGTGTACTTATCTAGGCTAAGTGCAAACTAAAGCATTGGTGTCTTGTTATAGTCCTAACATTGTTCCCCTCTCCTCTATAAGACGGCTTCCCTTATGCTAACCTATGTTAACCATTAGCTGTATTTATCTTAGCTATTCAGGTGGCACTAACAATTTTCACAGTAGTCTTCTGTTCAAAACTCTGCAATGATTCGCCACCTTTCTCTAAATAAAAACTGAGAAGTCTCTTCCCCTAGATATCCACATAGTCTGCTCCTTCATTTCAGGCTCTACTCAAGTGATTATCTTCTCTGAGCCACCTCCTCTTAACTCACAATCCAAAAGAGCATATTCTGTCATTCTCTACACTATTTTCCTTATTTTCTTTTTTCCATGTCACTTCTTGGGCCCCTGAAGATAGAAAATTTTGTCTGTTTTGTTGACCATTCTTTTCCTGGTACCTAAAATAGTTCCTGATACATGACAGATACTCTATAAATAGTTCGTATTATCAATGTATGATAGAATTATATACCCTGAGATGTCAAAGAACAAATAAAATCATCTAGCGATAGTTTCAACTGGTTCCTAATTATACTTCAGAAGAGAAAAAAGGTACCAGAGGTACCATTTCCAGTAGCTTATTAATAGCTAATTAACCAATATTTTCATTCCTTTATTCAATAAACATTTATAGAGGTCTACTCTGTGTTTGTCACAAACAGGTACTGAGATTCCAAATATTCTTATAAAGAAAACATTGGAATCCTTACCCTCACAGAACATAAGTTTAACAGGGAGAGGGATGGGTAAACAAACTATTGCAATATTATACAAAAAGTACTGTCACAAGAATATATCCTGCAAGCCTTCAAGAATGATCACCTAAAGGAAGCTGGGGAAATCAGGAAAGACTTCAAAAAGAAGAGGCTTGCATACTGCTTGTTATTCTTGGGAGACTCGGTTGAAATGCTCTCATCAACCCTTTTTGATTAGGAAAGTTGACACTTCAAAGACATCCCCTAAATGCAAGTTGGAACCAGCTGACCCTTCCTATGATTAGGGAATGATTCCAACCACAGAGAAATGGGAAACTTGTGAAAAAGAACAGAGGATACAAAAGATAGGAGTGAAAAGTAAGAAAGAGAGGAACTCGAAATCAAAATAGGCAACTAAATGATCACAGTGGGCACATTTCACATAGGATTTATTAGGAGAATTCCCAAATTATGAATGCATATTTATTTCAGTAACTATTATTATAACATAAATCATTTAATTACATACTTCAATTAAAAATCTATCATTGCAAAGAGAGCCATTAATACTCAATGGGGAAAGGATAGTTTCTTCAAATGGTGCTGGGAAAACTGGAGAAAAAAACACACAGAATAATAAAACGGGACTCCTATCTTACACCACTCATAAAAATTAACTCGAAATGGATGAAAGACTTAAACATAAGACTTGATACCCTAAGACTCCTAGATGAAAATGTAGGGAAGAAGCTCATTGATACTGGTCTTGGCAATTTTTGTGGTATGATCCCAAAAACACAAAGAACAAAAGCAAAAATCAACAAATGGGACTACATCAAACTCGAAAGCTTCTGCACACCAAAAGAAACAATTAACAAAATGAAAATACAGTCTAAAACATGCAAGCAAATTTTTGCAAGCCATATATTGGATAAGGGGTCAATATCCAAAATATATAAAGAACTTATACCACTTAATAACAAAGACAATCTGATTAAAAAATGGGCCAAAGAACTAAATAGACATTTTTCCATCATCAAAATGACCAACATCCCTGACCATCAGGGAAATGCAAATAAAAACCACAATGAGATATCATCTCACACCTGTTAGAATGGCTATCATCTAGAAGGCAAGAGAGAGATGCTGTCAAGAATGTGGTGAAAAACGAACCCTTATACACTGTTGGTGGGAATGTAAACTACTCCAACCACTAAGGAAAACAGTAGAGAACTTTCTCAAAAAATTAAAAATAGATCTACCATACAATCCAGCAATTCTAACTCTGGGTATTTACCCAAAAGAAACAAAAAGAGGAGCTTGACAAGATATATACACTGCCATATTTATCACAGCATTATTCACAATAGCCGAGATATGGAAACAACCCAAATGCCTGCCAATGATGAATGGATAAAAAAGAGGTGGCATATATCCTCAATGGAATATGATTCACCCACGAGAAAGGAGGATATCCCGCCATTTGCAATCACATGGATGGACCTTGAACACATTATGCTAAGTAAGATAAGTCAGACAGAGAATGACAAGTACAATATGACATCACTTATATGTGAAATCTAAAAGGGTCAAACCTGTAAAAACACACACACACACACACACAGAATAAAATGGTGGTTACCAGGGGATGGGGGATGGGGGTAAGATTGATGGTTTTTAAGGGTACAAACTTGTAATGGGTACTCAAGCCATAGAGATCTAATGTACAGTAATGAAAATAGACAATAATATTGTATAGTAAGTATGTAATGTGATAAATATCATTACAATGGCAACCACATTACAATATATAAATGTATCAAAGTAATATGCTGTACACCCTAAATTCACACAATATTACATGTCAAATTTATCCAATCTAAAAAAAGAGGCTCTCAAATTATAAAAACTTCAGGCCATGCAAAACTGAAAAAAAAAATCTGTCATCGTGAAATAAGCTTTAATTATAAAATACATGTAGATGAATTTCTTGGCTGGAAGATGGGGGAATGCCTCCCTTTTATAGGTAATCAACAAAATCTAAGGCTTTTTCTCTCTCTTTTCCTAGTCAGCATTTTCTAAGATCCTCAACAGTATCACTCCCTTACGTGGTTGAATAAAAAATGATGGTAACTCGATTGTTCTGGCTTCTTGCTTTCCCATTTCTGTAATCTTTTAAAAACTAACTTCTTCTGACAGCTCTGCTGGGAGGCATAGAAACCTAAATAAATGAAGGGAGCTGGAAAACTTACAGACATAGAAAGCTTTGACATTTTGCAAAGAGGTTGGAAATTTAGCTGCACAATTCTATGTGCAACAAAATAGGCTTATTCTAGTTGGTGCTGGAGAGAGAACGAGGAAAGACCTTCACTGTGGATAATCAGTGAGCCAAGTATAGAACTAAGAGTTATGATGTTAGTCTGTTCCTTTATTGCTCTGTGCCTGTGAGTTTCAGCCACTGCTAGAAAAGTAAACTGTGAATGCTGACCTACTGCTTCAGATTTTCTAAGAAATGATGATTGACTGTGAAGACCTCTACAATAATGCAATGTTGTTACAGCACATAGTCTGTGATATTACTATTATTATAATTGCTGTCATTAACTATATAACACTAAAATTTGCTTTCTTGTTAAAAAACAAAAGGAAGAAAAAAAGAGATCACCTATTTCCTGGACTATTTGTTGTAATTTTGTTCTGGATGTAAAATATACTGTCCACTGTTTATTCTATTACCACCTAGTTTCACAGGGATCTAACTTGTGGAAAATTTAAAACCTCTGCTTGTTTTCATTATTTTTTTACTTTTGTGTATGTCATTATTCATTACCCCATATATCAGAGTGTGAACTCAAGGATGAAGAGGAAAAAATCTAACAGGACAAAGTTATTTTAGAAAAAGAGTTTTTTGCAGGATAAAGGTGAAAATTTTCTTTAAGATGATTTAAGAAATCTAGACCTCTAACAGAATAGTTCTTAGCACAAAATCCCTCTACTTCCACAAATATGTATCCACATGCAAAAGAAAACTGGAACTTGTTGAAAATTATGAACAATTTCTTAGTTAATAATATACTTGGCACTAGGACATAGAGCTCCAACATCTCAGAAAAAAGGCTTTATCTACCTAACCATTGACTTAGAAGCAACAATATCCCCAAAAACCAGCTTGATAATGATGGGTAGGCTGTCTTGGTTTGGCGGTACCTCATTTAACAGTTTATATTTCTAAGATATGTTTAGGCAAGTTCTATAGCTTTAAGCAGATATTGATAGGTAACCAGTAAACACAAACATCCTTGTTCAGTTGACTTTTGGGCTCATGATGCCTGTATATCAATGAACGATCCAATTTTGAAGACTTCTTTTTATGCAAGTAGGTTATCAGTTAAGCTTTGATAGTTCAGGGTGTCCTGTCATTGGTAATAAATCTCCCATAGCTTGTTGTAGATGACTTGTTACTTTTTATTTCTTAAGCTTTATCCATTCAGTGGAGATTTGGTCTCTAAAGGGGGCTAATATAATAAATCAAATTTGATATCTCATCATAAGGTCATATTAATGCACCTTCTTCCTTGTGACATGCCTCTCATTAAAAATTTAAAACAAAAGCAAAAACAAAACCTTGTGTGTCAAGTTAGAGAGTACATGTTTGCTTTAAGCCTAGGATGGTTATATATTATTATTTAACCTAGAACCTTTAGAGAGTAATAGGAGGCATTATTAATAATTATGCTAGGACAACAAGCACAAGCTAGGAATTTTTTCCATGGGGAAAAAAAGAAGAAAATAGAAAGTTTGGTCCAATATTGAGAGTTACATGTATAGCCCCCAATTAAAGTTAGAGAAAGTAGCTGATGCTAAAATTTTGTAATTTTTCCCTAGAAATATCTGCTATATGATAACTTAGATGTTTTGTGTTTGTTCAAAACGTGCTCTCATTTATCCCACTTATAAATACTTTGTTATGACCATTAGTCAATGAAAAAATGAGTGGACTAAGAATTGCTGAGTTGTTAACTCAGGCTGAGCCTCAAACTATAAGTCACTCAATGTAAGGTGTCTATTTTGAGCATTGGTGCTACCAACAATAGTAATTAACATTACCACTGTGTATAGTAATTATCATTTATTGAGGGATTACATGTCTAGAGCATAGTGTTAAGTATGCTACAAATATTATCTCATTTTATCCCAAAACTCTGAGAGGAAGATATTATTGTGCCCATTTTATAGATGGGCAAACTTGAAGCCAAGAGCAATTATAAACTTCCTCAGGACCGACAAAGTTCAGAACTGATTTACACACAAGTCCTTCTGATTCTAAAGTCTCTGTGAGTCATTTTCTCTAGACCTCAGCTTCTCTGTTTATAAGATACATAAAAATGGATAGGAGTAGATAATCTCTAAGGACTTTAATATTAGAATTTGATGATTCCCTTTCTACTTAGGACATGCTAACACAACATCTTGGATCTATACTTTTACAAATACAGAAAAGATATCTCAACCGCTTCTTTTAATAGAGCAAAAATGGACTTACATTTGCCACCAGTTTGATTTTGGATATAGCCAGAATGATGAAATGTTTCATTCAGTAAACTGACAGCTTAGACAGATGCTATTTAGGAAAAGAGCAAACAATTAACTTAATTTAGAATGTGGAGGGATAAACATTATCTTAATGCACAGACATAGTGCCTTTAGAGCTCCCTTGAGGACTGCATTGAGTTTATTTTGTTTGTAAAATGATAAAATTCTCTGTCATTTTAAATAACTTTAGGGGCACATTTCACAGGGAATGAAACCAAATGCTGTCCTGTTATTATTCAGCTGGTATTCTTACTCCTTGACGACTGATAATGTGATGGAATTAATGAGCTATCATTTTTGGTTTTGTTTTTCTACTTTCCATTGTCATGTTTTTAAGCTTTACATCTGGAAACTTCTCCATTCGAGAATTTTCATTTTTTTAACATGGTTTTGTGTAATTTAATTTCTTTAACAAATATGTATTCATTGATACTCTATGCTAGGCACTATTCTAGATATCCGGGAAAAACAATAAATAAGACAACCAAAAACCTGCCTTCATAGAACTTATATTCTAATTAATAAATTCTCAGTTTTCAATAATAATTAGATATATGATTTTATTAACCAGAAGTTTTACCTTCTTCACAAAATCTTTCTTGAGAAACCCAGATCCTATCACTTTCCTTCTAAGCACTTATCATTTGAATTAGAATATTTAAATATGCTGCTTTTACATTTTTCTTACATAAAAGTCTTAACTCCTAGCCAAATAAATTCCATGAGGATGAGACTATGCATTAAAACTTACATTCTCGGTAGCAGTGAACATCTTTGTATGTGCCACTTTATGTTCTCATGTATTTCTTTGACGTTGGTCTCTTATGTTGAGTTGAAAGATGGGTACATTTCAATTGTAATACTAATAATTGACGTCCAATAAAACTACACAAATTCCTACAAACAATTTATATGAGTGCCCGTTTTCTCTCACTGTGACTATCAGTAGATATTAACAAGCTCTTAATTTTTCTGAATATTATGAGAAAAAAAAATCTTATTTGAGTTTACATTTCCCTAATTACTTTTCATGTATTAGGAAGTATTTTTATTTCTTCCAAGAATTTCTATTTTTATCCTTCCTCTTTTTCTATTGGAGTGTCTTGTGCTTTACTTGTTGATTTAAAGAAATCTTTATTTGGACATTAAATCTTTGAATTGTATGTTGTAAATATTACTCATAGCTTGTGACAAGCATATTTAGTGACTTGCATAAACAAATTTAGTTTGTGCTATCATTGAATGACATTTTCAACAGATCTGTTCACCATCCTTTCCTTAAAATATAATTCATATTCTAAGCATTACAGGACAGTAGCTTATTTTATATACATGTTCAGACCAAAGGGCTTCCATAATTTATTTTTTAGGATTATTGATCCTTTTTTGGAATCACCTGAAATCTATTCTTTAGAGTCAACATCCCAGTTCATAGATGAGATAGAGGAAGAACTTCTCCCTAGCCTAAAGAAAATTTAGTTACAAATACACATCCCTAATAATTGCTCTCCAAACTGGATAACATCTTGGCCCAACTCCACCTGGGCCCAGTTGTCGATATAACATTTAAAAAATTCTATTACGCAATATATTGTCAAGGAGTTATTATATTTTATGAAACCCAAAAACTACCGGGTTCTTTGACAATGCATTTTCCAAATCAAATTGCTACACCCTCCTCCCCTTCCAGAGCTGTCCTGCCCAAGTGATCACGAGAGTGTCTATTGCATAGATAGTTCTCTGTTCTTCTGCCTCCCTATTAATTAACTCCCTATTAATTCAATTCCATACTCCCATTACAATTAAAACCCACTCTAATTTGTGTCCACACAGCCTGGGGCACTACTTCCACACCAAAGCCTACCCTGCCTCAGATTCTATCTAAGAAATGACAAAAGTGGGTCAAGCCAGGTTCTGCACATGTTACCTGATTGTTAACAGCGTGGCTTGTGGCATTTCCAAAAATTGGTCCCAGTTCATGTTTTCTCTTTTCTCTTCTCTTCTCTTCTCTCTTTTCTTTCTTTCTTCTTTTCACAGACAACCCAGTCTGTGACTCATGACTTCCCATATATCACTGACCAAGCAATCAAAATGCGAGTTCTACAGTAGTCTACAAATAAGAGCCAAGCTGAGCCACCAGAGCTCCAGTAGAGAAAACATAACAAAACCAGATACACCACGCAAAATTCCCCCTACATGCCTATCTAAATCTCTTCTTTTGCTATATTGAAAAAAAACACTTCTATATCTTGTATTTTTAGGAGGTTGCTACAACTCCACTCTTGGACTCATAAAATTTGTGTTGGTCATTTTATGTACTTTTGGAGACAATATTGGAAACTCGTGGGCAAAATAACTAACTTTTAGCACATATTTTCTGTGAAAATTCACATTTTTGTTTCAACACTGTAGCTTATATCACATATGGGGAATGTTTCAATTGACATTAACCATTGTTTTCCCTTGATGCTCTAAGTGTCAAAATTTGTCCACTAAAAGCCCTGTTTTCAGGCTGAGCAAATTGTCCATTTTATCTCTAACCCAGAAACTACTGAGTTTCCTTGTTCCTGAAAACAAAATGTTTCCGGATGATCTTTATTTTTCATGTGCCAAGATATTGAACCAATTATTCTCCAAGTGGATGTCAAGAGAGGGTGTTAGACTCCAAATCTTGGCACTAGTGAAGCATAAATCCTGATGTTAGCCAAGTGACCTTAGAAGAGAGAATACTTAAATCACTATATGAACGAAGTGAGAAATCCCTTTTTATTGTAAAGGTCATGAGTTCATATTGATGTTTCCTTTTGACTTTTACTTTTAAAAATTCCCTCTTTACTTGATCTAATATGAATTTTTAAAAGTAATCTAACCTGTTTAAAACTAACATTTTATAACTGAACATGCTACATGTTGTTACACTAAATCATGCTATCAAATTCCAATACTGAATCCTAATTTTCACAGTGCAATTTTAGTTTCTTTTTTGCTCCCTTTTCCACTATTTCTGGAATTGATTCAAAATTGTATAAGTCCTGATGATCTTTGTCATGTCTATCACCTGAGAACATCACCAACTGTCTGGGATCACGATCACACACACACACACACACACACACACACACTAAGCCTTTACTCCCATAGAAACAATTCTAAGAAATTATAAGACATGGAATATATAACACTACTAAAAAGCTTCTCCTTACACTGAACATTAAAAAAAAATACCAATGAAAGCAGAGAAATATAGACCAGTATTGGCTCCTAAGGTTTTGAAATCCCAAAGTAGCTTTGTCTAATTTAGTCCCATTATTTAAGTTCATTGTTTTCATTATTTCTTTTATTTATACCATTAGTTAGTATCATTGTTTACTTTTTGTTGCAAATGATTAGGTTCTGAACGTCCTTTAATATAGACATATATTCCTTTTTATGTTATTGCTTGAAAGACTCTCAAACTATTTAAGAGAATCACAAAATATACTTGTTAATATCAAGAATTATAAACATAATTATACATATGTACATGGATATACTATATATTATAATTTGAAAACCCCCTCAAGTAAGTTACACAAAATAAATTCTGTAGGTCCATTTATTAAGTACAATTTTGACTTGTAATCCATTTCACACAAGACAAAAGAACAAATAAATTAAAGCGTATTTCCACATGTGATTCTCTTAACCTGATAGGTACTTAATACAAGCAATTCCTAGATACTTTTGTAGCACCTCATAGCTTAAATAAAATGAAATATGGTTCAGCATTTTGAAGTTTTTCATAGAATGAAATATGCCAACAAAATACTTCCAATATTGTATTCTGTGGGACTGTCACACAAATTAAAGATTACAGACCCCAAAACTAATCATTAAATGGTTTTCCGACTTCAGTCTCCTCTGAAGGTATCCAGTTTCACCCACTGAAACTCCTTCCAGATTCTTCCAATCTGAAAGAATCTACTAGCTCCTCCATTCCATTCCATTACAAAAGCTGGGAAACTCTAGTATTATAGTAGTGTCTCTACTGACTCTGTCCCAGCAAAGCTGCATTCTCAGCTGGGCTGGCCAAGCCTCTTAGTATCTAGAGTATGACATTAATTCTCCACTGCTTGCTAAGCCCAGCTGCTGACTTCCTGTTTAATTCCTACTAATAGTTGTGGCCAGATGCTACAAAGGACCACAGATGTGTTACTAAAGCAAAAGGAGTTTAAGAAACTTGCCCAAGTTCACTCAGCTAGGAAGTAAGTAGTAGCTTACCTCTGTCCCCTCTCTATGGTTATATCACAGGCTTTGAGAGGAAAAGAAAATTTGGACATCATCTTAGAGATGATACTGAAAGTGGCTCACCTACCTTGCTAGGGTCTTCTGGTTCCCAGCTCAGTAGCAGTTGACTAGGCCATGTGGTGGGAGTAACTTGAGAAGAAGAGATTGCTTGAAGCACAATAATCAGAACTTGAGCAGTGAAAAAAAAAAATGTTAAAAATCAAGTGTGAGATTCCTCACGAGGCAAAGCAAAAACATAGAAAGACTCAAGAGGTTATATTCTAATATAATATCATGCTATAGTTTTAATCCTTCTTGAAAACTTATTTTGTGAAGTGGTTTTCCAAATCTTTAAATCTTTTTCAAAATGTATTTTTAAGCACTTTGCACAAGCTGTTCCCTCTTTCATAGCATTCTTCATGATCAGCAACTTCTTATCCTCTATCACAGAAGCTTTCCTTCTTCCCCTACCTAAAATAGGTCTTTATTATCTCACCATTGTATTTATTTGCTTCTTTGTTTGCAGAGTATCTCTTGTCCCACTAGAGCACACTTGTGATTTCAAGCCTGTGAGGGAAAGGACCACGTCTCCAACTTTACTCACTCTACCCCAGTACAGCATAGACATATAGTAGGTAGACAAGAAATATTTATGAATGAATGAATGCGTAAGTGACCCTGGGTCTTCACTGGTTAGTCTCACTCTTGAGAGCTTTCAGTGCCACTCACGTGACCTCAAATGCTGGGCCATAATTATATCAGATTTGTCATGCACTGATCTCTATGAGCCTAAAAACTCTCTCCCTCTTCTTTTCCAAATTAGTTGTGTTAACAGTGAGATTTTAGGGATCCTCCAGGTTCTTACTGTAGCGTAAGTAGATTTTTATATGTAGACTGATGGGTACTCAGTCAGATGTTTATAGTTTGATAAGTTCCTGTAAAAGAGGTATTTATTCATTTTTTATTGAGGGGGAGCATCTTGGCTCCTGTATTAGTTCATATTGCTGCTAGTTTGGGATGTATGTGGATCTCAGAATTTAGTTCTATGTGAAATTCAATTCATGTCAAAGTAAAAATTATTTGATGCCTGCTATGTGCGAGAAGAGGAGCAAGATTTTGAGCTACAGGAGGTAATGTCATGAACCCTGCTTTCAAAGAGTTGTTATATCTTGCTTTACACAAATTTTGAAGGAAATAACTAAATTTACTTGACTAAGGAGTTTTGTTTTTCTCTAACTCTGATTTGAAAGAAGCTTATATTCCATAGGATATTTGACTTTGCCACACAGATAAGAAATACGTTTTCATTTGAAGAAAGAACTTTCTTTAACAGACTCCAAGGTCAAATAAGACCGGTTCCTGATTCATCTTGATGTTCTCAGGCAGAATAAAATGATTTCATATTTAGTTCTTGATTCGCCCGTTGGGATATATTAAAATGTAGTAATACACCATTTATTCTTTATGCATACTATTGGAAAATTTTATTTATGAGACCCTGGGGTTTAACAAGACTTTCAGATTCACTGTGACACGCCAAGTGCCCTCTGAGTTACTGGAAGAATAAAGTCCAATTTTGGCTTATGATCAGAACAAACTTTCTCAATCAGAGTTCCATTAGACATGGATGACAACCTTTTTACAGAAGACAATGAAGGCCCACCTCTGGAGGTTTAATGGATAACGACAGACCAACTGCTAGGTAATATGAACAGCAATTTGTGGAAGGAAAAACATGTGCAGATAAAATTTAAAAACTACATGAAAATAATTGCTTATTTCACAAATCAGTTTTAATAAAAGTTTAACATTCACACAAAATGCAAGGTGCTTTTTCATAGTAACTTGAATTTTCATAAATTACACTTCCATGCATAATGAGGAGGTCCAAAGTTAAAGTTATCTGAGACATATTTACCATAATTCTTCTACCAATAATGTGTCACAGCCTTTGATAATGAGTTTGCATCAAAAGGACATTTGTGTGGTCATAAAGCGTTTTTTTCTAGAAATTGAGAATTTTAAAGCTCAAAGCTGGCCTTTTTTTAAGGACTATTTTGTGAATAACATTGCTTGGCTAGTCTTGCCCTTTATGTAGATGATAAAATCAAGATCAGAGTGCTTGGAGAGTACTTTTCACATGCTTATCACTAAACAGATACTAGTTGAACTGAAATAAAAATCAAGTTCACTACATTAATTTCTAGTCTGGGTAGTGCAGTCTCTAAGCTACAAAACTTTTAATAAGCACTGTTCCAGCCAAATATAATTAAAGGATAATTCCATTTTTACTAGATCTCATCAAGATCATTAAAGGAATGCAAATGTACAGCATTACTGTTTCTGTTTTCTATTGTTGCATAATAAACCACCTCAAGATCAGTAGCATAATAAACCATCTCAAGATCATTTGATTATGCTCACAAATTGGTGGGTCAGGAATTCAGAAGGGACGAAGTAGGGACAGCTAGCGTCTGCACCACAATGACTTGGTCTTCAGCTAGCTTTGGGCTAGAAGCTTCTTCATTCTCATATCTGATACCTGGGCTGGAATGACTTGAAGTCTGGGCCCAGCTGCAATTGTCAACTGGGGCACCAATTTGTTACCTCTCCAGGTACTTGGATTTTTCAAAATATGACAGCCAGGTTCAGAGAGGGAACACTTGGGATCTGAGCAAGGGAAACAGGTGGAAGCAGCCTAGTCTTTTCTGACCTAGCCTCAGAAGTCAGAGAGCATCCCTTCCATTGTACTCTGTTTATCAGACAGCAGTCATAAGGCTGTCCAGATTCCACAGGAGTGGACAGGTCTTCCCTTCTCGATGAGGAAACATCAAGTTCATATTTTAGAAAAGCACAAGAAATGTGAGAATTTGCAGCCTTCTTTGGAAAATGTAATTTGCCACAACTACATATTCTCTTTCTTCTCTTAACTTTTTTTCACAAATCCTTTAGTTGCTCCACTACCATGTTCCTCAAGAAAGAATCTCCGGGGTTCCCCCTAGTCAGCCTTACTTTCTCTTTTTCTCCTACTTACTTTGCTCTTTCTCAGCATTTTATTGTGTAGGTCATTTCAATCTCTAAGCCTAAATCATTCTCAATTTTTTCTACTCTTTAGAATTATGAATCATTTTCCCCATTTTTTTTCAATTTGCAGCATTGAAAACCAAAGAATCTAGCTAAAGTAGAAAATATTGCCATATTTAGTGGCAAGAAGGGAGGGAAGGAGAAGCTGAGTAATCAAAAATCAAACCCAAAATGGAAAATTTTGCTAGGAACAAAGATGTCAGCGTTAGCACTTACCCACCAGTCAACACTGCCCCCTTTCTCCTGCCCAAGGCAAGATTTCAGTGGTATCAGTCACACACACCTTTCTTTATCATGCCTGAATAAAGCACTTGGTCATGTCAATCTCCTTACTCACCACTCTTATTCTCTCTGGCTAAGTTACTTTATACTACCACCCTGCCACACTGGGAAGAAATCTTTGGGGGAAGTTTCCAGCCATGTTTCCAATCTAGCTTTCCTCCAACTAGAACATCACTTGTCACTTAACTGGGATCTTTATTTGAGGGGCACCATGAGTCAATTGCTACTTCCGAAGTCCATCTGAGATCTAAACCTTATGAGGGGATCCTATTATTCAATGGCTGATAATAGCACCCCCTCTTATTCCTAAGACTTGATAATGTTCATCAACAAAAAGAGTTTAAAGACCTCGTAGTGCTACTGATGTAGTGAGTGTCTTTTATTTGCTAACTGTAAAGCGTCCAGTGCCAACTTTAACTTAACTGCTAATGAATCTCTAAGTCTCTCTTTTATGTTCCTCAGCAGATTGCCTATTGAAACAGAGCACGATTCCTTGGACACTGACTATAGTTAGAGATTTAACATCCGAGTCACAATCAATGACTACCTTGCCACAAATTCACTCTGAGGTAGGTAGTGATGTCTACCTTCTTGCCTTTAATTCCAAAAATAACCTTGAGAGCAGATACTTACTTGCGAAGCCACATATAAACATGGATATTTCTCTGAATGTGAGCCTGTCCATCCTTATACCATCAATAATCTGACGTGCCCTGGGTCCAATCAATATCCTTACATATGGAATTTGGTACAGTATTTTCTGAAAATATACCTGGATATTAGTAGTAATTAGCCATTTCCAGTGACTCTAAAGCCAAATTATTGTGAATCCCACAGCATAGCCAAATCCCTAGAGTTAGCATTGGGCTGTAAATCTGACTAAAATTCTAAAGTTCACTCAAATAAATCAGATATAAACTTCCTCTCTCTGTGCCCAAATGACTATAGTGTCTAAAGGAAGATTGATATTGGGAAGTTGACTGAACGTACGAAGGACTAAATTAATTTTTAGTTCACTGTGTTAGGAGGAAGTGTTTTGGTCTTATTCAACTTAGTAAACTTACACAGTGCTGCATAGATTTGACCCTCTTGATATTACATCTAGCCTAGAATAGTGCATCTTCCTAGAACTAACAGTTTTCTAGCCTTACAGCCATTTTCACAATGTCTGTTTAAGTCATCGTATACATTTCAGTGGCCAATTTGATTAACCTTTGCCCCATTGCACTGTTGCTCCCATATTCAGGTGATGATATGAAAATGTGATCTTAGCAGGAAAGATGATTTTAACCTGAAGTAAACTGATTATGTTAAGTGAAAAATTCCAGAAAAGTCCCTTCAAATATATAAGCCCCTCAAAATTTAACTTTTTTGAATCAGATACCGATGTAGTTTTGTGTCCAAGAAGGCTGTATTGAAGACGTATACTTGAGCAAGCAATCTAACTTAAAGAAATTTAATTTATTATTCACATGGCTCAAAAATATTAAAGGAAGGCTAAATACATAATGCACATTTTCTTTAGTATTTTATCTGATTTCTTCACATTCTGCTGCTGCCCTCCAGACTTAAACACATTGGAAGAATAACATTCATCACTATAACCTGCGTGGATCATTCCCTCTCTTTCCTCCTTCTCTTACTCCATTAAGTATATCAGTTTAGCCTCTAGTTTTAGTTCCTTTGTGGTTTTTTAATAGATAAACAAAAATGGAATTCTAAAAGATGTCATGTAACCCATAGGAAGGCAGGATACAAAAAGAGAAATGGAACTAATTGACAACAAAAATAAAGTGGCAGACTTAAACCCTTAACATATCAATAGTTACATTAAATGTAAATGGTATAAACACACTGCTTAAAAGACAGAGATTGGCAGAATGGGTTTAAAAACCTGAACCAACTATTTGCTGTCTACAAGAAATTCACTGCAAATGTAATGATATAGTCATGTTAATGTAAAAGAATGTACAAAGATATATCATAAAACACTTATCAAAGAAATGCAGGATCAGGATGTAAGTTTGGTTCATTATTTGAAAATCAATTAACGTAATCCAGCATATTAATAGACAAGTGAAGAAAAATCAAATGATCATATCAGTTGGAGAAGAAATTGATGCATTTAATGAATTTCAACGCTTGTTCATGATTACAACTGAGAAAATAGAGGGGAATTTTTTCTACTTGACAAGAGCATCTCCAAAAATCCTATAGCTAACATTATGATTAATCTTGAAAAGCTTACTTTCCCCCAAGATCAGGAACAGGGCAATGATGTCTGTTCTCACTACTCTTATTCTTATTGGCTGAAAGTTCTAGCCAATGTATGCTAAAAACTATCAAAGGCTAACAAAATGAATCAAAGGTGATCTAAACAAATGGAGATAAATATCTTGTTCATGGATTAGAAGACTCAATATATCAAAAATACTAATTCTTACCAAATTTATACACAGGTTTAATGCAATTCCCATCAATATTTCAGCAAGAATTTTTGTGAATATATACAAGAATATTCTAAGCTTTATATGGAAAGACAAAGGAACTAGAATAATTAAAACAATATTGAAAAAGAAGAATAAAGTGGGGGAATAAATTTACCTGATTTCAAGAGTTATCATAAAGATATTATAATCAAGAATGTGTAGTTCCAGTGGAAGTAAAGACAAATAGATCAATTGAACAGAATAGAGAATCCAGAAAGAGACCCATGCAAATATGCCCAATTGATTTTTGACAAAGTTATAAAAGCAATTCAAGCCAAGAAAAATAACTTTTTAAATATAGACTGCTGTAGTAATTAGACTTCAATAGGCAAAAAAAAAAAAAAAAAAAAAAAAAAACTTTAACCTAAATCTCATATCTCATAAAGAATTAACTCAAAATGGATCATGGACTTAAATATAACACACAAAATTAGAACTTTTAGAAAAAATAATAGGAGAAAGTCTAAGGCAAACAGTTCTTAGACTTAACATCTACAGTATGACCCATAATATGAAAAAATGATAAAATAGACTCTATTAAAATTAAAACCTTTGACTCCACAGAAGATCTATTAAGATCATAAGGCAAGCTACAGAATGGGAGAAGATATTTGCAAACCTCATAACTAAGAAAAGACTAGTACATAGAATATATAAAGGACTCTCAAAACTAAACAGTAAGAAAACAATCCAGTTAGAAAATGGGCAGAAGTTATGAACAGACATTTCACCAAAGAGGGTATACAGATGGCATACAAGCAAGTATAAAGATGTTCAATCAGTAGCACTAGGGAAATGCAAATGAAAACCAGAATGAGATGTCACTACACACCTCTCAGAATGGTACAAAGAAAGAATAGTGAAAATATCAAATGCCAGCAAAGATGCTCAGAAACCAGATCACTCATACATTGACAGTGGAAATTTAAATGGTACAGCCACACTGGGTAATAGTTTGGCAATGTCATGTAAAATCAAACATGCTACTAATACATGACCCAGCAATTATACTCCTGGGTCAGTAATCACAGAGAAATGAAACTTATGTTCACACAAAAACATGTACCTGTGTGTTTATAAAGTTTCATTCATAATAGTCAAAAACTGGAAACAATCCAGATGTCTTTCAATGGGTGAATGGTTAAGCAAACTCTGGTACATCTGTAGCATAGACTACTACTCAGCAATAACTATGAATGAACTATTGATACACCCAACAACCTACATGCATCTTTAGAGAATGACACTGAGTGAGAAAAAAGCTGACACTCAAAGTGATATACTTCACAATCCCATTATTTAACATTCATCAAAGACAAATTCTAAAATTGGAAAAGAGATTACTGGTTACAAGAAATTCAGAAGGGTGTGTGAGTAGAAGAGAAGTAGGTCTCGCTGTAAAAGGGCAACGAGGGATCTCTTGGTGATAGGACTGTTTTGTATCTTGACTGTATCAGTGTCAACAACATTGGTGAAAGCTGGGTCAAGGATACGTGAGATCTTTCCATACTAACTTTTAAAGCTGCCTGTGAATTGACATTTGTCTCAAAATTAAGAATTTAATTAAAAAGAGTAAGAGATTCAAGACAATTCTATTATCTAATTATAATATGTGATATATGTACCTTATTTGGATTGTGATTCAGTCTTTGTGTGTGTGTACGTCTGTGAGAGAGAGAGAGAACCAGGGACTTCTTAAACTAACTAGATATTTGATGACTTTAAGGCATTTTATAATTTCTAGATGTGTTAATAATATTGTAGTTTTTAAAAAACTCTTATGTTGTATTGATACTTGCACGTTAAATTATATGATATCTTTCATTCATTTCAAAATAATCTAAAGAAAAGGAGGAAGTATGTAGGTGAACTAGATTGGCCATTAGCTGATAGCCGATGAAGTAGGGTGGTAAGTCTAGACTGTTTATTTTGTTACTTTTCCTGATTTCACATATATTTGGAATTTTTCATAATTAAAAGTAAAAAAAAAATTAGACCTAGACATGATAGTGAATCTATTAAATATATTTTTATAAACCTTAAAAGCAGTCAAACAAAAGACAAATCACTTACAAAGAACTATAATTACACTGAGAATAGTATGCATTGTAAAATTCCAAGGATACTAGAAATAGAGTTATAACTTTTAACATAGGGAAGGGGAAAAATGGCAAAAGGGAAAAAATTCAATGCCAGAGAAAGTAGGAAAAGGCAGGGAAGGGAAGGCAGAGAAAATGGAGGACAAATAGAAAGCACAAAATTAAATGGTAATATAGGTCCAAACATATTCATAATCACAATGAATATAAATATACTAAATATGCAAGTTTAAAAATAGCAATTGTTCTCTGGATTTTTAAGTTAGTCACAACTTGTGAATAAGAGATGCATCTAAAACATAAAATACTTGGAATTTGGAAATAGAAGGATAGAAAATACGTATGAAGAGAACACTAACAGAAGAAACCTGGAGAAGCTATGTTAATATGAGATAAAATTTAGCTTAAATTTTAAAGAGGCATTGTTAAGGATACAGAGAGTACTTGCATAATGCTAAAGAGCTCCATATATAACAATACTTAACTTCTATGTACCAATAAAATAGCCTCAAAAATATATGATGTAAAAATTAATAGAACTCTAAGGAGAAATTGAGAAACCTACATCATAATGGGAAATTTCAGTACTCTTCTCTCTATTGCTGGGGCAGAAAGCAATATTTAGTAAAGATTTAGATGATTTGACAACATAATTAACAAACTTGATTTAATGGGCATATAAATAACCCTGAAAACAACAATAGGAACGCTTGAAACATTTTAAAACTTTGAATGTGTGCTAGACCACAGTGCAAGAGTAAAATGCACTGTAATATTTCAAGACCAAACTATTTCTGAAGAATTGGATTACACACAGTAGATTCTCTGATCACAACATAATTAAGTTAGAAACCTTAGTTAACGAAGAAGACATAAACTTTATACAGTTGGAAATTTAAAAATATTCTTTCCAGTAACTAATGGATCAAAGATCATAAAGAAAATTAAAATACTTATAATTAAATCTTGTAAAAAATAGGACACATCAAAACTTGTGGGAAATAATTAAGACAAAGTCAACCAAATAAAGTAGAACAATGTAGAATTTAGAGCTGACTCCACTATTGTCGCACACAATTGTGAGAGTTGTGCCCAGTACAAGGCTAACAGGCTGAAGAGGCAAATGGGGGCTGAAATCAAGTCGCATTTTGCTAGCCATGCCTTGTTGTTACTCTTGACTAGAGGTGAGATGTCTTTTATTTTTTGCAAAGTCACCATTTAAGCGTTGATCAATAGTTACCAAATAGCAAGAAAGTGACTAGGATAACCTCTCAGACCAGAACTTAGAAATCAAAAATCAAGGATTAAAAATGTGCAATACACTGAGCTGACTAAGAAAATAGAAGCACATCAATGAGCAAAGACTTTTAAGTTTTCGCCAAATAAATAAATCCTAATTAGAATAAATTGGAACACGTCAATTTATGTACCCGGGATCTAAAGTCTGTGTAAAACTGTACCATTAGTAAAATAACATTTGAAGTCACTTGCTAGATGTTATTTTGAGCTAGTAACTTTAACTTAATCTCAATTTCCTCATCTACGAAAGCAAATGCATATTATGTGATCTTTAAGGACAATTCTAATTCTGTGATTTGCTTGTCTTTTGAAAAGGAGAAATTCTTAAAGGGAAACTTCTGCTTCCAAACTCAAAAAGATTCCTTTTGAGATATTTCAAAAGCCACTTCCAAAGACATCTGAGAAAATGGTTTTCTGTGGCCAAGTAGTATGAAATAGTATGTGTCTTCACCTAGAAGCCCTGATTACTTGCTTTTGCAACTTCAATCACTAATTGATTTTTAGTTAAATAGTTCATAAATAGCAGCAGAAAGCAACACACATTTTGTAAAGGAGATATTACTTTTTTAAACATTTAATGTAGGAAAGTCTAAAATATTTTAAATGCATAATATTGTAGCACAACATTTCCTAACATGGTATGCATACCACAATTGGCATGCCCAATTGTTCCAGGTGAACATTCCTTATTCTATAAATTTTTGCGTATTTAAAAAATTATATGAAGATATGTGTACACGTGTGTAGATAAGGATGTAACACCAGTAATTTCATAGAAATCACTTAGGCCCAAACTCTTAGGGTGATTCTATGTAAAGAAATTGAACCAATTTAAAGTCAATTTAGAGACTTCTTATCCAGACAAGATGGCATAGACTTTTTTCTCCCTTCTACTCCCAACTGAGTCCAACTATAGCTCCTGAAAATAACACAAGAAACAACCAAATAAGGACTCTGAAAGGTGGAAAGAGAAAGATGATTAATTCAGAACTTTAGAACTGGAGGAAAAACATGGCAGAGTGTCTCCTGACTCCCAACCTAGCAACAGAAAGAATTCCTGGTATGCATATTTTTCCCCCACCTCAAATGGGAATTCCATAACTAAGTGGCACCAGTATGGGGAATTGGGAACTCCACTGACAATAAGCAGCCAGAGAAGTGCTCTCCTTCCCTACCCATTCTGAAATTCCTCTTGCCTACCTAGCTAAAAATCAACCATTGTACCAAGAACCATGATAATCACAACTTAAATGACAATCAGCTGATGCCAAAACCAAGAAAAATCAAATGCTGGAATTATCTGACAAAGCAGTTATCATAAAACTGCTTCAACAAGCATTCTCTTGAAACATAAGGAAAAAATAGAAAATCTCAGCAAAGAAATAGAAGCTATAAGAAATAATCAAATGGAAACTATAGAACTAAAAAATATAATAACTAAAGTGAGAAACTCCCTAATGAATTCATTAGTAGAGTGGAGATGACAGAGGATAGGATCTGTGAACTGGAGGAAAGATAAATAGAATTTACTCAATCTGAACAACAGAGAGGAAAATGGATTAAATAAAAAATGAACAGAGCTTCAGGAATCTGTGGCACAGTAAAAAAAATCCAATATTAGTTTCACTGGCGTCCCAAAATGAGAGAAAGGAGAGAGTGGAGCTGAAAGAATATTCAAAGAAATAAAGGCTGAAAAGCTGGCAGTTTCCAGGAGAAAAATTTGTCAGAAGGCATAACCTATAAGTTCAAGGAGCTGAGTGAATCCAAATAGGATAAATCTAAACAAAACTACACTAAGGCACACCATAATTAAACTTATAAAAACTGAAGACAAAGAAAGAATAATGAAAGCAGAGAGACAACTGACACATTACATATAGGGAATGCTAATTTGAATGACAGAAAATTCCTCATCTAAAGGCATGGAAGCAAGAAGGAAGGGTGACACCTTTCTTCAATTGATGAAAGATAAGTATTGGCAACCATTAATTCTATATGCAGTGATACTATCCTTCAGAGAAGAAGGGGAGATAAAGGCATTCTCAGACAAAGGAAAACTAAAAGAATTTTTCACTAGCCAGCATATCTTTAAAGAATGGCTAGAGGAGATTCTTAAAACAGAAAGGAAATGATAAAAGAAGAAACCTGGGAACATCAGGAAGGAAGAAAGAAGAATGGAAAAAGCATAAATAGGAGTATATATAATACACTCTTGAAATGTGTAAGTTGTATTTAGCAATTAAAAAATTATAATACTTCCTAGTACCCAAAACAATAATATTTAAAAGTGACTAAGATAATGGGACAAAAATAGAAGTAAGGTTTTCACACTTCACTCAAAGTTGTAAAACATTGATACCAATAAACTATGATAAATCACATATGCATACTACCCAGAGCAACTACTAAAAAAAACTATACAAAGTGATACAATAAAAACACTATAAATAAGTCACAGTAAAATCCTGAAAAATGTTCAAGTAATCCAAAGGAAGGAAGAACTCCTTTAGCAGCTGAAGGATTTAACAAACTCTAATACGTTCAAACTATGGAACACCACTCAGCAATAAAGAGGAATGAACTATTGATACATGCGTCAGCCTGGATGAATCTCCAGAGGATTAGATTGAGTGAAAATAAAGCCAGTTGCAAAAGGTGACTGGTATATGACTCCATTTATATGTCATTTTTAAAATAAAAACATTACAGAGATGGAGAACGATTATTGCTTGCCTGGGTTTAGAGACAGGATGAACGTAGAGCTGTTTGTGAAAGGGTAACACAAAAGATCCTCTTGGTGATGGAAATGTCCTGTCTCTTGATTGTGGTGGTGGATTTACAGACTTATACGTGTGATTAGATTGCATAGAACTGAATACACATACACACAGACATGAATACAAGTAAGACCAAGGAAATCTGAATACGATTGATGGATTGTATTAGTGTCAATATCCTAGTTGTGATATTGCGCTATAGTTTTGCGATACATTACCATTGGGGGAACTGGGTAAAGGCTACATAAGATCTCTATATTATGTTTTACAAATGAATTTAAAATGATTTCAAAAGAAAAAGTTTAGTTAATGAAATCAAATTAGAGAAAAAAACTAAGTAAATTGCAGAACAGGTAGTAGTTAGCTGGGGGGAGTATCTGAAAGTGGCCTGTGACTAACTAAAATCTGGGGTGGGCAGTGGCCAAAGATGTGAGCTCTGGCATCCTCCAAACATGGAGTCCTCCAAATGTGGTCTTATTTGCCAAGCATCTGTTTTCTAGGCCTTGGCCCATGCTCACCTCTCAAGTGGAAAACGTGGGAATGGGAACCCACCTAAGTAATGTCAGATGAATTGATGTGATATTAACAAAAGAGGAGTTAGTGGTGCTGGGCAGGTGAAATACATCTACACGTAGAAAAGCTTAGAATAGGAAGTCCCCCCCACACAACCCGAAAGGATATTGGGTACCGATCTCTATTTCATTCCAACATTGTATATCAGAGAATGCTCCTACAATGCATAATTGCAGTCTTCGATGATGTTTCTCTGTGGAAAGAAGAAATCTTTGAAAATTGAACACCATCACACTGAGACGGACTCAGACCAAGGTAGGAGTACCCATGTTTTAGCTTAGAGACTGGAAGATAAACCTAAGATTCCTATAACCTTTAGGAATCTGATTTGGTCACTATTAATTTTAGCCATACTAAATGGAAATGTTGATGAAAGGCAGTGTAGTAGTTCCATCTGGGAGGAAACATTAAATCAGGATGCTAACTTTTGCTTTGTGTTCTAATATAGCAGATATGCTTGTAGTTGTGGTTTATGCTTTCTAAAGCTTGACTGTAATTCAGAAATATTTTCAAAAAATTGTCTAAAATAGTTTTTAGTAAGTAAGAACATATGAGAATCAGCCTCATTACATTAAAGTCCACATTGAAAAATCTATTGATTTTCAAAGAGAGTGGTTAGCAAGAAAAAAGCCATGGATAAGCCATAAGATTTTGTTTGGTGAGTAGAAACTATGTATATTACGACTCTTGATGACTGGTACAGATTATCAGGCAATTTAATTGTGTTTAATATGGATCATTTCGATAGATGTCTAATGTTACTTTCTGCTAGGTTTGCAATCAGCTATTTTAACTAATTCAAAAGTATAGACTTCAGTTTATAAGGCAAACCAAGCAGAGCATTTGCTCATTAATGGAAAATTAGCAGCTTGAGAAAAATGTTGGCTGTTAATTATAGAATACTAAATTCATAAAATTACTTACCTCAGTAAAATTACGTAGAAATAATTAAGTGTTTTGAACAGAAGAAGGGGTGATATTTTCACCAGCAAAGGTGAAATCACTTTTCAAAGTTACTCTCTACTTCACCCACTTTTATCTTTCTAAGTGAATAAATGTGACTATTAACTCATTCTGTCAAACAAAAAAATTCTGATTAAGAAAATTTTTTTTTGAGAAAAATTAGCCCTGAGATAACATCTGCTGCCAATCCTCCTCTTTTTGCTAAGCAAGACTGGCCCTGAGCTAACATCCGTGCCCATCTTCCTGTACTTTATATGTGAGACGCTTACCACAGCATGGCTTGCCAAGCAGTATGTAGCTCTGCATCCGGGATCTGAACCAGCAAACCCCCGGCCACCGAAGCAGAACATGTGAAGTGAACTGCTGTGCCACTGGGCGGGCCCCAGAAAATATTTTTTAACAATTTCTTTTTATCTCTTTACGGTTATGAGAGAATTTTCATATTATTTTGAAATTATTCTTTGTGTGACGAAAAAAGGCCCTTGAAAGTACAAAAAGCAAAAGAATTATTTGATACTCATTTAATTAATGCAGTGTAAAAGAGAGTATAAAGAGCATGGGCCAGAGTTAAACAAATCTAGATTAGAAATTTAGCTCTGCTTTTGATTACCTGTGTGACCTTGGGTGATTTACTTCAATTCTCTGGGCCTCATCTTTCTCATCTTTCAAATAGGTGATATATGATCTATACCATAGGATTATTGCACAGACTAAATAATATGTCAGTAAAGCATTTAAAGTGTTTGGCACAGTGTCTAGCTCATTGTGCTAAATAAAATGATGGAAGAAACGGTGGTAGAGATTGGCTGTGGCTACATCCAGAAACTCCAATTGCTTGGATTCACAGCTTCAACTACTAATTGATTTGTAGCTAAATAACCCATAAATAGCAGTCAAAGGCAACACATATTTTAATGAAAATGTTAATCTTTTAAAAGTTTAAAGTATGAAAAAGTTCAAAATATTTTAAATGTATTATGTCGTAACACAATGTTTGCTGAAGGGCAGTATGACATATTCTATGGTTCTATAGGAGAACATTTCTTAGTTTCCAAATTTTATATATCGAACTGTTTCTACTTATGTGTTGTTACATATGGCTTATCACATTAACAAATTTATAGAAATAACTTAGTCCTTAATTCTTAGGATGAGACTATGTAAAGAAATTGAGTCAATTTCAGCTCAAATCAGAGAAAATGTTATCTATCTCAGGCACTTTAATATTCGTCACTTTTTCTCACACAAAATGTAGAGAAATTATGGCACAGTTCGTGGCAGTGTAGTCCTTTACCAGGGAAGCATCCCTTTTGTGAGAAGTGTGAGAAATATGAGTCAAAAGGTTGGAGTCTAGGCTGTAAGGCATTACAGAAGAAAGGAAGGCCCTGCCCTATATCTCTGCTGTGTAAACACAAGAGTGGCTCCTTCTTAGATATATGATGGTCTTCTCTCTAAAACTGTAGTTTAAAGTTGAAGAATTACCATGTGTCAGTAACACAGCATTTTTCAGAGCCAGCCCTAAGCAAACTTGTGAAATAGATCAAGTTATTGTTGCCAGTTTCTCCTCTTTCCTAATAATTCTACTCCCTACCTGAGGCATATTTCTCTCCAGTCCCAGTAAAGCAGGCTCTCTCAACTGTCACTAATTAAGAAAGCAAGATAATACCCCTTAAAACGTCAAGTGTTCAATAGTAACATCTCCCAGGAGTATTATAAAGATTCTTGTTCACCAAAAAAATCAACTCCCAAAGGAAAACATTTCTAGAAGTGCAAGTTAGCATTATCATGAGTGCTTATGTATATATTTTAGGGCAGAGAAACTTTCTTAGTATCACTGAAGTCCTACAATATAGATACTATATATTGATAAAGCCAAGTCTAATACTATAATTTTTGTATGTTTAGCTTGCTTTCTACCCTAAGCAGATAAGACACACACACACATGCATATTTTTCTATGAAAATAGAATAACAGGCCCATGTCTAGAGGAGAGATACCCTCTAAACAAGTTGCCAGTTGCTCTACGAGGCCCAGAGATCTCTCTTTCGTGGGGAGATATAGTGATTGTCCAATTTTGGATATAAAGGCTCTCCACCATCTTCATCTCTAACCTTCACTTAAATTTTCCATCACACTTTCTGCTCTAAGTCTTTTCTCTTTTGCTCACAACACCACATAATCTTATTTATCTTCAGGAGAAAAACAAAAACCTTTTGATTTAGTACCCCTACTGGATTCTTTAGCTAAAACTATTTGCATTCACTGCTATCTTCTTCGGAAGACAGAAGGCGTTCATAGTCATTAGAGCCAATGTGAACTTATCATTCTGAAAACTGTCTTCTAGTACTCTTCTAAGTTTTCAAATTTTTTTTTAATACAAGAGTTTCCTGAGAGGAAAACTATAAAACTTGAACTATCTATACTGTCACCTGAAAGGATGCAGTATAGGAGCAAGGGAAAACTGGACATAGAGCAATCTACACAAAAACAGAAAGCCTAGAATTTAATCATTTCAATCTAGATTGGATTGATGTGATCTACCCTAGCTTTCTACCAGACTTAAAAGAAAATCAATTGTAAGTCATCCAGGGACTCAAATTTTTCACATACAATCACTAGAAATCAATAAAATTTATTAGGAAAATCAAGTTAAGAAAAACAGGGGAAAAAGACTAGACAGAAGAACGTGGACCAAAGTGAAAAATATTTAGAGTCATCAGACACAAAATTTAAAATAAATGTTATTAATATATTCAGGTAACTGGAGGATAAAGTGGAAAGTTTTAACAGAAACCTGGTATCTATAAAGAAGATGCCATAAAATTCTAAGACAAAAAAATACAATAACAGAAAATTAAGGATTCAGTTGATGGGTTTAATAGCTTGTTAGTCATGTAATACTAAATTAGAAAATAGGTCAATAGAAAACATTCAAACTGAAGCATGAAAATGAAACAATGAAAAATAGATAGAAAAGGGCATAAGAGACATACGGGATTTCATGACAATGTCCAAGACACATGCTAATGGATTGTAGGAAGAGAGAGAGAATGGAGCAGATGAATCATTTGAAGAAGTAATGACCTAACATTTTTCAAAATTGACAGTTTTTTTTTAAAGAACCTCTACTTAAAAGAATCAGAGTAGGGGCCAGCCTGGTGGCGCAGTGGTTAAGTGCACACATTCCACTTCGGTGTCCCGGGGTTTGCCGGTTCGGATCCCGGGTGCAGACATGGCACCGCTTGGCACGCCATGCTGTGACAGGCATCCCACATGTAGAGTAGAGGAAGATGGGCATGGATGTTAGCTCAGGGCCAGTCTTCCTCAGAAAAAAGAGGAGGATTGGCAGGAGTTAGCTCAGGGCCAATCTTCCTTAAACAAAAAGAAAAAAATCAGAGTAAAACTGCTTAAAACCAAAGGCAAAAAAATATATATCTTCAAAGTAGCCTGAGAATTATTGAGCATTTTAAGGAGAAATAATAAGAATAGCATTTGCCCTTTCAACAGAAATAATGGGAGCCAGAAAACAATGGAATGATATCTTTAGAATGAGGAGACAAAATAACTACAAATCTAGAATTCTACTAATACACACACTAATAAAATGGAGTGAATTTGGTATCTGATTGAAAGTGGAAGTTGATGAAGAGTTGTGGGCATCGAACAGGTTTCCCACTTCAGTTTTGGAGGGGATGGTGAGAGGATTTCTTGAAGTAGAAAAGGACAAGGAGAGAGGAAAGATGAAGAACGCAATTTTTCTTTTTTTGAGGAAGATTAACCCTGAGCTAACATCTGCCACCAATCCTCCTCTCTTTTTTTTTGCTGAGGAAGACTGGCCCTGAGCTAACATCCATGCCCATCTTCCTCTACTTTACATGTGGGACACCTGCCACAGAATGGCTTGACAAGTGATGCATAGGTCTGAACCCAGGATCCAATCCAGCAAACCCCGGGCCGCCAAAGCAGAGCATGTGAACTTAACCACTATACCACGGGCCGGCCCTGAAGAGCTCAATTTTTGACTCCAAAGCATATGAATAGATATACATGTTTGAGAAAAGAGATCTGAGATGAATCTTACAACTATCTACATGCATGTGGCTATTGAAGCCATGAGACTTGACGGAAAACATATAAGGTCAAAGGATAACCGGGTCTAGAAATATTTAAAGAGTAGGAGAAGTTTAAAATAGTCTGAATGAAGTAGGTGGCCATAGTGGATCAATTTGAGAAGCAAAGTAGAGACTGTATTAGTCAGGCCTCTCCAGAGAAACAAAACCAATAAGATATGTGTTTATTTATATCTACATCCACATCCACATCTATATCTACATCTACAGCTATCTATCTATAGAGACAGAAATTTCAAGGAATTGGATCATACAATTGTGGATGCTAGCAAGCCCGAAACATGCAGGGTGGACTGGCAGGCTGGAGACCCAGGGAAGAATTGCAGTCTGAGTCTGCAGGCAGTCTGCTGGCAGAATTCCCTTTCTTCCCTGGGAGGTCAGTCTTTTTTCCATTATGGTCTTCAGTTAATTGGATGAGATGCACCCACCTTATGGAAAGTAGTCTGCTTTATTCAAAGTCTACTGATTTAACTGTTCGTCTTATCTAAAAAAAAAAAAATACCTTCACAGAAATGTCTAGAATAATGTTTTATCAAATATCTGGGTACTGTGACCTAGCCAAATTGACAAAATTAACTATCACAGGGACCAAAGTCAGAATGCCTTGGTTTGAGGAATATTGGGAAAGTGGACCAGGAGGTTTTAACTATTCTTTCAGAAAGTTTGGCTGTGAAAGGAAGGGAGGAGAGGCAGAAACTAAATGATTATAAGACAATTGTATATAGGAGTGGTGTACTCTTTAGAATAGGAGAGACTTGGCGTGTTTATACTCTGTGGAGAATATTCAGTAAAGAGAAAGATTGATGACGTAAGAGTGAGCGTATGTGTCTTGGGGCCCGATCCCTCGGGCAGGAATGAGACCCTGAGACTGGTATGAAAGTTAGTCCATGTTTTTAACAGAAAATCAGAACACTTTTTCATGGCTCGATATATAGTTTCAACTTTTTAAACATAAACACAATATATTTAAGTAGTGACATGTTGGTTTAGTAATATGTTAATTTTGTTAGCTGTTTAAAAAATTCAATGATGATCTGATACAAAGAATAAGAAAACATAGCACTTTATGATTACTTTGATGCAAGGAGGGAGAGTCTCCTATCAGAATTACATTGGGAAGGTCAGGGGAGGTAGGAAACATTTTAAATTATTCTTAAAAACACACAGAAGTTAGAGGCTGACCCCGTGGCTGAGTAGTTAAGTTCGTGCACTCCGCTGCAGGCGGCCCAGTGTTTCACTGGTTCGAATCCGGAGTGCGGACGTGGCACTGCTCATCAAGCCACGCTGAGGCAGCGTCCCACATGCCACAACTAGAAGGACCCACCACCAAGAATATACAACTATGTACCAGGGGGCTTTGGGAAGAAAAAGGAAAAAATAAAATCTTAAAAAAAAGTACACTGAAGTTATCCCAACAGAGAGAGAGAATGGGAGATATGGGAAAGATGAAACAGATCCAGTTCATCAGGATAATGATAACTTTTGAGTCCAGGATGGAGTTTGCTTAGCTGTGTTAAAAGGAAAACTAGTGCCAAAAAGGTAGTGCAAATTTAAGTTGTTTTCAGAAATAATGACAGCAAGCTCACGTGTTTTGTATCTTTCTTCAAAAGTAAAATTCAAAATTTACTTCAGCATGAATATAAAAATATATTTGTAATATTTAATTATTCTAATAATAAATCTAAAAGCTTTTAGATGGAATTTTGTTCAATAATTACTTAGCTTTTATTATAGATCTAGGAAAGATGGTATTCAAAATATATTTTATATAATGCAAAAAGATCTGACACAGTTGTAGGCTGTAAAGAACTTACAATGCGATTGAAGACATATGTTATATGTGATTATCTTAAGTCCAAATATATATTGGCAACTATTACAAAAGTCATAAAATGAAAAAAGAATCAATCACCTTCCTTAAGCAGAAGAGAAAAGACAAATCTCAGAGTAGAGAAAAGACAAATATACAAACAATTTTGACATCTGGTAGAGGAAAATAGGAGCATGAAGAAGGTACTAATAGAGCTTTATGTATTCAAGGGAAAGACAAATTCTTTCTCAGGGCAGGTAGGGAGGGTTTATAAGAGAGAATGCCACTTAAGATAAAACTCAAGGATTTAATAGAACATTAAAGGGAGAGATGTTGCGGTGAGGGAGGGAGGCATTCCATCATTCTGCCTAGAGAGAACAGGGAAAGTGAAGGCATGGAGTTAAAGAAACATGGTCTTAAAAGCTAACACAGAATTTCTCAGTGGCTGAAATTTAGAATCTGTATGAAGGAATAGTTAAAACTGAAACTGGAAAAATCATTTGAACCCATATTTTCAATAACATCAATATCAAAAAGAGAAAAATTTCCTTAACTTGGCAAACAAGGAGTTCACTTTCATATAATTTTTATAAAGGGTAGGGTGAATTGAGTAAGAAGAAAACGAAGCTTATGTCTGGTCAGGAGGATCTTGTACTAATTTAGACAGGAAAGAATTTGGTCCTGATTTAGAGTGTGGAAAGGGAAATGGGAATGATAAGGACAAAAATAGTCCATACCAGTATCTCCAGAATTAGATTTCATAAGCCTCTCATAATTCTTTTTAAATGGAGGACTAACATAGACTACCAACATTCTATTTGGCTAAAAAAGAACATTTAAAAAGGATGTTCTGATATAACCTCATGACCTGCTCTGCAGATAATATTGTTCATACATGGTACTTAAAAGATCTTTACTGGCTGGTTGGGTCATCAGGTAAGATTAGCCTTGTAGTCCATAAATATGTATTGTGTACCCACTATGCACACTATACTTTTCTAGGCTCTGGAATATTGCAATAAACAAAATAGTCATTTGTCTTTTAGAGTTCATATTTTAACAAAGTGAGACAGAAATAAGAAACAAACATAAAATTGGCTATGAATAAAAGTAAGAGCTTTGGATTTTATTTTGAGGTAGATAAGAAGTCTTTGGAAACCTCTAACTTTGTTTTAAAAGGATCACTATGGCTAATGTGTAGAATTTTCATCTGTACTAGTAGAAAAGAAGAGATGAGCTGAGACAGGAGGTGAGTTATTCTGGGTGAGAGGAGATGGTGGCAGAGACTGTAGAAATAGCACTGGGGCTGAGGAGAAATTCCAGATATATTCTCTAAGCAGAGTTGACAAGGTGTACTGATGAGTGGGATATTAGGATGAGAGGAAGGGAAGAATGAAGGTTGACACTTTGAGCCTGATAACTCTTTATCGTGAGAGACAATCCTGAGCATTGTAGATGCCAATAGCATACATCCTCAAGTTGTTACACCCAAAAATGTCTCCAGACATTGCCAAATGTCCCCTTGGGGACAAAATTATCCCCAATTGAGGACTACTGTTTTAGAACAAAGAAGAAATCATTTTGAATTATCAAGAAATCAAGAATTTAAGATATGCTAATTTGGGATAATTATTGCATATCCTAAAGGAGATATCAAGTTGGAATTTGGAAGTTGGATACATACAAATATATAGTTTAGGAGAGAAGTCAGGGCTGAAGTTATAAATGTGAGCGTTATCAGCATCTCAATGACATTAAGATCCTGAAAATGAAGGAGGGTAAATGCAGTTACAGAAAAGACAATAACCGAGGAGTGAATCTGGAGCATGCCGCGTTTAGCTGTGAAGATGAATCGGATCCAGGTAAAGCAAATGAAAGTAAACAAGAATGATATTCCAGAAGACAAGACAAGACAGTACTTAAAAATAGAGAAAGATTACTTCAAATGTTGCTGAAAAGTCTAGAAAGATGAAGACTGGAATTTGGATTTATTACCATAGAGGTTATTGGTGACCTTGTCAAGAGTAACTTTTGTAGAGAGGTGGAGATAAAAAACCGGAAAGAGTTCAAGAGACAATCAAGGTAAAAAAAACAGATACTTTAAAAGAGAATTATAGAGGTTTGCTATGGAGGAGAGCAAAGAATTGGGAAGTAGCTGGAAGGGAATGTGAGGTCAAGGGAGCTTTTTTGCTTGTTTTCTTTGAAAAATGGGGAAAACTATACCATAACGTTTGCTGATGTGAATGATCCAGTAAAAAGGAAAAGACGATGATGCAAGAAGAAGGGCAAACTGCTGGAGCAAAGTCCTTGAGTAGAACAACGGATGCCAGGATCTACAGCACACATGGAAAAATGCTAAGAGGTGGAAGGTCTGATCTAAAGACACAGGCGAATGAGTAGGTACCAGACTTTCAAGCCACTAAGAGCAGAAGTGAGGGTCAGATAGGCCACTCTACAGAAATAACTTCAGAGACTTACCACCTGAGTTTGAGTCCAAAATAGTGCATAGTTTAAAGCAGTCAAAGATATTTTCTAAGCCCCATTGTGAGTGAAGTAAGGGACACTGTAGATACATCTTCTTGCATTGATTAAAGGGATAAATTTGGACATCTTAGCTGAAGCCAGAATGGATAAGAATGTTCCCTGGGCAATATCATTTGCACTTACTAAAAGTTTAGCTACCACTTATATGCATAAATCATTCCCTACTTGGTTCACATGCATATATAATTTTGAGACATACTCACTATGTAAAATAAGGTCCACCTTTATTGAATGCTGCATCTCTTAATTCCAAATCTGCCCTATTTTATGTCCTGAAAATTCTTCTTTATGGCCTACTTCTAGTGCAGTACTTCCAAGGGGGAAAATTTGAATTGTCACAACCCTGAGGAAAATAAAAGGAAGAAACTTACTTAGTTCCATTTTGTAGCCAGATTTCTTTTGCTTATATCTATACTTAAAATTTCCTTCTTTAAAAATACACCAGATAGCAATGTAACAATGTTAATGACTATCAAGTTAATGTCTTATGAGGTAATTTATAAAATAATTTCACAAGTTTTGTAATAACGCAAATTGGACAACTGTGGAAGTAACTTACTCTTCTAGGTTTTAACTGCTTCTACAGATAGTAGGAGAGATCGGCCTTGGTGATATTAATACAGTTAGAAGGAAGTAGTTTACCAAATGCATATTGTTAATTTTGCTACATGGTTCAGCTTCATTTGCCTGTCTTTCTCTCCTAAGAATAGTTTATGGAAATGATGCCCTACGGCTGTGAACAATTCAGATTATAAAATCCTAAAATGCACTTGCTTGTAATCACAAAGTAAAATTTTCTACACTTTTGACCCTTTAGAATATATGTAATATATAACCTATCTATTTCAACCCTAGTCTTGAATTCATGTGGTGTATTCTTTACTAAAGGTCAGCAATGTAACACTAATTGGGTCAAATCTCCTGAAGCACTTTCTCATCTCCTTCTGATGTATGACAAAATAATATAGCTTTCATTGTGGACACAATAGAAGCTTAAAAATGAAATAAGGACAATAACGCTGGATACTTACAAAATGCTGGAATGATCCTTCTGCAGGGCTGCTTCTTGTGGCTTTCTTTTCTTTGCTAATGTAGGTTTATCTGATCATTTTAACTACAACATTCACAATTTTAAAGGAGGACATAGGTTTTCTATTTTATGATGGATTCTAAGCTATCTATGATTATCTGCTTATAAATAATGCTTATAACTAGGCCTGGAAAAAGCATAATACTAAAATCTAGAATTTAATTTATCCACCACGCACAATAAGAATTTCCCTTCCTGTCAGCATTTGTGTAATAAGGCACTTAGAAACAAATTGGATTTCGTTTCCTTTTAAAATATTTGCTGGTAATAGGGTGTAGCTCCTTTTCCACACTTTTTTGCCTGGGAGGCAGAAAAGGGGCTGCATACAACATCATTCTGCCCTCATCCTACCTGGGGCAAAATACCTTTGACTGATCCCCATTCTTCCTGCCAAAGACCCAAGAAATATACTTTTCCATTCTTCCCCTAACCAAAACACATTCGCCTTTGACATATGAAAATACATATGTGTATATATTTTGGCTATATATATACACATATATATACACATGTACAAATATAAATATACTCACATACATATACACACATACATTATTCACATATACGTCTTCTATGTATGTATACTAAAATACGTAAGCTTTCTATATAACATTTGAATTTGATAGAGTTCATCCACTACTATAAACATAGAAACTATACAAAAGTAGATGGTACTCACATCCATAAGCCATCCTTAAGGAAAAGAAACTGACTTACAAAGAGAAGCCTCTGTGCTAAGCAATTTATACTTGTTATTCCAGTCAGTCCTCACAACTGTAGTACTAGTAACCCCATTTTATAAATGATGACATTAAAGTTCAGAAATGTTAAGCAATTGTCAAAGATCAAGTTGCCCAGTTGGTGAGTCAAAATTCTAATCCAGGTCTACCTTGGTGAGAAAGCTCACAATGTTTCCACTTATTAATCTAGTCAACAAATATGTACTGATTATATATTATGTGTCATGTGCTGTGCTAGGCGGTGAAGTATATAAATGAATGAGACAGACTTGATCCAGTCCTCGGGCACTTATGGTCTAGAGGGGTCAAATGTATTTTTTAAAAAAATAATAGCACAAATAATCACTTAAAGCAAAATTTACAAAGTAATGGCACAAGGACAATTCTACCTGCAAATATATTTATTTGTTCTGCATAGTATTGACCTGCAGAGTGTCTTTATTATTTGAATTAATTAGTAATATATATAAATCAGAAGATTCCATACTCAGACATATACACACACATACACATATACAAATCTGGATTCCTGGCTGATCTGAAAATATCAGATATGATTCATTTGGCCAGAACTCCTACAAGGCAACGATTGGCTAGAGTTGAGGAGAGATGGGTTATTCAGAAGGCTGGAGGCTTTCTAATTTCCCAGGTTCTCTACCCCTCCCTATTCATTTTATTCATTAACAAGCCTACCAGGCGCTGTAGGCATTTGAGCTTACGATTCCTGATTTGTTTACAGTTTGGGTAAGTGTTAGGGTTAGAAAAGATTAGCCCAAATGAAATTACTTATCCAAGTGAGGTAGGCAAAATTCTAAGATGACCTCCAAAGAATTACACCCTTGTAAACTCCCTCTCTTGAGTGGGGGTGGAGCTTGTGAATAGAATAGGATATTACTTCCTTGATTAAGTTAGGCTATATGGAAAAGGTAAAGGGATTTTGCAGATATAATTAAAGTCTCCAATCAATTGACTCTAAATTAATCGAACGGGAGTTTTTCCTGGTGGACCTGTACAAACCTACTCTTTTACCTCAGCCCAAAATAGAAGTATTCTTGCACAATAACTCCTGTCTTCACTGGAGAGAGAGATATGATCCTCTCATCTCCTCTTTTTCATCTACATTCCCTCTCTAGGAGATTTCATCTAAGGTCAATGACTTTAAAAAATGTTCATCTCACCATTTCCAAATTTTTATTTTCATGCCCTGGTTTCTCCCGTGAGCTCACTTCTACCTATCTGCCGATCTCTACTTAGATGTCTAATAGCCATTGTAAACTCAACATGTCAGAAGAGAACTATTGATTTCATATCACTTTCAAAGTGATTTTCTTCCATTCCTTCCCACCTTGATTGATGGCACTACCATCTGCTCGAGTCCCAACCTAGGCCTCATCTATGATGATTTTTACCCCATTCCCAATTGAAAAGTAAGAGTCCTGTTGACTCTACATCCAACATATATCCCAAATCCTACCTACCATTTCTCACCATCTCTGCTGCTACTTTCTAATGCAAGCTATGGTTATCTCTCACCTAACCCTCTTCAGTAGCCTCTAAGATGTCTCTTTAATTCTCTTCTAATGCCTTACAGTCGAATCTCCTTGTATTTTTTAACATAGTCTTAAAACCCCTCAATGGCCTTCAATTGCATCCAGCTGAAATCCAAATTCTGACATTCCCTGATTTTATCATCTGCTGTTCTCCACCTCTCTCACTAGTTGTTATCCAAAAAATTCTGGACTTCTTTCTGATCTCTAAATAGGCCAGAATCTTTCCCTGCAACAAGGCCTTTGCACCTGCTGTTCCATATGCCTGGAAGGCACCAACTCCTTTCTTTTCCCAGATTTTCATGTTTGCCCATTCTGTAATTAGCTCAGTTGTCATCTCTTCAGATAGCCTCTCCCTAACCATCTTAACTGAAGTGGCCCTTTCTTTCCTCAAGTTACTCTCTTTGCCATTGCCTCTCCTGTTTTATTTTCTCCACAGCATTTATCCATCTCTGAAGTTATCCCATTGACTTGTTTACATGACTACAGACAACTTTCTAATGTTAAAAATGTAAGCTTCTTGAGAGCAGAGACTTTGTCTTTACTTCCTGAACCCAGGACACTGCCTATGGCCACATAAATCTTTGTTGAATGGCATAGATAGGGACTGGCCTCAAAATATCATTGATCAAAACTTCAAGTGATTTCACATATATATGCTGAGAAAAACTTTGAGGAACATTGGTGCTTATGGATTATGATGAGATGTTACTTACTCTCCTGGATTATTTAATCAAATAATGACTGCTACCTCAAATTTAATAGACCATGAGAGCAATAGTAAAAGTCAACATGAATTAATAGGGAAAACCAATTCAATGAATAATTTCCTGAATATTATCTCTTCAAGTTTCAGGAAAACAAGATCTTACTATGTTTCAAAAATCACAAAACTTAAAATGAGTATGTTACCTTTACTTATAAATTAGTTGACAATAAGTGAGTTATCATTTTATCCTATAATCTGGGATAAAGAGTAATAAAATTTTTCTTATGAGAACATCTACCAAAGCATAGCAAGTACATATGCAAATGTTTATTTTTTTCTGAAGGGGCATTATTAAATTATACAGTCCCCAAAATGACTAAGCTTATATTTGTTTCATAAAATGTTGCTAATTGCTTTTGAATTGAAATTCAAGTTCCCAATACCTCCAATCTGCTTAACAGAAGAGAAAGAAAATCAGCTTTTTAACACATTATCTAGATAAACTCCAAATAGTATACTAGACAGAAAGATATATATTGATCTGAAGTCTCATAAAGCTGAGAACCAGGAAGCAGTATTTGAACTATCCTTACACTCTCCTTTTCTTTTCCCTTTCCAACCAGTTATTTGGAATATGCGATATCCCAGATATGGTGCTAGGTAATGGGAATAAATAAAGCGTGGTCTCAAGCTTTTAGAAGCTCAAAGTGTGGTGGATTTATGGTCCAAAGGCTCTGGACTCTGATTAGTTTGGTATAGTTGGACTAATATTAGTTGATTCATATAACTCACTATCTCAGGGGAAGCTATCTATCCTTCCTGTTTCCGAATTTGGAGGAGAAAAAATAGATTCTATTCTAAAAGGGATGCATTAATTTTTGAATTGTCGAAATGTATACACCTATACTTGTATTTTATGTATGTGCACTTCAGTATGTTTGAATCTGAAACTGCCTGGGAAACCTGCTTGCTTTACGCTCCACGCATATGTACTGGCTTAGAACCATCCAGGCCTTGGCTATGGAGGAGTCCTTTATCTTACTTTTCTTTGTCTAAGAATCAAGTTCAATTAATCTATTCATTTCTTCCATTCCATCTTGTTTCATTAGGTTGAACAAATGTTAAGAGATCTTCTAAGCATATGACATCAAGAATCTAGAGGTAGGACACAGTGCCTGCCTACCAAAAGCTTGCTGTTTCATGTGGGAAAGTTAGGCAACTGCAATACAATGGAAAAAGTGGAAATATCAAGATATACATGGGATTGCATTGGGAAATGAAAGGGGAGGCCTAACCCAGACTCAAAATATACAGGGAAGGCTTCCTGGAGCAGATTATGTCTGAGCTGATTCTCGAGGAGTAAATATGAATTATCCAGTTAAAAAAAGCATCAGAGGAAAGACTACCTCAAGTAGCAATTGGAATATGAAAGGCATAGAAGGAAGAAAGCCTAGTGAATTCCAGGTTCTGCAATTGATTACGAAGGACTCAAGTGAAAGTTCCATATATGGCGCTGCCAAAGAATGGACTTGTCTGATAAGCAGGACCCAAATTATGAGGAGCATTGTGTGCTGTGAAAGAATCTTGATATTATTATCATTAAGGTTAAAAAAAGTACCAGCTCTGACTCTTTGTGCCTACATTTGTCAGCTCCAAGAGGCAAAAGGCAGAACAATGACCTTTGAATGTTCATTTCAATTCCTGATTATATAAATTACTCTCCTGATTTTCCATTCTCCCATGTTTAGTTTTCTACTTTGACAGTACTGCCAGATAAATGCTATTCTGACTAAAATACAGCCTTATGAAAAGCAGATTTTCTCTAAGAGGAAAAAGCAAAGGGATTTAATGAAAGGAAGAGTAAAGGGATTAAGATGGTTTATCTGCATCTGAACTCAGATCCTATTAGCTTCTGGTTTAAAAGCTTCTGCTTGCTTTCCACCTTCCGTACCATGAAGGGTAACACCACTACTCCCCACCTCCCCACCCCCACCCACTACCAGCTCCACTTACCTGATCACAGTTTGCCTTTCCAGTCTCACCTCCACACCGTCCCTACAAAATCTCACCCTATAGCTGTTCCTGGGGGCTCACTATGGCTAAAATATATCACACACAGGCCCTCTGTTTATGACTTTGACCATGCTTTTCCCTAGGTCTGGAACGTGTTTGTCCACCAGTCTACCTGGAAAATGGTTTTCTCAGGTTTCAAGAACTAGCACAAATAGTACCCCATACCTGCAGCTTTCTGTAATTCTGTTTTTACTTTCAACTCTCTAATCTTATTCAGAAAAAATCCCTTTCTCATCAGTCTTCCCATTTTACTTTATAACTCTACCACTTTTCATGTTGCATGACACTAATTTGTGCTATGTGTCTGTGTCTCTTACTAGATTGTAAGGCCCTCGAGGATTAAAATTGCTTCTTATCCGTATTCCTATCCTAGCAACTAGATGGGGCTCACCGAATATTAGATGCCCAATATGTTCTTGCTGGGTTAAAATGAAATGAAAGCTTGTCACAGAGGAAACAGTGAGTTGGGTTCTGCATGCCCATTGGTTGTATTTATTTAAATAATCTACAGAGCAATCAATCATGCAACAATTTCTAAGAACCATAAAGGAGGTCAAAGGAGTTCAGCCCTACAGTAATCTTGTTATTTTACAGAAGCAAGACCAAGAGTCGACATGCAAGTTATCTAGATTGATTTGGTTGTACATATTTAGTATTGTGATTTCCCCACAATTTTGGATAAAATACATTTTTTAAAATGGTGCTTACAATCAAAGAAAAAAATTAAAAATAATAATGGTCAATTATTACTAAAAACTATTTTTCCATTTATTAAATATTTATTGAGTACAGACTTACAATAGCTGTCACACTGGCTTTGATCCCTTCAATTTCTCTTAGACTAAATCATTTCAATCACAGCAGCAATAAATTATTTTAAGTCACTTGATAGATCCCAGTAAAGAATCAATTTTATTACAGTGCCACATGCAAATTTTTTTTTAATTATGACAAAATAAAAATAGTTTTTGGCCAAAACTTAGAGTGACATCCTAGACTCCAGAAAAAATTAATACTTTCTTAGATTGGAAAGAGGAAACAAAACTTTCCTGTTTCAAGGTCAAGGGTCATGGACCCTAAAGATTCAAATAGAAAAGGATAAATCAACATATCCCTCTATGACATTCCTGACAAATATCTATTTTAACAACATAAATGAAAATTGTGCTGTGATTAAATAATGCTCTGGATAGATCTTAACAAATTTTTATCAAACTCTGGAGAGAAACTCTTTCAAAGCCTTTTACTATCTCTAGGGACGATAAAGATATGTGTTGATTCCATACCTCAAACTGCTATCGAGAAACAATTATTTACCTAAGTCTAAATCTTAACTTTGCATTCAATTTTCTAGGTATTTTTCATTGGATGTGATAGGGTTGGGGGCAGAGAAAAGACCTAGATTTTTTAAAAACTTGTCTAAATTTTTTATTTTAATATAAAACATAAATGCAACATAACAATAAAATTTGAATTTTGCAAATGGACTATCTTGTTACTCTTTTTTTCTAAGTCTAATAACACAGTAGTCTGATAAACCCAATGTTCAAATACTACCTCACTCATCAAAAAAAGTAAGTTGTGATAAATGGAAATAAGCATATTTTTAAGAGAGATCTTAGGAAAGTAAATATCACCACCTCCTCAAAACACTGACCTCTCCAAAGAAGATATCAGGGAGTAATTGCTTTAGCTGTTACTTGTTTTAGGAAATTCTGACTTGTTCGTTATAGTATTTCTTCACTTATGAGGACTAGTTTAGAAATCTTCTTAAATACTACTATGCCATACATTTGAAATAATGACCCTAATTTTCAGTAGAGGAAACCACCTGTTGCATTTTCCGGCATTACTAAGTTAGTGGGTGAAAATAAGAAGCCAGATCATTGTAAGTAAAGTCACAAGACCACGTGGCCATGATAAAATAGAATATTGTCTGCTGCTCTTACTATTTCAATACACTTGCATCAGAACTGATACTCATCATGGTATGCTTTAGTACCACAAACTGGCCAAAATGCATTCTCATTGGTCAGGTGGCCTCTCCCCGTCTGCCTCACTAATTGTTAAATAATTTGCATATCACCTCCAAATAACATCCTATTAAAATAGGACTTATATTTGCGCCATATTCATTAGAAACTATGCAAGGCTATATATGTATGCATGTAGACACACACAGAGATCTATTTATTTCTTAGATGGCCCCTACAGATTAATTTTTTTTCTCATTTTAAGATAGGGAGCCTGAACCTGAAAAAAGATAGCAAACTTTCTCCATGTCATTCTCTAAAGAAGTAAGGCAGCTAGATTTCAAACTCAAATAAAATTTATGCTCTAGGGATTAAACAAAAACATCTCTCCAATTTATATTCAGTATATTTAAAAAATTGTGTTTTGCAATAAATAAAATTAAAGGGATATTTTATCATAGCTAAGCCTGTGTTTGTTGAAGCCTCCCTCACGTGATGCTGGAGATGCCAGGAGACAAGCACCACAGCCAAATGAGGTCAGACCCCTCAGGCTGCCTCAAGATGTATTTGTTCCCAGCCATTTAGAAGCCATGGAGAATTCTGACCAATCCTTGGGGATGTCCACACAACGCAGAAATTTCGCTGAGCCCACTTAGACCTGATGCTAACATAGGATCCCAAGTCTTGCCATAGCGAAGAATCGCTTGACTCCAGCATCATTGACTACTGCTGCAAGCACTGATATCCGCACTGCAGCCGACAACAGCCATACACTAGAACCCTGGTCCTACACAGCAATTGCTAGGCCTGGCTTCCAGACTGCAGCCGATCCCATCAGTTCATAAGATCACCTGCCTCTAGGACAGGCTCAGGACCAAGCATATGTTATATCTCCTCCCTGTTTGTATTAGTCACTGCCCAGAGTCCAAGCCTCTCACATCATTCAATTGTTTCTTCAACTCTTATCCCCACAGTGCTCTAAAGATATTTTCTCCTGACCCAATTTCTCACTCTAACCTCCTCTCTCAAACCTCCCACAGTGGCCACTGATATGCCTCCTAATTACCTGTTATTCAAAAATTACCTTACCTGAAACCTCGATGTTCCCAGTAAACATGATTTCTCCTTTATCCTACTCAGGCAAGGTGCTTTTTTGTTTGTTTTCCCTCTCACGCCTCCAGTACTTAAGCAGTGGGCTAAGAAGTTGGATTAGTATCCTCCTGGTTTCCAACAGCTCCATCCAAATCCTTTTCTGGAACTTTGAGATTCATATCATGCAGCTTCACCACTCTTGCTGCTTCAACCTCCAAGTCCTCCTTGAAGACGTTAGCACCTGTGCACAATCTCCATCCTCACCTTAGCTGCTGTAATCATCCAGCTGAATACAATAGCCCCATGGATTAACCAGCCAACAATCTTGACTCTGCTCACTGAGCTTCCTAGTGATTTCCTCCACTTCACCCTAAGCCACCTGCTCCCTCAGTTACAACTTGAACTCTGTGATCTCAAGAAACTCAGTCACTCCCATAGTACCCATTTCAGATATCCCACTCTGACCGCAATGTCCTATTCTTGCCAAGCACCTCCCTCTACCCCTGCAGCAATTATTCATAGGAATCATCGGGATCACCCATTCACTACCCTACCCTTTTTACTATACCTAACAGCCTTTCTGTCTTAACATCTTTCCCTACACAGCCTCAGTTCCATAAACACTCGTTAGCTTGTTACAGGTGAAACTAATTCCCCTGTCCTGTCCTTTATCGTCACACCCAAATGAGAAAATCACAGTTCTCAATGAATCTAACTATGCAACTTCTCTTAGAAGAGTTTCTACAATATTTTCTTTAGTTCTTCACTTTCATCTCTCTCTTCAATTTACTCCGCTCTTACTTCTGGCCCTACCACTCTAAGAAATTGCTCTTGTCAATGAAACCACTGCCACCCAAATGGCTAAAGCACAGGAAAACTTGTCTGACTTTTCAGGAGATTCAACAACTTACTGTTCTTGGAACATCCCATTTTCTTTTCCTCTTTCTGGGACATTCTCCTATTTTTCCTCTAATTTCTCAGGCAGCCTCTTCTAGTGACACTTGCCAACTCCTTCTCCACTACCTAGATATTTAAACATTGGAATTTTGTAGGACTCAGCTCTAGTCCATCTACACGTTAAAATTTATCCTCATTTCTTCAGTGTTTCTATCTCCTTCTATTCATTTAAATCATGAATATAAGTCAGATTTATATTTCTTTCTCACCCTCTCTTCTAAGCCTTTGACCTATAGCCAAATATCTAAACAATACACCACTTGGCTATTTCACAACTAAATTTTATATTTATTTAATTAACAATGATTCACCTTCAATCTGCCTGACACTGTTGGGTAATGAAAAGGCAATTAGTTCATGCATAATCAATAGAATTTCATGTCACAAATTCTAAAAGTTGAAAACTCCATGAAGAAAAAAGTCTTAATATTTATTTCCCTGAACCCCCACGGGGCCCCTGTAAAGTTCTTCAAGGTGTACTACACTTTCCTCTTCTGAAAATACTCTGCTTTTCGTTATTTCCAGATGTGACTGAACTCCTTTCAAGTGCACATTACCAGTTTTCTCTTTCAAATAGACATTGGAAGTTTGGTTACTTGTGAGCAGGAGGTTCTTTCTCCCCTGCAAATTATACAGGTAATTCTTGAAAGCCGGAGGTGGTAATGATGGTGAACTTGGGTTGTAGCGACATGTAAAAGAGAATCTGTACAGCAAACTGGCTATGTTAATAACTGCAATGTGGTAGCTTCCCTGCATTTACCTGGTGGCTAGGGGCCTAATTTCTTTCTCCACGTAGATCCCGAGTAAACAATGCTAGCTGTATTTTTGAATTCTGAGTCTGGTCCTTTTTTACCCCTGAAGATTGGAAATACATTGGTGACCACATCAATGAGTCAGTGAGCATTTCCTGCATCCCCGTTATCAGTGGGAGCCCTGACTATGACACTGGAGCTTCGTCACTCTACAAAAAGTAAAGCTAAGCATCCACCTCAAACTATTCTGTGATAAACTGCTAGAGTTCCCTCCTGCCCACGTTTCATTGAAAGAAAACCTATGCCTCTAGCACCAATCCATCCCCAGCATTATGGAGGCGTGAGCTGAGCAGCTTCCCTCTATAAACCTTTCAGTAATGAGGCCCATCTAGCTGGGGACTGCATCCTGTCTGCCTTTCACTTTGGAAAACATGTTTATCAACTCAGAGATGAATCATTGCAGCATTTATGCTAAATCGACAATCCAGGGCTACATAGTTATTTTCCACTGCCACAGCAGACTTTCTCTTCTATTTACATCTGAATCTCAGCCCACTCCTGCTGAATAGAAAGCCTGGCCTCCTTCCAACTTCCCAAATCTGATTACGGAGTCCTCCAAGGATAGGCCTGATTGGTGAACGCTACCTTGAGGGCCAACGTGAGCTCTGTGAGAGGCCTGATGCTCTACTCTAATTGCTGTGCTACAGAGATGTCGGCCACTCTGAGTCATCAGCAAACGTGCGTCGGAGTACAAGGTGTCCTGAAATGATGTGGTGGGGGAAGCAGAGTCAGCCTTCAGCTCTATTCTCTTCTGACTGCTGACAATGAGCAAGAGATTTAGAATATAAAGCTTCACGTTGACTTTTATAATTCCTTAAAAGTAACATCTGCCCTTTGGGAAGCGGTATGTTAAAGACCTAGGCTTATGAATCAGAACTGGATTCGGATCCTGACACTTACTAGTTATGTGTCCTTGGGTAGATTAATTGATGTCACTAAATCACAGTTTCCTCATTTGAGAATTTTGGCTAATCTTAGTTCTTACGCTATAGAGTAGTTTTACGGATCAAACGGAATACAGTATACAAAAAGCAGAACATAGAATCAGATGCAGGATAAGGCTCAAAAACTGATAGATCTTATTAAGGGTATTATATTCATTCTCTGTTTCTGTAATAATCCAATGCTCATTTATCTGTCACTACCTTCATTTATTTCTTTTTATTTAGTCATTCCTTTGGCTTAACCCTCCTCAGAAGAGCCTTGATATCATATTTTCCCTTTCAGCTCAAAACATCCGATCATCCAAAGAAATAAAGACAAGAAGTTACTCATGTCTGAAAAAGGCAGCAATGAATAACACTAATATTACTTTAAAAACTCAAACACTGACTTATTTGAAATTAATTGAACCCAAGACCTACCTCAAACCTGGTTGTGGTGTTTGCTTTCATTTGTTTGTGTTTTGCTATTGTTTGTGATTTCTAAAAACATGTATAAACTTAAAATTACATATTTTGGCAGTAAACTATAGAATATGCCAGAATTCATAGGCTATTCTGTTATAAATAAGACAACAATGGAGTAAAACTCAAAGCAAAGAAAGCCCTCATTCATACAATAGCCGAACCAAAATCTATTTCTCCCTGCAGATGAAGTTTCCACTTGGGTTTTCAAACATGTTGGCAATCACCTGATGTTTGAATAAAGCCGTGGGCCACTTTGATGTCTCTGAGCTATCTGTGACTTAACCAAGTGAATACCAACTTTCCTGGAGTGGCCATTTGCTCTTCTTTTGGCCCTATCAGTTTCATAGATAACTTTTCTACTTCTGGTCTTCAATTTATTTCTGGGCTTCCAATCTCATATCTTCCCATGCTGTAAAGCTGTATTAGTTTACTAAGTCTGCTATAACAAAGTACCACAAGCTGGGTGACTTCCACAATGGAAATTTATTTTCTCAGAGTTCTGGAGGCTGGAAATCCCAGATCCAGGTGTTGGCAGGTTTGGTTTCTCCTAAGGCTTCTCTCCTTGGCTTGCAAACAGCCTCCTTCTCAGTGCGTCCACATGGCCTTTTCTCTGGCACCCTTTCCTCTTTTGATAAGAACACTAGTCCTATTGGATCAGGGTCCCATGCTTATGACTTCATTTATTAACCTTAATTACATCTTTAAATGTCCTATCACCAAATACCATTATATTGGAGGTTAGGGTTTCAACATATGAAATTTGAAAGAACACAATTCAGTCCATAACGCAGCTTTGCAGACTAAATATTTGATGAATATTGACCTCCCTGACCCTGTTGAGCGGACAGTAGAATAGCTGTACATTATTCTATAGGCCGCTTCCAAGGAGCACGATGTTTCCCACGGGTGGGGCCTGAGACTAATGTAATCAAATTATACAGGGCCTGGGAAACACAGAAACACGTTGGCCCTTTGTGCTGGTTAACAAAATGGCACTTTTTAACTCAAACTATTTAATCATCAGAGCAATATTTAGTGAGTGAGATGTAAAAAACCTCTTTTTTTTCCTTTTTTTATGGTGAAATATTTCAAACATACAGGAAAATTTAAAGAATAATCAAGTGAATAGTCATGTATTAATCCAACTTAATAAAAACTTAAATTCTTCTAAGAGAATTCTTTTAATATAATATAGTTCTTTTAAAATAAATATAATATTACCAATATATTTGAAGCCCCTGTGAATCCTTGCTTGATGACATTTCCTTCTTTCTTTCCCCATGGATAATCATTATTTTGAATTTGGTGTTTTTCACCCCCAGGTATGATGTTTTTATACTTTTGCTTCATATAAATAGACTACTGTTTTTCTTTTTTTTTTAATTTCACATAAATAGTATCATAATATAGTTATCAATCTCAAATTTTCTTTTATAGATGTAGCTCCAGCTGTTTTATATAACATTCCAGATTAGAACATATCACACTGTAACTATTCATTCTTCTCTTGATGGACATTTAGATTGTTTTCACTTTGTTCGCTGTTACAAACAACATGGAAGGAGGACTTTTGTACCTATCTCCTTGTGTGCACGTTCAGACGTTTCTCTAGAAATTTTGAGGGAGGAAAAGGTTTTCCTTGGCCTTGTCAGGGTCCTTGGCTGGATCTGAAAATTAAACTGACAAAGACAGATTAATAAGAAAGGCACACAGATTTATTTAATATAAGTTTTACATGACACAGGTGTCTTCAAATGAAAAGACCTGAAGAAATGGTTAAACCCAAGTGTTTTTATGCTAAGTTTAATAAAGATGGACACTTGTGGAGAAATATGACAGATTTAAGAGTATGAGGTAACTGTAGTAAACTGGGGAAATTCAGCAAGCCCTGATTGTTAGGGTCCCTCTGTCTTAGAGATAAGGATGCTCCTTTCCTCAGGGTATAGGCAAGGCACCTCTCACAAGAAGGCTATATGACCTGTTTCAGGGAGAAAGGCGAGGGTCAGAGTGACCTTTCTTCTGCTACTGCTTTCTCAAACTCCTTCAGTTTAAAATAAATGTTAAAATAAATACACCAAGGTGCCATATTTTGAATGAGCATGTCCTGAACCCCGTCAAGAATACACCCCGAAAAGTGAAAAGGTTTCATATCTCCAACTTTATAAGGTATTGCTGAATTACCCTCCAAAATGGTGGCACTTATTATACTCTCCTCAACAACCTCACCAGGACTTGGTATTATAAAATATTTGCAGTTTTGTCAATCTTTGGGTGTGTGATCTTATTAGCATCATGTTACTTTAATTTCTTTCTTTATTTATTTTGGTGAGAAAGATTGTCCCTGAGCTAACATCTGTTGCCAATCTTCCTCTTTTTGCTTGAGAAAGATTGTCCCTGAGCTAACATCTGTGCCAGTCTGCCTCTATTTTGTATGTGGGACGCCACCACAGCATGGCTTGATGAATGTTATGTAGGTCTGCACCTGGGATCCAAACCCTTGGACACTGAGCTGCCAAAGCAGAGCACTCGAACTTAACCACTATGCCACTGGGCTAGCCCTGCATCATGTTATTTTAACTCAAATTTCCTGTTCTCTACATTTTCTTCCAAAATTTTAAAGTTTTATTTTCGCATTCAAATTCTTAACCCTTTGAATGCAAAAAAAAAAAAAAAAATAGATGTGTGCATCTTCTAAGAACACTGAATAAACAAATTGGTAGGCATGCTCACTAATTAGAAGCCTTATCTGATAGTTCTAATATCTGAAATTTTAAGGGAATTGGTACCCTTTCTACTGTTTATCTGATGATTCTTGCTCATGGAAAATTTATTCCTCATGGATGTTAAATTTTTCATCATGAACTTACCTTCAAGATTTCTTTGTATGTGGAAACCCTGGGAAACGTGGATCTGGTATGTTCCTCCAGAATGGTTGTGCTTCTGCTTCTGCCAGGCACACCACGGGCACAGCTATCTAAGACTACATTTTTTTTTATTGAGTTCATAATAGCTTACATCAATGTAAGATTTCAGTTGTACATTATTTCTTGACTGTCACCACATAAGTGCTCGCCTTCACCCCCTGGGCCCCTCCCACCCCCCTTCCCCTGGTAAACACGGAATTGTTTTCTTTGTCCCAGTACTTGTTTATATTCCACACATGAGTGAAATCGTCTGGTGTTTGTCTCTCTCAGACAGGCTTATTTCACATAGCATAATTCCCTCTAGGTCCTTCCACGTTATTACAAATGGGATGAATTTGTCTTTCCTTCTGGCTGAGTAGTATTCCATTGTATATATACATCACATCTTCTTTATCCAGTCATTGGTCAGTGGGCACTTAGGTTGCTTCCATGTCTTGGCTATTGTGAATAGTGCTGCAATGAATATAGGGGTACATATGTTACTTTGGATTGTTGATTTCAAGTTCTTTGGGTAGATACCCAGTAGTGGGATGGCTAGGTCATATGGTAGTTCTATTTTTAGTGTTTTGAGGAATCTCCATACTATTTTCCATAGTGGTTGCACCCGTTTGCATTCCCACCAGAAGTGTATGAGGGTTCCCTTCTCTCCACACCCTCTCCAACAATTGTTATTTTTAGTCTTAGTTATTATAGCCATTTTAACAGGTGTAAGGTGGTATCTTAGTGTAGTTTTGATTTGCATTTCCCTGATGACTAGTGATGTTGAACATCTTTTCATGTGTTTATTGGCCATCTGTATATCTTCTTTGGATAAATGTCTGTTCATCTCTTCTGCCCACTTTTTGATCAGGTTGTTTGTTTTCTTATTGTTCAGCTGTGTGAGATTAACCCTTTGTCAGATATATAATTTGCAGATATTTTCTCCCAGTTGGTATGTTGTCTCTTCGTTTTGATTCTAGTTACTTTTGCATTTCAGAAGCTCTTTAGTCTGATGAGTTCCCACTTGTTTATTTTTTGTTTTCGTTTCCCTTGTCTGAGAAGATATGGTATTTGAAAAGATCCTTTTTAGTTCGATTAAGACTACATTTCTTTCTTTCTTTCTTTCTTTCTTTTTAAGGAAGATTAGCCCTGAGCTAACATCCACTGTCAATCCTCCTGTTTTTGCTGAGGAAGACTGGCCCTGAGCTAACATCCATGCCCATCTTCCTCTACTTTATATGTGGGACACCTGCCACAGCATGGCTTGATAAGCAGTGCACAGGTCCACACCCAGATCCAAACTGGTGAACCCCGGGCCACTAAAGTGGAGTGTGTAAACTTAACCACTATGTCACCAGCCAACCTCCTCTAAGATTACATTTCAAATGTTATTTTTGATGAAGGTTTTCTGAATCACTCATGTAGTGTAAATTGGAACTTGAGATCCACATGGTAATGAATTCTCAGGGGAGACACAATTTTTTCCACCAGGGTCCAGACTAATACCTCTAAGGAACCTTCTGAGGGTGGGGTTCCCTGATGGAGTGGCTACACTACTCTTTTAATGAGAATATACGCCTTGGGGGGGCCTAGCTTACTGCAGGATCTTATTTCCAATTCACCACCTCTTTCCTGGAACCAAATCCTCATCAAACTTTTAAAACCCAAGCAAAGTAGAACAGCAACCTCCTCCACACTTCCCACTCCTCCCATTCCACAAACCCACCACCCAGTATAACTCAAGTGCTTCAATACTTTTACTTTCTTGAGTATTTCCTTTATTTTTTTCTTGCTTGCTCAGCTATGCATTTGAAAGGATTAAAAAATATTGTGATCATTCCAGTTATCTTCTTGCTTATAGGTGTTGCTATAAGCGGATGACCTGCTTTTCTATTTATAAATATTACATATCAAATAGATTTGCTCACTGATTCACTTTAATTGGGAAAGCAAGATTTATATTCTAAAAAAAATTATAATAACTCTCGTTCTATAGTTTTGATTTTATTTTCAGCATTTTTATGCACTTATTTTTCTATTCAGAAATAACTTGGGAGGTATAGCAAAGGGTTTAAAATTCATATTAATTTCCCATAAACAGCACTGCATCATGAATTATTTATTTTCAGAATTTCAACTAACTGCGACTGGCTGCCAAATTTCTGCTGTTGTGTGAATCGCAGAAAAAAAAAATTCAGCTGAGATATTGTGCTAACAAGAAATTTTCTCCATCTCCATCACTTGGGAATGAGAGCAGGGACAATTTAACTTTTTCCAATTTACATCAATAATATGTTGGTGTCCCATACAGAAGCTCTCTCTAGGCAGTTTTGCAGCTGATCTATTAATATCACTTATCTGGCTATAGACAGAATCAAATGATTCAGTGTATGTAATTTCTCACTTCTCATTCCAGAGAAACTATCCAGGAAAAATTAAAAATCAACCAAAATTTATTTTACATATCTCATCTCTCTGTTTTTCCTTCTTTTTCTTTTCAAAATCCCTGTTCCCATTTGCTCTTGAGAAACCAGTAGATGCCATATGGTTAATATAATCAACTAAGTAAAAGTCTGCTTCAATTATTAGTGTCCCCCCAAATCTGTTCAATATCTTTTTCTTTACCATGTCATCTCAGGGAATGAGTAATGTTGGATCAGAAAAATTGAGCCAACGTGAGATTTTCTAAAATTAAAGGATATAAAGACAAGAGTAAGCATTTGAGTGTTTCTCATGTTATGCCTTTCTTTGCACTCAACAAACCTGTCCTGTGAAAGAAGAGAGCAAGAGATCCTCCCAGTGTCCCCGTTCTTCATCCAATGGAGATCATATGTAGCTTAAGCAAGCTCACTTGTTTGTGAATAGTAAGTCAGTAGAAATAGGTTTCTCACATTTTTATTCTTTTATAAAATGGTTTGCTTAATAATAAATCTTTAGAAAGCTCTAATACATGTAATACATGCTACATTTTTCTCAGTTATCAGAACATTAGATGCCATTTCTTGATGATCATTTCCAAGTAGCTTGAGATAATACACATCCTTCCAATATGAACCTCCTTTTAGAGACTGTCCATCCTTATTTTTAACTCATATTTTTCACTTACCTTTGTCTTTGACATAGAAATAGTGACATTTTCCCACCAGAACTGTCACATCATCAGTCACTACATTGCACTAAAAGTATGTCAACATACGCAGACACCACTGTTTTATGAGCTCTTCTGTGTCTTAGATCTTCCTTTTATTGACACATTTTGCAAATGTCAATGGTGAAAACCACATTACACTAAATAAACAAAACAGAGAGCAATGTTTTTACGGCTGTAAAATCACAAAATCAATTTCAATAGCAGATAAAAAATGAATCTGTTTGGAGTACACAATACATGTTATATATGACATGCCTGATATGCTGCACATGATAATACATGTTATGTTACAAAATTTCTATGAATCAGAACTCTTTAAAAAGCAGAATGTCCCGATTAAATTAATTTCTGGCAATGTCAAGATATCTTTAGTTAGCAGAAAGTTGTAGTAGAAATAACTCGAGCATTAGATAACCATGTTTTAAAATCCTGCTTCTTCCACTATATTACTCTGAACTCATCCTCACAAAATCTCTACTTTTGTCACAGTGAAGTGTGAATAAAAATACCTTCTTTTCCTTAAAAAATTACTTGGCACATAATATGTTCTCTTCTTCCATATTTATTATGAACATTTAAAAAGTAGAATAAGTTACGTATTAAACAATAAGTTAAGTAATATAATTCAGTGTCTTAGTGACTTTAGTAATGGGTCTATCATTTCATTGTCTGTATAGCTGACAATATTGACCGTGAACATAATGACCAATATTATTTCAGCATTCATCAGTATTTTTAGAATTTTCTTTGTCATAATTTTCAAACTAGAAAGCCTTGATCTCCTCTGGCTTCTAGTCAGTTTTATGATACTGTTGCTGTTTTCCAACTCCCCATTTGCCCTTGGTAAGCTGCATTCTCCATTGACGGCGCATGAATTAGTGGTAAGAGCACATAAAGATGGATGGTCTATAAGGAAGGAGACCTCGGTCAAAAGCACCGTAGCAGTTTCTCCTCTCTTCAAATGGGGTTACAAGGCCTGGGAAAGAACTACTACCCATATAAATATAAAAGATGAAGAAATTTGGAGCAAAAGAGGAACCAAGCTTATGACTTCCTGTTATAGCTGTTCTCCTCTACACTAAGGTCAGTTTATAATATAAAAGTGTCAATCCATCAAGAAGACGTACCAGTTATAAACCTTTATGCACATAATAATAGAACCCCAAAATGCATGAAGTAAAAACTGGCAGAATTGAAGGAGGAAGTAAACAATTCAACAATAATAGAGTCTTCACATTCCATTTTCAGTAATGGATAGAATAACTAGACAGAAGATGAACAAGGAAGTAGAATATGTGAACATTATAAACCCACTATACTTACTCGATATCTTCAGAATGCTTCATATTTTATAATTTTTCACCTAAATGTAAAAATGCAAAGTTTCCATTCTATAATAATTAACACTGATAGCTAACATTCGCTATTTACCAAGCATTATCCTAAGTGCTTTGCATGTTTCTTATCCTTTCATAATCACAACAATCTTAATAAGTACAAGGAAAATTTTTTTAAAAACCGACCTGATGACTCATGGCTAGTGAATGACAAGCAAGGACCTTGTGGTCTGAATTGTGTCCTCCCCAAAGTTCATATATTGTAACCTTAATCCTCAGTACATAAGAATGTGACTATATTTGGAAATAGGGTCTTTAAAGAAGTAATTAATTTAAAATGAGGCTGTTAGGGTGGATTCAAGTCCAGTCTGACTGGTACCCTTATAAGAAAGGGAAATTTGGACATGGAGAAACACCAGGGGTGTGGGTGCACAGAGGAGAGACTGAGGACACAGTGAGAAGTCAGCTGTCTGCAAGTCAAGGAGAGATACCTCAGAAGGAACCAAACATGCAGACACCTTGATCTGGGACTTGTAGCCTCCAGAATGGTGAGAAAATAAATTTCTCTTGTTTAAGCCATCCAGTCTGTGGCATTTTGGTAAGGCAGCTTTAGCAAACTTACATAAAGGACAAACACAAGAGTCTGACCAGAGAGGCCACAATGCTAACCACTATCCTAGGGTTTCATGGCTTACATGTTTATTTTCCTTTGTCCCTGATTTTTTAATATATACCAGTTGTTCTAATCCATATTATTAATACCCACCTTGAACCTTTTTGTCCAGGCAATTGCAGAGAGCTATGCAGGAATCTAAAAGTCACTTTAGGTTCTGAGTAACTTGTGGTAGGTTTTACATTGGTCCATAAATGATGATCTCATGAGAGATCACATCAGATTCTAGATCACCCATTCTAAAAGGCGTAAAATAATTTTGCTAAGAAACTATATTAGAGACAACCTGAAGGTTCTAAACCCTAGAAAAATTAGAAACAGAAAGAATCCCACATTACTGTTTTGATTCCCGTAACATTGCCTCCATAATCCCGAAAGGATTTCATCTTTGCTAGGTGGTTATTTAAAGAGAAACATTCATGGGAAATGACAGACTCCTTTTCAACACTTTCCATGTCCCCATGACCTCAGAAAATCCTGTCTAGCGTTATAGAAGAGTGCATAGGCAGCAAATGACGTCAGAAAGCTTTTTGCCTAGACCAATATGTAAATTATTTGCAAGAGAAAAATAAATGACTAAGCAATTGTGATTCCAAGAAAACTTACTGCCAATTCCAACCAATATGAAATAACTTGATTATTGCACATCTACAATATCCAGAACATTTATTCTCAAATCAGTATTTAGCTTCCTACACCCGTAATATTTTCTTTTCTTTCTTTCAATGTACAATATTGGAACAAATTGCACTGAGGCACATGTCAAAAGTGTTGGTAATAAAAAACACATTACAAAGAGTAGCAAAGTTCCTAGAATATACATTTCTTAAAAACTAAATTAGGCTTATTATTCAAATGCTTTTATTCTGTTGGAGTTCAAAGTTCTTATAGTGACAATCAATATGAAAGACTTCTTGTACTATTGATACGTGACAATTCCTCCCTCTACAAAACAAATAGAAATGCTATATTTAAAAAAAAAAAAACTATATAGGGGCCGCCAGGTGGCACAGTGGTTAAGTTCACACGTTCCACTTCAGAGGCCCGGTGTTCACTGTGCTTCAGACCCCGGCTGCAGACCTACCCACCACTTGTCAAGCCATGCTGTGGCAGGCGTCCCACATATAAAGTAGAGGAAGATGGGCACAGATGTTAGCTCAGGGCCAACCTTCCTCAAAAGAAAAAATTAAATAATGCTAAACTGGCAAGAAAATAAGGGAAATCCTCAGAAGATAAATACAAGACAGGCGTGAGAATCCAAGGAAGGATATCAAAGATTGATGACAGCCACTGACTTGATCTTTTGCTGATCCTGTTTCATCTAAAGTTTTGGTTTGATAGTTACTGAAGGTACAGGAAATAAAGCAGGGGCCCTGTACAAGACTGGGGCATTTGAAACACAGAACAGTAAATGAAGTCAGGACTACCTAAGACTAATATTAGATACCTGGTGATGGGAGGGAAATTTTTGATCTCTACCATTCACTACATACAAACATCAATTCCACAGAGGCCAAGGATTAAATGTGAGAGGTAAAAATGTAAAATATTTTGGAAACAAAAAGAGGAAAAAAATCATTTCCTAAAGGAAAAATCCATAGCTTTTAAAAATTTTAATATTAGAGAATAGGAAAGAATTAAAATCAGTAGTTCAGAACCCAAATTAGGAATTCATATTAAAGAAAAGAAGATCCACAAAATTTAACACAAAGAAAGATGTAAATAAAAAAGAAGATAGTAAAATTAGTGAAATAAGAAGCAAAGGTACAATAGAGTTTCAATGAAGCTATCTAAAGAAGGCCTACGGCAATACTGATAAAAAAAGATATATAAATAATATGAGGATTAGAAAGAGAGATGAATACAGATGCAGCAGATGTATTTTTAAAAATAGAGATTATTACAAAATTTACACAAGTTCATTGAAAATGGTCAAGTTCCTGGAAAAAGAAATACAATAATTAAAACTGACTCAGCTAGAAACTGAAAATTACAATAGTCCTAAAATCATTGAGGATATGGGATTAAGAGTATAAATATTTATATAAGGAAGATACCAGTCTCAGATAATTTTAACTGAGTTCTGCCAAACATTCAAAGAAGAAATAATCTAATCTTACATGAACTCTTTGCAAAGCTATATATTTTTAGAGATATACACATAAGTGGTAAAACTATAGAGAAAATAAAATTAATAGTCAACATAATTTGGAATACTTACCTTTAAGCAGTAATTGAGGGCACCGTGTAGAGATATGAAGGAGGATTTAAAACTATTAGTAATGTTCTATAAGTTAGGCTGAGTGGTGGGCACATGGGTACTCCTTCTGCTCTTCTATTTTTTACAACAAACTTTTTAACTATTAGCAATGTCAAAATGGCTTCAGACGATAAAAAAAAATCTTAAACATTTTTATTTGATTTTTCAGTAAATAATGCATTCCAAAATTTCAACAATAAAAAAATGTAGAAAGGTGAAAATTTTCTTTCCACCCTTGTCTCAACTATTTCCAGCTCCCCCAACAACCAATGTTATTAATCCCTTTATATTTTTCTGCATTTCCTTAATATACAAGCAGATATCAATATTTAGTTTTATTCCCCTCCCCACTTTTTTACATTAAAAGTAACATATTCCCTACAATATTCGGTACCTTTTTTTTCCCAAACAATATACCTTAAAGATATTTATATTTCAGCACATAAAGTGTTTCCTCATTTTTTTGGATTTGTATAGTATTCTGGTTTATTTCAGCAGACTGTATCAGATCTGTATAGCCACCCTTCCATGAATAAATCATATATTTTTAAAATTTTTTTCTTCTAACTTTTTGTTCTTGCAAGCAATTATCCTATGAATATGCTTGGAAATATATTTGAATATTTCCTATGAAATTCTTCTCATGTGTGCAAGTCTGTTTGAATGATAAATTCCCAAAAGAGGAGTGGCTGGGTCAAAGTACACTTCCTTTGGTAGTTTTGATAAATATTGCCACATTATCCTCCATCCTTAAAGCAACGTAAGGGAGAACTTATTTCCCCTTAGCCTTCTCAAGAAGGAGTGTGTTATCAAACTACTCCACAGTTTGAATTTCTATTTTTCTCATTTTAAGTATGGTATAGTATCTTTTCATATTTTTAGAGACACTATATTTTCTTTTCTGTGAACCATATGTTCATACCAGCTGCCCATCTTTCTACTGGATTTTTCCTTTTCTTATCAATTTCTAGAAATCTTTTAATACAGTAGAGAACTTGACTCTATGTCTATGATATGAGCTGAAAAATTTTCTGTTTGTCATTTGTTTTTTGACTTGGTTTATGGGTTCTCCTATACAGAAATTTTTGAATTTTATCTAGTCAAGTGTATCTTTTTTTTGCTTTTTTTTTTTACTTTTTGGAATTTGAATCATGGGTATAAAGGCCTTTACTCCAAGATTATAAAGGCATTCTTTCATGCTTTCTACTGAGACTTCACAGTTTTCTTGTTTTTATTTGAAATTTACCATAATATGTGGTATGACGTACGGAGCTATGCTGTTTTTAATAATAATTTCTTTCTCCAAAGAGAAATCATATTTAAAGTAGATCACTCTCAACTTAGAATACAATAGTATCATAAATACCACGATTTTTTTAAATGCATTATTTTAAGAGAATATGATTCTTGTAACATTTATATTCTCAGTATAGGTCTAAAACAGTATTTTCACACCTTATTTTAAAAGCCATAAAATGGCAGTTAAAAAGTCAGGTAAAAGGATAGTGGCCAAGTAACTCCAAAACCACCCTTTTCCAAACACAACAACAGCAATGCTGAGATAATCTCAGGTAAACTCTGATGCACAGCCTTTTTACTCCCTTTTAGTGAATTGAATTAAATATTTTTGTAAGCTTAGATTAACCAATTGATTAAGATCCACACTTCTCTCCAATTTCTTTTTAAGATTTGGGAAAATCCAGTCTGTTAAAGATTCCAGTCCATATAATTCCTTTGGTAACTCCTATGAGAAAAACAGTTTGTAAGTTAATACAAAAGAGGAAATGTCTGAATCAACCTGTGGGAAGCTCTCCCCCAAAGAGTACCACAGCTCTCCCATAGACAACAGAGTTGCTTGGCAGCCATCATGATAGCAAAGTCTCCAACATCCTGGCCTTCTGCTCACCTTAAATCATTGACAAATGCAAAGAAGATAATCAAGAGCTAAGATTAGTAGGTGTTTTGAGCTGCTCCTCATCCCAGTTTCTTCTTGAAGTCAAGGAACATGTGCTTCTAAACACAGATGGTTGGCTTCATTGAATGACTATTGTTTTATGTAGACATAGGCCTGATAAAGTTTCATCTTCCCCCAGGACTGGGCTCACCCGACATGTATTGATTGCTAAGATCCTGAAAGGCTGGAAATAGTGGATATGTGCAATCTGTTTCTAATTTGAATATCCCTGAGTATTGCCCTCTTTGCGTTATCAGATGTTTACCTAATGTAATACCAGTGGAGAATTCCAAGCACAGTAAATGGTATGGAGAAATGAAATGGAGTCATATGCAGGCAGAACAGAGTTTAATAGAAAAAGGGTTAGGAGAGCAAAGGAGAAGTTATTAAAAACAACAACAATATCACTGTGATGGTTGAGCCTTGATTCCAGTAATAATTACCTGTGTGACTTCTAGCAAGACAGATCTTATAGGTATCCATTTATATACTAATAAAATGAGCAATTTGGATTTTTTGGTTGGAGTGAGAGGGCCATGCTTGAGGGATAATCAGAAAATTTCTTTTGCTTTTTCATTTAGTTAATAATTATCTGCTGGTCACTCTCCATTAATCAAATATATTGAGTAATTGCCAAATATCCTTGTAAGTATTCAAAGTTAATAATATGTACACTTACATATTTCTAGTTTTTTCCAATCTTGAATTATTTGTATAGTTTGTTTTATTATTCTTGAGAAAATTTTGTAAAAATATGTTTATAATGTGCATTAAATGACAAAAGAACTGTGGCAAAATAAGATTTAAAATTCTTTGCACTAGAAAAATGCTTTCAAATATCTTTTAGTAAATAAGCTATGTAAAAATCACTGGTCTTTTTTCTAGAGACTGGCTAAAATCTTCAGTATATAATCAATGAGGGAGATAAATTTATAAAGGTTTCATAAACAAGTCAATTCACAAAAATCGGCAATCCGACAGGTGTCTATACTTTCCTGCTTCCAAAAAGAGAATGCTTTATTGTGACCCTAATAGATTATCTGTTTTTTCCTTCATAAAACTAATGAATCAATTGTTGATGGTCTGAAATATTCCTTAATGAAAGTCAATATGTGAACATAGACTCAATTTTTCTGTTCATTAATTAACATGGAATCCAGCTGACCCTAACAGAGACACTCTCCTTTACTGATTTTCTATATGAATAGAATAGGGAACCTCCACATTTCCTTAAGATGGAAGTCATTTGCTGCTTTTTTCTTTATTTCATAAGAGAAACTTAAAAAAAAATTTTTTTTTTTTTTGAGGAAGATTAGCCCTGACCCATCTGCTGCCAATCCTCCTCTTTTTGCTGAGGAAGACTGGCCCTGAGCTAACATCTGTGCTCATCTTCCTCCACTTCATATGTGGGACACCGACCACAGCATAGCTTGACAAGTGGTGCCATGTGCGCACCCTGGATCTGAACCCGCGAACCCCAAGCCACCAAAGCAGAACGTGCGAACTTAACTGCTGCGCCACTGGGCTGGCCCCCATAAGAGAAACTTTTATTTACTCATGGTTCCTCCTAGATGAGTTATAATCAATATTCATGGTGCTCTCTACTCTGCCCATACTTTGAGACTTTCCTAAGATGAGTTTCTCAAGGTGTTTTATAATATGAACACCCTATAAGAAGAAAAATTCTCATTACGTTTCACAAACCAGCAGGAAATAATCCTTTTAATACCACCTAAAGGAGCACTTCTGGAACCGCCATGATGAGAGCTCCCTTTAATTATGGTACTTTGGTACTTTGGGTATAGAATATACCCAAACCTACCCAGGAAAACCATGGGTTTGAGGTTCTGCTTGTGGATAAGGGAAAATAGATTAAATGGGAAGATTAAGTTGTTCAATGAGAATTTTTTATCTTTGGTTCTTTGTTTTCTGACAAAGATCAATGTTTATTGTTCAGTATAATTAATTAAAGCAGTAAGGAATTTACCTTAAAAGGGACAAAATTCAGCAGAACCTGCCACCTCTGGAAGACCCCAAAAGGCAGATTGTGAGAGGCCTTTCCCCTGAGCATCTGCAGCCCTGGCAGGTACTGCCAGCACTGAGCAGAAAGGAAGGAACCAAAGAAACTTAACAACTATCCCCAAAACAGCATGGAAATGTGGAGATAATATTGCATTTTCCATGAAAAGGAAGGGACTAGATTATCAAAATCTAGCTCATATTGTTGACACAATTATTGTCCCATTTCACAGAGGAGAAAACTGTGTGCCACAGGTCACACAAATTAAACTAGTAAGTCTTATCACACTTAAAGCACCACCAGACAGTACACAACTTTGCTTATCTGCTTTGTGTGTGTCCTCGCCACTAGGATGTGACTTTCAGAAGGGCAAGGGCTTTATTTTGTTTACTGCTATATCCCCGGAACCTAGAACAGTGCCTGGGGCAGCATAAGGGCTCAATAAATATTTGTTCATGTTGAAAATGAAATAAACTGAAATCATCATCCAATTCACTCTACTACTTCAAGGGGAAGACTTTATAACTGACGCTGGCTTGTATCTTCATTCCATCATTCTAGAAGTCAAGTGACATTCTAGTGATTTGGAAAATATACTAAGTATATTTGATTAAATCAACAATAAATTCAAGACAATAGTATAATATGCCCGCACATGTTTAAAGTCCATTTAAAAGCATTTTGTACTTCCAAATACTAACACCAATTTCTTATGTCTCCATATTTTAATGACAAATTTATTGATAGCTATTTGATATGATGTGTTTTCTAAATTTACAGGAATTTAGCTAAAAAGATTGAAAGGGCATATGTGCACATCCATTTCTGAATCATAAGTTTCACTTAGTGACATTTCATTTAACAGAACTCCATTCATCCTCAGAAATCAACAAAGACATGAGATAATATAGACATTAAATAAAAAGTTAATATTATGGTTTTAAGAATATAATAAAGAATGACCCGTAAAATTTCTAAATCCATTAAAAAGAGGATAGAATTAATAAAATTTACTAAGGAACATATTCCTAGGATTCATTCATAAAAAGAAACAAAATTCAATAGAAGGGCTGAATTACAGTATCTTCCATGTATGTATATACTTGAGCTTGAACCCTTTATTTTGGAAGTTTTGCTAAACACATTCATGAAGACTGGCAAAAAAGGATGTCACAGAGGCAAATAGCTTCTACTGCACAGACTGTCAAGGATCAAATAGTAAGAAACACAAGAAAATTCTGCCTTTAAGAACAATTTAGTCTCTTCTCCATAGAAGAAGGGTTTTCCAAATTATCCGTTAACCCTGATTGCCATATATTTATGTACTTGACAGCAAACGTGATTTATATTGATTCCCAATATGCTACATAGTATGCATCACAAAGCCACTAAAAGACTGGTTGTCTTTGAAAACATTTTCAAACATCTATCCTTATTCTTCAGGTTATTTTTCCCTCTTCAATACCACCAGCCAATTCTTTATTTTCAGTGTCTTCATAGTAGCAGGTCTGGTAGGAAATTATAAAACTGGGGGCTTGAACCATTACAATGTAGACAAAGGCACGACAGTGCAGTAGAGGAAAGGGAATAACCCAAGTTTGGTAAAAATGCAAATACAAACTTTAAGGATAAAAGTCAGAAACCCGTCACACCAAGAACCAATATCTAAGCTATCTGGTTATTAAAATTACGGAGAAGTCAGTCCAAATCGTAGGAAATAAAAGTATAGGGATAAAGACAATGAATGTGATTGTAAGGTTCAGAAAATGATAGCTGCAAATCAAATGCAGAGAAGAGGGAAAAAGTTGGAAAGCCAGTTAGAATGTATGAGCGTGAGTAATTCATGTCATGTCAGAACTGTAAATTTTCAAAGTAAAAGATATGTAAAGATATCAAATATAAAACTCGATTGATATAAGACTTCTGTTAAGAGGGTTCATAGACTAAATGGTTGTATTCTATAGGTTTGTAGATCGTGGGAAGATCTTAAAACTACCAAAAAGTCCCTCATCATCTTATAACTGTTTCAGAGAGAGTGATCATAATTTCTTTCCCTTCTCTTCTTCTTTTCCTTCTCCTTTCCAGTAAAAGTAACTCTAGTGACATTTCCTCTTAATCTGGCTTCAAATATTGGAGGAATAATGGTCTTTTAAATTCCCTTAATTTTTAAAAATTGGAATGAACTAGGAAAACAATGAAGAACAATTAACTATAGTTTTGAGCTCAAAATGACTTTTCATCTGAAGGATCTTGCGGTTTCTCCAAGAGTAAGTGTAAGTCATGCATATGATATAGGGTCCAATGATCTTAGAGAAACTCCCAAAGATAAAGCTCAAACACTAATGTCAAACTTAGACCCTGGGGTAGAGACTAGATATGGGGGAAAGAGGGATATAGTTCTTGTTTCATGATTTCATCATCATCAGAGATGGGAAAAATCCCCCTTCAAAGATAAATAACAAAAAGATGTTTCTCATTAGGAAAAAAACCTCTCCTTAAATGCATATTCCTGTCTATTATATAATTTGCTGAAAAAAATTAAGATCTTCATGCAATCCTTTTGGATTTGCTACTCAACTCCAGGCACTACTCAAGGCACTGATAATGCAATAGGAAACAAGACAGACAAAAATCCCTGCCTGTGTGGAATTCATGTTCTATTAGGGGAAAACATAAAATAAAATAAATAAGCTATACGGTGTATTAAAAGGTGGTAAAAGCTATGGAGAAGAAATAAAGCAGGAAAGGAAAATATGAAAAACCAAAGGGCCACGTAATTTTAAATAGGTAAGTCTAGAGAGTTCCCTCTAAGAAGGTGACATTTGAGCAAAGATCTGAAGGAGGTGAGGAAATAAACCAAGTGGATATCAGGGAAGGAGGCAGAAGGAGCAAAAGGGCAAAACTTCTGAGGTGGAGGCATGCTCGGCAAGCTCCTGGGACAGCAAGGATGACAGTTTGACAAGAGAACAAAGAGAAGAGGAAACATTCTTAAGAGATGATCTAAGATCTAAGAAAAGTCAAGGTCACAGATCAGGGGTGAGAGGGTATCTTGTGTAGGACTTCAGAAGCAAGAAATTAAAGTATTTAACAATTACTTTTGCATCGTACAGGCAAAAATGCCAACCCAATCAGAAAATACACTATTCTGCCATACTGGTGTTTACTTAACTTCATACCAATTCTCCTCATGCTCCATTTTAAGGACTTTGGTTTCTACTCTTGCAGAGAGTTTTGAAGAGAGTGAAATAATCCGTTCTTACTCTTGCTAATGTGTTGTAAATTGATTCTAGGGGCCAAGGGCAGAAGAAAGGAGACTAGTTTTCAGATTATTAAAATATTCCAGGAGGAAAATGTTGAAGTCTTTGACCAAGGTAGTGATGGTTTGAGGAGTGATGAGAGTGTAGATACATATATTTTGAAGGAGAGCCAACAGTATGAGCTAGATGATTGGATGTGGTTGTGAGAGAAATATTGGAGAGAAAGAGAAGTTGGCTCCAAAGTTTTAAGCCTTAGGAACTGGAAGGTTACGGCATGGGATTGCTAGAGGGGAAGGAGGTTCAGGGTGAAGGAAGAGAAGTTTGGTTTTGTAAATGTTAAATGGAAGATGTCTATTAGACATCCAAGTAAAAATGCTTAGATATATGTATTCAAAGGAAAGGATGTTACTAGTCTTCTCCATGAATCCCAGATACAAAGAACACAATAACTTTCTAGCACTAAAATCTTATCATGATATATTTTTAAACACTTGGGTAAGAATTTACAAATCAGCATGTAAATATTTTAATACTATGCAACTCACTGAATTGTGTATATATGTATATACTATAGCATGTTTTTCTTAGAAGGCAACAAAGTGTTTATGGTGTCTGATATTTTTACGATTCTAGTCAGAAAAAAGGGAAGAAGAGAGCATATTTATTTTTATTTTTGGAGAGAAGTGATACTCAGAGATAAGGACTTTTGGAGATGTTGTTGTTGCTGTGTGAAGATAGATCATACATCAGAGCCGTGACCATCACATCCCATGGCCTCTTTTCATTGGCGAAGTATTTAATTCTTGACATCATAAACCTTTGGCATTTTGAAATAGTTTTCTGTATTTACAATACACTTTAATGCACTTTTTAGCGACAAGAAGCAGAGACCATATCTCTGTTTTTTCATGCATTCTCTGGTTTCCCTGGAGTTATTTCCACTCAGGATGCTTCTGCAGTCGCTACTAGAAATTTGGGCTCTTTCTGACATGACTTTAGGAAGAGGTGTGAATAACAATTCTTGATAACCTCACAAGCTGTGTAGGAGAAAATCATCTGCATTTAAGCCAACGAAAGTCATAAAGTCTATTGTAGAAGGTTCTAATGTCTCTTTTCCCCTCATTAGGTGATTTTTCATTCACAGGTAGGATAATTAATAGAAACAAGCAGAAGATACAAAGATGTATTTATTGAATAAGCATTTTTTTCAAGTCAGGCTGAATGTTTTTATTTTACTTACTATTTTCAACTGGGATTATTTTTAATAAGATGTATTTAAATGAATGATTTTTTGTAATTCATATTTCTGAATTTGGTCTCTGATGTCTAATCAAATAACTTTACATAAAAATGTGAAAATGTTAGCTATTTTATTCACCGATCATTCCCATTGCTATATGTAACTTAAAAGTTAATTGACTTTTTCATTCAAACTATCCTTTGAAAGCTTGTCTAAAAGTTTAGGACACTGAAAATGTCATTTTGATGAAGTGTTATGTGTTTTCCCCTTTAAGCTCCAAACAATCAAATATCAGAAAATTTCAGATGTCCTAACTTACATAGCTCACTAAAATTTCTCTCAAAATAAAATTATTATTGTCCATTTTTAGAGGATGTTTTAGAAATCTCCATTGTACAGATGCCACAGATACAATATTACCAAATTCAACATTTACTGTATGCAAAGTAAATGCTTTTTTAAAGCAGAACTGTATATTTATTCAAAAATTATACCATTTATGGTATTATATTGGGATAAACAACTCCCTCAAAAGGTCAAAGATATTTGAGCCAAACAGTAGTGTACTTAGTATTCTTATCCAGGACTTGCATAATTACATCTCCGATATCTTGCTTTTTCTGGACAGTTTTGAAAACAAAAACTACTTGGTTTCCAAAGTTTTATTTATCTTTCAAACAAACATGTAAACTGAAAAACTGGATTAGAAACAAGACAATGCTTTGAACCTCTGTTAAATATAAACCAATTATAGCCCATTGCGATTTTTCAAAATAGTTGAGGATTGGTTCACTCTTAAAAGTTTTGTTAAAATTTATTTTGAGTTTTGTTTAGGCCCCCCTCATTCACCACGAAAAATAATTTTGACAGAATAAAGGCATTGATATCATTAAGGACAAAAATATTTGCATTGAAACTTAAAACTAAATCAGCTACTGATCAGATGCGCTCTAAATTGTAACAATGTCCACTCTTTACTATAAAAGTGCATTTATTGTACTTAAGTCCTATACCTATTTGGTTTTTAAATAACTTTTTTTATTTCAACAGTATCGTTTGCACTCCTCTTGCTTTAGAAAATAGTACAACTTGGGTGTTTCAATCTACAGAATTGCTATTTTATATTTTTTCTTACAGTCCAGGGGAATAAATTTCCATACTCAGCACAGAACAGAGTTCATAATATTATCTTCACATGTGGGATTAACATATGGATGTTTACAAAATAATGACCTGAATTCATGAAAAAAAATTGTATTCTCTAAGCCATTAAGATCATGACATAATAATGTTTCAAAGCCAAGCCACCTTTTGTATTTTTACTTATCTGCCCCCTTTCAAATAGTAAGTAGTGCTAAATAGTTCCAATAGCATATTGGAAAGCAGTTTTTTCAACTAAAACAAAACCAAAAAACAAATCCTTTTCACTACTGAAGAGAATTACACACCCTGGATATTTAGCCAATCTTCTACTTTTGTTCCATTATATTTTATATAACCTGCTGATACTTACATGATCTAATGCCCTGATACATTTAAAATGTACCCACTGTTTTTAGGCTATATATCTATATCGCACATATAAAACAGAATATATGTCTATCAGCTTATTGATGTAAAAAATGTAAAAACCATATCTGAAAGTTCAAATACTGTGCCAGAGCTCTGCTCATTTTATTTTGTGTGTTGAAAATCATCCTGAAATGCCCTCACGGCTGATGGCAACTTTTCAAGTCATCATTAATAAATACACACAAAATAAGATGCAAAGGAGATATTATTAACTAACCAGACCAGTTACACGTTTAGATAAAACAAGAGAGGAGTGCACAGACTTCCAGCAGGTTTTCTTGCTAGAACTTCTCTAAAGGACCATAAATATGTCCGTAAACCTTTAGGTGGTTTGTGGGAGGAAAGGAAGTCTGTTCCTGCAGACACACTGCCATGGCTCCAAGAGTTCTTTTTGTGAAGAGTGATAAATGTGTTCCCCGATGTCTAAACAACTCTCTATTTTCTTGATGCATTGGAGGGACCTCTGTTCCCTCAGGAATATTACAGAAAATTCTAATGTCTAATTTAACAATGTGACCTAATTAACAATATTAAAGAGAACCTAACTGTTTGGCTTTCCTGCTTATGAATGTCTGAATTACCAGTACTGTAAAGTAAGCAAGCATTTTACATGAAAAGACTTAAGGATGTCTCTGCCTACACTTATGCAAACTAATATTGAAATAAAATAAAACATGCATGCCCACTTCAAAAACTTGCTTGCAAAACTCTATTTAATACTTGTATATTGTTTTAGCATAGCTCCAGAATTATCAATAACACGTGTTCAAGTTACTGCATTGAACTTACACAATAAAGACAATACTGTATGAGAATGCTCAAAGCAAGGCCTCAGATATCCTTCTTCAAATATCTATATTTTACCCTTATAACAAAGATGCATGTATTTACTTTTTGGAAGAGAGTACAAGTAGAATCCACTGTCTAGTATCACTGATACTCCATTTTTAAAGAGGCACTTTTTCATATTTCTTAGAGTATATTTTCATGATAATCTCTTCCTTTTTAAATATCACACAACAATGTGTGCAAATATCACTGACAACATAGGAGAAGTTATTTATTTTTAAACCAGCTTTGGAAGCAGCTGCCCCTGAAACAATGGAGGAACGAAAAGAAAGAAGAAATAGAAGGTAGCGCAGGTAAGGGGAAAGAAGACAGTGGACTACTGGCCTATTCCAAGTCAAATATGACAATTCTTTGATGTCTACATATTTTCAGTAAGAAGCCAAAGGAAAAACCAAAGCATAGCTCTCAAAACAGGCAGGCAAATTCATTAGGACAAACGTCTAGTGTTTGGGTGGGAGCGGGAATGTGCTATTGCAACTAAATTGAAAAAATATATGGGTGCTTATTTGCTAAGTTATGTAACAACAGACATAGCTACATGACACAGAAAATCACATGAGAGAAAAAACTCCCAGTTAGTTAGTTAGTTAGTTAATTAGTTAGCTGGTGCTGAGGGGAAAATTCATAAAGTTGACCAAATATCCCTTGACTAAGCAGCTTCAAAAACATTACTGGAAAGTTAGTTTACTCACAGACTGAACTAGACATATCGATTTCAAAAAGCATCATTGTTGTAATCTGTTAATTCATTTAAAAATATTTTACACAATCCAGCCAAGTCTCAATTGCTCATTCGAAGAAGAGCAGACGAGCAGCAATGCCAACACAAAGTTCCCAAATGTTGGGTAGGGAGATAGTGTGAATGATACTTATAATTAGATAGGTATACACATAAAAAATGCCTTCCCAGTTATTTTTATATATGACACAAGACTTATGATAGAGGAAAGAAGCTGGCTATGCCAGTTGACATCTCAAGCTGGTAGAATTCCGAAAATTGGCAATAAGTGGTGCATATCAAGAGAAACTTACAAGAATGAAAAGTTGATTGGCCTTCTGTACTTTGTTTCTATTTTATTCCAATGCATCATATTGCCTAACACTTGCTTGTATAGTATATAAAGCCCAAGGCTATAAAATGTAGGTCAGGTAGGCAAAAATGTAAGAACACCAATGGTTAGGGTTCTTACACGCTTAAGAGTTGCTGTGGCTTTCTATCCGTAATTCATTCCAATATCTATCATCTGTATGGGGGGAGCAGAGTACCTGACAGTCATTACTATTCTGCACTTGATTAGAGGTTGGTATTTTTAAGATGTCTTTCATTCATGTTATTTATGTATACTTATGTATTTTTACAAATACTAGACAGTTCATTGGTGATACTGCAGATTGAAGTACTCATCTTGATTTTAAGATTTTTGGCTGTAGAATTATAACTGGAATTTTTTTAGCTTTTGGCTAAAACGTATACAAAGGCTGCTACAAGCCTTTATTTCTGTTGCTTTCCAAGAATTCCTTGAGATATTTTTCTTTCAAAAGAATATTCTAATGGTAAATTCTCAACCTCAAAAGTTACCATTCTGAAAAGGTAGTAAAAATCTCGTTTTTTCACACTGGAATTTGATGTAAGATTTTTTAAGTGTGCTATAATTGCAGAATTTTTATGAAATAAAAACTTTAAATAACATAAGCATTCCAAATCTAGATTTAAACTATAATACGCTATCTCAGATGTCCTCAGATGCTTTCTTTATATCTTCTGGATGCAAAATGTTCTTTCAATCTTTGCTGAAAAGAAAATGTGTATTTATAGGATCATTAGGATAATTAACTTGAATTTGAGAAAAATTATATTACTCTTAGTCACCTGATACTGCCTATGCTATAAGACCTGTTGTTGTTTTGAAAGAAAACTATATTTCACTAAAATGGCACAGATTGAAGATTGCACTACAAATTAAATTGAAATTCCCTTAAATAGGTTCACTGCAAGTCTGTTTCACTATACCTCATTTTCATCAACTTAAGTGGAAGTGGTTTTCCAGAGTTAGCATCTCATATAATAATCTATAATATCCCTAAGATCACTGAATATGTATGATTTATTTTTTAAGCCTGTTACATCAAGGATTTATTAGAGCTCAGTAAAAATATATATGTGTATGTGAATATATATGTTTTTCAACCAGTGCACAAGAATTAGAAATTAGCCCGTTATCCATACGTGGCAACTTGAATGTTCAAAATTAGCTGTCAAAATACTATTCAAGTACGAGTTCTCTTTCTGTTGGTCAAAGAGTTTTGGGGGGAAATGTCCTTGAAGTACATCAGACAGGGGTATAATAGGGTCTTCAATAAAGGACACATTGTGAAGACAGTAGTTTAAAAAGAATCCACTCTCTTTCAGAATTCCACATCTTAATTTAGGGAACATATCTTCTCACAAGACTCCAGGAATTAAATAACAGAGAAGAATTCAAGTGTTCAGTTTACCAGCTTATCTGCCATTTCTCATCTCCAAAATGCAAGGCCAGTGATAGTCACTAGGACACATTTTTCTGTGAAATGAAAACCACTAGACAGGAAATACATTTATCATAATAATTTCCTAGAATCATCTAGTTCCCTGTGTCTATTAAAAGTACATTTGAATATGACAGAGTTTCAAAGAAAAACAGTGAAACAATCACTATGATAGCTGAAATATGGCTTCATAGGAAACAGGGCTACATTTAATTAGTTTTGATTGTTTATGTGTCTTTTCTGTTTTTCGTTATAGTTCATATCACTGGCAAAGACTCATGAGCCAATCTTTTCCAATTTAAGTTACTACCAAAATTTACAAACTTAACATGAACATTACATTGTATTTACAAAGAACTTGGCACTTACAGAATAAATTATTGACTTTTTTTAATCCAGACCAGGGCACCCGAGGTTCAGGCAAATGGGAAAGCCTGATGCCTTCTTATATATTATGCTACGTTAATATGAATAAATAAGTTTCCAGCTGGTAATTCCTCCACAGTGCTGTCCCTGTTGCTGAAAACAAGTACCTTCCATTTCTAATCCCTGGGGAGTGTAGAGAAGTTATCAGTCCAGAGAGAGCAAAGGTTGCATGTTTTCTTCCTCATTTTTGTCCATGCGTTTTAGTACTGTAGGATCCACTACTGATTGGGATCTGGAAATGACAAAGCCAATGTCAGTGAGTTATTACCAAATAATCATGTTCTCTTCTCTCTTTTCTCTATTATTACTTCTCTCATGAATGCGGATTATCGTCCCCTACATCAAGAAATTTATGAACTGAGAAGACTGCACATTTAGAGAGAGACACACTTATGGTGGTGTTTTGCATCAGAGTGAGGAAACAATCCCCTCTGGCCTCTAAAGAGAATAATGAGCAGCAAAGGATTCTAAATATGCAAAAATAGGCTTAAGTCCTCAGCTTCACAATCGAGTCTTTACTGTGAGAGTGAGAATTTCTACTATAGGACAGAAGTATTCCAATAGAACATCTCCAAAGGGGAAATTATGACAGCGAAATTACTGTTATGAGAAATGAAATGGAAATGATAGAAGCCTCGGTTCCTGTCTGAAAGGGCTCCATGAAACAAATTCAACATGAATGTGCATTTTTTGACCATTTTTTATTTTTAATGATCACATTAGGAAAAAAATCAAAATTTGAATGTGAGTTTTGTTAAATTTCCCACTAGAACATCTGAATAAAATCAATCTTACTCCTGAAAATTTTGTGAAATATTTTAAGCCTTTAAAAAAGTAAAAACTCCTCTTGTTTAGGCAGCAGCAATTTATGATTAGGAAAGCAAATAATTTGAAAACCCCTTCGACACGCCTTCAATACCAGGTGGGACTTCTATCTCAACTGATCATTAGGAAACAAGGTTTAGCTGGGAAGGAGGAAAGTCAATGAAACATGCGACTGTTGTGGCAGGAAGCTGCCATCTTAATAGCTATGGCATTAAGGAAACAGCTGCCCTTTTAAAATTCTCTTCCGTAATGAATTTTCCCCTGCTGCTGCATTCCAGCCAATTGGCTATTGCTGTGGCAATATGCCCCTTAGCAGACTTCATTAACTTTCGAAAAGAAAGACTATAAGCTAAAATACAACTGCACCAGCTAATGAAAAAGAGCAGTGATGGAATGAATTATCAAAACAAAAATAATTACAGGACTAAGTGATAAACCGACTCCATTTAAATAAACTTAAATTTCTTTCTAAAGAGGGAATGAAAAGGAAGGTGAGAACACTAACACAGGGAGGTCTTATTTCCTAAGTCATTTTCACTATTTTATCTCAATAATAGGTATTAGATGCCTATATCAGAAAGGAGACAGTAAAGTTGAATGCGTGTGCGTGTGTGTGTGTATGTGCCAGAGAGAGAGAGAAAAAGAGAAAGAGAAGGAGCAATGATAATTTATCTTACAAAAAAGTACACGAATAATATACATTTTAATACAGTAGACAATTTTACAAAACACTTAGCGATTAGATTTTTACCACTGTTTTTTCTTAGACTCAACTAAAAAAGTTGGTTTCCCAAGATGAATCCATGCTAAAACATACAGAGGCTCATTTAATGTCCTGCACTAAGGCATTAACTTGACAGCTGGTACCCACTAGACTATAAGTTCCATGGGCAGGGACTTTATCAGTTTCTCTCCTTATTGCAAACACATGTGTCACAGAGTCTGTTACAGAGAAGGATCTCGATATCTTAATTTGTATCCAATAAATAGTTTCCATACTGAAAGAAGTTCAGTATTAAGCATTCAAAATGAAGAGTAATAAAGATAAAGCAATTTATCCTGTGGAGAAAGAAATTCTTAACAGAAAATGTATTTTAAAATTCTCATAAAGATAAATCTATTATATAAATGTTGAGCTATAGCCTAATAATACTCAATAAGGACACAGCATAGCTCTTCAGACAGCACAAAGTACACAACGTAAGCATTCGCCATCATGTTCTATTAAAACACGCAGCATAAATACACATGTGCAATCGTTTAAATCCTTATGTTCCTTGATTTAAAAAAATTATTAGAGGATATGATGATTTTAATGAAATAGTTTAAGTAACAGTGCACTATTCAACCTGGTTTTAAGTTCCTAGTTTGCTTTGGTCATGCACTAGAGAGATCAGAATTGTTGGATGATGAATGCTGGCTCCATATGGAGAACAATTCCTCAATAAAATAAGCCAGGCAGAAATAATTTCTGATGAAGAATTTTGGGGGGGGGGTATTTAATTGCCCCAAGTGTACTGTTATTTTAGTCCAGATTTTTTCTCTTTCTCTTACATAAAGCAGGGTTATTTGTGCAGGATCATAACTGTTAATGAATTGGTCTGTTTCAACTGCAATACAGAGGTGTCTGTCATTAACCCACAGGACATCTCAGCCGTCTCCACACAGCCTCTGCTGTCTTTGCAATAAATAACTTTTATTTTTTTCATAAAAACCAGTAAGTTAAATTTAATTATCTAGGTATCACTTTTTCACTTATTTTGCATCTACAATGTTGTGCTATACCTTAGTGTTTAAGAGGCTAGATTTTGAACTTAAGTGGATTCCAATTCCAATTCTGCTATTTACCAGCTCTGTGACCACGGGGAGGCTATTTAAACTTTCCAAGATTTTGTTCCCTTATCTGTAAAATGAGGGAAATAACATCTACATCATACAGATGTATTGAGGATCAAATTCAATACTACATGCACAAACTCCAGCACAAATTCTGGCAGATAGCAAATGGTAACGGTTAAGGAAATGACTTATGGAATACCGTTGCCTGTGTTCCAATATTAGCATTGATACTTGTAGCTATGCGGCATGTGGAAGTTACTTATCTCCTCTGTATCTGGGTCTCCTCATCAATAGGATGGGGATGGTACTACCTTATTAGTTGTTTAGAGAGGCAAAGGAGTCAATATTTACAAAGGATTAGATAGGATCTGGCATGTAGTAACAATAGATGTCGAATATTATTCCATAAAATTGAAGCTCATATTACCATAACGATATTAGTATTGTTGTTCATACAACTGTCATATGCCAGGCGCTATCCTAGGTACTGGAGATATAAGGTAAAAGATACTCCCCCAGTTTAAGGCACCCTCAGTCTAGCGACTTTGTGTCTTTTCACATGACTATGCTATCCCTCCACAAATTTATACGGGGGACAAAGTCTTCTTCCTATACATCTAGCTAAATTCACTAAAGGAAGAATTATCTACAACTCTTTGGAGGAGGAATGATTTTTTTCCCCTCTCAATCTAAGGATAATATAAAACTATAGAAGGACACAGAAGAGAGGAGAGCAAGGTGGATCCCAGGAACAATTTCCTCCCATCCTTTATGAGGAATTACTATTCCCTGACATAGAGAAGATGAAAATCAAGTGAAACAACTTTCTTGATCTCATTCTTTGAAAGTTTTCAAATAGAACCATAAAAGCTTCAGATGATACAAAACCTACACCAAACAAAGGACGTCTGAAATCCTAATCAGCCCACGGCAGCAACAAGAAACTCAGGGCTGGGGAGGTCGATGTGCTGTGAGCCAAGTCTGCAGGGGACAAAATGGCCTAATTAATTGGAGAAGAAAATCAGCGTCCAAAAAGACTTCAAAAGGTGAACAGACTGAGCCAAATCTAACAAGATGGTTTAATCAATTGAAATAATGTGATTGGAGGAAAAAGCTAAACACAGAAATAGAGAATTATGAGGATATGGATCTATAATTAAAGAGACACTAGTTTTAGGGAGCTCAATATGAGTCAGCAATGTGCTTTGGCTGCTGGAGTGGCAGTGACAGTGACAACAACAGCAATCAAAGGAATCCAATGAGGTCTACACTGCAAAGCCACAATTCTAAAACCTAAATGCAAGTAGTGATAGCGTCAGATATCACCTATTCAACTCTGAACACTGCATTTAAAAGGGGCCACTGACAGAGAGCAGATCACTGTTTCATTCATTTAACTGGTACCGAGTGAGCACCCCCTGGGCGCCAGGCCCTCCTCCAGACACTGGGGATTCAGAGGATCAGAGGAGAACAGGATAGATAAAGCCACTAAAGTCTCCACGAAGCTTACATTTGGGGGTGGGGAGGCTATAAAATTAGGTAAAATCAGTCATTTGACAGTCTGATAAGTGCTACGAAAAAAATAAAGGATGGTTGATAGACAGTGGTTGATAGAGAGTGACCGGAATTAAGAGGAAGTAGGGCTAATTAAGACCTGGTGATTGACAAAGACCAAAAGACCCTTTTGAGGGGGTGACCTTTTCCACTGGAAGATGGAGGAGAGTATTTCAGGCAGAGGGGCAACAAATGTAAAGATCCTTAGATAGGAACAAGCTGAAGAGGCTGAAGGAGAATAAAGAAGGACGCTGTGCCTGAAAAGCAGGGGAGGAAAGAGAAGGTAAATAAACTCAGGAGAGAGGTAGGCAGGATCAGATCATGTAGCACGTTGTAAGCCACGATACGGAATTGATTGTATTCATTGTATAATCAGCAGTCATTAAAAAATTTAAAGCAGATAAGTCAAGTGATCTGATTTACATTTTAGAATGATCTTTTGGATTCCCATGTGGAGCAGGGTGAAGGATGGAGGCAGAGACAGCAGGGAGGAAATTTGGGGGGGAGTGCAGGCAAGCAGAGTACAGGTGATGTGGGTACAGCTAAGGTTGGAGAGGACATGGAGAGAAATGTGCTCATAGGAGGGGACCACATTAGTGAACATGTCACAGAAGGAGTGGCCAAAGGAAATGTGCATTGTTAACTGAGAAAGGAAAAGACTAGGGAACACCTGTGACAGGTGTCTCCAAAGACTTATATTGCTCACTTCCAGAGTGAGGGCGCTCTATGTCATTGTGTCGAGGAACGGTAGACAAGGTTTATGTCAACAACATGAAAGACTCTACACCTCATCGACTGGAAAACTCTTCCACCACATAAAGACTATGTGACTTTAGGGACACAATATGTTTTAAACAGGGCTTCCTTGAGGATTAAATTAATTAATGTCACCAAAAAAGTTACCTAGAAGGGCCTAATCATAATAAGTACATGGTAAATGATAGATTGTAACAACTATTATTATTAGGATTATTATTTTTATTAGAAGAAAGTTATTCTTAGGCAGTTGGCTTTTAATTGTCTTTTTTTAGAAAACATTTTTGGAAATTTGATGAAATATATGCCTTCTCTCCAGAAAAAACACACAAAATACATATATTCATTCACACACATACACATATCATTTTGAATACGACTCTTAGCACTTAACAAATCCCTTTGAGATCCCATACATGAAACACTTTGGTTAGGAGAGCACAGAATTCTAATCAAGAAGCCCTGTTTCAAAAGAAGGGAGTTGAGAAGAGCAAACTTGGTTTAAACATAAGCTTGTTGATTAGGGGAGAAATTAAAGCTGGGGATATCTCTGGCCTTTCAATTCTCTCCAAGGAGTTGTGGAGCAGCCTAAGGTGGGAAAGACATTATACACACCAATAACAGAAACAGCAACAGCAACAGTAACAAAAAAAGAGCACAGCCTCAAAGAACAGGGGTGCCACTGCATGAGTCAGAGCTATGACCAAAAGACCATAAGGCTATCATCGGAGAAGGATGCATGACAGTGTTTGAGATGACATGGGAGATGCCCTTGGCACCTCCCTGAGTTAGGTAGGGAGAGACTTGCAGGGGCTGTGGTTCCTATATTTCTGTGATGGAAAATGAACCAAGAAATAATATTTGTTACGTTAGCCAAATGAATCCTGGGCTGGTGTGGCCTGGGGAAGCCTGAATTAGACATCTTCTGGTTCGTTACACAATGCAAATTCAGAGGCAGTCATGCATCTGTGCATGTCTGGCAACTCCCCACCTCCACCACCACCTGACTAGGGCTGGACATACATTTCATTTAGATTGGATCCAAAACACCTAGGAAAGTACCTATTACAGAACATATGTTCAATAAATATTGAAAGATTGATTAAAATTGATTGAAAGAAAACAGGCATAAAAATATCATGAGAGTCAAAGTAGGGAGTCACACTCTGACTCAACAATGTACTTTATAAAGATTAAAGCTGTGGGGAAATAGAATGTCTTGCCCCAGGAATGGCTAGACCCTTAAACAGAAACTTGGCAGAGACATCGAAAGGAGAAAATAAGCTTTAAATGTAGTTTTTGAAGTGTGTGTATGTGTGTGTGTGTGTGAGTGCTTGCTACGGATCCCTGTCTTCAAATGAAATCTTACATATAAGTCTAATACATTTCTTAGACAGAAGGAGAGTCATTCTCATTGCAGTGGAGATGATTAGTGTCACCAGCCCACCTGCTTGGCCTGAGGCACTCTACCAGAACCCCTAAGGTATAGTTTGAAAAAGTCACTAGATTTGGTGACTTCTAAGGACCCTGCTAGGCTGTGAATTTGGAACAACACTGAGTTGGGGTTACCTCAAATGACTTTATCTTTGACTCAGAATTCCTAGAGATCTAATCGTGGTGGCATGAAAGGTTTTAAAATCTCACCAAATATCTACTTCTGAAACACATAAAACCTAGAGTTATATTAGGGGTGAAATATAACTGGCTCCAGCCCACTACCCAGCTACGTCCAGCATACCTCTTCATGGACTTGGGGGAGAGCTCCTTTTCCACTTCCTTCACAGGCATGCTGTAGGAGTCCACGTTGTATTCACTGTCATCATCATACTCATGGTCCAGCAGTGTTCTTGCCCATGTTCCCATGTCATAAGGGGGCAGCATTCCTCCAAACTCAGAGGGCAGGATCTCAGGATGAATTAGTTGGTGTAGACTGTTCAGGTTGTTGCCATGCAAAAATATCTATAAATGCAAGAAGAGGGGTCAGGGGGGAACACACAGAAGACAATAAATACCATCCAAGTGCCGAGGGGAAGGAGTAAGGATAGGAAGACCAAAAACAAGAGTTTTCTGTCTGTTAAAATATTTAAGCCCCTCACTTGCTCTGTGAAACAGGCAAAGCTGTACTGTTATCCTAATATTTCACATAAAAATCCTGAGGCTCAGAGATTCTAAGTAGTTTCTAGAAGGTCAGATAGTTATCGGGTTAAAGAGCTGGAACCAGAAATTTGGTTTCCTGCTTCATAGTCAGAGACATGAGCAGAATCCAATGGCATGTTGATCCTGGTATTAGTTGTGCAAAGCTGATGATGTGCATAATGAATGCTGTTAAAGCAGCCCTTTCTCATAAGGGACTCATCAGCTCCAGCTCCTCAAGTAATCCAAGTTATTAAGCCCAAAATCGGTCACCAGTATGGTTTTCTCTTCATCATCAATAAAACTAAGAATACTGTAACCACTAAATTACTGCTTCATAATGTGAAGTGTGTGATGTAAATAAAAGTAGATTAGCATCATTATAACAACAGGTTGAGTGAAGGTTCATGTCCCAAAGGACTTATGCTCTGTAATGTCGCCAGCCTTTTCTCTACCAGAGAATTCCATGCTTATTGTTCAAATAAAAAATAGAATAATGGACTGAAAATGTAAAACTGTATGTATGTATTAATTATTGGTATTGTTATCTACATAGGGCTTTTTAAACAAAAACTGGAGTGGGGGACATCTGGTGGCATCGTGGTTAGCATCAGGCACTTTGCTTCAGCAGCCTGGGGTTTGCGGGCTCAAATCCTGGGTGCAGACCTGCACATCGCTCATCAGGCCATGCTGTGGCATCATCCCACGTGCAAAAGAGGAAGATTGGCATAGATGTTGGCTCAGCAGCAACCTTCCTCAGGCAAAAAAGAGAGGAAGATTGCCAACGGATGTTAGCTCAGGACAAATCTTCCTCACCACACACACAAAAAAAAATTGGAGACTTATTCAAGCTACATACTCAGGATTTGTTTCTCCATATATTGCTATCTCCTCTTCTTCTTTCATTTCAATCTCAAAACTGCAGAGCAGTCTTCTCTGAAATAGCATTGTTGTCATCTCATGTAAACTTATGTATTATTTATTTAAGGATTATAGTTTCTAAGTGACTTAAAATAATTTCACACTTCAGGTTCAAGACAAACAGGCTAACACGCTCATCTCTTCTTTCTGTACTTTTAGAATCCACGGAAGTAAACATACAGGAAAACAAGGAAAGAGAAGTCTGCAACATCAAATAAAATGAGAGGGATGGCAGTCACTAATCAACAAGTAATTTCAACAACTTATGGAGGAGTAAAAGCGGATGAGAACATGTCACTGGCCCAAATTGGCAGAGCAAATATCATGCCTGAAATACATCATGTGGGGCCTACAGAGGTGGAAGACGCCATCTGCCCCAAAGTAGATCAAGTTAATTGCAAACTTTACACCTTCCCACTCCTATTTGCAGAGCACAACAGCCCAGGAAAACACACACACACACATGCACATTCCTAGGTTCTTCTTGTAAAAAACGAATTTTCCTGGAAAAGTTAAGTTCCAGCATCTGAAACCCTTATTTTATTAGGTATATAACCTTTATTTTATTAGATTTTACTTCATGTAGGAAACCTTCTCTTTCAAGTCATGCAAGAGTTATGGTAACAAATCCTTAAAGAAGTAAATGTAATCCTAGCACGCTACTTCCTTTCTCTTGGCTAATGCTCTGTTTCCTCCTCCCTCAACATCACTTTCAGCTTTTGCCTTGCTTTTTTTCACTGAAAAACTAGGGCAACCAGATGAGACCCACCCACCTGCATCTGTGTCCATATGCTTTGCCTTCGTTCCTAGTACAATGGAAGGATAAACTCTCCAAAGGCCAGCCCCTCCACCTGTGCACTAGAATGCATGTTCTCCTCTACTCAATTATATTTCCCAGCAATTCTCTCTTATCTCTCTTGCATCACCAAATTTCCTCTCTCTGCTGGATCTTTCCCACCAGAGAACAACCATGCCAACTCTACTCTTCCCCTCCCCCCAATACAGATATAGAAAACCTCTCTCAGCCTTCCTGCCACATCCAGTCATTATCCCATTTCTCTCCTTCCCTTTACTGCAAAACTCATCAAAAGAGTTGTCTATAGTCATTGTCCAAATACTCTTGCCCAATTTTTCCCAAATTCAACCCAAATAGGCTCTGCCTCCCACCATAGCGTTAAAAAAATAGCTTTTGTCAATATCCTTCTCATTGCTAAATTCAGTGCCCAATTCTCAGTGCTTATTTTTCTTGAACTCTCAGCAGCGCTGGATAGAGTAGATGATTCTTCTTATTGAAACATTTTCTCCCAGGACCTGTCAGTTTTCTCCTACCTTGACAAATGCTTTTTGTAGTCTCCTATGTTGACTGTTCCTCATTACCTCAATATCTTAACATTGGAGAGCTCTAGGCTTTAGTTCTTGGGTTTATTCTCTTTTCTAACTATACTCACCTTTTGGTAATCTCATTGACTGAAGGAGACTTAGTGGCTTTAAATATTGTCCATACACTGAAAATTTAGACCCTGAATCCAGGCCTTTCCTTTGAACTCCATATTGGCTTTTCCACTCTCTATGTCACATCACTTAAATGGTCAATGGGCACCTTGAACTTAACATGCACAAAAGTGAAATCACAATTTTCTCCCCCAAATCAGCTCCTCCTTATTTTCAACATCAGTTGATGGTGTGACTATGCTTCTAGTTTCTCAGGCCAAAACCTTTGACTCATCCTTAATTCCTCACATCATCTAAATTATCAGTAAATCATTTTGGTGCCACCTTCAAAATGTATCCTGAATCCAAATATCTGAGCAGCTCCACCGCTACAACCCTAACTCAGGCTACTCTCACCCTTTAAATTGTATGACTGTGTTAGCATTTTAACTGCTCTCCCTACTTCCGTTCCTGCCACTTACACTCTATTCTCAACACAGCAGCCAGAATGACTATGTCAACACATCAGTCAGATTGTATTCCTCTGCTCACAGCTCCCATTGGCTTCTCCTTTCTCCTAGAGGAGATCCTATAAGGCCCTCCATGAACTCCTTCTTGGAACACATCTCCTACTATTCATTCCCCTGCTGAAACACGCTGTTCACACATTTGTCTCAGGATGCTTACAATGGAGGTATCTTCTGCCTCCAAATGTACTCATGGTTTGTTCGCCCACATCCCTCAAGTCTTTGCTTGAAAATTCCCTTTCATGAAGGCCTTCCCTGGTGAGCCTTTGTAACATTGCAACCCTGCCCCACATGGAAAGCCCCGTCTGCTTTCCTACATCATGTTTCTTTATAGCCCCTCTCACCTTCTAACATATTACATAATTTATTAGTTACATTATGCACATACTGCTTTGATGATTCATAAAATATAATACCATCATTTCTCTTAATCCAAGATTTGTTGAAAAATATATATTGTATGAAGATTCTTTTCTAGAACTGTTAAATGTGATTGTACATTTGCACTGGGCAATAACGATGCATTGTAATTGCCCAACTATTAAATTTTTGCTGTTTGATTTTCCTTTATTTTAGCTAGTTCTGTGTAGTAATATTATTTACTGAAGTTTTACTATATTCTTCTCCACATGAATTTTTTTTCTTCCTCCATTTCATGCAAGAAATCTTGTCTTTGTGAGCTCCTTTGCCTCAGGGTACCTTACAATTCTAAAAATTAGCCTGAATAATACTTCAGTTTTTATTTATTTTCTGAAATATTAAAGAGATTATAGTAGGAGACCTGAGTGGAAAGGAGGAGGGTGGAGTGTTTTTGAGAATTAGCAAGGAGTAGGAGTAGAAGTGAGAGTCCACCATATTGAGAAAGAAGTAGAAATTTGTCCCAACTAGCAGGGAAGCTTATTTCCTGTCAGCTCTTGGGGAGTGTAAGACCACATCCACAGGCCAGCTGAAGAGTGCCCTGGGGTAGTGGGTTGAAGCCTAGCCATTGGGTTCTAGCTTCAGCAAAGATGTTTTTTCACAGACAACTTGGGAGCAGAACGAGACCTTAATTAAGGAACTAATACTAGCTTGAACAATGAGGATATCAGAAGTAGCCATGATAGATGGGAAGTTCAACTCTACATGAACGATTCCAGACACCAATGAGATTTTGAGATGAAGGGACCTATATACCACCTAAGGATGATATTCCCATCAGCCCAGCATGTAGGAGACTCAAAGTCAGATTTAATTTAAGAAAATGAAGAACTAAGTATTTCTTGCTTGGGAAAGAAGATTCACAACTACTTCTTAGGTTTTCTTCTACCCAGTTTTCAGAACACAGATTTGTAGCATCTGTAGTATAAGGTGTTTGAGTAATTGTGATGCTGAATCACTTGGAATACCAGTGAGGGAATGTAATAGTTTTTCATTGTGCATTGATTATATAAGTAGAAATTAAAGATATTTTAGCCTATGATTATTTTCTCATGTGAAAATTTCCAAGCCTACAGTTTCAATTAAAATGACAAAGTTCAGATACCTCACTTCCTATGGAAAAATGCTGGCTGTGCATTCTTCCAGGCATTGTCAAAATTGTCAAATTCAATCAAACAACCCCAAATCTGAAGCTTTCCTTGTTTCCTAGACTTGACTCTCTTCAGCCTTTTCCAACAGAGCAGCAGCATCTTAAAATCATGTCAGAACAAGTCGCTCCTGAACTCAGTCTTTCAAGTGCTTCTCATTTCATTCTGACTGAAACTCCAGATCCTCGCAATGGTGTACCAGCCCTGTGTGATCCGGCCCGCGCTCCCTCCTATCCAGTCCCCTACTGTCCTCCCCAACAGCCCATTCTGCTCCAGCTTTTCTAGCTTCCCTACTGTTTGTCAAATGCACCAGGCATGTTTCTACCTCAGGACCTTTGCCATCGCTATTTCCTCTGCCTGGAACAGTCTTCCCAGTAAACCCACATATTCACTCTACTACCTCCTAGCTGTGATTTAGAGGAAACTGCTTAACCTTCTGTGCCTTATTTTCCCTTCTAAAAAGGATAAAAATAACAATGCTTACCTTAAAGCCTTGTTGTAAGGATTAAATGAGTTAACATATGCATAGTACTTAGAACAGCATGTGGCAGAGAGTGCATGCGACAGAAGCATTCACTACATAATTTGCACTAAAAGCCCCAGCAGGTGTTTTGGGTCACCTGATCATCCCTTCATAAAACAAGGTTTGAGGGTGCTATTTGCAAGGCACGTCAATACATTTTTCTGAATTTTAAAATGTAAGTTAATTTAATTCTCGGTGGTCGAAACAATTCCTAATATAAATTAGACATTTAAGGAATTTTTTCCTCTTAAACAACTGGAACATTTTCAAAAATTCGTAAACAGAAAACTCTCCATTCATTAACGTTTGATGCAAACACGTAACAATTATTTTCACTTCACACTCACAGTGGGGCTCCTACGGCACTGAAACACCTAAGGTACCTTCTCCCTCCTTGAGAAACATGGAAAATTATCTTCCTGACAGATTTAGAAGTAAGTATATTTTACTGTGGAACTAATCATTTGAAAATTGGTCACAGCACAGTGATAAAAATAGCTCTAAATGTGGAGCCATTTGGATGCAAATATTAGCTTTACAACTTTACAGCTGAGTCGATGAGAAACAAGTTACTAATCCAGCCTGAGACGCTCCTCAGCTCTGACACAGGAGACCATGCTTGCCTTTTCTACTAAGCTTACTTTTCAGAGCTGTTTGCAGGAAAACATGAAATAATATGTATTTAAATGCATTTTTAAACCTATATTATTAATAATGATAAATGTATTCAGCATTTACCATGTGCCATGCACTGCGCTAAATAAATTGCTTTACATAAATTATCTTATTCTCAGGGGCTGGCCCCGTGGCCGAGTGGTTAAGTTCGCGCGCTCCGCTGCAGGTGGCCCAGTGTTTCATTGGTTCGAATCCTGGGCGCGGACATGACACTGCTCATCAAACCACGCTGAGGCAGCGTCCCACATACCACAACTAGAAGGACCCACAACGAAGAATATACAACTATGTACCGGGGGGGCTTTGGGGAGAAAAAGGAAAAAATAAAGAAAATCTTTAAAAAAAAATATCTTATTCTCAGAAAAAAATGACTATTTTATTGTATGTACTTTGAGTATCCTCATTGTTAGATAAAACTGAATCTTAGAATTCAAGTAACTTGTCATTTGAAGACATATTAAAGTTTCTACACATTAGCATTCTTTTTGAAATGTGTGATCGATCATGACAACCACTGCAAAATTATACTCAATAGCACAAAATTCACTATAATCAATGTAAAAGATATTGTGATATAATAACATCCATTTATCAACTTACAAAACTATAACTTTTGTCTAGCCCTTACTTGAAATTAAGTGTACCTATAACAACATAGTAACATGGCATAATTTTTTTTTTACTTTTAACCTGATGCTTTAACATGTAATGAATGAGCCAAAATCTTCTCCCCATTTGTGGGAAACCAGGAGAGCTAGCTTTTAAATACGTCTTTTACAGATACGCTGTTCAGAATTAATCACAAAGTCTCTAAGAATTTTAAAATGTCTTGTATGTTGAATATTTAAATGCAATATAGAAGTGCATTTTACCATGGCTGATATTATATGCACAGTATGCATCATAATTCATTGAATGGGGGAGGAGAAAGGATAAAAAACAAAGAAATAAACAGATACCCTTTTCCGAGTCTTCTCCTTCAGGAAAGGCCGGATCACGGTGTAGAGGGCATGGATGTACCACGGTTGATTGACAAAATGAATTCCTCCGAACCGCGCTGGGAAACTATCCTAGAGAAACATGGAAGGAAAAAAGAAATCGAAACAAGCTTTAATACATTGAGAAGGTCCAAGGAAGGTCATATGGCATTTACAAATTTGTTATTCCACCCACTTAAATGAGATTATCTATATAGTTAAGGAGAAGAAAGGAGGAAGAATCTTACAACATTAAAGATTGTACCTTTCATACAGAAACTGAAGCAATATGTAATAAAGCAAATCCTTCTCAAGAATAGGTTGTTGATAAGAATTTCAGCTTTTTTTGGGAGTGCCATATTTTAAGACTGTAAACGGCTAACAGTCATTGTAGGCCAAGAAACAGAAATAAAAGACATTAGAGTCTTGGCAAATAATGAATCTATGTTAGATAAGTGTTTTATTTACATTATTTATATTTATATTTATATTAAAGCATATTTAAATTAAAATATTTTACTAAATTTCACTGTAGTCATCTACAACGTGAGCACTGTCAGATATCAAAACTCACTTTGTTCTCTTTATCTCATTATTTTATCAACTTTATTATAAACATTCTCCTGTCCTTATTTCAACCATAAAAAAAGGAAATGTGCTTACGCATAATAAAAAGCTAAAGTTGTCGCATAAGAAATTTGAAGACGCGTTTTCCTAGGTTAAATGAAAATCAAAACCCTCTGAGCTTGCCCCACAGGAAGAAAAAGGTGCTACCATAAAGCCAGCATCCTCTTTAAGAAGAACTCATCTGTGTAAGGTGTGACTCTGGAATGTTATAGAGAGCTGTTTTCTTCCTACCCATGACTAGGAGCATCCCAATTCCACTCCATAATACAAAGAGAATCCTTAAGCCAAATGAACTGCAACATTTGACAGTACAATTGAGTAGGCTATGGAGTCCACGTGAACAGATCTGATTATTGCTACTAGTTCCAAGTTCCACACTGAGCTGACTACAATAGATTTCTTTTGAAAAACTGTACCGCTGGAGTGTTTCTCAAGTGGCAACATAATAATTGACATTCTTCTGAATTCTACTTAGAGTATGAACAGGAACAAAAGAAAAGTAAAGGAACAGAAATAATTGCAAATATTTTTTTTTAATTTAAATTTTCTCTTGAACAAGATTCTCTGTTCAAAAACATACATGGCACAACCCCATTAAAATATTTTGGCTTTTTGGGGGACATTTAAGAGCATTAGTAATTAATTAGTGGTTTTGTATATTGATTTTCAGAGCTGATGGGCATTTTTTACAAAGTAATTTCTATCTCTGAGAATAATACACTATGAAAAAGCAACAATACTTAAAAAATAAATTAGACCAGCTAAAGGTAAAAATGTCTTTTATAACAGTCTTACTTCTTTTATAAACATGTAGTTTTTATTCACCAAGAGGTTATTACAACAGAAAAGAATCAGAAATGCAAAATAGCCTTTTTAAGTTATGACATTTTTATACATAAAAGGAAGATACATAATGTATATACGATAAAAAGAGAGCTAAGACAAACACCCATGTGCCCTTCACTCAGCTTAAGAAATGCAACATGCTCGGTAACCTTCAAGTTCACTGTATTTATACTTTCACCATCTCCCACATTTTTAAATTTAATTTTATAATTCCCTTGCTTATATTTTATGTTTTATTTGATAAATATCATAAATATTATACTCTATTCTTATATTTAATTTATTTTTATATTTTACATTTTTGCTATGTAACCCTAAAATACACTGTTTTTTAAGTACTTAACCTTTACAAAAATGTCATTGTAGTGAATGTATTCTTCTGTTGTTCCATAACATTGTTTTGGAGGCTCGCTGTATTTGAGGTTTATCCTTGCGTGTGGCTATAGTTCATTGTCACTGCTGTATGGTATACCATTGTATGGTACACCACAATTAATTTATTTTTTCCTGTCCATGCACGTTGTTTTCTAGGTTTTTTTGTTTGTTTAGCCATTACCAGCATTGCTGCTCTGCAGACCTCATTCTTAGACGTGTCTCTTGTGCATGTTCGAGAGTATATGGATGCAGGGTAGGTATCCAAAAGCGTTAACACTGAGTCATAGAGCGTATATACTTCAACTTCACAAAACTGGTGACAGCAATTGTCCCAATTTGTACCGCTCCTTTCTCTAGTAATGCAGGAAAGTTCCAGCTGTTCCACATATCACATTTTTATTTGTCAATCTTTCTAATTTTTGCCAATCTAGTGGGGGTAAAATAGCTTTTCATGTGATTTTACTTGACTAATTCCTCGGGCTTTGCTCATTTTGTTTAATTCCATCATTAATAACATGTTTAACAACATAACCATTTTATACATGGGTATTTTGTTTCTGAGTCCTTGAGGGCCTGAATTTGTTTGCTGTCTCTGCTGATCTCGTTCACGGTATCTTGTTTACGGTGAGCTTATATTTGGCTAATGTTAGTCATTGGGGCTCCCAAAGGAGCTGGCTTGAGGATGCCTTTCTCCAGACAAGATTCATATCAGCTCCCACGAGGTGCTTTCAACCTGGTTTGGCTTTAATTTAATTTCCCATCTTGAATTTTCTCTGACTGTGCAATGTATATTCAAATCTAAGATCTATATGAGACAATTATGGCCTCAGATTATCAAGGAAAACTATTATCATCATCATCAATACCAATATTATTATTACCATTATTATTTTTCCACCTGGATATGGGAGAGGCAGAGAAGTTTCCTTAAAGGTTTCCTGGCCAGCAGGGATTTTCCTAGCACAAGCTTTCCCCAAGGCTGTAGCATCTAGAGGAACAGTCTCACATCCAGCTCCCCATTGCCCTGAACGTGTGTCAGCCTGCTCTGCTCCTGCCCCAGGCGATCATTACTCTCTAAAGCTCTAGGTTCCTGCCGTCACCGCATGCCTCCAGAAGCACCCAGGCTTCACTTATTCTCCTGCTTTCTTTCCAGTAGATTTTGTGTGCTTGGCTCTGGGGGAACTTGTCTCATATTCCCCAGAGTTCAGTAAATCATCTGGAAATACTTTTGTTGTGATATATCCAACACCTTGATGTTTCACGGCAGGAAGTTTTTAAAGAATTTTTAACCTGCTGCACGACCTGAAGCAGAAATACTTAGTATGCCTTCAAAATATACTCCTGAGTGAGCATTTGATCTCTAGAACAAAACTCAATGAACACCAGCTATCAAGTTATTAAGCCAAACGTCCCAGCTCAGTGATTTTTAAACATTGAGAATCATATGCAAACCATGCTTCTTCTATCCTGAAAAAAGAATATGCACAGACATATGCTTAACTTACACATGATGGCAGGAGAGTTCTTGAGCACGTCTTTATTTATAGAATGACGTGATCAGTATCAAATCACAGTTGAGACAGGGTGAAAGAGAAGGGAAAGCACTGACTTTGCAATCCAGCAGATTTAGTTTAAAATTCTGACTTCATGCCACCTCTGTCCTCTCAGGCATCAAAGTCCACAGCAAGGACATAATGCTTGTCCCTTCCTTTGCTCACTGTGATACCCCTCATTTCCTTTCTCTCTTCTCCTTGTGGTATCACTGTTATGCGCATGTTACACTTTTTGTAGTTGTCCCACAGTCCTTGGACACTCTGTTCTGTTTTGGGTTTTTTTTTCAGTCTTTGTTGTTCTCTCTGCCTTTCAGTTTGGGAGGTTTCTATTGATACATGCTGAAGCTCAGATTCTTTCCTCAGTCATATCCAGTCTACTAAGAAGCCCATCAAAGGCATTCTTCATTTCTGTTACAGTGTTTTTGATCTCTAACATTTCTTTTTGGTCCTTTCTTAGGACTTCCATCTCTGCTTACATTGCCCATGTGTTCTTGCATGCTGTCTACTTTATCCATTACAGCCCTTAACATATTAATCATAGTTGTTTAAAATTCCTGATCTGATAATTCCAACCTCCATACCATGTCTAGTTCTGATGCTCACTCTGTCTTTTCAAATTGTGTGGGTTTTTGCCTTTTTTTTAGTATGTCAACAATTTTTTCTTAATATCCGGACATAATGTACTGTTGTAAATAGACATTTAGTGATGTAGGGGTAAGGTGTGGGGGAAGAGAAAGCATTTTGTAGTCTTATGATTTGGTCTCAGTCTTAAGTGAGCCTGTGCCTGTGGACGGTGAACTCACAAGTGTTTCTCAGGTATTTTCTCTCCCCTTAGGTGGGACAGGTAGCCTGGAATTGGATGTTTCCTTCTCCCATGTGGAAGGCTAGAGTTGGGTATTTCCCTACCTCCTGATCAGTTAGGGTCTAACAATTCCCCAGCAGGTCAGGCTCTGGTTAACTAGTTTCTCCTGAGAGCAGGCCTCGTTAAGAACAGAGTGCTCTGGCATATTTCAAAATGGTTCCTTTTCCCTTCCCCCTGACAGAAACACAAGTGTGTTTTTCTCCAATTATTTACTGTAAGAACCCAGTTGAGCTCATGGAGGTCAATCGCACAAAAGTGTGGAAGGCCCCCTTATGACTCGCGCCTCCTGGCACCTTTCACTCTCAGCACTGTTTGTGCGCAACGAGCCTCCAGCAATTCATCAACTGCAGTTCAGGTTGTTCTACCCCGCAGTGGCTCCCGGGGTGGTGTCCCCTCAGAAGTCTCTGTTCCAATAAGCTGAGACTCTCTGTATTCATCTCTCTCTCCAATCTTGGTGACAGTGGTTTGCCCTGCATCTTCACCTCTCTGATGATCTGGGTTGATTTTTCAGTCTGTTCAGTTTTTTACTTGTTAGAAAAGAGGGGCAAATTCCAAGCTTCTTAGATGTGGAACTGGAAACTGGAGCTCCCCTCATTTCTGATCACGTCCCAAGTCCTTCAATATTTACGCCCCCACCTCTGTGTAGCTTCGCACTTTCATATTCACCCTCCACATGAGGCGAATGTGATCACAGTAAAATCCAAAGCCCATTCCCTCCACATCCCTGCTTAGCACCATGTCACTTCCCAGCACCCACTTCACGTCTGTTCATGTTCAGATGCTGTTTTATAGCTTGCTGACTTTGTTCTCTCCCAGCTGGCATAGTTCTCTCTCCCTTTTTTGTATGACCTGCTCTTACTAATCGCTTAAGACCTACCTCAGGCAACATCAACTCCAGGAAGGTCTTTTTGATCCCTTCTCTCACTTCTTACCCCACTGGTCTCTCATAAAAGCCTATTCTCTCTGCTGTCACCAGCACATTGCCTAAGTCCATCACTGCACTTGCCACATGACCCCAAAATTGTCTCTTTGTCCACCTTCCCTACTAAACTGTGAGCTCTTTGAGCACAGAAATTGTGTGTTCTGTATGGTCCGTTGGTGCTGAGTCTGGCATCCATTTCCACTCACTTCACGCCTCACCCAACAGGGCAGGAAGACGAGAACATATGAATCTTACAGCTGGGATTCTGAATAGGAGAGTTCTGTCAATGTGATGCACTTGAGCAAGATTTAAAGGACTAAAGGGAAGCAGCAGTCACCTTCCTGCTTCAGTGACAGCTGCTAAGCAAGCTCTAGAGGGGCGATTGTTTGCATCAGCGTCTGTACCCCACCTTCCACTTTCTAGGTGCCAGTTTGAAGGATGAGAGGCTTCTGGGACAGCAGCAGTGAGAGGGTGGAGGCAGCGGTTTCCTGACCTCTGTATCACATCTGCATGGTTGCGACCTCAAAACCAAGAGAGCAGTTGCAGTCCTCCCCGAACATTCATTCCTCCTGCTCTTCCAGTGGGATTTTAAGCACTAACTCCCAGTCTTAAATCCATTTTTCCTTAAACTATCCAGAGGGATTTCTGTTTTGTGCACTGAACTCTGATCCAGACCATGCCTGATTCATCTTTATATTCCCAGCATTTCTAAAACAAGTGTGTGTGTGTGTGTGTGTGTGTGTATGCCCCAGAGCAGAACTAGAGAAATGAATGGAATAGATTCTAATATTTATGCTTTAAGTAAACTATTTATCTTCTCTGAGCCACAATTTCCTTATCTGCAAAATGAGAACCACATTTAATAGGACAGCTAATGGCTAACCATAGCTGTTACTCATTGAGCACACCTCCTAGGTACTGGGCTACTACATTAACTATCAACCCCCATTTTACAGACATAGAAATGACCATGGGGGTAATTTTATAATGTGGTTTAATGGATAGTAGTTTGGCCCTAAATATAAATATAAATATATAGTGCAAAATAGTAATCAACAACATACACTATGCTGATCATTGACTCTGCTGTTCACACTGCTCTTTCCTGTGGACAATGAAATAAGTGCCTTGCAATTAGTGAGAGTGCAGCCAAGATGGGTTGAAGAAAGTTTATAGAATTTCTGCCTTCTAAAAGCTTTTGCCAATTCACCTTCTTCCATTCATTTTTCCTTGAGTGGAATACTTCGTGCTTGATTCACAGATTGTCTTGCCTGAATGCTTCAGTTAATGGAATCTTAGCCCACCAAGGCTCTAGTGGAGTTCAGCATCTCTCCAAGCCTCTGTTGACCATATATTCAAATAAATATCATTCTTTGGGAGAAATGGATTTGGAAGTACCTCCAGAATGCAATATGTGAGTTTCCTCAGCGATGACTGTGTGGGGGATCAGAAGTGGCCACCTCAAAATGTGTCTGTTTGGCTTGATTATTTTTAAGAACAAAAGACTCTAAGAGAAACTTTGACTTTCCCCCTGACTGCCTAAAGGAATTTAAGATAAAAGGCCTGTCACCAAGATAGGCCATCACCATAATAGCTCTGGGTATTGGTAGACTTTGAAGGTCCTTGCTAAGCCCATTCTTATCTACCAAACTTTTACTTTTCCATCTCCATGTGAACTGCCTCCCTCCCCTTTGAAGCCTCAAACCACTACCTGCAACATCCTGCTTTTTCCTTAGCTGAAGATGATATTTAAGCTAGCAGCCTTGGCCATTTTGGCGAGTTACTCGACTTTCCTGGGTTTCTCCCAAGTATACATGTTATAAAACTTTGTTTGATTTTCTCCTGTTATTCTGTCTTGTGCCAATTTAATTCGTAGCCCAGCCAGAATGAGCTAGAGTGGGTAGAGGAAATATTTTTCCTCCCCTACTGCTATTGCAAACAATTGCAAAATGAAGTCAACCAAAGTGAAGCCTTGACCTTCTCCTCATCGGCATGTGAACACTATAGGCATGGGTACTATAAGCACTATATAGAGGGGTAAAAATATTTATATTATCTTATATACATAACTGAATTATTCATATATATGTAGCACAAATATGTTTGCCTCAAATGCCTAGCTATTCAAGAAGAAAAACCAGAGAATCTGAACTATTAACATATTGTTCAAATTCTTTGATTTTGATGAAACATAAAAATTGTGTGTTAATATTACTACAAGTAAATTGTCAAATTTGAGAATAATAAATATTAATGTAATTTCTGGTGCAATCAGGGTACAGTTTGCAGTCATAAATGTGAGCAAAATAAACTTTTCTATGAGAGTTAAATCCACAACTTTAGTCTTTTTTCACAAGAACTGTCTAGGGTTCCTAAACCTATCAACTGTGTTAAGAAATGTTCTCAATGTGAACATAAGCAGAAATTGTATGTGCAACTCACCCATTCAGAATTAAATCTATTAGGCTTTTTAAAGTGTTCTTCTTTTCTCCCTTCCTTGCACTTTTTTGAAGCACCTAGTTTCAACTGCTATATACACCATGGCAAAGTGCATATAGTAATAAATTGCAGCACCTAGTACCTGGAAATTACACCTTTAATTCAGTAACTCAATCTCTAAAGTCATACTAGCATCAAAAATATTGTGCTATTCTTTTATGATGCTTTTAGTATAAATATAAAACATGCTTATTGTAGAAATTTTGAACCAAAATAAAGTATAATAAAAAAAGTCACTCGTAAACTTACCAACCAGAGACAAAAGCAATACTCTAAGCATCCTGGGGTATCTTTCGAGTTTTTTTCATGTAAGTTTTATATAGATGACATGAAACTCTACCTAACAGCCTGGAATTATGATAATAGGTTTTGATAATGGCTTATAGGAGTATAACATATATAATATCACCCTCTCTGAGAGTGTGCCTAGGTATAGAAAGTAGAGGTGATTATTATAGCAGTTGGTAGTACTGGTTCCTTAAGTAGCATCAACATTAAATTCCTTCAAATATGTTTAAACTTATTAAGATTGTTCTGCTTTGATATGCTAATCACACTATGTTTTCCTAAATATGTCTTTTGGGGCTATCCTTTCTACATGGTATAATAGTATCTGTATACCTTATATCCATCGTTTAGAATGTTGTTTTAGCTACTTGTATAGCTAAAATATCCTACATTGTACATCCTACCCATCTTCTAGAAGGTTAAGATTCCTGAAGACAGTCATGTTTATCTTAGCTCCAAAGCCCTGCTCCCATTCCCTACCCCTAGCATCCTGTGCAGTGTTTGCAACTGAAAAGAACGGAACTGTAGTTGTCATCCCATATATTTAGTTTCATCAATAGTGGACAGACAGATTCAGCCAAGTCATTCAGTAGCCTTCAGAAGGGAAACAAAGATTTTTACCAAACCATTCTAACTAGTGTCTTCTGCCAAATTGAGAGGAGACAGCCAGGAAACTATTTAATTACCAGCTAATTGGAATGTCTTTTTCTGTGCCTGTCTCATAACTGGTAATGAGCCATACGTAAATGAATGCAAATGGATTGAAAACAAAGGATCTTGACCCTGGTACAGAGAGAAGAGTTTAAATGGGGCTTGTACACGCAGGAGGACATTTCACTCCCATCCTCTTCACTTCTAACTGCCCATAAAACCTCATGCTATCCAGGGACGCCTACAATAAGGAACTTGGTTAGATGCAAAGAATTGACTAGAAACAAAATTTCACCAAAATAAGCAACTGCTCTGATAAGCAGGGGAACAATAATGATTAACATTTTCTATAACCAGTTTATTTGAAACTTAGGAGTTTGTCATCATAGAAAAAAGTAATTGAATGGTTAAAAAAATAGTCAATTCCTGTTACAGGAAGCAAGTTAGCCTTCAAAGATACATCACATTGTATTTCAAAATAAGCACTTAGCAAATGTTTCTATTTGATGAGCAATCTCTGGAACAAAATATGCATAGATAAGATTTAAATTTTCATGATTCTTCAGAAAACAGTGCCTTAATTTTAATAAGTGTTTTAAGAAACAGATTAACCATGATGGATCATTTAAAAGAGTGATTAATAAAGTATATTAATTTCCTATTATTATGTGGCATTATAGATAAAATTCTTTTTAGATTTAAAATTTTTGAGATATGAATTATTTTGAAATGATTTTGCCCTCCCAAATGTTAAAATCTTAAACCTAAAAATGCACTAAAATATAAGTGACTTTTTGAATTTGAAAATTGATGTTCTTAGATTTGCATTTGCGTACTTTACAGTATCTGTTTGTTTTAAGACCTTTGGCAAAATGTCAGCTATCATTTAAATTGTCTGTCATGAATATAAGTGTGTCAACATGAATCTCTCTTAAGGGTGGTCAACAGAATATGCTCTACCCAAAGGCGAATACACATCACTTCTGACATTTCTATTAAAAAAAAATACATCAATATTCAGCTAAAGAAGATTTCATGACACTATGTCTCCTAATGAATCTCTCTTTGCCTTGTCACTCTCCTTTTATGAAATTCAGTTCCCATTATAGTGATGTGCTAACTTTGCTCTTTTTTGGTTTTTCCTCTGAGGGTGTCCTCTGGTTTTATTTTTTAGGTTAATTAAATGATGCCCAAGTGCAATGATGTTGCCTGATATTCTTTCTCTCTTATAGGGTACATAAAAGAAAGCTTAGAGGGACTCACTGGAGGATTCTACCTTCTCAATGCAAATTACTGGGAGACTTGCCATAGGATTGTAGGGTGTTGAATAATCACGTCCTTTAAATTGTGAGTGGACATGTGGTGTGGGGAAAGCAAGTCTCACACTAACATTTTGAAGGCAGAGGGATTTGACTCCATTGTTTTGGTGATTCAACAGTCAGCATTTATTGTTTGGACAGAGACAGTCTTTCAAGTTCCACTCAAGAGGGCTAGGAGGAATCTTCGTGGGCCACTCAGAACACAGTGGTGGTCAGGGCTACTCCAGTTTATGAAGCTACAGGCCCAGAGAAAGGCAAGGAGTTATCCCTTCCTCATCTAACACAGCACATGATTATCATCTGTGCACTTGAAAGTGAGTTTTGTGATGCTCTTACACTGTTGTAATCTTTATGAAGACCACCATTTCCAAATTTTTAATTTTGTTTTAAAAATCTTAAATAACAGTATAGTTGGCTTATTTAAATCTACAAACAATAACCTCATTCCCTCTTTCACCAGTAGATTATCACTTGTAAATAACTGTTATATGCAGACTCCACAGAGAAAGCACAATATTATTCCTTTTTTTTCTTTTCCTGCTATGTTTTGAGCACATGTATTGAAGTAATTCATAACTCTTTTCTTCTAGGTTCCAGTGATAAATCCACTCACCCATTAGAGGAATGTGTCTCTGTCAGCAAATGTATCTTTGTCCCTCCCTCCCAGCCACACACACGTAATTACTAAATGGACCAAAGGGATTATTATAGAGAGAAAGCCTTTTGGAGTACGTTATGACCTTATGATGAGGGCCTCTGAAGTTTGTGGGTGAGAAATGGCTAATCTATTTCAAAATCTCAGGTATATTCCACTTCCAGACAAATTATTATTTTGTTGTTGTTTTCCTCTGTCCACAGTTGATCACATGGTGCTGGCTAACTATGCTTCAAGAACAACCCTTCTCACCCTGCAAGGGACCCTGGAACACAAGGTTAGTGTCATAGGATGGATAAATTCCTATACCTGGATAAAACTCTCAAATTACATTGGTGTCTCGGTGGCATCAACTTGGCATATGGAGGAGAATGTCTGAGTCTTGAGTGCAGTAAAACAGAGACAACTTAAACTGGGATATTATATAAAATACTCCTCTTTGAAAGAGTTCTACCTAGCTAAAAATATTTCTTGAAGTAAAACCAACACTGGAAACTAATTTGTAACATGCTTTAGTTATCACATGACTGAATGGGCAAGAAAATTTCTTTTTCGTGAGCAAAGTAAGTATGGTGGTCTCCCCAGCTACTTTTTCTGTCAGAGAAGGTTGACAACAGATTGAGGCAAATCACAGCCACAGAGCCTTAACTTGAAGACACGAGGCTTAAGTTAGTCATGGCTGGCGTGTGCCTGGTACACACAGGGGGCGAGACAGCCTGGGGAACACAACACAAAGCCATTTTCACAGCTCTTCTCAATCCATGAAGTACCAATTTCAATCAAGTATAGCAGCAGAAGAGATCACAAAGTAAAAACTACTACTTTACTAAAATTTTGCATCATCATGTTCCTAAGTCAGGCCCTTTTATTAAAACTGAATGCATAGCAAGGGTAACAAATAATTGTGCCATTTCTAATCAAAACAGAATATGTAGTAATTTTCTATGACCTGTATCTTGTAACTCCAATCTATATGTCAGCTGCAGCAGGAAGACCTTACTATTACCCTGCCAGTATATCAATGATGGATTAGGTCTCCCACTTGACTTTTAAACTACTTTAGTAACACACATTCAGAAGCGCTGATGTTCTCATATTCAAGATTGCCAAAGGGGCGTTAAGCAGCAGAACTTCAGCTAGAGGAACTGAGAAAAGCACATTATAAAAAGAATTAGGCTGAAGTCCTTAAGTGGATATTTCAGGACACTGTCTACATCCGGTGTGTGAAACTAGTCAAGGTTATTCTTAATGATGCAACTCAAGGCAGCAAGAATTTGGTAAGACAGGACCCGTCATATTCTGTTGAGAGAATATAAATTGGTTCAAACATTCCTGAAAGAAACCTAAAAACATGCTCCTATGTCCCCTAATACTTGTTCTAGAAATCAGTGATGAGGAAATTATTATTAATTGGGGCAAAATTTTATGTACAAGAATGTTTTGCAAATATTTTGCATAAGGAAAACATTGGAATCAATTTAAATTTACTTCAACAAAAGAGTGAATAAATGAATATTGTATTGGTAAAATATAATACTAAAGAACCATTAAAATGGCATTTTCAAAGAATTCTTAATGGCAGAAAACAAGAAAAATATAACAGGTTAATAAATCAGGAAAAACTTTTAATTTGTTTTAAAAATGAATATAAAAAAGACTTGAAAAAATACGTGAAAATATTAGCCTGGTTAACTCTGTGTAATAGAATAATAGATGACTTTTATTTTATTCTTTATATATTTTATATTTTTTAAATATTCTGAAATGACCATGTCCCATACACACACACACACTTACAGCTATTCTTTAAAAAAATAAATACAAAGACAACAATATGGCACCGTCAGCATCAATTAAATTGAACATGTATTTACTGAAAACTCCTCAAGCCTAGGAAATTAGGAGGAATATGAACGAAGCACAGTCCTTATCCTGAAGGAATTTATATTCTGGTAAAGAGAATAAGTAACATAAAACAAGGAAAGATAATTTCCACATGGTATTATGAGGTTTAAAGGAGAGAAAGAATGACAGAAGGAGGAGAAAAGTTGGAATGATGAGGAAAGAATTTGGAGTAAAGCTTGGGGTGTTGATGTGAATCTCATTGTTGTGGATGAGGCAATTGAACGAATAGAAGACGGTGTCCCAGTGAGAAGGAGCAGTAGGATCTGAGATGAGTAGGACTGGGCCACCTTTAAGACATAGTTACCAGGGCTGTTTGTCTGGATTTGAAGGTAAGTGCAAGGAAGTGTTGGCAGTGAGGCTGAGAAGATGGTTTTGGAGTCTGCCTGGACCATCCAAGCTGTCTCAGAGAAGAGTCTGTATGTATCTTAGCACTGGGCATTCTTGAGAAGAGAGTGGCATATTGAAGTGTGCTGTAGGAATATTAGCAGGGGTACGCAGTCTGTTATGAAATTTGACCTTTTAATATTTATGTTTTCGTTCAACCACTTTAATATGGAGACATCCTATTTCAGGTTAAAAATTCTAAAAACATTAGAGTTTTTTTTTCCTTAAGTGACCGAGTAACGTGTGACACAGATATCCATCCACCAGGTCCTCCCATCAGGGCAACTCACCACTGGGCAGCAGGGATGAGGCAGTGAGGGTTAGGGATGGGAAAAGGCTGGAATAAGACTTGGGGACTGATGAAGACAGGAGTGGAATAAGGGTCATGCATGTCTCTAATGCACATTTCTTGGAATAAAAAGCAGTGACTTTATGTTTTGACCTGCCCAGCTCATTTGATGAAGGCTTTCAAAATGTCCTATTTTAGTTGATTTCAAGTAGGGGGAAATCGAAGGTGGAGCTATGAGGTCAAAGCTATTAGCATTCTGCAGGTAACTAGAGCTTGAATTTAAGTCAAATCAAAGTGTTAACCATACAAGGAAAACAGGATACACATGCTAGTAATATGTGGAAGATAGAGGCTATATAACTTGACAAATGCTGTGAATGACTGGATGCAGATGGGGCATAAGGGAGAATGGCTGAAAGCAGTTTGTAATCTTGGTTAGTTGAGAGCCCACGGATAGTACTAGAAACTGAAATAGGAAAAAGTTCCTATTTGAGGGAGGTGTGATATGCTGAACTTCAAGTGTCAGTAGTCCATGTGGAGATGTCTCCAAGTTTGGAGAGCTCAGACTGGAGTAGACATATAGAAAAACAGAAACACAGTAAAAAATTGAGATTCATGAATGTGTTAAAAGGCATTTAAAAATGTTACAGCAATCTGTATATTTTAAAGCAATATTAATATATATTTTTTCCCTGATTTAAGTTCTAGATCAATATCATGAGCTGGCTTGAGTAAGAAGTTGGAGAGAAGGGGTCACTGAAACAAGAGTGTCGTTTTCCAATCATTTGCCAGAACACTTTTAGCTCTACTAACTCCGTCCAAGACTGTGCGCTGTCCATCTGGATTGTGAGGCAGTGGATTATAAAGATAGCTGGAGAGGGTCTAAAGATGTTCATGCACGTGTCCTCCACGGAAGCACACATGAACAACAGCACGAGTGAGGCTCAGCGTGGAGGCAGCCCCCTCCACCTGACTGGCTGATGGGGAACTCCTATTTAGCCTCTGGACGTCTCCTGCAAGGCCGGGGGTAAGGAAGATGATGCTTCGGTTTAGCTTATCTGGACTTACTTTCTCTTATCTGTCAGTTTTACAACAGGAAGAAAGCAAAGATTCAGTTTGGGATTATCATCCCCTTTCCAAAAATCCAAAAACACTTAACGAACATACTTCTAACTACAAAAACAAACTTCTAATTCAACGCCTCAAAGATTTTACTGTGCTTTTCTGGTGCTTATTACAAAATCTTATAGATACTTATCGATTTTGGTTAATTTGAGAAGATTCTAATTAAACCATCAGGAAATTTGTGTGGCCTGAGTAGGATTTTTCTTCCTTTTACTTTACCCCCTGTGACTTTATTGGCAAGTAATAATCATCCAAAGCTCTTCCCTAGAAGTTTCCCTTCACACTGCTGCAAAGTCTTGCTACAAATAAAGCTTCTTAGGAAGGAATATTCAACAAATTGTCGAACCATGGTGCACTTCACTGGAGTGGAGATGTCAATGACAGTACTTACTCCCTCCCCATAGCGTTACCTTTCACTCAAGGTCTCCATTCACTCTTGAATCTTGCAATGATACTGAAGAGTTTATATTAGTTTTCCATCTGCCAATTTGCCTGAATGAGATATGCAAGCATCTCTATTTGTCCAACCATTCACATCAGGGCAACCACACATATCTGCAGTCTTTCTTTCCATAATCTCAGTCATGGCATATATAATAGTAAAACAATTCCAGCCCAGCCACGTAAAATTGCATAAGATCCTCAAGAAAGCACAGATTTTCTAAATAAAGAAATATTTCCAACAAATGCTTTGTTATGTGTTTCCGTGGTTGAGATCTCCCGAGCTTCAACCTCTTCCTTGCAATTCTTGAGTGGAAGTGAGAGGAGACTACATTCCTCGCCCCTCACTCACCCTTGAAACCTAAGTGAACACAACAATTTTGAACTAGTGACAAAGCTGGTACATATCTGTTTTACATAACATGTGAATCTGACCAGGGTAATGCATGTCATTTTAAACAATGAAGTATATGACATATTTAGGCTGTTATTTTGATCCGTAAAATTTTTTAAAACTCACTCTCGGGCCAGCCCAGTGGCTGAGTGGTTAAGTTCGTGCGGCGGCCCAGGGTTTCGCTGGTTTGGATCCGGGGCACGGACATGGCACTGCTCATCAGGCCACACTGAGGTGGCATCCCACGTGCCACAACTAGAGGGACCCACAACTAAAATACACAACTACGTATTGGGGGAATTTGGGGAGAAAAAGCAGAAAGAAAAAAAGAAGAAGATTGGCAACAGTTGTTAGCTCAGGTGCCAATCTTTAAAAAACAAAGCAACTCACTCTCTACTCTTTAGAACAGACTGTGGCTCAGCTGTGAATTACAATTTAGGTGGATTCTAGAGATTTGGGAAACAAAAACATAGAGAGCTACCCCTTTTCGCCAACAGCTGTATCTTCAACACTCTCCCCAACGCATCCATGTAATTTGTCATTGGATCAGCTCTTGACGATATTCCTTTTTTCAACCATCCTCTGCCTATTCATTCAACATGGGTCTTATCTGTGTTCACATTCATGTATGTATACATGTGTGTTTCCAGTGGAAAGTTCCATTTGAAGGTTTTTATATTAACTGAAAAAATAATCCTCCCGTTTAGGTAAAATCATGAAAAAATTCCTTTACATGTAAATATTAACAAAGAGGTGGATTTTACTTTGAAGAGTTTTGCTTTTATCTCTCTAATATTCTCTCATGTAAATATGATCAAAACCAAAACAAAGCAGCAAAAAAATCCTTTCTTTTAATGATGCAAAAGAAATAATAAAAGTGTTTTTTCTCATTCAAAAATATTTATTGTCACCCTGATCCCCAAACCTGACAAGGACAACACAAAGAAGGAAAACTACAGGCCAATATCACTGATGAACATAGATGCAAAAATCCTCAACAAAATTTTGGCAAACTGAATACAGCAATAAATCAAAAAGATTATACACCACGATCAAGTGGGATTTATACCAGGGACACAAGGATGGTTCAACATCCGCAAGTCAATCAACGTGATTCACTACATTAACAAAACGAGAAACAAAAACCACATGATCATCTCAATAGATGCAGAGAAAGCATTCGACAAGATCCAACATCCATTTATGATAAAAACCCTCAATAAAATAGGTATAGAAGGAAAGTACCTCAACATAATATAGGCCATATATGACAAACCCACAGCCAACATCATACTCAACGGACAAAAACTGAAACCCATCCCTCTCAGAATAGGAACAAGACAAGGGTGTCCACTTTCACCACTCTTATTCAACATAGTACTGGAGGTTTTGGCCAGAGCAATTTGGCAGGAAAAAGAAATAAAAGGAATCCAAATAGGCAACGAAGAAGTAAAACTCTCGCTGTTTGCAGACGACATGATCTTATATATAGAAAACCCCAAAGAATCCACAGTAAAACTGTTAGAAACAATCAACAACTACAGCAAAGTTGCAGGGTATAAAATCAACATACATAAATCAGTAGCATTTCTATATGCTAACAATGAACTAACAGAAAAAGATCTCAAGAACTCAATCCCATTCACGATCGCAACAAAAAGAATAAAATACCTTGGGATAAATTTAACCAAGGAAGTGAAAGATCTATACAACGAAAACTACAAGACCTTCTTGAAAGAAATCGACGACGACATAAAGAGATGGAAAGACATTCCATGAACATGGATTGGAAGAATAAACATAGTTAAAATGTCCATACAAGCAATCTACAGATTCAACACTATCCCAATCAGAATTCCAATGTCATTTTTTACAGAAATTGAACAAAGAATCCTAAAATTCATATGGGGCAAGAAAAGATCCCGAATTGCTAAAGCAATCCTGAGAAAGAAGAACAAAGCTGGAGGCATCACCATCCCTGACTTCAAAACATACTACAAAGCTACAGTAATCAAAACAGCATGGTACTGGTACAAAAACAGATGCACAGATCAATGGAACAGAATTAAAAGCCCAGAAATAAAACCACACATCTATGGACAGCTTATCTTTGACAAAGGAGCTGAGGGCCTACAATGGAGGAAAGAAAGTCTCTTCAACAAATGGTGCTGGGAAAACTGGACAGCCACATGTAAAAGAATGCAAATTGACCATTCTTTTTCACCATTCACTAAAATAAACTCAAAATGGATCAAAGACCTAAAGATTAGGCCTGAAACAATAAGTCTTCTAGAAGAGAATATCGGCAGTACACTCTTTGACATCAGTTTCAAAAGAATCTTTTCGGACACCATAACCCCTCACATGAGGGAAACAATAGAAAGAATAAACAAATGGGACTTCATCAGACTAAAGAGCTTCTTCAAGGCAAGGGAAAACAGGATTGAAACAAAAAAACAGCCCACTAATTGGGAAAAAATATTCACAAGTTATTTATCCAACAAAGGGTTAATCTCCATAATATACAAAGAACTCACACAATTCAACAATAAAAAATCAAACAACCCAATTACAAAATGGGCAGGGGACATGAACAGACATTTCTCCAAAGAAGATATACGGATGGCCAATAGGCACATGAAAAGATGCTCATCATCACTGATCATCAGGGAAATGCAAATCAAAACTACACTAAGATACCACCTTACACCTGTTAGAATGGCAAAAATATCCAAAACCAAGAGTGACAAATGTTGGAGAGGCTGTGATGAAAAGGGAACCCTCATACACTGTTGGTGGGAATGCACACTGGTGCAGCCACTATGGAAAACAATATGGAGATTCCTCAAAAAGTTAAGAATAGAAATACCTTATGACCCAGCCATCCCACGACTGGGTATCTATCCTAAGAATCTGAAATCAGCAATTCCAAAAGTTCCATGCAACCCTACGTTCATCGCAGCATTATTCACAATAGCCAAGTCATGGAAACAACCTAAGTGCCCAGCAACTGAGGATTGGATAAAGAAGATGTGGTATATATATATACAATGGAATACTACTCAGCCATAAAAAAGGACAAAGTCGTCCCATTCACAACAACGTGGATAGACCTTGAGGGTATTATGTTGAGTGAAATAAGCCAGACAGAGAAAGACGAACTCTGTATGACTCCACTCATAGGTGGTAGTTAACATACGGACAAAGAGAACTGATGGGTGGTTGCCAGGGGAAATGGGGGTGGGGGGAGGGCACTAGGGGTGAAGTGGTGTACCTACAACAAGACTAATAATGATGTACAACTGTAATTTCACAAGGATGTTAACTTTTATAACCTTAATAAAAAAATTAATTCAAATAAATCACACAAAAAATATTTATTGTTTTTACTATATATTGGCATGATGCTGGCGGTGGGATTCAGACTCTGATATTTTCACTTTTTTCACCATTCAGAATGTACCTATATCCATCTATTGACTCACTGAGTTTTAAATTTTGAAATAATTGTAGACTCACAAGAAGCTGCAAAGCTGAACATGGAGATCAGCACACACCCCTCCCCCAGCCGCCTCCAACAGGCTACTTTACTAGCATAAGTCATCAAAACCAGGAAACTGATATTACTACAATCCACAGAGCCTATTCAGATGACACCAGTTTTACAAGTACTCATTTGCGAGTGTGTATGTATGTACATAGTGTCTATGCAATTTTATCATCTGTGTAGCTTTGTTGAACTATCCCCACATTCAAGATGCAGAAATGTTCTATTACCACAGGGCTCCCTCACACTACCCCTTCAGAGTCACACCCAACCCATCTGACCCCAATCCCTAACCTCAGGTAACCCTTAACCTGGCTTAGGATGATGGATAAAATTATTTAAAAGTAGATGACTATTTTCTGATTTAAAATGACAGACTGAGCACATCTCTATAATTTTGTTATCTTGAGAATTTTATATGAGTAGAATGATATAGTATACAACCTTTTGAGACTGTCTTTTCTCATTTAGCATAATGTTCTTGATATACATCAAAAATGTTGAATCAACAGTTCCCCTACCCCTTTTTATTGCTAGGTAGTATGCCATGGTATGAGTGCACCACAGTTTTAACCATTCACTCATTTTAGGACATTTGGGTTGTTCCCAGTTTTTGGCTATTATGCTAAGAATACTTGTGTATAGGTTTTTGTGTGAACATAGGTTTTTCTTTCTCTGTGATAAATGCTCTAGAGGGCAATTGCTGGATCATATGGTCGTATGTTTAGTTTTATTAAAAACTGCCAACTGTTTTCCAGAGTGGCTGTACCATTTTACATTCCCATCAACAATGTATGAGACATCCAGTTTCTCTGCTTCTTTGCCATCATTTAGTATTTTCACTTTTTTAAATTTTAGCCATTCTGATAGGTTTGTAATGATATCTCATTGTAGTTTTAATTGCAATTCCCCAATGGCAAAGATGTGGAATATCTTTTAATGTGCTTATTTGTGTATTTTGCTCATTTTATTATTGGATAATTTTTTATACTGTTGAGTTTTTAAGAGTTTTTATATATCTTAGATAAAAGTTATTTCTCAAATACATGGTTTGCAAATATTTTCTCCCAGTTTGTAGCTAATTTTTTTCATCCTGTAAACAAAGTGTTTCACAGAGAAAAAGTTTTTTAATTTTTATGAGGTTCAACTTATTTATTCATTTTTTTCTTTTATAGATTGTACTTTTGGCATCAAGCCTAAGAAATCTCTGCCTAGCCCTAGATCCTAAAGATTTTCTTCTATTTTTTCTAAAAGTTTCATAGCTTTGTGTTTTAAATTTATTTTTATAATACATTTTGAGTTAACTTTGGGGTAAGGTTTGAGGTTTAAGTCGGGGTTCATTTCTTTGCCTATGCATGTCCAATAACTTCCAGCACCATTTTGTCAAGAATTGGTTGGGGGGCCGGCCCCGTGGCTGAGTAGTTGAGTTCGCGCTCCACTGCAGGCAGCCCAGTGTTTCGTCGGTTCGAATCCTGGGCGCGAACATGGAGCCACGCTGAAGTGGCGTCCTGCGTGCCACAACTAGAAGGACCCACAACGAAGAATATACAACTATGTACCGGGGGGTTTTGGGGGGAAAAAATAAAATCTTAAAAAAAAAAAGAATTGGTTGGGCATATTTGTGTAAGTCTATTTCTGGGTTCTCGGTTCTATTCCATTGATCCGTCTATCTCTCTATCAGTACAACACTCCAATATTTATCTCTCTTTAATATTGCTGCTATATAGATTTGACACAAAAAAGAACAAAGTCTGCTTCTTTTAAGGATGTAAACTAAAAATATTTTCCAAATATAACCTTATGTGATTCTCTGAAAGGTAAATAAAAGTTGATTTTTAAGGAAACAATTCCTTCCCCAAAAAAGCTGAAAAATTAGCTTGTCATTTTAAATCTTTCAATTTCATGAACCAAATAATATTAGTTTGAAATATTTCCTTTAAAACAGAAAAAGATTAATATGTCAACATGAAACAGATAAACCACAATCCTGAGTGAAAAATATATATCTAAAAATCAAGAAAACTAGCAGGAAAAAATACAAGAAATAATTTTTTAAAACTCTGACACAGATAAAGAAACAACAGACAACAAATAAACCCTGGTGTTGATGATTTACATAATGCCCATCACCTTGTGGACAAGCCTGTCATTGCATGATCTTAATTTTATAATGGAGAAAATGGAGGCGTAGAAAGTTTAAAGATAAAGCATGGACTCTACCATAGTTTCAAATCTACTTCTTAGTCCATTCATTTTATTCATTAGTGAGAAATAGATCAAAATGTGAATGTTAAACTAGAGCTAAATATCATACTAAGAAAATACTGCACACACTCCTACAGCAGTGGCACTGCTTCACCCACTCTTCCACCAACATCCGCCTTTATCATTTTCTTAGTTTAGCAAATAAGAAAATCACATGTTATTGATGATATATTAATTTACAAGACATTTATTAAGCCCCATTTTTTGCCATTCCCTTAGTGATGGTGAGTAAGACGCCATCCCTGCCACCCATGGATTTTGCCTTTTAGTTGAAATACAAATTTTATACTCTACGTTTTACCAGTGAGCATTTTGGTGGCTTACCGTGATACATAAAATTATTTAAAAGTAGGTGAATATTTTCTGATTTAAAATGACAGACTGAGCACATGTATTTGTCTCCCTTACTCCTGAGACTTCATTAAAAATGATGGGAAAGGAACATTTTCTTAAAATGAAACCATAAATACTGAGGGAACTGGAGAAAAAAACCATCATCACATAAATTATTTCAAAGCACTTTTAGAAAAGGAAAGGAGATAAAAGTCTAGTGGGTAAAACAGAGGCAATATAGATATGAAAACCAGGGGGAAAATGTAGGGATGTTAAACGAGAAATGGTAGATTTAAACCAGGAGTTTAGTGGAAAACAATCCAGGATGATAGCCACACAGCACAACTAGAAAGCAATTAGACTAATTAGAAGAGAAAGTGACTGGGCTAAAAGAAGAATGATTTTTAAATGAATAGAGGAATTTCATGAGTAAATACTATGACAAGACAACTGTAAGATATTGACAGTAAATAGTGGGAAAAAGTCTTTCACTTTTAATTATAAGCTCTCTTATTTTTTATGATGAGGTAAATATCTTACTTGATATGATATTTTTAAATGGAGTTAAGCATAAAAGAAGGAAAAATAAGACTAAGAGGCTCAATAATGAGACTAATGCAATAAAAAATGTACAACTAGTGGACTGCAAATATATCCCTGGGTGTTTTAGCAGCAGAATTTGGAGTGATATTCCCTGACAATCTTCTGGAAATAGTCACTGAAAAGTTCATCAGATTCCTTAGCAGGGGTGTGAGCTGGAGTTAGAACTGGTATTTGCTTGTGAAAACAGAAGTGGCCAAATAAAGACACCTAACCCCAGAAATTCATCCTTCCCCTGCTCTGTGATGAACTAAATGATAACCTTTCAGGCAGGATTAAGATTGTCCTTACGAAATTATTTCAACCCTGTCCTAATGCATAGCAAATAAAGTAACATTTAAAGCCCTAGGATTTACTTCACGTAGTTTGGCAGAGCAAGTTTAGTCTCAAATATTAATGTGAATAAAAAAGTATGTGCTGTCACTTGAATCTGCACAGCTTGGTTACACTCCAATATTCCCTGGACAGCAAAGTCCAGTTTGGAGCTATGGAAAGAGATAAAGGGAAGCAGATCTGGAGAAAACGTTACTGAAGATAGGGCTGACCTTTCTGCTTAGCCAGCAGGGAGTGACCAGTTTTCCAAGCATTCATATATGAGTCTGAAAACATGTAGTTTTACATGGCATAAGCTTGACTTCAAAATGACTCATGCCTGCTTCTCACTGCTACAGCAATGAGAAATTAAAACAGAGTACGAGATCAGGTTCTTGGATAACTGGGACTCTACTAAAGATTAAACATGACAAAATGAATTCAAGAATCCAGTCTCTTATCTGTCTCTTGTAATAGCTCCATAGGACCAGAGATGAGATCAAAGATCAGGCACAGATAGAATTGAACAAGAAAAGAACTAAATTTACACACTTTTATTAACAGCCTATTTAAAAGCTTATTTCAAAGAACTAAGAAAAAAAACGACATAAAAGGAGACATGAGCTATTAAAAGACAACATTGTGATGGTGATAAACCGTTAACTTCCTGCCTTTTTTGACAGCTGGCATTTGTAGGGCTGTGACGGAGCTCTGACTCTGCTCTGTCCATATGGCTCGCTAAATGCCCAGTGTGCAGAGAGTATGAGCATTCACTAAGTGAGGGTTATGCATCTTCATGTCTAACAGCATTCTCCATGTAAGATGATCCATGAGAACTATTCTCACAGTGCTTTTCACAAAAACTGCCTCATCAATCTGTGTTTTAATACACAGGTTCCTTGCTACCTATGAATTCCGTCATAATGCAGTATTTGTTAGACATACAGTTGATGACATGCTTAAGGTTAACTGACAGCATGTTGCAACTGTTACAATGTTTCCCTCTGTTAAATCCATTCTTTATCACAGGACCACTAGATTCATCCATTAAAATACACTTACCCTCTCAAGTCACAAACTTGACTGATCACCTTCAGAAAACATTCAAACTTTAGAGTGGAATTCATGCCCTTCTATTATTACTTTTGCAAACTTATTTCCTTCTTTGCTTCTGCATGAATGCCAAGACACAACTCAATCAACCTACCTGCTAACACTCAAATGCATTATTTACATATTCATCTCTGTTTTTTCCCCCAACTGTTTCTCAGCCTAGAAAGCTTTCAGCGATGCATTTTCTTCTTTCAAAATCCTTCTAGGGTCTTCTATGAATATCTCTTTTCTTAATCCTTTCCCAAAGTAAAATATAATTGCCCTTTCCTTTCTTTCCTTTTGGTATATTATTTTCACTTTCTCAGAGCATTTGAAAATTTAAGTTATAATCACCTTTGGCTATTTAATAGTATATTTTTCTAACAGTGGGAAATATTTGCCACACAGATCAAAACACAAGGGGAGTAATTATTTTTCTACTTGGAGATAAACTAACAAAACGTTGTGAATTTAGAAGGAAGCAATCAGAAGGATACACTATTTAGAAACTATGTCATGAGAGAAAGGGATGGAGGAACAGGCCATATGTATTTGGAGAATAAAATTATAAAATGAAAAAAGATCAGATAGCTTCAAATGTTCAAAGGAACAGCCATTCCATGTTTTTGAAATATTGTTATGTAGAAACAGTATATTAGGTGGAGTGGCATTAATCCTGTGTTCAAGAGTTGGTATAAGGACAACTGGGTTCAACATTCAGAGACAGATTTTAGCTGAACTGAAGAAAAATCTTTGTTGCCAAACTCTTAAAGATGAAAAGGGTTGCCTTGTGAAATGGTGCACTAGCAGGCTCTGCATGTGTAGAAACAAAAGCTGCATAATCATCTCAAGACTACCATAGAAGTAATTCTTACATAAGATGGCCCATGTGACTTGTAAGTTTGCTTCAGATTCTAAGATTCTCAGATTCTAGACATGTTTATACTAAGCTTTTTATTACAGCATCTGACATAGCATGTGTTCCTATGTTGTGCACCTGCTAAAAATGGTTTCGATCTGTATGGCATGGCCAACAGCCCAATACAGAATCACATAAAATGCCAAGAAACAGCATCCCTGTTAGATGAGGAAGATCACATTCAGATGCTCTCTGATACTTTAATACTCAATTTTCCATTCACTGGCACTTAGTTTTTAGTTTAGAAAGTCTACAAGAAAAAGAAATATCTCACGGCAAATCTATAACCCCTAAAAATTTCAAGTATACCAACAGTTGTTTATAATTTACCAACATATGATCAGATTTTAGAATAAAATTAATTTTATTAAAAAGTCATATAAAACAATGTACTTCTCTGCAAAGGCACAGGACATTAATGTAAGAAATACATTTTATCATTAGATCTGGAACAAATGCAAATATAAACCTTTTCAAGAAAATTTTTTCCACAAGAGATTTTACCATGCATGACACCTTATTTAACTTTTTCAAAAATCTCTTTAAATGGCATTCTAATTTAGGTCCCAAACTGTTACCTTACCACAACCTCTAGTTTGTTTCATTTAAGGTAATCCTGATGAGCTCGGGGCTCCACAGCATGACAGGGCCCTTCCTTCTTGTCTATGCAAAGAGAAGAATGTGAGCAAAGAGGTGAGGTGGGGGAGAGTGTCTGGTGATAAGATCATGTTTTAGAAAGAGAGCTGTAATCACCACATCAAGGAGAGACTGGACAGGCCCAGGTTGGAGGTAGGGCCACTGATTTGTCTTTTGAGACAACCAAGGGGAGAGGTAACAAGGATTTAAATGGGGACAGAAAAAAATGTGGACAGGAAAGGACATAGACACAGGTCCCCTCCTCTTCTTTTCATTATCACTTGGCCTGCATTGATCTGGACTGCCATCATCTCTGGGCTATAAAAGTCTCCTAACTTCCCACTTTTCCAATTTCTTTCTTTAATATGATCCCACTCAACACATTTGTAGCATGAAATCATGAACAAACGAATGATGTCACATTAACCTTTCTATTGGCTATTTTTCATGATTTGTTCTCCCACTCAAAATAGTCACTGATTCTCCATTCTTCATGAAATATAACTTAAATTCAAAGTCCATCCCATTTTGACTTCAAATATCAGATTTTTGCAGTTTATTTTTCTTGCCTACCTGTTACCAACCCTTCATATCAGACTGCCTAGACTCCTTACATATCCAAAATGCAGCATACGAATTTTCACCTTCATATCTTAGCTTTGCTGTTTCCCTCCCTATATCTCTCTGCGTACCCAAAGATTGTCATTCTTGAAGATCTAGCTCAATTTTCAACTCTTTTATAAAACTTTTCTAGCATTTTAGTCCATACACCATAACCCCCTCCTCTGAACTATTAAACACTTTCTGTCTGTAAAATTTATTTTGCCATTTATCAAATTGATTTTAATAACATAAGATATAACTGAGAGGCAGAAATAAGATGTATTGTCTAAAAGCATGGTTGTCTTTATAAGGTGTAAATTATGTCCACCTTTTTGTCTCTTACCTAATTTATCCACGCCTGTCTTATTCGGATTTATATAAAAATATTTTTAAATAGGGCTTATTGATGGTTATTTGACTGAATTCAACTTCCTTCCTCCTACCAAAAACTGGTTAGTACAAGCGAGGTATATCAACATAATATTTTGGATTATACATCAGCCTAGTGGCTTCATAAAACATGCTTTTTTAAGCATGTCTGATGTCTTACTCCAAAACATATTTACATTTCCACTGACCCTGCTTCCCTGAGTCTCGCTGTAAATTTCCTTTGTGGTACCCAAATGTGACCAATCACAGCTATATGTGTTAGCACTGCATAATTTTCTTAAGCTGAGCAGCTGCAGCTGCCTGATCCTATTGATTTACTCATCGAATTATGTTAATATTATTTTAAAATAGAAGCTAACCTTTTTAACATGGTGCATTGTATATTTATTTGTTAAATAATTTGCTCTATTTTTCAGTGTATGTCATGACTGTTTGAAATAAAGTTTTTATGATATAAAATACTATGTTCCCAATGGTAAAATGTGTAAAATGCAAAACATAGCAAAAAGAGAATTTCACCATAGCCCTACTGCTCCCACATAATCATTGCTTACATTCCAATGCATTTTCTTCTCCTCTTTTTTCTAACATATTATTAACATAAATGTGATCTTATTTTGCATTTATTTATATCACACATATTTTACTTAACATCATACAAAACTATTGACTATACTATTACAAAGTCTTTGCAAACATTACTCCTAACAGTTGAAAGATCATCCATCACAGAAACAATTTGGGATGCAGGATCCTTTTTCATGGAGAACTATATTTTCCTTCAGGTCATAGATTCTGAGTCTGAGAACTGACTCAGATGAAGAAACTAGGCATGATATTCTAACTTTTATTGGAATAGTTGCCTTCATTCCTTTTCATTTCTTTCAGTTGAATAAGCAAAACCTATTGTCTTCTCAACTATATTTCTCATAGGAGCACACTGTTTAGTAACCATATCCATAGCTTCCTGAGGGCCAGGCCCTTATGGCTGCCACTCCAACCTTACCACTCATGATAATAATTGCACCCAACATACTTCTGATGTTTAAATGCCACTACTTTGCTAGTATTATTTCTCAATCCTATCATCCCCTTTGCTCTGGAAGTTCTTTCACTGACTTTCTCTAATATATCAGCTCTCTTTCCCATAGTCCTTTTGATTACTATTTCCCATGAGTCTCTCAAATTCCTGAGATATTACACCCTTCAGTGTTTGCTCTCCCAAGAGTATCCCATCCTACTTCACCACAGGGGAATGTTTTAAGAATTGCAGTTCAGGGGTTGGCCTGGTACCATAGTGGTTAATTTGGCATGCTCTGCTTCACTGGCCCGAGGTTCACCAGTTCGGATCCTGGGCACGGACCTACATACCACTCATCAAGCGATGCTGCGACAGAATCCCACATAGAAGAACTAGAAGGACTTATGGACTTACAAATAGGATACACAACTATGTACTGGGGCTTTGGGGATGAAAAAAAGGGAGAGTATTGGCAACAGATGTTAGCTCAGGCCCAATCTTCCTCACCAAAAAAGTATACCTTAAAAAAAAAAAGAACATGCAGCTATATTTTAAGTTTAAAAAAGAGAAAAGAAGTGCAGTGCTACAATATGACTTTAGTCTACCCCAAACAGTGACATGATCCACCTTGCCAGGCAGCTGTTAAGTTGTTTAGCCAAACTGAATGTTGTTCTTGCCATTGAGAAGCTTGTCATCTAGTTGAGAACAGTGAAGAAAGATATGCATTCTAATCATGTCAGTACAAGTGTCTTCATGTGGTTTCAACAGAAAATATTTATGATATTCCCAAGAGTGTTACATCCTAGGAATAAACTAATGAGTTCTATGTGTTATAAAGCACCAATACTTGTTATAATCATATTTGACTATTATCTTACAATCGGGAAGAACAAAGGCAGGGACTATAAACTTCTAAGAGAAAATTCCCAACAGTTTTTAAAAAGGTGCGCCATTTTCAGAAAAAGAGGAGGACAATTTCTTCCTATAAAACTTCAGTTGGTGAGTTTTGTACTACCTGTCAAGTTATACTGATTAATTACATTATATAACAGTCAAATTTCAGTCTAAAGGAGTAATCAATCTTTGTGTTACATAAGTTTGCTTAGATTCATTTCTTGATTACTGGGCATGGAAGAAGTGTATGGGTAAGATTAACTTTAACCAGGAGGAAGCTTCCAAGATGGCGCCGTGAGTAGTCCTCTTTGTCTCTCGCCCTTCGAGTCTACAATTATTTGGACACTTATCGCTTGACAAAGGATATCCAGACAGCATCTCAGGACGTCTGAGACACCCACGCGACTATACATCGGAAGGCGGACGGACTTTCCTCCGGGAGGATGTGGAAATAGGTGAAAACTCTCCGACCCCGACGGGCAGCCTAGTACCCGCAAGCGGCTTTCTTCCAACGGACGCCCCCAGAGGATCCACACACATCTAGGGCAGGAGCGAGAACACAACAGAGGAGCGACGGTGGAAACAGGTGACCAGAACCCTACTTAAACCCCCCGCAATTACTCCTAAACGCAGAGGGAAACTTTGGAGTTGCACACCTGAGCCCGCGGGGAGAGTCTCTCCCCGCCATTGGCGGGGAGACCCGGCCTGGTGCTCGGGGCGCCCGGAGGGTCCCAGAGAGAGACACGGTGGGCACGGAGGTCTCCCAGCTGCCGTTGCCCGCCCCGTGGGACTAGGGATTGCCGGAGATCTCGGAGAGGACCGGGGCGGGGGATCTTTCAAAGGCGGGTCCGGCGACCCGGTGGGGAAGCGCCGGAGCTCCGCCAGGCAGCAGACAAAACTCTCTGTCTGTCGGTAGCAGAGGGGCCACGCTGAGCATTCAGAGCTCCCGGCAGAGGCCCGGACAGAAGCCCAGAGGGCGGGGCGACCCCCAGCTGCCGTTGCCCGCCCCGTGGGACTAGGGATTGCCGGAGATCTCGGAGAGGACCGGGGCGGGGGAACTTTCAAAGGCGGGTCCGACGATCCGGTGGAGAAGCGCCGGAGCTCCGCCCGGGCAGCAGACAAAACTCTCTGTCTGCCGGTAGCAGAGGGGCCACGCTGAACATTCAGAGCTCCCGGCAGAGGCCCGGAGAGAAGCCCAGAGGGCGGGGCGACCCCCAGCTGCCGTTGCCCACCAGGTGAGGCTAGGGATTGCCGGAGATCTCGGAGAGGACTGGGGCTGGAGAGAGTTCCAGAGACCCAGCTTAGTAGCCTAGGGGGAAACCCTACAGGCTCACAGAAGCCTTAGGGAAAGCCTCTGCACAGCACCAGTAGAAGGCACCCAGCCGCCAGCCACAAGGCTGGAAGACCCCAGGGCAAAAGCAGCATAGCTAGGTGTACTAACCACAGACTGTAGAAGATGCCAATAGCTCTCCTGCGACCCATAGAGGACAAGTGAGATTTGGTGGGTGCCGACAGCAACCGAGCGACAAATAAAAGTGATCCCACCCCTGGCCGCTGGAAAAGCCCATAACACCGTTGCAGACCCCAAGGAGAGAGCGCATCTAGGTGGGCAACAACAGTAGGCACCTGCAGTCTGAAGCCCCCCGTGACGGCCCCCACGGCAGAGGAGGGAATCCAAAGGGCCACTGTGGCTACGAAGAGGGGCCCAGGCCCAGTTAGCAACTACGGACAGGGTTCCTGGTTGGTGAAGTATAAACAGCTGCTCCCCCCACCGCAGCAGCTGAAACAAGTGAAAGGAGCAACTAAACTCTATCTCCATGCGGAGGCACAAATCAACATCATCAAGCAATATGAAAAAATACATCAAATCTCCAGAACAGAAAGAAAGTAACAAATACACAGAAAACAATCCCAAAGAAAATGAGATATATAACCTAAATGATGATGACTTCAAAACAGCCATCATTAAAATACTCACTGAGTTAAGAGAGAATTCTGACCGACAACTCAACGAGTTCAGGAGCTATGTCACAAAAGAGTTTGATACGATAAAGAAGAACCAAACAGAAATACTGGAAATGAAGAACACAATAGAGGAGATTAAGAAAAATCTAGATGCTCTGAACAGTAGGGCCGATAATATGGAGGAAAGAATTAGCAATTTGGAAGATGGCAATATAGAATTGTTGCAGGCAGAGGAGGAGAGAGAAGCAAGACTTAAAAGAAATGAAGAAACTCTCCGAGAATTATCAGACACAATTAGGAGATGCAACGTAAGGATTATAGGTATACCAGAGGGAGAAGAGAAGGAGAAAGGGGCAGAAAACCTATTCAAAGAAATAATGGCTGAGAACTTCCCAAATCTGGTGAGGGAGATGGATCTTCAGGTGACAGAAGCCAATAGATCTCCAAACTTTATCAATGCAAGAAGACCAACTCCACGGCATATAGTAGTGAAGCTAGCAAAAGTCAACGACAAGGAGAAAATATTAAGGACAGCCAGGCAAAAGAAACTAACCTACAAAGGAACCCCCATCAGGCTATCAGCAGATTTCTCAGCAGAAACTTTACAGGCTAGAAGAGAGTGGAATGATATATTCAATAATCTGAAGGACAAAAACCTACAGCCGAGAATTCTCTACCCAGCGAAAATATCCTTCAAATACGATGGAGAAATAAAAACTTTCCCAGATAAACAAAAATTAAGGGAGTTCATTGCCACAAAACCTCCTCTTCAGGAAATCCTCAGGAAAACCCTCATTCCTGAAAAGTCCAAAAAAGGAAAGGGACTACAAAACCAAGAGCAGAGGAGATAAGTAGAAGGACAACAACAGAGAGTAGCAGCTCTACATCAGAACAGATTAAACCATGGGACGAGAAACAAAGGAAACTGAAGAAAACCGGAAAACAAGACACAAAATGGTAGTGGTAGGCCACCACATCTCAATAATCACTCTAAATGTAAACGGATTGAACTCCCCAATCAAAAGACACAGAGTGGCAGGATGGATCAAAGAACAAGATCCAACAATATGCTGCCTCCAGGAAACACACCTCAGCCCCAAAGACAAACACAGACTCAGAGTGAAGGGATGGAGAACAATACTCCAAGCTAATAATGAACAAAAGAAAGCAGGTGTCGCTATACTAATATCAGACAAGGTAGATTTCAAAGCAAAACAGATAAAGAAAGACAAAGAGGGACAGTATATAATGATAAAAGGGACTCTCCACCAAGAAGACATAACACTTATAAATATATACGCACCCAACACAGGAGCACCAAAATTTGTAAAGCAACTCTTAATAGAACTAAAAGAAGACATCAACAACAATACAATAATAGTAGGGGACCTCAACACACCATTAACACCAATGGACAGAACATCCAGACAGAAAATCAACAAGGAAATAATAGAATTAAATGAAAAATTAGACCAGATGGACCTAATAGATATATATAGAACACTTCATCCAAAAACAGCAGGTTACACATTCTTCTCAAGTGCACATGGAACATTCTCAAGGATTGACCATATTTTGGGAACCAAAGCAAACATCAATAAATACAAGAGAGTTGAAATAATATCAAGCATCTTTTCTGATCATAACGCTATTAAATTAGAAATCAACTACAAGAAAAAAGCAGAGAAAGGTGCAAAAATGTGGAGACTAAACAACACGCTTCTCAACAAACAATGGATCATTGAAGAAATTAAAGAAGAAATCAAATATTATCTGGAGACAAATGAAAATGAGAACACGACATACCAAATCATTTGGGATGCAGCAAAAGCAGTCCTAAGAGGGAAATTCATCGCAATACAGGCTCACCTCACTAAACAAGAAAAAGCTCACGTAAGCAACCTCAAACGACACCTAACAGAACTAGAAAAAGAAGAACAAACAAGGCCCAGAGTCAGTAGAAGGAGGGAAATAATAAAAATAAGAGCAGAAATAAACGATATTGAAACAAAAAAGACAATAGAAAGGATCAATGAAACAAAGAGTTGGTTCTTCGAAAGAATTAACAAAATTGACAAACCCCTAGCCAGACTCACCAAGAAAAGAAGAGAGAAATCGCAAATTAATAAAATCAGGAATGACAGAGGAGAAATCACAACAGATACCAATGAAATACAAGAGATCATAAGAGAATACTATGAAAAACTATATGCCAACAAATTGAACAACCTGGAAGAAATGGACAAATTCCTAGACTCCTACAATCTCCCCAAACTGAATCAGGAAGAAATGGAGAATCTGAATAGACCAATCACAAGTAAGGAAATAGAAACGGTAATCAAAAACCTCCCCAAAAACAAGAGTCCAGGACCAGACGGCTTCTCTGGAGAATTCTACCAAACATTCAAAGAAGACTTAATACCTATTCTCCTCAAACTGTTCCAGAAAATTGAGAAAGATGGAGAACTCCCTAACACATTCTATGAAGCCAACATCACTCTGATCCCCAAACCTGACAAGGACAACACAAAGAAGGAGAACTACAGGCCGATATCACTGATGAACATAGATGCAAAAATCCTCAACAAAATTTTGGCAAACCGATTACAGCAATACATCAAAAAGATTATACACCATGATCAAGTGGGATTTATACCAGGGACACAGGGATGGTTCAACATCCGCAAGTCAATCAACGTGATACACTACATTAACAAAATGAAAACCAAAAACCACATGATCATCTCAATAGATGCAGAGAAAGCATTCGACAAGATCCAACACCCATTTATGATAAAAACCCTCAGTAAAATGGGTATAGAAGGAAAGTACCTTAACATAATAAAGGCCATATATGATAGACCCACAGCCAACATCATACTCAATGGACAAAAGCTGAAAGCCATCCCTCTGAGGACAGGAACAAGACAAGGGTGCCCACTTTCACCACTCCTATTCAACATAGTTCTGGAGGTGCTGGCCAGAGCAATTCGGCAGGAAAAAGAAATAAAAGGAATCCAAATAGGTAACGAAGAAGTAAAACTCTCGTTGTTTGCAGACGACATGATCTTATACATAGAAAACCCCAAAGAATCCACAGAAAAACTATTAGAAATAATCAACAACTACAGCAAAGTAGCAGGGTATAAAATTAACGTGCATAAATCAGTAGCATTTCTATACACTAACAATAAACTAACAGAAAAAGAACTCAAGAACTCCATCCCATTCACAATAGCAACGAAAAGAATAAAATACCTTGGGATAAACTTAACCAAGGAAGTGAAGGATCTATACAATGAAAACTACAAGACTCTCTTGAAAGAAATAGGCGATGACATAAAGAGATGGAAAGACATCCCTTGCACATGGATCGGAAGAATAAACATAGTTAAAATGTCCATACTACCTAAAGCAATATACAGATTCAATGCTATCCCAATCAGAATCCCAAGAACATTCTTCACAGAAATTGAACAAACAATCCTAAAATTCATATGGGGCAACAAAAGACCGCGAATTGCTAAAGCAATCCTGAGCAAGAAAAACAAAGCCGGCGGAATCACAATCCCCGATTTCAAAACATACTACAAAGCTACAGTGATCAAAACAGCATGGTACTGGTACAAAAACAGGTCCACAGATCAATGGAACAGAATTGAAAGCCCAGAGATAAAACCACACATCTATGGACAGCTAATCTTCGACAAAGGAGCAGAGGGCCTACAATGGAGAAAAGAAAGTCTCTTCAACAAATGGTGCTGGGAAAACTGGACAGCCACATGCAAAAGATTGAAAATTGACCATTCTTTTTCTCCACACACCAAAATAAACTCAAAATGGATCAAAGACCTAAAGATTAGGCCTGAGACAATAAGTCTTTTGGAAGAGAATATAGGCAGTACACTCTTTGACATCAGTTTCAAAAGAATCTTTTCGGACACTGTAACTCCTCAGTTGAGGGAAACAATAGAAAGAATAAACAAATGGGACTTCATCAGACTAAAGAGCTTCTTCAAGGCAAGGGAAAACAGGATTGAAACAAAAAAACAGCTCACTAATTGGGAAAAAATATTTACAAGCCACTTATCCGACAAAGGGTTAATCTCCATAATATACAAAGAACTCACACTGCTTAACAACAAAAAAACAAACAACCCGATCAAAAAATGGGCAGAGGACATGAACAGACATTTCTCAAAAGAAGATATGAATATGGCCAATAGACACATGAAAAGATGTTCATCATCGCTAATCATCAGGGAAATGCAAATCAAAACTACACTAAGATATCACCTTACCCCCGTTAGATTGGCAAAAACATCCAAAACCAAGAACGACAAATGTTGGAGGGGTTGTGGAGAAAGAGGAACCCTCATACACTGTTGGTGGGAATGCAAACTGGTACAGCCACTATGGAAAACAGTATGGAGATTTCTCAAAAAGTTAAAAATAGAAATACCCTATGACCCAGCCATCCCATTACTGGGTATCTATCCTAAGAACTTGATATCAGATATCTCAAGAGTCCGTTGCACCCCTATGTTCATTGCAGCATTATTTACAATAGCCAAGACGTGGAACCAGCCTACATGCCCAGAAACTGATGATTGGATAAAGAAGATGTGGTATATATACACAATGGAATACTACTCAGCCATAAAAAAAGACGAAATTGGCCCATTCACAACAATGTGGATGGACCTCGAGGGTATTATGTTAAGCGAAATAAGTCAGTCAGAGAAAGACGAACTCTATATGACTCCACTCATAGGTGGAAATTAGTATATTGAGAAGGAGATCTGATTGGTGGTTACCAGGGAAAAGGGGGGGTGGGGGGAGGGTACGGAAGGGGAAGTGGTGTACCCACAACATGACTAACAAAAATGTACAACTGAAATCTCACAAGGTTGTAATCTATCATAACATTAATAAAAAAATAAAAAAATAAAAAAATAAAAAAAAAAAAAAAAGAAAAAAAAAAAGAAAAAAAAAAAAAGATTAACTTTAACCAAATGTCTTCTCTGACAAGGTATCACGTCAATCTCTTTTATATATATTATCTTGTTTATTCCTCATAATAATACCAGGTGGAAAGTATTAATCCCACTTTTTTATATGTGATAACAGAGACCAGGATCAGTTAAGTAGCCTATCTAAAATTGAAATCTGGATGTGGCAGAGACAAGATTTAAGCCTAGGAATGCTCGATTCTAAAGTCTGACCTATTCTAGCAGTTGTTAAGAGGAGAGACAATTTTGCTTTCAACTATATCCTATACAATCGTTCTCCAAACAACTGTTTATGAAGAAAGCAGAGTCAAAACATGATTTCCCACAAGTTTTCTGGGATGAAGTAAATAGTGCCTTTCTTCCTTACATGGTCTCATGATTAAACACAAATCAGTGTTGCTTCTCTCACCCTATATCCAACTTAAGAATGTTCTGAGTTTGTAAAATTACGTTATAAATAACATTATAGGAAGCCTCCAAGATGAAAGGAAAGAGAGGGCATAATTCTAATTTCAATGCCAGTACATGAGCTTCCAGTAAACAATTCCAAAACCAGAAGCTAAATAATGAAGGGAAAGAAATCTTAAAAGGAGCACCTTAGGCCACATGGAAAATTGGCTCAATTGACTCAAACACATGAACTATGAGACTCAGGGGTAACGGAGGAAACTTCTACTTCTGCAGGGATTGTAACCTATTCTGAGAGGTACAGGGGGGATTCCTGTAGAGGCCAGGATGACTAGGGAAAACCAGAACTGCAAAGCAGAAAAAAACCACAGCAATTGACTTTCTGGGAGCTCTCCATGGTGCTGCTCAATTCAGCCTAAACTTCCTTTGATAGTTTCTATGCAGCACTAAAGCCATTGTAGCTCTTGTTTGAGTTAAGGCTTTCCAAAGATTTAAATATTTATGAAACTAGAAAACAGCCTCTTACGCTTTACAGCAGAGTGCCTTGACTCTCCTTTCACTGACTGAATTACTTCTCTAAGTTTAGCATATGCAGTAACCCACTATGAGGCTGATCATCTACCCCATGTTGGATCAGCAGGCCTCAGTTACATTAAGTGTAGTTTACTTGCTAGCTCTGTAGCAACTCATCATTGTCCTATGTCAGGCAGAATGTGCTTTCCTTAGCCATCTTAGGAGAGATAATGGGCTGACCAGGGGCATCCCTCCAAGGTCTTTTTTTGAAATCAGGTTATTAAGTTGCCTATCTGCCTGAATCACTACCCAGTTGCAAATAAAGCTGGCTTAATAAGCTTTAGAGTCTTAGCTCAGGTCTGTCTATATGATGCGCCAAGAATTATTAATCTAGTCCTTGGAATTTTGATTTTCTGAAAATAAATGTATTCCATATTTCACTCCAGGAAAAAAAAATCTCTGGGGATTTAGGTTAAAGAACATAATAGTAACAAAAAAATATTACCACATGGGAGAATAATAACTTCTCTCCTAAGTCCTTATGTAAAGGTAAAAATTATGGCTCATGACCTTCATTTCTATCATCCTGTGACCATAAACTAGACAATAATTGGCTTTAAGTTGTTAAAGAGATTCCAAGTAAACAAGGCAGCCAGAATAAGCACAATTTGCCCACTTCCCTCCACAAATTTAATGACAGTAAACAGTACAAATTATAATAAATGTACAACAGAACTGAAAACTAAATGAGGTAAACATTATTAAATAATAATTATTATTTGATAAAACTTTGGAGGACAAAAAATATACGTGGTCCTGACTTCCACTTCCAGGAGATGGAATAGTCATACTTTTCCTTATTCTTCCCATTAAGAATAACTCAAAAACCTGGGCATGATATATAAAACAAACATAAGACTCTGAAAGGTGAAGAGAAGGCAGACCAGCTAGGGACCTTGTGACCCAAGGAATGATATGGTGGAGAGTTCCTTTTTGCCTCCTATATCCCAGATTTAGAGCTCAAGAAACTGGAAACTGGGAACTACAATGGGCACAGACAAAAACAGCCATAACAAAAGCTTGCTCTCACTCTCACTAGACAAGGAACAAGGAAAGGTGCATACTAGTGACATACAAAACTTTTAGACAATAATTACTCTACTATAACCAAAAACCACAGAAACAAACAAACAAACAAAAACATGTGACCTCATTTCCACCCACACCAACAGAGGGTGAGAGGGGAGCCTAGAGCTGTACCTTCTCCGGGCTGTAATGAGCCACTCCATCCCCCACCAGTGTGATGTCAGAGAAGGCTGAGTGGCCAGCCAGGACTATCATCCCTGTTATATCAATGTTAATATCCTGGTTGTGAGATTGTACAATAGTTTGCAAGACACTACCATTGAGGGAAACATATGTGAGATCTCTCTGTTCTATTTCTTACAACTGCACAAGAATCTACAATGATCTCAAAATAAAAATGAAAAGTAAGCGGATCTGTTCCCAGATGCATGCTTGTAAATGCCAAAGATGAAGAAAGATCCTAAAATCTTTTACAGAGAATGTCCAGGTACCTACAAAATAAAAGAATTTTTCTGAAGCCAGGCTTCTCATCATAAATAATAGATGCCTAACAACTGTTAAGTAATGATGTCAAAGTACTAAGAGGAAATTACTTTGAACTAATATATCTACATCTAGCAAGACTATCAACCAAAAGTGAAAACAGAATAAACTCATTTTAGAGAATGCAAATGCTCAGCAATTTTACCACCCCTGTACTCTTTCAGGTGAAAAATAAATTAAGATGGAATCTATCAAAACAAAGAAAAGAAAGAAAAGAGAAAGAATTCAGACTTGAGAAAATGAAATCCAATAAACAGCTCATATAACACAAGAGTAAAATTTTTAAATTTCTAGGATAACAGTGTTAATACAGACCTAATAAACAAGAGGTAAAAATGATAACATGAAGTAAAGCGTTCCTAGAATATCTTCAAGAGGAAAGTGAATTCCTTATAGTCCACAATATGACTGAAAAGCAGGTACTGACGATATAACTTTTACTTTTATTTATTAATTTCTGTACTGACTAAAATTATATTGACTTTTGCATGTTTTCAACTTATGACTAAACAGTAAGTAAAACTCCAACTGATTTTAAGCACTTGATAAATATTAACAATATGGTGATACTTGTAGACTCTACTTTTTAACGCTTGGGTGATTCTATTCTCTAAGTCCACGCAGCCAGACTTTATAGTGAAGTCTTTTCGGTATTTTAGCAGCTAATATTCTTTTCTTGGAGTTTCTCATGTTAGGCTATCTCATACAAAAATTGTCTTATTCTCATTTTATGAAAATTAAATCCCAAATTCAGAGGATTTCTAACTTCAAGGCAAAGCAACTACAACATCACTATAGCTGTCCTGGGCACAGTCTTAAGACTACGGAAAAATGACTTATCTTTTCTCCTTTTAAATTCAGCAGGTTTGGAAATGCTCATCTTAGGAGAGTCACAATAATTTGTGGGAGTTGAAGTGACTGAATCACAGCTGTGTTACCTTTCTTCCAGGGATGGAGCTATAGTGACCCAGGTACATAGAAATTGCCAGTCCCCTTACCTATGCAAAACCAGTCAGGTACAGAGATTGCAGTCAGTATATAAAGTGAATTGTAGGAAATATGTATTTATTCCTTTGTGCCTGACTGTATGAATTAAACTTCCTTGAAACACTAATTATCACCTTTTACTTTCAGAAAACATCAACGAAACATTCCATAAAGAGCTGATTGAAGAGTAATCAAAGTTATTTTAGGGGATAAGTTTTGTAAAAGAGAGTATGAGATGTCCACCATTCCTCTTCTTCCCAGGTTCACAATTAGACTACATTTCTTTGCCTTCTTTGTCGTTATGAGTGTCCACTGAACTGAGTTCTGGACAATAGAATGCAAAAGGAAGCACCGTGCACTGCTATCAGGTCCGACCCAAAGCAACATAGCACATGTGATCCTCCATGCTTTTTTGCTTTACAGAGAAATGGAAAGGAATTGAGCAAAGTAACCTTGGAAACCACAAGGAGAAAATGGCAGGGCAAGAAGGTGGAAGGAACGTGGGTCACTGACTTACTAGGAGAAGCACCATCTGCTGATCAAAAACATCCTATTTGATTTCATGGTGAGATGGTTGAGCCAATGCACACATTTTGGATTTTTTTTAAAGCAGTTATCATTATCTTATGTAACTACCTCACACTCACCCACATCTTAAAATTCCGAGTGACTGGAGCCTTTCAAAATACAGTTGACTTTAAGCCATAGAAATACACTGTTATTAGTTGTGCATCAAAGAATACCCCAGGATAAATCCAAGGAGGCATTCCTTTTATGAGTTTATTGTGACTTCCCTAACTGTTTATGTGAAGAAAACTAAGCCCACTAAAACAGATCCTCAAAATAGTTACAATGAAAGATAAAAAGCATTTTAATACCCAGATCAATTTTAAGAGACTATAACAAGAATGCTATCCATAGATGAGACAGAAGAATCACTCACTTCCAAGATTCTGGCAATATGGTACCAGAATTTTAAATTTTAAGAACAATAAATGCCACTTTAATTTGAGATTTCAAAAGATTTGGATTTAGATGTCCTTGAGGTTACATTTATGAAGGCAAAATGATTAGACATTGGAAAGGTAAGGATGCCAATTTTATCGACATCTATAGGAAAACCTGATGGCACCAGGATTCTAAACTAACTTTTTTCCCAGCTTTATTGATATGTGGTGGACAGATAAAAATTTTATATATTTAAGGTGCACAGTATAAAGTTTTGGTATACATGTACATTGTAAAATGACTACAACAATCAAGCTTATTAACATGTGTATCACCTCACATAGCTACCTGTGTGTGTGAGAGAGAGAGAGTGTGTGTGCATGACAAGATCTACTCTCTTAGCAAATTTCATGTATACAATACATTAGCTATAGTCACACGCCATATATTAGGTCTCTAGAACTTCTTCACCTTACAACTGAAAGTTTGTGTCCTTTGACAGCATCTTCCCATCTGCCTCACCTCCCAGCCTGTGGTAAGCACCATTTTACTCCCTGTCACCATGAGTTCAACTTTTTTAGGTTCCACATATAAGTAAGATCATGCAGTATTTGTCTTTTTGTGCCTGGCTTACTTCCTTCAGCCTAATGTCTTCCAGGTTTCACCCATATTGAAGTAACTGGCAGAATTTCCTTCTTTTTTAAGGTTGAACAGTATTCCATTGTATCAAAACTAATTTTTAAAAAGATAAATGGATGTCCACATTTTGTAGTTTTGATTTGACAAGAGCGAAAAAGTGAAGTTCCGCTGGGAGAGAAGGATATATCAAGATGCATTTACATTGCAACTAAAAAGAATAGAGAGAACTTGCACTTGCTCATCTTTTTTGTTCTCTAGTCAAGGACACGTCTAAACATAGCCAATAAAGTGAAATGCGGAATAGCTCATGTGGTTCATTCAGTTCTTCATTATGGATAATTACTTCCTATTCATTTATCATTATCTCAATGACTCAGACCAAAAGATTGTTATTTTCTTCTTCCCCTTTCGTTGCTTCAATTATTTGGCTATTTGAAGCAAAATGATAACCAGTGTCTTTGTTAGTGGTTGAAATCTAGCGGTATTAAATTTTATTGGTAATTACTGATATTCTTTAATTCAGTAAGTACATGTAAAGTAACATTAGAGCACTCATCTCTTCATTTTTGTCAAGGTTGACACCTGCTTCCTAGAACTAGACTTTTTAAACAGATTTAGCTGCTAATCAAAGGAAATACAAAGCAATTTTAATGTGGGAAAAAATAATGATATATATGTACATATATGTGCCGTGCATGTGTGTATGTGAGTGTATATATGTAATCACACAGAATTAACCAAGCCCACTATCAAAGGTTATATAATCCTTAGCTTGCTAAACTGATATTACATATAGCTTTTACATGCCTACTGTCAGCATTTAAAAGACTTCCAATGTCCTACTTCAGGAGGATAAACCTCTCAGCAAAACCACCTCATTCTCACACCATGAAATAAAGCAACTTTAGAATTTTCACTCATTTTGTTTTAGGTTAAGTAACAACTAAAAGGAAGCACGCTTAGCTCCAACAGCTATGCATGTGATGAACAAAATGTCACTTTTTTTACATACTGCCCTTGTCACTGTTTCTCAGTATGGTTTCTGCCTGTGCATACAAAATGTGGAAATAAGCACTCCCACCTCCAGGCTGTCTGAATGAATACAGCTCATGAGCCTGTTCATTTTCAAAAACACAGGCATTGTTTCAGCCCCCTCCCATCAATGTACCATAACGCTGCCTTAAGTTTACAAGGTAGCTTGGATGAGAGCGGTTTCTGCTATTGTCTGAAGTGTTATAAGCCTGAAAACTATTGGTAGGTTAACAACCATTGCAAAGAACACTGTTGCAAAGCAGAGTCCTTTTGTTTTATTACGAAGCCCTAATTTACTCAATACCTCGCTGAGTTCCTTTTTAATATTCTCCTTTAACCATCCTATACACACACACACACACACTCATGTGCAAGTTCAAAGCCGCCAGAAATTGGTAGGATTTGGAGGACTGAGTAAACTAATGCTAAACTAAAACTAATGGAGCTCCTCACCCACCAGCCTTGGACTGTGATGTTCCAAGTCATTAGCATGACCTCTGTTTTTGGCAAGATTCCCTATGTAGGACTGGGCTTCCAAACAGTCAGAGCCAGCGTTTGTAGTGGCAGCACTTTCTGCCTTCCACATGAATGACCAGAGCCCTCACAGCAAGCAGATCGCTGGCTGCTTGTAACACTGGACCCTTGAGTCAAAAGAAAGGGCCAGCATTAAGTACTGTGAATTGATTACATATTCTTTCACAAGTCCCATTTACTAAGGGCTCTTACAATATCTGGCACTGATTTAGGCACTTTGTGATGGCCCTATATCTGAGTCTTAATGTAGCAATTCAGAGCTATTCAGTTCCTTGTTACAGCCAAACCCCTTGCCAGCAAGCCACATCTTGACTACATTATGTACTTTTCAGCAGATGGAGTTTGGGGATTCCTGTGAAATTGTGAAAGCAAAAGCACAGAGGCACGGCAGGACAGAGCTAAGAGGGAATAGCAGATAAATACATCCAAAGGACAATGAAAAAACAGGTAGGGTTAGGGTGAGTTTAAAAAAAAATTCGCAAATAAGAGATTCTGGATTCATAAGAGAGTTTGAGTTTTTCATTACTAAAGAGTTTTAAGAATGGCAATATTTTACGAGGAAGAAATAAAAATAGAGCAACAGTGACCAAAAATATGTTAAAAGCACATCACTTCGCTGTAAATTCAGACGGTCTAAGCTGGTCCAGGTATTTCCAAACATTTCATGTTTTAATTGGCTTCCTAGACAGCTATCTTAGAGTCTACAAGTCACATCCACTTAATCTTGTATTGATTTTCTAAGATGTTTCCTGTTACCATGACTACCCTAATCAATTAACTTCCTGTAAGCAGCAAGACAATTTTCTCTTTCTCTTTTCTTTCCAATGAAGTCTGAGTACTTTATTTGCACAAAAATATCTGATGTTGCCTATTATCTATCAAGGAACTACACTGTGTTGGTAAAAATATTTGATGCTTTTCATTTAAAAAAAAATCTGGATGATGAACATGATGTAGTCTACACTGAAATAAAAATATAATGATGTACACCTTAAATTTATATAATGTTATAAACCAGTGTTACCTAGAAAATAAAGAAAAAAAATGTTTGAAGGTTCTACAAAGTATATAGAATTGTCTTGGACTGATAGCATGAGTGGCTTACCAATTTGTGGTTGCGCTGATAAAAGTTATCCTTGGCTATCATAAAGGTGCCTTTCTCCTGGCCTCCAACACAGGGAACTAGGAGGCTGGCAATCATTCAAGGAGGCCACTCACTGGGAAGAAGAAAATGGTTCTGCCATACAGTGTCAAAAAAAGTGCAAAGCCACAGGCTAGCCATTTGTGACTTCTTTAGTTAGCATTGTACTGTCTATTCCAATAAACACATTTCACCTGCATTAAAATGTGAGGATTTTGGTGTGGGAGAGCAAGTTACTCTAACTTGAGTCTACCTGCTTTTTCTTAGTCACAGCCTGGAGACAATAGAAACAAGATGCAGGAAAGACATTGGTCTTTGGAGTCAGACAACCTAGACTCAAGCCTTGATGTCAGTTGAGAAAATCTGAGTAAGTGTCTTAAGCTCCCTGAAGTTTCATTTCCTGTCTTACAAAATGAGATCAACAGAATTACCTCTGGGGTAGTGTGGAGGTTCTCTAGATCGAACCACACCTTTCTTTGATCCTAGACCATTCTTCTACCCTAGCGATAGTTTCAAGGCAGAGGGGAGACCAGGTCACCTTCCTCTCCCAAACTTATCCATGTCTGCAAAAAACAGGCCAAACCACATAGCATGCCATCCTCCATCTCATAGACCCAGGTCTCAGCCTGCCTTTCCTGGCTCATCTCTGGTCATTCACCTCACTTCATTTCTCACTGTAGCCATATCAAAGCAGATTTATCACTTACTTTCAACACCTTATAGCCGTATGTTTATTCAAAGCACCTCCCCAAAGCTTCTCTGTCCAAAATGCTCTTCCTGTCCTTGTCATTTAGCAACCTCCTGCTCATCTCTCAAGGTCAAAAATATCTTCACAATTACCACCTTTCCGATTGTGCCTGGACCTTCTCCCAAAAGAAACAAGGAGTAATTTTCCCCAGGTGAAACAATCTCATTTTCTGTTTGGCTTCCAATATGAAAAAATATTTTATTTGGCATCTAACATGAATATATTTAGATGCTATTTAACTACTCAGTGAAGTGATTTTAAAAAAATGCAACCTGTGTATCTACAATCTGAGCACTAAAAACAAAATATAATATTATTCAGCTCCCCAAAGTCAATCAGCTTTAAATCTCCGTAGTCTAGGTAGTCACTGAATTGTAAGAAAACCAGCACATGTGCAAAAAAAATGGCACCTGAATAATGAGCTTATTCATATCAATTACTTTGATCATTAATATCATCTGCTAGGTGCAAGATGTATCATTTCTAACATAATCCTTTAAAATTAGTATAAATGAATAGACTGAGATTCAAACAAGTTAAATAATTTGCCCAAGTATTTGATGTGTAGCAGGGTTGTCATCCAAACCCAGGTCTGTCTGCTGCTAAAGCCCATTCTATTTCCACTCTTGCGGCATTGTCTCTCTCTTGAACTTGTACTGTGATCATGGGTGCATCTGATAGCAATGATCTATGTGTCTTTATCCAAGGTGTCAGGTGCTATTTCTAGCCAGGTCACTCAAAATACACTTTTGTTTGAAGAAAAAGGGGTTTGGTATGTACAGAGAGACAGGTTATACAGTCACCTCAAGAGGAAGAGAGATGGGGCCTCTTCAAAACACATATGCATCCCACTAACAATACACATCATTAAAGTAAATTTCCTCTCTGGGACTAGACCCATTGGTAGCCTTTCTTATTTTTGGTTCAACTACCTAGAAAATTTTTTATGATGCCTAAATAAAAGTAGCATATTATAGTATAATTATGGCATGATATAAATTATCACTGAGTTATTAAAAATATTCTCACCTCTTAATTTCCTTGACTGGGTTAATTGGAGCAGGTTTATTATTTCAGTGGTGTTGGTGGTCTTGGTGATGGTGGAAGTTGTGCTTAGTGACCTAAAATTGTGTATATACCTTTACTTCAAACATTTTATGGTCTTATGTTAACCTCAAAAAACGTTTATTCATGCTCTGCATGAAACAGAAGTCAATGTACAATAATATTTCTCAAATGGTAAGTGCAAAGTAAAAGAGAGACTTGATTAGAAAAGTCAGAAAATGTTACTTCAATATAAGACCAAATATGAAATCATGCATTTCACGGTGGAGCATTTTCAGTATACCTTATATTCCTACTCAGAATTACCATTGTTTTTAGATGTAGATATAGACATGGACACAGACATAGATATGCTAGATAAAGAACATTTAAAAAATAAATTTGAAGTGGAGAAAAACATTGAGTTTAAAGCTTAGGAACATGTCAATTTATTCTCAGGAAGAGGTCACCTTCTTTTAAGTAGCTTCCCAACTGGCACGAGAAGGAATTAACACTACTTACTCAGTCTGGATCCCAGGAGAAAGGAAAGGGGACTGATGCATTTATGGGAACTACAGATAAGACAGTCCCCCACATGTAGTCAGCACAGGACCCTGCAGGGCGGGGATCACTTCCCTCTCTAACAGGAGCGCAGAGGTTTAATCTGACTGTAGCTCCTGTTGTGCTGACACTTAGCACTTAAAGACGTTCTGAGACTGGCCATGGCTAATGGAAAAGCTCTCAGATATATCCAAGTTGTCTTTTTTTCCTGCAATGACTTATCACATTACTACTCGAAGTCTCCATAAAATTTGTAAGTTGGCAAATATCAAGGTACTGAGTCTATTGCTGAGGTGGGTTTTTAAGTTTCTTAGGAATAATATGAGTTCTTCAGGCCTTCGTGCAACTAAAGTCCTAGCCTACCCCTACTGCAAAGAGAAAAGGCAGTTAAATAGGGATCCCACATGAAAGAGGCTAGGTTGCCTTTCTGTGTTAAGTAACATTGTTGGTGGTAACACATTTTCTTTACAAAGCGAAGAACACTTTATACACTGCTGGCAATAGGGCAGAATTAGGACCAATTCTCCATGATATACATATTTCCAAATATGTGTTATCTTGTGCACTCTCCCAAACCTTATTAACCGTCTCTATGGAGTTAAAAAAAAGGTGTTGTTCAAGATAAAACAGGAGCAAGGCTGACTCACCAAGAGCAAGTCAGGAAGGCTGCATGAGGAAAAACCTGTGCAGAGAAAAAGGATCAGTGTGTCTTATTCACTCCAGAGGCAAAATCCAAACTGTGAGTTCAATTTGGCTAAGCTGTCCTGCTGCCTGGAGAAGTGGCCCATTTTTAGGGGGTCATCATCCATCAATTTAGATGCCGCTAGACACCGTCAAAAATTACCATGGAGCAGAGATCCGACTAATGTGGCTATTCAACTTTTTTTAAAAAAGTCTAACATCCTGGCCTAATGAATGACATAGATAGAATTCATTATTTTTTTTTAAAGTGATATTTTCAGTGGTAAAAATTATAGAAATTAACCACTGACTTGCAAAGTTCTAAAATGCATGTTGAACATACAGAGAATAAGCACTGAATAACATCATTCCAGTGTTAATTTGTAAACCTTTTTAAAAAGGTTAAATTTATTACATAAATACTGTATACAAAGTAGTATGAAGCAAAGTAGAGAGAGAGCAGAAGAAGGACATCCTAAAAGTTAAAAAAAAATCGTCATTGGTAGGTTTATGACATGCCCCTAAATAGCAGGTTTTCCCAACCAGTTAAATGTCATTCACAGGAAGATACACCATTCCTATACAGATTCCATGTGACAGCCCTTCCACCACAAAACAAAAAAAAGAAAGAAAAAGAACACCAAAAACCCCAATTAAGTCTAGAGAAGTAATTCAAAACAGTCATTCTGTACCTTAGAGATGGAAAAAAATATTGATTGACTTTCCAATAGTTTTTTAGGCAACATAAGAGTTTTGTTGCCCATCATATCCCAAATTCACCAAGTTAAATGGAATAATGAAGCAAATATTTAATTAATTAATATCCACAGGAAAGGAAAGAGAAACAAAAGCTAGACTAAATAGCTAGTAAGCAAAATCCAAAAGGTGTTGCTTGTTCTGATTATCAAGATAAAAATCTCAGGTCGTAACCCATATTTATCTTTAGACATAGTGAGGGCTTGTGTCAAGGATCACAAACTCCCGACTATTAAAAGGCCGACATCCTCAGTTTTTCTTCTATAATCTTTGTTCATTTAGTGTTTTAGTGGATGTGCTTGAAAATTGTTAAAAACTTTTGTTTTTATCATCCTTTAAGCAGATATTTGCTTTTCTAACACATTAGATAAGAGAAGTCAAACATGGGAGACCAAGAAACTGGGTAATTTGTAAACCTTTACCTGGAGGCCTTCAATAGCCAATCGTAGCATGCTTGGGGTAAGTTTAGAAGCTTGCTTGAAGGTGAAGTTACTCCAGTCTATGATCAAAACAAATCCATTCACTTGAAGCTCGGGATCTTCAATCATGGCTTCTAAAGAAAGTAAGATGGCACGCAAAATATCCACCAGTGTGTACCTACCAGCAACAGAAAAGTACTGCATTAAATCTGACAACCACTTTTGTAGAAACTATAGATAGTTTTCAGCACTAAAATTCCCTTTACAAAACCTCAGGAGTCTTAAGGAGATGATTTTGTTTAAAAATTTTTTTAAAAAAGAGGTTTACTTTATATGTACTCAGAAGACATATTAGAATTTAACATGCGTGTACTTTACCAAAACGAACTACAGAGTACACAGTTTGTTTCATATTTTACAACCATTTCCTTTACCTCTAGGTCTTCCTATGATTTTTCTCAAGCCTCACATCAATTACCCTAAAAACTAGGCGTGGTAGTTTTAAATACCTCAAGAATGCTTTCAGTAATGCTGACATTTCATATCTTCATATTTGAGAACGAGTTTTGAAGGAGTGAATTCGATAAACAAAAACACTATATGTGAACAGCTCTGGTTAGGAATGTCAACAGACTTTAAATACTTATATTGGGTTTGTATCATAAAAATAAAAGAAAGAAGAAAATGTGAGACATACAGAAAGAAAGGGAGACGAATGAAAACAAAAGGGAAAATTTACCTATTACAACGCAGGCCATCCAAATTTAGGGGTTGAGACTTCATCTTTTTCTACTTGTTCCTTAGCACAGTGCCTGGCATGTTGTAGAAACCCAATAAATGCTCCTTACATTCCTGTAAAATGGACTAGACTAGAGTGCAAAGACACTAACTGTAGGTTAAAACACTGCCCAAGCGAAAGCAGTGGAAGTAAGAATGAAGATGAGAAGACAAATTTGTGAAGGATTTCAGAGCTAAACTTGTTAAAATTTGATATTTATCTAGATGTTGGGACTAAGATTGAAGAAAGAGTAAAGAACGACACACAGATTCTAGCTTCAGAGCCTGAGTAAATGGTAAAATCTTTAATCAAAATCAGTAATGCAAAAGGAGGATACAGTTGGGGACGGCTGGAAATGTAGAGTTTGTAGTACACCCAGAAAGAGATACAAAGTAAACATTTGAAAAAGTCGATCCTAAATTCAGACAGAGGTCAAGCTCAAAAATGCCGAAATCAAAAGCATACAGATCCTATGTTCAAAGAAGTGAAGGAAATAACGCAGTCAGAACTGAAGGAAAATGAGATAATTATTCTAAGAAGGGAATGCCAGCATTCTAAGAAGACTCGGCAAATTTATGGAAGATGTTAACAATTTCAATTTTGGGGCAGCCTGCATTTCAAGTTTTTTTCTCCTCAGATATTCAGGTGGAGAGGTCCAGAAAAAGCTAGACAAAAAATTCCTGACCTCAGGGAAGAGGTGGGATGGGGAGGGTGGTGGATAAAGAGTAGAAAGCACTGGCATTGAGAGGAAGTGACGGGCTCACCAGGAAGACAGTAGGAGACAGTGAGTACATATGAGGGAGTAGTTCTATTTTTAATTTTAAAAACATTTGGAGGCGAATAGAGAAAACATAGTAGTTCAGAAAGGAAGGAATAATTAACAGCGAAACTTAAGCCAATTTCTCACTTTCTCTGGGCCCCATTTTCTCATCTGCAAGATCAGTAGTTTGAAGAGAATCTCTTTAGGATCCCAGCATTAATCAAGCCTGGGGCATGGTGTCAGAAGACTCCATGATGGAATCTCTGCCCTCCCTCATTAGCTGTGCAACTGTGGACATGTCGTTGATTTATAATTCCAAGGATCAGCTCTCTTGTATGAAAAAATAGAAATACCTATGATTATCTCACTGGCAGTGGTGGAGGTTGGGGCAGGGGTCGGGGGCAGGAAGAGAATTCAATTCAAAGACAGTATCTAAGTGAAAATATTTGAATAATGCCAGGTATACAGCAGGTGTTCAGTAAATGGTGGTTAGAATACACACATAGCATATGTTTTGTTGTAATGGTAACCATAGACATAATGTACTAGGTAAGGTATAATCAGAACTGAAGAATATTGTTTGTACGTTTTACTTAAAAGGTTAATGATAGGCATTAGATAGTTCATTACTAGTGGAAAAGGCAAGGGTCAAGAGATTATTTTTTAAATTTCTGGAAGGTTTACAGGCTATTTATAGACCTAAGAATGTGGCATCCCAAAATACTTCCTGAATACATAATAAGATCTTTTAAGAAGATAACAAAACTTTTTGTAGAGCTCTATTTCTTATTTGTCTTTAGATCTGTGATACGTGTATGACTGAATACCTTTATCTGTCACTTCGGCGTTGGCCTACCTTCTTTTTAAACATAATGCGCTAATACAGTGTTATGACCAAAAGCCTATAAACCTACAAAGACTGGAAAGTTGGAGCAGCAAGGCTGTATCTCTGGTTAAAATTTAGACTCCCCCTCAAAAAATATTCATTTTAATTTCTGAAATTCATAATAATATCATGGGAAAGAAAATTAAAAATTAGAAAAGGCCAACTTAGAACATTCCTCTCATTATACTCATTCTTGTGGTACCTTTAAGAATACCAAATAGCATTAATACTAAAATAGCATTAAGTAAAACTTGAATCTGAAATCGGCTTTGGAAGGATGATGTATTGTACACAGTAAGAATAAACCATGGCACCAGTAAAAGCTGAAAATAAGAGGCAATTTGTTTTAATTAACACACTTTAAGTATGGTTTTCAAAAACTGTGTCCAAATCAAGAGAAAAATTTATATATATATATATATTTTTTTCCAAGAATAAAATAAGAATAAAAGAATAAAATAAGGCCAATCCCAGGATCATCAATGAACAAAAAAAGGTTTGCAAAGTTTTCAAGAGTAAATCTAACCAAGTTTTTTATTTAATATCTTGTTCTAAGAAGAGAACTAAATGATCTTTATATAAATCACATTAATGTATAAGTTTAAGAAAAGAAACATAAAAACATCCTAGCTAACCACATTCAAAGGGCAGGTCAAAACCATTCTCAACACTCAAGTCCTCTGTTGTCAAACATGTCACATTACCACCATTAGCAGCTCAGCGGGCTATTCCTAAGCCGAACACTATTACGTGAGACTTTGCCAAAGTCTGTAAAATATCTTTCAAAGAAAAGGAACTTTTCATGAACTTTATATCTTAAGGAATCCTACCTTCACTCCTCTTTGAAATTATTTCTAACTGTTATAATCTACAAATTAGAGTTCACTACAATAAGTATTACACAAATCCGTGTTTGGGGTTTACACCGCAATTGTAGGAGCTCCACCATTGCTATTCTTCCCTTGTATGTTGGAAGAAAGCCATAAATAACAAACTAGCACATTAATGCAGCTCTTGACTCCAGCTCGTGCTTCCCAAAATAGCATCAAGTAAAGCCCGAATCTGTAATCAGCTCGGAGAAGATGATGCATAGCATGGAGTAAGAAGGAACAATAACACTAGTGAGGAATTTCACAAGTGGGACACCAGGTTACGTAGACCATTGCTCTTGAAAGAAATCAGAGCTGCCATAACTTGTAAAAACCACATGGAGAAGACTTTGATACCCATATGTCCTATTTACTACCCGTGCAATCAAGAGCAGGGAAGCTTCTTCTGGCTAGGTAAGGATTTTCGGGGTTACCCGGCCTGTGCTTCTCTCCTGGGGTTCACAGCATCTCATCCTCTACCACAATTTACAATCAGTGCAGAGGAACTGAAATCACAAACAGATCATTTTCTTCCTACCTTCTAACCCTTTCTTTCAGCCTGACAGGGAAGAACTGGCATCTTGGCATCACATTGAGCAGCACAACAGCAGGAAATCTCCCTTTGTCACTAAATCAATCAGCCATTATTAAATTCTTCATTAAGGCTGTCCCCGCCCCTCAGTTTTCATTGTCAAGTTTTCTAACGTCTGAAGCACTTCCTGTCAGAAAGGTGCTAGGGGGAGTGATGAAGGAAAAGAATTACCTTTACTAAAGCTTCAGGGTATCGTTAACGATAAAGCTGATGAGCACATCTAGGTGTTTTATATTACTGAGTGGTCCTAATAATAAAACCTCTATCTATGTAATCAGTTAAGATCTCCAAAGCAATTTCAAATGCATTATCTTAATCCCAAAACAAGCCCATAGTCTCTGTGCTGACTTTGTTCCTATTACTTTGGAGATGAGGACAAAGATGAGGTCTGAGAATTTTAGAGATGAAGACTCAGGGTCTCAGAGAATTTAAACAGTTTGCCCAGAATCACCAGTGGAGTAAAGCAGGGAGCCTAGATGAGAAGTCGAGTCTTTCTCTCCATTCCCTATGGTGCCTTATACTTAGAACAGAGTTTGATGAATAGCTGTTCTGTTTTTTCATGTCTCAGTGGCATAACGTGTGTCACAAGATAGATCAGGAAATCAATACCAACATGGCGCCACGCCAGGTACCAGGGCACAGTCCAGCCTGGCCCCAGCAGGGGCTTTAGTGAAGGAAAAGCAACAAGACATTCATAAGAGTCAAGACGGGAAGAGGTAAAGTCTACAAATCCTAGAGAAAATATGAACTCCGGAACATCCATCTGTCTGGCTTGTATCCCTGAGCAAAGAAGATGAGCTGTCTGAGCGAGGCTGTGGGAATGTAGGTGAGTGAAGACAAGAGAATCATCAGAAATGAAACACCTAGAGGAAAAATGTCTTTCTTTGAAAAAAGAAAAAAGTGCACCTACTACCACCAAAATAAAATAAAACAAAACAGAACTGTGCTAGAAAAATATAAATGTATCAGAAAGGCAACTCTTCTTTTCAGGGCAGAATACTCAAAGCCAAGTGTTGGCCTACTACAGTCTTTGCCTTCAGAAGATTTATTCTAGCAACTTAACTTTCCGTTTTTAACTGTCTGTACTCTGATGTTTAATCAAGATTTTCTAAACTATAGATGGAATTCTTTTCATTATCAGAGCTTGATTTTTCAATAGAATTGTATTTAATTGTTTTTCCCTAGACTTATGTTGGTAACTGTCTATACACACAAAAAAAGTTTGACCAACTCACTTACTAGTTGTATGGTCATTGGTGAAATACTTAACCGCACTGTGCTTCCATTTCATCATCAGAAAAATGTGGATATTAACAGGACCTGCCCTGTATCATCACGATAAAGATTTAATAAGTCAATGTTTGTGAAGTTCTTAAGAGTGCCTGGCACATAACACATGCTATCAAAGTGTTCTGAATGAACGAGGTAATTAATTAATTATTTAAAATGGAACAATAAAAGGTTGAATTCCATTAATGAAGTAGGGATGCTCTCTCTGTACAGCACGGGATAGCCAGCAGCTGCACTTCTGCCTTGAACTTCCAGCACTGGCAAACAGTACCGTCATTCAGAACTTACAACGTCCCTGGTAGTTATTTAAAAGCTTTTCATGTTTTTGCTTCCCAGAGAGGTTGTACGTCCCTTGATGGTATAAAGAATGTATTATGTGTCTTTATTTGCCCTAGCATCTACTAAATTTCTATTTACATAGCCAATACTCAACTAAAGTGTACTTTAAAAAAAGTGATTTGAATCAAGTACCATTTGCTCAGTTTGTTACTTGATGTTATAAAGACCCAACATACAGGGACATCCTCTCCCTCATGTCAATAGTGCCGCTTATTATGTTAATGAAATATATGTACCTGCCCTCAGTGATGCAAAAGAGCTCAATCTTTTGCCAGGATGGAGGAAACGTACTAATTTACTAAGGATAATTTATTAACTTGCTAACTGTTGGGTCATGTTTTAAAATGTCTTTTAACACTACTTTCGAGGCATCCTTTCGGTGCCCTGTAGTGACCTCAAATCCTTTGCTTCTCTTCAACTTTGTTTAAAGTTGCGTATTTGAAATGTGAACATAGCCTGGTTCAGGCCAGCCTCAATCAACATCCTCCTGAAGGCTGGCACTCTTGGTCTTTGCTATTATTTCAGGATTATGTCACTAATTACTGCATAATTGCCCCAATTTTTAGGGACTGTCCTACTTTTTCAGAGATTTGTCCCAATATGCCACTAAGATTTCTCAGGAAAGTTTTTCTATCCCCCATTTTCCATGGTATGAACCAAGGGCATAGTTTGGAATAAGCTGCAGTTTCCAGAATATTTGTTAAGGGTCTCCCTATGAGGAGGCGACACTGAAGCCCTGCTGGGACAGAAACCCCATGGAATCCACGCCTGCCTTTGCTAGTTTTGACTTCATCTCAAGATCCACCCATAGCACAGCACAAGAACACCTCCAGGATTTTGCAGGTAAGGATTCCTGACCCTGCCCAGATATCTAACACTGTGAAGCAAAAAGCTGAGGAAGATTTTATTACCTTAATAAACTGAGACAAGAAGCCTTGAAAAATCAGGCCAAAAATATTAAGCCAACTTTTTTTTCAAGATTACTGAGTATGAGTTTTTCTCCCTAATTATCTAGTTAATTGTCCTTGACTGTATTAATCTGTTCCTAGTCATTTTTACTTTGTTTTGTCTTACCTTATTTTAGTTTACTTCTAGAGAAGAGTAAAGCATTGTGCCTCGGATTAAAGCAAACCTGTATAGTCTATGGCTATTTTTAAAATTTTAATCTATAATCATCATAACCTTATTTTAATCTGGAGAATGCCCACATTATTTTAATAAATGGGAGCATAATCATAATTCAATCTGAAGCTGCAAATAGGTGATCATTTCTTTAATATTTTATTTTTTAATGAAAAATCCACGTAATAGGAACAAACTGAAAACAATGTCTTTTAGGCAAATTCCAGGATAAGTTAGAGGACCATAGCAATGTCTGACCAGTCAGTCTTCTACAGAACCCTTCTAGAGCTTCAGTACTGTAAGTGATAATCAATGTCCATTAGGACAAGCCAAACATAGTGCAAGATGGTCTGTACTTTCTGAATTGCCACTATATCAAGAATCATTTCAGTTCAGCTGTATTTAACTGTTTTATAATGGCTATTACTCAGATTCCAGAGAAATGGTTGCTTCCTGTACTAAAGTATGGAGAACTCCTTTATAAGTTTAATAAGGTAAAATTTGCAGGCTGACTGACAAATTACAGGCCAGCTATCAGACTACATGTCATTATTCTGTTTCAGGTGACACAAATTTAACTCATGAATACTCCCAATGATAAGGTGCCAGTGGATTTCAACTTCTCAGATATCTGCTCTCATGCCCTAGGGTCTAGACCATATCTACTTTCATTCCAAACTTCCTTTTCTTAAGGTAATGTTATTTCTTCTAGCTTCATGGTGCGTTATCCTCACACTCTGGTGCTGAAATCAGGTGGACAATTTGGAGGTACCTGCCAAGTCCTAAGCAGGACACTGTCACTCAAGAAAGAAACACTGCATGCAATGCACAGAAGGCTACCGCATCCCATGGATGTAGCACAGCAATCCACTCGTTTCTAATTTTGTGGAATTTACTTTTATTTTCACAAATTATGCTAGACAAGGAGATAGAATTGTTTGAAGCTTTTCCAAGGTACAGCCTGTTCAACAAATGTAATAAATCATCTGAGCCTGTTCTATTCTTTTTTTAAAAAACCGCAGACCACACTGAGAGTCACTTTAACATTTCAGTATTTCGATTGTTGGTTTTTAGATTTATTAGAAGGTGAGTACACTGTAAATATTATTATTTGAGCTTTATCTTCTTGAAGATTCCACGTCTTTTGTAAAGGCTTTGGAAATGGTCCATTTCTTTGCAATAACCTGAAACTGACCTGCACTACTCTGCAGTAGAAAGAGACGCTATTTTATTTATAGTCACCATCTCACACACATTTACTGTTTCCAGTCTCCTGAGGAGCACAGAAACTGTCCTACAAATTTAATATAGGAGAAAGTATCAGATAACTTCCTAATTAGAATTCATTTCTTTAAAAAAAATGCATAGCTCAATTAAACTCAAATATTTATTGAGGATTAACTCAAGCTCAGGTGCTATTATAAATATAATGTAAGGCTTGGTCTTATTTTGTTATACAGATCAATTATTTCAGAGGTTTTTGCAAAAGTTTTTAAAATTCACTAAAAAAATCTTGCTTTTCCCTTTGGGAAGTTGGAAACAACTTGTTTTCTTCGACCACATTTCTGGAATTTCCCTGAGTAATCCTGGACATTCCCACCTATTGTTTCTCTAAAACAATGTTATTTTATTTCTTTGAAACAATGCTACTTTTTGAAAAGTTGTTGAAAACCAGGTAATTCACTGACCAACTCAAGGAAAGTGGTCAGAATTCTGTTCAGATGTGCGGTCTTCTCCAGAGACCCAGGTTGTTTATACTGGACGATCAGCGCAGGAAGGGGAGACATCTGATTCACAAAACAGAGGAGGGATGAGGAGCAAGAGAATTTGGCAAGTGTCATATCCACCTAACAGAGCAATGGCAAGTTTAACACCTAGGGAAGATAGCTGAGACTTTTGTAGTAGTCAGGTCAGATAAGACTTGATTCTGGAGAGTGGAGGAAGAAAGGGGATTCAGGCCAAAGGTAGGAGAAGGGCTGGTGACACCCTGGTGCTGTGAGAAAGGCAGCTGACTTGCAGGTTTCGGGGCAGTTCTTAGGCCCGTATCCCAAAGATTAAGATTTACAGAGGATGCCAAGAGGATAGACCTGTTTATCCACTAGTCCTTGTTATTGGGTCTATGTAGATCTGGGATGGGGGGAAAGTAGGGAGGAGGAAAGAATGACATTTTTTTTTAAAGAATAGAGGAGGAGGAAACTTAACTGAATTTTAAACAAGCTCTAAATAACTGCACACCTTTTGACCTTGATACACTCTAACTTCTTGATTATACCTGTTCATTTCCAACCATAGAAATAAAATTCACAATTGTTAGTCTATAGGTCCTGATAGGGTATTTTTACAGGACATAGCTTCTCATTTTTAATTTCATACACACAAAATTTTAATATTTAAGATTTTGTGTAGATTTAATAAAAATTTATGTATAGCAATTAATAAATCTCCTCCCATTGTAGATTTCCAGGGGGATAGACTTTGATTACTAGTAAGTTATCCTTTATACAAAAGCATGAGATAGGCAACTAAAACATAGTTTCCTTAGTAAATCTGAAATAATCAACTTCCCATATACATGAGAACTATAAGTGACTTTCATCTTAATTAAGTTTATGAATCAGTGTGAATATTAGTTCACTTACCGAAATAAACGAAAATAGGTCTGACATTTATGCATGTCTCTCTGAATGCAATCCGTCCCCCTAGTCATGTCTTTAACAGACTTCGAGACACGTTTAAATATAAAATTTCCACAGCTCCCATTTCACTGTAGCTCAATAAAGTTCCAATCTAACTGACATATGGAATATTAGGTTCTTTCATGAATAAATTTTTGAATTTTGTTACATACAACAATTGGTTTGCATGACCTTACAATGTACATGTGGCAGATAAAAAAATAAAAACTTTTTAAAGAGAAACTGTGGTCAAATGATGGCATTTCATGGTCCTTTAAACTTTGATACCAGATAAAAAGTGGAGTAAGATTTCTGTAACTAACCTAGGTAAGTAACAGAACTCCATCCCCTCAATGGCTGCCTCTCTCTATGAGTTTCTTAGCTTTATGATTCTTCAGGTAGTAGTTTGTCTTTATATTTGCCTAAAAATTAATCAGAGTAGTTCTCAACCTAGAATTACAGAGAAAATGTGACCAATGAAAGAGTAAAAACCTGGTGAAAACATTAATTTACATCCTAAGATCCTAAGACTCTGAGAAGCCTATCTAGAGAGCTATAAGACCTATAAGATTTCTCGCTGTAAGAAAGTAAAAGTCTGTTACAATTGCTCCAGAGCTGCTTTAAACTAACCAGATGCATCCAAAGTCACCATTCACAGAACTAAAAATACACCAATATTTTAACAACCAGCTTCTTATGATTCAGAGTTCTGGTAACATTTTTAAGCTCCATGAAATATATTTAACGTTGAACTTAATTGAAACTACCCTACACAAAAGCCTTTTATGATTTCTTATTTCTTTCAGCCTGAGAAAATAACTCTGATTGAAGCAGCAGAAGGGTCACTCTCTGCCTTCTTCCATTATAACGTAGGTGAAATAAGGATATTATTTCTCTCCCATTAAAAAGCAAGAGACCTCATAAAGCCTACCAACTCGCATATCTGAGCATTTTCCACTTCCTTCCAAAAGATGAAAAATCACATCAGACAGGAAACATATTCTTTAGATCAGTGACAGGTGTAGAGCAAGCACACCAGTCAGCCTTTATTTTCAGTGTCAGTAGGCATGCTCAGTGACAGAGGCTACAACTCTTCCTTTTCGTTGAAGTGACACTCATGATATTATTCCTTCGTCTACACATCACTAAGCAGAAAAGTTCCCAAGCTATAAAACTATTTGATCTTGGTTGAATGCCAGGCATTCTTAAAAATAAAACCTCAGTACTAAGGAGAGAGATGATGATGATGGTGGTGGAGGTGATGATGATGTTGATGATGATGATGATGATGATGATGAATCTAGTTTAAGAATTTCTTAAGGAGGAAGGAGGAGACGTTGTCTCCATTCTTATACTCATTTCTCAACAGAACAGTAGACTTATTCAAAAGGTAAAAAATTTAGCAGCTTTATTTAGAATTTGAATGATTGCAGCACAAGAATATGGTTCAGGAAGCACTTACAGCTGCAGTAGAAACTGGGTACTAGTGAAGAAAGAGTGTGAAAGATAAAAATAAAAGCCCTCCTCCCACTCCCAGGGGCACCCACCAAAAGCTCATTTTTTAGTTCCAATTTCTCTTTTTTCCCAGCCAAATGAAAAACATCAAAGCTGTAAAACTATGAGACTATTCAGGGTAAATTTTGGAAAATGGGAGAGTAAAAATATCCCTTGTGCAAGTTTGGATTGAGGATTTACCTGCTCTGATCCCAGTTGGCAGCGAAGAGGACTAGAATCTTCCTGCCATAGTGGTCCAGGTTGGCCAGGCCCCCTGGGAAGCCATCCTTCAGTGCCTGCTTGATGCCAGGGTCAGTGGCCTTGAAGCTTTTGAACATATCCAGGTTCTGCTGCCGGTACTCAAAGTATTGGGCCAGAAGGCGGAAGGCCTCAAAGTGATGAAACTTCCTGGCCCGCAAGAAGCGTAAGATGAAGGCATCATCCGTGCGCAGAAATCCAATGTCCGGCCTGGTGATGACCATATCCCTCACTTCCTGGATGTCCTGGTGCAGTGTGTCCGGGTTCTCGTTGAGCTCCAGGCGAGCTTTCTCCAGAGTCTCAGGAGAGAGACCAGCTTGTAAATGAGTCATTGTTCTGCTTGTTCCTGAGCCTTCCCTTCCTTTTGCTGACCGTCCCACAGCAAACCTGGCACTTGCCACCACCACACTCTGGCCTCCAGATCTCGCAGCTGCCTGCTTCGTCTTCTTTACAGGAAATTATTTGTCTTGGTGTCCAATCAAAAACCCTGTTGCTCCTGCTTTCCCACAGCTTTTCTGTGGGCTATATAAACTTCTTTCTCCACTCGCTAAAAACAATGCCCCACTTCGGGTCCCTCTTCTCTTTTCTTTAAAGAGATGTGGACCTTTGGCGGACCCAGCACTCCTCTTCTTGTCCTTTCTCTCCCCTAACAAAACACCCCTAATCGCACCCAGCACAGTTGGCGCTGATCTTGGTACTGTACTCTTCTCTTCCAAGATGTAACACAAACAACCCCCACGCACATCTCAGCCCCAGCTCTGTGATGCTTCTGCGGAACCCACTGAAGGATGCGCCTGCCAGGATAACGATGGGAATTCTGATTAATAATAAGGTGGCTCTTCAGCGCTGAGCTCCAGGGCGGGGAGAGGGCGTCTTCGCCAGAGAAAAAAAAGAGAGAGAAAAAAAAGAAGAGGGGAAAGGAGCTTATTTCTCCTTCTGCTTATTCAAATATGCTATTTTTAAGACATTTGTGGGATTTTATTTAAAATGATTATGATCCAATTAGGTGGAGATGCTGCAGAGAGCGCACCTTCCGCCTCCCCTCCTGGATACACCGTGATCTCATAAGGCACCAGAACGGTTTTTGGTGGCTTTGGCACCAGCGTGGGCTCCCCCCACCCCCACCCCCAACTTCTGCCTCCCTCTAGCCGTTTATCTCATGGGACTTGCCGCTGGGGCTGGGGGGTTGGGGAGAAGAGGTGGGAACGTACGTTTCAAAGCGGGGGGGGGGGGGGGGGGGGTCGGTGAGAAGAGGAGTGGAGAATAAAATTTAAATGTCTCTACCTTTTCTATATAACCCCAAAGCAAGAGAGAAGAAAGAGCAGCCGGCTCCTACCAGCACACCCGGAGGCGGGGACGCTAAGCAATGCGGCACTCCCTGGCATCCATCAGCCGCGGCTTCAGCGGCGTCGGCGGCAGCAGCATCAACTCCTCTCGGTGGGATGGAGCAAGCAGAGAAGAGAGGCAGTAGCGGGGACCCGGGCCGAAGACGCACTGGGGAGCAGCCGTGGCCACATCGTCCGCAAGCAGCCCGCTGCCTCTCCCAGTAGAAGGGGTGGGGGTGCACGGCTAGGGCCACCGCTGTCCCAGGTCCTCACCCGGCCCTGCCATCCTCGCCTTCGGGAGAGGAGAATGGAGGGAGCGGGATTCGAACGCCGGGATGGAGAAGGCCACGCGGGCGGCCGCCGCCTTTGTGCGCCCGGAGCCGCCGGGGCCGGGGTCCTGCGGGGCGGCTGCAACTGGGCGCGGGCCTCTCCCGAGCGCGCCCGGGTGGCGGGACTCAGGCGCGCCCCTCCGGGCTACTGCTGCTGCTGCTGCTGCTGCTGCGGCTCCGGCTGCCGCTGCTAAAAGAGGACTCGGCACAGCCCAACTCCTCTCTAATTATCCCAGCACAGATCTCGCTGCGACGTAAGCACTCACTCAGCTCGCGCACGCACTCCGCTCTCCGCTCCCTCACCCGTCGGGGTAGAACGACAATTTCCGCGGCATTCAAATATCCCGAGCCCCAAGTTAAGCCTGCTCCTTGTCCCCACTCCCCGGCAGGCTAGTCGGACGAGCATCGCCTGGCCAGGCGGGGCAGCGACGTCTTGTAGCCTCCCCACGCCCCTCGCTCACCCTTTGTGTACAAGACCCCTGAGCGGCCAGGCGAGTAGCTGTTGTAGATGGTAATTCACATTGACACACATTTTCTAGTTCCCGTAGGAGGTAATTTTGATGTGGAAGGAGTACAGAAACATTTTGTACTTTCTGTGTTTGTTGTTGACACAAATGTTTAATTTAGAAAAGAAGACTAGAGTGGTTCCAAGGCATTGTGTTGATGATTAAGCCTCCAGAGGAACTTATATGAATAGTATTTCATCCATAAACTCTGGCTGCTAAATTCCTTTTGAAGAGGATGAAAATGAGCACCGGAAAAATAAAATAAAATAAACGGTGCTCACAGGAAGGAAAAATAGGTCCTCCTTGACTCTCTTCTCATCTCACAATAAAGCAAATATTTGTGGAGACATATATGATCCTTCCCTCAGTTTTTTTCATCGGTATTCTAGAATCATCATAAATGAACAGGAGTCTTTGAGCTTAAGATGACTGTCTATGGATTTGAGGAAAAGGAATGTTTTCTATTCTCAAAGCACAACATGTATTACTGAGCACGTCACTAGGGCAACTTTCGGCTTACAGACTGTAGAACCGGGTCCTGAGTTCAAGTCAACTCAATGCAAGAAATCTTTACTGAGACCCGCTAGGCGGGGCATTATCCTCGATTCTATGGGTAGATGATCTTGAAGATAAGAAAACATTGTCACCTTTGAGGACTAATAGAACCCTCAGGTTACAGGCGCACACGTTGTTTTTGTTCTCATGTTGATAGTGTTGACAGAAAGAGACAAAGAAAGAGAGGGGTGGCAGACCTGTACTGTTTTGTTAAATTAATGCAAAGTAATGTAGGAACCAGAATAAGAAAATGAATTATGCGCACATACGCACACACAAACACACACGTATCCACACACATATAGTCATTATTCTCAAGGAATTTACATTTTAAGTGGGAGAGGCAGAAAATAAACTCTGTAAATGTGTGCATATCGCATATACACACTCTATATATTGAAGACCCTTCTAGGACTTTATGTAATTATGACTCTCAAAAGCATTCTGAATCTAATATTAACCGTTAAATAATTTGGTTTCCATTTCAGAAAATTTTGAAAAATTCCGTTTTGGCCACTGTTCTAGAAATTGAAGAAAATGTGTCTTATCTCAACAGTATAAAGAGGTTTTATCCATTAGCAATATGGAGAGAGAGTTCCCCATGGATCTCTCGTGTTCATGCATGTCTTTTGAGCAAGGCACTAACTGCTGTCTTTTCCAGACTATCTTTTCAAGGCCGTGTGTATAGTGAACAACCGTGGAAGAGCCTTGCAAGCTAGAGATAGTACCTCCATCTGAACGAGGGGTAGGTTTGCTTAGAGCTTTGCAAGATAGAGATAGTGTCTCTCTCCTGAGCAAAGAGCAGTCAGGCTTATTTGGGTTTAGGTTCCCTCAACTCAGAGCTACTCCTGTAACACCACCCACTGTGTGTGCAAATACTACCCAACCCTCTTCTCTTAGGCTTGTGGGAACTGGGCCTCAGGAAACCAGCACAAAATATGCTGATACTCAGACCACCTGCTGCGGCTGAGTCTTTCTTCTCTAACTCTGGAGTTTTGCATCTGCTACCTGCATTCATGAAACTGTGGCCAGCTAACTTGTTAACTTAAAAGTAGGATTAAACCTGGGCTGGCCCCGTGGCCGAGTGGTTAAGTGTGCGCGCTCCGCTACAGGCAGCCCAGTGTTTCATTGGTTCGATTCTTGGGAGCCAACATGGCACTGCTCATCAAACCACGCTGAGGCAGCGTCCCACATGCCACAACTAGAAGGACCCACAACCAAGAATATACAACTATGTACTGGGGGGCTTTGAAGAGAAAAAGACAAAAAATAAAATCTTTAAAAAAGAAAAAAAAGTAGGGTTAAATCTTAGATCCTTCAAGGTGCTTACAAGCCAATTGTTTAATTTTGTTCTCTGAGATGAAAATATTAGACCACATTTTTAGAAAGAAATGTATAAAGTAAAATAAAATTAGTTGGTCTGTTATATGGTGTGACCTATATTTAATGATATTTTTATAATTTATCAATAATAGAATTGCCTCAAATAAGGTTCATTTTAATATATCAATATATGATATAAATAGCTTCTATCATGCAGTGGGGTTTTGGGAATAGGTCAATAGGTAGACATAAAAATATTTTTCATTATATTTACAGACTATTGAGTCTTTCTTCCAGTGATTGTACTGTTAGTCTCTCTTTACTTGTACATTTGAAGTCAGTTCTAAAACCAACATAAATATACAAAGCCATCTAAGAATTCAACATGGTGTTTATCCAAATGACTTCAGAACATTTGATTCTCATTCAATATTAATTTACTTTGCCAAATTAATGCAAAGTTCTGTAGGAACTAGAATATGAGAATAAATTAACAAAAGAAGAGGATTAATTACGGCATTATTGGAAAAATAATTGAGTGAAAGACTTCAGGTATTTTCAAGCAACCTGAAAGGACAGATTAGTTTACTGCTGTATTTCAAATGGGTAGAATAAGTAATTTATGTTTTAAAACATTTCATCTCATTTATTGTTAAATAAAATATACATAAAGAGACCTGAAACAAGATGTACAGCTCAATGACACATTACAAAGCCAACACCTGTATAAGTAACCACCCAGGCTAAGGAAGAGAACATTGCCAGTGCCCAGAAAGCCCGCCTCTCCCTCCTAACTCCTGGCCTCTCCTTCCCAACAAAGGAAGCCATCAATCTTCATTTTAAATGTAATCACTTCCTTAAATGTAATCCGACAGACTAAGTAATTATAGACTGCAACTTAGTTTTTCCTGTTGTTTTTTTTTTTTTTAACTTAAATGAATGTCATCATTCTGATGTAATTTCGTGATTGGCTGCTTTCATTCAATGTCATGTTTGTGGTACTCACCTATGTTGTTGCATGTAGTTAGTTCATCCATATTCAGTGATGATGCGTGGAATCCCATTTTATAAGCAATATGCTTCTCCATTGTACTGCTGATGGAAATTTGAGTTGTCTTCCATTTGGAGCTATTATGAAATCATGATGTATAAACATTCTGGTACACATCTCTCAGTGCCCGTGGACATACCTGGAAATGAAATTACCAGGTCATACGGGATATACATCTTCAAATTCAGTAAATAATGCTAAACTATTTTCCAAATGGTTGCGTTCACCCTCCCCTTAGTAGTATATGAGATTTCTCACTGTGTCCCATTCTCATAAGTTCTTAGTATTGCCATCATTTTAGAGTTGTCCATTCCGATTTTGAACAGGGGTATCAAGTGGTGGCTTTGATATGCATTTCCATGGTTACTAGTGAGGTTAAGCAAGTTTTCATATTTTTTTGCCAATTTTTGGCCATAGTCTTTTGTGTGAAGTGTCATTTCAAGAATTTTGCCCATTTTTATAGTGAGTTTCTTATTATTGACTTGCAGAAGTTCCTTATAGATTCTGAATATGAACCCCTTGTCAGTTACATGTGTTGCAAATATCTTCTTCCAGTCTGTGGCTTATCTTTTCACTGTCTTAATAGTGTCTTTTGATTAACATAAATTAAAATTTTCATGTAGTTCAATTTTTCCCCTATAAACAGTGCTTTTTGGGTTCTATTCAGGAATATCTTAAACAAGTCACTCGGATATTCTCTGACGTTAACTTCTAGAAGTTTTATTTTTGCCTTTCACATTTAAACCTGCAATCCACCTGAGACTGAATTTAGCGCATGGTGTGAGGAAGGGATCAAGTAATTGTTTTCTCACATATGAGTATCCAGTTGGCTCAGCAACATTTATTGAAAAGACTATCTTTTTCTCCTACTGAACAGAAGGGCTGTCATTGTCACGAAATACTTGTCCATATATGCATGGATTTTAATACAATGTAAATTTTAAACCCTACAAGACATCACTGTTTTATATAACCAGTATTCCTCAGTGGTTCTTAAAGTGTAGGCCCCAGATCAACAGCATTTGCATCACTTGGGAACTTGTTAGAAATGTAAATTCCCATCCCTGACATACTGCAATAGAAATCCTGATGTGGGATCTCACAATGTTTTCCCGCCAGACTTTCAGGTGATTGTAATGTAATTTACATTAAAGTTTGAGAATCTTTGCTTTTGATTTATGTCCATATTTATCCTTTTTGTTGTTCTTTATTCTTTCTTGTATCTCTGAGTTTCCGTAAAGAATTGTTTTTCTTTTACCTGAAGAAAACCCTTTAACAAGTCCTTTAATACAAATCTGAGGGGTATAAATTACTTGTTTTGCTTACCTGAAAGTCACTTTATCTTACTTTCACTCCTAAAGAATAATTTTGCCAAGTATAAGATTATAGATTAGCACCTATTTTCTTTCAGCCCATTGAATATTTTAATCCATTTTTTTCTGGTTTGTATTATTTCTATTGTACAGTTAAGTATCAATCTTTTCATTATTCCTTTGAAAGCAGTCTCTATTTTTCCCTGGCAGATTGTATTTTTCCTTCCTGTCCTTCATTTTCAGCAATTTTACTCTATTCTTTTTTTTTTGAGGAAAATTAGCCCTGAGCTAACTACTGCCAATCCTCCTCTTTTTGTTGAGGAAGACTGGCCCTGAGCTAACGTCCATGCCCATCTTCCTCTACTTTATATGTGGGACACCTACCGCAGCATGGCTTTTGCCAAACGGTGCCATGGCCGCACCTGGGATCCAAACTGGCGAATCCTGGGCTGCCGAGAAGTGGAACATGCAAACTTAACCGCTGCGCCACCAGGCCAGCCCCTACTCTATTCTTTTTATCACTTTGCTCTTTTACCACTCTTTTATTCTTGTGTTACTTGATATGTTTTTTAAAGTCCTAGTTGACATTTGTAGGGCTTCTTGACCCTCTCTTGATGGAGCTCATCTATTTTGGAATGATCGAAGTCATAGTAGCTTCAAATATTGCCTCTGCTCCATTTTCCTTCTCCCTGCTTTTGGAATTCCAATTACACGGATGTCATATATCCTCACTGTTTCCTCTCTATCTCTTAACATATCTTCTGCGCTTTTCATCAATTTTCTCTTTGTCTTTCCTTTTGGATATTTTATGTGTAATCTACTTTCAATTCATTAAATCACTCTTCAACTCTTGTTAATCTACTGTTCTGTCTCTTGACTGTCTCTTCATTGAATTCTTAATTTTATATTTTCTAGTACTAGGAGTTCTATTTAATACACACAGACACATATATACCATATGTCAATTATATTGTAATTATCAATCTCAGTTTTTATCTCCTTGAACATAATAAACGGTGATTTTTAAAGTCTTTGATATCTCCAATATCTGGGTTCCCAGGGATCTGCTCTGTCATCTATTATAGTATCTATTGTTTCTGCTGGTTTTCATTTATATTGTTTTATCTCCTTCAGTTTCTGCCTATTTTTCTAAATTATATCATGGTCATTGAACTTACAAAATTATTTATAGGAATAAATTAAGGTCTAGGATAATATTTTCTTACCCCAAAGAGTTGTTACCATGCTTTCTATCAGGCACCTGGGAATGTTTATGAACAATAGGGCACTAGAACCATAGATTAACTTAATCCTATTTCAGGAAATGAAATTACTGCAAGTAGGCTGCAGTCTCTATGAGAGCAAGTATATTTCTACTATACTTCCCTTCAGTGGGCCTGGGACTCTGATACTTATCTCCTCGACGTTCAAAGCAGTCCGAGTGTTGGTCAGCCTCTCAAACGCTAAGCTCCTCTCTCTTCAACCATAAAATGCCTCTAAGGAAAAAGTAGCCCAAACTGCTGGACTTACCCCCTCTTACTTCCCTCTGATTCTTGTGTTATTGGCTCTCTGATATCTGTAGACAGGGTTTACTTTTGCTGATTGTCACTTCTAGACACCCCCAGCAGGAGTATTGATCTCCAAAATATCCAAACTGAGTCTTTTTTCTTAAGAGCCTGAAGAATAGTTTAAACCAGTTTCCAAATTTTCTTACTACTGATAAACAATTTTTTTTAGTATTGGAGATCATAATTTTACATCTATATCTGAATGTATAATTAAGAGATACATGAAATTATTTTACCAGCAGGAACTCTGTCTGGTAAACATAACTATTTTTTACTTTAACTATTATTAAACCACTACTAGGATCTCACATGCTCATGAAAAAAACAAAAATTTACTTAAACCTTAGGACACATTTCTAAATTTTCCCTTCAGTATTTATTTCTCAAGTGCTTATTTATTTCATCATCTGCAAGTTTCACTCACAGACAAGTGACAGCTGGTCCCCAAAATACAGGAAAATGTTTATAGATTTACTTTTAATTAAATTAAAATTTAAAATTGGAAATTCTTTGAGATGATTTTAGATTAATATACAGTTTTATGAAAGAATATAGAGAGATCTCATGCACCTTTAGCCCAGTTTCTCCTAACAATAAGGATATTGACATTGATATAGTCAAGACACAGAACCTTTTCAATCCGACAAGGATCCCTCATGTTTGCTTTTTTATCGCTACACCTGCTTCTAGAAGTTCCACTTAACCCTCAGAGCCCAAAGACCAGTGCCCCTAATATATCTAAATGCACCAAGACATTAGAATTTTCTTCCTTCCACAATTAGCGGATTTATAATCCTCTTATTATGAATTATGGGGAGATCAGTAGTCTCCCCAACACAAGGGACCATTAAGAGAACATTGAAATAATGTCTTGACAATCTCCATTGTCACAATAATAGTTCACAATCCCCATTGTGGTAGTTATTAGGCAACGTTCTTTCCTCCAGAGGTTTATTTCATTTTTTTCTCTTTTTCTTCGTATCTCAGTAGTACTACAGATAAGTTCAAAATTAAAACGAAGGTATTGCCTTTAAAAGCATTGTATAGAATAGGTGTTGTAGAAGTAGTTGACAAATTCTCCTTTCATCTTAGCATTGTGTTACCAATGATTTCACACCTTCACAGAAATAAGTAAGAGGAAATTGATCCAGCTATTCCCCTGATGATACAAGTGCTTCCCAGGGACCCTATTAGATGCAGTGGAGGTAACTGTATTTCTCCTCTTTCTTTCGGAAAAGTAAATGTAATCAAGAAGGAGATTTTATTAGTCTGACAAGTTTTATTTAAATTTATAACGCATATATACCTATTGCAATATTATTTCATATCACAGATTTTTATTAAATTAATTTTTAGTTATATTTTATTTTGCAAATTTGCTCTCTACCTTTAATAAAAGCTTTCCTAAAGGATATAATTTGCATAGGTCACTTAATTCCATGTGTCAATACTTCCAATATAGTTGTACTGGTGAAATTAGATTAAAATAACCATTAAGGGCCACTTCATGAAAAAACACCCCATAAAAGGTTTGAGGTGGGTGTGGGTGGGTGTGTGTAAGTAAAAAGAATGACGAAGGTCCAGATAGATGGAGATGAGCCTCAGCTATTTTTAACACAATCAGCAGCCGTGTGCTCATTCCCAGGGCAGCATTTTGGCATAAGCAACATTAACTCCTCTAAAATGAGTCCCCTGATTTACGATACTAAAGAGTCTGTCAGGGTGAAGATACTTCAATAGATAAACATGTGGAAAACTACCATTTTGCTGAATTTCCCAGAGTTGTCATTTCTTAAATGAATGCAGTTTTATCCAGCCTCGTTGATGAAGTGAACAAGGCTGTGACTAGACATCACCCTGTTGGTGATGTTTCATCAGTAGATAGGAACAAATTCAATTCTGCCTCATTGCTCTTGTTTTGAGGCATATAATTTCAGTTGTAACATGTTTTCATACCAACTACCAAAACTTGAATTTCTCTCCTTTGCTCATGAGCGATTTTGTTCTCAAATATATTGACAATCCTGTATTGCATCATATCTGTTAATAATCATCTAATACTGGGTTTGTTTTGGTTTTTTTTATGATGAAGATTGGCCTTGAGCTAACATACACTGCCAATGCTCCTCTTTTTGCTGGAAGAAGATTGTTGCTGAGCTAACATCTGTGGCAATCGTTCTCTATTTTGTATGTGGGACGCTGCCACAGCATGGCTTGATGAGCAGCGTGTAGGTCCACACCTGGGTTCTAAACCCGAAAACCCCAGGGGGCCAAAGTGGAGTGCGTAAACTTAACCACTACATCACCAGGCCAGCCCCAGGACCTGGGTTAGTTTTAATGGAACATAACTAACTAAAATTCCCAAGAATTAGAAGCAAATTTTCTACAATAAGTACATGGAAACCCAATGTATGTTTGTCCTGCCTTATAGCCCCAATGCTCAGCACATGTTAAGCTCAGAAAGTCCACCTGTGAAAACAAGGGGAAGAAAAGTAAAGCTTGTGAAGTTAAAAAAAAAATCCCAATGTGTTCCATCTATAGGCCAATTTTTTTTTATTTTATTTTTTTTCCTTTTTCTCCCCAAAGCCCCCCAGTACATAATTGTGTATATTCTTCGTTGTGGGTCCTTCTAGCTGTGGCACGTGGGATGCTGCCTCAGAGTGGCCTGATGAGCAGTGCCATGTCCGCGCCCAGGACTTGAACCAACGAAACACTGGGCCGCCTGCAGCGGAGTGCGCGAACTCAACTGCTCAGCCACGGGACCAGCCCCTATAGGCCAATTTTTGTAAGTGGGAATAGTCCACATAATATACAAGTAAGGTGTTTTAGATTCTTGAGAGTGGTTATCTTTGATATTTGACTCAATGTGTTATAAATTGGTTTTCTATAATTTCTTTTGCAGTGCAGATAAATCATCCTTTGAAAGTGTTTCCCTTGGACTTCCACTTCCTCTCAGGTTACAATTATAGACATTCTTCTTCTTTTCCCAAACTGTTTACCTTCTGACTTGCTAAGGAGGATTATATAGTAGAAGAAAGCCTTGAAACAGTCCAGCTGGGTATGTGTTGATGGATTATTAAGATGACATTCTTAGTGACACAAAGAGTGCTTTAAAAAGTCATTCTAGTAAGTCACAGACTTATCCTCATGTGAAATTTGAGGAAAAGGTTGTTTACAGATGCAGATGGAGTTTCGGTCCTTTACTCTCTGCTTCATTTTCAGCTCACCACTTTACAATATTGGAGATAAATTGTCTGAACTATTAGAGGCTTATTTTGCAAAAGCCTTATTTTCAGGGTTATATTGCCAAGGTCATGTTTTCTAGTTTAAGATGGACACAGATCTATAAATTCAAACAGAATCCTTCAGGATAATGACAACTACTAGTGATACTGTGGCTTTTCAAAATGATGCTGTAACCAAAAGGTATCTTTTCAGCATCCCTTTAGGTGGAGCTCAGTTTTTCTCAACAACTCAAAACAGGTTATCTTAACCTCTTTTAGAGATCACCCCATAAACTCATAGATGAGATAGGCCTTTGGATTTTATGCAATCCCTGAAAAGCTTGCTTATGCAGTATTCTTCCACTCAGAAAAGCGTATCAGAAAGGAAGAGTGAGTTATGAGTACAATCTGGAATCCTACTCTCAGTTATATGGGTGAGGGTAAATAATTTCCAAACATCGGAACTTTTAAGTCTTCATGGTAACAATGCGACATGATACACCTCACACCTGATCATTACAAAGTGTGTCTATCGGCTCCCTGTAATTAGGAGCTCCCGGCGTTGGCTTCGTCAAGTGAAGTGAAGCTTAGTTAGTTTCTGCATCTGCAGAATTAGACACCATTGATAACTGTAATTCTGAAGACAGCTTTCTCTTTAGCAATATTAGCAGCTTACTTTCTCTGCCTCTTATTGACCTGGTGCCTCAGAGCTGAATTCAGTGTTGGCTGCTTCTGAAGATTCTGGTCCTTCCCAGCTTCCTGGATCCATCAAAACAAAAGTAAGGTGTCAACCACAGGTTCCAAGTTCAAATGTCATTAGGGACCCAGCAGCAGGATATCTTAAAATGTAAGCAGCCTGTGTAAGGCCACAGGGAGCATTATGACTGTGGCAAACTCGAGAGCGTACTCAGCTTCCAGACATTCTGATCCTTTTCCCACTGTGCAGGGCTGGGCTGCCAGCATGCAGCCCTTGACATTAACTAATATTTTCTGTCTACACTATTCCACGATTATGCTCCAAACCTGAGATTCTGTGGACCACTAAAACTTCCAGATGCTCAAGTTGTGCTGCCTCACTGACCTTCCCCCAACCTCGGTCACTTCAGCTGCCAAACTCCCTGGGACATAGTGTGCCAGAAGCTGGCCTTAGCCAGCAACTGTACCCTTTGAAAGGAACAGCGCCTCAGAACTCCCTTATATCTGACCCACAGGTGGACCCAGTCTGCAGCATTGAGCTATGAAGCATGTCCCAGACCCTTACATACTGACTAGCACCTGCTGTTCTGCTTTCCTAGTTCTGGTTGCTCTCCTTATGGCTAGAACATTGCCTTGTATCTGAAACCAGGCACCAGTCCTCAATAGACAATCTTTCCAGAAGTTAACCATGAGTGTTAACCTGAACATTCTTTCACTAGTCTAAGGACTGGAGGCTGCACCTTCACTGCTTAACATGCAGCCAGGTTCCACAACCTACTGCTTCCAGAATCGCGGCAAGAGCATATCTCTCTTTGACACTGTGTAGGGAAGACATCGTGGGGCCAGCCCAGTGGCGCAGCGGTTAAGTGCACACGTTCTGCTTCAGCGGCCTGGGGTTCGCAGGTTCAGATCCCGGGTGTGGACATGGCACCACTTGGGAAGCCATGCTGTGGTAGGTGTCCCACATACAAAGTAGAGGAAGATAGGCATAGACGTTAGCTCAGGGCCAGTCTTCCTCAGCAAAAAGAGGAAGATTGGCAGCAGTTAGCTCAGGGCTAATCTTCCTCAAAAAAAAAAAAAATTGGTTCCTCCACAAAAGCATCTCAGAGAATAGATTTTCTGACTCTATCTTTCTTCCATTATCCAACCAACGTTGATCTTGAGTCTACCAAAGTTATTTTTCAAGGGAGAATATATTTTGAATAGGCCAGAATAGGCCTTCAGTTTTCCATTCACTGGATTATGCAAATTTCTCCCCACATTTCAAGAAACTGATGGAGGGCTTGCTGTTGGCTTCCAGATGGAAAGTCATCCAAATACACAGGCCAGGATGCTCTGCCCTGAAAAAGTGGCAGTGGGCTCAAACTGTTAGCTGTCCATTTTCGCACTACTTGGTTGCAAAGGTTAAGAGATGTGTTTACTATACATACTTACCTACCCCTCAACAACTTTGAGGCATATGCCTGTCAACTTACTATGCAAAAAGGTTTGAAGAACTCTCACAATAAGGCAAAGCATAATAAGAACAAAACATCATAATAAGAAAACACTATTAGTAACTATTTTCTCCAATCATAGTTTTCCAACTGTCTATTGCTAGAACACTAATCTTGAAAATAATATCCTCCTCCTATCTTCTGATCCTGTTATCCTCTAGAAGCCGAAAAACAGGACTCTAAAGATAGTTTCAAGTGTTCTGGAATCCAAGTTACAAGACAATAGCAAAAGAGTTTGCTGTATATTCAGTGTGGAACAGAAGAAATAAAATACTGGTGTCATGATTTCAAAATTAATCAAAGAGTAAGTGACTTCATAAGGCTTTGATAATTCGTAAAATAGGAAACAATTGAGGAAAAAGATGATTTATAGCCCAAATTTTCAAATACCTCCTGCTTCATGCAAATGGATTTACTCACTATCCCATTTAAATATGATATCCTTTCTTCTAGGGCCACCCTTTACTCGCTGCTCACAGCCTGAGTGAAACTCAAGTCAAAGATGTGGGCTGGCTTTCCGGAGGGAGATGCAAACTTGATAGAGCCTGACTAACGTCCAGGGGCCAAAGCACAATGGTCACTTGGGGTCTGGGCTGTTTAATGCCAGTTGAAGATAGGATTGCCTGATAACAATAGATGCTCAGATAAATTTGCATTTTGGAAAAACAACAAATACATTTTTTAGCATAAATATGTCCCATGAAATACTTGAGACATACTAAAAATTTTTTTTAATTAAATTCAAATGTAACTGGACATCCTATACTTTATCTTGCAGGTTTAATTGAAAAGTTTGTTCCTACAGAAGGGAAGAAAGAAATTTTAACAGTGAAAAACAGAGCCTATTTTATCCATATCAGAAGTGGAGGCAGGGAAAAAATAGAAGAAGGAGCTGGTGAACAAGGCCAGCCGCCTGCTGACGGCACTGTACCTGTCAGATGGGTGATCAAAAGTCTGCAGAGGAATAGACTACAGGACTACGGGGTGGTCTGAGCGGTGGATTCGGGAGGGACCTTCCATAGGAGGTCACTAAGGGTATCTGCAGCTTGGGAAGCCCAGTCGTTGGACTGATCTGGTCTATCTTAATGTGATTGCCTTGACTCTTGGAAGTAAGGCAGAGACTCCAAGACATTCTTCTGCCTCATGCAAAGGGAACTGAGGGGTTGGAGGGCTGGAAGTTCAGAGAAACTCAGTGGATGTTTGAGTTAAGTGTTTTTTGTGTATAATCCTAGCCTCTGAAATGTGCTGTGGTTTAAAGGACCTGAAAAGATCATTCATGACCGTGTCTGCTTGCATCCACAAGGACATCCTTGGACTTCTTGAAGAAAAGAACTAATTCTCATTTATACTGACTTCCCAACACCTGATCTAAGCCTGTCTCAAAGGAGCTGCTGTGGATGTTTATGTTTATTTGATGTTTCATGATTATGAGACTAAAGATTATTTTTCTCCAAAAAGAAGAAATAGACCTTTCAGAACATTAAGAATTTTATATTTATTCCAAAAATAATCAGTAAATCAAACGTTATTGAGATTTTTAAAAGGGGGGGGAAGTAATCTTGTAAAAATAATTGCATCTCTTTATTAATATAAAGTTAAAATATTTTACTTTGTTGGAAAAATATCAGCTATTGAAACTATCTCTGTGCAAGACCAAACACTCCATAGGAAATCATTAGCTATACTCTGGTAACAGAGTGAATTTAATGTGACCAGGATTTAAATTATTGGATAGATGAAGAGTACCATATAGAGGAGCAATGAGCTTGATTAATATCTGGTGATGTGCCTCTGGAATAACATCCCATCTTATGGTCTTCTCATCTCACACCACAAGCCCAATGCCTTGACTTGGACTGCTGCAAGACTCACTTTTATAAACAGCACCTCCTTTCTGCCAAATGAACTGCATAATTCACCAGGAAGACTGGTGCTTCAGCCTAAGAGGCTTAACTTAAAAAAAAAATCATTTTGAGCATAAAATATTATATTAGACATCACGAGGATAAGGAAATGGCATGAAATTAGGAGCATCAGTCAAAGCAAAAGCTTTAGTTCATCTCATAAGCTTTATCTTTTACTATAATGCCCAGGCTGTGGGGTTTACGTGAAAATTAACTTAGCTGGTGTGGCTTAAATCACTTTCTAAAGTTCATTTTACTACTTGTATAAAAACATGCTTTAAACTTTTTCAAAATGGAGCACTTCTTATAGAATCAAGTAGTAGATCAACATTATACTAATCCCTATTAGCTGTCATCTTACTTCCCCGAAAAGGACCAAATGAGAATGTATTTTTAGAAAAAGTTTTACCTCTGGCAGAGGCATCACCAAATTTATAATATTGGTAACTGTTCAGGTGAAGGCATTGAGAGAAGATCAAAGAAGAGTACATTGAGACTTTAAATAACTTGGCACTATTTTATTTTTTGTATGCATAGTGGATATACAGGTTTCCTCATGATATTTTTTCTGTCTATTTCTATGTCTTAAATCTTCCATAATAAGCTTTTAATAAAGAAGAAGAAATCAGAGGTGGTTCATACACATACTTTGGTGACCTTTACATACGGGTCAAGGTATGTGATGCACATTTATTTAGTATGATTTTTGCCTTTAGGTACACAATCACTCGGCCTCTCTGATGGTTCTGTATTCATCCAATTACAAATCAAAGGAAAATATTTTCATGAGCTATCAGAATGGCTTTGGATTTAAAAAATGGTGTCACTTAGAGTCCTTCAATCTCATAAACCTCTTTAACTACCGCCCTCTTTCCTCTCCTCTCCTTAAAAATTTTTGAAAAAGCTGTTTAAAGTCATCATCTCCTCTGAGTCATCCTCCATTTACCCTCAGTCACGCTCTCTAACCTGCTCCATTGAAACTGTACTCATCAACATTAATGGTTGTCACTAACAAATACTTACTAAATACTACTTAATCTCTGTAGTATTTGCGCTGTTAATCCCCATCTTTCTTGTCATATTATCTAGTCATCTTTAGGCTTCCATGATCTGATATTTATTTTGCTTCTCTCTTTTGAGTCCTGTTTCTTTCATTTATTAGCCATTTTCTGTTGATAATTTTACCCTAAGCTTATTTTTACTTGTAAGCCTAATTTTCTTCACTGTAAAGATTACTCTTCGCAAGATTACTTGGACTGTTTATTGTATCCATACAATGGAATGCCAGGCAGCCATTGTAAAATATAAAATAAATCAGTCATGATCATCTTGGAAAATTAAGTTTCACAAAAATAACACAATCATTAAAGAAAAGAATGATCAATAGTAATGTAAATATGCAGAGAGTAGGAAAAATTTGAAGAATATGCACTAAACTTTACCAAAGTTGTTTTGTGGAATGGGTTATATAGTACAGTTACTCCTAAATTATGTATTTATATCACTGTGAATTTTGTAAAAGCATATATTACTTCAATAGCTATAAAATATGAAAGGGAAAGTAAGAAATAAGGACAGAAGAGACTTCATCGTATTGTCAGATTGATTAAACGATATAGTGCTTGGCACTGTCTATGGTATGTGGTAAGCCCACAACAAATGTTAGCTATTATTATTAAATCACTGCATCTTTGTAGTTCCATTATTCTTCTCCCAATCCTAAACTGTTTTGTGTTCCTCAGGGCTGCATTTTCAGCTCTTTCCTATTACTCTATATACTTCCCCTGCCACTCCCACGCCAATGCCTCACATCGCTCCAGCTAAATTACCCTGAGGAGCTCCGGACCACCTTACCACAGTCTCCAGCATATTTCTACCTGTAGATCTTTCAGGCCTAAAAATGCAACACGCACAAGTGAAGTCTTCATCTTGACCTTCCATAAATTCTCTGGCTCTGGGCTCCCTATTCCAGTGACTGGTACCACCATTAAGCCATTGAGTAAGCCAGGAACCCGAAGAGCAACCTCTATTCTGCCATTATCCTTTACAGCTGATCTCTCAGCCAGCCAACTCTTCCCCTTTATCTCCCTCATAGCCCTAGTGCCCATCCTCTTCCAGCCAACCTCGTTGCCATTTTCTTGGTCAGGCCCTCCATCACATCTGTAACTAGCTTGTGTTGGTCTCACTGTCCCAGCTTGATACCACTCCAGTGCATCTTTTCAACAAACATTTACTGAGCAGAGTTTATAGCCAATGGAGAGAAAAATAGGTAAATCTGAAATCACAACTTCTGTTTCCATCAGTGTCGGCTTTATTATTCTTATTTCATGTAATAACATACATATATTATTCATATTGAAATTTTTAGGAACAAGCTTTTTAATGCAATAATATTATAAGATGATGATGATATGACAGTGATAGTACAAGGGGGTCTTGAAGACACAGAGTAGATGAAAACTAGCTTAGAGTGGGACTGAGTGATTTCAGGGAAGGCTTCCGGGAGGAAGTGACGTTTAGGCTAAAACCTAAAGTATGAGTAGGTATTGGTTAGACAAAGAGAAAGAGAAGTGTCCTAGGTAAGAAGCACCATTTTCAATGTCCTGGAGGCCAGTCTTCTTAGCACAAAACATTCTATTCTGGCATGGCTTAAATTTAGCATCAGGGTGGAAGAAACAGAGATAGATCCTATAACCTTTGTAAGGAGATTAGATCCTGTCCTGAGGAGAATGGGGGCTGCTGCATGATTTAAAGCTGGGGAGTCACAGAGTAAGACAGTCACCCTGGCCACGGTGATGCCAGTGCCCGCCCTTCAATCACAATGAACTCTGTATCTCCTCCTTAAGGTCCTTCAACAGATGTCTATCTCCCTCAGCTTAAAGTGCAAGTCATATCTGCCCCTTGCTTACTTCTCTACTCACTTCTCTTGTCATTCACCCAGCTTTTCAGCAAAATCAATCTCTTTGCACACCCTTGAAAACAAAAGGAGAGCACAGTCCTGCTTCTGAGCTTTGGCACACTGTTCCACGCTGTTCCCTAATCCTGGGACATACTTCATCTTTCTTCACTGTGTTGGTAACAACTTCTAATCATTCAGGACTCAACTTAAAATCAACCTAATTATACAACCCACCCGCCTCTCTGCTCATAACACCGTATGATAACCTTATCATATCACACAACAGGCCCCAGTGTAATTGCCTGCTTTCTCCTTTTTTATCTCACCCCCTATAGTGCATAAGTTCTGTAAAGTTGGGATTTTGTCTTGTAGGGATGTGATAAACATATGCTGCATTAATAAATAAAATCATTTTGTTTTCTGGTTTAGAGACTATAACGGGTTCTTCAGGGAATTCAAAAGCTCAAATAAATATATAAAATAAATTATAATAACAGCAATTTAAAACAGACAAGAAATAGCTTTATAAATTATATGGTTGAAATTACATTAGTAGGAGTCAAGAAACCAGATATTAGATATGTCATTCTTACTGGCTATGCTATTAGGTTAAGTTATTTAAGATCTCTTAACAGCATTTTCTTCACTTGTAAAGTAAGAGTGTTCAGATAGATGGTTTCTAACATTTCTTTCATATGTAAAATCCTCCACTGAGATAATAACATTAAATGTAGGTAGAATCTATGTAAAGTATAAGTGTTTCCCACACTATATAACTAGCAATATGGTTTGCTTACTTCTATTCAGTTGTGTAAAATGGAAGTAAAAGAAAAAATATATCTTTATAAGCCATCAGAGTTTGACGAAATGTCTTTCACACTTGCCAGAAAAATTGGTTTGTTTTGTAATTTTGCTACTGAATGGAAATTTTAATTCTGAAATAAAATTGAAGTGGAAAACAGTTTGTCTCAACTATAAAAGGTGACTGGAAACCCGCTCTTAAGTCTACTCTTGGTAATTCTGTTCTAATCACTATGATTCAACCTTACATAGAAATTCACTTATCAAATGAATGGTCTTTTCTCTGACTCTGTATGTTTTATTAGTACCTTTTCATGCATTACCTTCTTTGATTAGAGCAATACAGAAGCTGTCATGGAGAATTCAAAATGTTAGCATTATACTTCTTCAAATCAGTATGATTTAATGTCAGTACCTTGCCATCTGGCTATAGATCTGGAATATCCAGTTTTAGATGAACAAGGTAATATCACCTTTGAGAATCTATCCACAAACTGTCAGAGCAAAATTAAAAGCAATTCATCAAAAGATCATACTGACAGTCTTAGTAGAATGGACATTGATTATGTACCAATTAACGCAAACATGGCTCACGCTGAATGGAAATCAATTGACTCCATCTGTATACTAAGCATGATCCTCTCCTCACTGTCTAGGAGAATGGAACTGTGGAGGTGGCTGGGGAGACAGATGTGCTCCATATGTCACACAGCACTGTAGTGGAGTTCAGGAAACCTGAGGATAGTCCCAAAGAATGTGTGGCCAAGGAAACACCAGACAGAAGCCTGCATACACTCCCCACTCTACTTAGCTGCCAGCTGGCCTGAAGAGGAAACTATGCACTGCTGACCCCAGAGAGAGGCAGTGCAGGGCTTCTCTGAGGAGAAAGAAGATCTCACTACGGGGAACATATGTGCAAGGGGCAGAAGAGACCCCTTCTCCCACTGTAGCCAGGCAGTATGCATTCCTCAGGGCAAAAGCATAAAATATGTGCCTGTAAGGGAGTTAAAAATATTGCTCTACCCTCTAGGTTCTTCTTGGTGATCTAAGAATGAAACTGGCATGAGACAGAATAGCAGGAGAAAATCAAAAATATTTAATAACATGTATACACAGGAGAAATCCAGGAAAACTGAGTAACTCACCAAAATGGCTGAAGCCACCACCTTAAATATCAACTTCAGCTAAAGACAAAGGAAGATGTTGGGGGTAGTGGTTTGGAACTTCAAATAGGAGGATGGCAATTTACCTGGAGACAGAAAAGCAAATGTTTGGCAAATAAATGTTTGCTGGGCCATCTACAGACATTAGGACTAGAGAGACAACTTTGATAAAAATGGGCCTTCCTAGATGTCTTCCTGTCGACCACACCTAAAGTTATCTATGGTGATAGTTCCTTCCCAGGATAAGCCTTCAATCTTACATTTTTCCTAGGCAGTAGGGAGGAAGGTCAAAGTTTCTTTCTGAGTCTTTCATTCTTAAAAATAATCAAGCCAGGGGGCCAGCCCCTGTGGCACAGCAGTTAAGTGCGCACGTTCTGCTTTGGCAGCCCAGGGTTCGCTGGTTCAGATCCTGGGTGCAGACATGGCACCGCTTGGCAAGCCATGCTGTAGTAGGCATCCCACATAGAAAGTAGAGGAAGTTGGGCATGGATGTTAGCTCAGGGCCAGTCTTCCTCAGCAAAAAAGAGGAGGATTGGCAGCAGATGTTAGCTCAGGGCTAATCTTCCACAAAAAGAAAAAAAATCAAGCCAAAGGAACACATTTTGGAGTGGCAAATTCTGATCTCTCATGTGCCTTTAAAGTGTTGAATGTCCCTGTATCCCTCACCATCCCTTCACAGCAATGGGAATTTCACAACACATCCACCCAGTGCTGCTATGATACATTCAAAGATGCCCAACGACATTTTTTTTCTGATTCATCAACTATGGTTTTTTAATTATTTTAAATTGTTTTATTGAGGTATAATTGACATAATATTATATCAGTTTCAGGTGTACAATGCAATGATTCTATATTTGTATCTGATGCAAAATGGTCACCACAAGTCCAGTTTACATCCGTCACATATATAGTTACAAGTTTTTTTCTTGTGATGAGCATTCTCAAGATCCACCCCCAACAGCACTTTCAAAACAGAAAAAATAAATCCTCAGGTTCTACACTTTGCTACATAGCGCTAGAAAGGCAACAGCAAAGGCCTTAAATCTCATCAGCTCCATTTACTAGATGTTGTAAACCTTTTAGGGTTTATACAGACAATTGAGTACCGCAGTGTGATGAAGCAAGAGCAATCTTCATGGTGCTGAAAAAGCTTTTTGGGTAGTGTGCATTCAGAGAACCTTCTGCAAATCATGAGAGCAGCTGCTTTTGACTAAAAAGCTTACTTTAATTCTATGCCATTTTTTTTCCCATAGAAACTACTTAATTCTACGATGTTGTATAGCACATTTAGAGAAACTGCTGATTATAACGTCACTTCTCTTATTTCAAAAATTTTTTTCTATTATCAGTTACAAATATTCTACATATTATCAAACTTCCTTTGAGCTTGTGGATAAAAAAAGAAAGGAAAAACTATTGTTGATTTCTTTAGACTTCACTCGTGTTTCACACTTTTTTCTTTTTAGTGGTCTCTCAGGGCAAGAATATATATTACCTTATATATGATTTTTTTCAGGCTCTGCATACAAATTGCAACCCACTAGTCAGCATTTTGTTTCTTTCTCACTCTTCTTTTCCTCCGGATTTAATTGCTCCTTCCTCTGTCCTCGCTTCTTTGCTCCTCTATTAAAGCACATGCTTTATTCTGTCTAGCAGTAGGCCTTTTTCTGTGTGTTTTTCTTTATGACAGGATTGCAAACTCTTAACGGTCAGTACACATGACTTTTTCATCTTTTCATCCCTCACAGAGGCAAAAAACAATTCTCTCCAAAGAGACAAAACTCAGTATTTTTGTATCTAGTTGAACTGAGCCTAATTTAACCAGTCCAAAATAATCTTACTTTTTAAAAAAATCCATTACAGAAAACACAATTTCTTGCAAACAGTCAGTTGCTGCGGTCACCGTAAACAACCAATGATCAACAAGAGTCCACGTGGGAAGATCCATTCAGTCATCATGTTAGGCTGCAATTTGCCCTAAACACACAGGTTGTAAATTAGATGCAAAGATCTGATGTTTAACCTAAGTAGTAGTGTGCAAAACACAGCATTTTTCCTGCTATTACTACATAATAATAAAGCACGTAAATCAAAAATGAAAAAGTCTCTCAATTTTATGGTGTTTTATTCATAAGACTAAAATGTCAAATGGTCTAAAGGTATACTTTATATACACTATATATTCAATTACTATTCCTAAATAGCTACCTGCTCAACTTCAGTTGAGCAAAACATTTGGTGAGATGACTCAACTTTGTACTTTTCAGGCAACCTTGTACAGATAATGTCTTTAATCATTTTTTGCATACTTTTTCTTCCATTTGATACATATTTATTTGGTGCTTACATGCTCAAGGCTTTATAAAAGGTACCTTTGTATTTGAGGTTTACAAAGTCAATTTGCATTCTTTATATGTGGCATCCTTATAACAACCCAGTATTTATCTCTGAAGTAAAAGACATTTTTAAATTCCCACTTTAGAAATGAGAACGGAGGACATGGAAGTTGATGTGCATGACCGAAATCCCATTGTTAATATGTGTCTGAGTCAGGATTTGTAACTCTAGGCACCTAGAAACTTCTCAAGGCTCCTTTCCATGCTCTATTGCATGAGCATATCTAGAGGGGTAACTCTGGTGGTCACATTCATTTGAATATTTTTCTTGCACAACTCTTACTCTTTAACAAAAACTCCATGCAAATGAACCAATTTACTGGTAAAAAGACATGATGTCTGGGATTTACTTTAAAACATTCTAGAAAAAATAATTAAGAGTAGTAGAAAGTTTGAAAACAATGGGGAAAATGCTGACAATTATTGAAGCTGGGTTATGGATATGTGGGACTTTGCTATGCTATTCTCTCTTATTTTGTGTGTGTTTGAAAGTCCCCATAATGAAAAGTTAAAGAAAGTAAAGAGGATTCTGAAACACTCACTTGGGAGCATAGACAGCAAATTATTCAAGTAAATGGTTCTTTCGGATGCTGACAACAGAGTAATTCTGGAGGAAGTCCAAGATTACAACTCTCAGATCTTCAGGCTCAGAGATTCTACTTAAACACATCCCTTTTCAATAAACAAAACTTTCACTTTTCAAAAACGTTTACTGAATATTCAAATTATTCCATGGACTAATCAAACAAAAAAACAGTCCGAGGGAAAATTATGCATAAAAAACAAGAATTAAAATCCCTTCTCAGAACAATGGGTTCTGAACAAATGAGAAGAACTGTGTGGAAAGGAGAAATGATAAGAAAATACCATATGAATATATTATTTTCCAATTCTATACAATATGGCTTGGAATACTTTAAATTTGAGATTTTCAATAGAAGTTATAGAATACTGCTTTAAATAATATGAGAATAAAGTCAAGATGTACAAATTTAATATAATATTCAGAAGAAAAATGAAGACTTTGACCTTAAGAATCGTGTTGTTGGATAACTACTTTACTCTGAGACCCTTATATGGCAATACAAGGGAAGAATGACACAAAATTGACTGCAGATTCTTTATGATTGCACCACAGCATAGGTGTGACAGTCCTCACCTGTGAAAGGAAAGGAATGTAAAGTAAAAACAGAGAAGTAGTACATCAGGCTTGTCCCACCCATAGTGACACAGAACAACACATAGTGCGAGGGATTAAATGTCTCCTGGAGAGAATGCTAGTACTGGCCAATCAAGGCAATTTTTCAATTTCTTTTAAAGAGACACAGAGCTGAACTTTCTATGGAGAGTGTCTAGCTACCTTAAATGATTTATGACCACCACTTTAAGCATTTAATTGTATTCTGTGTCTATCAAAGTGGCAGAAATTAAAAGAGAAGAACAAAAACATTGAGTCTCTAATTGTTTCTGCATTAACTAAGGGCAACAGAATTAACATTTTTATGTCAGGAAATCTTGAATAGTAAAGGGGGAAAGAATTTAAAAGCCACATCAGGAGAGACAAAATATGGTCATTGCTAATGATTCTAGTTTTTTCCTTTGCCTTCACCTCATCACATAAGATGCTGTGAATCAATGTTTATGTTCTCATTGCTTTGGAGCTGCTATAGTGATTTTGTCTATAGTTTAAGGCAGACTAACTCTAAGGTAGATTTTCCCATAAAAGAGCCCTCTTTGGCTTTTCTCTCACATATTCTAAGGAAGTGCATTCTGTAATTATGCTTCCTGGGTTTGAATTCTTCTTCCAGTTTACTCAACTTAAACTCTCTGAGTCTTACTTTTCGTATCAGTAAAATGGACAAAATTGTACCTACTTTTTTTCTCAGTAATTTTTTTATTGTGGTCATAATAGCTTATAACACAGTGAGACTTCAGTTGTACATTATTGTTTGTCATATACCATATAAGTATGCCCCTTCACCCCTTGTGCCCACCCTCCACTCCCCTTCTCCCAGCAACCACTAATTTATTCTCTTTGTCAGTGAGTTTGTTATATTCCACATATAAGTGAAATCGCATGGTGTTTGTCTTTCTCTGTCTGGCTTATTTTGCTTAACATGATGTCCTCAAGTTTCATCCAAGTGGTTGCGAATGGAATGATTTTGTCTTTTGTTATGGCTGAGTAGTATTCCATTGTATATATATACCACTTCTTCTTTGTCCCATCATCCATCGATTGGCACTTGGGTTGCTTCCATATCTTGGCTATTGTGAATAATACTGCACTGAACATGGGGGTGCATAACTTTGAATTGTTGATTTCCAGTTCTTTGGGTAAATACCCAGTAGTAAGATCACTGGGTCATGTGGTAGTTCTATTTTTTTAAACTTTTTGAGAAATCTCCATACTGTTTTCCACAGTGGCTTCCCCAGTTTGCATTCCCATCAGCAGAGGATGCGGGTTCCCTTTTCTCCACAACCTCTCCAACATTTGTTGTTTTTTGTCTTGGTGATTATAGCCATTCTAATGGGTGTAAGATGGTATCTAAGTGTAGTTTTGATTTGCATTTCCCTGATTATTAGTGACATTGAGCATCTTTTCCTGTGCCTATTGGCCATCTGTATGTCTTCTTTGGAAAAATGTCTGTTCGTATCTTCTGCCCACTTTTTGATTGAGTTGTTTGATTTTTTTGTAGTTCATTTGCATGAGCTCTTTACATATTATGGAGATTAACCCCTTATTGGATATATGATTTGCAAATATTTTCTCCCAGTTGGTGGGTTGTTTTTTCATTTTGGTCTTGATTTCCTTTGCCTTCCAGAAGCTCTTTAGTCTGGTGAAGTCCTACTTCTTTATTTTTTCTTTTGTTTCCCTTGTCTGAGTAGACATGGTATTCAAAAAGATCCTTTTAAGTCTGATATCAAAGAGCGTACTGCCTATATTCTCTTCCAGAATTTTTATGGTTTCAAGTCTTTGGTTCATTTTGAGTCTATTTTTGTGCATGGGGAAAGATAATGGTCTACTTTCATTCTTTTGCTTGTAGCTGTCCAGTTTTCCCAGCACCATTTATTAAAGAGGCTTTCCTTACTCCATTGTATGTCCTTGGCTCCTTTGTCAAAGATTAGCTGTCCATAGATGTGTGGTTTTATTTCTTAGCTTTCAATTCCGTTCCATTGATCTGTGTGCCTGTTCTTGTACCAGTACCATGCTGTTTTGATCACTATAGCTTTGGAATATATTTTGAGGTCAGGGATTACAGTGCCATCAGCTTTGTTTTTGTTTTTCAATCTTGCTTTGGCTATTCGGGGTCCTTTGTTGCCCCAGATGAATTTTAAGATTCTTTGTTCTATTTCCATGAAGAATGTCATTGGTATTCTGATGGGGATTGCATTGAATCTGTATACTGCTTTAGATAGCATGGACATTTTAACTATGTCTATTCTTCCAATCCATGTGCATGGAATATCTTTCCATTTCTTTATGTCATTATTGATTTCTTTCAGTAATGTCTTATAGTTTTCTTTGTAGAGGGCTTTCACTTCCTTGGTTAGATTTATTCTTAGATATTTTATTCTTTTTGTTGCGATTGTGAATGGAATTGTATTCTTGAGTTCTTGTTCTGTTAGTTCATTATTTTAGTATAGAAATGCTACTGATTTTTATAAGTTGACTTTG